>NC_092378.1:11011761-12261761 GCF_030028105.1 Mobula birostris | reverse complement strand
TTATTAATTTGCATTTCTTAAATTCCGATACATATAGAATTTGTTCCTCTCTGTGCCTTGTGGCGCATCGGGCAGCAACTTTGCCGTTTCTTTAGCATTTCGCTGTTTTTTACAAGGCTGAATTGCTAGCTTAACCCTCAGCCTAGCACAGATGGAAAGCGTTCAAGGAGCCTGCTAGAAACCGTCCAGATTCAAACCCAGGACCGCTCTCCTTGAAGTCTAGTGTGGATGCCTCTACACCCCCGGCTGGCTATACATGGAGAATAATGAGGTGTTAATACTGACCCAGTTCAGCCAAGTTCTTTAAAGACTATCCAAGATCAAAGTGGGACTATTAACCTTAAGGGAAGTTTCCAGGCAGATATCCCGTTTAATAATCGAATTATTAAGAGAAAATAAGATTAGTGTATCACCTGATCTTTATGGTTCGCTATTGAAGTTTGAGCACCACTGTCAGAGATATTGTTAGAGAAACTGACTAATATGAGGTTCTGAGTCCGATCATGTCTGTAACCTGAATTAACCTATACTATTTAAAAGTTTGAGATTTCACAGATCATGTTGTTTTGATAATTTGTTTTAATTTAGTTTTCTCACACATTCAGAAATGATGAATTAATTCAGTCACTTAATAAAAGGTCCAAGGAAAAATATGTTAAAAAAATTCACTTGAAGTCTGAACATGTAAAAGGAAACATGTTAACACTTCAGGTGAAGACAGTGATGTATAACAGTTCACGGTCTAAAAGGCTGTTTATTTCTAATACAGTAATATTATTAGTAAATTGAGTAAATTTAACTGTTACAATTAAACATTAAACATTGGGTAAATTGAATGTCATTCCAATGTGTTGCCATGGTAATATCCTGAAGTCACCTCTATTTATTATAAGATTGTTTGAAGATATATACTGTGTAGATTTGCTTCAAAGGTGATCCCAGAGTCTATTAACTGGAAAGAGGTGGCAGTGCAGATAAAATCTGTAGCCATGACAAAGATAGAACATCAGTAATTGCCCAGACAAAGGGGAGAAGCTCACAACTTGCAGATCTCTAATATGGAATGCTGAACTCTCCCGTACTCCTTGGCAACTCAGCAAGAACACATTTGATGCTTGTGTCAAGCACAGGAATTGGGTGATTACTGCCAGAGACAATAGTCAGAAGATTTATCTTTAAATTGTTTGTCAGTTCATAATCAAGACCTGTAGCTTGGGGTTCTGTGCACCTGATGTAAGATATAGCTGAGAATAAGCATGAACAGAATGGAAAACATTTACTTAGTAGAACATTAATTTTTAAGTGCTTTCTGCCTGCAAGGAAAGGTGAGCTGTGATAGTTTTGAATTTGGGCATATTTACTACTGCTCTGTCTGTTACTAAATCAACGTTAAGATGTGCTCCAAAGAACTGATCATATTGTGCAGTGGATAAAAAAAATTATATAAGTAGGCCATTAAGCATGAGGTGACTGAACCTCTGTGCCTGTGTAATGAACTTGCATTGACATTGTAATTGTGGATTATAGTCAGACCACTTCAGTGATAACCTTGTGTATCTCAGAGAAGGTCACCTCTTGTCTCAGTTCTCAGTTCTAGTAACGCTATACATTTAAGCTCCCTCCCAACTGCTATAGCTTTTGTGCTGTCCTTTCTTATAGATGTTAAACACCACTGACTTCCTTCAGAACATATGCTTTGATTCTTAATGTCATTTCCAAAATTTGATAAAATCACGATACTGTGCTTAGGTACTTTAAAGTAAAAGAAAATGACATAAAAATTTGAAAATGCCGAACCTCTTTTGTGCTTGTCGATTTAAATTTATTAATATTTGCTTCTATTCTCTTTCTGTCATATGTTTTTCTATATTCCTCTTGTGTCTGTCCATGCCAATTATCTGAAGTGCTCCATGTGGTAGTAAAATCCAGAGATTTACCTCTTTCTAGGTATGTCACCATTAAAACATTGGGTAAACATTAATCCCCATATCAAACTCTGCTCCTCGGGCACTTCCTACACTCATCTCCTGTCACCTGAACAGAAACTCGATGATCCCAAAATAACCTGCAGTGTAGGTGTCTACCACATTATTATGACTGCTTCCTTCATAACATTTCCCAGCTCTGCCTCTATCTTGCGTTGTAGTGTGAATAAAATCATCAGAGACACTGAAGCCAGTGGATATTGAAGTATTTTATTCAACAAAAGTGAGCCACAGGCATCTTATTGAGACCCTCTTGTAGGAAAAGGCTTCCTGACCCAATATTCCATTACATTCTTAAATGCTAATGATCAAAGGTAACAGCAGGACAATTCTATTGTTACAATGTATCTGCAATGCTTCCTTTGAATTACATATAGTTTTCACATAACCCCTTCATCGCACCCACACTCCAGACACCCAAAATGAATGTTAATCAGTAATGTCTGGTTTACAATTAACTCCAGTCCACAGCTCCAGGAAAACTATTGTTCAGGGCTGCACTTTAAATTCAATATACAATTGACATTCACGTCTGAATATTGGTTGCTGATGAAGTTAATATTTGCTACACACACAAAAATTGCTGGTGAACGCTGCAGGCCAGGCAGCATCTATAGGAAGAGGTACAGTCGACATTTCGGGCCGGGACCCTTCGTCTGCTGCATTCACCAGCATTTTTTGTGTGTGTTGCTTGAATTTCCAGCATCTGCAGATTTCCTCGTGTCTGCATTTTTAATATTTGCTGAATACCCTAACTCCAGAATATGGCCTAACTGTAAACATGAATCCCCATATGAATCTATTCCCTTGGCACTTACTACACTCATCTTCCTGTCATCTGAGCAGTAACTTGATGATCTGCAGTTTAGGTGTCTCCAACATGATTATGGCTACTTCCTCCATAACATTGCCCAGCTCTGCTCTATCTCAGCTCACCTGTTGCTTACACCCTCTGGCATGCCATTGTTTACTCCAGACAGAACTGTTCCAATGCACTTCTGGCTTAAATTTATGCCTCAGGTTTTCTCTTCCTAACATGTGGAAATGTTCTTTCCATGAACTCTTTCATTAAAATGTCTACGAGACATCACTTCCATTGCAATTCTGTTAAAAGAGCAAAAGAAGAATCCTCAGACTATGTATCCTGTCCAGACATTTCTAGTACCATCCTTTAAATTGTTTCTGCAAAATTTCGCAGATTATATCCCTTCTCATTATATCTAGATCTTTACACATTACCCAGAATCAGAATTAGGAGTTTGAAGAGATTTGGTATGTCAACAAAAACACTCAAAAAGCTCTATAGATGTACTGTGGAGAGCATCCTTACAGGCTGCATCACTCTCTGGTATGGGGGTGGGGGAGGTGCTACTGCACAGGACTGAAAGAATCTGCAGAGGGTCATAAATTTTGTTGGCTCCATCTTTGGTACTAGCTTACAAGGTAATCCCAGGACATCTTCAAGGAGCGGTGTCTCCAAAAGCAGCATCCATTATTAAGGACCCTGAGCACCCAGGGCATGTCCTTTTCTCACTGTTACCATCAGGTAGGAGATACAAAAGCTTTAAGGCACACACTCAGTGATTCAGGAACAGCTTCCTTCCCTCTGCCATCTGATTCCTAAATGGACATTGAAACCTTGAACACTACCTCGTATTTTAATATAAATTATTTGTTTTTTTACTATTTTAATCTATTCAATATATGTATACTGTAATTGATTTATTATTATTTTGTTTTTTTTCTTCTATATTATACATTACATTGAACTGCTGCTGCTAAGTTAACAACTTTCATGATACATGCCGGTGATAATAAACCTGATTTCAATTCTGATTCTAATATCACCAGAATATGTCATGAAATTTGTTGTCTTTGTGACTGCATGCCAATGCAATACATAATTATAATAGAGGAAAAAAATGTGAATTACAGTAAGTATATATAGATCCATTTGCTGCATCTAAATATTATGCTTCCTCTGAATTCAGTGGTCCCTGCAACTTTACAAATCTAATATCTAAATTATTAAAATAATTTCTGGAAAAGGATATTCTCTGATTAAACTCTTCTCAGTCTTCCAGCCAGGTACAGGTATCAGATATAACCGATGTTTTGATGAAAAACTCTGCCTTCTTCAGGATTATTTGTAAAATCCAGAGAAGTTATCATTGGTAACACACTGTCTGTTACCAATTCCAATAATTCAGTGAGTTAATCGTGCAAGACCAACTTTACTGAATTACCTGTTTATTTAATCATTTGACTTAAATATTCATTTTTTTTATTTCTACTCTATGGATATTTTCTGTTTTCATCTTTACTAGAAATATCATAATACATGTTTTTGTTAATATTGGTTATGAACTAATTAATGTACTAAATCCAGATATAACATAGGCTATACATGAAACATCTGTACCTAAATATTGTTTGAATGAATTATTCTTCCCTTCCCTGT
Source organism: Mobula birostris (assembly GCF_030028105.1). Classification (NCBI taxonomy): domain Eukaryota; kingdom Metazoa; phylum Chordata; class Chondrichthyes; order Myliobatiformes; family Myliobatidae; genus Mobula; species Mobula birostris. Next base: position 12,257,315 of record NC_092378.1, on the reverse strand, counting down.
TTCTTTTAAACATGTGGCAAAGTGATTGGTCCTGTCAGGATTTCTATCTCTTTGAGTGTGAAAACGTTATGCACCTCTTCCATTTCCAATTCAATCATCTCAGTTCTAATCTCATCACCTCATAGCTGATTTGGTGTGAGATGAATGTGTGAGATAAGTATGTGTCTATCTAAGATATATAATGGAGAACGGAGGGATATGGGTGATATACTGTTCAGGCAGAAGAGATTTAGGGTTTAATTTAGGTAGTGCAGGCGTAATGGGCCAAATGACCTGTTCTACGTTTTATGTTATAAATGCAATATTCTACGTTTAATTCCCAGTTCTGATTTTTTTATATTGTTCTGATTTTTTTTATATAACCTTGTTCCAATAAATGAACCATACCTATTTCCTCCCATTGCTCCAGTTTCTCTATTATGGATATAGAGTGCATTGCTGAGCAGACAGTTAAGTCAACTCCTTTCCTGTTCCCTTTTCATATCTATTTACATCTGGCCACTTATCCCTTCCTTTAATCCATCCCAGGCGCTCCCTTTTGCTGTCTCATTACAATGCATTTGTTTCAATGTCTGTAAACAATTCTGATTGTTCTCCCCATACCCTCCATGCTTGGAGCCCAATTAATAGAGAGGGAACAGACTAGGGAGCATCTCTGAGTATTTGCCTTGGAATGAAGAGATACATTATCCCAGCAGATGAAAAGGGCTGTGAATCAGTACGATGATCCACATTGAAGCAGACTGCTGAAAAGTCTACGTGCCAAACCATCCAAGCTGCTGCAGGATAAATAATGCAACACACTCTCCAAGGGAGGAAATTCGATGCTGGAAAAGAAAAATTTTCTTTTATGAAAATATTATTTTAATAAAATGATAAATCCAAACTGTCATTTAAATAGTGTGTAAAAATGCCACAGTTCATAAAGTTAAGTAGTGGAAAGATCCAACTGCAGCCTATAGTGGCTGTCATCCCAGCATTGTCTGTCATTCAAATCCAGTTGTCTCAATTAAAGACACCGTGCCAGATTTTGCCTCAGTCACAGTCCAAGATTTTAGAATCATGATGCCTTCTGTCTCTGTGGAGGAAAAACCTGAAGATATCTGGATTAGTAGTTTAATGACTAATAACGATGTGGATTGCGGGCAGAGGTGGGATAATTGTATTGGCATAGACAGCGAAGCTCACTAGTACATTAGTAATAAATTATTTATGATGGTTTGTCACAAGTAGTTTACCTTCTGTAATCTATCATGCCCAAGCTGCAGCTGCAATTAATGTCATTATTTCGAACAATAATACTATACTAACTCAGGCTTTAAAAATCAATTAGCAATGGTCCTGTAAAGCAAAATCTGACCATGCATGGTCAAATATCTTGAAAAGTTCTGCTATTACTGGGTACTTTGTGATGTTCTAGATATCTAAAGAATTCCTTGGAACAAATTTGTAGAGTGAAAGAAAAATAAATAGTCCAAAAAGAAATGAATAATTCAGGAAAGAAAGAAAACAACCAAAATGCCTTATTATTATGTTTGAGGGATTTTTCTTTTTGTTCGGCCGTGTGGTATTCAGACCCAGGTGCATGGGTCACAGTTGGTGGCAGCAAATCTTCAAGCAAGGAGGTCACAGTGAGAAATGTTACTTGTTAACAGTGGCGGGGCATGGCTTGTTCAAGCTCTTTAGTTTCCCCATCTAGTATAATATTTTATCATACTGAATTAAAGTTTGCCAACTGAGCCATTTTTCCCGCCATATACTCGTTTACAACCAGTTAGGCTTCTCTGACCAATCATAAACACCTGTCTTTGGATTAGCGTCCCTGCTGTGGTACAAAATTGAACATGGTGATGTCAATATCAAAGATTAAAATGTAAAGGCAAATACAGATCTTGCTGAGAAGACTGGAAGTACAATCTTTAATTTATGCTCAGTGCAGGAGAATCTGCTCAATATATAATAATTTTATCGTCCATTTGCAGAAAAAAAATCAAATGACTAAATCACCGGGCAAAATTGACTTGGTCTCCTTGAGATCCCCTTCAAGTTGCTGTCTCAAGCATTAACTCAGCCATAGAGCTTATGTCTCAGGTGAATAGGCATTAATCAAACTGACACCCGGTTAATTAAATGCATGCAGTAAGGTGACTAAATTTAGTTTTTATTGCATTGCAAATTTATTTGGTAAAATTTGAGAGGATTTGCCTTGATAGATATACAGTTAATCTGATTATACACGCATTTGATGGGATGGTCTGCAAGGCATACAGTAACCATAGGGCTGTATAGTTGATAATGATTGCGAATGTGGCTTGAAAATCATATAACTATGATTAGCAGTCTACTAAATACTTCCATGGTCTATTATCCAAGGATATTCTGATACCCTGACCTATGATAATTAGCAGTGCTGTTTATCTAGTGGTTCTCCCACATGATTAGAACTGTAGATTCTGTTTGCCAGAGTAACATTATAGCAGATGCTTGCCTAGAAATCATTAAACACTGTAGATGATAATAGCAACTATAGAATCAGATTTCTGAAGTAGAGTGTAACCCACTCTTTCCTCAGTCTAGCTGTTTAGTGCTATTGACAACAATTGAATTTCCAGACCATGAGATAATTCAGTCAACAAAAGATGAACAAGTATATGCAAACATGTGGATTATAATCAGTTATAGCCTCACCCACCTCTTAGTCTCTTCTTCTATGTAATGCAGTTATATCTGATTTGATTAAAATTCAATTTTGCATTCTGCACTGGCTACAGTAGAAAGAAAGATTTTGCTTCCTGAATAATTTTGGGTATATCTTATGGATTTTGAGCTGCTAATCATGAAAATCACCATGAAATTTCCCTCTCATGCACCATTTTATGAAGTCACCAATATTTTTGTTTCAATTTATATTTCAAGTTAGAATAACTGATGCCAAGATTGAGGAGGCAGTAGTGTTAGTCCACAAATCAAACAGGTCAATAATGACGAGCAATTTGAAGAACTTCTCATGGGACTGGAGAAAATCGCATGGAAAGCATTCAAGGATATTGTTTAAATATTATTTTGGCAACGACAGAGCACTAAACTACATGCAGCTGGTTGACAACATGCTTCCAGCATACAAACCCATGAAGTGCAACATGTCACTAATGATTCATCTTCTGCATTCCCATATAGACTTCTTCCCTGTTGTCAGTGACAAGCATGGTGAAAGGACAACTGGAATCCATCAATGTTGGCTGATTATTGTTGGACACTTAAGCCAGAAGCCTCAGAAACTGAGTGCAAATGAAAATCATCAACAAAAAACATTTTTAGCTTAGTTGAACTATTGCAAAGTGCCAGGACCATTATATAATTAAACATTGTATTCAATGAAAGGTATTTTCTTGTTTCTCCAAATTCCTATGTGATACAAGTAGTATGAAATTATATTTGTATTAAGCTTCAAGTGGTCTATCATAAACATTTCTGAGGAAGCAGCACTTTTGAAAAGATTTGTTGTCTGGTACTATCGATGGCAATCTTTTACCCTTTGTTCAGCAAATATCTATTCACTCTTGCCTGAAAATATTAATAGACTCTTCTCAATCACCCTGAGAAAGAGGGTTTGAAACTCACTACTTTCTGAGCAAATAAATAAAGCTTAATTTTCATCTCAAGTGGGTAACCCCATATTTCTAAAATGTGACCTTATTCCACATCCACCCTGTTAAAACCCTACAGGAACATGCGGTGTATGTGTGTATTGTCATAGTCATAGTCATACTTTATTAATCCCGGGGGAAATTGGTTTTCAGTACAGTTGCTCCATAAATAATGAATAGTAATAGAACCATAAATAGCTAATAGTAAAATGTAAATTGTGCTTGTAAATTATGAAATAAGCCCAGGACCAGCCTATTGGCTCAGGTTGTTCTCCGCTTTTCCGCATTAATTCTCCGCTTGTTCTTCTGAACCGTAGTGAATACAAGTTAAGCTCTTTCAACACAAGAGATTCTGCAGCTGCTGGAAACCTAGAGTAACACAGATAAAATACTGGAGGAACTCAGCAGAGGAGGCAGCATCCATGGAAAGGAGTAAGGAGTTGATGTTTCAGGCGGAGATCCTTATGAGGTGCAGTATGTGGCTAGGCTGCATTAGCTTTTCAGTTCAAGAAAAGCAATTTTTCTGCCATGTAACTCTTCACAATGTATCATGAATAGATTTATATATACCTCCTTTCTTTTTTTTTTGTCCTTACATGAAAGCTATTTGTCTTCTGAAAGGTGAACATTGACTTAACTTGACTGGAGTAATCTGAGTCCCAGTAGCATGGTGGTTAGGGTGGCACTTTTACATCTCGGGGCATTCCGGAGTACAATTCTATAAAACGTTTGTACGTTATCCCCATGAACCGCATGGATTTCCCCTGGGTGCTCCAGTCTCCTCCCACTACTGGTTAGTAGGTTGACCAGTCATTGTAAATTTTCCTCTGATTAGGCTAGTGCTAAATAAGTGAGTTACTTTGGAGCATAGCTCGTTGGGCCACACAGGCCTGTTCCATGCTGTATCTCTGAAGAAATAAAGCAGGGGTTCTCAGCCTTTTTTATACCATGGACCAGCACCATTAAACAAGGGCTCCATGGACTCCATTTTGGGAACCTCTGTGGGGTTTGTGGCTTTGAATAGCCGTTATCTAAATTTGAAGGCCTTTGACATTCATACGTATAACTGAGCAAAGTATGGATTATATTTTTGTTGAATTATGATCATTCAGATTTTGTTGAACTAGAGTGGCACAGTTGTATAGTAGTTAGCATGGTGCTTTATAATGCCAGAGATCAGCAGATATGGGTTCCATTCCCATTGCTGTCTGCAAGGAGTTTGTACATTCTGCCTGTGACTATGTGGATGCTCCGGTTAGGGAGAGTAAGTTCTGGGCATACTACGTTGGCACTAGACACATGGCAACACTAATGGACTGCCCCCAGCACATCTTTGGGCTGTTGTCTATGATGCAAATTGCACATTTCACTACATGTTTCAATGTACTTGTGACAAATAAAGCTAATTTTTATCTTACAGCTGTCATCTCCCAGAGCAATGTGAATTGTCCTCAAGCCAGATGAAGTTAAGGGCTTTTGCTTTTCAACTCATTTGTATATATAACCAATTCAAAGGAATCATTATCAATGTTAAACCAATGAGTTCTTGCCTAATTAAAAGTTACTTTTTCTCACTTTGACTCTTTTCTTTCTCAGTTATCTAATTCGTTCCTATTTTTATTCAGGTCACCTTTGATCCCCTCCACTATTTTGACAGTTTACGGTTTCCTGTACCTCAAATGATTAAGCTTCATCAAGGACATCTAATTCCTCTGCGTCTTTTTCAAACACCAGGATGACTGGATGGTCCTCCACCTCTTCCTTGAGCAGAGACACAAACAGTGCCCCTCCACCAAAACGCTTATTTGCCTGGCTGAGCTCAACTTGCATAAAACACAAGAACTTCATCACCTTTGCTGCCAATCTCACTTACCCATGTCCACACGTGGATTTTTCCATCCCTGCCTTTCCATCTCAGGAGACAGTTTAACATTCAATACCCACCTTCTTTCAGCTCTGGTATCTCAGGTTCTGTTGTATCTATTCCAGCAACAAGACTTTGTGTGCTAGTGATTCCATTTCGCTTAATCACATTGTTCACCCTATGATAATTAACAGGGCTCTCAACCATGTTTGGTTCATTTCCTGAACTTTTCTCATGTCCTTGATCCTCTCACTCAGTGTAAGCAATAGGAATCCATGTCCTCTCTTTCCATTTCACTAGCTCACCAGATCAATTCAGTGGAATTTTCACAATCTTAAAACCTGAAGTCACTGCCTCAAATAAATCACTTCCATTTCTTCCAGTATTAGTGATCGAGTCATAGATCTGTATGACACAGAAATGTCCATGTTGGTATTTTTTGCCACTCTATATTAAGCACATTTTCCTTGGTCTGTATACTTATATGCCTTGCCTTTTATAAATGTCTGAAACATACTTATTTTGGGATAAGCTGTGTTTGTCCATCGTCAACATCGATGAGGACCTGGACACCATTATGATGGTGTCGAGACTATCGCGTGACTTGGATTTAAGTGAGGGAGAGTTGTGCAGCGTCAGCCTCACTCTCTCTTCCCAATTCCCATCTGGATCCAGTGGCAAGACAGAGTCGAGACAGCTAGAGCTGGGACTAGGTGCAGTGGATGACCAGGACGTCTTCTGTGTCTTGTCCTGCTCTACACATTCTACGACACTTTCAGAGAACCGCCTTCTTGACCGTTGGAACTTCCATTGGTCTCATCCGCTCAATCCGCCAATGTCTGTCTTCACATGCTGGGATAGACAACTCCCTATCTCACCGAGGGTTTGAGACCTGTCAACTATCCTCACCTGGTTTAGCCGACTTGTTGAAGCCATTGCCCGGGGTGTGGCTGCTGTCGCATGCAAACAGCTACGAGGAGCCACAGGTGAGAGCAGAGTGCCAGGTGGGGACCAAAGGTGGACTAACCACCTTGAAAAGGACGTGATATGTTCCCCCACCAGAGGTGCTACCCTCCCTTAAACCCCATACACCCCTTGGGATAAGCTACTGTTGGAGGCGAGGGAGGAGATTGCTTAGCCTCTGGTGATGATTGTTGCATCATCAATGGAGATAGGAGAGGTTCCGAAGGATTGGAGAATTGGAGGGTTGTGGACCTTGTTCCTTTATTCAAGAAAAGGAGTAGGGATAGCCCAGGAAATTATAGACCAGTGAGTGTTAGTTCAGTGGTTGGTAAGTTGATGGAGAAGATCCTGAGAGGCAGGATGTTTATGAACATTCGGAGAGGTATAATATGATTAAGTCAGCATGGCTTTGTCAAGGGCAGGTCGTGCCTTATGAGCCTGATTGAATTTTTTGAGGGTGTGACTAAATACATTGATGAAGGAAGAGTAGTAGATGTAGTGTACATGGATTTCAGCAAGGCATTTGATAAGGTACCCTATGCAAGGCTTATCGAGAAAGTAAGGTGGCATGGGATCCAAGGGGACATTGCTTTGTGGATCCAGAACAGGATTGCCCACTGAAGGCAAAGAGTGGTTGTAGACAGGTCATATTCTGCATGGAGGTCGGTCACCAGTGGAGTGCATCAGGGATCTGTTCTGGGACCCTTACCTTCGTGACTTTTATAAATGACCTGGATGAGGAAGTGGAGGGATGGGTTAGTAAGTTTGCTGATGACACAAAGGTTGGAGGTGTTGTGGATAGTGTGGAGGGCTGTCAGAGGTTACAGCGGGCCATTGATAGGATGCAAAACTGGGCTAAGAAGTGGCAGATGGAGTTCAACCCAGGTAAGTGTGAAGTGGTTAATTTTGGTCGGTCAAATATGATGACAGAATATAGTATTAATGATAAGACTCTTGGCAGTGTGGAGGATCAGAGGGATCTTGGGGTCCGAGTCCATAGGACGCCCAAAGCAGCTGCACAGGTTGACTCTGTGGTTAAGAACGTGTACGGTATTTTGGCCTTCATCATTGTGGAATTGAATTTAGGAGCCGAGAGGTAATGTTGCAGCTATATAAAATCCTAGTCAGACCCCACTTGGAGTACTGTGTTCAGTTCTGGTCGCCTCACTACAGGAAGGATGTGTAAGCCATAGAAAGGGTGCAGAGGAGATTTACAAGGATGTTGCCTGGATTGGGGAGCATGCCTTATGAGAATAGGTTGAGTGAACTCAGCCTTTTCTCCTTGGAGCGACGGAGGATGAGAGACGACCGTATAGAGGTGTATAAAATGATGAGAGGCATTGATCGTGTGGATAGTCAGAGGCTTTTTCCCAGGGCTGAAGTGGTTGCCACAAGAGGACACAGGTTTAAAGTGCTGGAGAGTAGGTACGGAGGAAATGTCAGGGTGTTTTACCCAGAGAGTGGTGAGTGCGTGGAATGGGCTGCCGGCAATGGTGGTGGAGGTGGAGACAATGGGGTCTTTTAAGAGAATTTTGGGTAGGTACATGGAGCTTAGCAAAATAGAGGGCTATAGGTAAGCCTGGTAACTTCTAAGGTAGGGACATGTTCGGCACAACTTTGTGGGCTGAAAGGCCTGTATTGTGCTGTAGGTGCTCTATGTTTCTATGTTTCTATGTTTTGTCTTGGTTTACCATCTCCTCCAGCAGCAACTTCCAGATATTAACATTTCTCTTTGTTAACAGGAAATTTGCCCCTCAGCTTCTTTTAAAAATTCCTTTTTCTCATCTTAGTCTGCAGCTTCTTGTTTTTATTTTATATTTTTTATTTTATTGAGATACAGCACAGAACAGGCCCTTCCAGTCCTTTGGGCCAAGCTGCCTAGCAGTCCCCCTGATTTAACCCTGGACTAATCATGAGACAATTCATAATGACCAATTAACCTACCAACCAATACGCCTTTGGACTGTGGGTGGAAACCGGAGCACCCGAAGGAAGGCCACATGGTCACGGGAGAACGTATAAACTCCTTACAGACATTGATGCGAATTGAATGCAGGTCATCTGTACTGCAGAGGTTGTGGTAACTACTACACAGTCATGCCACCCCTTCAATGGGAGAAAGATTTTGATAATCTGCACTAGCTAAGTTGCTCATGATTTCATATATCTTTCTCCGGTCACCCCTCAATATCCTTTGCTCCAGGGAAAACAAAACCAGTTTCTGGAATCTCTCCCCATTCTGAAGTCCTCCAGTAGTATCCAAGTGACTCTTATCACCCAATTTTACCCAAATTTACCCAATTTCCCTCGGGATCAATAAAGTATGTCTATCTATCTATCTGCACTAACACATCCTTCCTACCGAGTAACGACCAGAACTGCACACAATGCTCCAAGTGTCATCTATTTAGTGCTCCATAAAACTGCAATGTAGCCTCCTGACTTTTATATTCTGCCCTGACCTATGAAGGCAAGCATGCTATATGCCTTCTTCTTTCTAAAGGGGCCTCTCCCTCAGTGGCTCCCTAGTGTACTCTTGCAGCTGCTCTCAGCTGCAGAGATTTGCTCTCTAATATCATTGCTATAATTTCTCTTGAAAGCAGACCTTATCTGGTGGTCAGCATCTTCTGTTATTAGAGAGTTCAATGCAGTTCAGTGGGTGTCCAAGTGTGTACACTTTGAAATGGTTTCCTTATCACTGATCACAGTTAATCTGAACTGGATACCTAGTTCTCACCTTCTAGCTAGCCTGCTTTCTCTCCCCCCACCTTTTTACCCCGACGACTTCCCCCTTCTATTTCATTCCTGAGAAAGCGTCTCAGACCAAAATGTTGACTGTTTATACATTTTCATAGATCTGGCCTGACCTGCTGAGTTCCTCCAGCATTTTGTGTCTGTTGTTTTGGATTTCCAGCATCTGCAGAATTTCTTGTGTTTAAGAATTAACACCGTCAGAACAATTCTCACCCTGAATCATTAACACAAGAGATTCTGCAGATGCTAGAAATCCAGTGCAACACACACAAAATGCTGGAGGAACTCAGGAGGTCAAACAATATCTATGGAAATGAATAATCAGGACTGATGAAAGATTGAATGGTCTCAGCCCGCAACGTTGATTATTTATTTATTTCCATACATACAGCCTGACCTGTTGAGTTCCTCCAGCATTTTGAGTGTGCTGCTGTGGACACCCAGTTATGTCTGCACTGAAGCGCATTTGTTGGATGTGAGGGCAAAAATCACTAGTTTGACTGAAATTGATGACAATGCAAAAGATGCCAAAGAAGCATGCGAGTACCTGAAAATGCTGCTGTTATCTTGTTGCCCTGTTCTCTGCAAGTCTCCAAGATGAAAGGAAGACATGCATGGTTTTGGGGAAATGGAACAGGATTACAGATTACCAGAATAAAGAGGAAGGAAAAGTAGGAGACAGAAAATAGTCGAAGACGAGACAGAATTTAAATGATGCAGTAAGCAAGGGAGTGAGATACATATGAACAACTGTTTTAAAGTAGTTCCAGCAGTGGAATGTGAAACCTGTTAACCATTGAGTATTAAACACTTATTTACATTCAACACATGCATTACATATAATATCAAACTACTGAAGTCCCATTTTATCATTTAAAATCTTTGTTATTTGCTTCAGTTTTTGAAAGCACTGATTGCACAGACATTAATTGCAGTTTACTTCTGTGTTGTCAAATATTTCTAATTAAAGCATTCTGCCAAGTGCCTTCATTTCCTTTAAGTGGGATCAGATTTCACTCCCTGCAGTTTCCAATTGGTTTCGCTGCACGGCATGAGTGTTTTTCTGTAAATTCTATCCCACACATCAATGTGAAGGCCAGCAAACGTCTCTCAGTGTCTGAAGCTCAGATACTTATGCAGTTGCTCCAGTTCTTTATAGCCCGAATGAGCAGTTTCAACACCAATGCAAGGTGGAAATAAATCCTTTCCGATATGCAGCATGGATTCGAATTGGAAATAATATTATTTTAGAACTTCTGGTCGCTGCCATATATCACACTGAGAGTTTATTCAGGATTGAGTGACTATCTATTTACAATATTTGTTCTTCAGTGGTATTCTTTAGCAGTGACTTTTTTTTAAAATACAGGAATTTGCTTACAAAGTGTGGGAGGTAACAAAGGACACTCGAGAAAATATTGGAACTAGGTACTACTAGGAATTTTACGGAGAAGAATGGTCTGAGGATATATTACTCAGTGAAGAAATATTTCTATGACACCTAGAGTAGGTTTTTAAAAGAATTGTCCTCATTTTATTGAGCAGATCTTTTTTGAGACATTGGAAATCATGACTTCAAAATTAGTGAAGAAGAGAATTCAAGATTTTCCTTTCCATTCGGAACTGATGCACAATTTCCCTGAGAGCTAGTTAAGATACAAGATGGTAAATAGACATACTTCATTCCAAATTGGTTCTTTTATTAAATAGAATCATTATTCTATAGGTCAGCACACAAAAAAATGCAGGAGGAATTAACAAGTCAGACAATATCTGTGGAAGGGAATAAAGAGTTGATGTTTCAGGCTAAGACTCTTCATCAGGACCACAGAATCTCTTGTGTATGTCCTATATGGCATTTCTTCTGGCTAATTTTGCCAAGATCACAATCATTATTCAGGTGTGTTCTATACTTACTCCAGAATTTTGGCTTTTCAAATTCTTAATGATTAGATTATCAGTTGCTATGCCTAATGCTGGAGTAAATGTAAGTTCTTAGTGATAAATTGGAATGTCTAAAAGAAAGTTGTTCATTAATTGCCAGAATTATCCAATGCATCCATAAGCTTCATTTTGTGTCTTTACATAGTGGAATGTCATGAGAAAACCTCTGCTCAGTATCAGAAGTTCAATGGACCAAAATCATAACATGCCACATCTATTTGCTGTGGACATCTTTCAATTATTTGATTGAGAAATGCAAAAGGAATGCTAATTTGCTTCTATAAGAACAACTTTGATGCACACCCAGATTGTTTATTCTCTTTAAGAAAAAAAAACAAAAGATACTGGAGTTCAGAAAGAAAAACAGAAAAAGCTGGAAACACATACCAGACCCAAAGAATTAACTCTTGATTCCCTTTCCATAGACTTTGCCTGACCTGTTGAGATTTTCCAGAATACTCTATTTTTGTCTTACTACAATAGTAGTCAGAATAATGTCTTTTGCAAATTTCTGTCTGACTCTTTGATTTGAACTGTTAGTCCTCTTTTAAAAGCCCACTGGGTATGGATTTGGGTATCTGTTGAATACACTTAAAAAGGACCAATTGTCCAAATGACCAAATAACTCACAGTCAGTGGTTGTTCAAGTGCAGCAGTTTCAATTTCAATTACAGATAATTTTACAATATTTGTACCAAGTTAGACTTCAAATATATTTTTGTATGAAGCTCATTTTATCAAAAGTCCACATTGTAAGTGGTGAAGTGATAAGTTATCTATAAATAGCTAATACAGTGCATAAGATCTTTATATTGATAGTGATGAATATTCCCTGTCCAGTCAGCATCAGTGGAAAGGGTTAAAGTCAACATTTTGAGCTGAGACCTTTCTTTAAGACCGGAAAGGAAGGGGGAAGATGCCAGAATAAAAATGTGGGTGGGGGGAAGGGAAGAAGGATTGCTAGAAGATGATAGAAGCCAGGTTGATGGGAAAAGTGAAGGGCTGGAGAAGAGAGTGAACCATAGGAGAAAGGAAAAGAGGAGGGGACCCGGGGGGAAGTGATAGGCAGGCCAGAAGATGTAAGAAGACAAGGTGGGGAATAGAAGAAGAAGGGAGAGGGAGGGAAGACATTTTTACTGGAAGGAGAAATCGATATTTATGTCATCAGGTTGGAGGTTACACAGATGGAATATAAAGTGTTGCTCCTCCACCCTGAGGGTAGCCTCATCTTGGCACAAGAGGAGGCCATGGACCTAATCTTCAGAAGGGGAATGGGAATTGGAATTAAAATGTTTGGCCACTGGAAATTTCCGCTTTTGACCAATATTCCTTGTTCAGCTTCATGTCATGAAGAAGTGAACAACGAGAGTTGTCATTAGTCCATTATTTACTCAAGAGAAAACAATAGGGCCTGCTATGGGTTAACTAAACAATGCACTCACCTGGCCTGACAAATAGACATAATTGAAAAACATCACTTAAAGTCACCAAATGGCGAAAAACAATAGAAATGTTAGAAAACAGTCAGACCTGTTAGGAATGGTGAAGGAATGACAAGACAAATAGAAACATAGAAACATAGAAAACCTACATCTTGTCATTCCTTCACCATTCCTAACTTCGGCCCACAAAGTTGTGCTGAACATGTCCCTACCTTAGAAATTACTAGGCTTACCCATAGCCCTCTATTTTTCTAAGCTCCATGTACCTATCCAAAAGTCTCTTAAAAGACCCTGTCATATCCACCTCCACCACCGTTGCCGGCAGCCCATTCCACACACTCACCACTCTCTCAGTGAAAAACTTACCCCTGACATCTCCTCTGAACCTACTCCCCAGCACCTTAAACCTGTGTCCTCCTGTGGCAACCATTTCAGCCCTGGGAAAAAGGTTCTGACTATCCACACGATCAATGCCTCTCATCTTATAAATACACATCTTATAAATCATCTTATAAATGACAGAAAGACGGTGTGAACCAGAATCTATTCCTCTGCCTTAGATTTCTGTGATGGACATTTTGTTCATCAGCAACTTGTTGATATGTCCTTTTAGCTTACAGGAATTGTACTTGTGTTTTGGAAATGCTTTGTGCTTTAGAAATCATTTGTAATTTGAAAATCTTTTACAAGATAAAAATCCTCTGAGTTGTAAATAAATGATAACTTTATTTAAATTTAAATGTGCATTACTAAAATTAAATGAACTGTGTTCAAAACTACTTTGTTAGCTGGAAGTATCTCCTCCTTGGTGGAGGGGGTGGGCGGGGGGAACACCACTCAAATAGTGGGTATTGGCAGCTAAACTGGCTGTGGAGGATTAACAGGCAAGTGATGTAGCCTTTGAAGCGTAGGTGGCTACAGTATAACCTTCCTTTAGTGAGGGTACCTATATCGGTTAGGGCTTATGATCTTCGTTTGATTTCAGCACTTCGCGGACAGCAAACCAAATACCATCACAAAGTAATAGCTTTTTAAAAAAATTATTTTATTGAGATACAGCATGGAAGTGGCCCTTCTGGCCCTTCAAGCCACGCCGCCCAGCATTCTCCCGATTTAACCCTGGCCTAATCACGGGACAATTTACAATGATCAACTATCCTACCAACCCGGTTTGCCTTTGGACTGGGGGAGGAAATCGGACGCCTGGAGGAAACCCACACAGTCCCAGGGATACATATAAACTCCTTACAGACAGCGGTGGAAATTGAAACCAGGTTGCTGGTACAGTAAAGTGTTGTGCGAATCACTACGCTGCAGTTGAATTGATCATATCTTTTGCCTGAATATTTTCAATACTATTATTCAATAATAATTTTCAGGATGTTCAGGCAAAATATATGATCAATTCAATGCAGTATTTCCATGAGGTAATTTTTGCTATTATTTTCTTATCCACAATCATGGGTCACAATTGTTCATGATGATTAAACAAATCAGAATGAAAGAGATACTTTAAATACAATTAAAACATGATTGTTTGCAGTTTCTTAAAAAAATGATTTTGGGCTGCTAGGTAGTAACTGTTTTTGGCGTGGTAATTCATCTTGATTCTATTTGTATAAAATATATTAAGTTGATTGTAAAATCCATCCTGTGACCGTCTTGAGCTATGTTTCCCATTACATTTGTTCCTCTTTGAAGAAGGCATTTCAGTGTTTAATTTCAGCAATCCACTATTATTCTTTATTACAGGGATCATTAATCTTTTCTATCAAACACTATGAATCCAACAGATGAAATTTCATATGCCTATTACTTATGGAATATCTGAATACAATATGTTAAAAAATATTCTTGGGGTAGAAAAGTCTTTAGTTTTGAAGTGTATACTTAGGTAGTCAAGTTGCACAAATGTTTATTCATTGACAGAGGGTGGACTGACTCAAAGCAATTATGGATTGCCTTTCTTCTCGTATGTTCAGATTCTGCTAAACCAACAGCAGGTTTTAATCAAAAGGGGAGAGTTGAGATTGAGTACCAAGTGATTAATGGAATATAATGAAACTTACTTTAAGACATAGAAGCTGCAGAGTTATCATCGCTAATGTCAAAGAAAGAAAGAGAGTGGGAATTAAGGCCAGGTTCAGAGAAAAAAAAAATCAAGATTTCCCAACAGTGGTCAAATAAAGTCAACCAGTGGAAAAAATAACTTTGCTTCAGTTATGAAGCAGATGCGTTGGTTGATCTGTTATAATGGTGAGAAAGGCATAGATGGCTTAGTCACACACCTGGAAGAACTTTTGCCTCGCCGTTCCAGTAACCTGTGTTTAATGCTGACCTCTGGTGCAGTTGGTCTGGAGTTTGCATTTTCTTGATGTGGTGCATGAGTTTCCTCCTAGTGCTCTGGGTTTTCTCCCACATTCCAAAGGCATGCATGTCACTGGGTAACTGGAAGCTGTCTCTTGCATGTAAATGAGTGGGAGAGTATTGAGAGAGTTGATGAAAATGTGAAGAGAATAAAGAAAAATGAGTTTTGTGTCACTATGGACTTAATAGGTTGAAGGGTATGATTACACTCTGTGTAAGATTATAGAATAGGGAACATCGAAGAGTACAGCACAGGAACAGACCATTCAGCCCACAATGTTGTGCTGAACCAACTGAAAAGCAAATCAAGAACTCCCAAACAGTAATCCCTCCTACCCAGCACTCACTTACTGTTTACAAATGCAAGAAAATCTGCAGATGCTGGAAATCCAAAGCAATACACACAAAATGCTGGAGGAACTCAGCAGGTCAGGTAGCATCTATGGAAAAGAGTAAACAGTCGATATTTTAGACCGAGATCCTTCATCAAGACTGGAAAAGAATGATAGGAAGTTAGAGTAAGAAGGTGGGGGAAGGGGAGGAAGAAGTACAAGGTGGTAGGTGATAGGTGAAACCGGGAGAGGGGGAGTGGTGAAGTAAAGAGCTAGAAAGTTAAACGGTGGAAGAGGTGAAAGGCTGGAGAAGGGGGAATGTGACAGGAGAGGGTAGAAGATCATAGAAGAAAGGGAAGAAGGAGGAGAAACAGAGGGAGGCAACGGGCAGGTAAGGAGATAATGTAAGAGAGGGAAACAGGAATCAGAGTTGGTGAAGGAGAAGGGGCTGTGGGGGGCAATTACCAGAAGTTCGAGAAATCAATGTTCATAGAATTAGGTTGGAGGAGACTCAGATGGTAAATAATCAGAATCAGGTTTAATATAACCAGCATATAGAAACATAGAAAATCTACAGCACAATACAGGCCATTCAGCCCACAAAGCTGTGCTGGACATGTCTTTAACTGAGAAATTACCTAGAGTTACCCATAGCCCTCTATTTTTCTGAGCTCCATATACCTGTCCAGGAGTCTTTTAAAAGACCCTATCGTGTCCACCTCCACCACCGTCGCCGGCAGCCCAATCCACACATACACCACTCTCCGCATTTAAAAAAAAACTTACCCCTGATATCTCCTCTGTACCTACTTCCAAGCACCTTAAAACTGTGCCCTCTTGTGCTAGCCATTTCAGCCCTGGGAAAAAGCCTCTGACTATCCACACGATCAATGCCTCTCATCATCTTATATACCT
The DNA here is from genome assembly GCF_030028105.1 of Mobula birostris. Taxonomy (NCBI): domain Eukaryota; kingdom Metazoa; phylum Chordata; class Chondrichthyes; order Myliobatiformes; family Myliobatidae; genus Mobula; species Mobula birostris. The sequence continues at coordinate 12,241,087 of NC_092378.1, read as the reverse complement.
CTATCAGGTCACCTCTCATCCTCTGTCACTCCAAGGAGAAAAGGCCAAGTTCACTCAACCTATTCTCATAAGGCATGCTCCCCAATCCTGACAATATCCTTGTAAATATCCTCTTCACCCTTTCTATGGTTTCCACATCCTTTCTATAGTGAGGCGACCAGAACTGAGCATAGTATTCCAAGTGGGGTCTGAACAGGGTCCTATATAGCTCCAACATTACCTCTCGGCTCTTAAACTCAATCACATGATTGATGAAGGCCAATGCACTGTATGCTTTCTTAGCCACAGAGTCAACCTTGCACAGCCCAAGATCCCAAGATTCCTCTGATCCTCCACACTGCCAAGAGTCTTACCATTAATACTATATTCTGTCATCATATTTGACCTACCAAAATGAACCACCTTACACTTATCTGTGTTGAACTCCATCTGCCACTTCTCAGCCCAGTTTTGCATCCCATCAATGTCCCACTGTAACCTCTGACAGTCCTCCACACTATCTACAACACCTCCGACCTTTGTGTCATCAGCAAATTACTAACCCATCCCTCCACTTCTTCATCCAGGTCATTTATAAAAATCACAAAGAGTAGGGGTCCCAGAACAGATCCCTGTGGCACTCCACTGGTGACCGACCTCCATGCAGAATATGACCCGTCTAGAACCACTCTTTGCCTTCTGTGGGCAAGCCAGTTCTGGATCCACAAAGCAAAGTCCCTTTGGATCCTGTGCATCCTTACTTTCTCAATAACCCTTGCATGGGGTATCTGAATCACCTTCAATAACTCCAAAAGACTGAGGTTTGGTAAAATACCAAAAGGTTTTATTCGCTGTACAATACGACCTCCATGGTGAATGTCTGCCCCCGGACCGCGGCGGGAAGGGGCAAGGCGAAACACATTTATACAGGAATCTCTGGGAGGAGCCACAGGGGCAGTCAGCAGAGGGGCGAGTCCAGACAGTTAACCCAGTTACAACATACATATGGTTTACCACATTTACCCCTCCTTTTTTTAAAAGGAGTCCCGTAGGGTGAAGTGACTGACAATATTTACAAGTATATTTACAGGTCAAGTCTGTCAGGCGGTCGAGTCCGTCGCTGTGATTTACGTAGCACCAGTGGTGATTGCATCGGTGACGGCGGTTGTGCTGGCTCTGGCCTGACTTGAGGTGCCAGCACGTTAGGCATTGTTAATCCCTTGTGCATGTGCGTTGCGCCCGGTATGGGAATGTCGTGTGGTGTCTCGTGGGTACATACATCGGTGGGTACGGGGTCAGTAGTCACCATGGAGTGTTCAGGGTAGGGGCCCGGTACTCCTGCGGGCGCCAGGTCGTGGATGGAGACCGTGTCCTCCCGCCCATCAGGTAAAACCACATAGGCATACTGAGGGTTCGCATGAAGTAAGTGAACCCTCTCGACCATCGGGGAGTATTTATTGCTCCTCGCATGTTTCCGGAGGAGCACTGGCCCCGGGGACATCAGCCAAGTTGGTAGGGTGGTCCCAGTGGTCGACTTTCTGGGAAATGAAAAGATCCGCTCATGAGGGGTGGCGTTGGTGGCCGTGCATAACAGGGAGCGGGTGGAGTGCCTCGGGAAGGACCTCCTGCCAGCGAGAAACTGGCAGTCCCTTTGACCTGAGGGCTAAGAGTGTGGCTTTCCACACCGTGCCACTCTCCTTCTCCACCTGTCCATTCCCCCAGGGATTATAGCTCGAGGTCCTACCAGTTGCAACTCCCCAAGCCAGTAGGTATTGGCGCAGCTCGTCACTCATAAACGAGGACCCTCTGTCACTGTGGACATAGCATGGGTATCCGAACAGAGTGAAGAGCTTGCGCAGGGCTTTTATAACTGACGTGGTAGTGATGTTGGGGCAGGGGATGGCGAAGGGGAACTGCAAGTACTCATCGATTACGTTAAGAAAGTACACATTGCGGTCGGTGGAGGGAAGGGGGCCCTTAAAGTCAACACTCAGTCGCTCAAAGGGGCAGGTGGCCTTGATGAGTTGTGCCTTTTTGGGTCGGTAGAAGTGCGGTTTGCACTCTGCGCAGACTTGGCAGTCCTTGGTCATCGTCCTGATCTCCTCAAGGGAATAAGGCAGGTTCCGGGCTTTCACGAGGTGGAAAAGCTGGGTGACCCCGGTTGGCAAAGATCTACATGTAGGGCGTATAGCCGGTCGATCTGCGCGCTGGCGCACATTCCCCGGGATAGGGCATCAGAGGGCTCGTTGAGCTTCCCAGGCCTGTACATGATGTCATAGTTGTAGGTGGAGAGTTCGATTCTCCACCACAGAATTTTATCGTTTTTGATTTTGCCCCGCTGTTGGTTATTAAACACGAATGCGACTGAGCACTGGTCAGTTAGCAGGGTGAACCTTTTGCCGGGGAGATAGTGTCTCCAGTGCCTAATAGCTTCCACTATGGCCTGTGCTTCTTTCTCCACTGTGGCGTGCTGAAGTTCAGGGCCTTGAAGGGTATGGGAGAAGAACGCCACTGGTCTTCCCGCCTGGTTGAGGGTAGCAGCCAGTGCAAAGTCGGAGGCGTCACTCTCTACTTGGAAGGGAATGGCCTCGTCCACCGCATGCATTGCTGCTTTGGCAATGTCCCCTTTTAGGCGGCTGAAGGCCGCGCGGGCCTCGACAGAGAGGGGGAATATGGTGGACTTGACCAGGGGTGGGCCTTGTCTGCGTAGTTAGAGACCCATTGGGCGTAATATGAAAAGAAGCCCAGGCACCTTTTGAGGGCTCTGAGGGTACTGGGAAGAGGGAGTTCCAACAGGGGGCGCATACGGTTGGGGTCAGGGCCAATGACTCCATTCTCCACGCCACACCCAAGGATAGCAATCGGGTGGTCCCAAATACACACTTGTCCTTGTTATAGGTGAAATTGAGAGCTTTAGCTGCTTGGAGAAATTTTTGGAAGTTGTTGTCGTGATTCTACCAGTCGTGACCGCAGATGGTGATGTTATCCAGATATGGGAACGTGGCCTTCAGTTGGCACTGGTCCACCATCCTGTCCATTGCCCTCTGGAAGACAGATACACCATTCGTGACACCGAAGGGGACGCGCAGAAATTGATAAAGCCTGCCGTCGGCCTTGAAGGCGGTGTAAGGGCAGTCCTCCGGGTGGATAGGGAGCTGATGGTAAGTGGATTTTAGGTCTATGGTCGAGTACACCTTGTAGTGTGCTATCTGACTGACCATATCCACGATGCGGGGTAGAGGGTACGCGTCGAGCTGCATGAACCTATTGATGGTCTGGCTATAGTCCACGACTATCCTATTCTTCTCCCCGTTCCGAACAACCACCACCTGCGCCCTCCAAGGACTTGTGCTTGCCTCAATATCCCCCTCCCTGAGCAGCCGCTGCACCTCCGACTTAATGAAGGCTCTGTCCCCCGCGCTGTACCTCCTGCTTTTAGTTGCCACAGGTTTACAGTCGGGGGTCAGGTTGGCGAACGGCGGTGGGGGAGGGATCCTGAGGGTGGAGAGGCCGGAAGTGGTGTCGGTAGTGTGGCAGTTGGCATGATGTTGGGTGGGATGTGCGGGTCGGTGTGTGTGTGTGGTCAGTAGCGGAGTATGTGATGTATCCCTACAAAACTGGGGATTTACAACAGTAATTGGTGAGGGGCCTATCATACTTCATTGTCACGCTTTTCAGGTGGCTCTGGAAGTCGAGCCCCTATAGCACAGGGGCACACAGTTGAGGCATAACCATTAAAGTAAAGTCTCGATATTCTGTGCCCTGCACCGCTAGTGTCGCTACACAACCCCCCCTGGATGTCTGTTGTATGCGACCCGGAAGCCATGGTGACCCTCCGACGGACCGGCTGTATCACGAGTCCACAATGCTGCACCGTGTCCGGGTGGATAAATCTCTCCGTGCTGCCTGTGTCAAACAGGCAGCTTGTCCTGTGCCCCTCCACCAGGATGTCCATCATTGACCTTGCGAGCTGGTGGGAAGCGCTTTGGTTGAGGGTCACGGAAGCCAGGGTTGGGTCACTGTCTTGTCCGGCGTGGTGGGGTACCCCGTGAGCACCCGTTGGTCGTAGGCGGTGGGAGGTGGTGCCGACCAAGATGGCCGCCCCCATGTCTCGCACGTGGTGGCGGCGTGCAGGGAAGATAGCGACCCCTATATCTCGTACGTGGTGGCGGCATGCAGGGAAGATGGCGGCAGGCAAGATGGCGACCCCCATGTTTCGCACATGGCGCTGCTCGATCCCGCTCGCTGCCTGGACCTACAGACCTTCGCAAAGTGGCCTTTCTTTCCGCAGCTGGAGCAGGCAGCCTCTCGGGCCACGCAGCGTTTCCGGGGGTGCTTCTCCAGTCCGCAGAAGTAGCACTTCGTGGACTTGCGACTGGCGGCAGCCGAGGTCGATTCACTGGCGGGTTGCGGGGTCTGCGGCACCCACGAGGCCATTGATGGATCGCGTGGCTGGAGAGCCTCAGAGTTGTGCAGAGCAGCCTCCAGCATGTCGGCCATCTCGATTGCCAAACTTAAGGTAAGATTGGCTTTTTCCAACAGCTGCTGGCGCACGTACACTGACCTGGTCCCAGTGACAAAGGCGTTCCTCACTTGGAGCTCTGCATGCTGCGCCGCCGCCAGCTCCTGGCAATTGCAGGCCCGCACGAGTGTCTGTAGGGCTGAGACGAACTCAGCACTTGATTCCCCGGGCCGTTGTTGCCTTGTTGCTAAGCGGTGCAGAGCAGAGACCCTGTTTATCGGCCGCAGGTATTGTCTTTTGAGGGCGCTCATTGCGCCGTCGTAGCTCGGCTGGTCTCTAATCAGCGAATAGACCCGTGGACTGGCCCTGGAGAGTAAAACTCTGCGCTTCACTACGGGGTCAGTCACTTTAATCTCCTCTAGGTACACTTCGAAGCAGGCCAGCTAGAGTTCGAAAGCGTTTCCAGCTTCAGGTGTTTGCGGATTGAGGTCTAATTTGTCGGGTCTCAGTGCGTGTTCCATGCTTTAAAATGTACAGTGAATAAAATTGAAGCACCTTCAATAACTGCAAAAGACTGAGGTTAAGTAAAATACCGAAAGGCTTTTATTCGCTGTACAATACGACCTCCATGGTGAGTGTCTGACCCTGGACTGAGGGGGAGGGGCAAGGTGAAACACATTTATACAGGAATCTGTGGGAGGAGCCACAGGGGCAGTCAGCAGAGAGGCATGTCCAGACAGTTAACCCAGTTACAACATATATATGGTTTACCGCAGTACCTTAACAAATGCCTTGCTGAAATCCATATACACTACATCTACTACTCTACCTTCATCAATGTGTTTAGTCACATCCTCAGAAAATTCGGTCAGGCTCGTAAGGCATGACCTGCCTTTCACAAAGCCATGCTGACTGTTCCTAATCATATTATGCCTCTCCAAATGTTCATAATTCCTGCCTCTCAGGATCTTCTCCATATGTTGTGAAATCTGTTGTCTTTGCAGCAGCAGTTCAATGCAATATATAATAATTGGAAAAAAACTATGAATTACAGTGTGTGTATAATGTATATATATAATAGCTTAATTGCATAAGCAGCACAAAAACAGAAACCAAAAAGTAGTGAGGTGGTGTTCATGGGTTCAACGTCCATTCAGAAATCGGGTGGCAGAGGGGAAGAAGCTGTTCCTGAATCCCTGAGTGTGTCCTTAGGCTTCTGTACCTCCTTCCTGATGGTAGCAATGAGAACAAGGCATGGCCTGGATGATGGGAATCTTTAATGATGGATGGCACCTTATTGAGGTATCGCTCCTTGAAGATATCCTGGATACTGCAGGGGCTAGTGCCCATGATGGAACTGACTAAGTTAACTACTTTTCACAGCTTATTTCAATCTTCTGCCTCCCCCCAAACCAGACAGAGATGCAGCCGGTTAGAAGGTTCTCTATGGAACATCTGTAGATATATGCGAGTGTTTTTGGTGACATACCAAATCTCCTCAAACTCCAAATGAAATATAGTCTCAGTTGCTCCTTCTTGGTAGTTGCAACGATATATGCATGAAATGCAGCCCTTGCCTTCCGAAGCTTGATCAAATTATTCTTCAATAAATACTTTACCATAGTTTTGGACCATGAGACCATGAGATAGAGGAGCAGAATTAGGCTATTTGGTCCATCAAGTCTGCTCCACCATTCCTTCATGGCTGATCCAATTTTCCTTTAGCCCCAATCTCCTGCCTTCTCCACATGTCCCTTCATGACCCAACCTGTCTTTACCTCAGTTGTCACTGTAGAAGATACTGGCAGTGTGCCAGAGGTCCGTGAGTGTCAGGGAGAGGAGTGAGTGCCATTGCTAGTGCAAAAGAAAAAAAAGTGCTACGCAAACTCAAAGGTCTTAAGGTGGATAAGTCACCTGGACCAGATGGACTACATCGCAGAGTCCTGAGAGGGTTTGCTCTTGATCTTTCAAGAATCACTCGATCCTAGCATGGTCCCAAAGAACTGTAAAATTACACATATCTCTCCACTCTTTAAGAAGGGAGTAAGGCAAAAGAAAGGAAATTATAGGCCAATTAGCCTAACCTCAGTGGTTGGGAAAGTGCTGGAGTCTATTATTAAGGATGAGGTTTCAGGGTACTCGGAGACTAATGATAAAATAAGTCAAAGTCAGCATGGTTTCTGTAAAGGGAAATCTTGCCTGACAAATCTGTTACAGTTCTTCGAGGAAGTAATAAGCAGGGTGAACAAAGAAGAGGCAGTGAGTATCATTTACCTGAATTTTCAGAACGCATTTATAAGGTACCACATATGAGGCTACTTAACAAGAAAAAATCCTATGATGTTACAGGAAAGATACTGGCATGGATAGGAGAAAGGCTAACAGGCAAGAGGCAGCGAGTGGAAATAAATAGGCCCTTCTGGTTGGCTGCCAGTGACTAGTGGTGTTCTTTGATTGGTCAGTATTGGGACCGCTACTTTTCACATTGTTTGTCAATGGTTTGGATAATGGAATTGATTGCTTTGTGGCAAAGTTTGTAGATGATAGGTGGAGGGGTAGGTAGTGCTGAGGAAGCAATGTGATTGCAGCAGGACTTGGACAAATTGGAAGAATGGCCAAAAAAGTGGCAGATGGAATACAGTATTGGGAAATGTGTGATAATGCATTTTGGTAAAAGGAATAATAGTGCAGACTATTATCTAAATGAGGAGAAAATTCAAACATCAGAGGTGCAAAGGGACTTAGAAATCTTCATGCGAGACCCCCAGAAGGTTAATTTACAAATTGAGTCTGTGGTAAAGAAGTCAAATGAAATGTTGCCATTTACTTCAAGGAGAACAGAATATAAAAACAAGGAGGCTCTATAAAACAGAAGTCAGGCTGCAATTGGAGTATTGCCAACAGTTTTGGGTCCCATATTTCAGCAAGGATGTGTTGTCATTGGAGAAAGTCCAGATGAAGTTCATGAGGGTGCTTCCAGGAATGAAGGGGTTAACCTATGAGGATCAACATAAGCCTATGTTAGTTGATTTGTGAATTAGGCTGGTACCCCTTTGTTTTTTTGTTTGCAAAGCTGAACATCATCCACTGTGAAAAGAACTGAAATAGACAGAGTATTCTGGTGAGGCAAGTTGAAGGTTTAGAGGAATAACAAAATATACTTGCGCCTTTGGTAATTTATCCTGTTTAATGCTTTTCTGTTCACTGTGACTATTGTTACATGACATATTTCATGAATCCTTTGAGATCATCTCATTGCAACAGACAAATCCGTTTCTGTTTCTTCCAAGCTTTAGCTTAGCAGTCCCGAGAAAATGCAATTAGTTTACAGAGACATTGGCAAGGCAGGATAATTTTAGTCATGCAATTGAGATTTTGTTAGGCTGGGTTTACTTCCTTTCAAACAGTGGAGTCTGGGCGTGGGAAGGGCGTGAGGGTGCGGTCAGATTTAAATGTGCCATTTAAAATTGTGAAAGAGCGAGGTTTGGTGAGGAGTAAAGACCTATTTTCCCAAGTAGAGGGACAATAGTGAAGATCAGGAAAATAAAATGCTTCGAGAAAGGTGGAAGTTTGGAGCATTCCATCTGAAAGCCAAGTCATGATATTGTCATGTATGGTGAGGTACAATGAAAACCTTTTTGCAGCATCATCATACATTGGTCCAGACAATGCACAAAGCATAAAATAAATAGAGAAAAAAATACTTTTTTCCACTAATGTCTTGTTTTGCGCAGTCAGAGACAGGTCCATAGAAGTGCAAGAGTATTCCATCCCCGAGGCAGGATTAGGGTTGTGCAGGTCGGTTCAGGAAGCTGATGGTTGTAGGAAGGAAGCTGTACCTGAACCTAGTGGTGTGAGACCTGAGACCTGAGGCTCTGCAACTCCTGAAAGAAGAGGCCATGACCCGAATAGTGGGAATCTTTGATGATGACAAGTGATGGAAGCAAAAACTCTAAGCATATTTAAAAATGTGCCTGAGAAACTACTTGCCTTGATTTTTTTTTTTGTAAACTATCAGGTTTGTAGGAGACAGAGAAATGAGAAATGAAATCAGCCTTAAGGAGTTTTCTTTATGAAAGTCTTCTGAATATAATGTCTTTCTTTCGGACCCTAAATATCTTTGATTCTATCATCCTTGTTTATTCTAGTAATTTAAAGTGATGCAGAGATGGCATTAGGTCAGTAATAATCTAAGGAAAAATAAAATTTTATTTCTACTTTCAAATTATTACTGATAAAAATGCATATGTATATACCGTGAAAGGGAAGTTGGACGACCTTAAGTTTAAGTTACCTTTGTGGAGGCAGATTATAACAAAAGATCATGGAACTGAAGATTACTTCTGATGACTTTTCCGGTATCCTGTGGTTACTATGCTCTATTCCTTACTCTGGCCTCTTACCTCTTCTCACCTGCCTATCACCTCCCCCTGGGTCTCCTCTTCCTTCCCTTTGTCCTATGGTCCACTCTCTTCTCCTATTAGATTCCTTCTTCTCCAGTCCCTGACCTTTCCCACCTACCTGGCTTCACCCATCAACTTTCAGCTAGCCTCTTTCCCCTCCCCCACCTTTTTATTCTGGCACCTCCACCCTTCCTTCTCAGTCCTGAAGAAAGGCTTCAGCCCGAAATATCGACTGTTTGTTCGTTTCCATCGATACTGCCTGACCAGCTGAGTTCCTCCAGTATTTTATGTGTGTTACTATGCTCTGTTCTTAAAATGTATTTGGAAGGCTGGACATTATAAAAAATGAGTATTTTTATATTTTTGACAATTAATTTTTAACATTTATTTAAACTTGAAGGAGCTCATTCCATGATTATATTTCTGTTAATCCTTTGTCTGGAAAGATGCTTCTGAAGTCATTTTTGTTTTTCTTAACAATGTACATGACTCATTTCTGAGAGAGTGAGAGTGAGTGTTTGGCAAGTTTCATTCACTCTATCTACAATCAGAGATTATATGCAGCTGTAAAGAATCAAAAAGCAAGCCTGGCACTCAGACGGTAATGATCTGTTGCACTATCTGTGACTGCCTTGAAAAGACAAGGCAAGGAAGGCACTGGCTTTAGGTAACGGTATGCCAGAGAAATGTGTTCCTGTTCCCAAGATCAAAAGGAAGTTTTTATTGTAGCTATTAAAAACAGGGCTGAGATACAAGGGAGATTTCTTCAGAAAGGTTAAAGACGTGTCAGACGACATGTTGGAAACTAATGACTGATTTCCCTTGAGGTCTAATTCAATGTTCACAAACAGCTGAAGTTCAGAACAACTTTCTCCAAATTTAGTCACCTGGCTTGTTTTCATTCATTGCGTCAAATCCATGGAAACAGCTGCACCAAAAAAAAATGATCGCTGAAGCGATAGTAGGTTCATTTGTCCTTTTCCACTCACACCTCAGGCTCATGGTTAATGTGGAAAGTTTTTATTCTCTGTGCGATGGTGCCTGTTTTGGATTGAAATGCATAGGAATGTTTGTGTAATGGATTAATACTGTCACAGACGATGTACAGCTGGAGGCATTGAATTGATCTCCTTCTTCCAAGTAGAGACTCTTCAGAAAAAGTTTATGATTAAGACTAATGGAGGCCATAGGAATTACAATGAATTGGATGTTTATGTAACCTCTCTCCTAACCCAGTGTGATGAAATCAATTTTAGGTTTTGGGCATTATTTATTTCTCTAACTCTCCCCCTATCCTAATCTCAAATCTTCATAATTGTATTTTAATGTATCTTTACATCAAGCAGTTACAATCCCTCTCATTTTCTGTCAGTACGCATTCCATTTACATCAGCTCTTCAAGAGATTGTACCTTTGGGATCACAATACTTCATAAGAAAGGACGTTCAAACTCCAATTTGAAGAGGTAACATTTACTGCCCCTTGGGCTGGGAGATGCTAAGTGCAATCTCACATTGCAAAAGGGAAAACAATGCACTGCAAGTTGGAAACATTTTTGCTAAGCCTGAAATTGGTGAGCTGCCAGGAGAAATATTGGATCAGCACACACACACATGCACAGACTGCTGGAGGAGCTCAGCAGGTCAGTCAGCATCTATGGAGATGTTGACGTTTCAGGCCGAATCCTACTGAAGGGACTTGACCCTCGACATTGTCTGCTTATTCATTTGCACAGATGCTGCCTGACCTTCTGAGTTCCTCCAGCATTTTGTGCATGTTACTCTGGATTTCCATAATCTGCTGAATCTCTCGTGCTTATCAATCATTTTCCTGGCCTTTGAGATGCCAGTTAAGATGCAGCCTTTTGGTTTAGTATGACGAGGAGAGTTTTTAATTTGAGAACCTGAGATTGGGAAATGTTATCTTAAAACTATCAAAAAATTGGATTGACTTATTGCACAGGATGGCACCCTGATTGATGATTCCTTCATCTGCTTATTGCCATGAAAATGCTTTCCATTTTATCAAACTTTCAAGTGAACAGCATCAATTGCATTCATCTTTGAAGTTCCCTTTGTAAATGGTTCTGACCTGATAAGGTGAGAAATGAAAGGTGCAAAACCAGCTGCGGTAATACAGTGCACTGAACACAATCTCACAGGCACATACCCCTGCCTCAGATATTTCAGACACTAAGGTTAGGTTTCAAAGAGTCTTTGCTGGGATGAATGCTTTTTTACATGCAAATTATTATTACACTTTGCAGTTTGCTGTAACTGTTTAAAGCCAATGAAAGCAAACTGACATCCAGATGACTAAGCTTAACGATGACTAAGTGTACTGCTTTTATTAAAGCTGTTGTAAACAGTGAGAATATCCATATATGTTAGTTTGGCCTTGTTGATAAAACCTTTGTCTTTGAGACAGGAAATGATGTATGAATGACTATCAGCTTCCCAAAGGACATAAAATAAATGGCCCAGCACCCTGCCCAACTTTCACTCCCAGTGGTTGAAATTGACTGAACCACTTCACTTTACACCTTGGTGGAGGTGAATGTTCTTCCCATGGGATCAGGACTTGAAGGTAAGCAGATAAGAATTATGGAGGGCTTTGCTGAATAGTTAGGGGGACTTCTGCCGAGAAATTGGATTTTATTCTTTTTGGCACACAAAATATTTACAGTGTTTAACATTTAACACCCATTTGAGTCATTCCCAAAAGAAACTGAAATTGCTCCAAGAAAATTAAGAAATCTCCAGACTTAGGAACCCAAATGGAACATCTGTTGTTTTCACTGAGACAAAGCTTAACTGAATGCAACCTTTGACAGTTTGCTTCACCTCCATGTGAGAAGAATATCAGCCCTTAAGAGACATAGTTCCTATGGCAACCAGACATTATAGTAGACAGTGAAGAGAGTCAAGAGAGAGAGGGCAACAAAGTTTATTAAAAAAGACATGGACTTTCTTATCAGTGAGATAAAAGCCAAAATGGGGTCCTGCATTCCAGAGAGCTGGGGAAGCCATATTGGGTACCATTGAAAAGGTCCAGCAGAAAGTAGTTCCATTTGCCTTCTCCAGTGAGAATCCCTACTCGATCAACCAATGTACCAGTAAATCAAATGGTACTGTTAGAGCATATTCTGGAGATGTGGAACAGAGCAAATATTAATTTCAACAGTAACCAGTCTGCAAATCTGAATATGGATTGTAGATTGAATTTAAAATGCAGCTCGGAACAATGGTCTTCCTGGAACTGCATTTTGGGATTAATTGCAGACCAGGAAACACCCAATTGACTTGAGATATCTGCATGTGCATGAATGCAGCTCAGAGACATAGGTGTTTAACACTCATCTTGGGTGTATTGATGTGAAGAACTATGTTTTTGAAATTACGTGCAACTCAAAGGAAGCATAATGAATGCATTGTAACTGTAGAAATTGTCCTTATGTTACATTTGTTTCTCCTCCCCACATGAATATGCACACAATCACTTGAGTGGCTGTCTGAAGTAAGGGAAGCTGGCAAAGCTGACTTATTTATTTTTTATGGGGATACAGAGTAGCCTAGGCCCTTCTGACCCTTCAAGCTGTTCTGCCCAGCAACCCCTGATTTACTCCTAGCCTAATCATAGGACAATTTACAATGTCCAATTAACCTACCAACTGGACTGTGGGAGGAAATCAGAGCACCTGGAGGAAACCCACTCAGTCACTGGGAGAATGTACAAACTCCTCACATATAGTGGTGGGAATTGAACCCGAGTCGCTGTTACTGCAAAGTAGTGGTCGCCAACCCATTGATCAAGATCAACTGGTTGATCTTTGAGACTTTCCCAGCAGATCTCGAAAAAAATGAAAAATAAATACACAAATGTTGTTGTAATGTGAGCATTATAAAAATAAGTAATACTAATTAGGATCATGGTAATGTAGCAATACTCCCGCTACTGAAAGCTGTTTGTAAAGAGAGATTGTTTCCAGGTTGCGGGGTTTTTGTTCCGTTCTTTCTGCCCAGTGCGCATGTGTGTATTGCTCCCCCGCCATGCGCCGCGGTAGAAAAACCCCATCCCTTCCCACTGATCTCCCTCCTGTAAGCGGAACAAGTGCTACACATGCCTTTACACTACCTCCCTCACCACCATTCAGGGCCCCAGACAGTCCTTCCAGGTGAGATGACACTTCACCTGTGAGTCGGCTAGGGTGATATACTGCGTCCAGTGCTCCCGGTGCAGCCTTCTATATATTGGTGAGACCCGACACAGGCTGGGAGACTGTTTCGCTGGACACCTACACTCTGTCCACCAGAGAAAGCATAATCTCCCAGTGGCCACACATTTTAATTCCATGTCCCATTCCCATTCTGATATGTCTATCCACGGCCTCCTCTCCTGTCAAGATGAAGCCGCACTCAGGTTGAAGGAACAAAACCTTGTATTCCATCTGAGTAGCCTCCAACCCGATGGCATGAATATTGACTTCTCTAACTTCCGTTAATGCCCCTCACCCCCTACACACCCCATTCCTTATTTATTTATTTATTTAATATATTTTTATATATTTTTTATTTTTCCCCCTTTTTTTCTCTGTCTTTTTTCTCCCTCAGTCCCTCATACTATAACTCTTTGCCTGCTCTCCACTCTCCGGGCTCCCTTCCCCCCCTTGTCTTTCCCCCCAGGTTTCCCGTCCCTTAATCCTCCCCCTTCTCCAGCTCTTAAATCCACCCCTCTCCTCCTGTCTTCTCTTATCATTTTTGATCTCCCCCTCCTCCTCCCACTTTCAAATCTCTTCCTATCTCTTCTTTTAGTTAGTCCTGACGAAGGGTCCTGGCCCGAAATGTCGACTGTACCTCTTCCTATAGATACTGCCTGGCCTGCTGCGTTCACTGGCATTTTTTGTGTGTGTTGCTTGAATTTCCAGCATCTGCAGATTTCCTTGTGTCTAAATTTTTATTCATTTATTTTTCGTGTTGAAATAAAATTAAATAATGAAACATAGACTTAAAGGTGTTGTAATGTAAGTATTATAAAAATAAATAATACTAAATAAGATAATGGTAATATAGCAATACTCCCGCTACGGAAAGCTGTTTGTAAAGAGAGATTGTTTCTGGGTTGCGGGGTTTTATTTCCAGTCCTTTCTGTCCGGTGCGCATGCGTGTGACTAAACGATTTAATAGGTCGATCTTGCCTTTCACTAAGGCCAAGGTAGGGGATCTTGGGCTTAAGAAGGTTGGTGACCACTACTGCAAAGTGTTGTGTTAACCACTACGCTAAAATGCCACCAAGTACTGAGATTCAGTGTTGTTCACTGAAATTTCTGTAACTGAATTACTTGCTGTGTGGATACAATGGTTGGGTGACCTCCCCGATACTGCAGAAGACAGCAAGAAGTGGCCTCTAGGGAAGAGCTTGTGATGAAGAGGTTAAGAATCAATGTGACCTTGACCTCCTTGAAGAAAATGGTCCATGCAAGAAAACATAGTTGAAGCTCAGATTAATTACTAATGACAGCTTTGGAAAACGCAAGTCTGTGGTTGTACGGTTCATCAAAAATTCTTAGGTAGAATGGTTTATCTCTGAAGGCATGTTGATGTTTGCAGATAGTCATGCCCATGCCATGTGTCCGACCCATGTCGCATAGCTGGTCATTGCCTTAACGAAGTCTGTAGTAAAATACCCTTTCAATGTTAGTGTAGAGGCTGATGTGGAATAAGTAAGTGCTGAGACAGCCGCATCCTGTTAGGTTAAACAAAATCTGTGAATGTTGAAGATGCTTGAACAAAGTACTGTGACTTCCGAACATGTTTCTAAACAAATTCAGGGCTATGGCAGCTGGATAGATTTGGACATGGGGAAAACCATACTGTGTTCCAGGAATTCATCACTAAAACTGGAACTGGCTTCATCCAGTGAGTGAGATGGAAAAGATTTGATAGTTTCATGGTAAAGCGCCTTGTTTTCCATTGATTGCAGAATCTGGGCACAGAGCACTCTGTAGCAGAAAATGATGGGGGTATCTGCCTAAATTAAATATCATATTGGCATGTGCAAATACATACCTAGGAATAAAAGCATTTATTTACTTTGAGTCCACAAGGTAGGATAGACCATGTTATACAATCAGTTTCTGCAATCAAGAGGCCCTTTGAACCTCTTTCAACGCTCTTCAGGACTTCTCATAGAATTCTTCCAATTCTCCTCACGTGTGTACTTGTTCTACTTACCCTTACTACATCAATACCTATTACCTCAACGACTCCTCTGACAAGTTCACGACCCACAGGTGGTGGGGTAAACATGGGCAGGTGGCATAGGAATGTGGACTTGTCAGAGGAGTAGTTGTTAGTTTTTGTGTGATTTTCTTGCACATGGGGGCAGGGTTTGATGTGTTCCTTTGAAAGTGTTCCATTGTTCTTTTTTGTTTCGTGGCTATCTGTGGGGAAGATGAATCTTAGGGTTTTACACCGCATACATACCTAAATAATAAGTGTACTTTGAACCTTTGGAATCTTGTCCCTTGTTAAGCCTCTCCTCCCTTTACTGATAAAGCTCAACCCTTGTAATAAAGTCTAAGGTCTGTTGAGTCTTCCATTGCTGACCGTATCTGAGTTTTCATGATGTTGTGCCTTGAAAATGGATGGGGCACCACATCGGGCATCTCTGCCCAATCTGCCACAAGCAGGACTTACTAGTGGCCAAATATTTTAATTCTAATTCTGAGTCCCATGGTGCCAAGATGAGGCCACCCTCAGGGTGGAGTCACATCACCTTCTATTCTCCTTCCAGTGAACAAATTCACGCACCCCGCTTCCTCTGTTCCCCACTCTGACCTTTCACTTCTTCCTACCTGCCTATTTCTTCACCCTGGGTCTCCTCCTCCTTCCCTTTCTCCTATTGTCCACTCTCCTCCCCTATCAGATTCTTTATCCTCCAGCCCTCAACCTTTCGCATCCACCTGGCTTCACCTATCACCTTCCAACTAGCCTCTTTTCCCTCCCCTCAAGAAGAGTCTCAGCCCTAAACATCGACTGCTTACTGTTTACTCTTTTCCATAGGTGCTGCCTGAACTGCTGAGTTCCTCCAGTGTTTTGTGCGTGTTGCTTTGGATTTCCAGCATCTTACAGACTTTTTTGAGTTTGGGATGGGGTACAAAACTGGGGATTTTATTTAGGATGTATTTTGAAACAGACCAAATTAAACTAGTTTTATGTAATCCAATAAAAAGAAAGAACATATGTAAACCTCATAAATTTTAGCTAAATTGTTCCTATCTGATAAATCTGCTTCTATCTTGCATCTCCATTCCAGATGTTGCCATTATTACAAGCACTCTTCAAGTTGAAAAGTTCAAAGTACATTTATTATCAAAGTATGTACACATTCTACAATCTTGAGATTTGTCTCCTTACAGGCAGCCATGAAACAAAGACACCCAAAAGAACCCATTAAAAAAAGACCAACAAGAACTTAATGTGCAGGGAGAGAAAAAAAAGCCATCATGCAAACAATAAAAGTAAGCAAGTAGCATATGGAGCAAAAGTGAATCATCAGACATGAAACCCGGGGCAGCCAGAGAAGGCCCTCAGCCTCAGCCTCAGATCAGCACATAGCAGAGTAACCGTCATGGAGCCTACGGACGTGAAGCCCAGAGCACCCGAAATAGGTCCAAGGCCACAGCCCCAGTTCAGCACATCGTGGAGAAGACTTAAAGCAATTGCATCTATTGTCTGGCCATGCCACTTGCAAGTATATTTCAGATTGGAATATTTTCTCTAAAATACTTTCTCCTGATCTGTGGCCTTTCCTGCCGTGAATTTTAATATTATTCATAAGAATTCTTTAAATACGTAGGTTAAATAAACTTCCATGTATATAGATAATTCTGATCTGAAACTGAAGCTAACTAGAAAATTATGAATTCAGTTTGGCAAAATCCTTGGCATTTACTTCATGAGAGACTTTGAAAAGGGTCAACAGGTTTTTTTTCTCGCAAACACGAGCATCGGACAGGGCTGTACCCTCGTA
Source organism: Mobula birostris (assembly GCF_030028105.1). Classification (NCBI taxonomy): domain Eukaryota; kingdom Metazoa; phylum Chordata; class Chondrichthyes; order Myliobatiformes; family Myliobatidae; genus Mobula; species Mobula birostris. The sequence continues at coordinate 12,224,212 of NC_092378.1, read as the reverse complement.
TGATATTGGCAATATGTGTGTGGGCACGTGGCCAAGTGGTTAAGGCATTCGACTAGCGATCTGAAGGTTGTGAGTTCGAGCCCCAGCCAAGGCAACGTGTTGTGTCCTTGAGCAAGGCACTTAATCACACAGTGCTCTGCGACGACACCGGTGCCAAGCTGTATGGGTCCTAATGCCCTTCCCTTGGACAACATCGGTGTTGTGGAGAGGGGAGACTTGCAGCATGGGCAACTGCCAGTCTTCCATACAACCTTTCCCAGGCCTTTGCCCTGGAGAGTGAAGACTTCCCAGGCGCAGATCCATGGTCTCGCAAGACTAACGGATGCCTCTCCACATTTCTTCAAACAGAACTGGAAGACAAATGAATGGGAGGAGTGTGCTCGTGAGGGTGTGTATGTGTGTGGTAGGTGGGGAGGTGAAGGGGAACTCACTAAGTAATAAATATACATTAAAGATGAAGCTCATTGAATAATAATCAGCCATGTTCTCTGGATGTTTTATGTTCTCTATTGTGTTCAGAATGCACAACTGGTGTCGTGGCACCCACACCAGACTTCGAGGTGCATGGTACTGGGTCTGAATTCGACCAGCTCCTTGCACAATTTCCATCCATGCTGAGTTGAGTGTCAAGCTAGCAACACAGCCTCATAAAAAACAGACAAAATTTCTAAGTAAACAGCAAAAGTTGCCGCCCAATGCATCACAAGGTGTGGAGTGGAACAACAATTGTGTTCAGATTCTTTCACTAACTTGTACCTCAGACTATAAGCCCATGAGACCATATGAAACATAGAATTCTAAAGCACATCACAGGCCCTTCGGCCCACAATGTTGTGCCGCCCATGTAACCCACTCTAGAAACAGCCTAGAATTTCCTGGCCATACAACCCTCTATTTTTCTAAGTTCCATGGATCTGTCTAAGATTTTCTTAAAAGACCCTATTGCATCCACCTTTACCACTGTCCTTAGCAGTGCATTCCATGGACCCACCACTCTCTGCGTGAAAAACTTACCTCTGACCTACTTCCAAGCACTTTAAAACTCTGCCCTCCTCGTGTTAGCCATTTCAGCCCTGGGAAAAAGCCTCTGGTTATCCACACAAACAATGTCTCACTGCCTCTCATCATCTTAAACACCTCTATCAGGTCACCTCTCACCCTCTGTCACTCCAAGGAGAAAAGGTTAAGTTCACTCAACCTAGTCTCATAAGGCTGCTCTCCAACTTTACCTTCTTAATGACTTTTTTAGTTACCTCCTGTTGGTTTTGAAAAGCTTCCGAATCCTCTAACTTTCCACTAATTTTTGCTCTACTATATGCCCTCTCTTTGGCTTTTCTGTTGGCCTTGACTACTCTTGTTAGCCACAGTTGGGTCATCTTTCCTTTAGAATATTTCTTCATCTTTGGGAGGAATATATCCTGTGCCTTTTGAATTGCTTCCATAATTTCCAGTCATTGCTGCTGTGCCGTATCCCTGCCAGTGTTCTATTCCAATCAATTCTGGCCAACTCCTCTCTCATGCCTCTGTAATTCCCTTTACTCCACTGTAATACTGATACCGCAGGTCTAATCACAACACAATTTACAATGATCAATTAACCTACTAACCAGTATGTTATTGGACCGTGGGTGGAAAACCACCTGATCACAGAGGTCACTTACAAACTTCTTACAGACAGCAGTGGGAATTGAACCCGGGTCATCTGTACTGTAAAGTGTTGTGCTAACCACTACGCTGCTGTGCTGAACAGCTCAGAATAGGACTTACGGGTGATTTTTTTTCAGATGGACTATATAAAGATCATTTAGTATTGCTTTTACTTTAATATAAGCAATGCTTAAGATTTTATACCTTTGCCTTCTGATCTTTATATCCTTCCCTTTTTCAAGTGAGGAGCAAGGGGGAGTAATATTTTTGCAGTGCTTGAAGGGTACTGACTCATTTAAGGTTCTTATTTCTTTATAAGGTATCTGTTTATATAAAAACGATGTGCTGGTATTAGAGAGGATTCGGAGGAGGTTCACGAGAATGATTCCAGGAATGAAAGGGTTAATATATGGGGAGCATTTGATAGCTCCAGGCCTGTACTCACTGGAGTTTAGAAGAATGAGGGGGATCTCACTGAAACATATTGAATACTGAAAGGCCCAGATAGAGTGGATGTGGGGAGGATGTAACCACTAGTGAGCGAGTGAGTCTTGGCCCAGAAAACACAGCTTCAGAATAGAGGGATGTCCACTTTGAACAGATAAGGTGGAATTTCTTTAGCCAGAGGATAGAGAATTTGTGAAAGTCATTGTCACAGATGGCTGTGGAGGCCAAGTCATTGAGTATATTTAAAACGGAAGTTGATAGATTAAACAAGGCATCAAAACTTATGGAAAGAAAGCAAGAGAATGAGATTGAGAGGGATAATAAATCAGCCATGATGGAATGGCAAGCAGACTTGAAGGACCAAATGGTCTAATTTTTCTCCTATGTCATGATTTTATGGTCTTATGCGAACTAGACCTTGTTTTTTGTTATTATAGGAAATGATTCCCTTAAATGTTAGGGTTACTGACCCTCTTCAATAAGCTCTTAGCTGAGCACAAGGCTTTGATTATTATGAGACTATCTCTGAATGTTATTTTTTTCCTCTGTTAATTAATGATAATCTTTTTGGAACTCTCCAATTGCTAGTTCAGATGAGGTTCATCTGTGTCTTGTACAATTTATTTACAGGATGTTATAGGCTTTGAAATTCTATTATTGAAAATTGAAAATAAACACAAATTGCAGACATAAACTTAGTCAGTTAAATTTGCAGAAAGCAATATTTGGCTATTTTGCTAAATTAAATTTATTATATATATTTAATGGTTGCATTGACTCAAATTTCCAATCAGCCATAAGTTTAATGCTGTCTGGTTTACATGGCTCATATTTGTCTTTCCCATTCCAGCAGTCAGACAATTCCAACACCCCGAAGTTCCCTGTCTGAATCTTCTACAAATGCTTTAATCCCCTGCAACACACACAGAATGCTGGACGAAACCAACAGGTCAGGCAGCATCTATGGAAATAAATGAACTATCGACTTTTTGGGCTGAGACCCTTCATCAGAAATGGAACAGGAGGGAGAAGACACTAGAATAACAAGGTGGGGAGGGGAGGGAAGGAAGATAGGTAAAGCCAGGTGGATGGAAAATGTCAAGGGCTGGAGAAGAAGGAATCTGATAGGCGAGGAGAATGGACCATAAGAGAAAGGGAACTGCGAGGGGACCCGGGGGAAGTAATAGGCAGGTGAGAAGAGATAAAAGGCTATAGAGGGGAATAGAAGCAGAGAAGAAGGGAAAGGAAAAGATTTTTAACCAGAAACTGGAGAAATCGATGTTCATGCCATCAGGTTGGAGGCTCCTCTATCATTAGAGTAGCCTCACCTTGCACAAGAGGACCGACATGTCAGAATGGGAATGGGGATTTAAATATTTGGCCACTGGGAAGTTCTGCTTTTGGCAGACGGAGTGGAGGTGCTCGACAAAGCATTTCTCCAAATTACAACGGGCCTCGCCAATGTAGAGGAGGCTGCATCAGGAGCACTGGACACTGTAGATGAGCCCAGCAGATTTGCAGGTGAAGCTTTGTCTCGCCTGGAAGAACTGTTTGGAGGTGAGGGAGGAGGTGAATGGGTAGGTGCAACACTTAGGCTGCTTGCAGGGATAAGTGCCAGGAGGACGATTAGTGGGAAGAGATGAAACAAAAAGGGAATCCTCTGTTCCCTCTGTTAACTGTGCTCTCATATTGTAACCTCTTAACTACCTCTAATTTCCATTGACCATCATTAATAATATGCTTTTCATTTTCACTTTTTTTCTCCTCTGGTAAGATCCAAGCTTTCTTTTTATTTTGAACAGTTGCTTTGTTACCTTTGCAAGGACATGTTTAAGCTCCTGCTTTGGGATATTTTATCATGTTAAAGGAATTGGCCATAAGGGGCAGCAGTCAGGAGAAATTCCTTCGAGGGCTGTAAATTCTTTGCCCCAGGTTTCTGTTTATTTTGAGCAGGTACTGTATGCTCAAAAGAGCTGATAGATTTTGGGGTGTCAAGGGAATGGAAAGGAGCAGGAAAGCATTCCCAAAGCACTAACCTGCCTCCTTAAAGAATGACCGAACAGCTTCTGATGGGTCATAAAGCCTCTATCTGCTTCTATTTCTTATATTATTATAAAGATCCTGCATAATATCTAAGTATTGTTATTATTTTGAATATTAATTCTATATTTTTTTCTTTAGGGTTGGTGAATTGCTGATGGAAAAAGTATGACAAATACTGACACAAAATACTTCCTGTGATATATGGCAACAATAGATTATACTGGGAAATTATTGGAGACTAATTAGATGCATCAAGTGTCTAATTTTCCAGGTTAGTGTGCTGGCTTAGAGTATTCTGCGATGTAATTGATTGATATCTGATTTTACTAACCTACTTGTTAATGCAGATATCTACTCATTAATGCAAATATCCACTCAGCCATTCATGTGGCTACAACTCAATGTATAAAAGCATGCAGACATGGTCAAGAGGGTCAGCTGTTGTTCAGACCAAATGTCAGAATGGAGAAGAAATGTGACCATGGAATGATTGTTGGTGCCAGATGGAGTGGTTTGAGTATTTCTGAAACTGGCGATTTCCTAGGATTTTCATGCAGAGCAGTCTTTGGAGTTTACAGAGAATAATGCGATAAACAGAAAACACCCGGTGACCGGCAGTTCTGAGGGCAAAAATGCCTTATTAATGAGAGAGCTTAGAGGAGAAAGGCCAGGCTGGTTCAAGCTGACAGGAAGATGAAAGTAACTCAAGTAATCACCCGTTATAAGAGTGGTGTACAGGAAAGCATCTCTGAATGCACAACACATTGAACCTTGATGTAAATGGGCTACAGCAGCAGAAGACCACATCAGCTACCAAATTTGTACCTAATAGAGTGGCCATTAGTTGTATGTGTCAATGGTGAAAAATCAACTGATACTAAGGGAAACCTCCAAAAAGGACTGGAAAGATTGTAAAGAGTTGTTTGTGAATAGTAGATGCTTCAATTAGATATACTAGTTCTGAGGCTAAGGTGGTGAAATCGAATTTTTGAACATTACCCTGCAGAAGGTGTCACATCTATGGAATCTCTTTGATGGAGCGCCTCAGTTAGTTCCACTCATTTGATCTTGTTTCAGAGCCTTATAAATTCTTCAACTATTCATCAGTTCCCTGAGGGAAGTTATTCTTACATCTGCTTTGACTGGCCTTTCAAGCAGTTCATTCCAGAACACAATGAATTGTGTATTTTTTTTCTCTGTCGCCAGTGTTTCTTTAGCCAATTATCTTCAATCTGTGTCCAATGGTTCCTTACCCTTCGGTCAATAGACTGAATTTAATCAAAATGCTTTATGGTTATAAACAATTTGTTGAACTTCTCTGTTGCCTGAAGATGCATATTCAATGTTTAAGGAGCAGCTCCTTGCCCTCTGCAATTGATTTCTCAATGATCCATGAACCCATGAACATTACCCCACTATTTTGCTCTCTTTTTGCACTATTTATTTATTATTTTATATACCCTTATTGTAATTTATAGTAATTTTTATGTATTGCATTGTGGTGAATGTCCATTGTGTATGACGATCACAGGAAGCTTGTGTGGGAGAGTTTTAAAAGTAGGAAGAGCCATTGCATTGGGGCAGTTTCACTCTCCAAACCTCAGAACTCCAACTTCAGTGGTATGAAGAAGCATCACAAACTGGAGTCTTCCTTGGTTTCAGTGGATGACCAGGATGTCTTCTGTGCCTTGTCATGCCCCTCGCGCTCCACAGAGCATTGCAGAGCAGCCTTCCTGACCATCGGATCTCACCGTAGATCTCATCCGCCCAGTCCACCCGAGCTGACTTCGCATGCTGGGACAGGCATGCCCCTATCTCACTGGGGCCTGAGGCCGTCAGCTACCCTCACCCGGTTTAGCCCACCTGTCGAAGCGATGCATGGGGGTGTGGCCACTATTGCATGCAAACAGCTACTATGGGCCTCAGTGTCTGTGAGGGACCAAAAGTGAGTGAGCTGCCTTGGAATGGACATGATAAGTCCCTTCACCAGAGGTGCTATCCCTCCCTGGACACCCCATACACCCCATTGCATTGTACTGCAACAAGAAAACAATGCATTTCATGACATATGTCAGTGATAACAAACTTGAATCTGATAACATTTCCAATTCCTCTTGATTCTCTACATAACTGGTACCATTCTATTAAATCTCTTTAACACCCTCCCTAAATCCTTGACGTCTCTCCTAAAGCGTAGTGTCCAAAGTTGACTACAGTACTGCAGCTGGGACCTATGCTATTGAATAGATAGCTTTACTGCTGACTCACATTTCTTTTGTTTGTTATTGCAATTGCATTAATAACACAGCAGACTGTTGTAAAGGTTTGTGTTTATAATTTGCCCCACAGACTGAGAAATTACTGAGCCAGCTGGCCATAGATAAGACAGATCCCTAGGAGAAATTACATGAGCAACTAATCTTGGCACTCTACTGGTATGATGACTAAACACTGAGCCTTTGCCAATATAGTATAACACAAGCTTACTGGAAAGTAAGTGAACTGAGCCATGGTTGAAAATATTAGCAAATTCAGTGAAACTAGAAAAATAAATATGATGGATTTTTAGTTATATTCATTTCATATTAAGATTGTAATTATAAAACCAGGTTATTACATTATTAATTATAAGATGGAGATATAATACAGTACATAATTTCCATTTGCTAAACTTACATGGAAAGATTGAATGCAATATGCTGTAATTCCACACTCCACTCCCAATTTTTCATTTGCTGTTTTTTTGATGAGATCAATGAGTGTTTTGTGAAAGAGAGGGCAAATCCTTTCCTGGAAGGGCTTGTAAGTTGAATTAATGGACTCCATTTTGTACACCGTCCTTGGTTTTATTTGCAACTTTTTTTGGAAGCTCATTTCATTGTTTAACTTGCATATTTTAAATAAGAATCAGAATCAGGTTTAATAACGTTGGCATATGTTGTGAAATTTATCTTTGCCACAGAATTACAATGCAATATATAATAATAGAAAAAGGACATGAATTGCAGTAAGTTTATGTATTTAATAGTTAAATAAGTAGTGCTAGTTAATTGAATTTAATTTAAATTTTTGAAATACAGTAAGGAATAGGCCCTTCCAGCTCTTCGAGTCACACTACCTAGCAATCCTCCGGTCTAATCTGAGCCTAATCACAGAACAATTTACAATGAGCAATAAACCCACCAACCAGCATGTCTTTGGATGTGGGAGGAAACTGGAGCACCTGGAGGAAACCCACATGGTCACAGGGAGAACATACAAACTCCTTACGTGCAGCAGCAGGAATTGAACCTGGGTCGCCTGTACTGTAAAGTGTTATACTAACCACTAGGCTACTGTGCTGCCCCAAATAGAAAGAAAAAATATAGTGAGGTAGTGTTCTTGGGTTCAAAGCCCATTCAGAAATTGGATGGCAGAAGCGAAGAAGCTATTCCTGGATTGTTGAGTGTGTGCCTTCAGGCTCCTATACCTCCTTCCTGATGGCACGACCTGGGTAATGGGAGTCATTAATGATGAATGCTGCCTTTTTGAGGCATTGCTCCTTGGAGAAGTCCTGAATACTACAGAGGCTAGTGCCCATGAAGGAGCTGACTAAGATTACAACTCTCTGCAGTTTATTTTGATCCCCTGCAGTAGCAACCCCACTCACCCCCCCCCCCCCCAACTACCCATACCAGACGGTGATGTAGCCAGTTAGAATGCTCTCCACGGTACATCTGCAGGTCAAGAAATTTGTACTTTTCAGCTTTAGTAGCTCTATTGAGTGTGGATATTACTCATGGATTGAAGTCATTAACGGTAATTGTACACAGGAGCGTAGAACAAGTGAGGCATTATTATTATTCCATTTCTCCTGTAATCACTAAGCCAAATATCGCTACTACTCTAATAATTATGGATATGCAACCAAACACCATGGAATGGCAACCATTAATTGATTATTATTTGCTAAATAAACTGCTGTTGTAGAGAAATGTTTTGCTAATACTCTCAGTTTATGTTTCCAGCAAGAGCGATACATCTCATGAGCAAACTTGTACCACTTTCATGCTAAACCTGACACATTTGTATGAGGTGAATGCGCAGGAGAAAACCATCAGGCAGGAACTAATAGTGTAATGCTTGAGTTGCACAATATTTGAATTTTTCCAAAAAACAATAAGCTTTCCAAAGTTTTTTTTTGTAATTCTTTGCCTTTTTTTTTGTAATTGGACGTTAGTGTGCACACAATAATTCTGTAGGAGCCCATCTTTATTGTCTTAGAAAGAGCTAGTCAAAATAAGGAGCCGAATTTTCAGGGAAGGGAAAGATTAAGTTCAAAACAATGTTTTCTGCAATACTCAATAAGTGTTATATAAGACATTCAACAAGGTATTGGCAGGGAGGACTAATGCATTCTTGAAGCTGTAACTCTGGAACCAATATATGTATCTGGAAATTTTGAAAAGCATCAACATTTTCCTAACAGACTCAGCATGAGAAAATTTCAGTAACTCCACTTCAAAATTATACGGGGTCAATAGAGTAATGATGGTTAAAGGCCATTGCCTGAATTGCATCTGAGCAAGTATTTGAGTTTGGACTTGTCCTTCCAAATCAAGGTCAAAATCAAAGTAAATTTATTATCAAAGTATGTATATGTTACCATGTACTTCCTTGAGATTCATTTTCCTGTGGGCATTTACAGGAAAATGAAGAAATACAATAGAATTTATGAATGCTCCATTGGACCCTGTGGGAGGCAAGTGAAGAAACTGCAGGGGTTCTAGCAAGATACTTAAATCATGCTTAATGACAGGTGAGGTTCCAGAGGATTGGAAGATGGCTAATGTTGTATCACTGCTTATGAATTCCTCTAAGAATAAATCAGGAAATTGTAGGCAGGTAAGCCTAACATCAGTCGTGGGAAAGTTATTTGAAGGTAATCTAAGGGATCAGATACGTGAACAATTGGATAGGTGTGGACTAAGTAAGGATAGTCAGCATGGCTTCGTGCATGGTAGGTTGTGTCTAACTAATCTTAGACAGTTTTTTTAAGGAAGTTACCAGGAAAGTTAATGAAGGCATGGCAGTGGATGTTGTCTGCATGGAATTTAACAAGGCATTTGACAAGAACCCACATAGGAGGTTGGTGAGGAAGATTCAGTCACTTGTCATCATGATGAGGTAGTACGTTGACTTTGTGTGGAGAAGCCAATGTCTCTGACTGGAGTGCTGCTCGGACTCAGTGCCTGGTCCAGTGTTGTTTGTCATCTATATCAATGATATTGTTGATAATGTGGTTAACTGCATCAGCAAGTTTGTGGATGACACCAAGATTGGTGGTGTAGTGGACAGCGAGGAAAACTATCAGAGCTTGCTGCGAGGTCTCAGTGAACAGTAGGACACTGAGAGGTGGGGTAGAACAAAGAGATCTGAGAATACAGGTCCAAAATTCATTGAACGTGGAGGCATAGATAGGGTTGTAAAGATAGCTTTTGTCTCATTGTCCTTCATAAATCAAAGTATTGAGTACAGAAGATGGGATGTTATGTTGAAGTTGTATAAGAGATTGGTGAGGCCTAATTTGGAATATTGTGTGTAGTTTTGGTCACCAGCTACAGAAAAGATGTAAATAAGGTTGAAAGAGTTCAGAGAAAATTTACGAGAATGTTGCCAGGTCTGGGTGACCTGGGTTATTTATTAGGAAATATTGAATAGGTTAGGACTTTATTCCCTGGAACCTAGAAGATTGAGAGGAGATTTGATAGAGGTATGCAAAATTATGAGGGTATAGATAGGGTAAATGCAGGCAGGCTTTTCCAGTCTGGTTGAGTGGGACTACAACTAGAGGTCATGTATTAAGGGTGAAAGGTGAAATGGTTAAGGGGAACAAGAGGGGAAACTTCTTCATTCAGAAGGTTGTGAGAGTGTGGAATGAGCTGCCAGCACAAGTGGTGCATGTGAGCTCGATCTCAACATTTAAGAGAAGTTTGGAGAGGTACATGGGTGGGAGGTGTACGGAGGGCGATGGTCCAGGTGCAGGTTGATAGGAGTAGGCAGTTTAAATGGTTTGGCACAGACTAGATAGGCCATAATGCCTGTTTCTGTGCTGTATTTGTTTTATGACTCTGTGACTCTAAAAGCTATATGTAAACAAAGACTGACAACAATACACCAAAGAAGACGAACTGTGCAAAAAACAAACAAACGCTGAGAACATGAGTTTTAGAGTCCTTGGAAGTGAGTCTGTAGATGTATATTGCAGAGACTGAATCATTTAATTATTCAGAATGCATTGGGTCTACTTTCAAAGGCATTAGTATGTTCAAACCTCAAATGATAGACAGCCATTTCCAACACCATTCTTTGTTAAATAAGAGGAAGAATTAAGTTAGCATTTTTTTCGTCTCCTGATAGAACAATTTTCAAGCATTTTGAAAGTAACTGGCTCTCACTGGAGTTAATTATAATTCTGCAGGGAACACCTGGACCCAGTTCTGTGGTCTCAGTGGGGGTGGGGGTTGACGGATGGGGTCAGGGTCAGGGAAGGGGCTTTATGCTAACTGGTGATGTAGAGGCTGTTAAATTATCCACTCCTTCTGTTTGTGAGGAACATTTATTGTGATATTGCCATTGATATAACCTTTGCTGTAAAATTTGCCTTGTGCTTTCTTCAGAAATTTCAGTAGTCAGTTTACAGTCTAAAACATCTTTCATTGTACTAGCTCTATAATCTACTAGCATTGATCATATTATCCTGTTTGAATAAATGTGTATAAAATAAAAACATAGCAATAACCTTTTTGAGATTTAAATGGAGTTCTATTTTCATCACCGCATTTGAGACTACAGCTGCTTTGTGAAAACATTATTTCTGGTACTTTCTTATGTTCATCATTAGTTATTGCCATTTGGTATTAAAGATTTGCTAAAAAAGAAGCAGTTTTATTTCCTCAAATTTATCAATGATTTCAAAAGTACTTTTTAAATTTATTTTATTAAGATAGTGCGGAATAGGCCCTTCCGCCTTTGAGGCATGTTGTCCAGCAATTGCCCAATTGAATCCAAGCCTAATCACAGGACAATTTATAATGACTGATTAACCTACACCTTTGGAATGTGGGAAGAAACTGGAGCACCCGATGGAAACTCACGTGGTCTTGGGGAGAAAGTATAAACTCCTCACAGTCAACAGTGGGAATTAAACCCAGGGTTGTTGGTATTGTAAAGCATTTTGGTAACCACTAAAATATCGTGCCGCCCTCTTCTCAAGGCCCCCTGTTGGTCAGGATTGCCCATGGATGCTGCATCCCAGCTGTCTACGTGAAACACAAGCCAGGCAATACGATATGGAGAGCAAGCTGTTGTCCTCGCAGCATGCATCCTCCTCCAAGCAGCTGATGAATCTGAAGGAGCGGCAGAGACTAATGGTTTGGTACCAGCAACCAGTGCCATCGCTGACACTAAACTGAGCCTAATAATAATAAATGCTAAAACTGAAAATCAATTGAAAATGAATTAATCGTCATTCCTTCAATCCTTGTAAGGGAAAAATACAATAGTTTTCTCAATAAGGCAAGAAAGACCTTTACTACAATCTTATGTCCCAAATGTGCTGAGGATCTGTCTCACTAGTTTTGGCAGATTAATGCAAAGTGGACTAAATAATGATCAACAAGGTTATGACTTTCTTTTTCAGTTTTAACTTTTACCTTCTGCAGATCCTGATAATTCAAAGCAGTAAGACACTGTAAACTCCAGAAGATGAATGGTGCCTTGATAATAATTTTAACAGCATCTTAAACCTGTCTTCAGCAATTCTGTTGTAATTGAGAATGGGGTCATGCAAGGTTTAAAATTTAAGATGAAGTGGATGTGCTGTGAGGATTCCCATGATGTCCTTCATACCAGAAACAATTGAAAAATAACATTACCATGTGAGACAGTGCACAGGCTGGGCTAGTCTGACAAATTGCCTCCTTTCCTATCTTCTGTTTATACTCAATTCCAACTTCGTGTTGGTCATTATCAGTGCTCCCAAGAGCTACAGGGAGTGTCAGTGTTGCAGCCCTAATTTAGATGGTAATATGCCTTTGCTATAAACCACAGAAGAAAATCTAGATTTCTCAAGATCCAAGGAAGTGAATACCTTTATTCGCAACAGTATAATTTTAGTGGTGTTTTTACTTGTAATTAGTAATTGGATATACCTTTTGGAAATGTTCATTATAGCAGGATTATCATGAACAACAAATCTGTCAAAACAGCAATTTGCTATTAACACAAAAACTACATAGAAGTTCTAGATTTGAGAATAATGAGAACATTATCCTATAGACTCCTCAGAATCAGATTTAATTTCACTACCATACACTATATGTCATGAAAGCTGTTGTTTTACAGCAGCAGTACATTGCAATACATCATAATAAAAATGATAAATTACAATTATATATATAATTAAATAAGTACTTCAAAAAGATAGGAAGAAAAGCACCATTCAGGAATATGCCAGCAGAGGGGAAGGAGCTGTTGCTGGAACATTGAGTGGGTGTCTTCTGTCACAGTGTGTTGCTGGAAACGGACCCAAATGCAAGACATAGACACTGAAGTACAAGGAACAGGACTTGACTAGAGTAGGGACATGACAGAATTCAGGCAAGGAGCAGGGACAAGAACACAGACTTGGGCTAGGGAAAGTGGGACCAGGACTAGGAACCATGGACTAGGAGACAAGCCTTGGACTCCGAGCTCGAGACTGGACAAGGACCTTGAACCTGGGTCTTGCCTCAGGCTCGGACCCCGGAACCGGGCAAGGACATGACATGGCTTCAGGACAAGACGTGGCTGGAGTCTAGAGGCCTGAGCTTGGAGACAAGACAAGGCTCGGACTCCGAGCCCGAGACTGGACAAGGACCCAGAACCTGGGTCTTGCCTCGAGCTTGGACCCCAGATCCAGGCAAGGACATGAAATGGCTTGAGGCTGGGGTCTTGGGTCTTGAGCTTGGCTTGGGATCCTCGAGGCTTGGGGTCTTGAGCTTGGCTTGGGATCCTCGAGGCTTGGGGTCTTGATCTTGGCTTGGGATCCTCGAGGCTTGGGGTCTTGGGTCTTGAGCTTGGCTTGGGATCCTCGAGGCTTGGGGTCTTGGGATCCTCGAGGCTTGGGGTCTTGATCTTGGCTTGGGATCCTCGAGGCTTGGGGTCTTGGGTCTTGAGCTTGGCTTGGGATCCTCGAGGCTTGGGGTCTTGGGTCTTGAGCTTGGCTGCAGGCTGGGGTCTTGGGTCTTGAGCTTGGCTAGGGATCCTCAAGGATTGGGTTCTTGGCTTGGGATCCTCGAGGCATGGGTTCTTGGAGCTTGGCTGCAGGATCTTCATCTTGAAATACGGAGGCTGAAGCTGAGAGAGAGACTGGGAACTGAACATCAACATAGAGCTGGGACTTATCCTTCGACAAGCCAGGACTCATCTTTAACACAACACTAACATGAGACAGGACAGAACATAGACATAGAACTGGGACTCAACTTCATCTCCACACCAAGGTGGGACAGGTCTCTCCGTCAGGTAACGGCAGAATGGCCGGACTTACCCAACAGAGGCAAGGACAAGACAAGACAGGTCCCCCCACGGGGCAACAGCAAAATGGCCTGGCTTACCCCATGGAGGCGAGGACAAGACAAGACAGATCCCCCCACAGGGCAACAGCAAAACGCCCTGACTTACCCCACAGAGGCAAGGACAAGAAGAGACAAAACCAAAGAACAACAGACACATCCACCTCTGCTTCAGGGTTGCTCTGAGTCGCAGTTACACCCAGCAACCTCCACTGGCTACAGAAACAGCCGGATCCTCACCTAGCTTGGAGTGGCTGACAGTCACTTAGCTGGCCCGGGAAACAGCTGAATTCATACCGCAAAGACTACTCCAACAAGTGGCAACAAGGGTCCATGAAACGCTGGTCCTACTACCAGGTCTAGAGATCATGAATGTTTTCACCAGCCTTCCATCAGCAAGTTGCTCCAAGGGGGACTGACAAGACAAACCAGCAGCCCATACTACTTTTTCTTCTTCTTCTTTGTTTTATGGCGGTTGGCAACCAGTTTTCAGTGCATTACCGCCACCTGCTAGACTTGTGGTCTTCCAACCAAATATGTCCTGGAGTTCTCTACTTTAGACAATCTAGTTCAGCCTGCAGTTCTATATTAGTATCATTCTGTAGTTGCAATTCCTTGTGAATGCTTAATGTGCTCATTAGATAATGCCACAAACTGCTATTCTTCCCTAATTATGTCACGTTTTCGTGTAGTTGCATTACCTCAATTACATTGATTTCATCTACATCACTTGTAAGACTAAAATCATCTTGTTAAAGAAGAGTAATTATCGCACATTATACTTTTAAACTTGTTGTTTTTCCAAGTCTATCTGCTTTTTCAGGTTTTCCTTTTCTTGGATCGTAGCCTGCAGTTGTTTACTGAGACCTTGGAGTTCTTCTTCACTTGCTTCAATGTTTACATTTTATAATCTGAATGTAGATAATTCACTTTGCAACAAATTCCTTTTGTATCCTTGTAATAATTTCCTCCATTTTCCAATCTCTTTCCAACTCACCGTTGTTCTTGTCGGGTACTTCTATTTGTTGTTGCACATTTACCGTGGGCTTCAATCATAAAATCTGAGGATTTTCCTTAAGTTCTGAAACATTTCTTAAATTCTTGACCATTTGCAATAAGTATACTGCCATTAAGATTCCATCTCCCCTGCCTGTGAACTGTTGGATCCTCCATTCAGCATTTCTTTGACTTCCCACCTAATTCCTTTAATACCAAGATACTTTTCTGCAGACTTGATGATAATTTTATTTCTCAGATCTTTTGCTTGCTTGTGCTGAACAATTAATTGCATCCACCATAAAAAGCACAAACTCCTTTCTACTCAGTAAGTGTATCCTTATTTTTCATGTTACAGCTCTCACAATTCACCAGTTTATTATTCCCTGTATTTGTTTGCTTGACAGCCTTTTTTTCCATCAACTCCTTTCACTGCCTCTGCATAACTGATTCCTTGAGTTACTTTTACATGTTGTATCTCAGCCGCCTTCTTGCTATAAATGCACCCTCGATAAGCTGCGCTGTGTTCCTCACCACAATTGCAGCATTCCAGCCTAGCTCCCGCTTCACATTTCCCATATTCATGTTCTCCAGCACATCTCCCACATCTTTGTTTTCCTCTGCAGACCGCCGCAATGTGCCCGAATTTCTGACATTTATAGCACCTTAGAGGCAGTAGTATATATATTCTAACCGCATAACACATATACCCTAAGTAAGTGTTAGTTGGCAATCTCTCTTCATCCAAGTTAATCATTACCGATAAACTATCACACTTTTTCTCATTTCTTGTAACTTTCAAACATTTGGCCTCAATAATTTTTGCTCCTTTTATGTTCTGTTTAATCTCATCTATAGTAACTTTTGTTGGTATCCCCAAAATAACTCCTCTAGTCCACTTTCTATTGTTGGATATTGAGCATTGTACTTCTTTGCCGTCTATTTTACATAATCTTATCACTTTGCCTTACTGAGCACTATCCCAACAAATCACTAATAGGGATCCATTTTGTAAAATCTTTGCTCTTTTAATCTCGCCTATAATTTTGTTGAGCATCTTCATCAAACGAATTGGGTTCCACTCACCAGAAGACACCCCATCTTCACTTAGTTTTATAATTGCTTTAATTTTATCTTCTTTCCATTGTTTTGCTGTCCTGTTTTGATCATCCACTGATTCCTCAGAGTTTGATATCCCATACCTCTGCTTTGTTTTCTTCCTCTTTCCATTCCATTCCTCTTTCCCACTGACCTCCATCTCTAGTTCACTTCCACTCTCACCAAAAACTTCCCTCAACAGCTTGGCTTTTTCCTTGATGTTCTGTCTCTCCACCATTTTCCAGTCACAACTCAACTCAACTCCACCAGCCAGCAGCCCACACCCAATCCCAAGGCTACTTATATTGCAAGCCCAAAGATGGGAATCAGGTGCCTATGATTAATTCAAACAAGCGACAGCTGGAAGACCAAGAGTCCTGAGTCCATGGACCGGACCGTGAACCGGAATGCGGACTTCATGGACCGGATCATGACATCTTCAGGCTCTAGAACCTCCTCCTTGATGGTAGAAATGAGAAGAGGGCACGTCATGGGTGATGGAGTTCTTAATGATTGGTGCCTTGTTTTTGAGGCATCACCTTTTGAAGGTATACTGGATGCTGGAGATGCTAGTGCCCATGATGGAGCTGGAAGAGATTACACCTTCTTGCAGCTTTTTCTGATCCTGTGCAATGGCCCCTCCATATCCGATGATAATGCAACCTGTTAGGATACTCTCCACAGTATATCTGTAGAAATTTGCCATTGTCTTTGGTGAATCACCAATTGTCCTTAAACTCCTAATAACATTTAGCCTTTTGATCCCTTGATGAGGACTGGTGTGTGTTCCCTTCACCCACCCTTTATGAAGTCCATAATCAATTCCTTTGTCTTACTGATGTTGAGTGCAAAGTTCTTGCTGCCACACCACTCAACCAGTTGCACTCTTTTGTGTCTCCATGATTTTAAGCAGATGGACAGGGTAGATGCAGTGTATCTCCTGGCTGGAGTGTCTAGAAACAAGAATCACAGTCTCAGTGTAATGCATTGGTCATTTAGGACAGAACTAAGAAATTTGTTCACCCAGAGGATAGTGAATCTTTGGAATTGACTACTGAAGAGGGCTGTAGAGAGTCATTGATGTTACTCAAGATTGATATAGTTTAAGGACATCAAAAGCTAGTATGTTAGTACAGGTAAGTGGTACTGTGGGAAAAGATTGGCCATGAGCTTACTGAGTGATAGAACAGATAAAGAGGCCAAATGGCCTAGCTATGCTTCAAGATTGTTTAATGCCATTTCCAGTAAGGAAGTGTAAAGGAAAACAGAATAATTGTTACTTTGGATCTGATGCAGTACAAAAAATGAAGAAGGGTCTCAGCCCGAAACGTCAACTGTTTCCTGCTTTTCATTGGTGCTGTCTGGCCTGCTGAGTTCCTTCAGCAACCTATGTGTGTTGCCCTAGCTTGTATACGTATATTGATTGGATGTACATAAAGTGACCCTAGGTACAGGACTGTCTGTACATAAAGTGATTCTGACAGAAAAGGATAATGTAGAGCTGGTCGGGTATGGAGAGATGGGTTAGTGGGTGGAGTTGTTGATCGACCTTAAGAAATTAATTGCTTTTGAGTCTAGTGGTCTTATGAATGCTACGTAGCCTCCTCCCTGATGGGAGTGGGACAAATCGTTCATGAGCAGGATGTGCGTGATATTGCTGGACTTCTTTAAGTACCTTTCTGTATATATGTTCTTGATGGTGGGTAGGGCTGCTGCAGGTGATGCATTGGGCAGTCTTAATGTTTTAGAGTCTTCCTGTTTGCCGCAAGCAGTAATGCAGTATGTTAGGAAGCTGTCTACTGCGCAACTGTCTAAGGTGGGAGGAGAAGATGGCGGCGCGCCAGCGTGTGCGCAGCCCTCCAGTGAAAAATGATATCGTATCTGTTAAATAGGGGCCGTGGACAATTCTGATTTGATGGAGAATGGACGTGAAAGCACAGAGGAACATCTGGAGAAATTTCTGAAACGCCCGTTCGCTGCTGTCGTTACTGTGTGGTCGGGAATCATTCGGAGGGTAGGCCTCAAAATCCCCGGCCTTGCCTGCTTTTGGCGACTGAGAAGGAAGGTTGAATCGTTCAGACAGAGATGGCGCTCAGTACTCGGTGTCGGAGAGCTGATCTGAGCTTAAAGTTTTCAGATGACTTGGAGTCAGACTGTGGTCGGCATGGCAAGGAGAGTTTTTCTTCCTTCTCCTGTCTGCGTGAGATGTGGGACATTTGAGAAACTTTGAACTTTACTGTGCTCATGGACTTCATCAAGTTATGGTATTGTTGCACTATTTGTAACTATATGTTATAATTATGTGGCTTTGTCAGTTTTTTAAGTCTTGGTCTGTCCTGTGTTTTGTGATATCACACCGGAGGAAATAATGTATCATTTCTTAATTTCTTAATGCATGCATTACTAAATGACAATAAAAGAAGACTATGTGTCTTCATAATCTAATCTAATCTAAACTGAAGAAGGTTGTGAGTATCGATGTGCATAGTCCAGCTCTCTTCAGCATCAAAAAGTAGAGGCATTGGTGAGCTTTCTGAATTGTGTAGGATATGTTCTAGGACCATGAGAGGTTGTGCTTCTGTTCCTTATGTTCTTATGTTCTCATCAGAAGTTCTTCAAAGATGAGGAATTGTGAGAAGTGCCTCTCAGGTTACAGGCTCGAAATAATTTGTGTTACATTCTACTGCAGATGTAAGCCTGCAGCTTTAGAGTCAAACAAAACGGATTTTGTTTCTCAGTTTTGTTCTGGCAGAGATTATTAGGAGGTTCCATCACACAAATTAATTTCAATATTTACTATTTAGGGCAGTAATGATTAAATTAGTAGCACTCCTGGTTTTGCAGTAAGTAGTTTGTGGTTATAAGCCCCACTCTATAACAATCTCAGCTGTTGCTCCAGTGCAGTTCTGAACAATTGTTTCACTAGCACTCAGAAATGATGTGAAATTAAGTGCCTCGTTAGTTCACTTAGGTCAACGTTTCCCCAAGGTATATATCAAACGTTCAGTGGTTCAAATGTTTATTTATTATAGAAGTATCCAACTCCGAAATTCTTTAATTCTTCGGGTAGCCAGGAAACCAAGAAAGAAAGGCAGCACGATCATCAATCCCAAATCCCACCTCTCCGGAAAAAAAAAAGATAAAAACAGAACAGGCACATCAACCCCAAATTCCCCCTCCCGCACAAAAACCAAGCAAAATGGATCAGGCACATCAATCCCCAAATCACTCCACCCACGCAAAAAAAAAACAAACACAATGGAGCAGGCACGTCAACCCCCAAATCCCTCCACCTGCACCAGAGACATGAGCAAAGCTGATCAGGCACAGCCTTCCCCATAAGAATTATTTCATCCTATCAGATGAATTCCATCCTTTCCCATTTCTCACTTTTGAACAAGGGTCTCAACACTATAACCTTGACTTTTACTGTTTCTACAGATGCTGTCGGATCTTCTGTTTTTATTTATTACTGTTTTTTGTGAAACTTTACCATCTGTAAATTGGCTGATAGAATTCCCATATGATAACTGTCAATCTATTTCAAAAAAAGAACATCATTGTCCTTGAGACTAAGATAGTGATCGGCATTATTCAAAATCAAAGCAAGAAATACTGGCAAAACTCAGCGGGTCAGACAACAACTGTGGAAATAGGAACAGTCAACATAGTCGGTCTGCAAACCTTTGTCAGAAATCTCAGGCCTCCGTTGGTCAGGGTTAGCTAAGGATGTTGCATCATAGCTGTCTAGATACACAAGCCAGAACAGTACAATATGGAGAACATTGGCTATGTAGCAGGCTTCCTGTCTCCACTCATCTGACGAACCCAAAGGAATGGCAGAGACCACACAGTTTGGCACCAGCAACTATGCAGGAGTTGCCAGTCAGCGTTGAACTCAACACAGACTACCTTAGGGACTCCAGCTCTGGGTATTTTCCTTGGGGTTCACTCTGGCAGCCTTCCCCATAAGTGGGGCTAGCTGCAAGGCAATGAATGTTTGAGATCAGATTTCCCTTCTCATAGATGAGCTGCCAACCATGGTTGACAAGGCTTATCTGTCCAAAATTTATCAAAAATAGCTGTGTAAATTCATTTCTTTCTTTGCAAAGATTGCCATTTTTTTAGAGAAAGGAAAAGGTTAAGTTCATATCCTCTGTACATTCAATCATTGATCTTGAGACAAATACTAACTTTTTGTAAAGAATAATTTACTGTGTTGTAATGAATGAATTTACTGTTACTTATAAAAATGAAACAATAAAGACAACCTTACAACAGAAGAGCTTTCAAATAACACAGAACGCCCACTCCATTGAGAATACCAGAATAGTTCACTAGAACATTGTGTTAAAGCTGTTTTAACATCTAAATGATGTATTTAAAACTCCCAGATCTCCCATCAGACCCAATCCCTATGTTGACCAGTTTCTAGGATGGGTTCTGCTAATTAATACCAAATCAGACCTGCCCAAGATGCTCTTCCTACAGAAGATGAAAGTTACACTTTTATGAAAAAAAGCTGTGATTTCCTCATGCATACATTGATGTATGGCTATATAGAGCAACATTTACAAAGGAATTAAAACAATCTGAACTAGGTTCCCTGTTCTCTTTGTATAGCCAGACGTATGGGTTCCTGTTTAAATTGGAGAGGATCAAAGCTTTAATAACCTCATATGATAAATCAAATATCAAAAGCATTTTGTTGAGTCCAATTTAGACCATATGTACTGAATACCAATATTTGGATGGGCAACAATGAGTTACATTTAAGTATTATATTGTGATATATTTTCCTCATTTGGAGATATGTGTAATGTAGGTGGTTCCAGTGTCACCTGTTTTAAACTATCCCCAAAGATAAACATTATTCCTTGTGTATTTACTTTAGGTTCCCCTATTTTGTGGACAAATAATAAATGGCTATAAAAGTTAAAAACTATTATCAGGAAAATACTGTTTAGTTACAATTAGCAAATAATTGGTGATTACAACATGAATTTTATTAGGATGTGATTGGTACTTGAAAGCTGAAGAATTTCATGAAGATATGAAGATGAGGAAGATGAGCTGAAGTAGCTGTAGAGAATTAAAAAAAATTATCTAAATGATGTAATTGTCTCTCCTAAGGCCAGAAGTTATTATACTGGAATACGTAATATCAAACAACCTGCTGGAGAAACTGTCCTAGGCTTGTTGCAGTGTTTTGACCCAAAATGTCGAAATTTTCTTTTCTCCCACAGATACTGTTTGACCTTTTGAGCTCCTCCAGCAGACTGTCTATTGCCTATAAATATCATCTATTCATTGGCTTTCAAGTGTATGTTTCAAGTGTCTGAGGGCTCCGCAATGTTTACTCGACTCTGCACTGAACTGAGGCTAAGACTGTCAATGAACTCACTTTTGTTCTGAATGCTATTCGCTTACTTTCACTGTTTGCACGATTTGTATTTCTTTCTCTTCACACAGTGGGTGTTTGATGGTCTTTTCTCAGTTCTATTTGCTTTCTTTGTTTTGTGGCTGCCTGTAAGGAGTCAAATCTCAAGGATGCATCATGTATGCTTTGATAAGAAATGTACTTTGAATTTTAAAGATATCACCTCTTATTCTTCCAAATGGAAGAGATCTCAGGCCTAATCTGCAAAATTTCTCTACTCTCAAAAGAAACCTTCTATTCTTGAAATCAATCAGGTGAATCTTTCCTCTACTATCTCTGTCACAATTTTATTTTCCTTAGGTAGGGTGACAAGACCCATAAATATTTCCAGCTACCAACTACCCATGCCCTTTTATAATTTTGTCAAGTCGTCTCTACCTTTGTTGAGAGCAAAGCTGACTTGTCGAAATTTTCTGGAAATATGTGCAATGAAAATGCATTCTATTTGCTTGTGAATTCTGAATGGAATGTTCAATGATTTGTGTACAAGGACTCCCTCGTGCCTTTGAATACTAAAACCTTTTAAAGCTCTTACCTCTTAAAAAATACCATTTTGCCTTTTATCTGCTTTTCCATTTTTCAACTTAAGTGGATGACCTCACTTCTTTCCTCATCAAATGCCATCCTCTAGGTCTTTGGTTATTCTATTATCCTGCCTATATCCTCCTAATCTCTCAGTTACCCCCTTACATCCCATACTGCCAGCTCTTTTGTATACCTGGCTAATTTGGATATATTATACTTGATCACCTTATTTCATCATTGATTTCTGAAAACTCCCATATGCTCCAATATCCCAAGTTGAAAATGACCTACTTACTACAGTACAAAAGTTCTAGGCACATTTGTATATATATATATCTAGCGTACCTTAGACTTTTACACAGTACTGTAGTAATGCTATGTATTGCACTGTACTGTTGCTGCAAAAACAAAAACGAATTTCATGACATATGTGAGTGATGATAAACCTGATTTCAAATATAAGTCTCTATTGTGGATTGAGAGTGGGAAGGCATCAGGGAAAGGGGAATCATGGTTGGGAAAAGGGGAGGGGAGCGTGGAGGTTGCAGGAAGCACCAGAGAGACATTCTACAATGATCAATAAACCAATTGTTCAGAATCAAATGACCTTGCCTTGTGTCTCAGGGCTGGGTTTGTCTGCACCTGTGCCACCCCCTGCCCCTGGTTTTCCTTCTGTGCCACCTGTCTCACACCCCTCCCACGGTGTTCCACCCTCTCCATTCCTAACATCCTTTGTTCCCACCACATTTACAAACTCTATGTTAACAAATACAGTACTGTGCATAAGTTGTAGGCACCCTAGCTATATATATGTACCTAAGACTTTTGTACAGTCTTGAATCTCGACTGTTTCTTTTGTATTTATTAATTAATGCTGAATCTATGCAAAAAGTAGTATCTGCAAAATTGCACGGTCCAAATCTCCTGTATGACACCTTATCACAGACCTGTCTATCCAACTACACCAGCAATGTCATGCACCTCACTGGGGAGTGATTTCTTAGACCAACCCTAACCCAATTTTATCTTAACCACCACTGCCACAGTTCCCCAAATTAAATTATAAAACATTCCTCTTCTTTAAGAGTTCAGGCCACTTTTTGGGCCTTGACCATAAACCAAAGTTCAAAGTAAATTTATTATCAAAGAATGTATATGTCACCACATGCTATGTTGAAATTCATTTTACCTGAGATTATATGGTTCTTCAGAACACAGGCAAATAATAAAATGGCATTTTATTTGCTGCAGTCAATTAATTATGCTTTCCTTTTTGTGTGTTCTCTCAATGGTTTTGGCATGGACGAGATGGGCCAAAGGTTCTGTTTCTGTACAGTGCCTTTCTATAACTCTCTGCCTTTAAGGAACATGAGCACTGGGTTCTGTAGAATTACAAACCAATATTAAGTTTTCTATCTAAGAACCTTGTTATTTCTGATGAAAGCTGGCCGTAGTATCATGACATCAACACCCGCATATCATTTCTGAACTGAGAGAAGATGGTTGGTACATTTTTTACATGTATCAATGTACACCATACATTTCACAATTTATTTCAGATAGGGTTTCATGAACTTTCACATTCATGGAATGGTGGTTCAGAAGTTTATGTTTATTTGTACAGGCTTAGATTAACTTATTAGATCAGGTCTCGAGATATTCACTCCCCCACTTAGTCGTTTAGTGAACTCATTCAACCATTGGCCTGTAGGCCAATGAAATGATTTTCAATGTTTGTTAGCAAACGGAGAGAAGCTTTAATCATTCAAGCATTGCAGATGGTACAGTGTAGCAATACATTTAAAAATCCATGTTATACTCCTAAGTATCTATCATTTGCATTGTCTTGATGTGTTATCTGTGGCAGCTAACTCTGTAGTTAATTGATTAGAGCATTTCCTAATCCTTAGGATTGGCTTTTACACTGTAGAATGCTATAGATTGCAAACTTGTCCATTTTTCAACATTTTGTGTTTCCGTGTCCCTGCGTATCACTTTATTTGTTTATTTAATTAATTTATTGAGATGTGCTCTTCTGGCTCTTTAAGTGGTGCTGACCAGCAAGCCCCCTATTCAGTCATAGCCTAATCACAGGACCCTCCAAAAGAACCACAACCTTTTCATGGTTTGGAGCCTTATGTGTCTCTACAACCCAGACAGCCATGTTGGCTGGAGTCCAAAATCCTTCTACATCTGAGTGCTGGGTCCCCACCTGGGCCTTGTGTTCTGACAACAGTGAAAACTGACAGGAAGCTCCCGGCCTGATGAAAGAAGTCGTGAACACCGCCAGAGATGGAGGACTTTCATTGCTGCCCTACATGCCAGCAGCATAACGGGCAATAAG
Organism: Mobula birostris; assembly: GCF_030028105.1. Classification (NCBI taxonomy): domain Eukaryota; kingdom Metazoa; phylum Chordata; class Chondrichthyes; order Myliobatiformes; family Myliobatidae; genus Mobula; species Mobula birostris. Next base: position 12,200,076 of record NC_092378.1, on the reverse strand, counting down.
TAAGTAATCACAGCACAATTTACAATAATTAATTAACCTACCGACCGGTACGTCTTTGGACTTTGGGAGGAAACCAGAGCGCATTGAGGAAACCCATGTGCTCACAGGGAGAATGTAAAACTCCTTATTGACAGAGGTGGAAATTGAACCCGAGTCCTTGGTACTGTAAAGCACTGTGCCAACCACTAGGCTACTGTGACACCCCATTTCTCCTTAAATGAATGAAAGGGCACACATATCCCTCCCACAAAAAAATAAGTGTGCATTGTTACTTAAAATTAATTAAAACATTATGATCAATTTAATAAAGGATGGTGACTCAATATTTTAATCTGCAGAACCAGCATATGCCTTCTGGTTTGTCTCCAGTTGCATGGTTCAAAACACCAGTACAAAAGAGAGACATGAGCAGCTGAAAGCCAGTGATATATCTCAGAAATATCAGCCGAAGTTAGATATGATCCAACCCATTATGCAATTGAATATTTGCTTGGTTTAGTGCTCTCTCTTCTACACTGGGAGAAGCAAACACACTAATTTGCTTTTCACAATGTAATTAAATCTATTAATCTTTGAAATATATAACATTCAAACATCATACTCCATCTCATTCCAACTCAGACTCCTTTATCCCTGCCCTCCAAAATTGAATTAATAAATTTCTCAGAACCTTCATGAAAAGACCAATACCCTTTGATGAAGTAATTTGCAACTTGCTCAATGCAGCAACCTCAGATCATCACCATTGCTTGCATGATTTTATACAGCAGATACAGGTAAAGGTGGGTGGTGGGGTGGAGGTACATCTCTACCAAAGGAGGTGTAAGACACTCCTTCCTTCCGCTAGCCACTGCAGGTCACCCTTGGGAAAGGTGTAACACCTGCTTAGTTCCATGCCTAGTTTCACATGAAACCTTAGGAGATGGTCGTATGAGCAGCTGGTGCATATCACAACTCCTGGTTATGTGACCACTGATGACAGGCAGATAATCTCTGAAGAGTATTGATAATGGCTGGGGTCACTCATCTAGTAAAGACAATGTCTAGGAGAAGGCAATAGCAAGCCATTTCTGTAGAAAAATCTGCCAAAAATAATCATGGTCATGGAAATATCATGATCACCCATGTCATACAGCACAGAACAAAATGAATGAACTGGTAAAGGGTAGCAAACGCATAAAAAAATGGAACTAGCAAAATAAGTCTTTCTTCTGAGAAATAATAATTAAAATAGGGTGAAGCTCAGACTTAAAACTCATATTCGGTCTTCATCTTCACTACAAAATATTCAGAAAAAATATCAAAAATATTATAAATATTTAAAAAACTAAAACTCCTCTTTCCCTTCAAACTCAATTATAGAACTTACTATACTATAATAGTTAGTATATAATTATATAACTAATATTAGTAGTTATAGACAACCCTGATGTGTCTCCATTTGTTTCTACTTCCTTAGGAGTCTGTGGAGATTTGGCATGACATCTAAAACTTGTGATAAACTTCAAGAGATGTGTAGTGGAGAACGTATTGACTGGCTGTAGCCTGGTACCTTTGAATGGAAAATCCTAAAAAGGTAGTGGATTCGGCTCAGTGCATCACAGGTAAAGCCCTCCCAACTGTTGAGTACATCTACATGAAATGCTGTTGCAGGAAAGCAGCATCCATCATCAGAGATCCTCAGCACCCAGGCCATGCTTTATCCCCACTGTTGCCTTCAGGTAGAGGGCACAAGAGCCTCAGGACTCAACTCAACAAGTTCAAGAAAAATTACCATCCCTTAACCATCAGGCTCCTGAACAACGGGCACAACAACACTCACTTGCCCATCCATTGAGATGTTCCACAACCAATTATCTCATATTAAGGAGTATTTATCTTGTTATCGTATGTTGTCAATATTTATTACAATTTATTTAAATTTGCATTTGCAATGTTTGTTGTCTTCTGCACTCTAGTTGATCTTTCATTGATCTTGTTATAGTTACTATTCCAAAGATTTGCTGAGTATGCCTGCAGGAAAATGAATCTCAGGGTTGTATATGGTGACACATACTATACTCTGATAATAAAATTTACTTTTAACTTTGAACTTTGATTTTGCTGCTGGATTTCTTGTTCCGAAGGAATCTAGTGGATTTCTATAAATTTAAATCAAGCTCCCAGATGCACGGTGGAAAACTGATAAATCCATCCTCTAAGAGTCCCCAGCCGTGCAGGTTAAATTTCAACCTCCCAGAGTGAACCCTGCATAACTGAAGGTTTACAGTTCCATGTTTATCATGAAGTCAATGAAATCTTTTTTTTAGGTTCCAATATAATTACCACAGCAAGAATTCTAGTTGAAGAATTTAAGGAATTCTATATGGGGTTCTCAATTGCTCATTTATTTCTATGGCTATACCCACTGGAAGCTTCTCAGACAGCTTTCCCACTGAATCTTCCTTCCTTTCTTCAAAAAATGAATGTACCTGAGTACATGGCGTATCTACATTGATATTAATTCTTAAGTGATTGGGCCAGTGAAGGAGTGGAGTTTTGAGGCTTTGACTCGAGAGGCTTCAGCGAGAAGAGGCGGAGGACAAGCTAGCTCGCAGTTAGTTTTTACAATGTCCCCTGAGACGGTGATGTGTCTCTCATGTGAGATGTGGCAGTCTTGGGGGAATGCCCCTCTCCTGCAGAGTCACATCTGCCAGAAGTGCATACGGCTGGACGATCTGGAAGACCGTGTAAGGAATCTGGAGCAGCAGCTGGATGACCTTCGACTCATAAGGGAGAATGAGGCAGTCATAGATGAGAGCTACAGGGAGGTAGTCACACCTAGGCTGTCGGAAGCAGGTCGTTGGGTGACAGTCAGAGGGGGGAAAGTGAAGGTGAGCAGACAGGTAGTGCAGAGCACCCCTGTAGCCATTCCCCTGAATAATAAGTTTACCGTCCTGGATACTGTTGGCGGGAACAACCGACCAGGTGTGAGCCACGGTGGCAGGGGCTCCGGCACTGAGTCTGACCCTGTGGTGCAGAAGGGTGGGACGGAGAAGAGGAGAGCTGTCGTCATTGGAGACTCTATATTCAGGGGAGCAGACAGGAGATTTTGTGGATGTGAGAAGGACACCCGCATGGTTTGTTGCCTCCCGGGTGCCAGGGTCCGGGATGTCTCTGACCGGGAGCACAACATCCTGGTATGAGAGGGAAAGCAACCAGAAGTCGTGATACATGTTGGGACCAACGACATAGGCAGGAAGAGGGATGAGGTCCTGAAGTGTGAGTTTCGGGAACTAGGCAGAAGGCTGAAGAACAGGACCTCAAGGGTGGCGTTCTCAGGATTGCTGCCAGTGCTACGTGACAGAGATGGTACCAATTGGAGGAGATGGCAGTTGAATGCGTGGCTGAGGAGTTGGTGCAGGGAGCAGGGTTTTAGATTTTTTTAGATCATTGGGATCTCTTCTGGGGAGGGTGGGACCTGTACAGATTGAATGGGTTACACCTGAACTCGAGGGGGAGCAATATCCTTGCAGGTAGGTTTGCTAGCATGGTTCGGGAGGGTCTAAACTAATTTGCGAGGGGGATGGGACCCAGAGCGATAGAGGAAGTGCATGGAGTAAAGCCAGATCTAACATACAGAGAGGCTTTGAGGAAAGAGAAGCAGAATAAACGGTGTAAAGACAGTAAGGTAGAAGGGCTGAAATGTGTGTACCTCAATGCAAGAAGCATCAGGAACAAAGGTGATGAACTGAGAGCTTGGATACATACATGGAATTATGATGTAGTGGCCATTACAGAGACTTGGCTGGCACCAGGGCAGGAATGGATTCTCAATATTCCTGGATTTCAGTGCTTTAAAAGGGATAGAGAGGGCGGAAAAAGGGGAGAAGGGGTGGCATTACTGGTCAGGGATACTATTACAGCTACAGAAAGGGTGGGTAATGTAGCAGGATCCTCTTTTGAGTCAATATGAGTGGAAGTCAGGAACAGGAAGGGAGCAGTTACTCTACTGGGGGTATTCTATAGGCCCCCTGGTAGCAGCAGAGATACAGAGGAGCAGATTGGGAGGCAGATTTTGGAAAGGTGCAAAAATAACAGGCTTGTTATCATGGGTGACTTTAACTTCCCTAATATTGATTGGCACCTGATTAGTTCCAAGGGGTTAGATGGGGCAGAATTTGTTAAGTGTGTCCAGGATGGATTCCTGTCACAGTATGTGGACAGGCCGACCAGGGGGAATGCCATACTAGATCTAGTATTTGGTAATGAACCGGGTCAGGTCACAGATCTCTCAGTGGGTGAGCATCTGGGGGACAGTGACCACCGCTCCCTGGCCTTCATAATTATCATGGAAAAGGATAGAATCAAAGAGGACAGGAAAATTTTTAATTGGGGAAAGGAAAATTATGAGGCTATAAGGCTAGAACTTGCGGGTGTGAATTGGGATGATGTTTTTGCAGGGAAATGTACTATGGACATGTGGTCGATGTTTAGAGATCTCTTGCGGGATGTAAGGGATAAATTTGTCCCAGTGAGGAAGATAAAGAATGGTAGGGTGAAGGAACCATGGGTGACAAGTGAGGTGGAAAATCTAGTCAGGAGGAAGAAGGCAGCATACATGAGGTTTAGGAAGCAAGGATCAGCTGGGTCTATTGAGGAATATCGGGAAGCAAGAAAGGAGCTTAAGAAAGGGCTGAGAAGAGCAAGAAGGGGGCATGAGAAGGCCTTGGCGAGTAGGGTAAAGGAAAACCCCAAGGCATTCTTCAATTATGTGAAGAAAAATAGGATGACAGGAGTGAAGGTAGGACCGATTAGAGATAAGGGTGGGAAGATGTGTCTGGAGGCTGTGGAAGTGAGCGAGGTCCTGAATGAATACTTCTCTTCGGTATTCACCAATGAGAGGGAACTTGATGATGTTGAGGACAATATGAGTGAGGTTGATGTTCTGGAGCATGCTGATATTAAGGGAGAGGAGGTGTTGGAGTTGTTAAAATATATTAGGACAGATAAGTCCCCGGGGCCTGACGGAATATTCCCCAGGCTGCTCCACGAGGCGAGAGAAGAGATTGCTGAGCCTCTGGCTAGGATCTTTATGTCCTCGTTGTCCACAGGAATGGTACCGGAGGATTGTAGGGAGGCGAATGTTGTTCCCTTGTTCAAAAAAGGTAGTAGGGATAGTCCGGGTAATTATAGACCAGTGAGCCTTACGTCAATGGTGGGAAAGCTGTTGGAAAAGATTCTTAGAGATAGGATCTATAGGCATTTAGAGAATCATGGGCTGATCAGGGACAGTCAGCATGGCTCTGTGAAGGGCAGATCGTGTCTAACAAGCCTGATAGAGTTCTTTGCGAAGGTGACCAGGCATATAGATGAGGGTAGTGCAGTGGATGTGATCTATATGGATTTTAGTAAGGCATTTGACAAGGTTCCACACAGTAGGCTTATTCAGAAAGTTAGAAGGCATGGGATCCAGGGAAGTTTGGCCAGGTGGATTCAGAATTGGCTTGCCTGCAGAAGGCAGAGGATGGTGGTGGAGGGAGTACATTCAGATTGGAAGATTGTGACTAGTGGTGTCCCACAAGGATCTGTTCTGGGACCTCTACTTTTCGTGATTTTTATTAACGACCTGGATGTGGGGGTAGAAGGGTGGGTTGGCAAGTTTGCAGACAACACAAACGTTGGTGGTGTTGTAGATAGTGTAGAGTATTGTCAAAGATTGCAGAGAAACATTGATAGGATGCAGAAGTGGGCTGAAAAGTGGCAGATGGAGTTCAACCTGGAGAAGTGTGAGGTGGTACACTTTGGAAGGACAAACTCCAAGGCAGAGTACAAAGTAAGTGGCAGGATACTTGGTAGTGTGGAGGAGCAGAGGGATCTCGGGGTACATGTCCACAGATCCCTGAAAGTTGCCTCACAGGTGGAAAGGGTAGTTAAGAAAGCTTATAGTGTGTTAGCTTTCATAAGTCGAGGGATAGAGTTTAAGAGTTGCGATGTAATGATGCAGCTCTATAAAACTCTGGTTAGGCCACACTTGGAGTATTGTGTCCAGTTCTGGTCACCTCACTATAGGAAGGATGTGGAAGCATTGGAGAGGGTACAGAGGAGATTTACCAGGATGATGCCTGGTTTAGAAAGTATGCATTATGATCAGAGATTAAGGGAGCTAGGGCTTTACTCTTTGGAGAGAAGGAGGATGAGAGGAGACATGATAGAGGTGTACAAAATAATAAGAGGAATAGATAGAGTGGATAGCCAGCGCCTCTTCCCCAGGGCACCACTGCTCAATACAAGAGGACATGGCTTTAAGGTAAGGTGTGGGAAGTTCAAGGGGGATATTAGAGGAAGGTTTTTTACTCAGAGAGTGGTTGGTGCGTGGAATGCACTGCCTGAGTCAGTGGTGGAGGCAGATACACTAGTGAAGTTTAAGAGACTACTAGACAGGTATATGGAGGAATCTAAGGTGGGGGCTTATATGGGAGGCAGGGTTTGAGGGTCGGCACAACATTGTGGGCCAAAGGGCCTGTACTGTGCTGTACTATCCTATGTTCTATGTGATCCTATAATTCATATTCTGCATTAAAATGGCTTCAGATGAACTGAATGAATTGTAATTTGTTCATTCAGATGCATCTCACATTGTGCCCATTTGCCAACTAATCACTATCCTTCCGCAGAACTGATTGATTTGGGGTTTTTGAGGTAGGTCATACTATGAAATCCCAGTGAACATTACGCAGTGAAAAAAATGAAGAATGCATCGGATGTAAGTCAGTAGAATATTTATGATTTATGACGATTGAATCGAAATATGGAATCGTAATAAAGGTGTACCTCACATATAAGCTTCTTTGCAATTGCACAAAAGAGAGTGTGGAATAAAAATGAAGAAGCACATTAGGTGAACATTTACAGGAAAGCTGTCAGTTTCCTGCTCATTCCAGTGGTCAAGATATTGTGTATATCGACATCATTGAGAATCTCTGAATTAATTTATGGGCCACATGTATGGGGTGTGATCCAACAGTACTTCTCAAATGATCCTTTACAACTTCCTGTTCTGGAATGCTATGACTGAATTTAATTAAAATAGGAATTCTATGATCAGCAATATTAAACTCCGAGTATAAATAAATGTAATTATATTTACAAATGTAAAACTGCATAAGAATGATTCCAGATGAACGAATTGATTTGCAAGTTGTGCATTCAGATGCATTTCACACTCTGTATATTTGCTTGCTAGTCATTGTCCAAATACCTCTGCAGAAATGATTGATTTCAGACTTTGAGAAAAGCCATATTTATAATCCCCATTAATTTCACATTTTAGATCTCAGGATATAATGTGGATGGTTTAATGAATATAATATTGCAAAATGGTGATACTATTTGAATTAAAACATTGATAAGTAGTGCTGTTGCACTGGAAGTTCATATCTCTACCATTACAAGTAGTGAAACTGTGGATGAAGTCTGAAATATAAGCATTAAATGCTGGAATTTAGGCCAGAACGAAAGCATAGCAGACATACCATGCCATGAGATTTTGGAATAGACACTGAAAACATAAACACTACCTCACTACTTTTATTCTCTTTTTACAGTACTTATTTAATTTAATTTAAAAATATATATTTTAGATTTCTTGTAATTTATAGTATATTTTATGTATTGTTTTGTATTGTAGTAGCAAAACCACAAGTTTCACAACATATGTCAGTAATAATAAAACTGTTTCTGAAATAGAAGCAGAAATATACAGTATCGTGTAGCCCCTCAATTCTGCTCTGCTATTGTCATTCAATAGATGATCTGCTCCTGTCTTCAAATCGATTTTCCTGTCTGATTCCCCATAATTGATATCCTGTAGTTCAGAACCCAATCTATATATGTATATACAGTTCTGTGCAAAAGTCTTAGGCACTCTGGCCATATATATATATTCAAAGCTGAGATAAAAAGATAAATTGTGTTCTGAACTACAGGATATCGATTATGGGGAATCAGACAGGAAAACTCTATATATACATGCCTAAGACTTTTGCACAGTACTGCATTTGTCAACATGGAGCGGACAGTGATTTTGTAAATATGGCAAGAGCAAAGGATGCCTGGAATGGTGAAAGTGGAGCACCATGTGAGGGGTGTGGGACCGGTGGCAGAGAAGGAGTTCCAGGGACAGGGAGTATTGTGGTTGCAGACCCAGGCAAGGTTATTTGATTCCAAACACCTGATTTACTGATCACTTCAGAACGTCTCTCTAGTGCTTCTCGCTCCCTCCACTCTCCCTTCCCCTTTTCTCAACCATGATTCCCCTCTTTCTGACCCCGTTCCACTCTCAGTCCACAATAGAGACCCATATCAGAATCGGGTTTATCAGCACTCACATATCTCATGAAATTAGTTTTTTTTTGTTTGCAGCAGCAGTACAGTGCAATACATAAAATTACTTCAGTACTGCGCAAAAGTCTTAAGCACCCTAGCTATATATATGTCTGTAGGTCTTTTGCCCCTGCTCTCCTGGACAGAGACTGTTTAAAGGTTCCTGGTTCCTGAGAGAAGAAATTCCACCCCATCTTTATTTTAAATAGTTAGCCACTTATTTTGAAGCTCAGTCCCCTTTTTCTTGATTCCCCATGAGAGGGAATTACCAGCTCCATTGACCAGAATAGAGCTCTCAGAATTTTATATGTCAGGCAGGATCTGTGGAAAGAAAAACAAAGATAATAAAAGCCTTTGAAAATTTTTGGAGCTAAGTTGGTTAGACATGTAATAGGCTTTAACTTTGTAGAGAGGCATGGAAAAGCAATAAAGGAGAAGGATTGGTGATCGCAGAAGTGGAGGAGCGGAAGTTCATGGTCAAGTTCAAGACTATTGCCATTCAACCATATGCATGTATAGCACCAAATGAAACAATGGTCCTCTGGACCAAGGTACTCAGCACAATACATATGACTCATAAAATAATAAATTCACAATAATGAGGTGTATTTATGATACTAGTTGAAAGGTAAGCAGTATAGCACTACTGGTGCATTATACGTGATGAGATATGGGTGTTGGCAGGGAGTTCAGTAGTCACACTGCCTGGGGTAAGAATTTTGTTTCCCATCCTAACAGTTTCTGTCCTACTGCAACGGTACCTTGTGCTTGATGGTAGGGGGTTAAAGAGCTTCTTGGACAAATGGGAGGGATTAATTCACAATGCTAAGGGCCCGGCATACTCAGTTCTCCTGAAAATTATCTCGAATAGGTGGAAGAGAGATGCCGATGACCCTCTCAGTAGTCCTCGCAAACCTTTGTTGGGTCTTGCATTCAGTTGCCTTGCATTGCCAATCACATAAATTCAGGTGTGAAAGATTAAGGAGCAGAGAGACTGAAGAAAAACAAAGGAGTGGTGCCAAACAAAAAGAAAGGAACACGATTAAAAATAGAAGGGCAATGGTGTGTGGTTACGTAAGACAATAAGAACCAAAAGACATACCAGCATTGAGCTCCATCATTCAATAACATCACAACTGATCCTGTGCCTCATCTTCTTTCCCCTCTGTTCTCCCCGTCCTCTGATTGTCTAAAAATCTGATCTCAGCCTTGTAAATACTCAATGCCTGAAAAATCCATGGTCTCTGATGATTTCATAAATATAAAGCCTGACCAAATGAGAATTCATCATGTCAGACTCTACAGGCCTGAATTTATAGAGTCATGAAATATACGGCATGGAAATAGGTCCCTTGGCCCAACAGATCCATGCCAGCCAGGATGTCCCATCCAAATTAGTCCCATTAGCCAGTGTTTGACTCATAACCTTCTAGACCTTAGTGACAACTAAGTTGTTAGTCTTAGTTACTGCAGTTCAGCTAGAACTCTATCCATGCTAATAATACACCCCAAACTTGAGTCCTTATTTTTTTAAACACTTTAGGAGATGCCTGATCAGCTACCTTTTGAAAATCCAGATATACTGCATTCACTAGTTCTCCCTTTTCTACCTACACAGTTACATGTTCAAATCCTTATTAGAACATGAAAGACATGATCTTTCCTTATACCATATTAAATATACTTGATCATATTAAGATCTTAAAGTATTCCACATTACTCTATTTTCAACAGTGTCATATTTATAACATTCCTATCAGATAAACTGTTGTAGTGTCTGGGGAATTTTGGAAGATCATCACATCTCTGCTTTCTAATATGTTGTTCCTGTTTATTTCCTTTATTTCATTTCCAATCCTTCTGACTTCTTAGTCACTCTGTCTTCTCTAAACCTTCCAGCCCTCTAAGGTCTCGCTGATCCTGCAGAACTCCTGGTGCTCATAATTCCGTAGTCTCAGACATCTGGATGATTTACTCAGGGTACAGTCCTTCCTGATATTCCTTCCACCCCACCGGCATTAAAACTTCCATGACATGGTCTGGTCCATGAAGTCTGCATTCCAGTTCATGGTCGGGTCCATCGATCCTTATTCCAAGTCTTCCGGTTTTCCCTTGTTCTGTTGAGGGGACTCAACTGAGGCACCTGGTTCTCATTTTGGGCTGGCTACATAGATAGCTCATGGGTTCAGCTTCATTTGCTGGACTGTTCCCTTTCCTTTCTTCTGAAGCCTTGGCCTTGGCCTGCAACCTTGCCTGTGTCCTGTCCTGTAATGCTGTCAAGTTCAACCGCCGGAGCAAGACCGGGGCCTTGCTGTGTTAAGATAAGGAACAGACTGTCGTTGTTTGGAATTGTCTCTTTGTGTCCTCGCTTTTGCTAGGTAGGTCTGGCTGTTTGCGGCTACCTTGAGTTGGGAACTGTCTCTGTGTCTTTACCTTCGCTACGTAGGTCTGGTCATTTGTCACTACCTTGTGTTGGGAACTGTCTCTTTGCGTCCTCGCCTTTGCTAGGTAAGTTTGTATTTTTGCCGCTACCTTGAGTTGGGAACTGCCTCTGTGTCCTCGCCTTCACTAGATATGTCTGGCTGTTTGCCGCTACCTCGTGTTGGGAACCATCTCTTTGTGTCCTTGCCTCCGCTGGGTAGTTCCGGCTGTTTGCCACTACCCTGAGTGGAGAATTGTCTCTTTGTGTACTGTGTATAGAAAGAAACCTAGCCCTTGGTCCTGTTCCCAAGGAGGGGTTCCTGGCCCTGTGTGCTGTGTATGAGTCCCGGCCCTACGTCCTGCTCCCAAGGAAGAATCCCGGCTCTGTGTTCCATGTTCCTGAGTCCCAAGTCCAAGGCTCCAAAGTTCCTGAGTCCCAAGTCCAAGGCTCCGAGGTTCCAGTCTCCCAAGGCCAAGTCAAGGCTTCGTCTTCTCATCCTGTCCATGTGCCTCGCCCAGCCATGTGCTGGAGTTCCCTCGTCCAGTCCTGTAGCCAGGCCACGACTTGTCCTCACCTAGATCTGGGGTCCGAGCCCGAGTCAAAACCCAGGTTCCGGGTCCCTGTCCAGTCTCTGGCTCAGAGTCCTAGCCCAGGCTCCAAGTTCCAAGTTCCTTGTCCTGGTCCCGCTTTCCTAGTCCAAGTCCTTGCCCAGGTCCTGAATCCTAGTCTCATCCAGGGCCTGTGTCAATGCCCAGCATCCTTTCTTCCCCACTTCCCTTGCTTTCTTGACACTCCGAGTCCTGTTCCTAGTACTTCAGTATCTGTGTCTTGCATTTGGATCTACTTCCAATGCCCTCCTTGCAACATTCCAGGCATTCCACCCATCCAGACCACCAGCCCTAATATTTCCAGTAAGTGTTTGATACTGGTTTTGGGCTGCAGGCTTGGAAGTGCTGTGAATAGTCCTTTTCCCATAGAGATTGAAAGGATAGATGATTGGAGATGAGGGAAGGCAATAGCTGAGATGTGGGAACTGGAACGGACACTACTCATGGCCTCTTGAATCAAGGTGAACTTCCCATCCTCCATTTCACCTTTTATTAGTGTGGAAGTACAACATGTTTCTGTAGTTCCCATTGGACTTTACTACTTCACAGAATAGTTCATAACGCCAGTTGCAATTGATATGGAAGCACCAGTGCCCTTGAATGGAAAATCCCGCAAAAAGTAATGGATATGGCCTAGTCCTTCATGGGTAAAATGATTCCCGCCATTGAGAACATCTACACAAAACACTGTCACCGGAAACTAGCATCCATCATCAGGGACACTCAGGCCATGCTCTTTTCTCATTGCTTCCATCAGGAAGAAGGTAAAGAAGCCTTAGATCTCACACTACCAAGTTCAGGAACAGTTATTACCCCTCAACCATCAGGCTACTAAACTAAAGGGAATAACTTCTCTCATCTTCACTTGCCCCATCATTGAAATATTTCCACAATCAATAGGCTCACTTTTAAGGACTCTTCATCTCATGTTCTTGATATTTATTGTTTATTTATTTACTATTTTACTTTCTTTCTTTTTCCTTTTGGACAGTTTGCTGTCTTTTGCACAGTGGTTGAACGCCCAAGTTGTTGCATTAAGGATCCTGATACATGGTCTCTCACTGATCCTTTTATGGTTATTATTTTAAGGATTTATTGAGTATGCCCACAAGAAAATTGAATCTCAGGGTTGTATATGGTGACATATAAGTACTTCAATAATAAATTTACTTTGAACTGTAGATAACTTTTACATAGAAGGAAGTGAACTTTTAGATTAGAAGATAACTACTTCACAATACCTTGCCTGTCCATCTCCTTGCACAGATGCTGCCAGGCTTGATCAGTCCCTCGGGCAGTTATGAAACTTCAAAATAATCTCTTATTTCTAGTCTAGTTGCCTTTTTGAACTCCTTACCTGTTTGCCCACATATCTCTCAGTAACTCATGTACTTTCTGCTTAAAGCTGTAATATGTTGCCTTCATTGCTATGCTGTTCTCTATGCTTTTCTTTGTCTTTACAGTCACATTTATTCCCACAATTCCTCCTATAATATTCATCTCAAAAGCATAGAAAAACATCCTAAGGTGCAGTACAGAGACTTCATGTGTTTCTGCATATCCAATGTTTTCCCAGTGAATTCATTCCCCTCTCTCCCTGCTGCATTATAGAGGTAACTTTTCCAGCTTTATTTTACTTCTGATTTGTTTATTGATCCACTTTAGGTCATGCTTGTCTAGCCTGAACTTGCTGATCCAAGGAATGTGTTTATTTTGCGTGCTCAGCATTAAGCTTTATTTCCTTATATGTTCCATACTTTTTCAGTCAGGTATTAATAATGCTAGACAAGGAATAAGTGGTGAATTTACTGTGTATCACCAATTTATACATGGACATCAGCTGCTTCAGTGGTAACACTTCTGACTCTGGATCAGTCACCTGGGATAGCAGGCTGTAGGGCAAGCAAGGAAACATTTTTACTTTCAACATGTGCATTTGAAAGAGTACAGCTTGTTCTTTGTCTGAGGTCTCCAGCATGTAAATGATTGACATGCTAAGTACGTAGAGTGGAAGCATATAGATTGAGTTTATTAATTATTACATAGGGCACAGATTTTTTCGAAGGTGTTGCTTCCTCAGATTTTTTTTGTTTATAATAGACTATTAAAGCTGAACACAGGTATAATTTCAGGCTACTTGTATCACATAGGAATTTGGAGAAACAAAAATTAACGTTTATTGAATATAATGCGTTTAAGTGCATAATGGTGCTGACGCTTTGCAATAGTTCTGCTAAGCTCAAAATGTTTGATTGATGACTTTCATTTGTACTTAGTGTCTGAGGCTCTCAATTAAGTGTCCAACAATAGTCAGCCAGCACTGATGGATTCCAGTTGGCCTGATACTGTTCCTCCATGACCACAAAGTCCTGGTGAAATCTTTCACCATGCTCGTCACTGACAGTGCCAAGATTTGCAGGGATGAAGTCTAAATGAGAATGCAAATAATGAAACTCTCGTGACATGTTGCACTTCATGGCTATGTATGCTTGAAGCATGTTGTCAACCAGCTGCATGTAGTTTGGTGCTCGGTAGTTGCCAAGAAAATTTTTATCCTCTAATGCCTTCTATGCAATTTTCTATAGTCCCACCAGAAGTTCTTTGAATTGCCTGTCATTGACCTGTTTGATTTGTGGACCAACAAAAATGCCTTCCTTAATCGTGGTATCAGTTATTCCTGAAAGTATCTGTCTCAAATAGCAAAATGCAACAGCCACCCTGCCTAAGCATGCCCAGTAATGCCTGGACAAGACAGAAAACTTCTCAGCTTATATTGTAGGCAACTTTTTAATGGACCTGAACTATGAATTGAGTTAACAAATAATGGCAATTTCAAGAAAATGGTGCATAATAGAAGCATGTCATGGTGATTTTCAGCCCCAAATCCCCCAAGATCAAATCCACCTAATGGTATGCAGAGCAGCAGGATGGGAATCTAGTAAATATTTGTTTAATTGTCCAGCAGCTTTTGTCGCCAAGTTGTGGGAATGATGTAGAATTATATTATAAGTATATTATGATGTAACCTCTAGTAATTCTGGAGCTTTGGCTCAAAAAATCGAGGCGAGAAGACTGCAACTAGCGGGGAACTGTCTACGCCACTCCAAGCTACCTGCTAGCCTAGACAGCATATGGGAGCCCAAGCATGGGAGGATGAACCTTGGGCGCCCTCCCAAGACTATGGTTGACATGCTCCTAGAAGACTGCAGCATAGCTAATATAGATGAATTGAACACACTGAGGGAGAGGGAGAAGTGGAGAGTCCGTCATTGTGCCTGACGCCAGCCCCCTAGGCCTCAGTCGATGTAGTAGTAAAAATAGCAGAAGATAAGCGATTGGCTTACTTTACTTTTTTAATTAATTGCTATCACTTTAATGTGATTTCAACAAAACCATCACATATTTTTAAACAATTTTTGTAATTTTTTTAAGTTCATTACATTCATTTGTACCATTTCAAAATTCTTGACAATTTGAGACTAATAGAGAAAAATTTTTTCTAAAAGCCTTTGAATTGTCAAATCACATTCCAGGGCATAGACTTCAGGTTCCAGTGTCTGGAGTCAGCTATACATGATGCCTGCTTTGACTTCCTTTCTTTCTTTATTTAGCAATACCGTGCAGAATAAGCCCTTATGGCCCTTTGAGCCATGCAACACCTGACAAACCCAGTTAATATGGACAATTTACAATGACCAATTAACCTACCCAGTGCATCTTTGGATTGTGGGAGGAAGCCTGAGGACCCAGAGAAAACCCTCACATTCCGTGGGGAGAACACACAAAGCCTCCTCACAGAATGGTGTCAGAAATGAATTCTGGACACCAGAATGCCGCGAGCTGTAACAGCTTCGTGCTAACTGCTGCGCTATCTGTGGAACTCCCTTTGGTTACGAAGGGTCAGCTTGATCAGACCACTGTATTTTTAAAGATTTAGTGCGGACAGGCAAGTGGCAAGCTCAGGCAGCAGGACAGATCTAGGCCAATCTAACCCAATGATTTTGTTGATGTAGGTTGTGCATTGCAGCTTTTTCAAGCCAATATAGGATCACATAGTGGATAAGATTTTGGTTATAAGCTCTACCATCCCTTGTTTGTGGTGTAAATGGAGTATGTCTTCCCACTCCTCAAACTCACTGATTTTTATATTCACTAGAGAAAGAAATTCCCTTTTGTATAGCTATGTACTACCTAACACAGAGGTCTAGTCCAGGCTGTATGGAATATAGTTCAAAGTTTATAGTAAATTAATTATCAAAGTAAATGTATGTCAACATAGACAACCCTGGGGTTCATTTTCTGGGCGTTCACAGTAAATACAATGAAACAACATTGAGTCAAAGAGAAACCACACATACCAAGATGGACAAACAACCAATGTGCAAAAGACAACAACCTGTGAAAGTACAAAAAAAAAAGAGGAAATAAGCAATAAAGGTCAAGAACATGAGATGAAGAGTCCATGAAAGTAAGTCCATAGGTGATGGGGTGAGTGAAATGGAGTGAATTTATCTTCTCTAATTCGAGAGCCTGATGGTTGAGGGGTAATAACTGTTCCTGAATCTGGTTTCAGAATATCTACTTCTAACTATATAATAAAGTTAAAGTAATAGCAAATCTATTACCAAAGAAAAGAAAAGCAAACAAAATCCAATCTGTGACAGAATTAACCTCAGTTCTTTTGGATATTGTATCTTATACAACACAAATAGATACCTTATTGTGTGGAACAAATTACTTTTTCATTGAAACTGTGTTTCCACCTGTTTAATAATATCACATCCTTATGTTATCTGATACAGCTTGACTCTTTCTTGGTAATGAAACTTGATTTAATAGTTACAAATCTGCGATTTAATAATTAGCTACATATATTTTGAATATGACAAGAAACATCTTTGAGGAGAATTATTGATATTTGTTTTAAATGGTTTTAAATTGTTTTGGTGTATTAATAGCTCCTAAATCAATAAATCAATAGTTTATTTGAATAAACTGCTGATATTGCCCCACAATAGAGTATGAACGTTCCTGAAAATGACAACTTATTTTTTTAGAAAAATAATCAGTGCACTTTCTATCTAGTTTTAATATTAATTTAATGATAAAATAAAGGAGAAAACAGGAGCGAGATACTGTAGATTGCTGGTGTAGTAAAACAGAATTCTGGATGTGTTCAGCATATCAGGAAAAAAATCTGTGCAGAGTGGAACATTTTAAATCAATGTCTTTAAAGAGCTAGAGAAATATAAAGGTAAACACGTTTTAAAGTGGGAGGTAGTAGGAAGTGGAGAAGGGACAAAATGATGAACCTGGAGGGGGAATTCACAAATAAAAGAAATTATGGTTTAAGGGTAAAGTAATTGGTAAAACAACAGATGGACGTACCTTGTGCAGAATCTCAGATAATCAACAGAGCTGGTACAGTAGAAGTCAGTTTGATGGTCTAATGTGTTGTACTGTTCTACAATTCTGATCAAGTACAGCATAGAAGATAGTTAATCATTCTCTTTAACCTCTGCATTTATCATAGGAATATCTCTATAGTGAAAGAACTTCTTATAGATTTTTCTGAATCGCTGTAGATGGTAAGGGAGCAACTGCCCCCTGTCTATTTACAGTAGAATAATTTATAGTGGAATCTCAGCATATTATTAAAGTTCAAATTTATTATTTCAAACATAATAAGGAAATTGCCAGTAGTAATATAGTTGCATATTCTTGGCTTATTCTTTTAGATGTTTCAGGATTAAAAGAAAGGCAGTTGTTGGAAATTAATTCTATTTTAACTGGTGGAAACCAGGTTCCAGCCATAGAATATCATGTAATTTCATATGGGAGAACTCTGATCATTTTACCTGGAACAAGTCCTTTTGCTCTTTTCCTACCAAGATTCACATACTTGGAATCTGTGATATGCTGCATTAAAATACCAACTTATTGGAATTTGATTCTTAAGTCTAACCTTGGTTTCCCCTTGATAACCGAGACAGAACAGCTTATCACACTGTCAACTGATATTTTGCAGAGATCGCTAGAAATTCTATATCAGGCTTATTAATTTCTACAGTGTAATAAAAGTTTTACTTATTGAATTAACAAGCATTCTGAAATCTATTTTGATTTGCTCTGTTAAAAACATGATAAATCAGTGTGAAAGGAGCTAAGGTTATTTTGCATAAGTAAGAGAAAGGCTTCTGCTGAAAATTCTTACAGAAAAGTATATAATTATTGTAACATAAAATAATAGATTAACATATGACTGAAGAAGTCACATTAATAAATGTTGTATCTGTAAAAGATTAATCCCACTCACTTCCTATTGCAACTTGGCTTAACCAAATTTTTTCCAAGTATTGACTGAATATATTCACATTTGCACCAAACTTTCCTACCATGCATTCCAGATCAAATGTTTAATAACTGTCATTTGATTTTTCAAGGTTTATATATTACATTTATAACCCATCTTAGATACTTGAACAGTGTTATTTCTGATTCATAGTATCCAGAATATCGTCAAGGAGAGATGCCTCAAAAAAGTGGCATCAATCATCCAGGTCATGCCTTGTTCTCATTGTTACCATCAGGAAGGAGGTATAGAAGCCTAAAGGCACGTACTCAATGAGTCAAGAACAGCTTCTTCCTCTCTGTTCTATTTATTATAAATTTTTATGAATTACTATGATTGCATATTGCATGTTTTGATGGAGAAGTAATGTAAAGATTTTTACTCCTCATGTATGTGAAGGATGTAAGAAATAAAATCAATTCAAATCAAATTTACTTTATCTCCCAGCTCTCTCTAAGACAGCTCTCTTCCATTTCTCAGTCTGTCGGCCTTCATTTCTGCAGACAGACTACCGATATGTAGGCATCCGTTAGTCTCATGAGACCATGGATTTGCGCCTTGGAAAGTTTCCAGGGCACAGGCCTGGGCAAGGTTGTATGGAAGACCAGCAGTTGCCCATGCTGCAAGTCTCCCCTCTCCACGCCACCGATGTTGTCCAAGGGAAGGGCATTAGGACCCATACAGCTTGACACCGTGTCGTCGCAGAGCAATGTGTGGTTAAGTGCCTTGCTCAAGGACACACACGTTGCCTCAGCCAAGCCTCGAACTAGTGACCTTCAAATCACTAGACAAATGCCTTAACCACTTGGCCACGTGCCAACATAGACAGTCAGATGGTCTACTGCTATCCTTGACAAAGTGACTGACTCACAGCTATCTTGACTGTAGCTCTCCCTACCCTTTCATTTGTAAAAATGTCATGACCTTTTCTCAATTCATCCATCTCTGCCACATCTGTTCTCACAATGTGGCTTTCCATTCTTGATGTCCTCTTTCTTCAAAGAGCAGAGGTTCCCTTCCTCCACTGTTGATGCTGCTCTCAGCTGCACCTCCTCCGTTTTCTTCACTCCATCTCCTGCCTTTATAACAGAGATAGGGATCCCCTTGTGCTGACCTATCACCCCATGAGCCTCCGTATCCAGGACATCATTCTCTGTCACTATATATTATGTACAATGAGATCGAGATCCTGCCACTAAGCATATCTTTCCTCCAAGCCCTCCACTCTCTCTCCACTTTCTGTAGGGATTGAACTCTAGTGAAACTCATGTCCACTCATCCCTCCCCACTGATCTTCCTTCTGGCACTTATCCCTTCAAGAAGAACAAGTGCTACACTTCCTCCATTACTACCATTCAGGGCCCCAAACAGCTCTTCCAGGAGAGGCAACAGCTCACCTCTGAGTCTGGATAACCTACTGTGCTCGTGGCATGGCCTCTGGCACAGAGTCAGGCCCTGTGGCTCAGAACGGTAGGGAAAGGAAGAAGGCAGCAGTAATAGGGGACTCTACAGTTAGGGGGTCAGACAGGCAATTCTGTGGATGCAGGAAAGAAACACGGATGGTAGTTTACCTCCCAGGTGCCAGGGTCCGAGATGTTTCTGATCGCGACCACGATATCTTGAAGTGGGAAGGTGAATGGCCAGAGGTCTTGGTACATATTGGTACCAATGACATAGGTAGGAAAAGGGAGGAGGTCCTGAAAATAGACTACAGAGAGATAGGAAGGAAGTTCAGAAGCAGGATCTCAAAGGTCGTAATCTCGGGATTACTCCCTGTGCCATGCAACAGTGAGTATAGGAATAGAGTGAGTTGGAGGATAAATACGTGGCTGAGGGATTGGTGCAGGGGGCAGGGATTCATATTTCTGAATCATTGGGACCTCTTTTGGGGCAGGCATGGCCTGTACAAAAAGGATGGGTTGCACTTGAATCTGAGGGGAACCAATATCCTGGCAGAGAGGTTTGTTAAGGCTATTGGGGAGAGTTTAAAATAGAACTGCTGGAGGGTGGGAACCAAACTGAAGAGACGGAGGAAGAGGTGGTTGGCTCACAAATAGAGAACTCTTGGAAACAGTATGATAGGGAGGATAGGCAGGTAATAGGGATGTGCTCAGACCGATGGTTTGAGATGTATCTATTTTAATGCAAAAAGCATCATGAGCAAAGTAGTTGAGCTTAGATTGTGGATCAGTACTTGGAGCTATAATGTTGTGGCCATTACAGAGACTTGGATGGCTCAGGGGCAGGAATAGTTACTTCGAGTGCCAGGCTTTAGATGTTTCAGAAAGGACAGAGAGGGAGGCAAAAGAGGTGGGGGCATGGCGCTGACCATCAGAGATAGTGACGCGGCTGCAGAAAAGGAGGAAGTCATGGGAGGATTGTCTACTGAGTCTCTGTGGGTGGAAGTTAGGAACAGGAAAGGGTCAATAACTCTACTGGCTGTTATTTATAGACCACCCAATAGTAACAGGGACATAGAGGAGCAGAAAGGGAGACTGAATCTGGAAAGGTGTAATAATAACAGAGTTGTCGTGGTGGGAAATTTTAATTTCCTAAATATTGATTGGCATCTCCAGAGAGCAAGGAGTTTAGATGGGGTGGAGTTTTTTAGGTGTGTTCTGGAAGGTTTCCTGACGCAATATGTAGATAAGCCTACAAGAGGAGAGGTTGTACTTGATCTAGTATTGGGAAATGAACCTGGTCAGGTGTTAGATCTCTCAGTGGGAGAGCATTTTGGAGATAGTGATCACAATTCTATCTCCTTTACCATAGCATTGGAGAGGAATAGGAACAGACAAGTTAGGAAAGTGTTTAATTGGAGTAAAGGGAAATATGAAGCTACCAGGCAGGAACTTGGAAGCATAAATTGGGAGCAGATGTTCCAGGGAAATGTACAGCAGAAATGTGGCAAATATTCAGGGGGAACTTGCGTGGAGTTCTGCATAGGTACATTCCAATGAGAGAGGGAAAGGATGGTAAGGTACAGGAATCATGGTGTACAAAGGCTGTTGTAAATCTAGTCAAAAAGAAAAGAAAAGCTTACAAAAGGTTCAAAAAACTAGGTAATGACAGGAGATCGAGAAGATTATAAGGCTAGCAGGAAGGAGCTTAAGAATGAAATTAGGAGAGTCAGAAGGGGCCATAAGAAGCCCTTGGTGAGCAGGATTAAGGAAAACCCCAAGGCACTCTACAAGTATGTGAAGAGCAAGAGGATAAGACGTGAGAGAATAGGACCAATCAATGTGACCAATCAAGTGTGACAGTGGAAAAGTGTTTATGGAACCGGAGGAGATAGCAGAGATACTTAATGAATACTTTGCTTCAGTATTCACTATGGAAAAGGATCTTGGCAATTGTAGTGATATCTTACAGTGAACTGAAAATCATGAGCATATAGACATTAATGAAAAGGATGTACTGGAGCTTTTGGAGAGCATCAAGTTGGATAAATCTCCAGACCGGGCGAGATGCAACCCAGGCTACTATTGGAGGTGAGGGAGGAGATTGTTGAGCCTCTGACAATGATCTTTGCATCATCAATGGGGACGGGAGAGGTTCCAGAGGATTGGAGGTTTGTAGATGTTGTTCCCTTATTCAAGAAAGCTAGTAGTGATAGCCCAGGAAATTATAGACTATTGAGTCTTAATTCAGTGGTTGATAAGTTGATGGAGAAGATCCTGAGAGGCAGGATTTATGAACATTTGGAGAGGCATAATATATAAAGAATAGTCAGCATGGCTTTGTTAAAGGCAGTTCATGCCTTACGAACTTGATTGAATTTTTTGAGGATGTGACTAAACACATTGACGAAGGTAGAGCAGTAGATGTAGTGTATATGGATTTCAGCAAGGCATTTGACAAGGTACCCCATGCAAGGCTTATTGAAAAAGTAAGGAGGCATGGGATCCAAGGGGTCATTGCTTTGTGGATCCAGAACTGGCTTTCCCACAGAAGGCAAAGCGTGGTTGTAGACCGGTCATATTCTGCATGGAGGTCGGTGACCAGTGGTCTGCCTCAGGGATCTGTTCTGGGACCCTTACTCTTCATGATCTTTATAAATGACCTGGATGAGGAAGTGGAGGAATGATTTAGTAAATTTGCTGATGACACAAAGGTTAGGGGTGTTGTGGATAGTGTAGAAGGCTGTCAGAAGTTACAGCGGGATATCAATAGGATGCAAAACTGTGCTGAGAAGTGGCAGATGGAGTTCAACCCAGATAAGTGTGAGGTGGTTCATTTTAGTCGTTCAAATATGATGGCAGAATATAGTATTAATGGTAAGTCTCTTGGCAGTGTGGAGGATCAGAGTGATCTTGGGGTCCGAGTCCATAGGACGCTCAAAGCAGCAGCGCAGGTTGACTCCGTGGTTAAGAAGACATATGGTGCATTGGCCTTCATCAACTGTGGGATTGAGTTCTATGCTCAGTTTTGGTCACCTCATTACAGGAACGATGTGGAAACCATAGAAAGGGTGCAGAGGAGATTTACAAGGATGTTATCTGGACTGGGGTGCATACCTTATAGGCTGAGTGAACTTGGCCTTTTCTCCTTGGAGCAGCTGAGGCTGAGAGGTGACCTGATAGAAGTGTATTAAGATGATGAGAGTCATTGATTGTGTGGATGGTCAGAGGCTTTTTCCCAGGGCTAAAATAGCTAACACAAGAGGGCACAGTTTTAAGGTGCTTGGAGAGTGGTGAGTGCATGGAATGGGCTGCTGACAATGGTGGTGGAGGTGGAAACAATAGGGTCTTTTAAGATAGGTGCATGGAGCTTAGAAAAATTGAGAGCTATGGATAACCTTAGGTAATTTCTAAGTAAGTACATGTTCAGCACAGCATTGTGGGCTGAAGGGCCTGTATTATGCTGTACGTTTTCTCTGTTTCCGTATCAGTGGACAGAATGTAGATTTGAGAACCACTTCACCAAGTAGCTTCATTCTGTCTGCTACAAAAGGTTGGACTTCCTGCTGGCCAGCCATTTCCCATTCCATCATGTCAATCCATGTCCTCCTCTACTACCACAATGAGGCCACACTTAAGTTGCAGGAGGAAAACCTCATATTCCATATGAGTGACCTCCAAACTGATGGTATAAGCATCAATTTCTCTCATTTCCAGTAGTCTCTACCCCCACTCTCTTTTTCCATTCATGATTTTTGCTCCACTTTTATCCCTTCTTTTCTCCTCT
Organism: Mobula birostris; assembly: GCF_030028105.1. Lineage (NCBI taxonomy): Eukaryota > Metazoa > Chordata > Chondrichthyes > Myliobatiformes > Myliobatidae > Mobula > Mobula birostris. Next base: position 12,177,143 of record NC_092378.1, on the reverse strand, counting down.
CCTCAGGTGCTCCTCCACCTTCTCTTTCTTCCATGGTCCATCACCTTCTCCATTCAGATTCCCCCTTCTTCAGCTCGTTACCTCTTCCACCTATCACTTCCTAGATTCTTACTTCATCCTCCCCTTCCCGAACTCTCCCACCTTCCCCTTCACCTGGCTTAACCTATTACTTGCCAGTTTTACTCCTTCTACTCCACAACCCCCACGTTCTTGCTCTGGCTTCTTCCTCCTTCCTTTCTAGTCCTGATGAAGGGTCTCAGCCTGAAATGTCAACTGTTTATTCCCTTGCATTGATACTGCCTGACTAGCTGAGCTCCTCCAGCATTTTGTGTGAATGTTGTTTTCAAGTGCCTTTCTTCCTACAAATGCATTATTCGCACTTGAAAAGTTGCTTGTTGTAATAGTGGCCCAGTTGAATAATCGGTCCACATTTTCCTGTTACTTTAGTCTTCAATGTATACTGCATTTCTGGGCCTGTTTTCATCTGAAGAATTTGAAACTATATCCTCTATACACGCTCTAGGTCTTTAATATATATGAAAGAGCAGAAGTCCCCACACAGATTCTTCATCGTGGGAAAAAACACAGAACAATTCTCTCCATCTGAAAACAAGCAGTCAGCACTACTCTCTGTTGTCAGCCTCTTTGCTAATATTGATTCCACCCTGCTTAATTTCCCTCAATCTCCTGGGCTTCATAGCTCAGCAAGAGCACTTTCTCTTCATAGTATTCTTCACTGGTTTTGCGCGAAAGCTCGTCTTATGTACAGTATATCATCTCTGTTTATGTATAGACTAGTTTGGAATTTTTATACATCCAAGGATCTTGCAGTTGTTATTGCCCTAAAGTCTCTATTTTACAGATAGGAGACTTAATTTTTTTTTTGTATAGGAGACAATATGATTTTTGCATACATGTTTGCATAATTTAAAAGAAAATATGAATTCTGGTTTTATTTTCTTTGTGTTACTGACAGCTTTAGTCATAGCGTCATAGACTCATAGATAAGTACAGCAGAGAAACAGGCCCTTCGGACAATCTAGTCCATACTGAACTGTTTAAACTGTTCGAACTGTGTCCCATGACCTGCACACACTTACCATCCATGTACCTACCCAAACTCCTCTTAAACATCGAAGTCGAGCTCACATGCACCTCTCGTACTGGCAATCATTCCACACTCTCATGACTCTTTGAGTGAAGAAGTTTCTTCTCAAGCTCCCCTTAAACTTTTCACCTTTCACCCTTAACCCATGACCATTGAGGTTTGGTAGTCCGACCCAACTGCAGTGGAAAGACCTGCTTGCATTTACCCGATCAAAACCCCTCATAATTTTGTATACATTTATCAAATCTCCCCTCAATCATCTATGTTCCAAGGAATAAAACCCTATCCTATTCAGTCTTTCCAACTAACCCAGGTCCTCGAGACCCAGCAACATCCTTATAAATATTCTCTGTACCCTTTTAACCTTATTTACGTCTTTCCTGTAGGTAGGTGACTTGAACTGCACAAAATACTCCAAATTATGCCTCACCAATGTCTTATACAACTTCTACATACCATCCCATCTCCTGTACTCAGTACCTTGATTTATGAAGCCCAATGTGCCAAGAAGGTCAAGATTTCTTTATGACCCCATCTATGTTTGACACCACTTTCAATGAATTATGGACTTATATTCCTAGATCCCTTTGTTCTACCACACTCCTCAGTGCCCCACCATTCACTGTGTAAGATCTACCCTGGTTGGTGCTACCAAAGTGCAGCACCTCACAGTGCTGGGGATGTTTGGATTTTCTTTGTATGAGGATAATCTTGTTTGAACAGATATTCTTTCACTAAGTTTCTCACATTTGTCTAGCTGAGTAACTCCTGAAATTGGATTTCTTTATCGGCTCCATCTGTTTACATTTTAAATCAAGCCTCATGTATGAAAACAAAAATTACATTTCAATTCAAACAAATTTTATTTTGCGTGTTTAAACACTGAGAAAATTTCACACAATCAGTTTTGTTCGCAGAAGAGAAAATCTCTTCATAATTTCAAGCTGAAAGTATTCAGAATTACTTCATTTTATTGATTCCCCTGATAGTCAGGTAATGTTGATCTTGGGTTTATTTTCATCAGTGTCTGGTTTTCTCAAAGACTTGTCAACACTGAGTGAAAATAGATGTTTTATGTATAGCAAGATAGTTGCTTTTCCAACTTTGCTATTAATAAAGGTTCTTAATATTAAAAGAAAATCCATTATATATTTTGGTAAGAAGCTAACCTCACTTACAACTTTTTTCCACAGCAAATCAAAATATTTAATCATAGCACAGGCACAATTCTGTCTTAAGTTTCTCTTTGCATTGGCTTCCGATGATTGAGCTTCTTTTGCTGATCTAATTTTCCACAACAGCACACTGTTTCATACTAAAATAAAGATCTTGCAATATTTCATGTCATTCTAAAGATCCAAACATTCTTTAACCTGCCATAGCAATTTTCTACTTTCTATTCTCTGTTCACCTCCAGATAGGTACGTATTAATTGCTACATAACCAACATTTCTTCAATGATATTTTCTTTGCATGTGTTGGCAGGCAGACCAGTCCTGAGTTCTTTGCTTTAATTTCCACATTCACCACCTTTCTGCTTGCTTCTCATTTTCCTCTTAAACCCACATCTTATTCTGTCTTCCTTTTCTTCATTCTGCCCCGTTCGGGTACTCAACTGTCAAAAGGTCAATATATCTCAACCTTACACTATATCTCAATCTTTTCCACTCCGACCAGTATAATGCATCACTTGAATCTATCTTAAGCATATCTTTGCTTTCCCTTTCGAAGTCCTCTGAAGGGTCCATCAAACTTGTTCTATTACCACCATGCACTCCATACCAGCAGGTCTATTCCTTAGTAAGAAAGGCTCTTGCCAATTCCAAACACCATTGATGACTAGATTGGCAGTGGGCATCCTAGTCTTGGTGGAGGCCTAGTAGGTAAAAGCACTTTCTCTTTAACCGTCCACTCCTTACCTGATTATTCCTTCCACTTATCTGCTCAGATCGTTACATGAAAAATGACCCTTCATTTGCACCACTCTTCCAGCATGTTCTTCTTCTTTAGGATTGTTGCCTTACTCCACTCTTCCTCATTTAAATTCCTCCATTTCAGTCAGCAACTCGAACATGGTTCTCACTGAGATATCTTCTTTACCTTCCTCTCTGATGTCTCTACTTGAAGCCACTTCTCAACCGAGGAGAGGAGGTCCAGAGTTTACATTTCCTGCATATAATATTTCTTGAATGGCTTTGATGAAAGTTAACTTTGTTACATAGAAACATAGAAGCATAGAAAACCTACAGCACAGAATGCTGTGCCGAACATGTACTTACTTTAGACATTACCTAGGGTTACCCATAGCCCACTAATTTTCTAAGCTCCATGTACCTATCCAAAAGTCTCTTAAAAGACCCCATCGTATCCGCCTCCACCACCGTCGCCGGCAGCCCATTCCACACACTCACCACTCTCTGACTAAAAAACTTACCCCTGACATCTCCTCTGTACCTACTCCCCAGCACCTTAAACCTGTGTCCTCTTGTGGCAGCCATTTCAGCCCTGACTATGCACACAATCAATGCCTTTCATCAACTTATACACCTCTGTCAGGTCACCTCTCATCCTCCATCACTCCAAGGAGAAAAGGCCAAGTTCACTCAACCTATTCTCGTAAGGCATGCTCCCCAATCCAGGCATTATCCTTGTAAATCTCCTCTGCATCCTTTCTATAGTTTCCACATCCATCTGGTAGTGAGGCGACCAGAACTGAGCACAGTACTCCAAGTGGGCTCTGAACATTACCTCTCGGCTTTTGAAGTCAATGCCACAGTTGATGAAGGCCAATGCACTATTTGCCTTCTTAACCACAGAGTCAACCTGTGCAGCAACTTTGAGAGTCCTATGGACTCGGACCCCAAGATCCCTCTGATCCTCCACACTGCAAAGAGTCTTACCATTAATACTATATTCTACCATCATATTTGACCTACCAAAATGAATCACCTCACTCTTATCTGTGTTGAACACCATCTGCCACTTCTCAGCCCAGTTTTGCATCCTATCGATGTCCCACTGTAACCTCTGACAACCCTCCACACTATCCACAACTCCCCCAACATTTGTGTCATCAGAAAATTTACTAACCCATCCCTCCACTTCCTCATCCAGGTCACTTATAAAAATTACTAAGAGTAGGGATCCAAGAACAGATTCTGAGGCACACCACTGGAGACCGACCTCCATGCCGAATATGACCTGTCTACAACCACTCTTTACCTTCTGTGGGCAAGCCAGTTCTGGATCCACAAAGCAATGTCCCCTTGGATCCCATGCCTCCTTACTTTCTGAATAAGCCTTGTGTGTGGTACCTTATCAAATGCCTTGCTGAAACCTATATACACTACATCTACTGCTCTACCTTCATCAAAGTGTTTAGTCATATCCTCAGAAAATTCAATCAGGCTCGTAAGGCACGACCTGCCTTTGACAAAGCCATGCTGACTATTTCTAATCATATTATGACTCTCCAAATCTTCATAAGTCCTGCCCCTCAGGATCTTCTCTATCAACCTACCCCCCAACCACTGAGGTTCCCTCCACAAATGTTGTTTGAATTGTTGAGCATGTTTTGTATTTATTTAAGATTTCCAGCATCTACACTACTTTGCTTCTAAACTTCGATTCTTGGTTATTTCATCTTCAAACATGATTCACATTGATCTGTCCTCTGAGTCCACTGTCTTTCTAACTTCTGTAATTCATCTACTTAAGCTCCCCAAACTATAGTCAAGATCTTGTCCTTAGCCTTGCCATCTTGTGTGACTTTACTGCTCCTATTCAGTGGATCATAGTACAGAACCATTGAAGTTCATTACTTTCTCGCCTGATGCAGACATATTTTCAGAGAGAAAGAATGGGGAATTGAAAGCAACACACATAAAAGTTGCTGGTCAACGCTTCAGGCCAGGCAGCATCTCCAGGAAGAGGTACAGTCGGCGTTTCGGGCCGAGACCCTTCGTCAGGACTTTTCAGTTAGTCCTGATGAGGGGTCTAAACGTCGACACTTCGTCAGGACTTTTCAGTTAGTCCTGACGAAGGGTCTCGGCCCGAAACGTCGACTGTACCTCCTCCTAGAGATGCTGCCTGGCCTGAAGCGTTCACCAGCAACTTTTATGTGTGTTGCTTGAAATTCCAGCATCTGCAGAATTCCTCATGTTTGAGAATTGAAAGTCCTGTGATTTCAAGCTTCTAGATTTAGAAAGGTATATTTTTATTTCAAAAATAATCTTTTTTCATAAGGTAAAATGTGTACGAGTGAATAAGCAATGGTAATACATTTAGTAGTGTTTGGTGCGGCATGGTTACGTAATGGTTAGCACAACACTTTACTGTACCTGCGACCCAGGTTCAATACCTACTGCTGTCTGTATGGAGTTTGTCTGTTCTCCCTGTGACTCTGCAGGTTTCCTCCGGGTGCTCCGGTTTCCTAACACAGACCAAAGATGTACTAGTTGGTAGTTTAATGATCATTAAGTCAAGTCAAGTCAAGTCCCTTTTTATTGTCATTTCGACCATAAACTGCTGGTGCAGTACACAGTAAAAATGAAACAAAGTTCCTCCAGGACCATGGTGCTACATGAAACAACACAAAACTACACTAGACTAAGTGAGACAACTGAAGGCTACACTAGACTATGTAAAACAACACAATAACTACACCAGACTACAGACCTACACAGGACTATGTAAAGTGCACAAAACAGTGCAGGGCAGTACAATGATTAATAAATAAATAAATAATAAACAAGATAATTGTCCCATGATTAAGCTAGGGTTAAATGGGGGGGGGATTGCTGGGCAGTGGTGTTTGAAGGATCAGAAGGGTTTTCTCTATGCTGTATCTCAATAATAATGATGATGATAATAATAATAATAAACTAACTTAAAAATAAAACAGCAACATTGTTGCTCATGTGGCTCCTGGTCTCAGACTCAACCTCACTAAGTGGGGGAGCAGAAAGCGTCTAGATTGTGTCCTTCCCCACAGCCCTGTTGCTCATCACAACCAACTATCTGTGTTTCTAAAATAAACTTTATTCATAATAAAAATTAAATAGACAAAAAGGCGGGGCAAATTTTTATATTCATCACATCAAAAACATATTCTCTTGGAGACATGATAGAATCTCTCTCTCAAGATATAGCAACTTTATAAACTTATAAGCAAAAGAAAGTAGCAGGAGATAGCTAGAAAGCTAGCAAATAATATCAAAGAGGATACTAAAAGCTTTTTCAAGTATATAAAGAGTAAAAGACAGGTGAGAGTAGATATAGCACCGATAAAACAATGATGCTGGAGAAATGTAATGGGAGATAAGGAGATGGCAGAGGAACTGAACGAGTATTATACATCAGTCTTCACTGAGGAAGACATCAACAGTGTACCGGATACTCAAGGGTGGCAGGGAAGAGAAGTGTGCGCAGTCACAATTACGACAGAGAAAGTACTCAGGAAGCTGAATAGTCTAAAGGTAGATAAATCTCCCAGACCAGATGGAATGTACCCTTGTGTTCTGAAGGAAGTAGTAGTGGAGATTGCGGAGGCATTAGCGATGATTTTCAAAAGTCGATAGATTCTGGCATGGTTCCTGAGGACTGGAAGATTGCAAATGTCACTCCACTATTTAAGAAGGGGGCAAGGAAGCAAAAAGGAAATTATAGACCTGTTAGCTTGACAGCGGTGGTTGGGAAGTTGTTGGAGTCGATTGTCAAGGATGAGGTTATGGAGTACTTGGAGGGATATGACAAGATAGGCAGAACTCAGCATGGTTTCCTTACAGGAAAATCCTGCCTGACAAACCTATTACAATTTTTTGAGGAAATTACAAGTAGGCTAGACAAGAGGGATGCTGTGGATGCTATATATTTGGATTTTCAGAAGGCCTTTGACAAGGTGACACACATGAGGGTGCTTAACAAGATAAGAGCCCATGGAATTACGAGAAAGTTACATACATGGATAGGGCGTTGGCTGATTGGCAGGAAACAGAGTGAAAATAAAGAGATCCTATTCTGGTTGGCTGCCGGTTACTAGTGGTGCTCCACAGGAGTCCGTGTTGGGGCCACTTCTTTTTACGTTGTACATCAACGATCTGGATTATGGAATAGATGGCTTTGTGGCTAAGTTTGCTGATGATACAAAAATAGGTGGAGGGGCTGGTAGTGTTGAGGAAACAAAGAATCTGCGGAGAGACTTGGATAGTTTGGAAGAATGGGCAAAGAAGTGGCAAATGAAATACAATGTTGGAAAGTGTATGGTTATGCACTTTGGCAGAAGAAATAAACAGGCAGACTATTATTTAAATGGGGAGAGAATTCAAAGTTCTGAGATGCAACGGGACTTGGGAGTCCTCATGCAGCATACCCTTAAGGTTAACCTCCAGGTTGAGTCGGTGGTGAAGAAGGTGAATGCGATGTTGGCATTCATTTCTAGAGGAATAGAGTATAGGAGCAGGGATGTGATGTTGAGGCTCTATAAGGTGCTGGTAAGACCTCACTTGGAGTACTGTGGGCAGTTTTGGTCACCTTATTTAAGAAAGGATGTGCTGACGTTGGAGAGGGTACAGAGAAGATTCATTAGAATGATTCTGGGAATGAGAAGGTTAACATATGAGTAACATTTGTCTGCTCTTGGACTGTATTCCTTGGAGTTTAGAAGAATGAGGGGGGACCTCATAGAAACATTTTGAATGTTGAAAGGCATGGTCAGAGTGGATGTGGCAAAGTTGTTTCCCATGATGGGGGAGTCTAGTACGAGAGGGCATGACTTAAGGATTAAAGGGCACCCATTCAGAACAGAGATGCAGAGAAATTTTTTTAGCCAGAGGGTGGTGAATCTATGGAATTTGTTGCCACGGGTGGCAGTGGAGGGCAAATCATTGGGTGTATTTAAAGCAGAGATTAATAGGTATCTGAGTAGCCGGGGCGTCAATGGTTATGGTGAGAAGGCAGGGGAGTGGGACTAAATGGGAGAATGGATCAGGTCATGATAAAATGGTGGAGCAGACTTGATGGGCCGAATGGCCGACTTCTGCTCCTTTGTCTTATGGTCTTATGGAGATGCAATATAATTTTAAAAGCTATAATGACATTGTTTACATCAATATTTTGAGTTCTATGAATGGTTCTATTGAATTAGATATTTGCAAAGGGAGCACAGTATAACTGACTAGACACTTCTGAATGTCCAGTATCCTTTGCTGAGTCAAAGTAACTCATACAGGCGGTCTAAAAGCTTTCAAGCACAGAGTCCAGACATCCAAAATTAGTAACACAAGAAAGTCTGCAGATGCTGGAAATCCTAAGCAACGCACACAAAATGCCGGAGGAACTCAGCAGGTCAGGTAACGTCTATGGAAATGAATAGATAGTTAAAAATTCAGGGTAAGACCCTTCTTCAGGATTGAGAAGGAAGGGGAATAATAAAAGGTGGGGGAAGGTGATAGATGAAGACAGGTAGGTTGGAAAGGTCAAGGGCTGGAGAGGAAGGAATCTGAAAGGAGGGGTGGTATAGGGGAAAGGGAAGGAGGGTGGGACCCAGGGGGAAGTAATAGGTAGGTGAGGAGAAGTAAAATGTCTGAGTGGGGAATAGAGGAAAGGGAGAGGGAGATTTGTTTACTGGAAGGAGAAATCAATATTCATACCATCAGATTGGAAGGTACCCAGACAGGGTATAAGGTGTTGCTTCTCCACACTACCTTATCTTGGCACAAGAGGAACTGGAGGATACACCTCACTCTCCCAACTAGTCCATAAACTATGAGCCAATAGGTTGGAAAAGGGAATGGGAGTCGGAATTAAAATGTTTGGCCACCCCAAAATTATGAGTGGGTACACAAATATCCCATTATTGATAGACAGAACAAAAATGACAGTGATTGCGTATGATATGCTAAATGACAGAATAAGTCTGGTCTGGAGGTTTCATTGACCTGTGTAACAATAATACAAAATAGCTCAGCTGAACTTGGCTGATTCCTGGTTTGATGTACGCCAATGTTCATGTTCCATTGAGGTCCCACAAAATCATGGCGGAGTTGGTGCCCCCTGATCAAGTATATCCTCATCCCTTTAAATATCAAAAAATCAATAGCTAAGCATCCACTGCTCCTCAGTGATTCTGCTGCTCTTGAGGTGGGGTGGGGGAGGGTTGTCTATAGAATACTCCCAATACAGTGATAGTCTGTTTCTGACTTCTACCCACACTGACTCAGTAAATGATCCCTCCATGATGTCCTCCCTCTTTGCAGCTCCTCTATCTGATTAGCAAGGCCACTCCCCAACCTCTTTTACCTCCTTTTGAAACATCTAAACCCCAAAACATCCAACAACAATTCTTGCCCTTGTGGCAACCAAGTCTTTGTAAAAGCCACAACATCACGTACTGATTCACACACTAAATTCATCACCCCTATTGCTGGTCATCATCATCATCAAGTGCCGTGCCCAGTTTGAGCTTTGACTGCCATGGCCCACACACTCCTGTTTCGGGTCAAGTGGATCAATTCATTGGTATTCATTTCCAGTTCTCTGGTTGCTGCCTCCATCATCATTTGTCTTTGTTTTCCTCTTGCTTTCTTCCCTTCAATCTTTCCCATAATTACCGTGCATTCTAACTCCACTTCCCTAATCACAAGTCCAATGAAGTTACGTTGCCTTTTCATGATCTCATACATTATTTCTCTTTATGTTTGCTCTGTTCATGATATCCTCGTTAGGTATTTGTTTCGTCCATTATATTCTTTGCATCCTCCTCAAAAACCACAACTCTGCTGCTACAATTTATTTCCTCATGTTACTAGATATTGTCCAACATTCTGAGCCATATAACATAACTGGATAAACTTAACATTTCAGTGCTCTGATGCGGGTTGTCATGCCTAGTTTAGTATTGGTCAGTATACTCTTCATTCTTGTAAAGGTGTCTTTTGCCATCCCTATTCTTCTTTTGATGTCCATGTTGCACCTGCCATCTGACTTCACCCCCGCTTCCTAAGTAGCAAAAGTTCTGTACTCATTTCATGTCTTCCCCATTTATTCTCAGCCTGCAGATAGGATTGTCTTTCTTTTTGGATATCACCGTACATTTTGTCTTTTGATAGGTAGACCCATTTTTGCACTTTCTTCAACAACTATATCAATTAAGTTTTGTAGTTCTTCCTCTGTACTTGCAATTAACACAGTGTCATCTGCATATCTGAAATTATTGATGTTTTCACCACCAACTTTGATTCCCAAGACGTCTCTTATTTTTTGTAATATTGTTTCACTGTACATATTAAATAAATCAGGGGAGAAAACGTACCCTTGTCTAACACCTCTCTTGATTTTTGTAAATGGACTCACTTCTCCATCTATCCTTACAGCGGCAGTTTGTTCCCAGTACAGATTTCTGATTAGGTGGAGGTCTTTTGAATCTAGATCTAGACTTTTCTGTAATATTTCAAATAACTTATTGTGCTTCACTTTATCAAATCCTTTTGTGTAGTCAATAAAACAAACAAACAAATCTTTTTGCACTTGAATAGCTCGTTCTGTTAGTATCCTTAACATCAATATTGCGTCTCTTGTACCTTTGTCTTTCACAGAACCACATTGTTCTTTACCTATTTCAGCTTGTATCTTATTTTTTAGATGCTGGTACATCTCACATTAAAGTAAACACATTTGAATCCATCTATCTAACTACATTTATTCTCTATCCACTGCCTATCCTTCTTCACAGTCTCTCTACTTGTTGCATCTACTTTTACACCAACTACTCCATTCGCTGACCAATCACTCTGGTTTCCTTCCCCTGCTAATGTAGTTTAAACCCTCCCCAAAATCTCTAGCAAACCTGCCTGAAAGGATATTGGTCCCACTCGAGGTCAGGTATAACCTATCCCTTTTGTACAGGACGTATCTTTCCCGGAAGAAATTTCAGTTATTCACAAATTGGAAACCCTGTCCTCTGCACCAGTTCCTCAGCCACACATTTATCTGCCATATCAACCTATTCTTAGCCTCACTGGTGCATGGCACAGGCCGCCATCCAGAAATTACTACCATTAAGGTCCTGCATCTTAACTTCTTATCTAACTCCTATCTTCACCTGTATATAAATGTATAGAAACATAGAAAATAGGTGCAAGAGTAGGCCATTCGGCCCTTCAAGCCTGCACCGCCATTCAGTATGATCATGGCTGATCATCCAACTCAGAACCCTGTACCAGCCTTCCCTCCATACCCCTTGATCCCTTTAGCCACAAGGGCCATATCTAACTCCCTCTTAAATATAGCCAATGAACTGGCCTCAACTGTTTCCTGAGGCAGAGAATTCCACAGATTCAGCACTCTCTGTGTGAAGATGACTTAAACTTAAACCTCACCTAACATACCCCCTTGTCTCTTATAGTTGACTAATGCATACAAGAATTTTTCATGGTCTGAAATGATATTGGAAACCATATCTCTTGAGAAGCCTGCTGCTCTGGGCCAGTAGCCTATGTTCTGTAGACAGTACTATTTATTTATAAAGCTCTCCTTGATTTCAAAACCGATTACTGCTTGCAGCTTACTTTAAAAAGGTGCTTTATTTGAAAACTGGTTCTTGTTTGTATTACTATGCACATAATTCTTGAGAGGTTTCCTAAATCTAACAATCCCAAACAGAAAGGATTTGGCAAATACATGGTTTGGCTTCTTGCAGTCAGCTCTGATCAGACCACATGAAACCAAGCTGGCTCCTGCTTGCATCTGTTCGAGCTATTCTAGCACAGCTTGGCATGCAAAATACCCACCATCTCATTTTCTCAGGGAAATGAGGAGCTATCTTCTAAGACTTCTCTTCCCCGCCTTTTCTTTCTCATCCTCCAAATCAAGGACATTATGCTCATGATATGCAAACACGAGGAATTCTGTAGATGCTGGAAATTCAAGCAACACACATCAAAGTTGCTGGTGAATGCAGCAGGCCAGGCAGCATCTCTAGGAAGGGTCCCAGCCCAAAACGTCGACTGTACCTCTTCCTAGAAATGCTGCCTGGCCTGCTGCGTTCACCAGCAACTTTGATGCTCGTGATATCTTGGCCACTTCACCCACTTCCCACACATTTCCCAACTCACTGGGTTAAGGCTTCTCTCAGATATGGGCCTGAAAATGCACCTTTGTCTTGTCTGTCTGCTGTCACCTTTTCTCTGCATTTTCTGAACATATTTTTGTCAATGAGACCAATCTCCTCCTCTCCATTCCCTTTATTCCGCCTGCCTCCCTTCTCTGCATTCCTCCATCATTTCAAATCACTGCCCTATCCTTAATCTCTCTTTTCTTTGCTAAATCCTTAAATCTGTGCAGCCTTCCAAGTTCTACCCTGGTTTTTGCAGGACTAAACTTTTTTATTTGTTCTGTCAACTAGGTTTTCACCACAGGCAAAACACTTCGGATACCTTTTATCAAAATTTTTTAAATGCTTATTTGATTGTTACAAAGCTAACCATTTTAATTCCTATCCCCTTTCCCATTCCAACATCTTTGTCTTCTAGTGCCAAGATGAAGCCTCTCTCAGGGTGAAAAAACAGCAACTTATATTTCGTTTAGATAGCCTCCAACCTGATGGCATGAATATAGATTTCCCCTTCTCGTTTTTTTTAACTCCCATCCCTCCCTCTTTTTTATTCCCCACTCTGGCCTCTTACCCCTACTTCTTTCCTGCTTATCACCTCTCTCTGGTCCCTCTTCTTTTTTTCTCCCATGGTCCACTCTTTTCTCCTGTCAGATGCTTCTTCTCCAGCCCTTTACCTTTCCCACCCACTTGGCTTCACCTGTCAACTTCTAACTAATCCTCCTTGCCTTCCCCCACCTTTTTATTCTGGCATCTTCTAGGTTCCTTTCCAGTTCTGGAAAAGGTCTCGTCCCACAGCGCTGACTATTATTCATTTCCATATATGCTGCCTGACCAGCTGAGTTCCTCCAGCACTTGTTTGTGTTACTCTGGATTTCCAGCAACTGCAGAATGGCAGTCAAATGGAGTCAAGTTTGGAAAAGGGGAAGCACAATGAGATCTAGGTGTTCTTGGACATCAGTCACTGAAAGCAAGCATGCAAGTACAGCAGGCAGTGAAGAAAGCTAATGGCATGCTGGCCTTCATAACAAGGGGAATTGAGTATAAGAGCAAAGAGGTCCTTCTGCAGCTGTACAAGGCCCTGGTGAGACCACACCTGGAGTACTGTGTGCAGTTTTGGTCTCCAAATTTGAGGAAGGACATTCTTGCTATTGAGGGAGTGCAGCGAAGGTTCACAAGGTTAATTCCTGGGATGGCGGGACTGTCATATGTCAAAAGATTGGAGCGACTGGGCTTGTATACTCTGGAATTTAGAAGGCTGAGGGGGGATCTTATTGAAACATATAAGATTATTAAGGGATTGGACACGCTGCAGGCAGGAAGCATGTTCCCGCTGATGGGTGAGTCCAGAACCAGAGGCCACAGTTTAAGAACTAGGGGTAGGCCATTTAGAACGGAGTTGAGGTAAAACTTTTTCACCCAGAGAGTGGTGGATATATGGAGTGCTCTGCCCCAGAAGGCTGTGGAGGCCAAGAGATGGATAGAGCTCTTAAAGATAGCGGAATCAAAGGTTATGGGGATAAGGCAGGAACTGGATACTGATTGTGGATGATCAGCCATGATCACAGTGAATGGTGGTGCTGGCTCGAAGGGCCAAATGGCCTACTCCTGCACCTATTGTCTATTGTCTATTGTCCATAATGTGCGTATGATTCTTCCATGCCTTTTTCAGTCTGGGGGCAAACATTTGAGATGGCTGGCCACACCACCGCCCTCTCAGGCCTCTTCACCATTGTTTTGTTGGCTCAGGATACACCTGCCTGATTCCATTTTTATCAAGCCAAAATGTTGCAGCAGTGCCTTTTCTTCTTGCATTCAAAAATATGCCCATCCAACATCCGGTATCCAATCTCCTGCTTGCTCTGTGTAACAATCTTTAATCTATTTAAAACAGTTAATGTGCTTTATTCAAGAGCACTATTGAACTCTGTACACCATCCTTTAAGATTCATGTAAGGACTTTGGACAGCGTGCAGAAGGCATTTATTAAAATGATTCCTGGGCTGTTTAATCATGACAATAAAAGCTGGTTTTGTTCTCCATGGAACAGAGAGGCTGTGAGGTCATCTGATTGGGATATTTTAAATCATGAAGGATATAGGTAAATGGAAACTGTCCTTAAAGATGAAAGAGTCAGGATCCAGAAGACATTGAATGAATGTGATTGGTAAAAACAAAACAATTGCAAGGAGAAACTTTCTTATTTACCCAGTGGTTGAGGTCTGGAATGTACTGCCAGACAAATTCAATTGTAACATTGCAAAGCAAGATAGAAAATTACCTGAAAGTAAAGAATGTGTGGTTCTGGCCAGAAAGCTTTTTATTAAGCTAGAACAGACTCTACAGGAAGAAGAATTTCCTTCTTCAGTGTAACTTTTTGTGATTTTGTGTTATATTGAAGTAAATAGAGTTAACAGTGCAATGTAGTCAGGAGAACCCACATTTCCAATGGAAGCTCATCTGGGTAAATAGAGTTAACAGTGCAATGTAGTCAGGAGAACCCACATTTCCAATGGAAGCTCATCTGGGTCAAAAACCTGGAACCTGGTGGTAGGTGCTTGAGGATTAAACTAATTTATCTTGGAAACAGAGTGAAAGGAAGCCTGTTGCAGCTGCCCAGGGAAGGAGACCCGCTGGAGGCGGTGTGGGAGGGAGTAGAGCCATACAGAAGCCTGAAGGCACATTCCTAAATGGACTTTGAAGCTTTAGACACTACCTCACTTTTTTTTAATATTCAGTATTTCTGTTTTTGCACATTTTTTTAATAATCTATTCAATATACATAATTGATTTACTTGTATATTTATTATTATGTTTCATTTATTATTATCTTTCTCTCTCTCTGCTAGATTATGTATTGCATTGAACTGCTGCTGCTAAGTTAACAAATTTCACGTCACATGCCAGTGATAATACACCTGATTCTGAAGTCTGTGCTGGGTGAGGGTTGTCCCAGTCTCATCGACACTGCTCGCGAGTGTTTGCTTGGCGGAAGACAAGCTAGATTACATTTGCTTGCCGTTGCACTAGCATGTGATGAGTAACTGTTGTGCGCTTGTTCTTGCGAAATGTGGCTCCAGGCAAACTTTCCAAGCACCATCTTTCTACAGGCCATGCCAGTCAGCGACTTGGGGTGTATTACCATTTTTTTTTGCGACTACATGTTTTTCTACTATCGCAACTATATGTGCTATATGGCATGTGTTGTGTGTGACTGTTTTGCACTTTGGCCCCAGAGAAACACTGTTTTGTTTGTCTGTATATGTGTATGGCTGAATAACAATTAAACTTCAACTTGAACTTGGTAAGGTTTCCAAGTATGTGGAAGGTTTCTTATCCGGAAGGATAACCACCAAGCACCAGTTCTCCTTCCTCCTGCTGCAGGGGAATAGCATGATCTGCAGAGCAGACATAGCACTCTTCAGTTAATGGCCATGGGATCACTACTGGGGAAAGGTTGTGGTATCCTCTATGTGAACAATCTATGATACCAATAGATTCCAGTATCCCAATCAATAGACTAATGGTATAGGGCTGGAGGTGATGTGCAACTGATGCTAGATTTCCATCTCAGTACAGTGAATGTTACCTGTTGATAAAAAAAATCTCTTTGTATAAATGGAAAGATGAAATATTTATTAAAAGCTGGCTACCCTGATAACTTAGTCTAAAGGAATTAGCTTTATTTCCCGCATGTACATTGAAACATCTAGTGAAATGTGCTGTTTGGATCAAATCAAATCGGTGAGAATTGGGTTGAGCTACGCTTCCAACACTAACATAGCATGCCTGTGATGCACTAACACTAATTATACACCTTTGGAATGTGGGAGGAAACTAAAGCACCTTGAAGAAACCCACAGGGAGAAATCTCATACTCCTTACAGACTCTGGCGGGAACCAAACACCGATCGGCGATCACTGCCATTGTAAAGAGATTGCACCAAACATACACTACTATGCCATCCCGCCAATGAATGAAAATCTTTTTTCAGCTCTCTGCCTTCCACCTGAATGTATAGCCCTTGGCTCCTGTGCCAGAGTCATTGGAAATGTTTGCTCCATTCCAGCACAAATAATCTCACTGACTCTTTCGAAGGGAAGAATGAGAAGATATGAGCTGAATTTAGAAGTAGTCTTTTAGGCTTGTTTCACTACCCTGCAGGATTATGGCTAATCCTGTACCCTGTACCTCCTGATCAGGCATTTTATAATTCCTTTAGGTGCCCAAAAGATCTATGAGTCTGAATATAGTCAATGTCTAGGCATCTTATGGTAGAAAATATATCTTTATCTTGGTCCTAATCTCCTTATCCCATGACTGTACTCTCTAAGCAGAATGGACAGCAATGAAGTCAGTGTAAGAAATAGCAATAAAAAGCATTTTCTTTCTAACTCAGAGTATCAAAAGCTCAAAAGTACATCACATTTTTATACTCTCAAGATCAAAGGTAACAGTAGTGATTCTACAATTTCAATAGTTACATAACGGCATTTACTTCAATACTTTGAGTGACAGCGCTTTCTTTCAATTGCAAAGCTACAGTGGGGGGAGGGGGTGGGCACCCAAAATTAATGTCGTCAGGGCTGACTCTGAGTACACAAATATCCTGAGTTCATAAATATCACAACTATTGTTTGCCTATATGTGAAACCATGCTTTGATATGCTATGTGATAACATCCATCTTGTCTGCCAGCTTGAACTGAAGTTACAATGTTACAAATAACTCAGCTGTAGTTGCCTGGTTTGATGCAAGCCAATTAACATAACCCCATTGTCTTACCTTGCATCTCTTGAGCAGCCAGCCCAATGCTATGGGCCAGCCTGTGCTCCACAGCCAGTATTGTTTATTTGCAAAGGTGTGCTTTTAACTTCAGTTTACTGCTTGCAATTTACTATTTACATTAGGAACTGAAGCCTGGTTCTTGTTTGAATTAGTATCTACTATACTCACATAACTCCAGAATACTCCCTAACAGTATCAAGTTCACATCAGGTTCTAATTAAGCATAGGCATTTCTATAGATTGGGAAATATTGTCAAAAAAAATCCAGTGTTCTCTAGTTACTTTCAAGTTATTTGGATATGAATTAAGGCAATCTGTTCAGTGCATTATGTAATGCTATAGACATCTTGCATGGAGGTGAAAGTTTACAAACCAGTTCATTAAAACACAGGCCTTGATATATGAAAGCTGCAATGGTAGGATGATTGTAGGGAGAGAAAATAGAATCTTCAGCTATATGCTCTTATCTACCTCTTCACGTGTTCTGCAAGCCTCTTATCCCCCAATATCTTATGCTTTGAATGATACAACTTCTTACCCTCTCGACCACGATCCATGCAACATTATCTCTGTGCCTTTCAGAATCCTGAGAGCTCCCACCAAGCTATGCCCCCATGGCCAAGCAAGAAGACGTTGAGCAAGAAGTTATTTAACTTGTCATCGGAAGCTAGAACACTATATTTCAGATGCAAGATCTGTAAATAGTAAATAACCAGGCAGAATGATCTACAGCCAGGAAGACTAAAGGTATTTCCGATGCCAGATTCCCAGGGAATTAAGAATCAGAATCAGGTTTATTATCACCGGCATGTGACGTGAAATTTATTAACTTAGCAGCAGCAGTTCAATGCAATACATAAACTAGCAGAGAGAGAGAAAAAAATAATAATAATAAATAAAATAAAACATAATAAATAAACAAGTAAATCAATTACATATATTGAATAGATTTTTTAAAATGTGCAAAAACAGAAATAGTGTATATTAAAAAAAGCGAGGTAGTGTCCAAAGCTTCAAAGTCCATTTAGGAATCGGATGGTAGAAGGGAAGAAGCTGTTCCTGAATCGCTGAGTGTGTGCCTTCAGGCTTCTGTATCTCCTACCTGATGGTAACAGTGAGAAAAAGGCATGCCCTGGGTGCTGGAGGTCTTTAATAATGGACGCTGCCTTTCTGAGACACTGCTCCCTAAAGATGTCCTGGGTACTTTGTAGGCTAGTGCCCAAGATGGAGCTGACTAGATTTACAACCTTCTGCAGCTTCTTTTGGTTCTGTGCAGTAGTCACCCCACCTCCATACCAGATAGTGGTACTGCCTGTCAGAATGCTCTCCATGGTACAACTATAGAAGTTTTTGAGGGTTCGGCTCCACAGGTCTAAAACAATAGTGAGCTGTATTTGGAGTACTGTGTGCATCTCTGGTTGTCTACCTACAGGAAAGGCATCAGTAAGCTTGAGAAAATGCAGAGGAAATTTACAAGGAACTTGCCAGGACTGTTTTTGTGCTAGCAAACCAATGGAAAAGCAGCTGCAGCTTCTAAACTAACCTATCACAACAAAGCAATTTTTTAAATACTTTATTTTCAAAAAAAAAAACAATGAAATCAACAAGAACATACCAGCTTAGACATGTATAAAAATGAAATAAGCAAAATTTCTACTAGGATGCCTATTGTACAAAGTACTCAAAAATACTAAACATAAAATCTCAAATGAGGGCCGTGAGAAATCAGCTGGGGGGAAATTGCTCATCCGCCCCCGGCCTCATCCAGGTAGGCAAGAAATGGATCCCAGATAGCTGAAAATTTTTGAATTGAATTGGTTCTCAAGGGCCTAAGTTTCTCCATCTGTATGACTGAGATCATATCAGCCATCCATCTCTGAAAGGAAGGGGGAGAAGGTGATTTCCATTCCCTCAAGATAAATCTTTTTACAACAATCATCCCCAGCATCAGAGACCATTGTATGGCTGCAGGGAAACAAATAGTAGATTGCGAGCAGCCAAATGTAGCGAGCAACACACATAAAAGTTGCTGGTGGAACGCAGCAGGCCAGGCAGCATCTATAGGAAGAGGTACAGTCGACGTTTCGGGCCAAGACCCTTCGTCAGGACTAACTGAAAGAAGAGCTAGTGAGAGATTTGAAAGTGGGAGGGGGAGATCCGAAATGATAGGAGAAGTCAGGAGGAGGAGGGATGGAGCCAAGAGCTGGACAGGTGATTGGCAAAAGGGATACGAGAGGATCATGGGACAGGAGGACTAGGGAGAAAAGGGGAGGGGGGAAGCGCAGAGGATGGGCAAGGAGTATAGTGAGAGGGACAGAGGGAGAAAAAGGAGAGAGACACTGAAGGGTAAATCCTGTGCAATCTAAGTTTAGAATAATGGAGATGGTGGACAACTTTAAACTTGATCAACAAATTTTGACAGGCAGAATAAGCTAATTCCACTCCCCCCCCCCACAGTACATACCATCCCTTGAAAGTTGCGAATGTGATGATCGAACCCTCAGACTAGTATAACTCTTGCAAATTCCCTGTTACATAAAAACACGGGATACAATACCTAATAGTTTAAACCCAAAAGTCACCTCCCAGTGTACTACAGTAGTCTATCCGCCTCCCTGTGCCCCAAAAGGCCACCAGCCCCACCCCAGAGTGCAATAGCTAATGAGCTGGTCCCCCACTTGGCCTGATACATTGATTCTCAGTTGTAATCAATCAGATGGGTGATGTTACCTGACCCGTCAGAAATATAGCTACAACATTCTTGACCAGTAACAGTTCAACTGCCACTTCCCTTTCTGAGCAGGTAATCCAAGGCCATCAAAATCATCCCGAGACGGTCTGGCCGCACCATGTCGAGAAAATCTATCAATCAAAGCATCCTTCCTTTGTGATAGCCCTCTTACCAACCAGCATGAGCAAGCTGATCATCCAGACACTGGGGAGGCATACATACAGTGTCATATATCAACCACACCGCACTGTGGGAATCACAGGCAGACCTTGGAACTACATATCCAGTAGGTGCCATTCAGCGTCCAGCAAGTGCCCACCTTCACAGCACCATCTGGCATAGACACAGCCATCCCGGGATACCATTCCTGTTCACACTTGCAATTCACCTTGCACCTTGTACCTGCACTCAACATAACACCTACACCAACACTCTGTTAGTGTGGAAATCACTTTAAGAGTCAGGACCTTCCAATTAAACAAATGGTATGTAGGGAAATGCCAGCCCTTAAAGCAGCGGTCCCCAACTAGCAGGGCATTTGCTACCGGGCCGCGAGGAAACAATATGATTTGGCGATATGAGTCAGCTGCACCTTTCCTCATTCCCTGTCACGCACTGTTGAGCTTGAACACACGCGAGGTCATTAACGGCGCGTCATCCATGTGAGCGCGGGAAGAAGATCAACTCCTCCAGCTTGCAAATGACGGCGGGCTGAAAAGTATGTTTGACATAACATCTCTGCCGGCATTCTGGGTCAAAGTAAAGGCTAAACATCCTGAGATAGCCACGAAAGCACTGAAAACGTTGCTTCCATTTCCAACATATCTCTGCAATGAATGCAACGAAAACTAAATAGCGGAATAGACTGGACATAAGGAACCCCTTCGAGTATCGCTGTCTCCCATCACCCCTCGATAGGACTGTCTTGTTGCAGGAAAACAAGCCCAGGGCTCCCACTGATTCAGCGATATTGGTGTGTTGCAACGATTTTATATGTTCATATGGGGAAAATATGTGACGTGTGTTTAACATCCAAACATTACTTAAAATGTTATGATGCTATTGACTGATAAGTGACTTATATAACCATATAACAATTACAGCACGGAAATAGGCGATCTCGGCCCTCCTAGTCCGCGCCGAAAGCTACTCTCACCTAGTCCCACCGATCTGCACTCAACCCATAACCCTCCATTCCTTTCCTGCCCATATATCTATCCATTTTTTCTTTAAATAATATCGAACCTGCCTCTACCACTTCTACTGGAAGTTCTTTCAGCACTTACTTCAAGCTCCCCATCCTCCCCTGATAATTGACTTATCACTATATTCATGCGAGGAAAATATGCGCTGTGTGTTTAATATTAAATTTGTTAGATAAACCCTTTTAGAAACGAAATTGAGTGTATTAGCCCCTTATTACCAATATTCCGGTCGTGATTAAACCCCCCCCCCGAACAGAATCGCCAAAAACGATTTGCAGAGAATAATATCGGCAGGTACACACATGCGCAGGTCACGCGTGCGCACTGGTGCCCGCGCAAGGCTTCATGGTCATTGTAGTCTGTCTCGGGGTAAACGCAATGTATTTTTTGACTGCTACTCTTGTCCGTTGGCAACTCTACTACACCCCCCACCCCCTGCTGGTCGGCCGGTCCGCAAGAATATTGTCAATATTAAACTGGTCCGCAGCGCAAAAAAGGTTGGGGACCCCTGCATTAAAGCACTTACACCACCAGGGCTATTAAGGCTCAAGTCCCTTAAGGCTGTTACCATACTCTAGGTCAAGTTTGGCTGGAATAGATTACTCCCTGCCAGCTCCCCTAAAACAGAATGTCACAACCCAAGAAGCCAGATAATTTCCCCCAACAGTCTTTTCCTTGTCAAAGGGATTGATATCAGTGGATCCCTTCTGCAATGTAGTAAGGAGTCCTAATTCAAATTCAGCAATCTGACACACTGATCCAGTATGAAAATTCAAATGCCAACCCCATCATGTATCACAGGATCTCTCACCACAAGTCAGCATCTACCACTTTGCCATTCTGTAATGTAGGGAGATTCAATTACACTTGGTCCTGATTAGTCACCGGGTATTTAGAAAACACAAAAACAACAGAACTACTAGAATTGCTCCCAAGATGCTCAGTTCCCTCTGAAATGTGGGCATCTCATATCCAGAACAGTAAAAATTTACCATCCATCTACTCAAGTCTCAGATGGTCAGTATGAAATGTGCGTCACCCCAAAAACCAATTGCCTGGGGAAACAAGTAACAAAGTAACAGATTAAGACACAATAAACACATAACAGATTAAGAGTACAAGAAACAAAGTAATTGACTAAAACACAAGAAACAGATTAGAATACAAAACACAAAACCTCGGCTGTACTTCTCATTAAATCTTCATAGGGAACTGTAAAAACAAACAGTTAATTTCTCACAGAGAAATATCACACTTACCAGAGAACAACTGAGAAGAAAAAAACAACTGGATGGGGTCCAACGTGTTCACAGTCTCTTAAAGGCGAAGTACACACACACACACACACACACACACACAAATAGCCATTCCCCATTTCACAGTGCCAAAATGTAACATTAAATCCTGTTCATGGGTCTGGCAAGTGAGATAGAAAACATAGAATGCAAGTAAGTATCTTAATCATTTATTTACAAACAGTGAAAATTCAACCAAACATTCATGTTCACCAAGTTACAGAAACTACAAATCTGAATATTCAACGAACATACTTAGTTAGAAGTGCATGCAGAGAATCCCATCCCAATGGCCATGTGTGCCGCTTGCCTTAAACAAAGGAAAAATGAGAAGGCCTCTTGCACGTGCAATTTTATACCCGGGATATTTGAACCTGGACACCAGGCGGCAAACCAATGGGAAAAGCAGCTGCAGTTCTTAAACTAACCAATCACCACAGAGCGACTTCAACAGGCAGAATAAGCCATACCTACCACAGGACACTGAAGTGCTGGGGATCTCAAATGATAAATGATAAATGCTGCTTTCCTGTAGATGGTTAGGGCTTTACCCATGTCGGGCTTGGCCATATCCATTACATTTTGTGGGGTCTTATTTAGACATATATGTCCTGCTGATCCAAGTTCAAAGTTCATATTCAAGTAAAAATGTCAATATAGTAATTCTCAGGCAAAATACATAATTCACATTCTACAAATGGAACTTCTATGCATGGGCTGATATAAAATTTAAATATAAAGATAGATATTTATCCGGCATCATTTATAAAATTTAGGAAATGTAAATTTTATCCCCAACCTACAAACTTAATCGGTTAATTTTGCTTGCTGATAGAATATTTATACACACAATGCTGGGAGGAGCTCAGCAGGTCAAGCAGCATCTATGCATGGGAATAAACAGTCGACGTCTTAGGCCGGCACCCATAGATGCTGCCTGACCTGCTGAGCTCCTCCAGAACATTGTGTGCATTGCTCTAGATTTCCAGCATCTGCAGTACCTCTTGTGTCTAGAATATATGTTTCTTACTCATTTAATGACATTAAGGATATTTCCCCCTGGCTAATTTATAAGCATTATTATGAATTTAGTTTTGTGGTTCACTTGTGAAAACAGTGTTTACAAGCTTTGAGGATTGTTGACCTCAGACTTCCTCCAATCCATTAGGAACCTCTTTTTGATACAACATGAAATCTCAGCTGGTGTACAGTACAAAATTTTAATGTGATCTTAAGAAAATATTGACAGAATAAAAATAAATACCAATTATCTTTCTAGTGTAGTATTAGCTTTGTTGGCAACTCCTTTTTACTGGATGAATACTGCCATTGAATTGTTAATTCATTTGATTTTTTTAATGTAATTTTTATCTTTGTTAATGGATATCCATCTTTTGTCACATTTCCAAATCCATTCCCTTCCATTTATCCACATTGTAATCCATTTGTCAACTGTGCTTATTTAATTTGTCCATGCCTTGAAAAATACTAACAATTTTCCTTACACCAATCCTTGCTACACAGCTTAATGTCATCAGAAAACTTGATATATGACAGGAAGTACTTTGCTACATATTGTTTATGAATAATGGAAGCCACAGGGAATGTACAAACCCCTTTGAAATTATCACTAGTCAGTAATGAACCAGAATAGATTTATAGCCAAAATCTTTAATGCAGAATTGCTTGTAGACACCTGATATCAATGCAACTGAGATAAAGTCCTAGTGAGTCCTGCAACACACCCAATAAAAGGGCTGTCTGTCTTTTGCTTTGGAAATAAAACACTTGCTCCCACATGTACTCTGAAATAATAGTCATTAGTCATACTTTATTGATGCTGGGGGAATTTGGTTTTCGTTACAGTTGCTTCATAAATAATAAATGGTAATAAAACCATAAACAGTTAAATAGTAATATGTAAATTATGCCAGGAAATAAGTCCAGGACCAGCCTATTGGCTCAGGGTGTCTGACCCTCCAAGGGAGGAGTTGTAAAGTTTGTTGGCCACAGGCCGGAATGACTTCCTGTGATGCTCTGTGCTGCATCTCGGTGGAATGAGTCTCTGGCTGAATGTACTCCTGTGCCCAACCAGTCCATTATGTAGTGGATGGGAGACATTGTCCAAGATGGCATGCAACTTGGACAGCATCCTCTTTTCAGACACCACCTTCAGAGAATCCAGTTCCATCCCCACAACACCACTCGCCTTACGAATGAGTTTGTTGATTCTGTTGGTGTCTGCCACCCTCAGCCTGCTGCCCCAGCTCACAACAGCAAACATGATCGCACTGACCACCACAGACTCGTAGAACATCCTCAGCATCGTCCAGCAGATGTTAAAGGACCTCAGTCTCCTCAGGAAATAGAGACCGCTCTGACCCTTCTTGTAGAGAGCCTCAGTGTTCTTTGACCAGTCCAGTTTATTGTCAATTCGTATCCCCAGGTATTTGTAATCCTCCACCATGTCCACACTGACCCCCTGGATGGAAACAGGATTCACTGGTACCTTAGCTCTCCTCAGGTCTACCACCAGCTCCTTGGTCTTTTTCACATTAAGCTGCAGATAATTCTGTTCACACCATGTGATAAAGTTTCCTACCGTAGCCCTGTACTCAGCCTCATCTCCCTTGCTGATGCATCCAACTATGGCAGAGTCATCAGAAAACTTCTGAAGATGACAAGACTTTGTGCAGTAGTTGAAGTCCGAGGTGTAAATGGTGAAGAGAAAGGGAGACAAGACAGTCCCCTGTGGAGTCCCAGTGCCACTGATCACTCTGTCGGACATACACTTTTGCAAGCACATGGAGTGACATGGAGTGACCTTAGAAAATGTGATTGCACCTACTCGTCACCGAGATAGATTTTGAAGAGATGGTGCAAGAGCTGGTATGGTAGTGTAATGGTTAGCATAATGCTTTACAGTACCAGCGACCCGGGTTCAATGCCCATCACTGTCTAAGGACTTTGTGCGTTCTCCCCTTGATTGCATGGGTTTTCTCTAGGTGCTCCGGTTTCCTCCCACAGTCCAAAGATCCAAGGGGACATTACTTTGTGGTTCCAGAACTGGCTTGCCACAGAAGGCAGAGTGGTTGTAGGCAGGTCATATTCTGCATGGAGGTCGGTCACCAGTGGAGTGCCTCAGAGGTCTGTTCTGGGACCCCTACTCTTTGTGATTTTTATAAATGACCTGGATGAGGAAGTGAAGGGATGGGTTAGTAAATTTGCTGATGACACAAAGGTTGGGGGTATTGTGGATAGTGTGGAGGGCTGTCAGAGGTTACAGCGGGACATTGATAGGATGCAAAACTGGGCTGAGAAGTAGCAGGTGCAGCTCAACCCAGGTAAGTGTGAGGTGGTTCATTTTGGTAGGTCAAATATGATGACAGAATGTAGTATTACTGGTAAGACTCTTGGCAGTGTGGAGGATCAGAGAGATCTTGAGGTCTGAGTCCATAGGACACTCAAAGCTGCTGCGCAGGTTGACTCTGTGGTTAAGAAGTCATATGGTGCATTGTCTTTCATCAACCATGGGATTGAGTTTAAGAACCGAGAGGTAATGTTACACCCTGGTCAGACCCCATTTGGAGTACTGCACTCATTTCTGGTCACCTCACTACAGGAAGGATGTGGAATCTATAGAAAAGATGCAGAGGAGATTTACAAGAATGTTGCCTGGATTGGGGAGCATGCCTTATGAAAACAGGTTGAGTGAACTCAGCCTCTTTTCCTTGGAGTGATGGGAGATGAGAGGTGACCTGATAGAGGTGTATAAGATGATGAGAGGCATTGATCGTGTGGCTATTCAGAGGCTTTTTTCCCTGGGCTGGAATGCCTAGCACGAGACAGCACAGTTTTAAAGGTGCTTGTAAATAGGTACAGAGAAGATGTCAGGGATAAGTTTTTTCTGCAGAGAGTGGTGAGTGCATGGAATGGGCTGCCAGGAATGGTGGTGGAGGCGGATACGATAGGTTCTTTTAAGCGACTCCTGGATAGGTACATGGAGCTTAGAAAAACAGAGGACTCCGGGTAGCCCTAGATAATTTCTAAAGTAAGTACATGTCCAGCACAGCATGGTGAGCTGAAGGGCCTGTATTGTGCTGTAGGTTTTCTATGTTTTGATACCAGTTGGTAGGTTAATTGGTCATTGTTAATTGTCCCATAGTTAGGCTAGGATGAAATAGGGATGATTCTGGGTATTGTGGCTCGAAGGGCTAGATGTGTCTGTTCCCTGCCGTATCTCAATAAAATAAATATATAAAATCTCTAAGTGTGAAATCTATTTGCAGAAGAGTCCTAGAGTTATGTAATGTGGAAACTGCCCCTTCTGCCCAACTATGGGGTCAACAGCTCACGTTTTCATTATAATTTATTTACTTTTTTAAAAAATTACACGTTGCCTTTTTTTGGACATTGGCTGTTTCTCAGTCTTTGTGTATCATTTGTCATTGATTCTGTTGCATTCCTTTGTTTTACTGTGAATGCCTGCAAGAGAGTGAATCTTAGTCCAGTATATGGTGACATATACAGTACATACTTTGATAATAAATTTACTTTGAACACTGAAATTGTCTGTGCTGAACAACCTGCCTTCTTGAGCTAATCCTGTTCACCTGCATTCAACCATGCCCCTCAAAATCTTAGTTCGCCCTGTAATACTGGCATTCATAGTTATTATTTCTGTTGTGTTCCAGTAAAAGCAATAACATTCACGGGAAATTTCAATGAAACACCCCATCAGCTAGATCGACATGAGAGTTATACAATTTCCAAGTAAAAGATATTTAGAACATTATGGATAGTGTTCGACACAAGGGTTATGACCAAAGAAAATATGGCTGGAGTCACTTAGCACTTTAATACAAGGGTGTTTATTTGATGTATCAAAAATCAAACTTGAAAAAATTAGTCAGAATAGTGAAAAGAAAAATGCCAATACTTACAAAATGATATCTACAAGAAAACACAATAATAGCTCTGTACTTATTCTTGCCCCAATCTCTCTCTGGGGGCAATGAGCTCCTTTTTTATTCGGCAGGAAGACACACCATCATTAATTATCAATAAAGTTAACTGAAGACTACACATAAATTAGAATATGATGCACCCCGCAATGTAATTACAATCACATTACAAAATAAACAGATGTATCTACCCTAAACACAGTATACAAACTATATATATATATAATGGGTGTGTATGTATATATATATATATATATATATATATATATATATATGTATTTACACATCCCACTACTAAAGAAATGGAATATTCCACCAGGTCTGGTGGGAAAGTCACCAAAAAGCCAACCTGAGCTCATCAGCTCAGTTTAGGACCCAGTGGATGCCACGTGGCTGCTGGAAAACCACAGTGGAACGCTCAATACATTTGCACATTTACAATAAAGAATAAGTACAAATGAAGAATGAAATTAAACTAAACTTTGGTGTCTCACTCTGAATGTGTGTAGCAATGCGCAGGGGAAAACAATGGGTTAGTTATGAGAATATAATGGGGAAGACATTGATGTGTGTACACTCACCGCAGCGACAGCAGATTGACAAGGCAACGTCAGTGATTGTGCGTGTGTAAGAAGTATGTGTACTGAGTGCTCCCCACCACAGACCGCATGTTAGCAGTAACAGATTAGCTTTGAACAAATCACCCAGAATGCTGGAGGAACTCAGCCGGTCAGGCAGCATCTATGGAGAGGAATAAGCAGTTGATGCTTTGGGCTAAAACTCTCCATAATGCTGCCTGTCCTGCTGAGTTCTTCCAGCATTTTGTGTGTGTTGTTCAGAATCCCCAGATCTGCGGAATCTCTTGATTTCAAGATAACCTTTGATAACTTCTTACTTATTCCAAGCAATATTGTTGTCAGTTATCTGTCTCCCATAAATCTGCTGAAAATCACCAGTTGTATTTAGAATTTATTAAAAATTTTGGGAAGCCAACTATTAGGAAAGATATTATATATTTTTTCCCTTGGATGATCAGCTCCAAGCACATGGGGTAAGTGATTTTTCGTGGATTTGTAATAGGTTAAGCTTCACATGCACAGTGCCAATGATATGCTTCACTGCCCATCGGAACAGTATTCCTTGCTGCATTAGCATGAAATGTCCGTTTACCACATCAGCCAGTGACCTCTGACACTGCTAATGTCATGCTAATTGGAGATAAATTATGTGCATTTTTCTCTGCAGTTGCTCTGCAAAGCTGATTCTGACTGGTCAAATGCATTTCAGACTTTTAAAGACACGGAGGGAGGTGCTTTCTGTAATCAATACGAGTTCAGTTCAGACCTAGGTCCCAGAGAGAGGGAATAGGATTTTAATGCTCTGTTCCCCAACTCCCAGAACCTTTGCATTCAATGCAACAGTATTTAAGGAGGAAATTACAGACATGTTTCGAGAACTAATTGTATGTCATACAGAATGGACTATTATCACTATCTTTTGTTTAAAGATCTAGTATGTTGCTGACTATAAAGGAAATATGCAGATAATTAGAACCTGATAAAACCTTTCTGATTTATTTTAATTTGTGACTTTACAGAAAATTGGCAATTCACACATTCTGCTTTGGTAGTTTTTGAACACCTGTAACAAATGGCCAGTGGTTGTAGTCATACAGCATGGAAACAGTTGCTTCAGCCCATCTAACCTATACCATTTTGCCCGCATTTGGCTCACTTCCCATGAAACCTTCCCGATCCACAGGGGGGTGTATGGTTAGTGTAAGCAGGTGAGGATAACATTAGTGCTGTAATAAGCTATTACTACAACTGCAGTGGACAGAGCAGAGTAGCTTGGACAGTGGTTAACTCTTATATTGGGCAGTATCGAATTTGTTTCTCCTTTATTCAAAACTGATTTTTGAAATGGCATTAAAGCACTTGCTGAGATTTATTAATTTGCAGCATACCCAAAACGTTCCAGAGGCTCTAGTCTCCAGAGCGATAGGAATCCTTACCAGTATGCCACCTCATGCTTCTGAATACCTTTTTTCCTGTTTGAACTTACTTTTTTCAATTGTAAGCCTTTTCTGTCTCTCTTTACCTTGTTGCTTCTCACCAATATCCATAACACTTTTAGTGCCCTCTGTCACTTTGGCCTCAGCCAGCTAACTTTCACCATGGATGTCCAATGCTTCTACTTTACATTCCCACACAGTGACTTCCAGTTGTCCCCTGCACCGTCTTCGAATGCTTATGTTTGAAACTGAGGACAGATTGAAGGACCATACTACAGGTCACTTTTGTTCAGCCTTCAAGAGTGACCCAGAGCTTTCAATTCCTGTAACCATATTCGTCATGCCATTCTCTGTCTGATGTCTCTGTTTTTATCCAGTGACAACATTCGGAGGAAACTCAAATAAGACCATAAGACATAGGAGCAGAATTAGGCCATTCAGCCCTTTGAAAGTTCTCCGCCATTCCATCATGGCTAGTTTATTATTTCCCTCAACCCCATCCTCTTGTCTTCTCTCCGTTCCTTTGACACCCTTACTAATCAAGAACCTATCAACCTCCACTTTAAATATGCCCAGTGACTTTGCTTCCATAGTCCTCAATGGAAATGAATTCCACAGATCCACAACCCTCAAGAAACTCCTCCTCATTTCAGTTGCACATAATGGACAATCTTACCTGGTCCCTCAAATATCTCCAATGAGTGGAAAAGAAACCACAATGACCTTTTGTAGGGACCTGGGGTCAAGTGGCTTGCAATTCCTGTACTAGATGGTGATGCATCTGGTCACGACGCTCTCGATGGTGTTCCTGTAAAGATTGTTTAAAATGGGGTTGGAGCGGGGACCCAGCCTCAGTCTCTTCGGGAAATGAAGATGCTGCTGTGTTCTTTTGATCAAAGAGGTGGTGTTGAGGGACCAGGTTAGATTGTCCGTTATGTGCACTCCCAGAAACTTGGTACTCCTAACTCTCTCCACGGAGGAGCTGTGTACGTGCAGTGAGGAGTAGTCAGCCTGCATCTTCCCAAAATTCACAATCATTTCTTTGGTCTTGTCCACATTGAGACTCAAGTTGTTGTGCTCCCACCATTCTACCAGCCAGTCTACTTCCTCTTTGTACACCATCTCATCATAGTTGTTGATGAGGCCAAGCACTCTTATGTCATCACCAAACTTGATACTCAGTTTGAACTGGATCTAGCAATGCAACCATGCTCAGCAGCGTGAACAGCAGCAAGCTGGGCACGCAGAGCTGGGGAAGTGCCAGCGCTCAGCATGATGGAGCTAAAGATATTTCTGCCAACACAGACTGACTGTGGCCTTTCTGAAGGGTTATAACCTTTAGAACTTAACAATGAACTGTACAATTTTTCAGAATCAGAATTTGAGGCTTTTATCTCACATTTCTAGCTTTTTTTTAAATTCTCTCTCCTCTTCTGGTAGACTTCTTGTCAGATTTCAAAGTCCAAAAGTTCAAAGTACATTCATTATCAAAGTATGTATAGGTATACTGCATGCAACCTTGAGATTTGCCTCCTTTGTCACAAAACAAAAAAAAACCAGTAGAACCCATTTTATGTGTTACATACACCTGTTAGGGTACATTCTCTAGTTACCTTATAAGGTAACCATAGCCTTCAGCCAGGAGCAGATGTCATCAGGTGGTTCCCAACCTTCACAGGGTGTTTCGACCCTTAACCATGACACTCTCCAGTTGGTGGGCTGGCAGTGGTGGCCAAATCACTGCCCATCTGCTCCTGGCTTCCAGCTTCCCTCCTCTCGCCTGCTCCAAATCCAATAAGAGGCTTGTTCTGCCTCTTCCCCCATCTTATGAGCTGCTTGTTTTTTGCTCCTTTCATCCAGGCCCTGAGCTGACAACAACCGCCATGCTAATTTGGCTGGGAAAACGACGCAGCCGATCTAGACAGGGAACAACCATGCCTGCCATCCCTTGTCTTTTCACTCCTGCACTAAGGGCTGGGACTTCAAGGCCTTTCTCTCATGGGCCTCTTCCCATCCCTCCTCCCACGGCACAGTCAGCTCAACCAGAATTATTTTCTTGTCTTTGGTTGGCCACGGTACAATGTCTGGGCGTAGGGTTGTGTGCACCACATCCCGGAACTGCAACCTCCTTCCCACATCGACCCTCAACTCACAGGGCATGGCCATTAGCAGCAGCTTGGGCTTTGGTTGTTTGGTTACGAATGGCCTGGCTCCCTTTTTGATGAAGGTGATGGCCTTCCTCAAATCTGTGCCAGCCGTCATCTTCTTGCATCTCTCCCGCTCTTGTGTGTCAGCAAGAGCCAGAAGCACCTTATCATGGCGCCACCTATACCGTCCTTGAGTTAGAGCTGTTTTACACCTGGACAGTATATGAGCCAGTGTCTCCTTTTGACCACAGAGCTTACAGTTCGGGTCCTCTCTCATCCCCCATGTGTACAGATGTAATGGTGAAAGAAGGGTGTCACACATGGAACACAAGAGAAGGGAAATACGGAAGGGCTCCAGTCTCCATAACCCTGCCCATGAGATCTTGCGCTTAGGCTGTTAAACAACCAATACACAGAAAAAAAATCAAATTGTGCAAACAATAAAAGTAAGCAAATAACATTCAAAACTAAAGTTCACAAAAGTGAGTCCAGAACCATGAAGCCAGTCACAGCCAAAGCAGAAACCCGTTAGTTGCAGGCCACAGCCTCAGTTCAGCGCGGAGAGGAGTAAATCTCGTGAGCAGCGAGCTGAACATCAGCCCATCGCTCTTCTCTGACCCCGACACTTTGAACTTTACAATTTGGCCCAGTGCTTAATCAGCCAGACAGCTGGCCCGGGCTCCGCCACTTCAAAACGCTCTGAGCCCATACCCAATCTTTCCAATCTGGCCCAGCACTTAAATCTGTCAAACATTGGCTTGTTCCTCACTCTTGGGCTCCGGATCTGCCACTTCGACAGTGTCTCACTTTGGTTCTGCGGCTTCTAATCAGATCCAAATTTGCTCCAGCAATGGCCATACATTCCCCGATCTCGGGCCCATGCCCCACCAACCTGATTCAGGCCATACATGCCACTCTGCAATCATCCTGCACCTTTGAGACTACAGTTCACACCGCAAAAAATGCCAGCTCACACAGGTGGTTCAAAAGCTTAACTCTGAAAATAAAGTTACAGGCTATTGATTGCAGAGATCATTTATCAGAAAGAGTAGTTAGTAGTTTTGTTTCCTGCCAGCAAGTCATCGCTGTGTTTCACCAGTGCAATTTTATATCAGAAATCCTCCTAGTCTGCACAATGAAAGGTTGATTATTCATAACCCAAGTCCTGATGCATGGTTTTGATGTGAAACATTGACAATTTCTTGCCCTCTCACAGATACTGCTCAAACTGCTTTATTACTTCAGCAGATTGATTGTTGCTCCAGATTCCAGCATCTGCGGTCTTTTCTGACTACTTTCACAACCTTGACATTCTTCCTTCAACCATCCCCATGACCAATTATGTCATATATTCTCTTTTGGTCTCCATCATATCAGAGATCTTCCCTTTCCTTCTAACAATTTCTTTCACTTTCATTTGTATTGTTGAACTTTATTATTACCAAACTTTTCCTATATCTGATGAAAACTCATTAGCCTGAAATACAAGCTCTTTATCTCTCTTCACACAATATTTCCATCATTTTATGTTTTTGTTTCAAATTGCAAATTATATTCATTTATTAAACAATTTTATTATTAATTTCTTCACAGTCAAGATCCAAACTTAGAATGGAAGTTGTACGTCATTTTACATTATTCATAGATAGTATAGTTGTGGAGCATAAATTACTAACAGGCACAATGTTATGCTTAATTTTGTTATAGCATTGATAGCAAAAATAAAAACATTTTTGGTTTAATTATACGTTCCCATAATATTCAGAAATAAAGTGGCTATGATTGTCTTTAGAACAGTGACAGAACATTTACACGATGATTGCTGCTTTTAATACAATTTAGTCTGTAGTTTTATTATGTGAATAATTACTATGACCTTACAAAAGCATGCAATTATAGCTAGCATTGCTGTATGTTCGAGAGTAAGAGGACTTGTGCCCACATATGAAATAGATCTTTTAGCGCATGTTTACACTTTGTAGCAGCAATAAACTACCTTCACTCAAGCATAGTACTGTTAGTTAAATCCATTCATAAATTTAGAATTAATTTTTTTCCCTGTTTTTTAACCTGAGGAAAACAAATTTCATCTAAGACCAGTTTTGTTGGAGCTGCTCAAACCCAGACTGACGGAGCTTATTCAAGTAAATTTCTCACTGGTTCCTTGCAAATGGTCAGAGATTTTGGCCTGTCAAGAGTGAGCCATAACCTTCGGGTGGCACTATAGTGTAGTGGTTAGCACAATGCTTTACAGTACAGGCAACTTGGGTTCAATTCCCACCACTGTCTGTAAGGAGTTTGTACATTCTCCCTGTGACCTAAATGGTCTGAGTCCTCTGAGTCCTCCAGTTTCTCCCACAGCCTAAGGAAATACTGACTGGTAGGTCAATTGATCGTTATAAGTTGTCCTGTGATTAGTCTAGGGTTAAATAGGGGGGTTGCTGGGTAGCATGGTTTGAAGGACCAGAAGAGCCTATTCTGCACTGTATCTCAATAAATAATTTTTTAAAAAATCTGTGGAATATCCAGCCTCTCAAGTGGTTTGGAAATCACAGCAAAATGTTTGATTTTGTTGCTTCTGGTCAATAGTGAATACTGGTTGTTCATAATGGCATGTTCAATAACGGCAATGCTGTTGAAAATAAAGGATCATCTCAGATGTGTCCACTCATAGCTAGTACCATACATTTGCTTGACTGGTGCTCCTTTACTGTCGCTATTTTGTGTGGCCTGGCTCTGTGGCCCAAAGTTAAAAAAAAACACCGAGCTAGATTGAACTGAACTGAGCTGAACTGAATGTCCCTGGACTGTTTCGACTATATGTGGTTTGATGTTTTAAATTCTGTGTTTTTCGCAATTTGTTCTTTTTTTTTGTATGTTGGGGGTTTGATGCTTCTCTATGAATGGGTTCCATGGTTTTCTTTTTGTTTTGTGGCTGTCTGTGGGTAAGACAAGCCTCAGAGTTGTATACTGCATACTTACTTTAGTAATGAACGTACTTTGAACTTGAACTTCTTTTGAACTTTGCTTATCAGCCCAAGTTCTAAGTGTTATTCTGATATTACATTATGCAGGCACAAACTGCTGAGGGGTTTCCAATGAGCATTCATTGTGCTATGACTAGTGAAATCCCAAATCTAAGCATATGATCTTTAAAGATATTGGTATTTTCTGTGGTAAAATGTGTAAAGAGTGATTTGATAATTGAAGGTATTGATGAAGCGGATGTAACTGCT
This sequence comes from Mobula birostris, assembly GCF_030028105.1. Taxonomy (NCBI): domain Eukaryota; kingdom Metazoa; phylum Chordata; class Chondrichthyes; order Myliobatiformes; family Myliobatidae; genus Mobula; species Mobula birostris. Next base: position 12,142,547 of record NC_092378.1, on the reverse strand, counting down.
TTAGCCTAGGATATTACTCTGAGCAATCTCTACAGCTATGTCCTGCGGCTGAGATAATTGGGACCTAACAACTGCAATTACCTTCTTTTTTTAGCTGGATATGATTCTAGCCAGCAGTGTTTTATTTCTCTTTTGGATTATCATTGATTTGAACTCCTGGTTGCCCATAAACACTGCTACTGACACAAGATACATTGTGTTTGTGGAGCTCATCTCTATTGATTAGATTACCAGTAAGCTTGTAAAGAGAATGGAAACCAAATGCTCTTCCTAACTCCAAAAAGATTTTGGTAAGTGCCACTTGATTGCACACTTGATCATGGCATTGCTAATTATTGACAGTCATTTAATGGGCCTGTGCTACACTGGAATGGATTTGTCCTCTGCTTTATGGATATTACCTCGACAATTTCCACTTTGCTTTGTAGATTCCAGTATACTCTATACTTTATACTTCATTGTCGCCAAACAATTGATACTAGAACGTACAATCATCACAGCGATATTTGATCACCACAGTATTGTAGCTATATTAGGATAACTTTATTGAAGATGCTTCTATTTTTGTGTCAATAGGAGAAGAAGGTAAAAACAAGAAAGGAAGGAATTGTTTTGATATGAGATAGAATTGGGCATAATTGTTCCTTATATCTTGTTGGAAAACATCATTCTGGGTTGTGTAGGTTTTGTCATCATTGTGAAACAGCTGAACATATATTATTAGAATGGAAGCATTTAAGGTTGAAAGAAGTCAAATGAAGTCTTCATTACTATCTTTGGGGGTTGATAGTTTCCATTTAAAAACTTTGTTGAGATATGGGAGTGACCTTAATTCACAGTATCATCTCTCATTACCTACAATCTATGGGGCTTTTTTAGGGGGTAATTTAGCTTTGAACGAGAAGTAGTAAGGATTCTTTTTTTCCGAGTCTCTACACCACACTCCAGTCCAGTTGGAAGCAGCAATGAACCTTTAAGTTGGACTGCCAACCACCATTAAAAGTCAGAAGAAGATTATTATATTTCTGGGGCAAGCCTTCAAAGCTATAGTTCAGACGTTATTGAGTTGTTCATAGATTTTTTTTTGCATCAGGTGTTACTTCATATGGAGTGAGATCATTGGCTAAACTCACTACCCATCCCACAATCTCCTTGAGCAATTACCATCAGGGAGGAGGTACAGAAGTATCAGCATGAGGACTGCCAGACTGAGTAACAGCTTCTTCCCTCAGGCTGTTAGACTAATGTCACCACCAAGGTCTTTCCACTAGGTCAGTGTGCTGGTTACTGTATACTGTGCTATCTACCTGTGCTGCATGCATTTTGAATTATATTTTATTAACTTATTTATAGTTTTGTGTGCTCTCTGTGATATATGTATTGTGGGTACACCTTGGTCTGGAGGAACATTGTTTTGTTTGGTTGTATATACGTACAGTCAGATGACAATAAACTCGAATTGGAAGAATAATAGCAGATATCTCAGTAGTGAGGTGGGTGAGAAACTATTTAGTATTAAAATGAAAATTGAAATAAGGAGAACTCAATTTGCTTTAAGGCATTAGATGTTGTAGCTTAGGTACTTAATGATAAAAAGATAATGAGAAAAGATAAATGTAATGAGAAAAGATAGATGTAATGATAAACTTGAAAAATCATTTCCCTTTTCAATCAGCACTGCATATTATGAGATGATATGCAAGAACTGTTTTGTATGATGGAATATTGGGACAGAGAAGATAGAAACAGACATTTAAAGGGTTAATATCAAGATCTAAGATTATATATATGAATTTACAAACATATTTTGTCCCCTGTTCAGTTCTGATGAAGGGTCTCTAGTCTGAAACATTGAATCTGTCAAATAGATGTGAGAAGAGGTATTGTTTCTATACAGAGTTGTGAAATTGTGCATTTCACTGCTAAAAACAGAAAAGACTAGAAATATTCAGTATTTCAGGCAGCATCTGTGGGAAGAGAAAGAAAGTCAATGTTTCAGGCTGGAGATCCTTCATCAGAACTGAACAGGAGAAGACAGAAATTTGTAAATTTCCAGGGAAGATGAAGGAGGGGAGAATGCTTCTGACAGGATAAAATAGACAGGGAAGGTGAAGGAGGGAGAAATATTTCTGACAATCAAATTGGCAGGAAAGCTGAAGCGGGAGGGTAGTGGTTGATGTTTCTGATGAGGTAAAATTAGCAGGGAAGGTCAAAGAGGTGTTTTTTGACTAGATAGGATTGAAGTGACCATGGACACAACTGTAATCAATGTAATCTGTTCAGTCTGTGAATGGGAGCAGTCAGAGGGTGAAAACCTTGACCCAAAGGTTGTCCAAGTTGTGAAATGAAGAGAAGGAGATTAAGTCAAGCAGTTCAGGCTGTACATGTCCTCCACTCCCAGTGAAAGAAAGGAGGAGGAGCGTAGACACTAGCTGGGCTAATATTACAGATGAATGACTGGGATATCCAATTACTTGATTTTGGTAGATTCAGTATTGAGTGCAACATGCCTGTATGGAAAATGAGATGCTGTTCCTCAAGCTTGCATTAAGCCTCACTGTGACAATAAAGGAGGCCTCAGATCAATAGGCCTCAGTCAGACCATGACTGGGATGAAGAATTACAGTAGCAGGCAATGGGAAACTCAGAGTCACCCCTGCAGACTGAATATAGAAAATTCTGCAAAGTGATCATTCAATCTGCCTGTGGTTTCACCTTGATAGGAGAGACCACATTGTGAACACAGAATGCAGTAAGGTAGTTGGAACAAATGCAAGCAAACCACTGCTTCATCTGGAAAGATGATCTGTTTCTCTCTGGAGGGTAGGAAATGTAGAGGCAAAAGAAAAGTGCTGCATTAACTGTGCTTAAAAGGCCAGCGGCATGGTTGGAGGGAATGGAAGAGCGGACCAAGGAATCATGAAGGGAATGGCCCTTATGAAATACTGAAAAGAGGGGAGCAGGGAAGATTCATTGAGTGCTGAGATCTCTTTGTAGGTGACAGAAATTGTGGAGACTCATCTGTTGAATATAGAGATTGGTGGAATGGAGTGAGCAGGGGAGTTAATGTCACAGCTCCGATCAGCGTGTTGGGATGGACTGTTTATTGTTTGCAGATGGTGTCATGCGGTATCTCAAGTCCCTTCAAGTTCTGAAAACACTCTGCTTCTGTCTGCTTTAAACCTCTCATAATTTTTATCTTCTAACATTAATCCTCAGTCCACATTATTCAAATAAATAAGAATAGTTTTAAAATTTTATTTGTTTTGCTTATTGTTGTTTTATTACTAGTCTAAGGAGCTCAGGGTGCCATATTTAACATTAAGTGGACAAGCATTATCAGTAAGCAAGCCTGTGCTAATATTTGTTTCCTTTGTTTTTGCTACTGTTATCAATACTTTACAGATTGAAGGGTCACCTTTGACCCTGTGCATAGGAATTACAAAGGTAGAGAAAAAAAGTAGATTGTTCCCCGGTGGCCAAGTTCTGATTCCCATTCTGACATGTGAGTCCATGGCTTCCTTTGGTGCTACGATGAGGCCACCCTCAGGGTGGAGTAGCAGCATCTTTTATTCCGCCTGAGTAGCCTCCAACCTGACGGTGTGAATGTCAATTTCTCCTTCAGATAAAAAAAAAATTCACCCTCCCTTTCCCTCTTCTATCCCCTGGTCTGGCCTCTTACCTCATTTCATCTGCCCCTGGGTCTCCTCCACCTTACCTTTCTCTTATGGTCCACCCTTCTCTCCGATCAGATTCATTCCTCTCCAACCCCTTTCCCTTTCCCACCCGCCGAGCTTCACCCATCACTTTCCAGTTAGCCTCCTTCCCTTCAGCCCCCACCCTTTTTATTCTGACACCTCCCCCCCTTCTTTTTGAGTCCTGATTGTTGGCTGTTGCCTGACCTGCTGAGTTCCTCCATCAACTTGCACGTGTTGCTTTGGGTTTTCTGCATCTGCAGACTTACTTGTGTTTCATTATTGCACACATTTTATTGTACTGTGGTTGTTCCATATGGGAATACAGACCATTAAAATTAAATTAAACCTGGAGAATACGCAATCCCAATCACCAGTGAGGTGCCATACCCATCTGAGTATTATATATTGAAATCATGCCCAGGAACATGCCCTCTTCCCATTAGTACCATCGGGGAGGTGGCACACACTCAATGATTCAGGAACAGCTTCTTCCCTTCTGCCATCTGACTTCTGAATGGACATTGAACCCACTACTTTATTATTTTTTTTGCATTACTTATTTAATTTAGCTAACTATTTTATTTTATATTTACTGTAATTCACAGTTTTTATTATTATGTATTGCACTGCAGCTGCAAAAACAAGTTTCACAATGTATGCCGGTGATGTTAAACCTGATTCTGATTTATTCTTATTCCCTTCCCCACCAATTGCAAAGAAAAAAAATGCCTTTGCAGGTTAATATTTTCTTCCTCTAATAAAGCATATAATTTGTGAGAAGTTTTGCTTAGAATTTGTGGTTGACATAAAAAGGTGAAGGGTGTTGGGGTGTCGGTAATGTTTTTCTGCTGATGGCTGTGGTACTTTTCCTATGGAGTACGACAGATAGTGCTGTAACTGTGATCTTAACATGGAAAATCTGTTAAACAGAACAAAATTATAGCACTTTATATGTTTTCCAGGCAAGTTTCCAAACGCTGAACTTTACAAAAATACAGTTAATCATTGTGAAAAATGCTAGAATAAGAAAAACATGGAGCTAAATTATATTACAAAGGATGAAGTGTCATAAATTCATAGCCTCTGAAGTACCTCAGCCGCTCCTTTTTGTACCCTTGCCCCTTCTGTGGTGCTTTCAACTTTAGGTTACAAATCACGATCCACTGATTGGGAAACTAAGTCATGGCAAGCACATTTCTAAGCAAACTTACAGCTGTGGTCTGCCATTATGAAATTGTTTTCGTCAGTCTACAAATTGTATTTGTTGCTTCATCTAAGTTTCAAGAGAGAATATGAGAGAAGTAGAAGTCAGGAAGCATAAAGTTGCCACAAATGTATCATTTTTCCTACATATGTGCTCAAATTTCATTCAGGTAATTCATACAAAACTGGATTGAATACTTGACTTCATTTGATGAAAGTTTCATAAAAATATCAGTAAATTTTTAATCTTCATTTTGTACTTAATGGATGGGATTGGTAAATGAAGGCAAAATGAATGGTGCCTTTTGTGCTCTATAGAAACCTAGGATTATTAATGTTTAATTTTGGACATCTATGGAAAAGTCTGTCAGACTTTATGGTTACTATAGAAAAACATGTAATTTTTATCTTTTGACAGATATAACTACTCTGTAATCTTCACATCCAAGTCATTGCCTTTTGAGTGGACTATCAGTGGTATTCAATTAACCAATCACTCTGCAGAGACATGGTGTCTTTAATTCACAAACACAAATGAAATGTCCTCATTATAGGTTGAACAATTCCATGCAATAGAATTTTATAATTCTGCTTATTTTCCAACCTTAGAAGACAGTAGTCCTACTTTCCTAAGAATATATTTGCACTGGAGTTAACTTTTCATTGGTTTAAAAAAGCACATATTGAGGCAAAATAACGGGATATTTTTCAAAAATGGCACTATGAATCTAATTGGTTTGCCGAAAGAGAAGAATTGACTTGAAAAGTGCTGAGATTGCTACAACAAACAGCTGGCATTCAGATCTTATTCCATGTACTACTCTGCGGCCCTCTGTTGATTGCGATCGACCATGGATGTTGCGTGTCAGCTGCCTACGCGGGCCAATAGGCAAACAAGTCAGAGCAGTATGATATAGACAGCAAGCTGTTGCCCATGCAGTGTGCTCTCCCTCCCCACACAGCTGATAATTCTAAAGGAACAGCAGATACCAATACAGTTTAGCACCAACACCATCGCAGGAGTTGCCAGTCAACATTGAACTCAGCATAAGACTGCCTTAGGGACTTCAGTACCAGATTTTTCCTCAGAGTTTACTCCCAAAGACTTCCTCATGAGTGGGTGGGTATAGCTGCAAGGTAGCAGAGGTTTGAGATCAGGGTTTTCCTTCTCCTAGATGAGTTGATAAGCTCCATCTGCCTGAAATTACTGGTTTTAAGGCACCAGTAACCCGCCTTTGCCCTTTCTCCTGTCTGTAGAAACGATTATCCCGGCTTAGTAACTAAGCCACATGTGAAGGCCAGGAGTTGGATTTGGTTGTCAAAGGCTATTTGAGGTGCACACCATTGGGAGCATTGAATAGAATCGTGGAAGCTTGTCCCCACTCCCACACCCATCTTTAACAACCTTAGGGAACTGCATGTACTTCTGTTGCTACATTTATATCACATAATATATGATGTTCTGACTAGCTTACTTAATCTCTAGTCTTTTCCATATTTATCATTCTCTTTCCATAAGACATGGGAGCAAAATTAGGCCATTCAATCATGGCTGATTTACTTTTCTTCTCAACCCTGTTCTTCTGCCTTCTCCCTGTAATGTTTGATCTCCTTAGTAATCAAGAACCCTTCAGCCTCTGATTTAAATGTATCCAATGAGCTTGTCTTCAATATTTCCTACAGCATCTGCTTAATTTGTAAAGCTACGGGTCACAGAAGAAACAATTCACTGTGTCTTTCTCTCTGTCAATAAGTATATTTAAACCTAAGATTCATAATTATTTAGGCAGAATATGAAATACAGAATGTAGGATTGGGAAGGAAACTGAGATATAACATCAGCCATGATATTGAATGGTAGGTGAGTTTTAAGGGCCTGCTCTTGCTCTTTTTTCATATGTTCCTATGCAAGTACATTTTTTTAAAAAAAAGCAATTGTTAGTGGAACAGAATTTCTAAGATATTTATTTAATATGTTATTTTTGCTTCAGTTATAAACCATGTGGATCAATATAAATGTGGTGACAATAATATCATCTACAGAATGGAATAGAATTAAGGAAAACTACTGTATATAAAGATTAGCTTTGTCACATGTACGTTGATACAGAGAAACCTACAGTGAAAGGAGTCACTTGTGTCAATGACCAACAGCCCGAGGATGTGCTGGGGCAGCCTGGAGGTGTCACCATTCTTCTTGTGCCAACATGCATGCCCACAGCTTACCAACTCTTTACTAACCTGTATGTCTTTGGAATGTAAGGGCAAACTGGGTTACCCAAGGGAAACCCATGTGGTAATCATGTGGGGAGAACATACAGACTCCTTACAGGCAGCAATAGGAATTGAACACCAATCGCTGGCGATATGAAGTGTAATGCTAGCTGCTATGTTACTGTACCACCCCACAGCATCTCAGTGATTGCTAAGAAAGCCAAATAGCTGTTTGAAATAGAAGGTGTCACAAAAGGGTCATCCATAGCCAACAATGTATCAAGCTTCAAATTCCTTGGTGTCCATATTTCCGAGGATCTCACCTGGTTCCTGAACTCCTCCATCCTCATCAAAAAGGTGCAGCAGCGCCTTTATTTCCTGCGGAGCATCAAGAAAGCTCAAGTCTGTCCCAGGATACTGACGGACCTTTACCGCTGTACCATTGAGAGCATACTCACCAACTGCATCTCAGTGTGGTACAGCAATTGTCCCATACCAGACCGCAAAGCACTCCAGCATGTGGTGAAGACTGTCCAGCAGATTATTGGCACCCAATTGCCCACCATTGAGAACATCTACCATAAATGCTGCCTGGGCAGGGCAAAAAGCATTATCAAGGATGCATCTCACCCTAACCATGGACTTTTTACTCTCCTCCCATCCGGTAGGCGCTACAGGAGCCTCCGCTCCTGCACCAGCAGGCCCAGGAAGAGCTTCTTCCCTGAGGCTGTGACCCTGCTGAACCTCACATCACAGCGCTAAGCAGTATTGCATCCATATTGTACTGTCTCAGTACTTTTATATTTGTGTGCTGTAGCACTTTTTTATTCACAGTTATTTAGTAAATAACACTATTCTTTGCATTTCTAGTCAGATGCTAAATGCATTTCATTGGCTTTGTATCTGTACTCGGCAAAATGACAATAAAGTTGAATAAAGTTGATAAATAAAATTGATAAAATTGATGTATTCTGGTAAATTATGATTATTGTCACATTTCAACGTGCCTAAAATGGATGTAATTGTTGACAATGACAGCCTGACAGAACTCCTCAAAGCAGTGTATTAAGATTTCTCACTTCCAGTTTGATAATTTTCTTCCTCAATGCTGGGTTTTATTTTGAGTGTCTATGGTGATGGACAAGCTCTCAATGAAGATTTCTGCATTAGGATGAGCAGAGAAAAGACCTCTATTCAGGAAGCTGCGATTTATCCATGGGTGGATGGCACATAAAGAGAAAATCTCCAAGGATCTGAAGAAGTATTATGGTGCTGAAAAAGGCTGTGTTTATGAACAGCAAATATCAATTTGAAACGCAGCACTATTCAGAGAGGTAGAAAAGAATGTAGGCCTCTCCACTTTTAATGTAGCATGAACACCAAAGGTAAAATCAATGGAAGGTGAAACGCGCAGTAATTTGTAACGTGAAAAGCGAGACAGTAAAGAGCCTACAGATGAAGAAGGATTAACTGTCATACACATCTTGTAGCAGATCTTTTTCCAGTTTGATATGAAAACAATAAGAGACTTTTCCTATATATCAAAGTAGAATTCAGGTCTTGAAATAATTGGAATGACGTAGATTATGTAGTGCAGAAATAAAATGGCAGTATCTTATCCTGCTGACATACAGTAAGTATGGTGACATCTCCAAAAATCTAAAGCAGGGGTCCAAGGACGCCTTGCATAGTGGTATTGGTCCAAGTCATAAAAAGGTTGTGAATTCCTTTTCTAAAGGAATACTGCTGTTTGTTGCAGTAGGTCATAGAATCATACACCACAAATAGAACCTATAGCCCAATTGATCCATACTGACCAATGTTCCCATTGAGGCTAGTCCCATTTGCCATCTTTTGGTCCATATCCCTCCAAACGTTTCCTATCCATGTTACATGTCTAAGTGCTTTCTACATATTGTTAATCTATTTGCTTCAACTGCTTCCTAGGGCCACCCTATATCCCCAACCCCTGGAACAAGACCATATGAATTTCCTTACGATATAGGAGGCCATTCCATTCTATGAGACTATTTTGCTTCTCACAACTTTCCCAACAATCTTATTCTCTCACTTACTTCCCTGTGACTCTGAGATACATCCTTGGATGCACTGGGACACTTCATCAGCGATGTAACCTGGGGTCATCAGCTTTTTTGGGCCTTTGTACATCAGCCACTTTTGCCCAGGCGACAAAGCCAGGGTTGACCAGTCTCTAGTTTGTGTCCCTACAGCACTGGTCCACAGGTCACACCTCTTGATCCATAGCCATCTGGAGGCTCACTCAGCAGAATCTGTGCTGATCTTGATGGCTCTTTTCTTTGAGGCCCCCATAATGCCAAGGAGAGATTAAGTTCTGCACAATGAGCAGCTAGCAGAACCTCTACACCCTGCCTCTATAAGCTCACAATGTGCTCTCCATCCCTGTCTCTGGCACAGCTCTCCCAGCTCCTGGCAGTTGGGTTTCTTATGCACAAGCACCTGCTTAATCTGTTCTTCCCAAGATTCTGTCAGTTATATCATAACCAACTGCTTTGAGGCTTCTGACAGAATGACCATGTCAGGACTCAGGGATGATGATGCGATGAAGTTAGGGAGTTAAGAGTTAAAAAATACGTGAACTAAGATGTTAACTGCCCTGTGCTATCACCAGTGGGATCATCAGTTGATCTGCCACCTGTCTTCAGGAGTTTCGGCCCGCTTATGGTCAAGACTCCCTCGAGGTGGTGGGCCAGCAGTGCTAAAGCACCACCTCCCACTGGTGAGCTTTAATTGCTTGCCAAAATCGTCTCCCAGTTACCACACAGATGCCGCGGCGAGCAAGCCTGCTGGTGATCTGGGCTGAGGCTGTGGTTGGTTTTGAGCTCTGACAAAGGTTATGAGCTTTCTGGGTTGGCAGAGGTGCCCGCTGTTGTTAGTGTCTGAGGAAATATTTTCTGCCACTGCCTTCAGCACCTGGTCATGGAGCTGGTGGTAGCGGCTTTCTCCCAGGACTATTGGTCAGCAGCTGAGGGTGTGTTTCAGGGTCCCTTGCATATCTTCCAATCAGAAAGGTTCACTGGACTGGGCAGGGGTGTAGAAGCTCTGCTGACTAGGCAGGATATCGTACACAGCCTGGATTATGAATTTGATGCACTGGGGGTTCTGCCTGCCAGATGTTGGACCCGGAGGTCTTCTGCACCAGCACACCCTCTCATCTTATCCATGTCATTCACTTTGATTCTCTTTATGACTTACTTAAACCGGAACCAATTAACTTACCAATCAATACATTTTTGGGATGTTGGAAATATATGCAGTTATAGGGAATTGGCGCAAACTCCACGCTGTTGGTACCGGAGGTTAGGCTTGAACCCTGGATTCTGAAGCTTTGAGGCAGCAGACTGTAAAAGGTGACCATGCCTGCTTAAGTGGGAATGAGCAGCTGAGGGAATGTGCATGTAGAGAACAGCATGAAGTCAAAGTCCAGTTTATTGTCAAATGCACAAACACATATATGCACAGGTGCAATGAAAAACATTCTAGCAGCAAAATTACAGGATTATAGCATCAGATAAGCAGCATTTACAAGAAAGGCATAAATTAAACATTTTGTTATGAGAAAGAATTCGATTAGAACAAAAAAAAATGTCCACAGTATTTCAGAGTGGTCCAAATATTACCATACCAAGGAAATAATGAGAGTTGTGCAGATTGGTTCATGAATGTAAGCTGCCCATTCAGGTGTTTTAGCCTCTTACTCTTGCCTGCCAAAACAAACATTTCTCATCACAGGCTCAAGCTCTCACTTCATGCAATTTTCTTTTAATCCTCTATAGAGGGCTACGGGTAACCTAGGTAATTTCTAAAGTAAGTACATGTTCGGCACAGCATTGTGGGCTGAAGGGCCTGTATTGTGCTGTAGGTTTTCTATGTTCTGTCTATCTCTTCAGCATTCATTTCATTCATCTGACCTCTTTTGATGCCATTCACTTTCAACCCCTGCTTTTTTCTGGCTCCATGCTAGCTGGTATTTTACACACTTTCTCACCTGATTTAATGCCATTTCACTATCTGCCATTGAGATGACTCTTCCCTTGTCTCTTGTGTTCTTGGAGAACACCATCAGTACATCTTCAACCTGCTAGTCCTCCTACTGTGCTTTCAGTATGCTTCGATGTTCCACTCTTTGTCATCACCTGCTTGCTTCTCTTTGTTCAAAGCTGTCTATTCAGGACTATAGCTCTCTAGTAATACCAGACTGACTTAACACCAACTCTCTTGGCAAATGCACACTGGTTGCCCACTCTTTTCTGTGCAGTCTATTATGGTTATTGGATTTATAGCATATACCCACAAGGACAAATCTCAGGGTTTTTAGTGGCATATAGGTACTTTGACAATAAATTTACTTTGAACTGTAATTTTGCATTTTATTCTTTCCTTCCTTTGTTTATATTCCTTCAGCCTTTAAGCATTTGACCACATTGTCTTCCACCACTTTGTAATATTGGAACAATATTGAAACTGTCTTCATTTGGTTTGACTTTATAACACTTCATTGCTTTTACTGATTTCTAAACATTGAACCTTGGTGACTTGGAATTTTCTTTGACTGATAACATCAAAGGCAAACCTAAAAGTTTGTCTGCTGGCAGAAACTCTATTCCTACTAAATAAAGTTACTCCCCGATGAAAGGTATTGGCCCGAAACATCGGCTGTTTATTCATTCCCATAGAGGTTGCCTGACCTGCTGAGTTCATTCAGCATTTTGTCTGTGTTGCTTTTATCCAATTCATATCAGCTTTCTTTTCCCCCTGCCCATCAACCCACCATTATGTCAAGGCAATATCCTGCATTGAATCAAATTGCTCACTATCCCAGTGCCAATATCAAACCTGAGGTAACCTTAGACTATCATGTCAGCTGACACTTTGAGATCTCAGAACACCAGAACATTCAAAACTGCCACACAATATCATATTCTGTACTCACTGCGAGTTAGAAGAATGAAGTGTGACCCCATTGAAACCTGTTGAATGTTGAAATGCCTTGATAGAGTGCATATGGAGTGGATATTTTCTATGGTGGGGCAGTCTAAGAGCAAAGGACACAGCCTCAGAATTGAAGGGTGTCCTCTTAAAACAGAGATGAGGAGGAATTTATTTAGCCAGAGACTGGTGAATCTGTGGAATTCATTGCAGTAAGTGGCTGTGGAGGCCAAGTCATCGGGTATGTTTAAATCAGACGTTGATAGATTCTCAGATCATGAGAATATGTGGAGAAGGCAAGAGATTGGGTCTGAGAGGGAAAATGGATTAGCTAGGATGAAATGGCAGAGCAGACTCGATAGGCTAAATGGCCTAATTCTGCTCCTATATCTTACGGTCTTACACCTAACACAAAGATTTGATCACTTAGTTCTACTCTTTGTGAACCAAATGAAATAATTGCTAACTACAGCAAGCAGCTCAGATTGACTCAGCTAAGAATACATTGTTTAACATACAGATTTTTCTGGGAGAGAAAATCCCTTGTATGGAGGTTAGTGCAGAACTTGGGCAGATAAGCTGTGAAACATATTTTTGTGATCTATAACTAATGGGAGTTGTTATATACCAGTCTTTTCAATAAGAGTGTAGTGTAGCAGCAACAATGAATTTTTGACACTTGTATAAAATGTGTAAAAGTACAATACACTCATAAACTTAATATTATTATAAGAACTTACCTTGAGTATGCCTAAACCATTTTACAATTTGCAATGTATAATTCTCACACAACTGTTTAAAGTTTATGAATGTATCCACTGTAACGTGTGCACATGTGCCAGCTAATGGCATTACCATAACACTAGTTTCTGGGGTGAAGAAATATGGGCTTAGTTAACACATACCCAGATTTATGCTCCACTGAACATTCTGCAATGCTTTATGTTCACTTGGCAAACCTCTACTGAAAACCCCTGCTGCATATTGCCGTGGCTCTGCCCCCACACAAAACTGCAGACTAGGGAAATTTTCTGAGTTCATGCCAGTTCTGAATTGATCTAAATTCATGCCAATAATTCAATGCGCAACCTGATCCAAAGTCATAATTCTGATGCTTTATAGTAATATTTTTACAAGCCTTTTTTTTAATGTGTTCCTTTTCAGAGTCCTAAATGAATTAGAATGGAAAACAAACTACCCCTCACCGGCGTTTTCTTAAACCATGTGTTGCAGGGGTGTAAGTTATAGGTGCAATACTGTGTTGTCATGTTCTGCCCATCTTACCATTCAGCTGGTATCCCTGTGCTCTGCTGCTAAGCTCTTTCTTTTTAACCATAATGCTTCTAAACATCTAGAATCTTTGAAGCTACCTACTTATGCTAAATTTTGGGATTGAAACAAATCTCAAAAATGTAGTGGGGTGGGGCCACTTCTTTATACTTCCCTCTAGTCTGGATAGCAACTGTAGAAGGGGACTAGCCTTGGTTTCACTCACGGTTACATGCTTTTAGGATTGCAGGTTGGCATCACTGGGCTGCGTGAGCATTTGTGGAGTGGATAACAGCAGATGCCAAGTGGGATGAATTATTAACTTTCAAAGTACTTAATGAACGCCTATCGGTAATATGTTGTCCATCAGGAATCTATACTAATTGAATAACATCATGAATTTGAATTTCAATATTTTGTTTCATGTCTTCTCATAGTGTTACATGGTTATACACATGATACTTCACCAAAGTTTTTTATCTGCAACTTGTAGGGTGATCGACTACAAACTTGTTGTAGGGTTTGGAGGCTTGTGCCCCTCAATGATCCAGTGAGCTATGTTGACTGGAGTTAGGGCTTCATCCTTTGGCTCTTGGTAGGGTTACCAATGCCAAACAGGTCAAAGGGCAGAGGCCAGACTAAGAATGGTCCACTGGTCCTCCAGGTTCAGGGTTCAGCTCAGGGCTAACAACCCTGAATGGTAAAACAAAACTTTTACAGAAGCAACAAATGAGAATGTTACTACTTCAGAGTGTGACAGTATCCCTGAGTCTCTACCTGGAACTCTCCAGTACTAGCAGAGAGGAGAAGATGCGGCGCGATGCAGCGTGCGCGGCCACTTCGGTGGTGATGTCTGTTATTTGTCAAGTAGGGGACCGTGCATAATTCTGATTTGATGGAGACATCGTGAGAGTATGGAGGAACATCTGGAGAAACTTCTGAAATGCCTGCTTTGCTGCTGCTGTTACTGTGTGGTCCGGAATCTCCGTAGGAGAAGGCCCCGAGTCCTCGGCTTTGCTTGTTTCAGCGGCCGGGCGAGGTCAAAGGCGCTCAGCAGAGGATGGCGCTCGGGAGGCTGCATCAGTGGGGCTGCTCGGAGGCTCAAAGTTTTCAGACAGACGGACTCAGTGTCGGCTGTGACCGGATGCTTCCAATGCATCGGCAGTTGTCGGTGCCTGGAGGTTTATGGCAGGGAGTTTCTCCCTTTGCCGCCTGATATCGGGGACTCGGGAGTCGATCGACTTGGGACTTTGAGACTTTTTTTAACCATGCCCATGATCTGTTCTTTATCAAATTATGGTATTGTTTTGCACTGCTGTAACTATATGTCATAATTAAGTGGTTCTGTCAGTGTTAGTCTTTGGTCTGTCCTGTCTTTCAGTAATATCACACTGGAGGAACATTGTGTCATTTCTTAGTGCATGCATGCATTTCTAAATGACAATGAACGAGGACTGAGTGTTCTCATAATCTTAAAAAACACTTGCATGACTGACAGCAGTGAAAACCAGGCTGCTGACACCATGAAGAAAGTCCTAAGCGTCACCAGAAATGAAGGACCTTCATTGCTGTCCTAAACACCAGTGGTGTAATGGATAGTAGATATAGGATAGTTGCTGTTTTTTTTATTTCTTCTGGTTTGCTGTACCTGCACAATTATTTGCTACTTTTCAATGTCATTGTTGAGTTGCAGCCCTTACACTGAATGGGGTGCCAGTAACTGCAGGAAATTTTGCTATATCTGAGACTTCTGCAAAAGCAATTTCTCCTGGACATAGATACACCGGGCGAAATTTCTCCAAGGTGTACAGCAGTGATAGAGGAATGAGTAGAGGCCATGCAAGTCATAGAAAGTTGTTGGAATGGAGTGGGATAAAGTTTCTCAGCAGGAAGCTGTAACATTGGACAACAATTTTTTTCTAAATTATTGCCTCCTCTGAATTTTTTGTTTATGATGGACTGCTTGAAGCTGAATACAAATATAACTTGTAACACATTTGAATGTAGAGAAACAAAAAAATTAACTTCTATTGAATATAACACTGTTAACTGCATAACGGTACTGATGCTTTGCAAAAATTCAACTAAGCTAAAAATGTTTTGTTGATGATTTTCATTTGTACTCAGTCCCCGAGGTTTCTCACTAAGTGCCCAGCAATAGTCAGCCAGCATTGATGGATTCCAGTTGCCCTGATACTGTTTCTTTATGATTGCAATGTTCTGGTGAAACCTTTCACCACGCTCGTCACTGACACCACCAAAATTTGCAGGGAAGAAATCGTAATTTGAATACCTCAAATGAATCTTTTGTGACATGTTGCACTTCACAGTTTTGTATGCTCGAAGCATGTTGTCAACCAGCTGCACATAGTTCGATGCTCTGTGGCTCTGTAATTTTCAACAACATCCCTGAATTTTCTCCAGCCCCACTAGAAGTTCTTTGAATTGTCTGTCATTGATAACCAGTCTGATTTGTGGACCAATAAAAATGCCTTCCTTAATCTTGGCATCAATTATTCTGACTTGAATTATGAATTGAAATAGCAGATATATACAATTTAAGAAAAAAGTAGAGATAGGAAAATTTCATGATGATTTTCATGCTCAGCAGCCCAACATCTATAAAATGCACCCAAAAATATTCAGGAAGCAAAATCTTTGTTTTTCAGTGTAATCAGCCATGTTATCCAGGGAGTGATTCCAAATTAACAAGCAACTGGGTGAGAAATGTTTGTGCTTCCCTAAGGATGTCTTTAATCTAACCTGTCAGTGGTTGCTGGCATACCTGATTTGATAGTTTGTAACAAGGACTGAGGTTTGTTGCATCTGCACCCAGCTCTAATAGGGTTGGTGCTGGAGTTATTTCCAACTCCATTGGTCACCCTTCGCTAACACTGGAGACCAGACCTCATTGTGGCTCTCTGGACAAGGACAGTGAACCATATTTTATTCCCCACTGGCAGATGCCAGAAGGTAGATAACACCAATGGCTTTGCTATGATTCTAGAGTTCCTCATATTGCAGAATACTATTGATTGCACACGTATCATTTTGCCAGCACTGGAAGTAAAATGTGACAGAATTTATACCACCAAGGGAGGTTCTAACCCCTCAAATGGCAGCTGGTGTGTGGGCCGAGGTGGTGAATCATGAACAGTATTCAGATAGCCGTCATGAAGCCTTGCTTCTGTAGCAGGTAAATCTGCTCACAGCACTTTAAGTACTGTGGCAAATCGATTAAGCCCAAATGCAGATGGTTAACCTGATAACTTAGCTGAACGTCACTTAAGAGCACTGACTTGGTTGGCATACCTGCTCTATTAGTGTGCGGCAAGAACTGATATTTGCTGCAGCCAGTCCACCAATCACTCACTGACTTCTGTCTCCAGTCCCCTTTTTATACTGGATATACCTCCTCTCCAATCTGTCTGGTGCTAAGTTTCAAGTGAGAACTTGATAACTCCACCCACTCTCCCATTCACTGATGCTGTTCGACCCACTGACTTCCTCCTGCGGATTTTTTGTTGTACCCATGGAATGTCACTTGGTTACACAGGGGTCTGACCTGCTCCAGTAAATACATACTCTTGGGAGCAAAGTCAACTCGGAGTGTCTCATTTGCTTTTATTTCTCATAAATATGTACATTGCCACTTAGAATGGGAAGCGTGCACTGAATATGCATGTTTGATCATTAAATTTCTGGTCACTGTTCAGCCAAGGACAATGATGGGAGTGAATTCAGCAACAGAAGAGATTTGAATATCAGTGAGAGAGGTTTGTATACTTTCTCTTTTGAAAAATAATTGCCAGGAATTTTGTCTGATGCAGTGCAATTTTGTCTGATCATTTAGTACTCTGTGTTCAAATTGGGCTGGCAAGGGAATCACTCAAGGCCATATTTCACTTCCATCTCCATTCGTATCCACTGTTTGCACATTCTAGTAACACTGTGTCACAGAAAACCATGCCACACCAGCCTCTCGTCTCCAACAACATAATGAGGAAGATAAGATGGTGAGTCAAAATACGTACGCTGTCTCTGTGGCTGTATGAGTTTTCTCCTGGTTCTCTGGTTTCTTCCCATGTTCGAAAGCATGGTTGCTGTGACCGTCACTGCATGGGTTTTCTCCAGGTGCTCTGGGTTCCTCCCACATTACAAATAAGTATGGGCTTGAGTAAGTAAGTTGTGGCATGCTATGATGGGGCAAGAAGAATGGCGACATTTGCAGGCAGACCCCAAGCACATCGTCGGACTTTGTTGTTAGTTGACACAAATGTTGCATTTTCACAGTATGATAAAGTGTTTTGATGTACGTGTGACAAATAATGCTGAACTTTAAAAAGAGTAAAGTAATGAGAAAGGTTACACAGGAACAAACACAGACAAAGGTAGAGAGAAACTGTGCCTGCGTATATCACTGGTTTGTGATATTTAAGAATAATGTCTACATCCATTTCTGCCAGGATTTACCATTGTAAATTCCAGTGTTAATATTTGCTGTCCAAACTGCCTGATAAGTTTAACATGGAATCCCAATCCTATTTCCTATGGTGGCTCGGCAACATGACGACTTTACTGACAGTTCTCATTGTAAGTGTAACTTCGCACTTTAATTTATAGTGGCAATTTAAAAATTAGGTCAGAATGTGTACTGATAAAAAAAGGTAAATATGAACTGAACGACAGCTATGCACCTTAGTCCAATTAGCTCACTATGCTTAAGGAAAATTCCTGGTCTTGGCTTACCCTCTGTGGTATCATAGTAGATTGATTAGAATATACTTACACATTTTACAGTGATCCTGAGATTTAAATGCACAAGACTTCAAATAGACTTGCAATAAAATAATTTTGAAAGGATTTGGATGACTGAGAGACGCCAAATTCCCATGTGTCTCTGGCACAAAGGAACAAAAAATTAACTTGAGGCAAGTCTGAGATAATTTAACAGAATTTAGAGATTTTCCACAGGAAATGAATGTCAACACTTGGAGCATAAGAAGTGACAGACCGTAACAAAAAGTACTTTATATGCAGCTGGTCAGGCCAGTCTTCTGCAGATAATAGTTCCTGACACCATGGTCTAGCCCTGTGAAATGAATTGACAAGTTGTGAGGAGATTAAACATGAGCCATTGTTATTGCACAGTTACATTGCTGAATTAGTGCTGATTTTAATTGAAATTATAAGGCAACAGAGTGTTTTATCTTGTCTTTTATTTTAAATTATTAAATCCCAAGAGTTATCCTCTGATCAAAAAAATACTGACAAGAAAATTGAGTGCATATGCCAGTCCAGACTGAAGTCCTACATAGTTCAAGGTGATATGTTGAAGATGGAGCTTTGATGATCTGATATGAAACACATTTTAAATGCAATTTGTTAACAGCCATTTAAATGACGTATAAGAATCAAAGGAATTCTTTAAGCATCAGTATTATGAATTTTAAAGTAGAAACTATCCCTAAAGAATGCTATTTCTTAAGCTTAAAGAGAAAAGGCAGGGGAAAATTCCAATCAGAATTGGGTTTATTATCACTAACATATAGTACTGTGCAAAAGTCTTAGGCACATTTATATATCCTTGTATTTATAAATCAGGCCGGAGCAAAGAATGTTGGGAATGGCAAAGGGTGAGTGCCATGGGAGGGCTGTAGGACAAGTTGCAGGCACATTCAACCCTGAGACACCAGGCAAGGTCAATTAATTCCAAACAATTGGTTTATTGATCATTACGTAATGTCTCTCTGGTGCTTCCCACTCCATCCCCTCTCCCTTCCTCTTTTCCCAGCTATGACTCCCCTCACTCTGCTCCCTCCTCACTCTCAGTTCACAATAGAGACCTGTATTAGAGTCAGATTTATCTTTACACACATATGTCATCAAAATTAGTTTTTTTGTGGTAGCAGTGCAATTTGCAATAGATAAAATTACTACAGTACTGTGCAAAGTTCTTAGGCGCATGTATATAGCTAAGGTGCCTAAGACTTAGGCACAGTACTACATGTTGTGAAATTTGTTGTTCTGCAGGAGCAGTACAGTGCAAGGTATAAAAAAAACACTATAAGTAAAAACAAGAAAAATAAAAACATAGTGCAAAATGGTGCCTGAATCCAAAGTTAGTTAAACATCATTAACCTATTTATAATGGGTGTTAGCTTTTTTACATCAAGCAAGCATGGAATATCTACCACCATGCTCTAGCTGATTTCTGCTTTAAGATTCATATATACTGTTGTGTCTTCTGCCTTACTCTGATACTTGTGCTATTACATGCAGGAGTCAGCTTGCGTCCCAACTTTAAAAAAAAATCTATATATACATACATACACACTTTTTGGTGATGAAGTAAATCTGTTAATTGTCAGTGTTCAGAATTATTCCATTTAATCTAGTTAACTTTGTGCTGAGACCTTTTGCTTTCCTGATGGTGAAGATGGTTATGAGGATTTACAGAGGAGGCTTAAGTGGCTGACTGATTGGACCGAGGATTGTCAAATGACATTTAATTTGGATTTTGAGAAGATACATGTGGGTAGGACTTTCACTGTGAGTGGTTGAGCCCTGGGGGGGGGGGGGGGGCGAGGCATGTTGGAGGAACCTGCAAGTTCAAGGACAAGGTTTCCTGAAATTGGCATTGCAGGGAGACAGGGTAGTGAAGTCGGCTTTTGGCTCACTGGCCTTCATCAGTTAGGGCACTGAGTATAGAAATTGGGATGTTACATTGCACTCGTTGTCATCACCATCACTAAGTGAAATGTCGTATGATGTGAGTGATCATGGTCTTTGATGATGATTATCCTTGGCAAATTTTTCTACAGAAGTGGTTTACCATTGCCGCCTTCTGGGCAGTGTCTTTGCAAGATGGGCAACTCCATCCATTATCAACACTATTCAGAGATTGTCTGCCTGCCATCAGTGGTTGCATAATCAGCACCTGCGACTTTTAAAAAAATTTTATTGAGATGCAGAACAGATTAGGCCCTTCTGGTCTTTTGAGTCGCGTTGCCCAGCAACCCACAATTTAACCCTAGCCTAATCACAGGACAATTTACAATGACCATTTAAGTTCCCAACCAGTATGCCTTTGGACCGTGGGAGGAAACTGGAGCACCCGGAGGAAACCCATGCAGTCACAGGGAGAACATGCAGACTCCTTAAGACAGTGGTGGGGATTGAAACCATGTCATTGGTACTGTAAAATGTTGTGTTAAACATTACGCTACCGTGCCGCACCATGCTGATATACACCAGCTGTTCATATGACCATCCACCAGCTGCTCCCATAACTTACCAGGACTCTGATCATGGGGATTAAGCAGGTGCTATACCTTACCTGTAGGCTCGCAGAGGGATGGAGTGCCTTACACCTCCTTTGGTAGAGATGTATCTCCACCATGCCACTTAGTTAGACTTTATAGTGGCCACTTTTGGAAAATTGTGTTCAGTTTTGGTCATCTTGCTATAGGAAAGGTGTTATTAAGCAGGAAATTTCAGAGGAGATTTACGAGGATATTGTCGGGACAAGACTGACTGACTTGTGGACAGAGGTTCAGCAATATTTAAGAAGTACTTGGACAAGTCCTCCAAGAGGACCAAAACCTTGTGTAATTCTCGCTTCCGCTAGTGGCTTAATATAGGGGATGATAGCCCCCCGACCCAGCCAGACCTCGTTTGAGTGGATGCTGCGCGATGTGTCCCCTGTTACAAATCAGTACCCTGAAATAACAAACAGTACACAATATGTGATTAAACAATTGAGCTTTATAATTCTTAATTCGACTATATGGTTAGTAAAGAAATCAAAAAAGAAAAAGGGCCCATTCTCATGAAACAGTCTAATGTGCAATGTTGGAGCTCACTGATAAGGCCGTTCGTCCACCATCAACCTCCTCCAATCGTCGCTGACCTTTGGACCCTCGGTCCAAGTCTACTCCGTCCGGCGGTCTACCAACTCTCTCCATTCGTGTCTTCTCTCCTCATCTCTCACGGGCAAAAGACCATGAATTCCCGGTTCTCAGACACACAAGAAAGAACAACAGCCTGCTCATTAGCTACCATGCCCCATTATCTTCTAGTCATAACCCAAACATTGCTGCTACAGAGAAACCATTACCTCAGCAATGGAACATTACAGAGAAGCCATTACATTAACAGTGAAACCTTACAGCGTGTTACCCTTATCATAGGGTTTGGAGGATAAGTGTCTCAATAGTCCAGGGAGCCATTTGGCTGGAGTCAGGCCTTTTGGTAGAGTCACCCATGGCAAACAGGTCAAAGGGTAGAGGCCTGACTAAGAGTGGACCACTGGTTCAGGTGTTCAACTCGCTAACAACCCTGACTGGTCAAAAGAAGTTTTTACGGAAACAGCAATGAGAATGTGATGGTAATCCTGAGTCTCTACCTGGGGTTGCATGACTGACAGTGGTGAAAACCGAGAGGAAGCTACTGGCACGATGAAGGAACCCGAACCACAGCTGGGGCACGATGGAGAAGATGGCCAAGGGCAGACAGAAATGGAGGACCTTCATTGCTGCCCTAAACGCCTGCAGCATAATAGGCAGTAACTAACTAACTTGGACAGGTACATGGGTAGGGAGGGTATAAAGGGATACTAGCCAATCATGGGCAAATAGGACTAGTTTGGATAAGGATCCCATTCAGCACGGACTAGTTGTGCTAAAGGGCAAAAAATATCACCAGAATGGGGAAAATTACTAGAGGTTTTGGAAATCGATGTTCATGTCATCAAGCTGGAGGCTACCATGGCAGACTATGAGACGTTGCTCCTCCAACCTGAGAGTGGCCTCATCATGACAAAAGAGGAGGTCATGTTCCAACATATCTGAATGGGAATGGGAAATGGAATTAAAGTGGTGGGCCATTGGGAAATCCTGCTCCTTGCAGATGAAGTGAAGGTGCTCAACAAGTCTGTGTTAGGTCTTACTGACGCAGAGGAGGCCACGTCGGGAGCACTGGATACAGTAGATGGCCTTAGTAGACTGGCAGGTGATGTGTTCCCTCACCTGGAAGTACTGCTTAGGACCCTAAAAGGAGGTGAGGGAGGAGATGCATGGACAGGTGTAGCATTTTTTTCACTTGCAGGAATAAGTGCCAGGAGGGAGATTAGTAGGGAGGGGCGAATGGACAACCGAATCATGGAGGGACCAATTCCTGTGGAAAGTGGAGAGTGGGGGTGGGGTGTGGGGGAAGAATGTTAAGATGAGTTTGGTGGTAGAGTCCCATTGAAGATGTCGTAAATTGCAGAGAATGATGTGTTGGATGTGAAGGCTCGTGGGATGGTAGGGGAGCTGAAATCATGATTGTAATGAGTGAAAAACATAGTTCTCTGTTTTCAACAATCATTGAATCTGTATAAAAAGTACATGGTCCTCATAATGCCCATAAAATTCCCCTCTGTCCCGTGTAATTTTGTATCAAGAGAAGAAAACTTATTGGATGCCATTCCAGAACTTCACATTGCTTCTTTACCAATTTTCACCAACAGACATCTTCAGGAAGACATCTAAGGGTCATCAAACATCATATGACAACCACGAAGTTTCAACTTTCTTTGTGGGTTTATTGATGTAATCTTAAAGGTTTTCAATAGAATCTTTCTGATGTAGCATTATCGAATTACATTTAAGGAAATTGAATTGTTGTTGAGACTGAAAATAATCTGTTAAAGCTGAGAGAAAGTTGAAACAACTCCAGACTGGATGATGTCTTCTCAGGGGATTATTCTGCAGAAGCTGGGAATTTAACATTATAAACTACAAAGATGTTGGGCAGACAGTATCTGTGAATCAGTTAATGTTTTCAATTGGTAACCTTTCTTCAATTGAGAACTGAGGATGAGTATTACTGAGAGAGTTAAGTGGAAGGGAAGGAAGGAGGGATTGTCTGAGATGGGATGAAAGACAAGGAAGTTTCAAAGTCTGAGATGGATGATGATGTTATTTGGAGTGGTTGGAAATGAGCCATGTGAAATGGAGGTAATTAAGATTTAAGTCAAAGAAGAATTATTTGTTTGATTGTTCTCCAAAATAATGATTATTATGTTGGATCTCTGTTTAATTTCTGATCCTTGGGGTTCTTCTTGGAGTCAAAAATGGCAAGCAGTCTTAGTTCCCAAGATTTCAGTTTATTTTAGAGTCCAAGCAAACATACAAATACTGTTGATGATGGCATCCATCAGTCTCGAAGGACGATGGATAGCAGCATATAAGTGACCTCTCCAGGACACAAATGTAGGTGGAAGGTATTCAGATCCTGGGATACCCAGTTGTCAAGATTCCCCTCTTGGCCTCACCGGTGTAGTCCAAAGGAAAGCAAATTCATATGTTTGGCACCAGCTTGGCTGCAGGAGCTGCTGGAAGGATGTTCAGTGACGACCAGCCATCTTAGAGACTCCACTCTGGACGTTTTGTCTGGGTTTACTCCCATAGCCTTAGTCACTCCCAAGACTGCCCACAAGGCAGTGGGACTATTTTCTCATAGCTGGGGATCCGGTTCACAAGCACCAGGGCCTGACCACCCACCGGTGGGCCTGTGTGCTACGTGTACAGGGGCCAGACCTCCTCCTCCTCCTCCCTCTGTAGTTCAGCCTGAGTCAGAAAGTTCAGTTTCTGTGTGTTGCCAACGATGAGGCACTACATGAGGCTTGCTGTTGGAGAGCCTAGGTACTGGTGGGAAGAGACTTACACATTCAGCTCTCCTTTTCACAAGACTGCTACGCAGCTGTGGAAGCTGAAAGCAAGAGCAACAAACAATACCCACTACACCACCACACTAAAGGCTCATAACAACCATTTGACACACCTATAAATACTAGGCAAACTAAATAAGGAGCTGAGGAATAGTCATAGTCATAGTCATAGTCATACTTTATTGATCCTGGGGGAAATTGGTTCCTGGGGGAATAATGCTAAGTGGGAAATTAATGAAGAGGGGTGTAAGACAAAGGAAATAAGTTGGTGCTCTGAAAAATCTATTTCTTTTATAGATAAGATAAAATAAATTTCTTAGATAGAATGAATGAATTAATAGGCTACATAGTCAAAACAGTTACATCATGTGGAGAATGTGCTAATACTTAGCCAATGAAAAATGAGAAAGGTGATAAACAGTTAGTTTAGCTGCTATACAGCTTTCTGCCAGTGAGTGTGAAAATACATTAGTTTGTTTAAAACATACAAATCTTATTAAAAAAAGCATTAGTTAAAAAAAAAACAGTGGTTTTCAACAATGATCTGAAGTGGTTGAGCACAGTTTTAGATACAAAAAGCCTAAATTATCAGATTAGGTGTTGTTCCTCCAGTTTATGGTGATCTTCACTGGAACAATGTAAGGGGTTGAGAGAAGGAAGGAAAGGGGCAAAGAATTGAAATGACATGCCAGCGATTACACATACATACACTGAATGGAGATGTTCCATAAATTCATCCCCTCTATCCCCAGTGTAAGGGAGAAAGCATGCTGAGCAGACATTACAATATACCAGATGGGAAGAAGTGCAATGATGCATGGGTTAGAGGTTGGGCTGGAAAGGTTTGTTTCAGTTGAAAGGAAGGAGGTAAAAAGGCAAATATTGCTGTTTTTGCACTTATGTTGAAACGTGTTATGACAGGGAGAGGATGTATTTCTTTTTACATTAATTTTTCAGGATGTGAACATTATTGGCAGGGCCTTCAAATGTTGCCCATCCATGTTATCTTCTTGAACTGCTACTGTCCTAATGAAGAGAGGGTCATCAATCTGTTGGTGGTGGGGGGTGGTTCCAAGATTTAGACCCCATGTTGAACGCTGATACTACTTCCGTGTCAGGTTGGCATGAGACTTGGCCAAACTCCCATATGTCTACTATCCTTGTACTTCTAGGTGATAAAGGGCACAGATTTAGAAGCTGCTGTTGGAATAGTTCAGATTAGTAATTTCCATCCATTGTACAGTATGTTTGGTTACATTACAGCCACTGTGTATTATGGAGAAAATGGATGTTTCATGTGGAGGATGTAGAGGGTATGACTGAGAAGTGGACCAGAGTGTCACATAGAAGAGTTCCCCTTTTGGAGTGGTGATGTAGGAGAGGAAAGGAGGGAAAATGTTTGGTGTTGACAACACTAGTGGTTCCATCTATCCAAGCTTGCTCCAACTCTAGTTATCACCATAAAGCATTATCTCTATTTTTCCTCTCTCCACAGAAGCTGCCTGACCTGCTGAGTATTTCCATATGTTCTTGTTTTGTATTTCATATTTCCATTGTCCACAAAGCCTTGTATTAGTATTAAGGTAAATACATTGTAGCGTTATTGTTAAGGGAGGGTTTAAATTACAAGTAACTGTGAAATCAATAATTTGGAAAGCATTCGGAAATTCTTTATGAGTAAAACTGAAACAGACATTTAATGCATATTAAAGGTAATTAAATATGATGCCCACTGTGAATATAAAGCAGGTTTATAGGCACCAGCTTCTTCAAAATATTGTAGGGCTTACCATGGTTTCAACATTCCCTTCCTATTTAAATGAGACTTAAGTCTTACTTGCAGCTTGCAAAATCTACGCATTTTTTTAAATGGCGCACATCTGTGAAAACCATCTGCTGGTGGTTTTTACCTCTGAATATTGTAAAATGGAGCCACTCAGGACTTCTCAGGTTACAGATTTTCAGAATTTCTTTTTAAAAATTATAGTCCGTTTCTCTCTGTTGCAGGAATTCTCCTAAAGGCTCGATATGGATTCATCCTGCACCCAGGATTAAGCTTGCATTTGGATTTATAGTAATTAGCCTGGAAATTAGTGCTGCTCCTGTTTTACAGGCAGAGGATGGACACCTAAGAGGACTATGGCAGGTGGCGCGCACATGCTTATTGCTTGCTGAAAGTGATCAGTTTACAATGTAGGATCAAATCCTTGGGAATCATTGAGGCCATGTGCCTCAAACTGGCACTAGTCCCACTGCTCATGCATGTCAGGGCATAGCACTTGCTTCAGGCCCCATTTGTGAGTTGGTTTGTGAGTGACCATAGCGTGTACCAAAAGTGCTGCTGTCAGCATTGTTGAAACATTAGTTGCTGAGCTGGCACCTCTTAAAGAATTGGCAGAGCCTTCAATCACAGAACTATTTAATGTTTCATCAGGACTGTTCATTTCCCTCTATAGATGCTGCCTGACCTGCTGAGTTTCTCCAGCATTTTGGTTGTGTTGCCTGACATTATCAGTTTTTCAATGTCTCTCTTGTGTCAATATTTATTCCATTTAATTACTATTTTTTCATAATGGAGAAAATACATTTCTTCAAAGGGAGATATGTATTTTGCCAAATAATCCAATAATAATATCATATGCTGTCCATAAGTCTTAATGTATTTTACCCAGGTCCTACTCCATGTGTGACCTCAAGTTACAAGCAGTTTCCTGGGAGCAGCCACCGCCGTAAAACTTTTCCCTCATTAAAATTATGCATTGAGACTATTGCTGCTACCTGTTGCCCTTCACGATGACATCACTCGAGTGAAGTGTCACAAAAGCATGAAAAGCTACTCTTGTATAACATACCTAGAACATAGTCAAACCAGACAAAACCAGGTCTTTCAGAAGACTGAGTCTGTACTGACCATCAAGCTTGCATTTACAATAATCATTTATTTTTGTTGCACTCTCCTTAAGCTCCGACCATATTCTACAACTCATCTTCCCATTGGGACAATTTTTAATGGCTGATTACCTTCCTATTCTCCTACACATCTTTGGGGAATGAGATAAAACCTGCATAGTCTGCCATGTACCATGCAGATATGTCTTCTAATATACAGAAACAAACTGCAACCAATTCAGAGTGGATCACATTATAGCATTTGTTACTTTACTTGCAGCTATTCCTTAACATTTCTCCATTATCTCCATCCTTATTTGGTTTAGACATTTGAACCTTAGAAGCTGCATACTGTTTACCTCTGTTGTGAAAATATTGCCACGCCATAAAACACCTATTTTCCTGTCATAAATCACACACGAGTTCCTATAAGCCTCCACACAAACCAGCAAAGCACTTTGGGATTTCATAGGTTCCATGTTGTCACATTACATTTTACAAAAGTTACAAATTCATAAAGATTTCAAGGTTACAGATGTATTTCCACAAGTCACTAGGAGAAGGTACAGACTCCACATAGATAGAATAAGAGGTCAGGATTGAACCCGGCTTTGCTGGAGTTGTGAAGCAGCAACTCGACAAGCTGTACAATTGAGTTCTCTGCTCCCAAACTACATTTGGTAGAATGTAGCAGAAACAGTAACAAAAAAGTTCAGGTTACAGCTCAGATATCTATCATCTAGAATTAAAGGACAATCTACAGAAATACAACTGTTATTCATTTAATGTTATTTTCACAGCAAAGATGGATGAATTTTAGAATCAGAATCAGCTTTAATATCACCAGCATATGTTCTGAAATCTGTTGTCTTTGCAGCAATAGTACAATGCAACACATAATAACAGAGGAAAATACTGAATTACATATATAACTTTATTATATATATTAAATAGTTAAATATGATGTGCAAAACTAGAAGTTAAAAACGTAGTGAGGTAGTGTTCATAGGTTCAATGTCCATTCAGAAATCGGATGATGAAGGGGAAGAAGTTGTTCCTGAATTGTTCAAACATAGAAAGCCTACAGCACAATACAGGCTCTTTGGCCCACAATGCTGTGCTGAATATGTACTTACTTTAGGAGTTACCTAGGGTTAACCATAGCCCACTATTTTTCTAAGCTCCATGTACCTATCCAGGAGTCTCTTAAAAGACCCTGTTGTATCTGCCTCCACCACCATCGCCGACAGCCCATTCCACACACTGTCTACTCTCTGAGTAAAAAAAGTTACCCTTGACATCCCTTCTGTACCTACTTCCAAGCACCTTAAAACTGTGCCCTCTTGTGCTAGCCATTTCAGCCCTGGGAAAAAGCCTCTGACTATCCACATGATCAATGCCTCTCATCATCTTGTACACCTCTATCAGGCCACCTCTGATCCTCTGTCGCTCCAAGGAGATAAGGTCAAGTTCACTCAACATGTTCTCATAAGGCATGCTCCCCAATCCAGGCAACATCCTTGTCAATCTCCTCTGCTCCCTTTCTATAGTTTCCATATCCTTCCTGTAGTGACATGACCAGAACTGAGTGGGGTACTCCAAGTGGGGTCTGACCAAGGTCCTATATAGCTGTAATATTACCTCTCGACTCTTGAACCCAATCCCACAGTTGATGAAGGCCAATGCACCTTATGCCTTCTTAACCATGCAATCAACTTCCACAGCTTTGTGTGTCCTAAGGACTCAGATCTCAAGATCCTTCTGATCCTTCACACTGCCAAAAGTCTTACCACCTCACACTTAACCTGGATTGAACTCCATCTGCCACTTATCAGCCTAGTTTTGCACCCTATCATTATCCCACTGTAACCACTGACAGTCTTCCACACAATCCACAACACCCCCAACCTGTGTGTCATCAGCAAATTTACTAACCCAACCCTCCACTTCCTCATCCAGGTCATTTATAAAAATCACGAAGAGAAGGGGTCCCAGAACAGATCCGTGAGGCACACCACTGGTCACCAACCTCCATGCAGAATATGACCCATCTACAACCACTCTTTGCCTTCTGTGCACGAGCTAATTCTGGATCCACAAAGCAAGGTCTCCTTGGATCCCATGCCTCCTTACTTTCTCAATAAGCTTTGCATGGGGTACCTTATCAAATGTTTCGCTGAAATCCATATACACTACATCTACTGATCTACCTTTATCAATGTGTTTAGTCACATCCTGAAAAAATTCAATCAGGCTCATAAGGCACAACCTGCCTTTGACAAATCCATGCTGGCTATTCCTAATCATATTGTGCCTCTCCAAATGTTCATAAATCCTTCTTCTCAGGGTCCTCTCCATCATCTTACCAACCACTGAAGTCAGACTCACTGGTCTATAATTTCCTGGGCTATCTCTACTCCCTTTCTTGAATAAGGGAACAACATCTGCAACCCTCCAATCCTCTGGAACGTCTCCCGTCCCCATTGATGATGCCAAGATCATTGCCAGAGACTCAGCAATCTCCTCCTCGCCTCCCACAGTAGGCTGGGGTATATCTTGTCTGGAGCCGGTGACTTATCCAACTTGATGTTTTCCAAATGCTCCAGTACATCCTCTTACTTAATATCTATATGCTCAAGCTTTTCAGTCCGCTGTAAGTCATCCCTACAATTGCCAAGGTCCTTTTCCGTAGTGAAATCTCAAGCAAGATATTCATTAAGTACCTCTGCTATCTCCTCCAGTTCCATACACACCTTTCCACTGTCACTCTTGATTGGTCCTATTCTCTCATGTCTTATCCTCTTGCTTTTCACATACTTGTAGAATGCCTTGGGGTTTTCCTTAATCCTGCTCGCTAAAAACTTCTCATGGCTCCATCTGGATCTCCTAATTTCATTCTTAAGCTCCTTCCTGCTAGTGTTATAATTTTCTAGATCTCTATCATTACCTAGTTTTTTGAATCTTTTGTAAGCTCTTCTTTTCCCCTTGACTAGATTTTCAATAGCCTTTGTACACCATGGTTCCTGTACCCTACCATACTTCCCCTGTGTCATTGGAACATACCTATACAGAACACCACGCCAATATCCCCTGAACATTTGCCACATTTCTGCCGTACATTTCCCTTAGAACATCTGTTCCCAATTTATGCTTCCAACTTCCTTCTATCTGCTCCTCAATGTCCCAGTTACTACCTATAAAAAAAATCTAGTAGGGTTATTGACCCCTTCCTGTTTCCACCCACAGAGACTCAGTAGACAATCCCCCCATGACTTCCTCCTTTTCTGCAGCCGTGACACTATGTCTGATCAGCAGTGCCATGCCCCCACCTCTTTTGTCTCTCTGCCTGTCCTTTCTGAAACATCTAAAGTCTGGCACTCAAAGTAGCCATTCCTGCTCCTTATCATCCAAGTCTCTGTAATGGCCACAACATCATAGCTCCAAGTACTGGTCCATGCTCTAAGCTCATCTGCTTTGTTCATGATACCCCTTGCATTAAAATAGACACATCTCAAACCATAAGTCTGAGCGTATCCCTTCTCTATCACCTGCCTATCCTCCCTCTCACACCGTCTACAAGCTTTCTCGATTTGTGAGCCAACTGCCCCTTCCTCTGTCTCCTCAATTAGGTTCTCACCCCCCAGCAATTCTAGTTTAAACTCTCCCAAACAGCCTTAACAAACCTCCCAGCCAGGATATTGGTCCTCCTCAGATTCAAGTGCAACCCATACTTTTCCTACAGGTCACGCCTGCCCCAAAAGAGGTCCCAATGATCCAGAAAACTAAATCCCTGCCACCTGCTCCAATCCCTCAGCCACGCACTTATCCTCCATCTCACTCTATTCCTATACTCACTGTCGCGTGGGACAGGCGTTAATCCTGAAATTGCTACCTTTGAGGTCCTGCTTCTCAACTTCCTTCTTAACTCCTTGCAGTCTGTTTTCAGGACCGTCTCCCTTTTCCTGCCTATGTCGTTGGTACCAATATGTACCACGACCTCTGGTTGTTTACCTTCCCACTTCAGGATATCGTTAATGTGATCAGAAACATTCAGGACCCTCGCACCTGGGAAGCAAACTACCATCCTTGTTTCTTTCCTGTGTCCACAGAATGGCTTGTCTGCCCCCTAACTATAGAGTCCCCTATTACTGCTGCCATCCTCTTCCTTTCCCTACCCTTCTGAGCCACAGGGCCAGTTGAGTGTGTGCCTTCAGATTTCAGTTCTACCTTTCTGATGGTAGCGATGAGGACAAAGCATGACGTGGGTGATGGGGGTCCTTAATGATGGACGCCACCTTTTTGAGGCATCGCTCCTTGAAGATATCCTGGAGGATAGTGCCCATAGTAAAGCTGACTAAGTTTACAACTTCCTGCAACTTATTTCAATTCTGTGCAGTAGATACAGCCAGCTAGAAGGCTTTCCACTGTACATCTTTGGAAATTTGAGTGTTTTTGGTGACATCCCCAATCTCCTCAAACTCCAAATGAAATATAGCTGCTGCCATGCCTTCTTTATAGCTGCATTGATATGTTGAGCCCAGGATAGATCCCCAGAGATATTGACATCCAGAAACTTGAAATTGCTCACCCTTTCTACTTCTGATTCCTTTGTGAGGACAGGTGTGTTAAAACCAGGAAGCAATGCCCTGTTGGTGTTCAGTGGACTATTTAAGTTTACTGACTTGTATTTCAAATCATATCAGTTTTTGGTGGCATTAGCTAGAAGAGAAATACTAGTTAGGATGCCAAAAGAACCTCTCCTCCTGCTTCAGAAAATGCTAGGGGATCTTTTGATTCCATTTGAGAAAATAGGCAGGGTCACAGTTCAACAGCTACTTCAGATGAAGGCAATTTAGCATCTTTCATTGTGGTGCTAATGTGCAGGTCTAGTTTATATGCTTAAATCCACAGGGGACCATACAATACTGACCTTCAAAGGCAAGAATGTTAGGTGTCAAGAGAAACTGTTGTGAATTAGAAGCTAAGTTTTTATAGCCATTTCATTAATGAAAGAACAGTATGAAATCCATGGAGGTTAGAATCCAAAAGATGAAGATAGCTTAATGCCTCATGGGTCTTTTCAAAAGAACAACATAACTCAGGTTAAGTATTTTTCAGGTTTAAAATATGGGACATTTCATTCATCATCTCTGCTTCAACTGGATTTGTTGACGTGTTTATTGCACTGAGATATCATTAATTATTTTGGCATGATTTTACTACTGGAATGCAGTTGTTATAATTTATGTAAACATGTGTGCTCCAGAGGTCATGACTACAGTATATGCACATGTTGCTTCACGAATGGGGTTTGGATTGCACTGGGTAACTATGAGAAGTGTTGCATAAACAATAGCTTAAAGTGGAAGATATATCAATTCTGCAGTGATATCAGTGTATCAAGTCATTCCAAAATAATGATTAGATAATTTTTCATGTTATTTGTTTGGATTCAGTTTGGCGAAAATCACCATAGGAATTTCAAAGTTAAATTTCTGTAATTTTATCTTCAATTCAGGAACAGCTTCTTCCCCTCGATTATCCGATTTCTAAACAGACGTTGAACCAATGAACACTGCTTCCCTACATTTTTCTATTTTTGCACTACTTATTCTAATTTATCTATTTAATTAGACAGATATATATGTCTGTATGCTTACTGTAATTCAGTTTTTTCTATATTTATCATCTAGTGCATTGTACTGCTGCTAGGACAACTGATTTCACGACATATGCCGATGATATTAAACCTGATTCTGAATCAAAGTTTCTATTTAATTAGTAAAATATCAAAGACATTTTCTCCTGTTGGAATTAGGTTCAATTGTCCTTGTTGTGAGGCAGAAATTAAAAATAAAATGACGTGCAGGTTTTTTATGTAAGGGTGGTTGTGTAAAGGTGAGCCATATCCTTTGATCAAGATTGGAGATACAGTATGTTCAACACAACAAACTAAAATTGGTGGAAAATAATCCATCTTTGTGTCATAAGGTGTTTTTTGGCTTTAAACTCAATTTCCAAGAGCAAACTAAAATATGGCCGTCTGATATATTGGAACGTTGAAGATATACTTTCTAAAATCCAACTTGATTGGGCAACATCAGGGACCCCCACCACCCAGTGCACACTCTCTTCTCACTGCTGCCATCAGGGAGAAGTTACAGGAGCCTCAGGTCTCACACCACCAGGTTCAGGAACAGTTATTGCCCCTCAACCATCAGGCTCTTGAACTAAAGGGGATAACTTCACTCTGTTTCACTTGCCCCATCATTGAAATGTTACCACAACCTATGGATTCAGTTTCAAGAACTCTTCATCTCATGTTCTTGATATTTATTGCTCTTTATTTATTTATTTATTTATTTATTTATTTCTTGTATTTGCACAGTGTGTTGACATCTGTTTGAATGCCCAAGTTGGGGGATCTTTAATTAATTCTGTTATGGTTATTATTCTATAGATTTATTGAGTACGCCTGCAAGAAAATGTATCTCAGGATTGTATATGGTTACATATATGTACTTGGATAATAAATTTACTTTGAACTATGAGCTTTGAACAATCTCAGAACAGGAGATCACATGTAGTTCATGCCTTGGTTCTTCCTCCTAAGCCCTCTCCTACTGACTCAGACAGCCAGGAACAAAACAGAAATGTTGGAAGAATTCAGCTATTTGGGCAACATCAGTGGAAGGATAGCCCCGTTAATGTTGTGGATCAGAGATCCTACCTAAGTTCTGAAGAACTCGCTGCGTTCTTTCAGCATTTCTGTTTTTATTTCAAATCTGCAGTTTTATTTATTTTCCAAGCAGCCAGGCTGCTACCTAAACTCCTTTAGGCCCATATGTGAGGTAAACAAAAATCTACTAAACTTAAATGTGCCACTTCCAAGAGGACCACAACCATGTCATGGTTTGGAGGCTTGCGTGTCTCAATGACCCGGAGAGCTGTTGGCTGGAGTCAGGGCTTTATGCTTTGTCTCTTGGTAGGGTCACCCATGCCAAACAGGTCAAAGGTTAGAGGACAGAATAGGAGTGGTCTTCCAGGTTCAGGGGTTCAGCTCAGGGCCAACAATTCTGACTGGTAAAACAAAATTGTTACCGAAACAGCACTGAAGAATCCTTTCACATTTGTGTATGATGGTATTCGTGTGTCTCCGCCTGAACTTGCATGACTGACAGCAGTGAAAACTGAACTACCGACATGAGTCCAGCGAAGGTGGGACCTGTACAGAAGGAACAGTCTGCACCTAACTGAAGGGAACTAATGCCCCAGTGGGAAGATTTGTTAATGCTGCATGGTGGGGTTTGAACTAGAGTTGCAGGGGGATGGGAACCAGAGTGCCAGAACTGTTAGTGGAGAATTTGTGGAGGCAGATGCGGGTAAGGCCTCAGACAAAGTTAGGAATCAAAAGGTTGAGCATGATGCGACTAGTGTCCTGAGCTGTGTCTTTCAATACAAGAAATGTCAGAGGAAAGGCAGATAATAATGCTGAAGATGAGGTAGCTGGTTTACAAATAGAGGCAATGTGTCGTGAGGCGAGGCAGGTGACAGGGCAAAATTGCAGTCAATAGGATAAGTTGCAATGTAAAAGGGGAACAAAATCGAAAAGGGTGAATACAGGACTGGAAGTGTTATACTGTATCTGAAGGCATGCACATACAGAATAAGGTAGATAAACTTGCAGCACAGTTGCAGACTGGCAGGTATGATGTAAGCATCACTGAATCATGGCTGAAAGAAGTTTATAGCTGGGAGCTTAAAATCCAAGGATACACATTGTATCAGAAGGACAGGCAGGAAGGCAGACGGGGTGGAGATGAGGAGGAATTTCTTTAACCAGAGAATGGTGAATCTGTGGAATTCTTTGCCACGGGCAGCTGTGGAGGCCAAGTCTTTATGTATAATTAAGGCAGAGGTTGATTTTGTTTTGATTGGTCAGGGCATGAAAAAATATGGGGAGAATGCAGGAGATTGGGGCTGAGAAGAGAAATAGATCAGCCATTATGAAACGGTGGAGCAGACTTGATGGGTCGAATAGCCAAATTCTGCTCCTATGGTCATCTAATGAAAGAAGTCCTGAACACCACCAGACATGGACAACCTTCATTGCTGCCCTGAACATCAGTGACACAACAGGCAGTAAGTCAGGTAAATGTGCCTGGGTAGCAATGGCATGCTTCTTAGCTTAGTGATGGGCTCTGTCCAAAACTCAGCGTGAAGTGAGAATAAAAACAAAATTCAGGCAAAAACATACAATTCTCATTACAAAATGGAAGGTGGAAGAACTTTTTTTCTGCAGGTCACTAACACTAGTGACTGCATTTTTAAGCAGTGATGCTTCTACCATGCTAATGACATAAAGAGGAAAAGTCACTCTTGGTCAGTTGTACGTCTCCCAGGTGATTGATTTTACTGGGAAGAACTGAAACAGCATTGCATTGAAATGTCCGCTCAGATCATGTTTTTTGTAGCTCTCAGATGGGATCGGTTTAACACAAAAATAAAATCCCATGGGCCATGGCATACTGAAATAAAACTGAAGAAGTCAGAAATACCCATCAGGTTAAACAAAATCATTGGTAACAATAATTTAACCAGAGGCTTTACTATGTGTCGTATGATGTTACATCAATACATTTCCGAGAGTGTATGGCATTGTGACGGTTCCATCTTTCAGCTTCTGTTTGTTTGCTCAGGTGGTCGAAAAGGTTCTGACACCGATCCTAGAGCAGAATAGTTATCCATTCCTGATCTGACATTCCTATCTCAGTCAACACAATGCACGTCTCAATGTACACGTGACAAATAAAGCTTATATATTGCTCGATTTATCCAAAAATCCTGGAACCTCCTCCCTAGAGCATCATTGTCTGGTATGGGGAGGGGTGCATTCTGCACAGGATAGAAATAAGCTGCAGCGAGTTGTAAACTTTGTCAGCTCCACCATGGGCACTGGCCTTTGTAGCATCCAGGACACCTCCGAGGAGCGGCGCATCAAAGAGGTGGCAATCTTCATTAAGGACGCCCATCACCCAGAACATGCCCTCTTCTCGTTGCTACCATCAGGAAGGAGGTGCAGGAGTCCGAAGGCACACACTCAATAATTCAGGAACAGCTTCTTCCCATCTGCCATCCGGTTTCTGAATGGACATTGAACCCATGAACACTAGTTCACGACTTTTTTTTTCATTTTTACACTACTTATTTAACTATTTAATATGTACTGAATTGGATTCTCTGACAGTGGTGGCTGAAAAGGGGATGCTGTCCAAGTTGCATGCCGTCTTGGACAATGTCTCCCATCCACTACATAATGGACTGGTTGGGCACAGGAGTAGATTCAGCCAGAGACTCATTCCACCGAGATGCAACACAGAGCGTCATAGGAAGTCATTCCTGCCTGTGGCTATCAAACTTTACAACTCCTCCCTTGGAGGGTCAGACACCCTGAGCCAATAGGCTGGTCCTGGACTTATTTCCTGGCATAATTTATGTATTACTATTTAACTATTTATGGTTTTATTACTATTTATTATTTATGGTGCAACTGTAATGAAAACCAATTTCCCCCAGGATCTGTGACTATGACCATGTATACTTAGAGTAATTTGTAATTTTTCTCTGTTATTATTATGTATTACATTGTACTGCTACTGCAAAGACAACAAATTTCTCAATGTATATTAAACCTGATTCTGATTAATGGAACTACCTTCATCAGCAGGACCACAGCAAACTGAGAACATGTTCACCATCGCCTTTTCAAGGATAATAAGAGAAGGGGAATAAATGCTGGTCTTGCCAAAAGGTTCATTATAAAAGCAAGATAGCCCAAGAGTACTAAAGAAAGAGAGATGCATTTCATTGTAGCCAAAAACTTTTCTAGTTCATTACTTTATTGAGGGTAACTTTTGTTAGTTCCATTCTTATACAGTCTCCCCATGTCCAATACTCTGTGTCTAACTTTAATGGGATACTAGTCATAGTTATTTAGCTGTCAGTTCCTGCCCAATTTTTACACACAAAAATGAACTGCAGGGTTCTGTAATTTATAAGAAAGAATATCAAATGAGGAAGTACTGCTGACAAGACTTAGAGGGAAACCATTCTAAAAGCAGCAGTCGTGTATGCAGGAATTTAAACCCGATTGCTTTTAGAGGAGCACTTGGAGCAGATGCATATTATACACATAGGCACAAATCTTCAATGATTATACCGATGACTGGAGGGGAGTACATCACTCCTGTTTCCAATCCCCTATCCTCCACACCAACTGTACACATCCTTAACTGGCAAAAAGGATTAGTCCCCATAGATTTGAGATAGTTGGCAAAAGACTTAAGAGAAATTTTTATTACTCAGAAAGTCGTAATGATCTGGAATGCTTCGCCTGAAGCTACAGCAGAGGAGTTTTAGAGTGGGATTGAATATATATTTGAAAAGGAAATATTTGGAGTGTTATGTAAAAAGAACAGAAGACTAAGGTTAATTGGGTAGCTCTTCCAAGGATTTGGCAGAAACATGGTCTTGCTCAATCCTAAAATTGTGTGAAACATAGTGGTACACCTTCTCTCTGCCTAACTTACAGACATTAGCAGCTTCAGCAATAATCAGTTTGGCAGTGCAGAGCCCTATATCTCTTCTATTTGGGCTTCTTGACCATTGATTAATTGATTAAGGCTTTTTTATTTTGTAAATGGACTTGGACGCTGCCTGAAATGGACAGAACATTAAAGCAAGGCTTTGCACGCTTTTCCCATATGAATTCCATTTTTATTAATAGAAGCCAAAGCCTACAACACCTAAGCTCTAATTATATCTCTGGGTCATCATCTTCCTAACTTGTCATCTTCAGAGAAGTATTATTTTTAAATAGAGAAAAAAATGTGAAGTTATCTTCCAGATTTGAAAGAAACAGGGTGCTGCTGTTAATTTAACTAAGTATAATGAATCACTGTTTGCCCTGCCCTTTCCTTCTCCCTGATTTCCTTTTCCCTCAACATGCACAAAATACTGGAGGAAGTCAGCATCTAAGGAAAAGTGTAAACAGTCAAACTTTCGAACCAAGACGCTTCATCAGGACTCCATAGATTCTGCCTGGTCTGCTGAGTCCCTCCAGCATTTTGTGTGGGTGGCTTGGATTTCCACCATCTGCAGATTTTCTTGCGTTTGTGGGTTACCTTTTCCCTCTCTGACGTGATACCAACCAGATTCCTCCTCTTCCCCCCCAAACCGGCAGGATGTACTGCTGCAACTGATTGTCATCTGAATCGAAAGCTGAATATAACTTAGTTATCTGGTATTCCAGCATAATGCTTTTGTCCTGCCAGAGCAAATGCAACCAATATGGGACAGTGGTACAATTAGAAACTCAGAATCAGGGCACAAGAAAACATTCACAATCAGAATCTGTCATAAGAGGGGCTTTAGTAGCGGACCCAAATACAAGACAGAGATACTGAAGTACTAGGAACAGGACAGGACTAGAGTTAGGGACAGGACAGGACAGGACACAGACTAGGAGCTGGGACAAGCACACTGACTTGGTCTAGGGCTTTGGCTAGGAAAGCAGGACCAGGACAAGGAACTGGGAACTAGGAGCCTGGGCTGGGACTCTGAGCCAGAGACTGGACAGGGACCCAGAACCTGGGTCTTGACTCGGGCTCAGACCCCGGAACTAGGCGAAGACATGACGTGGCTACAGGACTGGACAAGCCTCTTTGAGATTGGGTATGGACTCCGAGCCAGAGACTGGGCAAGACCCAGAACCTGGGTCATGACTCGGGCTTGGACTCCAGAACTAGGCGAAGACATGACATAGCTACAGGACTAGAGGAGACTTTGATCTTCAAGGCTTTCCTAGGCATGACGAGGTACTCCTGAGCTGGACAAGGCACAAGGACAGGACAAGACCCCAAAGCCTTCACTTGGTCTAGGCAGAACAGGAACACAGTGACTTGGTCTGGGCAGAACAGGAACACAGAGCTGAGACCCCTCCTTGGGAACAGGACTTGGGGCCAGGGCTCTACACAGAGTCAGGACCCCTCCTAGAGAGCAGGACATAGGGCTGGGACTCGTACACAGAACACAGAGAGACAGTTCCTAACACAAGGTAGCGGCAAACGGCCAGACCTACCTAGTGAAGGTGTGGACACAGAGACGGTTCCCAACACAAGGTAGCGGCAAATGGCCAGACCTACATAGCGAAGGCAAGGACATAAAGAGACAGTTCCTTAACTAGACACAGCAAGGCTCATGTCTTGCTCCGGCGGTAGAACTTGACAGCGATACAGGCGACATTGCAGGCAAAGGCTTCCAAGGGAAGGGAAACAAGTGAAGTTGAACCCAGGAACTATTTATGTAGCCAGCCCCAAAATGAGAATCAGGTGCCTCAATTAGAGCACCCAACAGAACAGGGGAAAACCGGAAAACCTGGAATAAGGAATAATGGACCGAACCGTGAACCGGAAAGCGGACTTCACGGACCGGACCATGACAGAATCAGGTTTATTATCACCAACATGCATTGCAAAATTTGTTAACAGCAGCAGTGCAATGCAATACATGATAATATAGAAAGAAAAAAAAGTAAATCAATTAGAGTAAGTGTATATATGTATATTACATAGATTAAAAATATTGCAAAAACAGAAATAATTTATTTTTTTTAAAAAGTGAGGTAGTGTTCATGGGTTCAATGCCCATTTAGGAATTGTATGGCAGAGGGGAATAAGCTGTTCCTGGATCGCTGAGTGTGTGCCTAATACTTCTGTACCTCCATCCTGATGGTAACAGTAGAAGAGGACATGTCCGGGGTGATGGGGGTCCTTAATAATGGACACCATCTTTCTGAGACACTGTTCTTTGGATACTACTGAGGTTAGTACCCCAGACTAATTTTACAACTTTCTGTAGCTCCTTTTAGTCTTGTGCAAGAGCTCCCCCTCACCAGACAGTGATGCAGCCTGTCAGAATGCTCTCTGTAGTACATCTATAGAAGTTTTTGAGTGTTTTAAGTAACAAACCAAATCTCTCCAAACTCCAAATGAAATGTAACTGCTACCTTCCAGGAACCAGTCCAAAGGACCAGAAAAACCATAAAACCATTGTTTTTTTTTCCCCCTTCTCTAATCTAGCAGGAAGACTATAGGTAAATCAGTACCCATGTGTCAGTCACTCTGCCGAGACATCTTGACTTGTATTTCTCTTAGAATAGTGCCAGAACAAAAACAATGTTTCGTTATCCTTTCTTTTTCACTGCCAAAGGGGCAGTTTCATTTATTTGGAGAATCTCTGAGCCAGGGCTTGTCCGTAAAACTGTCAGGAACAGCTTCGTGCTTCATCTCACTGTAACTGCAGGCAGAATAGAAATCATTTCTTCAGAATAGTGTAGTGGTTTGCATGACATAATTTCACTTCTAGCAGCCCAGGTTCAGTTTCATCACCCTCTGTAATGTGCTTGTACCTTCTCCCCCATGACTGCATGTGTTTCCTCCGGGTGCTCCTGTTTTCTCCCACATTCCAAAGACGTGAGGGTTGATTGGTTAATTGGTCACATGGATATAAC
Source organism: Mobula birostris (assembly GCF_030028105.1). Classification (NCBI taxonomy): domain Eukaryota; kingdom Metazoa; phylum Chordata; class Chondrichthyes; order Myliobatiformes; family Myliobatidae; genus Mobula; species Mobula birostris. The sequence goes on along the minus strand of NC_092378.1, from coordinate 12,102,022 downwards.
TGGGCTCTTTGTTCTCATCATGCACTATGCTATATCTGTAAAAGGATAACAAAGCTTCTTCCAGGAAAATTTTATAAATAGAGCAAACAGTTTTTGGCTTTGACTAAATTGAATCTGGAGAAAAAATGCTACCTTTAAAGGTTTGCTACGAGCTTGCTTTTGCTCTTGAGGAAATTATTGTGTGAGTTGGCTTTATGCCTTTGAGAATCATAATATTGAGTCTGACACTTCATAGCAGTGCAGAGGGATTGCTACGTTACTGGAAGTTTCGTCTTCCAAGGAGGTGTTAAGCCAAAATAGTTTGCTGGTCTCAGTGGACCTAAGAATTCTATTCTATGCTTTACAGACAAAACATGTGCTGTCAGTGCCTGAACAAATACTTATTCCTTAATCAATGCATCCAAAGGAAGATCAGCAGTTAATTAATCCTATTGTAATCTCTGTCATTTTACTATGTGTAAATTGGCTACAAGACTAATTATACTTCAAAAAAAAAGTAAATTAGTGGATGTAAAATGCTTTGAATTTTTTCAAGGAGACAAGAGATATATAAATTCAGATGCTTTGTACATTCAAGGCAGAAATCATCTCCATTTTTGAAAAAGATAAAATATTTACTTTATAAGTGCCAGTGGAACTGAAATATTCAAATATTAGGTTTTCATAGGATGTGTAACTCAATGTTTGGCTGTGTTTTACATTTAGGTCAAACATATTAAATATAGATCATGCAGTGATTTTACATTATTGGTTGTGCAACATTACAAGATCATACTCCAACCATTTTGATACCTGGATCTGCAGATAATAATCAGAATAGCAAAATATGCCCTTTTGAAATAGGTAACAGGAGGCTGTCAGTCAGTCAAAGAATTCCTATTGACATAATTCAATCCTTCCAGGGCATGTTGTGTATGGCAAAGCCTCCTGGGGACTTCTTTGCAGTGAGGAAGATAATCATTTGCCTTTGGCTAAATTTAACTTGACAATTCAAATTCCAAGCTTCAGTCTCCTTTCAGCCATCCCATATGCTGTGTGAAACGAGTAATAGCTATTCAGGGGAGGACATTCATTGCTCATTGTACGTGCACTATCACCGTCCTCATATCTACCAAGCGTCATGTCAGATACATATACTTCAGTGGCATCACCACACAGAGAGGTGGATGTGTTTTCACTTATTGTTCCATACATCTTATAAACATGAGTCAGTGATGAAGCAGGCACGGCAGTAGGAAATCTCTCAGACCGCAGGAAGCTTTCAGTTCAGCTCAGCCTATATACTTTATCATAGAGACACTAATAAATGGGTTATACTAGAGTAACTGCAAAAGGATGGGACAGGCAAGCCCCAGTGTGTACATTCAAAGTTTAAAGTAAATTTACTGTCAAAGAACATGTATGTCACCATATCGAGAGATTTATTTTCTGGCAGGCATTTAAATTCTGTTGTCTTTCTTTATTTCCCTGTAAATGCCTATTGAAAACACCATGAGGAGCATGGCATCAAAGACCTTTGGGATTATGCTGTCTTTCAAAGATTCGAAGTATATTCATTATTAAAGTACGTATGCAAAATACAAACCTGAGATTAGTTTTCCCACAGACAGCCGCAAAACAAAGAAACACCATGGAGCACATTCAAAGAAAGTTACCAAACCCCTGAACTGAAAGAGTGACCATAAGCAGTATCAAACCCAGAAATACTACAAGGGCTTACTCCAGAAGAACAGGAGGAACACTACAAGGGCTTACTCAGGAAGAACAGGAGTCTGATATCCTCAATACAGAGTCTCAGCTGAAAACATCGACTCCTTATTCCTCTCCATAGATGCTGATTGATCTGCTGAGTTTCTCCGGCATTTTCTGTGTGTGTGTTAGCTTTGATTGTTCAGCAACCCCTGATCTCCAGCAAAATTCTTGCTAGAAGGTGTGACCGGAGCCTGAAAATAATTAGATTAGATTATGAGGACACACAGTCCTCTTTTATTGTCATTTAGTAATGCATGCATTAAAAAATGATACAATGTTTTTCCAGAATGATATCACAGAAACACTTGACAAACCAAGACTTAAAAACTGACAAAAACCACATAATTATAACATATAGTTACAACAGTGCAAAGCAATACTGTAATTTGATAAGAACAGACCATGGGCACGGTCCAGTCTCAAAGTCTCTCAAAAGTCCCATCATCTCACGCAGACGGTAAACCTCCAGCGCTGCAAACTTGCTGATGCAGCATCCCAGAAGCATCCAACCACAGTTCGACTCCGAGTCCGTCCGAAAACTCCGAGCCTCCGACCAGCTCTTTGATACCAATGCACCGAGCACCACTTCTGCCGAGTGCTTCGACCCCGGCCCCGGCAACAGGCAATAGGCAAAGCCGAGGATCTGGGGTCTTCCCTCCAGAGATTCTCGATTACACAGTAGCAGCGGCAGCGAAGCAGGCATTTCAGAAGTTTCTCCAGATGTTCCTCCGTGCTTCTTCACATCTGTCTCAATCAAATCAGGATCGTGCACGGCATCCTACTTCAAAGATACAATAACAATTTGGAACGGCCGCGCGTGCTGCGTCGTGCCGCCATCTTCTCCTCCCTCTGCAATAATGGTTCTTCCGCAACACTAGTTGTCCCTATAACTCTGCCCCCACTCCTCATCTCTATGCTAAGTTACTCACTGGAATTCAGAAGAAAGAGTGGTAACCTCATTGAAATCTATTGAATTTTGAAAGGCCTCGATAGAATGGATGTGGAGAGGATATTTCCTATGGTGGGGACCAGAGGGCACAGCCTCATAATAGATGAGTGTCCTTTTAGAATGCAGATGAGAAGGAATTTCTTTAGCTGGAGAGTGGTGAATCTGTGGAACTCATTGCCGTGAGAATTTCATTGGGTATATTTAAGGCAGAGGTCGATAGATTTTTGGTCAAGGCATGAAGAGGTATAGGGAGATGGCAGAAAATTGAGGCTGAGAGAGAAAATTGGATCAGTTGTGATGAAATGGCTGAGAAGACACAATGGGCCAAATGGTCTAATTCTGCTCCAATAACGTATGGTCTTATAATCCATCCTGGTTCCCAAATGAACAAATCCTTCACAGGTGAAGCAGAAAAGAATAGGGCACCACAGAGCTCAAAGCACAAAGGATGCAATTCGAAAGGAATCCCACCAACAGACAGGGTTGGCAGAAACTAGCCTCTCCCTCTGCTGAATTTACAGGTTTTCTGTCAAGTAGGTTTTATAATACATGTCCACAATCCCTTATCTGAAATCCTTGGGGCCAGTTGCATTTTGGAATTCAGAATTTTTCGGATTTCAGACCCCCTCCCCCCCCCCCCCGCCCGATACCAAAAAAACATATGCTCAAGTCCCTTATTTAACCTGGCTCAGTGCTGTGGACTTTAGGACCCGGTGGCACACCAAACCTACGCACATCCGTATACATTAAATCATCTCTAGATTACTTATAATACCTAATACAATGTAAATGCTATGTAAATAGTTGTTGTACTGTATTGTTTAGGGAATACTGACAAGAAAAAATTTTATTTCCAACGAGAACATTTAATAAAACCTAAAAATATACAGCTTCAGACGAACTGAATCAAACACATGGTAAATGACTTATTGGAATAAATGTAGAACGTCACTGTCACTATAAACCTTCAGTAACTTGTCTTTCTGTTTATTTAAATCATATACAGTGGTAGTTCTGACACTATTTTCTTCAGTAAGACACTGCACAGGCACACCACAATCAAGCTTCTGCAATAACTCCACTTTCTGCGTTATTGATAATGAAACAGATGCTTCCTTCTCTTTTTCTCATTGTTACCCATGGGGTATCTTCAGCTCTTTTTGACATTTTCACAGTGAAATTAAACACAAAGTCAACAGTGAGCACAAAATATCAGCGAACAGCAAATGCACGTGTAACCAGTACGAGCGCTGAGCCACAACTGACGTCTGGCGGCCTCTGCTAGTGCTGCCACGTCACACCTGAGTGACGGCAGCTGTTGGTGAAAAAACTTCGGTTTTCGGAGCTTCTTGGATTTCAGAATTTCGGATAAAGGAATGTGTACCTGTATCGCTAAATAAATGCTTGTTATTGTTTCTGAAGCTTTTAGCATAGGATGATTTTGTCTATGGAAAAAGGCAATAGTATTTAATCCATTATTTGAGCTTGGTTCTAAAAGTAAAGATTAAATGAAGATTAGCTTTGCTTGTCGTATGTACATAGAAACATCAAAATATCCCGTGAAATGTGTCATTTGCATCAATAACCAATATGGTCTGAATCTCAGTTCAGAGCAGCCCACAAAAGTGTCCATGCATCCAGTGACAACATATTGAACCTTAATCGAGATTGCTGGCACTGTAAACCTCTTTGCTTCCATGACACCCTACCATGCAATCATAAACCACCCTCCAGTATGGCATATTGCAGCAGCATAGCATATGGGAACCATTGGCAAATCTAGGATTTATTGACTTTTCCTAGTCATCCTTACTGTGGTGATCAGCTGCTTGTTTCCTTGAATCCCTGTCATTCTTATGATTTTAAGTGCTTCTATTGAGCAGATGGGCAGGATGTTCCAGGACCAGGACCCAGCTTCACTCATACACTTTGTATTAGATAATGCTTCAACTTCCTAAACCCAAAGGAATGCAAATCAGATTTATGCAGCTTTGTCACTCTGGTGAACCTGTCTTATTGAAAACCTCCATACAATTATTGAAATTGTCTTGCATCATTGTTTTATTATTAAAGTGCATAAATTTTATAATCAAAGTACATATATGCCACCACATACAACCCTGAGTTTCACTTTCCTGTGGACATACTCGGTAAATCTATAGAATAGTAACTATAACAGGATCAGTAAAAGATCAACCACATTGCAGAAGACAACAAACTGTGCAAAGGCAAATAGAAATAAATAGCAATAAATAATGAGAATATGAGATAATGAGATAAAGAGACCTTAAAGTGAGATCATTGGTTGTAGGAACGTTTCAATGATGGGGCAAGTGAGTGTAGTTATCCCCTTTTATTCAAGGCCCTGATGGTTGAGGGATAGTAACTGTTCTTGAACCTGGTGGTGCAAGTCCTGAGTCTCTTGCACCTTCTACCTGATGGCAGCAGCAAGAAGAGAGCATGGCCTGGGTGATGGGGGTCGCTGATGATGGATGCTGCTTTCCTATGACAGTGTTTCACGTAGATGTGCTTGATGGTCAGAAGCGCTCACAACTGAATGCAATGATTAATAACCAATTTAACAAGGATTATGAACTACTGTGAGCCAGTGCTTGAACATCAAACATTTGAGAGAAGAGCCTAGTTCCATATGTGCATGTGTTTCATTAATCTGTCTCCATACACTAAGTAATTTTATTAGGTGCACCTTTACATCTGCTCTTCAATGCAAATATCGAATCAGCCAATCACATGGCAGCAACTCACTGCATAAAAGCATGCAGACATGGCCAAGAGGTTCCATTGTTGTTCAGACCGAACCTTAGAATGGGGAAGAAATGTCATCTAAGTGACTTTGACGATGGAATAATTGTTGGTACCAGATGGGGTGGCTTGAATGTCTTAGAAACTGCTGGAATCATGGGATTTTCATGCACAGCATCCTCTAGAGCAGGGGTTCCCAAACTTTTTATGCCATGTACCCCTATCATAAACCGAGGAGTCCGTGAACCCCAGTTTGGTAACTCCCTGCTCTACAGGTGCAAAAAAAACAAGAAAAAGCATCTGGTGAGCGGCAGTTCTGTGGGAAAAAAATACCTTGTCAATGAGAGAGATCAGAGGAGAATGGCTCGAATGGTTCAAGCAGACAGGAAGGCAACAGTAACTCAAGTAACCATGTATTACAAAAGTGGTGTGCAGAAAAGAACCTTTGAAGTGGATTAGCTACAGCAGCAGAAGACCATGAACATCCACTCAGTAGTCACTTTAATTAGGTACAGCAGGTGCCTAATAAAATGCCACTGACTGTAGGCACATAAAGACTCTGCTCTTCTCTATCTGATATTACCAAAATACACATCCGAGTATTTCCAGTGATAGGAAATAACTTAATGCACTTTGTGTGGATCAGAATCAGAATCAGGTTTAATATCATGGGCATATGTTGTGAAATTTGATGCTATGTGGCAACAGTACATTGCAATACATAACAACAATCTCTAAATTACAGTAAAGTTGTATATTCATTTGAAAAGTTAGATTAAATCAATTGTACAATAAGAGAAAAAAATGTAGTGAAGGTTCATAGGTTCAATGCCCTTCCACAAATCTGATGGCAGAGGGAAAGAAGCTATTCCTTAATCACTGAGAGGCTCCTGTACCTCCTCCCTGATGGAAGAAATGAGAAGAGGCCATGTCCTGGGTGATGCAGGTCCTAAATGATGGATGCCATCTTTTTCAAGAATCACTCCTTGAAAATGTCCTGGATGCGAGGGAGGTGAGTGCTCATGATGGTGCTGGCCTGTCACTCTGGGACAGTTTACCCTCTTGAAAGATGTTCTGATGTTGCCTTCCAAGACAGAGATCACTGAGTCACCAGATGCTGCAGGTATCCTCGTAGCTGTAATTTTATTCTCCCTTTCAAAGTGAGCATAAAAGGTGTTGAGCTCATCTGGAAATAAACCCTCACTGTCATTCGTGATGTAGGGTTTCACATTGTAGGGAGTAATGGCCTGCAAACCCTGCCAGAGTTGACGTGCATCCAATTCCGCCTCTAACCTCAATTGGATTTATTCTTTTGCTCACGAGATTGCCCTCAGTAAGTTGTACCTGGCCTTCTTGCATAGTCCTGGATCTCCGTATTTGAATGCCACAGATCTAACCCTCAGCAGACCACTCCTGCGCCGAAAGAGGTCCCAATAATCCAAAAACTTGAATCCTTGCCCCCGCTCCAATCCCTCAGCCACGTATTTATCCCCCACCTCATTGCATTCCTACTCTCACTGTCACGTGGCACAGGCAGTAATCCCGAGATTACTACCTTTGCGGTCCTTCTTCTCAACTCCCTTCCTAACTCCCTATATTCTCCTTTCAGGACCTCTTCCCTTTTCCTAACTATGTCATTGGTAAATGTATGTACCACGACCTCTGGCTCCTCTCCCTCCCACTTCAGGATATCTTGGACACGATCAGAAACATCCCGGACCCTGGCACCAGGGAGGCAAAATACCATCTGGGTCTCCAGACTGCGTCCACAGAATCGCCTATCTGACCCCCTAACTATCGAGTCCCCTATTACTACTGCCCTCCTCTTCCTTTCCCTACCCTTCTGAGCTACAGGGCCTGACTCTGTGCCGGAGGCTCTCACTCTCTCTCCCTAATAAGGGAAAAAGGGGTGTCTCTGTTTCACAGCAAGAGGGGAGACATAACAAACAACTTGCTGATTTACGAAGTTAAAAGTCCATTGAGTCATATCCGGAGCACCATTCCTGAGTTGGAGAACAGGGAAGGTTCAACCATAAAAGGGAGACACTGCCTAGCGGAGTGGTCATCAACGGAGTGGTCTGAGGCAGAGTGGTAGGGAGTTGGCTCATTCGGGCTTCAGCGAGGTAAATGGGTAAGTGGACTTCGTTTCTTCCTTGCATTTTTTTTTTGAAGGAATAGAGAGCATGTCTGTAAGGTTAGTACTTTGCTCTGGGTGTCAGATGTGGGAATCCTGGGAATCTACCGGTCTCCCAGATGGCCACATCTGCCCCAGATGCACTGAGATGCAGCTCCTGAGAGACAGTGTTAGGGATCTGGAGCTGCAGCTTGATGACCTACAGCTTATTAGGGAAAGTGAGCAGGAGGTAAATAGAGCTACAAAGAGCTCGTCACTCTGAGGCTGCAGGACTTGGATAAGTGGGTGAGGGTCAGGGAAGGGATGGGAAGAGCTCAGATAGTAGAGTGCACCCCTGTGACCATCCCCTTCAGTAATTGTTATCTCGTTTTAGATGCTGTTGAGGGGGTTGACCTGACAGAGGACGACCACAACGATTGGGTCTCTGGCACTGAGCCTGGTTCCATGGTGCAGAAGAGAGAGAAGAAGATGAGGAATGCGGTATCCATAGAGAATTCCATAGTGAGGGGAACAGACAGGAGGTTCTGTCAGCCTGATAGAGATACCCACAAGGTGTGTTGCCTCCCAGGTGCCAGAGTACAGGATGTCTCAGATCAGGTGCAGAGTATTCTGAAGGGAGAGGGTGAACAGCCAGAAGTCTTGGTATACGTTGGTACCAATGACATAGGTAGAAAAAGGGAGGTATTCCTGAAGAGAGAATTCAGAGAGTTGGGTAGGAAGCTGAAAAGCAGGACCTCCAGGGTAGTAATCTCAGGACTGCTGCCTGTGCCCTGTGCTAACAAGCGCAAGAATAGCATGATCAGGCATATTAACGTGTGGCTGAGAGACTGGTGTAGGGGGGCAGGACTTTGGGTTCCTGGATCATTGGGGCCTCTTCTGGGGTAGGTCCAACCTGTATGAAAAGGATGGGTTACACCTGAGCCGAAAAGGGTCCAATATCCTAGCAGGCAGGTTTAATAGAGCTGTTACGAAGAGTTTAAACTAATTTGGCAGAGGGATAGGAACCAGAGTAATAGGGCTGAGGAAGGGGAAAAGAGAAATAAATCAAAGATAGTGTGCAACAAAGATGATAGAAAGAACAGGCAGGAGAGGAGGCATAATCACAGCCAGTGGGATGAGTTACAGGGCAATAGAGGCATGATGCAGTTAAAACAGTAACCAGCAAATACGGGACTGAAAGTGAACAGACGCAGCATAAGAAATAAAATGGACGATCTTGAAATTCAGGTACAGATTGGCAAGTATGACATTGTGACCATCTCTGAAACTTGGCTAAAGGATGGGGGCCATTGGGAGCTGAATGTCCAAGGATATACAGTGTTACAGAAAGATGGGTTAGGAGGCAGACGGGGTGGTGTGGCCCTGTGTATAAGAAATAATATTAAATCATTAGAAAGGGATGACATAGGATTGGAAGGTGTAGAGTCTCTATGGGTTGGGCTAAGAAGTGGCAAGGGAAAAAGTTCCTGAATGGCAGTTGTATACAGGCCTCCAGACAGCAGCCAGGATGTGGATTACAAATTACAACAGGAGAGAGAAAAGGCATGTCAGAAGAGCAATGTCATGATAATCACTGGGGATTTTAACATGAAAGTGGATTGGGAAAGTCAGGCCAGTACTGGAACTCAAGAGAGAGTTTGTAGAATGTATAAGGGTTGGCTTTTTAGAACAGCTTGTTGTTGAGTGCACTAGGGGATTGGGTGCTGTGCAATGATCTGGAGGTGATAAGAGAGCTTAAGGTTAAGGAACACTTGGGGAACAGTGATCACAATATGATCAAGTTCACTTTGAAATTTGAGAAGGAGAAACTAGGAGAAAGGACGGCAGACCAGCAATGGCTGGAGTTTCTGTGAAAAATGAGGGAAGTGCAAGACAGATATATTCCAAATAAGAAGAAATTTTCGAATGGAAGAAGGACACTACCATGGCTGACGAGTGAAGTCAAAGCCAAAGTAAATGCAAAAGAGAGGGCATACAAGGAAGCCAGAGCTAGTGGGAAGATAGAGGATTGGGAAGCTTTTAAAAACTTGCAGAAGGAAACTGAGAAGGTCATTAGGAAGGAAAAGATGAATTATGATAGGAAGCTGGCGACTAATATCAAAGAAGATACTAAGGATATAAAGGGTAAGAGAGAGTTGAGGGTAGATATAGGACCAATAGAAATATTATAATGGAGATATTATAATGAGAGACACAGAGATGGCAGAGGAACTGAATGTGTATTTTGCATCAGTCGTCACAGTGGAAGACATCTGCAGTATACTGGACATTCAAGAGTGTCAGGGAAGTGAAGTACGTGCAACGAAAATTACGACTGAGAAGGTGCTCAGGAAGCTTAATGGTCTGGGGGTGGATAAATCTCCTGGACCTGATGGAATGCACCATTGGGTTCCGAAGGAAATAACTGGAGAGATTGCGGAGGCATTAACAATGATCTTTCAAGAATCAATGGATTCTGGCATTATACTGGATGAATGGAAAATTACAAATGTTACTCCGCTATTTAAGAAGGGTGGGAGGCAGTAGAAAGGAAACTATAGACCTGTTAGCCTGCCATCAGTGGTTGGGAAGTTGTTGGAATTGATCATTAGGGATGAGATTACGGAGTACCTGGAGGCACATGACAAGATAGACCAAAGTCAGCATGGTTTCCTGAAAGGAAAATCCTGCCTGACTAACCTATTGCAATTTTTTGAGGAAATTACAAGCAAGGTAGACAAAGGAGATGTAGTAGATGTGGTGTACTTGGATTTGCCAAGGTGCCACACATGAGGCTTCTTAGCAAGATAAGATCCCATTGAATTAAAGGGAAGTTACTAGCATGGGTGGAGCGCTGGCTGATCGGCAGAAAACAGAGAGTGGGAATAAAGGGATCCTATGCTGGCTAGCTGCCAGTTACCATTGGATTTCCACAGGGGTCAGTGTTGGGACCGCTGCTTTTTATGATAAATGTCAATGATTTGGACTATGGGATTAATGGATTTGTGGCTAAATTTACTGATGATACAAAGATAGGTGGAGGAGCGGGTAGTGTTGAGCAAACAGAGAGCCTGCAGAGAGACTTAGATAGTTTAGGGGAATGGGCAAAGAAGTGACAAGTGAAATGCAATGTTGGAAAGTGTACGTTCATGCACTTCGGTGGAAGAGATAAATGGGCAAGCTATTATTTAGATGGGAGAGAATTCAAAATGCAGAGATTCTAAGGGACTTAGGAGTCCTCGTGCAGGATATCCTAAATGTTAACCTCCAGGTTGAGTCGGTGGTGAAGAAGGCAAATGCAATGTTGGCATTCATTTCTAGAGATATAGAACATAAGAGCAGAGATGTGATGTTGAGGCTCTTTAAGGCACTCGTGAGACCACACTTGGAGTATTGTGTGCAGTTTTGGGCTCCTTATTTTAGAACGGATGTACTGACATTGGAGAGGGTTCAGAGAAGATTCACGAGAATGATTCCAGGAATGAGAGGGTTACCGTATGAGGAACGTCTAGCAGCTCTTGGGCTGTATTCCCTGGAGTTCAGAAGAATGAGGGGGATCTCATAGAAACATTCCAAATGTTAAAAGCCCTGAATAGATTAGATATGGCAAAGTTATTTCCCACGGTAGGGGAGTCTAGGAAAAGAGGGCATGACTTCAGTATTGAAGGATGTCCATCTAGAACAGAGATGTGGAGAAATTTCTTTAGTCAGAGGGTGTAAATCTGTGGAATTTGTTGCCACTAGTGGCTGTGGAGGCCAAGTCATTGGGTGCATTTAAGGCAGAAATAGATAGGCTCTTGATTAGCCAGGGCATCAAACGGTATGGGGAGAAGGCAGGGGAGTGGGGATCACTGGAAGAATTGGATCAACCTATGATTGAGTGGAGGAGCAGACTCGATAGGCCAAATAATCTACTTATCTTATGGTCTATCTTACGGAGTTTCTTTTTCCAAGCTCTGTGCCCAAAGAGCTCGGGTATCTAGGCACACAGCCAGCAACCCGCTCGCTGCTTTCGATCTTCCGGCTCCCATGACACACCAAATTCCTGCAGAGGCACCGACCTTTTGTCTGCCTGTCTCCAGAGGCACAAAATAACACAACTCCGAAGGCGAGTTTATCTCCTAGGCCGTATCCTTGGCATATCGAATAAACGCCAGTCATGAAATTCCAAGAGCGGGTCCCATTCCCACAAAGAACCGTAGTCAGCGTGTAACTCCAGGTCAGGGTCATCAAAAGAATCCTGAAAGGGAAAAAATAGAGATACTGAAGATAGCTGTTTCTGAAGATGTAAGCAAAGGAGTCACTGTTAGGCGCAATTGTCCCATGATTATGAACGTTGTTCCTTTCCGCACCTTGTGGTGCATCAGGTATCCTTTTTTGCTGTTCCTTTAGCATTCGTCTGCTTTTTTTATGGGGCTGAATTGTTAGCTCGAAGCTCAGCCCAGCATGAATGGAAGCGTGCAAGGAACTGGCTGGATTTGAATCCAGGACCATTTGCCTTGATGTCCAGTGCTGATGTCACTTCACCACCAGTGTAGTGTCCCATAAATAGGTGAGTTGCTGGGTGGCAATGGCTCAAAGGGCTGGAAGGGCCTATTCCACGTTACATCGCATTAAATAAATAAATCAATTGATTTAACGAACTTGGAAAAATACACTGAAACACTGTCAGCTTTTCAACTGGGAAATGGAATCCAATGTTAATAAAAACATATTTGTTTTGCTTTCTAATATCAACATTTGAGGCCACAGGTGCAGTTCATTAGAGACGTTGTCTAACTTGTAATTAAAACATTTTGCATTAGAAAATGAGAGCCTGAGAAACCTGCTTAAAATTAGGGGATGGAACCTCATTCCCCAGTTTCCTGCGAAGTGTTTTGAAAAAAGAAACACTTGGATATTCACTGAGAATGAGGGAAGCACTCTTCCAAATTAATTCATGAACAACTGTTAAGTGATGAAAAATGATGTCAACTACATGTTTATCTTCTGGTGGATGTGATGGTGATCCCTTCAATAACAGGGCAATAAAAATTGTGAATTACAGTAAAAAGTACATATATATAAAAATTAAATTAAATAAACAGTGCACAAAAAGTACTGAGATAGAGTTCATGGATTCAATGTCCATTCAAAGTTCTGATGACAAAGGGGGAAAAACTGTATCCGAATCACTGAGTGTGTGCCTTCAAATCCCTGTACCTCTATCTTGACCCTAGCAATGAGAAGATTATATGTCCTGGGTGATGGGGGTCCTTGATAATGGATGCCACCTTTTTGAGGTATCGGTCCTTGAAGATGTCCTGGACACTACAGAAGCTAGTGTCCATGATGGAGCTGATCGAGCTCACAATTTTCTGCAACTTATTTTGATCCTGTGCAATGAAGCCCCCCCCCCACCATACCAGATGGTGACGGTGTCTAAATACTTATTAAAATTGCTATCTTATCTGTTTTAATTTACCTATAAATACATAATTTGTTATTTGTTAGTATATTTATTTAGAAGCTTTTGTACATTTAAGTTTTTAGTTATTGGTGCTTAACCACACTTAAAAGTCACCTCCAGTGAACAGGTTCTGCTTTTTTATAGATCGATGAATGATGCAGCTTAGGTGGAAGTCTGTCATTTTATCATCCCGGTGCAGGCTCTTTGAAGGATGTACTCAATTAGTTCTACTCTCCTCTTTCCCCACAACTCTGTATTTTTTCCTTTAGTTGTTTATCTACTACTTCTTGTGTATCTGCGAATGTTTCACTAATCTTCCAGGCATTTTTTTTCCAGATCACAACTCACCACATCAAAATATTCACTGAACTGTGATCTCGGTTACTCAGGTTTCCCAGAATTCAGATTGCTTTCCTTGCTGGAGATGCTATCTGACTTGTTTAACAACCCCGCTTTCTTTTCTGTTTTTATTCCACTTCTCAAGTTATGCTGTACAATTACATGCCCGGCTACATGAATACATCTCTTCACCTGAGTACTATCAGGTGCTTTTATTCTGTGATGTTTTCTTGGTTATTTCCCTTTACTTCAATTTTTGGACAATTACTTGAGTACAATCTTACTGCTTCTCTCTGAAACATTCCTAATCTGCTTTCCTCAGTTCTTATAACCTTTTCTAATCTCATGATGTTTTTCTTTAAGGCATTCAGTAGTGTCGTGTTTCACAGAGTAACTGAGATGCTGGAAACGCATGCTGACTTTTAGTGCATGTATATTCGATATTAAATTCTGTTTGTGGAACATCTGGTCCATTGAAAACTCATTACAAATGCCACAGTAACTGTTACCCATACACAGAGTATCATAATGGGCAATTTTTAAAAAGATTTTACGCCAAGTAAGACATAAACATTCAGTAATGTGTGTGCAATCTACCACAGATAATTGTTCAAAATTTTTTCAAAATAATATTTAGTAGCACAATTCTTTCTCTGCAAATGTGAAAGCAACTTACAAACAAAATTGTTTATTTAATTCCAATCCTCTATTAAGACCATAAGATATAGGAGCATAAATAGGCCATTTGGTCCATTGATTCTGTTCTACTATCCCATCATGTCTGATCCGTTTTCCCTCTCACCTCCAATCTCCTGTTTTCTCCCCACATCCCTTCATGTCCAATTAGTCAAGAGTCTATCAAGCTCTGCCTTAAGTATGCCCAGTGACTTGGCCTCCATAGCCACCTGTTGCAACAAAGTCCATTGAATCACCATTCTCTGGCTAAAGAAATTCCTCCTCGCCTTCGTTCAAAAAGGATGCCCCTCTTTTCTGAAGCTGCACCCCCTGGTCTTAGACTCTCCCACCACAGGAAACATCCTCTCTACATCCACTTTAATGAGGCCTTTTAACATTTGATAAGTTTCAATTAGATCATCCCTTATTCTTCTAGATTCCTATGGGTAAAGGCCCAAACACTCCTCATATGGCAGGCCTTTCAATACGGAAATCATTTCTGTGAACAATCTCCAATGTCAGCACATTACTTCTTAGATAAGGGGCCCAAAACTGCTCATTAAACAGCTTCTTTTGCTCTGTCACGAGATAGTCTTCCCCTGAGGCATGGCTCCATGAGCTGATTGGCTTCAGGAGTCAAAACAGATGTGATGGGCGAAGACAGATAGAGGATCCGTAAGTTTGAAAACAGGTTAGGGAGACAGAGGGTCAGTGTTGGGTTACAAGAACTGCTGAATGATGAGTAAGTGAGTGAGAGATTCCTATTCCCAGAGATGATACTTCTTCCATTAACAGGGACCCACCTGGAGGTGATCATGATATCGTAATCTTCTGACACTGGGCAGCACTGGGCAACTGAAGATCATACTGAGGCTTTCTAGAAGAGGTCCAAAGGATCTGGGCTTGATCACAGATGCTGGGAATGGAGTATTGAGGGACGTGTGATAAGAGGGCAATTGACCAATGACGAGAAGCCTGAAAAGGTTAAGCAGTGGCAGTCAGAGGGTGGAGACACAAAAAATTCTGCAGATGTCGGAAATCTTGAGCACCACACACAAAATGCTCGAGGAACTCAGCAAGTCAGATAACATCTATGGAAGGAAATAAACAGTCAGCATTTCATGCCGAAAACCGCCTTCAACTCGACCTGAAACACTGACTGTTTATTTCCCTCCAAAGCTTCTGCCCGACCTGCTGAGTTCTTCAGGAGTTTTGAATGTGTTGTCAAAAGGTGGGGGGGGGGTGTAGGAATGAGAGGTCAGGGAATCAGGGCAGATAAGGGAACGAGAAGGGAGAATTGAGGGGAAAGGGGCCTGAAAGGACAAGGGTGAATAAAGGGGAAGGGAGCTGAGAGGGAGTGTAGTCAAAGGAAGCGAGAGTGAGGAATGCACCTGGAGAAAGGGGACAGAGGTACAGACACTGAGGAGACGGGGATACAGCAGGAAGCAGATGATCAGGGTGAGACTTTGTCAGTAGGTGGCGGCTGAAGAAGTGGATGTTGTCAACGTCCATCTGTGGGTCCACACACGTGTGTGCCGTAGAACAGGTAACAAATTTCACAAAATATGCCAGTGGGTTTAAACCGGATTCTGTTTTGGGTCTGTGGCACTGATACATTGGTATAGTAGTTAGTGCTACCTCTACGTCGCTCTGTGGCCCCATGTTGTCTTTGTGCAGCTTGCATGTGACCTCATGGGTTTCTCCCAGGATCCAAAACCCCAAAGCCAATAGCCAATTGTTTTCAGTGGAGGTCAACGACAAGTGATGAGAATGTGAGAGAGAATAGGTTACAGTGAAATAGGTGAAGGGATGTGCTGTAGTGATCTATGATTCTACGAATTACTCTGAAACCTGGCTAGTTATTTAACATGGGTTAAATAACATTCCTCTGTGTCCTCAGAAATATTAAGACTGATCTCCAATCATCTTGAAATTCCTTGTCAGTGGATTTGACTGTAGGGAGACATGCATCTGTTTTCTATCTACATTGTATTCTTTGTTGTGAGTTTATTATTGTAACCAGTCATGTGGGTGGGGGGAGGGGGAGCATGGTAAAAGCGAAGAGTTTAGATACGTATTCTTCTTTCTTCTGTTCAGTTTACAGCTGGGGACTGCTGGGTGTCATATCCTTTGTTGACTGCTTAGCTTTGCTCAATTACATTTGAAGTCACTTTGCTTAAGTATGTTTAACATCCATAAGATAATAAGACGTAGGAGCAGAATTAGGCCATTCAGCCCATTGAGTCTGCTCCACCATTCCATCATGGCTGATCCTGGATCCCATTCAACCCCATACACTTGCCCTCTCACCATATCTCTTGATGCCTTGACCAATAAGGAATTTATGAACTTCCGCTTTAAATGTACCTGAGGATGGCCTCCACCGCGTTCTGTGGCAGAGTATTCCACAGGTTCACCACTCCTTGGCTAAAAAAATTCCCCCTTTCTTCTAGTTCTAAAAGGTCACCCTTCAATTTTGAGGTTTTACTATCAAGTTCTGGATGCCCCCACCGGAGGGAACACCCTCTCCACATCCACCCTAACTAGTCCTTTCAATATATGGTAGGTTTCAATGAAATCCCCATGCATTCTCCTAAATTCCAGTGAGTACAGGCCCAAAGCTGCTAAACGCTCCTCATATGTTAACCCCTCCATTCCTGGCATCATCATCGTAAACCTCCTCTGGTCTCTCTCCAATGACAATACATCCTTTCTGAGATAAGGGGCACAAAACTGTTAATAATACTCCAAGTGCAGCCTGACTAGAATCTTATAAAGGGTCAGCATTATCTCCTTGATTTTATATTCTTTTATACTTGAAATAAATGAAAACATTGAATTTGCCTTCTTTACCACAGACTTAACCTGTGAATTAATCTTCCGAGAGTCTTGCATGAGAACTCCTATGTCCCATTGCACCTCTGATGTTTGAATTTTCTCCCCATTTAAATAATAGTCTGCACTATTGCTCCTTTTACCAAAATGCATTATCATACATTTCCTAACACTGTATTCCATCTGCCACGTTTTTGCCCATTTTTCCAATTTGTCTGTCCTGCTGCAATCACATTGCTTCCTCAGCACTACCTACTCCTCCACCTATCTTCATATCATCCACAAACTTTGCCACAAAGCCATCAATTTCACTATCTAAATAATTGACAATGTGAAAAGTAGCAGTCCCAATACTGACCCCTGCGGAACACCATTAGTAACTGGCAGCCAAGCAGAAAAGGCCCACTTTATTCCCACTCACTGCCTCCTGCTTGTCAGCCATTCCTTTTTCCATATCAGTATATATCCTGGAACACCACAGGATTTTATCTTGTTAAGCAGCCTCATTACCAAATGCCTTCTGAAAATCTAAGTAAATGACATTCACTGCCTCTCCTTTGTCCACCCTGCTTGTTACTTCCTCGAAGAATTCTAACAGATTGTCAGGCAAGACTTCCCTTCATAGAAATCATGCTGATTTTGACTTAATTTAACATTAGTCTTCATGTACCCTGAAAACTCATCCTTATTAACGGACTCCAACACTTTCCCAACCACTGAGGTTAGGCTAACAGGTCTATAATTTCCTTCTTTTTTCTTCCTCCCTTCTTAAGGAGTGGAGTGATATTTGCAATTTTCCAGTCCTCTGGGACCATGCCAGAATGAAGTGATTCTTGAAAGATCATGACCAATGGATCCATTATCTCTTCAGCAACCTCTCTCAGAACTTTAGGATGTAGTCCATCTGGTCCAGGTGACTTATCCACCTTAAAACCTTTGAGTTTGCCCAGCACTCTTTCCTCTGTAATAACAATGACACTCACTCTTGCTCCCTGACACTCATGGATCTCTGGCACACAGCTAGTGTCTTCCACAGTGAGGACTGAAGCAAAGCACTTAGTAAGTTCATCTGTTATTTCTTTGACCCCATTACTACCTCACCAGCATCATGTTCCAGTGGTCCAATATTAACTCGCATCTCCCTTTTACTCTTTATGTAACTGAAAAAACTTAGAGTATCCTGCTTTATATTATTGGCTAGATTGCCCTCATATTTCATCTTTTCCCTTCTGATAGTTTTCTTAGTTGCCTTTTGTTGGATTTTAAAAGCTTCCCAAGCATCCAACTTCCCACAAACTTTTGCTACCTTTCCTACCACTAGTTTTAGTTTCATTTCAAGATCCTGCTTTGCTAGTTGCCAATAAAGGATCGACTGAAATTACTTCGACTTGTGGAACATTATCATTGGATTGATCAGAGAGCATGGCGTACAGAATAGTTCCCCTTATGGTCGCATTGGTTTGTTTGAGTTGCTGCTCCAATGACTTTGGTCTTTCATACCTAATTTACAATGACCAGATCATTTTTTTTAAAAACCCTCGCATCTTTGACTCCTTAGAGATGGGAGGGAAGCAGGTCATCTTTTGGATCCAAGGCAAAAAGGAAAAAAGGGATGGAAGAATGGTTAAGATTAGTCTACTTAACTGGTGAAACATCTTTTTTACATCCTAGCACTCTCTGCTCAGTAGAGTCATGGAGCCATTTCTGGTAGGATAGAGCACACTCGATCATAGTGGCTTATGGGGTCAACCAAAAGTATTATTGCCTTTTTTAAAATGTGTTTTCTATGGTTGCAAGACCCTGCTGGGGATTAAGAACTTAAAGTACTGTAGGTCGACCCCATCAGTGAGTTGCTTGTTGGCAAGAAACTGAAGGACCTGGAGTTAGTGTGGATTGCGATGCTGCCTGCAACAGAGGCATCAGAGGAGTCGACATTGTGCACTCTAACAGAAATTGATCATCTTAGTCACTTTTCTTGTGATTCCAACACCGTGTTGGGCATTATTTATTGGGAATGCTGGAAGTCCGATTCACTGATTTATTGGTGGACAGTGGGGGAGCTGCATGTACTCGGTCGTAGTGAGGACGAGGCCCCACGCTGTGTTGTCACCTGTTTACAGTTGCCCTGGAGAGAGGCATCGGAGGCGGTGAACTCCACCAGAGGTTTGTAGCATGCTGTCCAGGCTGGAATCAGTGCTGCCCCCACTGTTCGCTTGGCAGAAGACAAGCTGTATTGTGTTTGATTGCAGACTGCTGCAACATCCATGGACTCAAGGTCTTGGACTTTCGTTTTGTGTGTGTGAGACTGTATTTTACTGATATCTTATGTGTTTGATATCTTATATGTGTCTTGTGCTGTGTGTGACTGTTGGTGCTGTGTTTTTTGCACCTTGCCCCTGACATAACGCTGTTTCATTTGACTGTATTCATGCATGATTGGATGCCTGTTAAACTTGAACTGGAGACATAGAGATACAAGAGACTGTGGAGGCTGGGAGCTGGAGCAGAAAACAAACAGCTGGAGGAACTAGGGCATCAGGCAGCATCTGCGGAAACAAAGGGATAGCTGCTGTTCAGACCCAGAATTTGATCAGCTCCAGATAAAGTGGAGGTGGCCAGGGGGTGAGGCAGGAGCTTGCCGATGATAAGTGGATCTAGATGAGGCGAGATTGATGGGCAGATGGAGATAGGTGGAGGAGGGGACTGTGGAGATAGTGACAGAGGCTGTGAGGTGATAGGAAAAGGCAACAAATGGTTGCAGGTTATGGAATTTGA
The DNA here is from genome assembly GCF_030028105.1 of Mobula birostris. Lineage (NCBI taxonomy): Eukaryota > Metazoa > Chordata > Chondrichthyes > Myliobatiformes > Myliobatidae > Mobula > Mobula birostris. The sequence goes on along the minus strand of NC_092378.1, from coordinate 12,082,372 downwards.
TAAGGAAGGAAAGTAGTGAGGGGAACTGGATGGGGAGCAATGGTAGGCAGAAAGAAATGGGGTAGGGGGCAGTGAGAATTGGGGGCAGGGTGGCAAATGTGTAATGTGAGTGGGTGATGGAACTAGGTGAGGAAGGAGGAAAACTGAGAACCAGAGGGCTGGGATTGAGGAATGGCAAGAAGGTATTGTGAGGGCATCTGAATGCATCAAGCGGAGAGAGAAAAGAGCAGAAGGGGACGTTGGTTACCTGAAATTGAAGAACTCAATCTTTATGTTGTTAGGTTGTAGATTATCCAGGCAGAATATGAGGTGTTTATAGGAGCCATGTGTCCATAAAGCTTTAACATTATCCCTTTGCTTTTACATTCTATTTCTCTTTAAATAAATGACAACATTGCATTTGCCTTCTTTACCACAGACTCAACCTGTAAGTTAACCTTCTGGGATCCTACAGCTCTTACACAATGATATGAGTGCAACAGCCATCAGCAATAGTGGCTCTGAAGCAGCACCTTTTTAAGTTTCAGACTGGGGTCAAACAGGGCTGCATCATTTCCTTTCGTTCCGGCACAGTTAGAAACCAGTAATAGTTTTATTCCTTACCTATAATGGGTCATTCAGCAAAACAAATGAACTGATCATCTCCTCAGAACTGGGTTACAGTTCACCCTGGATTATTTATTTATTTAATTTATTTATTGAGGTACAGCATGAAATAGGCTCTTCTAGTCCTTTGAGCCACACCACCCAGCAGCCCTCGACGTATCCCTAGCCTAATCACGGCAATTTACAACGACCAATTAATCTACCAACCTGTAGGTCTTTAGACTGTGGAAGGAAACTGGAGCACCCGGAGGAAAGCTATGTGGTCACAGAGAGAACATACAAACTCCTTACAGACAGCGGTGGGAATTAGACCTGGGTCACTGGTACTGTAAAGCATTGTGTTAACCACTATGCTACCCTGCTGCCAGATACTTGTAAGCAAGTAGCCTTCACAAGTGTCTCTGTCATTTCCTCCTGATCACTGGGAAAACCCAATAGCATTAACATTTGTTATCATACTAACTGACAGGTTTGCAATCCGTATTTCAAAAGTGTTGTTTCATGTTCCTGAGAAGTATACATTTTCCAATGCACTACTTATAACCATATAACCATATATAACAATTACAGCACGGAAACAGGCCATCTCGGCCTTTCTAGTCCATGCCTTCTAGTCTTTCTCTCACCTAGTCCCACCGACCTGCACTCAGCCCATGACCCTCCATTCCTTTCCTGTCCATATAGCTGTCCAATTTAACTTTAAACGACAACATCGAACCTGCCTCAACCACTTCTGCTGGAAGTTCGTTCCACACAGCTACCACTCTCTGAGTAAAGAAGTTACCCTCAAGTTACCCCTGAACTTTTGCCCTTTAACTCTCAACTCATGTCCTCTTGTTTGAATCTCCCCCACTCTCAATGGAAAAAGTCTATCCACGTCAACTCTATCTATCCCCCTCATAATTTTAAATACCTCTATCAAGTCCCCCCTCAACCTTCTATGCTCCAAAGAATAAAAACCCAACTTGTTCAACCTTTCTCTGTAACTTAAATGATGAAACCCAGGTAACGTTCTAGTAAATCTTCTCTGTACTCTCTCTATTTTGCTGACATTTTTCCTATAACTCAGTGACCAGAACTGTACACATTACTCCAAATTTGGCCTCACCAATGCCTTGTACAATTTCAACATTACATCCCAACTCCTATACTCAATGCTCTGATTTAAAAAGGCCAGCATACCAAAAGCTTTCTTCACCACCCTATCCACATGAGATTCCACCTTCAGGGAACTATGCACCATTATTCCTAGATCCCTCTGTTCTACTGCATTCTTCAATGCCCTACCATTTACTTCTTTTGATACAATCAGCTGATTCATGAAGTCATGAGCTTCTTTATATTTCCGTACATTTCCAATTCGCGCGATGTATATTTCCAACTATTTAAATCCGGTAACACTCCATCTCAGTATTTTAGAAGATGCTGCTGGTTCTGAGTATCACATTGAACCGAACTATAACTCTTTCTGATGTTTATTACATTGAATGTATAAAATTATGTAAAAAGGTTTGCAAACTATTGAGCCTGACTACTGCAAAGCTAATTGAATCGGTTTAAAATAATCCTATAAATTAATTGAGTACTTTCAGAATCAGATTATCACTGACATATAACATGGTATTTGATGTTTTGTGGCAGCAGTACAATATAAAGACAAAATTCTATACGTTACAAGAATAAGTATAATAATACAAAAAGATGAATAATGTGGCAGTGTTCATGGGTTCATGAGCCATTCAGGAATCTGACGGCAGAGAGGATGAAACTGTTCCTAAATCTCTGAGTACGAGTCTTGGGGCTCCTGTACCTCCTCTTAGATGGCATTAATGAGAAGAGGGCATATCCGGATGGTGAAGGTGCTTAATGATGAGTGCTGCCTTTTCAAGACACTGCCTCTTGAAGATGTTCTCGATGGCGGCAAGAAATGTGCAAGTGATGGATCTGGATGTGTCTACAGCCCTCAGAAGACTTGCAGTCCTGTGCATAGGAAGCTCCATCCCAGACTATGACACAACCAGTCAGAGTGCTGTCCACCGTACTTCTGTAGAAATTTGCAAGAGCCTTATGAGACCTACTAACTTTCTTCAAACTCCTAATGAAGCAGAGCCTCTGGTGTGCTTTTGTGATTGCTTCAATGTCTTGCGCCCAAGGTAGATCCTCCAAGATTGATGCCTAGGAACTTGTAGCTGCTCACCCTTTCCACCACTAACCTCTCAATGAGGACTCCTTCTTGAAGTCCACAATCACTTCTTCGGTCTTGTTCATATCGAGTGTGAGGTTGTTGGTGATAGCCCTCAAACAGCCAATCTGTAAGTCATCTTATCTCCATCTAAGATTCTACCTACAACAGTGGAGTCATTAGTGAATTTAGGCAGTGTCTGAGCTGTGCCTAGCCACACAATCGTGTTTGTAGAGAGAGTAGAGCAGTGGGCTAGGCAGGCATTGCTGAGGTTCACCTCTGTTGAGAGTCAATGTGGAGGAGGTGTTACTACCTTTCCATGCATGGTTCCATGGTCCCTTGATGAAGCAGCTGAGGATTCATTTGCAGAAGGAGGTAAAGTTCACTCTTGATTACCAGTGTGTTCAATTTTAATCAAAGGGAACTGAGTAACATTAATAGCTTGTAGTGAAATATTCAATTTGAGGAAAATAAATTCTCCTTTGGGGAATGTGTGACAAATTATAGAAACATAGAAACATAGAAAATAGGTGCAGGAGTGGGCCATTCGGCCCTTCGAGCCTGCACCACCACTTATTATGATCATGGCTGATCATCCAACTCAGAACCCCGCCCCAGCCTTCCCTCCATACCCCCTGACCCCCGTAGCCACAAGGGGGATTGGGAAGAATACTTTTGCTGTAAAGGACACATTCATCTCTGGGCAAAAATTAACAACATTCAAATATCTTCAGATCTTTATTAGCCGTATAATAGTCTTAATCGAATAAGAGATATTTCACAGAGCGAGTGCTGAATGTGGTTTTCAATTATAAAATATGCAAAATGTATGAACATCAGAGGTTGTAGTATATCTTATACGCATACCAAAGACCTAACGAACATTTCTAAAAAATTACTAGAGCATGCAATTACAACTTCATGTCAGGCCTTCTAAGAACCATTCAGATTGCCTTTTGTCATTGCAATTTAGCTAATTGGATATATCTATATGGCAAAGAATGAACTTGCACATATAAAATAAATCCAACCAATTCTAGTGAAAAATTATCACAGAGGGAATAGCAAGATTGAAAGCTTTAACGATGTGAGTATTTTTCCATTGTGTATTTGACACTCAAAGTGTTGTAAGTGATTACTTTTGGAGCATCTGGTGATCATTAGAAGAGTTACCAAAATAAAATTGTCAAATTAATCACAAGTTATCTGATGACTTCAGATCTTAACCTATATTTAATCACAGAATGAGATGGTAGGCCGATGCCTCGTGTCATGGTTCATTTTACAGCCCCTAATCACTTGATAATTCCATTAACACTTTCCATGTTTTCTGTAGGTGGAAGTAGCTTTTGTATGAAGCTAAAGAAATGTGTTGATTTATGAAGCAGACATGAACAATGGAGGAGGCTTCAGCAGTAGTGGCTGTCTGCTGCTTTTCATTTTGATAGTGTTAAAAATTAAGGCAGGGCTGCCTTTTAACCATCTGTCTGAATGCCTTAATTTCGTATCAGGCCTCATTGCTGAAAAGTGGTAATGGGAATGTGTTCAGGCATTGAACATGAAAGATTTTCAGAACTCGGACTCTCATGTCCATAAATTCCACTGTTTTATATAAAAATAAAATTGATAAATGAAACACAATTCTTTTCAAATGAAATTAATTTTGAGAATTTTAGGGGAGAAGACAGGAACTGGGATGGCTTGTGTTAGTAACATTTCTGTTGGCACAGATGTTTGAGACTGCATAATAGCTTCAGTAAATGGGAAAAAAAATCATTATTAATAAATCTGTGCTATTGCTCCATTCAGTGTTATCAGTACAATGCTCTATCACAGCTTATCCTAGGCTATTAAATTCATTGTTTATGGGAGATGTGGTCCAGTTACTGATATGAAACACCTACATGTATAATAACCCTTTCTGTTTAGTTGCCTTTATTTTGTATTGCATGTTATGGGAATATTGAAAAACTTAAAAGACAAACTGCCAGAAATAGAATCAGATTTAATATCACTGGCATATTTCATGAAATTTGTTGTCTTCATGGCAGCAGTACAATGCAACACATAAAAATAAGAACTGTGAATTTCAGAAGGTAATAGTTAAATTAAATAAGTAATATAAACGATGTTGTGAGGTGGTGTTCGTGAGTCCAATGTCCATAGAGAAATCTTATTTCATTTTTATTTATTGAGGTACAGTGCAGAACAGAGCCTTTTGGCTCTTTGAGCCACACCACCCAGCAGTCCTCCAATTTAACCCTAACCTAATCACAGGGACAACTTACAATGACCAATTAACCTTCTAAGCGGAGCATCTTTGGACTGTGGGAGGAAACGGAAGCAGCTGGAGGAAACCCACGCGGTCACAAGGAAAACATACAAGCTTCTTACAGGCAGCGCTGGGATGACAGACGGGAGGAAGCCGTTCTTGAATTGTTGAGTGTGTTCCTTCAGGCTCCTGTACCTCCTTCCTGATGGTAGCAGTGAGAACATAGCATGTCCTGGGTGATGGAGGTCCTTAATGATGGATGACACCCTTTTGAGGCATCACTCCTCGAAGATGTCCTGGGTGCTACGGAGGCAGGTGCCCATAATGGAGCTGACTGAGTCCGCAACTTTCTGCAGCTTCTTTCGATCCTGTGCCACACCACCCCCCACCCCCTCCCATACCAGACGGTGATGCAGCCGGTTACAATGCTTTCCATGGTACATCTATAGAAATTTGTGATAACAGTTGCTTTTTTATATGCTACTGAATAGAATAGAAGCATGTACTCTATTAGGATGTCCCCGTTTAATGGGCAGTGTATTGGTTTAAGGTATGGAGGCCACTGCACATCAAGCAGTGACATCAATTGTTGTTAGTAGAGTTTAGCATCATTTTGACAGTGCTCGAGCATGCACATGCATTTCAGCAAACACACGTCCCTCAGCTGCAAGAAGAGGCTCCAACAAAAACCAGGCAACGTTATAAAGCCTGTCTTTGCCCCAGCTGCACCGTGTGAAATTGACCAGAAGCCGTAAGATATAGGAGCAGAATTAAGCTCACTTTGCCCATCACGTCTACTCCAGTATTTCATCAAGGTTGATCCATTCCTCAATCTCCTGCCTTCTCCCCATATCTCGTCATGCCCTGACTAATTAAGAATATATCAACTTCTGCCTTAAATATACCCAATGACTTGGTCTCCACAGACGCCTGTGGCAATGACTTCCACAGATAATTGGATTACTCAAGTGATTGAATTTGATTTGTGTAATTTGTAGTGGTATTAGCCAGCATATTCCCTGGCAATTTACTGTCCAGCCTATGTCTAATTCCAGAGCCTCAGCTTCTGCTGATGAAAGGTCTCAGTCCGCAATGTCGACTGCTTATTCATTTCCATAGACGCTGCCTGACCTGTTGATTTTCTCCATCATTTTGTGTGTGTTGCTTTGGATATTCAGCATCTTCTCATGTTTATGAATTTTTTCCCTATTTCCTCATTTGTTCATTGATATATTTTATGCAAGATGGATAAAAAATGTCCTGAGGTGCGACTGACAGGATGTCAGTCCAAACCATACTGTAAATTGTAACAGTTTGCAGCTCTTATTGTGACACCTTATCATTTTTTTGCTGGACTAATTATGCATTAGCAATGCATGTCATTAATTCAACAACATTTTTGCAGGAAATTTGAGGCCAATGTGTACCGTGCTTATCACTTGTGAATTAATATAAAATCAGGTTGATTCAGTAAGTTGAACTAAAATTTTAATTTTTAAATTTAGAGATACAGCATAGTTCCTTTTGGTTGTTATAGTCAGGGGTGGTAATAGGGAAAAATTCCCACTACCTATTAAGTGCTCCCAATGACGTGTGCCTCAAATAACCTCTGACAACTAAAGGCATCTTCTGGCCCTCACGTGTGGCTTAGCTACTGAGCCTGGCAAAATAGTTTCTATTGATGGGAGAAGGGGCAAAGGCAGGTTACTGGCACCTTAAAGGTAGTCACTTTGGGCAAATGGGGTCCATCAACCATTGTTGGCAGCTCATCTATGAGAAGGAAAACTCTGATCTCAAACCTTTGCTGCCTGCAGTTATACCCTCTCGTGGGGAAGGCTTTGGGAGTAAACCCCAAGGGAAAAATCCAGAGATGGAGTGCCTAAGGCAGTCCTACATTGAGATCAACACTGACTGGCAACTCCTGCAACACTGCCTGTGCCAAACTGTATCGGTCTCCGCTGTTCCTTTGGGTTCATCAGATATGTGGTGAGGGGGAGCTTGCTACATGGGCAGCAGCCTGCTCTCCATATCATACTGCCCAGGCTTGCATATCTAGACAACTAGGATGCAATACCCCCTGATTTGATCCTGACTGGCAGAGGCCTCGTCATCACAGCATGTTATCAGGCTCTTCTGGTCCAACAAGCCCGGGCTGCCCAGTTGCACCCATGTGACCAATGAACCTACAAACCTGTATGTCTTGTATTGTGGGAGGAACCTGAGCACCCAGAGGAAACCCACGTGGCCATGGAGAAAACGTACATGCTCCTTACAGACGGCAGTAGAAAGTGGTGCTATAATAGCATTAGGATAACCGCTACAATACTATGCCAACCCAGCCTGTACGTACTGTAGGTGAGGCTTGAACTCACAGACTCGGCACTGCATCCCTGTGTATTGTCTTAGAAGGCTTATGCTCTAACCAATTGCACCACTAGTACTCTATCGAACTCTGGCAATGTAAGCTGATATCGTTATATTGAGCAGTTGATGGATCAGAGAATAACTTGAAACCCATTCCAAGCTAGAAATAAGCAGTCATTTGAGTACGACTTCTCTGGGTAGTTGTTTGAGGAAGAGAATGAATTTGTCATTTTGCATTTGGACATTGCACTCTCCATAACTAATGCATAAAACCATACCTGCCTTCATGGAGGATTTCCTTGCCTGCTCTTTGCCAAGTACCAATAAATGGAAACATGAAAAACACCTAGACACCTGTGGCTCCCAATTTGACATTAATCTGCTTAAAGCAGATGAGCAAACAAGGAGACTTTGTACAACATGAATAGAAGGAATTGGTGTCTGTGGCTGGGATATCACAGAGGTAGGGAAAGAAAAAGCATGGATCATAGTGAGGAGAGATTCAAAAGGAAAGGGAAAATGTCTTTTAGGTTTTGGACCCACCTACAGTGCTCAGAAATCTAGTTTGTGCCAGCAAGCCTGTGTTCATTGTGAAACGCAGGAGTGCTACACTTTAAGAATGATGTGATAGGTAATTATTCTAAAAATCACTCGACCTCCAAACTGAATCAGCTCCTGACAATCAGCTACCCGTCACACAGCAATGTTCTGAAGCATTTCCATCAGAGGCTGATTGACCCCAGGTTCTTCATCTGAATGCTTAGCTGGATCACTTAGTAGCAGTTACCTGCCACATCACAGCAAACTGATGGAGCCTATCTTTGTGTGTCTAAAGGTCTACCTTGAAGTACGGTGTAAAATGTTTGACAGCAAGATGGCAGCTTGTTGCTTCACTCCTGTTCTTACTTTCTCTCACTTTGAAGGGAGTCAAAATGGCCTGAGACACAAAATGAACCGGGGTATTTTGCCGTCAGCAATTTTACCACATTGCACAGAATGAAGGCTCACCCCATTAGTGTAAATTCCAGTGAAGTTACAGTTGGTTAGGCAACTAACTGAGACATTCTCCAAGCATTATGCACCACTGATCACACTCCCTGGGTGGCGGTGTGGGGACATGTCTCTACCAAAGGAGGTGTAAGGTGCTCCTTCCCTTCACTAACCTGCAGGTCACCTTTGGGCAAGTTGTAGCACCTGCTTAGCTCTCCCCTCCCCCCCACCCAACCTCCGATCAGGGTCATGTGGTTGTATGAGCAGCTGGTGCATATCACAAGTCCTGGTTATGTGATGCCAGGTTACTGATGCCAGGAGGACAATCTCTGAAGAGTATTGATAATGGCTGGGGTTACCTGTCTTGTTATGACACTGGCTAGAAGAAGGCAATGGCAGTGAGGAGTATTGTATATTTAATATTTCAATAATATTTGAATAATCTTGTGTATATATTTATACGACCTGCCCATCATCTCCCACTGGTTCCCTTCAGCTTCCCTATATTCCTTCGTCCACTACCCTCTCCCATTAGATACTTTCTTCTTTAGCCCTTTACCTCCTTCACCTATCATCCAGCTTCTCACCTCACCCCCCTCTCCCCACCAACCCACCTTTCCCCTCACTTGTTTTCATCTATCATCTATCCCCTTCCTTTCCAGTCAAGATGAAGGGTCCTGGCCCGAAACATCAGCTGTTTATTTCCCTTCACAGTTGGGAACTACACCTCCATTTCTCATTCTCTCACATAGATTCATCAACTTCCCCTTGAGCAGCGCATACAAGTACTGGAGCAATACAACAGGTCAGGCAGCATCTATAAAAGGAAAAAAATAGTTGACGTTTCAGGCTGAGACCCTTCATCAGGGCTGAAAAGGAAGGGCACAAATGGTAGGTAAGATCATGTGAGAGGGGAAGTAGATGGGTTGAGGGAGGAGGAACTAGGAAGCTAGGAAGAGATAGATGGAAAAGGTAAAGGGCTGAAGAAGATGGACTCTAATGGGAGAGGACAGTGGAACAAGTAATATAGGGAAGGAAGAGGGGAACCAGTGGGAGAATGTGGGCAGGTCATGAGGGCTGGGGAGAAGAGGTTGGGTGAGAGGGTAACCAGAATTGTAAATGGAAATGAAGAGAAGTCAAGAGATAGTGGTAGAAATTACCAGAAGTTAGAGAAGTCAGAGGGTCAGGCACATCTATGGAAATGAATAAACAGTTGGCGTTTCCGCTGAGATCCTTCTTCAGGACTGGAAAGGAAGGGGGAAGAAGCCAAAGTAAGAAGTTGGGTAAGGGGAAGGAGTGCAAACTAGGAGGTGATAGGTGAAGCCAGGTGGGTAAGGGAGGCGGGATGAAGTTAGTAGCTGGGAGGTGATAGGTTGGAAAGGCAAAGGGCTGGAGAAGACGTAATCTGATAGGGTAGGAGAGAGAACCATGGGAGAAGGGGAAAGAAGAACGACAGCAGAGGAAGATGATAGGTAGCTGAAAAGGGAAGAGCTAAGCTAGGAGCCACAGTGGGAAATTGAAGAAGAGGGAAAGAGGAGGGATAAAATTACCAGATGTTGGAGAAGTCAATGTTCATGCCATCAGTTTGGAGGCTGCCCAGACAGAATATGAGGTTTTGCTCCTTCAACCAGAAAGTGGCCTCATGGTGGCACAAGAGGAGGCCATGGGACAACATGTCTGAATGTGAGTAGGGATTGGAATTAAAATGGTTGGCCACTGAGACATCCTGCTTTTTTGCGGAGAAATCGAAGGTGCTCAACAAATCTATGTCAGGTCTCACCAATGTAGAGAAGGCCACATCGGGAGTACCAGACACAATAGACAACCCCAAAGGATTCACAGGTGAAGTGTTGCCTCACATGGAAGGACTGTTTCGGGTCCTGAATGGAGATGAGGGAGCAGATGGATGGGCAGGTGGAGCACTTCTTCCACATGCAGAGGTAAGTGCCAGGAGGGAGATTGTGGGGGAGGTTAAATGAACAAGGGAATCACAGAGCGAGTGATCCCTGCTGAAAGCAGAGATTGCATGGTGGGGGAGCCAAGGCTGTGTTTGATGCACTTTCTTATTAAACTGCATAAAGAGTGACTTAGAGTAGGCACTTAACCTGGATAGATGGCAGGGTAGAGGTACATCACCAAAGGAGGTGTAAGGTGTTCCTTCCCTCCACTAGCCTGCAGGTCACCCTTGGGCAAGTTGTAACACCTGCTTAGCCCCCCAATCAGGATCACGTAAAGCCGTGGGAGCAGGTGGGGGATAGCTGTATGAGGAGCTGGTTCATATCATGTGCTCATTATGCAACCACTGGTCTCAGGTAGATAAGCTCTAAAGAGTATTGATAATGATGGATGGAGTCACCCATCATATAAAGATGGCAAACCATTTCTGTAGGAAAAATTGTCAAGCACAATCATTGTCATGGAAAGACCATGATCACTCACATCATACGACATGGCACATAATGAATGAACGGACTTAACCTCTCAGCATTTTATTGAGGTGTGAGAGGGAACAGAAGGTCCTGGGGGAAATATCTGGGGTCATAGGAAGACTGTACAAACTTGAGAAGCTGTACCTGAGGTCAGAATTGAACGTGGATCCCGGTAGCCATTAGGCATCAGGACCAACTACTGTGCCACTGCCCTCTTTTATATGCAGGATAATGAAAATCTGGATTCATGTAGTCTTGTATTAATTCATTTTGCCCTTCAGTGTCATGTATCGTAGAATGAAAAGGATACTACCAATGGTTTTCTGATAATGTAAATTGGTTTAGTGGTTCTGTCATAGACACTGACTAAGAAACTCCTTCCTATTCTCACAGTGCTCAGAATGACTGGAAACTAGTGACCAGCAATGTACTAACTACGGCATTCACTGTAGATACCCTTGCAGTTTATTACATACCTGAATGATTTGGACATGAATATAGGAGGTATGATTCAAAACTTTGCAGATGACAGAAAATTCAAAACAACACACACAAAATGCTGGAGGAACTCAGCAGGCCAGGCAGCATCAAAGGAAAAGAGTAAACAGCCCACATTTTTGGCAGAGAACCTTCTTCAGAATCAGCAGACTTGTATGTTTGCGACAGAAAATTCAGATATGTTGTTGATCGAGAGGAAGACATCTTAAGCTATGTTTTAATTGTAAGGTGGACAGAGCAATGTCAGATGGAATAAATAACATTTTGGAAGTACTATATATATATTGATTGGGTCTCCCACACTGTTAGGGGTCTAGATGGTTTAGAGTTTGTAAAATGTGTTCAGGAAGGTTTTCTAAATCTATATATAGAGGGACCAACTAGAGGGGATGCAATATTGGATCTCCTGTTAGGAAACGAGTTAGGACAAGTGACAGAAGTCTGTGTAGGGGAGCACTTTGGTTCCAGTGATCATTACACCATTAGTTTCAACTTGATCATGGACAGGGATAGATCTGGTCCTAGGGTTGAGGTTCTTAACTGGAAGAAAGCCAAATTTGAAGAAATAAGAAAAGATCTGAAAAGCGTGGTTTGGGACAGGTTGTTCTCTGGCAAGGATGTGATCGGTAGGTGGGAAGCCTTCAAAGGAGAAATTTTGAGTGCAGAATTTGTATGTTCCTGTCAGGATTAAAGGCAAAGTGAATAGGAATAAGGAAGCTTGGTTCTCAAGGGATATTGCAAACCTGACAAAGAAGAAGAAGGAGTTGTATGACATGTATAGGAAGCAGAGAGTAAATAAGGTGCTTGAGGAGTATAAGAAGTGCAAGAAAATACTTAAGAAAGAAATCAGGAGGGCTAAAAGAAGACATGAGGTTGCCTTGGCAGTCAAAGTGAAGGATAATCCAAAGAGCTTTTACAGGTATATTAAGAGTAAAAGGATTGTAAGGGATAAAATTGGTCCTCTTGAAGATCAGAGTGGTCAGCTATGTGCGGAACCAAAGGAAATGGGGGAGATCTTAAATAGGTTTTTTGCGTCTGTATTTACTAAGGAAACTGGCATGAAGTCTATGAAATTAAGGGAAACAAGTAGTGAGATCATGGAAACTGTACAGATCGAAAAGGAGGAGGTTCTTGCTGTCTTGAGGAAAATGAAAGTGGATAAATCCCTGGGACCTGACAGGGTGTTCCGTCAGACCTTGAAGGAGACTAGTGTTGAAATTGCAGGGGCCCTGGCAGAAATATTTAAAATGTCGCTGTCTACAGGTGAGGTGCCGGAGGATTGGAGAGTGGCTCATGTTGTTCCGTTGTTTAAAAAAGGATCGAAAAGTAATCCGGGAAATTATAGGCCAGTAAATTTAACATCGGTAGTAGGTAAGTTATTGGAGGGAGTACTAAGAGACAGAATCTACAAGCATTTGGATAGACAGGGACCTATTAGGGAGAGTCAACATGGCTTTGTGCGTGGTAGGTCATGTCTGACCAATCTATTGGAGTTTTTCGAGGAGGTTACCAGGAAAGTGGATGAAGGGAAGGCAGTGGATATTGTCTACATGGACTTCAGTAAGGCCTTTGACAAGGTCCCGCATGGGAGGTTAGTTAGGAAAATTCAGTCGCTAAGTATACATGGAGAGGTGGTAAATTGGATTAGATATTGGCTCAATGGAAGAAGCCAAAGAGAATTGCTTCTCCGAGTGGAGGCCTGTGACTAGTGGTGTGCCACAGGGATCAGCGCTGGGTCCATTGTTATTTGTCATCTATATCAATGATCTGAATGATAATGTGGTAAATTGGATCAGCAAATTTGCTGATGATACAAAGATTGGAGGTGTAGTAGACAGTGAGGAAGGTTTTCAGAGCCTGCAGAGGGACTTGGACCAGCTGGAAAAATGAGCTGAAAAATGGCAGATGGAGTTTAATACAGACAAGTGTGAGGTATTGCACGTTGGAAGGACAAACCAAGGTAGAACATACAGAGTTAATGGTAAGGCACTGAGGAGTGCAGTGGAACAGAGGGACCTGGGAATACAGATACAAATTTCCCTAAAAGTGGCGTCACAGGTAGATAGGGTCGTAAAGAGAGCTTTTGGTACATTGGCCTTTATTAATCAAAGTATTGAGTATAAGAGCTGGAATGTTATGATGAGGTTGTATAAGGCATTGGTGAGGCCGAATCTGGAGTATTGTGTTCAGTTTTGGTCACCAAATTACAGGAAGGATATAAATAAGGTTGAAAGAGTGCAGAGGAGGTTTACAAGGATGTTGCCGGGACTTGAGAAACTCAGTTACAGAGAAAGATTGAATAGGTTAGGACTTTATTCCCTGGAGCGTAGAAGAATGAGGGGAGATTTGATAGAGGTATATAAAATTATGATGGGTATTGATAGAGTGAATGTAAGCAGGCTTTTTCCACTGAGGCAAGGGGAGAAAAAAACCAGAGGACATGGGTTAAGGGTGAGGGGGGAAAAGTTTAAAGGGAACATTAGCGGGGGCTTCTTCACACAGAGAGTGGTGGGAGTACGGAATGAGCTGCCAGACGAGGTGGTAAATGCGGGTTCTTTTTTAACATTTAAGAATAAATTGGACAGATACATGGATGGGAGGTGTATGGAGGGATATGGTCCATGTGCAGGTCAGTGGGACTAGGCAGAAAATGGTTCAGCACAGCCAAGAAGGACCAAAAGGTCTGTTTCTGTGCTGTAGTTTCTATGGTTTCTCTGGTTACTAATAAGGCTTGGAAATGTGCAATATTTAACAGGGCCCTGGTGAGGACTGAGCAACAGAGCTCCCATTGTACATGCTTAAAGTGGCCACGCAGGTAGATAAAGAGGTATAGGGAGTACCCATCTTCATTAGCCAAGGCATATAATTGAAGAACAGGAGCTTAGGGTGTCATGGTAATGTTGTGGTTAGCACAACACTTTACAGTACAGGCAACCTGAGTTCAATTCCTACCACTACCTGTAAGGAGTTTGTCCATTCTCCCTGTGATCGCATGGGTTTCCTCTGGGTGCTCCAGTTTCATCTCACAGTCTTATATGTACTGGTTGGTGGGTTAATTGGTCGTCGTAAATTGTCCCATGATTAGGCCGGGATTAAATCGGGGAACTGCTGGGCGGCATGGCACCAAGGTCCAGAAGGAACTATTCTGCGCTATATCTCAATAAATAAATTATGGTACAACTTCATAAAGCACTGATTGGATCATAGCTGGAGAACTTTGCACAGTTGTGCCACTACAGGAAGGACATGATTGTACAGGAGACGGTGGTGATTCACCAAGATGCTGCTTGAGATGAAACATTTCAGTTACAAGGATAGGTAGGTTGGCTTTGTTTTCCTTTTAGCAGAGATGACCACAAACTTGTCATAGGGTTTGGAGTCTTGCATGCCTCAATGACCCAAAGAGTTATGTTGGCTGGAGACAGGTTATTAAGCTTTGGTTCTTTGTAAGGTCACAAATCAGAAGCCAGACTAAGAGTGGTGCACTGGTCCTCCAGGTTCGGGTGTACAGTTCAGGACTAACAACCCTGACTGGTTAAAAAAACTGTTGCAGAAGCAGCAATGATAAAAACTTCATTGCTGCCCTAAATGCCAGTGGTATAACATGCAGTAAGTAAGTGAGAGAGGAAAGACTGAGGGCATAAATGAGGTAAATAAAATTGTGAGAGTCATAGATAGGGTGGATGATAAGAAAATTTCTTTATAACAGAAAACTGTAGTTAGGCCGCACTTGGAGTACTGCATTCAGTGCTGGTCACTCGACCGTAGGAAGGATGTGGTGACTTTGGAGAGGGTGCAGAAGAGGTTGATCAGGGTTCCGTCTGGATTAGAGAGCATGTGCTATAGACAGGGGTTGTACAAACTTGGTTATTTATTCTGGATTGGCAGAGGCTGAGGGAAAATCTAATAGAGGGTTTTACGATTATGAGAGGAAGAGATAAAGTAGATGGGCAGTACCTTTATCACAGGGTTGAAATGTCCAATACCAGACAGCACGCACTTAAGGCCAGAAGAGGCAAGTTCAAAGCAGAAAGATTTCCTATCATTTACTGAGCAATGCTGCGCAACTTTTAGAATTCTCCCAAATTATTAGGACAGGTAGACAAGGACTTGGATTAATACATCAGTTGCAACATGGCAATTATAAAACTGAGTAGTGGGGTGAAGATACGTCTCTATCGAAGGAGGTGAAAGGTGCTCCTCACCAGGAGTAGGACATATGCAGAATGAAGTCAGAGTGGGTTATAGACCTTGACCAAAAATGTAAAGGGAGGGAAGTGACTTGCTTTATTCGGTCATAGTCATAGTCATAGTCATACTTTATTGATCCCAGGGGAAATTGTTTTTTGTTACAGTTGCACCATAAATAATAAATAGTAATAGAACCATAAATAGTTAAATAGTAATATCTAAATTATGCCAGTAAATTATGAAATAAGTCCAGGACCAACCTATCGGCTCAGGGTGTCTGACCCTCCAAGGGAGGAGTTGTAAAGTTTGATGGCCACAGGCAGGAATGACTTCCTATGACGCTCTGTGCTGCATCTCGGAGGAAAGAGTCTCTGGCTGAATGTACTCCTGTGCCCACCCAGTACATTATGTAGTGGATGGGAGACATTGTCCAAGCTGGCATGCAACTTGGACAGCATTCTCTTTTCAGACACCACCGTGAGAGAGTCCAGTTCCATCCCTACAACATCACCGGCCTTACGAATGAGTTTGTTGATTCTGTTGGTGTCTGCTACCCTCAGCCTGCTGCCCCAGCACACAACAGCAAACATGATCACACTGGCCACCACAGACTCGTAGAACATCCTCAGCATCGTCCGGCAGATGTTAAAGGACCTCAGTCTCCTCAGGAAATAGAGATGGCTCTGACCCGTCTTGTAGACAGCCTCAGTGTTCTTAGACCAGTCCAGTTTATTGTCAATTCGTATTCCCAGGTATTTGTAATCCTCCACCATGTCCACACTGACCCCCTGGATGGAAACAGGTGTCACCGGTACCTTAGTTCTCCTCAGGCCTACCACCAGCTCCTTAGTCTTTTTCACATTAAGCTGCAGATAATTCTGCTCACACCATGTGACAAAGTTTCCTGCCATAGCCCTGTACTCATCTTCATCTCCCTTGCTGATGTATCCAACTATGGGTGGCAGAGTCATCCGAAAACTTCTGAATTTTTTATTTTACTTTATCTTCTTTTAAATTCATTTTGAGCTGTTAAGTAAGTTTTAAAATAATTAGAATATAAATTTAGACGTACTCAAATCTATCAGAGGACTTTTAAATGGCTCTTGTTAATAAACATATTCAAAATTGTTCAAAGATCTTTAGCAGCCATTGGATGCAAAGACTCAGGATTTGCTGCTTTGGAAAAACTGCTCCATCTCATCAGTTGAGGTTGAAGCTCGTTCAAGTTTAATTGTTATTTATACACATGCTATGATATTTATATCTATTGTCAGGCTTTTGAAGTGCAAATATTTTCAGATTCAGTGTCTGAAGTATTAACAGTTAAGCCAGTTTAATGTTTTCACGAAGACGTATCTCACATTGTCCCAGATGAAGTTATATATTTGGGAATCTGTAGTTTTGACACTTTCTTTTCACTTTTATGCTGACACCATGACAAATGGGTTTCATCCCTCTACACCTTGTCAAATGATGCAGCATTAATTTATTTTCCTGAGTAACGCAAATTAGCAAAGATGATTTTTATTCTGTCTTTGGAGTAGCATGGTAGCTTAGTGGTTAGCACAAAGTTTTACAATGCAGGTGACCAGGGTTCAATTCTCACCGCTGCCTGTAAGGAGTTTGTATGTTCTCCCCGTGACCACGTACGTTTCCTCATGGGTGCCCTTATTTCCTCCCGCAGTCCAAACACACACCAGTTGGTAGGTTAATTGGTCATTGTAAATTGTCCGATGATTAAGCTGGGGTTAAATCGGAGATTGCTGGTCACCGCGGCTTGAAGGCCTGGAAGGGCCTAATCTATACTGTATGAAAAAATAAATAACTCTTTAGAGGTTTACCTCTTCCTCTCGAATCTGTGGTGCATTATCTTCCTGAGCCTCACAGGGCACGGGCTACCACTTTTCCCTTGAATTACTTTCCTGTTGCCTTGGTCAGTCACAGGGACACTTGGTGTAGCCAGGGTTTTGTGTCGGCTGGGTGCCTGTTTAGTGTGGGCGGGAATCTCACACCATGTCAGTGAAGCCTGTCACCAGCAGTTTGCAAAGCCTGTCACCAGCAGGATCTGGTGCCTGGCAAACACACTCTGCCAGTCGGCTATCGTAGTTAAAATCTTCTCTATTAAGCCTCCAAATAAATACATTTTCTTTAAATGTCAAATGAAATCAACTCAAATTTCCAAGAATAAATACTTTCCTTACAGCAGAGATAAACAACAATTTACATTTTAGAAAAGGTGCACAAAACAACTGGACACATATATTGGAAACGACATAATTTAAAGTCCACCAGGTATCCAAATGTAGATTGACATGTCTCCCAGTTTTGGTTTATTGTGCATTTCTGTTTGAAATTCAATTTTCAGCCTGGTCTGGAGCTGTTTCCAATTAAAAAAATGTTTATTCACAATGTGTGTGTTTTAAACATTATATAACAATAGCTACAATACCTGATTCATAATACAGTTCATCCTACATTCTTAATGCCACATTGTTGGGCTACAACAAAAGGATAATAATCTCCCCTGCTATGAGCACCGGAAGTGCAAGGTAGTAATGTCAGTGCCCTTATGCTCAGCCTGTACAGTTAAAGCTTTCAGAGGATGAGTTTCACATTGTAGCGCCTTAGTGCATCTGATTGCTTTGCAAACTTGCAGTCTAATCATGCAATTGTCATCACCTTCTTGAAATAATTTCTGGTAAGCTTGCATAGGTCTGACGTCCATTGTCCTCTTGCTAAGAACACTGCACCTGATCTGAAAATAAAACAATCGGACTGATTTGCAGAACAATTGGACTGGATTGTGGGTAAACCAGTTAACTGCTTGATTAGAATGAATTTCTTTTGGAAGATTTGAAGTTATTAAAGAAGACGTGTGCAACTTTCAAGTTCAAGTTTATTTGTCATTCAGCCATACATGAAAACCCATGAATACAGCCGAACAAAACAGCATTGCACTGGGGCCAAGGTGCAAAACACAGTACCAACATTCATACACAGCAGAAAGCACACATAGCACGTGTAAGATAGCAAGCGCGTATAGGATATCAATAAAATACAGTCACATAATAATTAATATTGTCTAAGACGCTAAGTCCATGAGTATTGCAGCAGTCTGCAGTTGCACACAATACAACTTGCCTTCTGCCAAGCAAACAGTGGGACAGCTCCAATTTCAGCTTGGACACCACGCCACATCCCTTCCAGTTGAGTGCATTACTCTGACGCCCTTCACCTGGATGGCTGTAAAAAGACGACACCACGGCTTGAGGCCTAGTCCTTACTATGACCAAGGCCACACTGCACCCCCCCCATCAATAAATCACTGAATCAAAATTGCAACATTTCACATTAACAATATCCAACAGGGTCTTGCGATCACAAGAAAAGCGAGTAAGACAATTATTTGCTGTTAGACTGCACGCTGCATTCCCTCAGCGATTCCTCCAACGCTTCTCTGACACAGGCAGTAGTACAGCCCGCACCAAGTCCAGCTCCTTCAGTTTCTCTGCCAACGAGCAACTCACTGATGGGTAGCCCTGCAGAACTTTAAGTTCCTAATGTCCAGCAGAATCTTTCAATCATGAAATAAATATTTTAAAAAGACCATAACACCTTTGGTTGACCCATAGAAGCTGCTGCAATCAAATGCACCGCCTTCTTACTGAAAGGTAAAATAATGTATAAGCTCAACAGATTGTTGAGAACGTGGTAGCTGGAAAGAAAAAGATGTAATTTTTATTATTGCAGAACACCATGTCTTCTTCTCTGTCTTGTTTTACGGCGGTTGACACCCAGCTTAATGGTGCTTTACCGCCACCTTCTGCTACGGAATGTGCAATAGACTTACATTCCAAATCCCTTCACCCAATCTCTCACACACACACACACACACACACACACACACACACACCCTAACCTGCACCGCTTTATCCTTTTATCCTTCTATCTTTGGCCATCCTAATACCCTATTCCTGCTTATCCATCATATCCTATAAAAAAACTCCTGTACCCTTTAAGAAAGCTAAAAATACCCTGACCTGTGCTCTCTCACCCATGCCCAGCAAACCTTTTAATGTGAATTCCTGCACCCCCAATTCCCTTAGATTAATTCTCTGCATCTCTCTCTGTATCCCATACTTCCTGCAACTCAGAACTACATGTTCTACTGACTCCTCTTCCTGACATTCCTCACACAATCCTGTCTGGTGTTTACCTATCATTTTCAATGTTTTGTTTAATGTACAGTGCCCCAGCCTTAACCTAGTCCACACAGTCTCCTCTCATCTGTACCTACCTACCCTACCCTACCTGCAACCACTACCTACCCTAGTACCTGCAACACTTTTTTGTATTTGATATAAATGCCTCCCTTTCCCCTCCCTGTCCCATCTTTCTTGCCACATTCGGTTGACTTTTTCCCAGATTACACACTTAACCTCTGCTTTACTGACACTAATGTGCATTTCTATATTTTTTTCTTTAACGCCCCCTTTGCCAACTTATCCACCCTCTCATTCCCCTTCACCCCTACATGTGCTGGAACTCATAGAAATTTTACCTGACCTCCCTGATTTGCAATTCTTGTGACTGACTGAAGGACTTCGTAAAGTACATCTTGCCAACTGTTTGAGTGAAAAGGCCTTAAACTTGCTAGAACTGAGGATGAATCTGAACATATCAACACTTTGACTCGTCTAGCTTTCTGCACCCATACAGCGCAACCAACACTGCCAGCACTTCCACTGTAAACACCCCTAACTTATTAGATGTTCTTCTACTGATTCCAATTTCTTTTGCTGGCATAGCCACCCCAAAACCTATCACTCCTGTTTTAGGTTCCTTAGCACCATCCGTATAAATCTGAGTATAATCACTATACTTTTCCATCACATGACAGTTAAATGCATTTACCAAATCAGTTTTATATTTTCCTTTCCTTTTTACCTCTAACAAATGCCAGTCTATGTCAGGCCATACAAGCTTCCATGGAGCTACAACCGGATAAACTACTGAAGGACTTATCCTTAGATCAAACACTCCACATTCTTTCGCCATATCATTCCCTACCCGACTAAAGGTATCCCCCTGAAACCTCCCATTTTCCCAGCACTCCTGCAACACTCCTTTAGCAGGGTGAGAATCATTGTGCCCCTGCAAATTAGCCCAGTAGTTTGCCATCAATTGCATTCTTCTTAGTTCCAAAGGCATTACTCTCATTTCTACCTGTAGGGGTGATACTGGTGATGTTTTAAAAGCCCCACTGCACACTCTCAAAGCCTGAGCCTGAATCACATCCATTTTCCTAATAACAGACCTAGCTGCTGATCCATATACTATATTTCCATAGTCCAACACAGATCTTACTAAAGCCACATACATTCTCTTCAAAGCTGAACAACTTGCTCCCCATTCCCTACCACTCAAACATCTCATCACATTTATTACTTTTTTACATTTCTCCCTAACTTTCCTGATATGGTCTGCCCATGTTAATCATGAATCAAATATAACTCCCAGAAATTTAAATGATCCAACCCTTTCTAATTCAATCCCATACGCCCTTAACTTCTTCCCTACCTCAATTCTTTTCTTGGTGAAAAATACTGTTTGAGTTTTTTCTACTGAAAATCTACATCCCCAATCATAACCCCACTCCACCACTTCATAAATTGCTCCTTGTAGTTTCCTGATTATATGCTCCATGTTCCTGCCTCTTTTCCACAAGGCCCCATCATCCGCAAACAGTGACCTACCTATATCCACTGGTACCTTTGTGAAGACATCATTGATCGTAATGATGAAAAGTAATGGGCTAATCACACTACCTTGAGGTGCGCCATTTCCACTATGTACTGTTTTGATAATTCTGATCCAATCCAAACTTGAATTTTTTTCTACCAAACACAAAATTTGAGATGCAGAACATCTCAAAACACATTACATCCTCTAAGCATGTGGCCACTATTGTACTGTTGGAAAAACAGCCGCCATTTTCCATTCAGCAATTTCCCTGAAACAGCAATGGGCTGGGGACCACAATCTGTTTTAGTGAAGTTGTTTGAGGGATAAGCATTGGCCAAGTCATCAGGGAAAGATGAGGATATAGGGATGGGACCCTGAGGGACATTGCTGGTGGTAGGGTTATGTATGTCTGTTTTTCTTTTATTCAAGATAGTGCCATGTGACCTTTCACATCCACCTGAAGAAGCAAGCAAGGTGTTCAGTTATTGCCTCATTCAAAAGACAGCTCTGTTGGCAAAGTAGCTGTCATAGAATGCAGAATATAAAATATTACATCACAGAATCAGGTTTAATAAGACTGGCAAATGTGAAATTTGTTGCCTTTGCAGCAGCAGACAATCCAATACATAATAATAGACAGAAATGTAAATTGTGAATTGCAAGTAGGTACATATATATTAAATAGTTAAGTTAAATAAGTAAAAAGGAAATAAAAAATGTAGTGAGATAATGTTCATGGGTTCAATGTCCATTCAGAAATTGGATGGCAGAGCGGAAGAGGCTGTTCCTGAAACAGTGAGTGTGTGCCTTCAGGCTTCCGTACCTCCTTCCTGATGGTAGTAATGAGAAGGGGGCATGTCCTGGGTGGTGAAGGTCCTTACTGATGGACCTTTAGCCTACAATGTCTATGCCAAGCATGATACCAAATTAAATTAATCCCTTCTCCCAGCACAGGATCCACATGTGTGCTTAGCCCACTGCTCTACTCTCTCTATATCTATGACTGTGTGGCTGGGCACAGCTCAAATACCACCTATAAATTTGCTGAACCATTGTTGGTAGAACCTCAGATGGAGATGAGAGGGCGTATATGAGTGAGATATACCAACTAGTGGAGTAGTGCCGCAGCAACAACCTGGCACCCAATGTCAATAAGACGAAAAAGCTGATTGTGGACTTCAGGAAGGGTAAGACGAAGGAACACATATCAATCCTCAGAGGGATCAGAAGTGGAGAGAATAAGCAACTTCAAGCTCCCTGAGGACCTAACCTGGTCCCAACATATGAATGCAGTTATAAAGAAGGCAAGACAATGACTGTGTTTCATTAAGAGTTTGAAGAGATTTGGTATATTAACAAATACACTCAAAAACTTCTATAGATGTACCACGGAGAGCATTCTGACAGGCTGCATCACTGTCTGGTATGGGGCGGGGGGGCTACTGCACAGGATTGAAAGAAGCTGCAGAGGATTGTAAATTTATTCAGTTCTAGCTAGGGTACTAGCCTACAAAGTACCCAGGACATCTTCAAAGAGCAGTGTCTCAGAGAAGCAGCATCCATTATTAAAGAGACGACACCCAGGGCATGTCCTTTTGTCACTGTTACCATCAGATAGGAGGTACAGAAGCCTGAAGGCACACACTCAGTGACTCAGGAAGAGCTTCTTTCCCTCTGCCATCTGATTCCTAAATGGATATTGAACCCGTGAACACTACCTCACTTTTTAAATATATATTATTTGTTTTTTGCATGATTTTTAATATCAAAATATGCATATTGTAATTTATTATTTCTTCTTCTATATTATGTATTGCATTGAACTACTCTGTTAAGTTAACAAATTTCACAACACATTCAGGTGATGATAAACCTGATTCTGATATTCCATCATTCCCTGTGTATGCATGTGCTTGTCAATACAGTATTATATATCTGACAAGTTGCATTAAGTTTTGTACTCAGGCTTTCTAGAAAGAGACTGGAACTCGGAAGCTGCTAATTTAGAGGCAGTACTATCTATCGTGACAATGCTCTTTAAATATGGATGTACCCATTCTGTGCCTTCCGAATTGCTCCCAAAAAACTCCAGCTATTGCTGTATCTGCCATCATCTCCTTCCAATCAACTCCTCTCTCATACCTCTGTGATTCCCTTTCCTCCACTATAATACTGATACATCTCAAATGCAGGGCAAATTCTATTATGAACACCATCTTCCGAGGGTTCCTTTACTGTAAGCTCACTAATCAACTCTGGTTCAGAACCTAACACCTGGTCCAGAATTTCCTTTACCCTGGTGTGCTCAACCTCAAGTTACTCTGAAAAGGTATCTTGTAGACATTCTATAAACTCCCTTTCTTGGGATCCAGCATCAACCAGATTTTTCCAGTCTGCCTGTATATTGAAATCTCTCATGAAGATTGTAACATTGCCCTTATTACATGCCTTCCCCATTTCCCACTGAAACTTATATCCCACATCTGGCTGCTGTTCAGGGGTCCATATAGAATTTCCATTAGGGTATTTTACCCTTGTAGTTTCTTAACTCTACTCAAAGATTCAACAACTTCCTATCCTATGTCAACTCTTTCTAAGAATTTGATTTCATTTCTTGCCAACAGAACCACCCCACCTTCTCTGCCTATCTACCTGCCCTTTTGATACAATGTATATCCTTGGATTTTAAACACCCAACTGATCTTCTATCAGCCATGTTTCAGTGATACCCACAATGTTGTACCTGCTAACCTCTAACTTTGCTACAAGATCATCTACCTTATTCCATATACTGTGTGTATTCAATCCTGTATTCATCATTCTCTTCAATTCCCCCTCGAATTCCCCCACTTCACCTCATCCCTCTGACTGCAATTTTGCCCTATCATCTGACTGTCCTTCCTCACAGTCTCACTACACACTGCATCAACCTGTACAGATAGCAACTGCCTCATCCTCAAGCCCTATCACTCTAGTTCCCATCTTCTTGCCAACTAAACCCTCCCCAACAGCTATAGTAAACCTGCCCACAAGGATATTAGTCCCTCTCAGATTCATGTGCAACCTATCCTTTTGTACAGGTCATACCTTCCCCAGAAGAGATCCTAGTGATCCAGACATCCATAACCCTGTGCCTGCAACACTTCCTCAGATACTCATGCATCTGTACTATCATTTTATTCCTGCCCTGACTGGTATGTAGTACTGGGAGTAATCCAGAGATTACTACCATGGAGGTCCTGCTCTTCAATCTCTTTCTTAACTCCCTATACTCATTGTACAAGACCTCTTCCTCCTTTCTACCATGTCATTGGTGCCAAAGTACACCACGATCTCCAGCTGCTCTTCCTCACTCTTGTGAATACTCTGTAGCTGTTCTGAGAGATCCTGGACCTCAGCATCTGGGAGGCAACGAACCATCCTGGCTCCTCTTTCATGGCTACAGGATCTGCTGTGTGTCAGACTAACTATTGAGCTTCCTATCACTACTGCTCTGCATGACCTTATCCTTTCAGCCTCCTGGATCGTACTGAGTAGACCCAGCTCCAGCTCCTTGCCCTTGTCGGTCAGGAGCTACAGTTGGGTGCACATCCTGCAGAGGTAGTCATCAGGGAGACCATTAGTTACCCTGCAATCCCACATCTCCCAGGAGGAACATTTCACTGCCTGAACTACCACCCTATCAACACTTGTATACCTCTAACTTCTCAAACTGAAGTCCTAACCTTCTCCTGCTCTTGCCCAAGTCTGTTGAGCTGAAGCCTGTCCACTCACACAATGGCTGCTCTGTCTGTCTGTATCTTGTTTTACGGCGGTTGGCATCCAGCTTAATGGTGCATTACCACCACCCTCTGCTCCAGAATGTGCACTAGACATACATTCTAAATCCCTTCACCCAATCGCACACATACACACACACACACACACACACTACACTTCACCCTCCCATCTTTGACCATCCTAGTATCTTATTCCCGTTTATTCGTCATATTCTATAAAAAACCCCTGTACCCCTTAAAAACGCTAAAAATACCCAGACGTGCTCTCTCACCCATGCCCAGCAACCCTTTTAATGTGAATTCCTGCATCCCCAACTCCCTTAATTTATTTCTCATCATCTCTCTCTGTATCCCATACTTCCTGCAACTCAGACCTACATGTTCTACTGACTCCTCTTCCTGACAGTCCTCACACAATCCTATCTGGTGTTTCCCTATCATTTTCAATGTTTTGTTTAATGTACAATGCCCCAGCCTTAACCTAGTCCACACAATTTCCTCTCTTCTGTTTCCATTACCTACCCTAGTAACTGCAACACTCTTTTGTATTTGATATAAATGCCTCCCTTTCCCCTCCCTGTCCCATCTTTCTTGCCACATTTGGTTGACTTTTTCCCAGATTACACACTTAACCTCTGCTTTACTGATACTAATGTGCATTTCCATATTTTCTTTCTTTAACGCCCTCTTTGCCAACTCATCCACCCTCTCATTCCCCTTCTCCGCTACATGTGCTGGAACCCATAGAAATTTTACCTGACCTCCCTGATTTGCAATTCTTGTAACTAACTGAAGGACTTCATAAAGTACATCTTGCCGACTGTTTGTGTGAAAAGACCTTAAACTTGCTAGAACTGAGGATGAATCTGAACATATCAATGCTTTGGCTTTTCTGGCTTTCTGCACCCATACAACGCAACCAACACTGCCAGCATCTCCACCGTAAACACCCCTAACTTATTAGATGTTCTTCTGCTGATTCCAATTTCTTTTGCTGGTATTACCACCCCAAACCCTGTCACTCCTGTTTCAGGTTCCTTCGCACCATCCGTATAAATGTGAGTATAATCACTATACTTTTCCATCACATGACAGTTAAATGCATTTACCAAATCTGTTTTATATCTTTCTTTCCTTTTTACCTCTAACAAATGCCAGTCTATGTCAGGCCATATAAGCTTCCATGGAGCTACAACCGGATAAACTACTGAATGACTTATCCTCAGATCAAATACTCCACATTCTTTCACGATATCATTCCCTACCCGACTAAAGGTATCCCCCTGAAACCTCCCATTTTCCCAGCACTCCTGCAACACTCCGTTAGTATGGTGAGAATCATTGTGCCCCTGCAAGTTAGCCCAGTAGTCTGCCATCAGTTGCATCCTTCTTAGTTCCAAAGGCATTATTCCCATTTCTACCTGTAGTGCTGACACTGGTGATGTTTTAAAAGCCCCACTGCACACTCTCAAGGCCTGAGCCTGAATCACATCCAGTTTCCTTATAAGAGACCTAGCTGCTGATCCATATACTATATTTCCATAATCCAATACAGATCTTACTAAAGCCACATACATTCTCTTCAAAGCTGAACAACTTGCACCCCATTCCCTACCACTCAAACATCTCATCACATTTATTACTTTTTTACATTTCTCCTCAACTTTCCTGATATGGTCTGCCCATGTTAATCGTGAATCAAATATAACTCCCAGAAATTTAAATGATGCAACCCTTTCTAATTCAACCCCATACATCCTTAACTTCTTCCCTACCTCAACCCTTTTCCTGGTAAAAAATACAGTTTGAGTTTTATCTACTGAAAATCTACATCCCCAATCATAACCCCACTCCACCACTTCATCAATTGCTTCTTGTAGTTTCCTGATTATATAGTCCATGTTCCTGCCTCTTTTCCACAAGGCCCCATCATCTGCAAACAGTGACCTACCTATATCCACTGGTACCTTTGTGAAGACATCATTGATCATAATGATGAAAAGTAACAGGCTAATCACACTACCTTGAGGTGTGCCATTTTCCACTATGTACTGATTTGATAATTCTGATCCAATCCGAACTTGAATTTTTCTACCAAACAAAAAATCTTTAATCCAATTAAAAACTCTCCCACCAACCCCCATCTTGTGCAGTTTAATTAATAATCCTTCCTTCCACATCATATCATAGGCTTTTTCAATGTCAAAGAACACTGCCACTACTGACTCTTTATTTGCCTGGGCCTTCCTTATTTCAGTCTCTAACATAATCACTGAGTCCATGGAATTCCTTCCCTTTCTAAAACCACTCTGATAACTTGCCAGCATTCCCCTTTTCTCAAGCTCATATGATAACCTTTCTGTTATCATCCTTTCCATTATCTTACATATACCTGATGTTAATGCAATTGGTCTATAGCTAGTGGGTTTTGACAGATCCTTGCTAGGCTTCCTTATTGGAATTACTACTGCTTCTTTTCATGTACTTGGTAATCTTCCCTCCTCCCACACTCTGTTATAAAAATGCAGCAACTTCAAGAGCGCTCCTTCTCCTAGATTTTTTAGCATCACAGAGCAGATCAGATCTTTCCCCGGGGAGGCTGGTCTCGATCTCTTTATTGCTTTCACCATTTCTGCTAATGTAAATTGATCATCAATTATATCATCCGTTCCTTCCCTCCTGCTTAACACACCTGGGTGTTGGCTCATTATTCTTTCCCTTCTCCCTTCTTCAGACAAATTTTCTGAACTGTGTATCAGTACAAATGACTTGGCCATGACCTCAGCCTTAGCCCTACTGGAGACTGCAGTATCCTCCTCAGATATCATTACTGGATATTCCCATTCCCTTCTATCTCCTCCCATCCTCTTAATCATTCCCCATATCTCTCCCACAGGTGGTGTTCCTCCTACCTTGTCACAAAAACTCCTCCAACTTGCCCTTTTAGCTTGATGTATAGTTCTTCTCACCACTGCCTGTGCTTTCTTATATTGAACCAAATGCTGCATATTATGGGTTCTTTTAACTAGCCTGAATGCTCTATTTCTGTTTTTTACAGCCTGACAACATTCCTCTGTCCACCATGGTACCAGTTTTCTATTCATCCTATTTTTAATCCTAGGTATAGATCCTTCTGCTGCCATGATAATTGCTGAAGTCACCTGGCTGTTTAAGTCATCTACATTTCCAGAAATATCAATCTTTGTCAACCCTTCTTCACTCAACTTCTGGAACTTACCCCAATCAGCTTTTTCAAACACCCACTTTGGGGTTCCGCCACCTGGTCTTACTTCAACTCTTTCACCCACTGAACACAAAACTGGGTAGTGATCACTGCCTACTGTTGAGGCAGTCCAAACTCCCCAGTTACTAATGCCAGCCAAGTATTAGACACTAACGTAATATCTAACACTGACTCAGTTCCTGTTGTTATATCTATCCTTGTGCCGCTACCATCATTCATACACACCAAATCCCTTTCATCCATCAAATCTTCAATTACCTTTCCATTTGGATCTGTAATCTAATCCCCCCATATTGTGCTATGAGCATTGAAATCTGCACACCACACTACTTTATGTCTGTTTTGTCCTTGTATCTTTAATAGGCTGTCCAATTCCAACCTCTTACATGGATTGTAGTAGTTAATTATAACCACTCCCTCCCCTCTCTCCCACCACTATGTATTCCTGATCATCTCCTTTTTCCAGTACCCTATATGGTATACCTTGCTTGATTAACATAGCACAACCCCCTCCTCCCCCTAGATTTCTATCTTTCCTTATCATTGTATACCCATATACCACAAAGTCTAAAGTTGGTTTCAACCAAGTTTCCTGAATACACACCACATCCGGTTTTACAACCATTTCTTTAATAAAGTGCTTGAATTCCTGGCTATTGGCCAGTAAGCTCCTTGCATTCCATTGTAAAAGAATCACCATTATTAGTATTAACCAACACATGACACTTCCTGGCTTGACTGATTACTGAGGTTCTCCCTCACTTCCTCCCATGTCAGTCCTACTATCCCTAAATGGTTTACTGCTGCTTTTACCACCAGCTGAATTTTGTCACTTTTTGACTTTACCTCAGCCGTACTATTAATCACTCCTGCAATGAATGTCACTAGAGCCTTTTTGTCTACATAAATCCTGTCATTTGTTCTTTGTTGCATCTCTCATATCCTTATTGCTCCCTGTTCATTAGGAGCATTATTCTGTTCTCTTGACATTCTTACAGCTTCTGCATAAGTGATCTTTCTTTTCACTCTTATTTCTTGAATTTTAGTCTCCCATCTGACAACCTCACACCCACTATATGCAACATTACAAGCTCCTCCACAATTGCAGCATTTTGGTTGAACTCTTGTTCCACACTTTCCATATTCATGATCACCCCCACATCTAGCACATCTCCTCTGCCTTTTACAGTTTTTAGCTATGTGTCCAAACCTTTGACAATTATAGCACCTCAGTGGCTTTGGCACATACACCCTTACTGGGTAACTCATGAAACCCAGGAACACCTTCCTTGGCACTCTTTCTTCTTCAAATTCAATCAATACTGATTCACTTTCCTTTTTCACTCCCTCCTTTGTTGTTTTCAGTCTTTGAACATTCATTACTTTCCCTCCTTTGATATTCCTCTTTATCTCCTCCATATTTATACTCATTGGTATCCCCATGATCACTCCTTTACAACCACTATTTTGTGCTCCCACCCTCCCAGTGTATTCCACCTTGCATTTTCCTATCTCTTTTAGCTTGAGTGCTTTCTCAAGTTGTTCATCATTCACACATCTTACCAATAAGTTGCCATCATTAAGGACTTTTGCAAATACTATTTCCCCTATCTTATTTGTCAGAGTTGTTGTTAGCACAAACAGGTTAATTTTCTTTATATGTCCCTGAGCCTTCTCATTAAACCTAATTATGACAACACCTCCTCTCTGAGCTTATTCATCTTCCTCACTTTCAGAGCTTTCTCCACCATCATTTCTTATTCTTTTATTCCCTTTGTCTTGGTTTTTATTTATCCATCCCCTCACTACCTCCTCATTCCCTTTATTTCTCCCTTCACAATAATCCACCTCTCCCCAGCTGCCTACTTCTGGTCCCAAGTCTCTATCCCTCTCCTTCTCCACTTTCTTTCCCTCAACCCCACCTCTTATCTTGTCTGCCATTACAGGACCCACACAACCTCCTCCCAGCAATTTCTATTCCTTCCCCACTCTCTGTCCCTCAACAGGTTCCAAACCACATTCACACATCAAACAAAACACAACCAGCTTCCAGTCAAGCCAACTCCTCTGGCCAATGGCTGCTCTGTCCTACCCTTGTTTCTTTTTATTGGTCCTTGTTAATTAACCCTAATTAACCCAATCAATCTCCCACTCCATAGACAAGTCCTGACAGGCCCACTAGATTTTTAAAACTGCTTCGTAAAGTTCACAAGGAACTGTCTCATTTCAAAGTTGTTTCATTTCGACATGACTAGAATATAAGAGCATGGTTGTAATGCTGAAGTTTTATAAGGCATTGGTCAGATCAAATTTGGAGTATTGTGAGCAGTTTTAGGCCCCTTATATTGGTATTGGAGAAGGTCCAGAAGAGGTTCATGAGGATGATACTGGGAATGAAAGAGTTAACATATAAGGAGCATTTAATCGCTCTGAGCCTGTACTTGCTGGAATTTAGAAGAATGAGGGGGGATCTCATTAAAACCTATCGAATATTGAAAGGCTGATGTAGTGTGGGTGTGGAGGGCAAGTTTTATATGGTGGGTAATTCTAGATCCAGAGGGCGCAGCCTCAGAATAGTAGAATATCGTTTTAGAACAGTGCTGAGGAGGAATTTATTTAGCCAGAAGGTGTTGAATCTGTGGAGGCCAAGTCATTGAGAGTATAGTATTTAAAGCAGAAGTCGATAGTTTCTTGATTTGTCAGGTCATCAAAGGTTATGGGAAGGAGGCAGGTGAATGGGATTGAGAAGGGTAATAAATCAGTCATGATGGAATGGTGGACAGACTCGATAGGCCAAATAGCCTGATTCTGCTCTTGTGTCTTATGGTCTTAAGTGATTAGAAAGATGCCATTAAGACAAGCCAAAGGAGCAGAAGTCGGCCATTCGGCCCATCGAGTCTGCTCTGCTATTTTATCATGAGCTGATCCATTCTCCCAATTTAGTCCCACTCCCCTGCCTTCTCACCATAACCTTTGATGCCCTGGCTACTCAGATACCTATCAATCTCTGCCTTAAATACACGAAATGACTTCACCTCCACTGCTGACCGTGTCAACAAATTCCATAGATTTACCACCCTCTGGCTAAACAAAAAAAATTAACTTAGAAAGAGTGCATAGGAGATTTACAAGGATGTTGCCAGACTCGAGGGACTGAGTTATGGAGAGTGACTGAACAGGATAGGAATTTTTGCACTGGAATGCTGAAGAGTAAGAGGTGGCATTATAGAACTACATAAAATCATGAAGGGCATAGATAGTTTGAATGCACAAAGCCTTTCCAGGGTTTAGAAATCAAGAACTAAAGGGTTAATGGTAGTAAGGGAGAGATTTCGTAGGAACCCGAGGCACAACTTTTTCACCCAAAGAGTGGTGAATATATGGAATGAGCTGCCAAAGATAATTACTGAGACAAGTACGTTAACAATAATTATAAGGTACTTGGACAGGTATAAGAATAGGAAAGATTTGGGGGGACATGGATGAAACACACATAAGTAAGACTAACTTTGATAAGAATCTGGGTCACAATGGACCATTTGGGGTGAAGGGCCTGTTTCTCCATTGTATGTATTTATGACTCTAACAGTGACCTTGGAAGTTGACAGATTACTGTAATGTGGAGTGAAAGAGAGAATACACACTGCAGTATCTGGAAGCAGGTAAGTGCCACTCCTTACTCAGGTAAGTAATCCAGGGACAATCTGAAGTGTGCCATTGTATTGTAGCGGTTAGTGGGAGATCATTATAGCTCAGCGTGTTCTGAAGTTCGGAGCTCATTTCTAGCACAGTCTGCAAGGAGTTTTTACGTTCTCCCCGTCAGCACGTGGGTTTCCTTCCACAGTCCAATTACGTACTGATTAGTAGGTTAATCTGGTCATTGTAAATTGTCCGGTGATTAGGCTGGGGTTAAACAGGTGGTTTGCTGTTCAGTACATTTTGTTGGGCCGGGACAGCCTGCTCCACACTATATCTCTAAATAAAAATAAAATAAAATAGGTAATAGAGGTGGAACTATCAACAAAACATTGTTATTGAAGATAATTGAATTCCAATTTTGTCATAAATGATGACCTATTAAATTATATATCAAAAGTCACACAACGTGCTGCACACCATTCTCATGTGTAAGTTAGCAAATATTTCCTACTCTCTGTAATTCTGCGCATAGCTTCATGTTTGTCTTCAATAAAATTTAAGAAGATGAATTGTTAGCCATTCATTGAAATGTTTGACAGCATTTCCAAATGGCTTAATGGTTTGTTGGGCAGCACTGAGGCACAGGTATTGTGAATATATTTAGCTAGTGCAAGGAATAGCTACGCTGATCAGCTATGTCAACGGGATCATGGATGAGACGAGCGTTGTAAACCTTGAACCTGTCAGCCATGAAATGAGGAAAAATGATAGAGTTCCTTACTGAGGCAGAGAAGATACCCAGTAACATAGAAAATATTAATCATGGGTATTATTTCAAGATAACCAAGCTTCAGATCAAGAGGGCAAGCTGATGTCTGCGGTCACGAAGCAGTTTATCATCCAGAGAGCAATTAACAGCAAAAATGTCCTTTGACATAAAAGGACAGAGCCTGAAGAAAAAACACTGATGCTATAAAAAGTGATAGTTAGCTGCAGTTTATGACTTTTTATAGTTATCAAATGTTCCACAATATTCCTGACCTGAGACTACTTACTCTGTGTGAAAGAGTAGTGCCCCAGGTAATTTGCTATGATGGACAGAGTTTCATGCTGCAACATAATACATTCACCAAGCTGTGTTAAATGATTTGTTTTTTTTTTGTTAGAGATGATTTATCAACAGACAATCCTAACAGAGGAGTGCCAGAGAAAGTAAGCTCCAGGGTGAGAACAGAACATTGTTGAGAGCAGCTATACTTGGTTGTTAATTGGTAGCCATGGGAACTCCCATCTTCTTTTGATTGTCAAGGCAATGAGTGCAGGCTAGCATGTTTTCTGAAAGTTAAGTTCACGGCAGAAAGCTGCTATGAAGCTTTTCTCATTCTCTATTTCAATCCTTTCGGAAAGACACAGAGTATCAGGTCACAGCAGTATCAATTCCTGGCATAAGCATGAAGATCTCATTCCAACATTGGCAATTCTTTTGGTACAGTTCTATTCACAATTATATGTTCCATTGACAACCCAATTACTTCTGGCTGGTATGCGAGAGGATTAACTCCGGTATGGAGAAGGCCAATCACATTTTTCACCACTTTCCAAGGTTCTGAATCACACTGAGTCTAACAGAAAGACTTTGGTTTCCTCTTCAGCCTTTCACGGCGGGACTCAGGTGTCACCGAAGAGGATTACACAAAGAGCCAAAATGTCTTCCAGTAGTTCTCAGTACTTGTTTGGACCACTGTGGAATAGATGTGGTCAACAAGCCAGCAACTGATTGTTTGTAATCAAAGACAATTTACCATCTTGGTGAAGTAGAAGTGAATGGACATCATCAAAGCAATACTGTCGCTAATTTCCCCTGCCTCTGAAAACATTCCAATAGTGCTTTGCATAAAACTCAGCAACAGACAGGAATCTCCATTCTTGGTCGCCAAAGATCTCTGAAGATTCATTTGATCCCAAAGTGGTTTTACTCTTTAATTTAAAAGTTAAATGAAGATAAGAACAAATAATTAAGTAAGTGGGTGAATGTGAAGTGGGTTTTATCCACCTGAACTTTAGCCTGTTCAGTCT
Source organism: Mobula birostris (assembly GCF_030028105.1). Classification (NCBI taxonomy): domain Eukaryota; kingdom Metazoa; phylum Chordata; class Chondrichthyes; order Myliobatiformes; family Myliobatidae; genus Mobula; species Mobula birostris. Next base: position 12,048,357 of record NC_092378.1, on the reverse strand, counting down.
GCACTCTGTGCTGGATTGAGGCCGTGACTTCATGTCTGTAGACTTGCTTTCGTAAAACTTCAGTTATGAATGCTATTTGCTGACTTTTATTGTTTGCATGGTTTTTTTTTTCCTCTTTCTGCATATTGGGTGTTTGACGATCTTTTCTTAATGGGTTCTTTTGGGTTACCTCCAAGAGGACCACAACCTTGTTATAGTTTGGAGGCTTGTGTTCCTCAATGACCCGGAGAGCTATGTTGGCTGGAGTCAGGGCTTTGTGCTTCAACTCTTGGTAGGATCATCCATGCCTAACAGGTCAAAGGGTAGAGGGCAGACTAAGAGTGGTCTGCCAGTCCTCCAGGTTTGGGGGATCAGCTCAGGGCTAACAATTCTGACTGGTAAAACAAAATTGTTATGGAGGTAGCAATGAAGGATCCTTCTACATCTGAGTGTGACAATGCTCCTGAATCACTGAGAGTAGTGATAACAAAGAGGAAGCTGCTGACAAGATGGAGGAAGCTCTGAACACTGCCAGAGCTGGAGGACCTTCATTGCTGCCCTCAACATCAGTGGCGTAACAGGCAATTACCTTACCATTTGGGTTTCTTTGTTTTGTGGCTGCCTATAAGGAGATTCTATAATATATAGATAATTAGTGTACTTTGAACTTTAATGCAAAAAATTCCTATTGCTTTCATATCTCAATGTTTCAACATTGCTATTGCATTTGAAAGGAATTTTGCTAGACTTTGTAAAAGTCCATTTGTCACTGATTTTTAGAAAGACCTCAAATAATTTAATATACCATGAAGTATTTTGAAGCAGTGCATTGCACAATAAAAAGAAGCGTCATGTAAAGCCAGTTAAACAGATGTTTGTTGAATAAAGAATGTTGGCCAGGGAAGTGGGAGAAATTCCCAGTTTCCGAATAGCGTCAAACAATTTTAAACACTTAATTGAACCATTACAACAGATAGATGAGTCTTGCATTTAATGTCTCACTTCAATGAGTCTAGCAAAATTATGTATGCTTCTTTATAGCAGTTATCAATAAATATGTTATTTTATTGCACACTCTGAAATAATATAATAGAAACAGTTCAAAAACTGCTTGCTTAAAATTAAATGAATTTTTTCCCTCAAAGGAATAAAAATGCCCATGGTTCACGTATTGCTTCATATCAAAGGTTTGGATATTTTGGATATTTTAGATATTTTAGTTGAAGTGGACAATTTTTGAATCAGTATAGCTTCGAAGCTTTAAGCTCTGAGTATTAACTTTTTTCTTCTAGCAGTTCAAACATGTTCCTCTGTGTCCATCTTACCAGTTCTTCTAAAAGAGTGCAGAGGGAGTTAAGCTCTATCACTAATCATCAGTTAGCTTCATTGATCCTTACCATAATGAGGTTCTCCCCCAAATAAAAAATGCTCAGGGTATTTTTAATCTCTCGGTTGTAATTAACTGCTAGCAGCTCAGTGCTGAGTTAAGAGAAATTGTTTGATCCAATCTCAGGGTCATAATGTTGCAGAATTAAGCCCGTACCCTTCCATTTCTTGCTTATGCAAGTGTGTAACTAAATATCTCTTAAACATGGTGATTGTATCTTATTCCGCCACTTCCTCTGACAGTGAGTTCCAGATATCAACCACGCTGTTAAACCCTGAAGACTGAGGGGTGATCATATGGAGGGTTATAAAATCTTTTATCCACTTTGCCTTCACCCTGTTCAGCTTGGGCTCTGTGCTGAATTAAGGCTGCGGCCTGCATCGGCTGCAGTGGTGCCTGACCTCGTGTCTGTGGACTTGCTTTCATAAAGGAACCAATTCTGAATGCTATTTGCTTACTTTTATTGTTTGCACAATTTGTTTTTTTCCCTCACTCTGCATGTTGGATGTTTGCCGGTCTTTTTTCTTAATGGGTTCTTCTGGGTTTCCTCCAAGAGGACCACAACCTTGCTGTAATTTAGAGGCTTGCTTGCGTCAATAATCTGGAGAACTATGTTGGCTGGAGTCAAGGCTTTGTGCTTTGGCTCTTGGTAGGGTCATCCATGCCAAACGGGTCAAAAGGTAGAGGACAAACTAAGGGTAGAGGTCTGCTGGTCTTCCAGGTTTGAGGTGCATATTTAAGGTGAGAAATCTTTTCCCAAGGTAAGATTTAAGATGAGGGCATAGGTTTAAGGTGAGAGGGGTAAGATTGAAAAGGTTATCAGAGAGGCAACTTTTTAAGAGGATGGTGGGTATATGGAAAGAGCTGCCAGGGGAAGTGGTAGAGCATGTAGGCAGCTACATGGAAAAGAGAAAATCTGCAGATGCTGAAAATCCGAGCAACACGCACAAAAAGCAGGAAGACCTCAGCAGGCCAGGTAGAATCCACAGGAAAAAATACATTTGACGTTTCAGGCTGAAACGTCAACTGTATTTTTTCCATAGATGCTGCCTGGCCTGATGTGCTTCTCCAGCGTTTTGTGTGTGTTGATGGGCAGCTACATGGACAGGCAATGTTCAGATGGATATGCGTCAAACTCAGCTAAATTAAATTAGCTCAGCAGGCCACCTTGGTCAGCATGGTCAAGTGGTACCCCAACGTACAGTATCTGTGAATCTCTATGAATTTATAACTTCCCTTTGAAACTCCTTCCTCTCAGTTTGAATCCAGGATATTCCTTGATGCACCTACTATGGGAGAAGATATTCTATCTCTCCTATATATGCCTCCTATAATTTTATATTTTGCTATCACCGCTTGGCCTCCTCTGCCCTCGGGAAAATAAACCCAGGCTATCCAATTGCTCCCCATAACTAAAGTCCATCAAATCATGCGACATCCTGGTGAATTTCCTCTGTGCTATCGCCAGCAGAGCTCTATCCTTCATAAGACTAAGGTCATTTGTCCCATTGCACCTTCTCTGTCATTTTATTATGACTGATCCATTTACCTCTCAGCCCCAATCTTCTGCCTTCTCTACATGTCCTGACTAATCAAGAATCTATCGACCTCTGCCTTAAATATACCCAGTGACTTGGCCTTCACAGCCGCCTGTTGCAATGAATTCCACAGACTCACCACTCTTTGGCTAAAGAAATTCTGCCTCATCTCCATTCTAAGCGGACGCTCCTCAATTCTGTGGCCGTGTCCTCTGGTCTTAGACTCCCTCACCATAGGAAACATCCTCTCCACATCCATTCTTTACAGGCCTTTTAACATTTGATAAATTTCAATGAGATTCCCCCTTATCCTTCTGAATTCTAGTGAGTACAGGCTCAGAGCCATTAAACACTCCTCGTATGATAAACTTTCCAATCCTCGAATCGTTTTCCAAAACATCCTTCGAAACCTCTCTGATGTCAGCTCATCCTTTCTTAGATAAGGGGCACGAAACTGCTCACAATACTCCAAGTGAGGCATCACCAGTGCCTTATAAAGCCTCAGCATTACATCCTTGCTTTTTATATTCTAGTCCTCTGGAAATGAATGTTAACATTGCATTTGCCTTCCTCACCAATGGCTCAACCTGCAAATTAACCTTTTGGGATTCCTGCATGAGGACTCCCAAGTCCTCTTCACCTTCTAGCATGGTAATACTCCATACATAGTCTAACATATTGTCTCGAATGTTACCTTCTGTGGCTATACTTATAAAGCAAGTATGTCATGTCTTCTTCACCATTTTGTCTAACAGGGTTGTCACTTTCAGTGAACTATGGACTTGAGCTTCAAGGTGCCTATCCTCATCAACATTACTTAGTGCCCTACTATTTACTGAATATGCCCTACCCATCTTGGAATTGAAATTGGAATTAACACTGATCTAATCAGTGTACCACTGATCACAAGCTTCTCGTCAGAAAAGTGTCCTTTCACCGTTACCCCCGACTCAATTTAGGATCCAGTTGGTCAGACAGTCTTGCTTCCCATATGCCTGAACCTTCTGGACTAGCCTACTATGTGGGATCTTGGCAAATGTCTATAAAGACTTTTCCACTCGACAGGTGCTGCCTGAACCATTCCTTCAGTGCTTATGCTGTGCTCCAGATTTCAGCATCTCTGGTCTCCTGTCTCCACTCGCTATGGTTGGATTCTGACACTTACATGACTTTTTTCTATTATTGTGTATTGCATTGTACTGCTGCCGCATAGACAACAGGTTTCACAATTATGCCGATGATATTAAACCTGTTTCTCATTCTGATTCTTCGGAAGTCAGGAATAAGACATAGAACCTATTACTGAGAAATGTTATTAAGTGTTACAAGAACAAAGGATAAGCAAAACAGAAAAACAGGAGCTGAGGGAACAAATAAAGACATCAGTAAAAACAATCATAAACACACGAAAGTCTGCAGATGCTGGAAATCCAAAGCAACACATACAAAATGCTGGAGGAACACAGCAGGTGAGGCTGCGTCCATGGAAGTGAACAAGCTGTCGAAGTTTTGGTGTTAGACCCTTCAGGACTGAAAAGGAAGGGGGAAGATGCCAGAATAAAAAGGTGGTTGGAGGGGAAAGGGGACGGCTGGAAGGTGATAGATGAAGGTGTGGTAGCGAGTCAGGGAGAGTCCATGGTCAAAAGGTAGGAAGGCGGCAGAGATCACAAATGGGGAGCAATGAGAGAGGGTTTCACTGAACTCCCCTTGAAGGGAAGATTTAAACTTCTTCAGGGTCAGCATCCCATGAAGAGACTTTGCAGTGGCGCAGAAAATCATAAACACAAGACCGTCTGCAGATACTAGAGATCAAATACAGCACACACAAAATGCTAGAGAAACTCAGCAGGTCATGCAGCATCTATGGAAGTAAATAAAGAGTCGATGCTTTGGGCTGAAACCCTTCTTCAGGACTGAAAGGAGAAGACACCAGAATAAAAAGTTGCGGGGAGAGGGAAGGGGAAGGAGGCTAGAATAAGATCGGTTGTAGTCATCTCATAATCAGATTAGAAGGTTTCTAGTGATGGCAGTTAACCTATAAAGTAGCAGGGTTCATGTGGCATGGCACCTGCTTCAGAAGAATAAGAAGAAGCTAGAAAAATACAGAAACAACTGTACTGTAATGGTTGGAAAATTTACCGAACTGAAATTGACATGTATACAGTATAGGTAATTATATAAAAATACAAACAAACATAGGAAAGTTAAACCACAAGGAAGGTACAAGAAAAATAACAATTCTATTCCTTAATTTAACATCACAGATGACGCTTGATGACCTATTATTATCAATCTTCTTAGTTATCTTTTCAGTTTAGTGAGACCAGACTGGAAAGAGTGATCAGTTTCAAGTTCCTGTGGGTCAATGTCTCTGAAGATCTATCCTGGGCCCAACATATCAGTGCAGTTACAAAGAAAGCAGGACAGTGGCTATATTTCATTCGGAGTTTGAGGAGGTTTGGTATGTCGCCAAAGACATTTGCCAATTTCTATAGATGTACCATAGAGAGCATTTTAACTGGCTCCATCACCGTCTGGCATAGGGATGGGGGTTCTAATTCACAGGATCGAAAGAAGCTGCAGAAAGTTGTAACCTCAGTCAGCTAAATCATGGGCACTAGCCTCTGTAGCATCCAGAACATTTTCAAGGAGCGATGCCTCAAAAAGGTGACATCCATCTTTAAGAACCCTTATCACCAAGGTCATGCCTTGTTCTCATTGCTACCATCAGGGAGGAGGCACAGGAGCCTAAAGGCACACACTCAATGATTCAGGAACAGCTTCTCCTCTACCATCTGTTTTCTGAATGGACATTGAACCCATGAACACTACCTCACTACTTTTTTGTTTTTATTATCGTATGTTGCAATATACTACAGCCACATGACAACAAATTTCACAACTTTGCCCGTGATATTAAACCTGATTCTAATTCTGACTTCCCCTGAACAATACTGTGCTATATCTGATCAGTCTTAACCTTCTAAAAGTATGTCTCTTAGGATTTTCTCCAGTAATATCACTACCACTGGCATAAGGCTCATTAGCATGTCATTACTTTGTTTTCCTGCTGCCTTCTTTGAATAAATAGTGAGAGATCCAAAGCTGTTGCATCCAGGCTGTGCAATTGCCTTAACAGCCTCACTTCCTTTCAAATGGAAAAAAAACAAGATCCAAACAACGAAGGGTTTTAGTGACATTTATTCAAGATTGTTTATTCACTTGAAGGATTTCTGATTTACTGATATGTATCACTGCACGTGTGAGATATTTTACAAAATTCATCTGCATATGGTCCCAAAGGTTGAGAATCTGCAAAGCTATAAATCAGAACATTATGGGCAACAATTTTTAATCACAATTTTATCACAACCACAAACACAAATTGTCAAAATTTAACTACAATTGAATTGCTAGGCTTTGTAATCAGTATAAATATGATATTCTACTTGTGGATCTAAATTTATCTGTTGGCGTAATTGGATGGTCATATTTTGGAATGTATTTTATTACTACGTTTGAAAAATTACTAAAGCAAGGTCAGTAGGTTTATTTCTGTCTAATTTTCAATTTCTGAAAAGCCCAAACGAGGGCTTATTTTCTCCTTTGTATAAAAAATACAGTGAGTAAAGAGATTTCAGAGCAAAAGGAGACAGAAGGAGACTTTTCTTTCACTGGCTTACCTGAGACTAGGATTTATTAATTTAACAAAGTCCAGAAGAAACATTTGCCAATGAGGCCTTGTCAGAGGTCAGTCACCAAAACGATTGTGAAGACAAGGCTAATGAATAAATTATTGCAGCCCATACACATAGCCATACCTGTTTTAATGATGGATAACTATGCCCTACAGCAGGGTACCCCAACCTTTTTATGCCATATACTCTTACTATTGACCGAGAAGTCCGTGGACCCTAGGTTGGGAACCACTTCTCTAGAGTTTTTCAAGTGTAACTCACATAATGAGCATTGAGTACATTTATTTTACTTATTTTATATGTCATAGAGCAAAGCCCACTACAAGTAGATGAGACCAAGTTTCTTCAAGAACATTTTACTTAAGTAGGGACAGACAACCATAAGCAAAACAAAAATCAAAGTCCCCTTTCACCCCAGATATTCTCTCTTCTTCTCCTGCATTTCCATCGGTAGAAGACACAACAATTTGAAATCATATCCACCAAGTTCAAGGATAACTCAAACCTGCTGTTTCAAGGACCTCATGTGTGATGTAAAATGAACAGTTGATCTCTCATTCAACCTCATCATGGCCTTGTACCTTATTTGTCTGCACTTTCTCTGTAACCGTAGAATAGAACAGCCTACTGCCCATTACACTTCAGATGTTTAGGGCAACAATGAAGGTCCTCTATCTCTGACGGTGATCAGGGCTTCCTTCATCATGTCAGTAGCTTGGTTTTCACTGCTGTCAGTTATGAAAGTCTCAGGTGGAGACTCAGGGATACAATCTCACTCAAATATAGAATGATTCTTCATTGTTGTTTCTCTTGGCAAGTTTTTGACCGGTCAGGGTTGTTAGCTCTGAGCTGAACCCCCAAACCTGGAGGACCAGAGGACCACTCTTAGTCTGGCTGTGACCTGTTTGGCATTGGTGACCCTACCAAGAGTCAAAGCATAAAGCCCTGACTCCAGCCAACATAGCTATGTGGGTCATTGAAGCATGCAAGCCTCTAAATCCTAAGAAAAGGTTGTGGTCCTCTTGGAGAAGAACAGAATAGAACTTTATTGCCATTGCTCAAGCGAACTACAGTATATTCTGTATTCTTTTATTACTTTTCACTATGCACTATCTTGATGTACTTATATTTGGATCGATCTGTCTTGATGGCATGCAAACAAAGTTTTTCAGTGTAGTTCATTGTGCTTGACGATAATAAATCAGTTACCAATAATGCACAAAAAAGAAATACTCAAAGTTGTATCTAAGTATGTGGTTACATCCTCACTTATCAAAAAGGCTGCCCCCTCTCCTCACTTAACTATACCTTGTCACATCTGTAGCATCTATATCCTGGAATACTGAGATAGTTCTGCTTTTCTCTCAGTCATGTTTCTGTTATGGTTGTAATATGCCAGTTGCTTCATTCTCTTTTAGACTTGCTCATTGCAAATTAGATCAATGAATGTCAAATGCAATTGTCTTTTTTTCACATCTCTATATATGTTTTGGCAATTTGTATTTGTTGACTGTTGTCAAATTGTAATTGAATATTGTTGCTTATTATGTTCTGGATTAGAGCTTTCTGACTGATCCAACCTTGGCACTATGAGAAGATGACCATTTAAGCTACCTCACTATAGATAATACTCCATATATGGTCAAACCAATACTTTATTAAAATCTTTCATGACAATCTTCCATTGTCCTTACTAATCATGCCTTTTCTGTCTCCCATTGTAATGTGCACCCCACATCTTTATTTCATTGAAAATATAACAGTTTCAGGATTGCCATTATTAATACTAATTTTATTCCATATTTGCTCTGCTGATGATGGATTGATGACCAAGTAATTAGGAAGACAAAGAGGAAACCAAGAAGAAATTTGTCGATGATTGATCAGGGAGGAAAGCAGGTAAATGGGGACACTTAGGAGAAGATTGGGAGGTGTTCCGTATAATGGTATTTCCTGCAAGTGTGGTGGGGTGGAGAGAGTTAGGGAGTACAGTATGACTCTGCAGTGGATGGGGAGCTGGAGTAAAATCTGGTGGTGATTACAGTTGGTCTTAAAATACTGGAGCAGTAGGAGAGAACAACTCTTGTAATTTTCTCCTTTGGTTTTGCTGGCAACAGTTCATGTAATGCGGATTTGGGAGGAGTTTCTGCAGCTGAGGCGCATAATGATAGAGTGCAGAAAAGCCATGATGGATAATGCTGCAGCAGTGATGATGATGCATGCCGGGTGGTATCACTGTGCTTACCCAGTGGCGTTCGTGCATATGCATTTCATGCACAGGCCTCTGTGTTCAGGGTCAACCATGAATGTTGCATCCTACTTGTCAACAATATCTGTGTATTTACAAAAACAATGCTAATTGCCAAGGTAGTACAATGTGGAGAGAAAGCTGTTGCCCATGTAGCAAGCTACTCCTCTCCACGTGTTTGAAGAACCCAAAAGAACAGCAGAAACTGATATAGTTTGGCACCAACTATGTGCAGGAGCCCTGGTAAAGTTTTCTTTTCCACAATACGCGTGCAGATGATCTGATCCATAAGAATTCAGGGTTTAGGGCCCCAAACAGTCCTTCCACGTGAAGCAACACTTCACCTGGGAGTCTGCTGGGGTCATCTATTGTGTCCGGTGCTCCCGATGTGGCCTCCTCTGCATTGGGGAGACCTGTCCTAAACTGGGGGACCGGTTCATTGAGCCCCTCCGCGTCATCTGCCACAAGTGGAACTTCGTTATGGCCAAACATTTTAATTCTGATTCCCATTCCCTTTCCGGCCTAATGATCAACGGTCTCCACTTGTGCCAGGATGAGTCCATCTTCAGATGAATAACTCCTTATATTCCGTTTGGGTACTCTCCACCTGATGGCTTGAATATCGATATCTCCTTCCAGTGATCTTCTCCTCCCTCCCCGTTCCCCACATTGACCTTTCACTTCTTCTCATCCGCCTATTACTTCCCCTGGGTCCCCTCCTCCTTCCCTTTCTCCTATTGTCCACTCTCCTCTCCAATCAGATTCTTTCTTCTTCAGCTCTTGACCTTTCCCACCCACCTGGCTTCACCTATCACCTTCCAGCTACCCTCCTTCATCTCCCTCCACCTTTTGATTCAGGCATCTTTCCCCTTCGTTCTTTGTCTTGGAGAAGGGTGTCAGCCTGAAATGTCAACAGTTTATGCTTTTCTAAAGATGCTGCCTGACCTGCTGAGCTCCTTCATCATTTTGTGTGTGTTGTTGTGGTAAAATTCAGTCATTTTGTGCATAAACTCATTTCAGTATGTAGTAGCCTGGAATTATTTTCATTCACAATGGAAACATTTGTCTCAGCCTTTGCTGTGTTGAATGTAAGTCTACTCCTTCTTCTCAAGAATTTTATCCTTCATTCACTAAGTCCATTTCTAGAACTCATATCTCCTTTTAGGGAATTGTTGATTTTTCTTTCAATTTGGGTGTGTTGCTTCAAGTCAGTTGTGTTTGGTTAGTATTAATTCTGCTGAAACAGCCCATTTTTGACTTTGGAAGCATTGCGTACATTTATTCTGTCATTTTATTTCTTCATTACTTCCTGTTACTGTTTGAGCAGTACTTTTTTTCATTTAAAACTGCTCTTGATTCTACATGTGCAGCCTGACTATATCCTTTGTTTAATAGACAATTTCCTGGCAAGCCTTGCTTTGACTTGCAGTTAACTTGGAATGTTGATACTTGTGTTTTTCTTTTTCTTTTATATTGCATTGGATTTTTAAAAATCTTTTTCCTTACTGTGTAACTTGACCTTAGCAAGCTACTTGCGTTATTTTATCTTCTCTATTTTTCTTTTCTATAATTCATTTTACAAGCTGATAGCAGTTCGTTTGCGCTACTTGATCTTACAATAAAACTGGCTCTTTAGTATTCTTCCAAGATAAATACATTAGTAATTGTGTTTTTTTAAACTTCGGTTGCCAAATAACTTTATATTGGTTCCTGGCTTTGTAATTTAACATGCATTGTCTAGATAACACAGAGATCAGCCGGAAAGAGAATGCACAAAATTACTTTGAACTCTTAATTTAAAAAAAATATATCACGTGTTGTCATTTGCACATTAACATCTTTTTTTGATGCTTAATTGTGCACAATTTTAACCATTCCAATTTTAAGTGTTTTTATGCCACGACACCAAAAGCAATTCAAGACTGCAAAGCAACAGCTTTATTTCTCGAGTGTTGTGATGAGGTTTTATATTGTGAACCAAGTCAGTTGCCCTGAATACTGGAACTCAACAATCTCAGCTGAGATTAAAGCAGTGAGAAGGATGATGAGAAAAATGTTAGTTTTGTCTTTCAAGAGCTAAACCTGAACATAGCACCGAATTTTACATGATATCTGTTATTGGTTGCCTGTGGTCAACAATATCTGCGTATTTACAGAAACAATACTAATTGTAATCACCATTTGAATAATAATTTGGATTTTTGCACAAGGAACAAAGAACTCACTTGAAATGTAAATGTAATGCAGATGCAGATGTAATGCTTTTTGTATTGCAGTGTTTGTAGACACGCTTGTTCTGTCTGACTACTCCTTCATAATGAGCGTGTTGTCCAAGTGTTTGCTCATGTCAGTCACCTGCTAGGTCAGAGTATAGAGGTCAGATCCCGAGCCTGATGTTGCTTGCAGCCTAGGAACCATGTTATTCACGATTTGTGTTTCTCAGACAGTTATATATTCAGTAGAAGAAAGGATTTTCTGAAATAAGACCAACACCCAATGCCCTGTTTTACCACAGAGCTTCCCATGGAGTAGCACAGAGCATTCATTCAGCAATGCGTTATACATTAATTTATTTCATCATGAAAAAGAGTAAAGTGATAGTCACCTTACCAACAGGCTCAAAGGCATCTTCAAACAAGCATATTGAGAACACAGACAGAATCCCTTTTGACACTGTGTCATTGCCGCTCTCAACAAACATATCTAAGTTCACTCAGCAATGGCGAATAAAACAGGGGATTATGGGGTTTATTCAGTTTTGTGCACAAAAGGGACAAGTAAATGTTTCAATATTGTACATAATACAACATAATAAGTGTTCAAACACTAGAAACAAATATTAAAAAAGGTTAAAAGGATATTTATGATAAATTAGCTCAACTCAAAATGTTCTGCAATCATTAAAAAAATGATAAAGGAATGTGCTCCAAATTGCTGCCATACAAAGAATGGGAGGCAATGCGTTTATCAAATCTGTGTTCTAACCGTGCTCAAAATAAATTAAAATATTGGTGTAACAAAAAGTGTCCTCTTATGTGAATGCATAATATTCATTATTTTCTGACAGAATAAAGCTCAGCTTTGCTAATTTGCGTTACTCAGGAAAATAAATTGATCTACACCATTTGACAAGGTGTAGAGGGATGAAAGCCATTTGTCATGGTGTCAGCATAAAAGCATCAAAACCACAGCGGATGCACAGAGTCCAAAATACATAACTTCATCTAGGACAATGTGAGAGACGACTTTGTGAAAACATTAAACTTGCTCAGCTGTTAGTTCTCCAGACTCTGAATCTGAAAATGTCTGCATTTCAAAAGCCTGACAATCGGGTTGATTGTATAAGATAATTCAATGCATTGCTGATGGATTCTGCATTTCAAATGTGATGGTAATTTCTTGGGGGAAAATCTCATCACTTCCATTGTCAGAAGTCAAGTTTAAATCAGGAAAGGAGGTGGAAGAGGAAAATCAATGTAAGGGTTGGATTCCATTGAGGAGCAGGATAGAAAGTTAAGAAGAAAGTGAATAAGAGAAGAGGCGAGAGAGAGAGAGAACATATTTATAAGAGAAGAGAATGGAGTACAAGACAGAAATAAACAAACGATATATCAATGAAAAGAGGTTTGAATACAGCTTTTGAAGCAGGGAGGAATATAGTTCAAAGTACATTCATTATCGAATTTCATATGTGTCATATACTACTCTGAGATTTATTTTCTTGGGGGAATTCACAGTAAGAGCAAAGAAATAGAATAGAATCAATGAAAATCTACAAAGATGGACAAACAACTTGTCTGCAAAAGAACACCAATCGTGCAAATACAAAATAAACAAAATGAATAAATAAATACTATTGAGAAGCGTAGTTCTTGAAAGTAACTCCATAGGTTGTGGAATCAGTTCAGTATTGAGTTGAGTGAAGTTATCCAAAGTTGATTCATGAATATGATGGTTGAAGGGTAATTCTTCCTTAACCTGATGGCATGGTCACTGATGCACCTGTAGGTCTTTCCCAATGGCACTCCATATCTTGCAGATTTGCATTTACCCCATTTGTTGTCTTCGATGCTCTTGCTCTTTCATTGATCCTGTTTAGAGGCTACTGTTCTATATAATTGCTGAGCATGCCAGTAGGAAAAAAAATCTCAGGGTTGTATGTGGTGACATGAATGCACTCTGACAATGAATTTTGCTTTGAACTTTGAAGAAGGGAGCATGGCCTGGATGATGGGGTCCTTGATGATGGAAGCTGCTTTCTTGTAAATGTGCCCAATGATGGGGAAGTCTTTTCATGTGATGGAGTGGACTGCGTCCACTTCTTTTTTAGGCCTTTCTGTTCATGGGTACTGGTGTTTCCATACCAGGCCATGATGCAACCAATCAGCCATGTAGCCACTGGAGGGAGAGAAGGACATGGCCAGGAGGGAGATCCCTGAAATGGGAGAGAACAGGAAAGAAACAATTTAAATACTAGCATACGAATGGACATGAAGGGATCAGCACAGAGATACAGTTGCAAAAAAAGCATTGCAGCATCGTCTTTACTTTCTTAGGAGTCTGCAGAGATTTGGCATGACATCTAGAACTTTGACAAACTTCTACAGATGTGTAGTGGAGAGTGTATTGACTGGCTGCAGCCTGGTAAGGAAACACGCATATCTTCGAAGGGAAAATCCTACAAAAGGTAGTGGATTCGGCCCAGTACATCACAGGTAAAGCTCTCCCCACCATTGAGCATTGAGCACATCTACATGAAACGCTGTTGCAGAAAAGCAGCTTCTATTATCAGAGACCCTTTGCTCTTTACTCACTGCTGCCATCAGGTAGAAGGTACAAGAGCCTCAGGACTTGCACCACCAGGTTCAAAGACAGTTATTACCCCTCAACCAACAGACTCTTGAACAAAAGGCGATAACTACACTCACTACATTCATTGAGATATTCCCACAAACAATGATCTCACTTTAAGCATCCTTTATCTTAGCTCATGTTATCGTTAATTATTGCTAATTATTTATATTTCCATTTGCACAGTTTGTTGTCTTCTGCACTCTGGTTGATCTTTCATTGATACAGTTATAGTTACTATTCTATAGATTTGCTGAGTATGCCCACGGGAAAATGATTCTCAGGTTTGTATGTGGTGACAATTTAATTTGACCTTTGAACTTTGAACTTTGAAGAAGGAATCAATAAGCCATAATTAAATGAGATTCAGGGACTTCAAACATCAAAAAGCCAGAGGAAAAGAGCTGAGACTACTGTTGGAAATCCTGCACAGTGGAAGGAACTCAAAGAGACAACTGGAGAAAAAAAATAGTAGAGACAGAACTATTAGATTAGCCATTTCTTACAAAACAAGTTATGGCCAGATATGGTTCAAAGACTTGGGCCTGAATGATAGGTTATAGAGCTGTCGTGGAATTAAAATGTGTTAGCAGAAGGATCAGAGAACTGGAAAGAAATCAAAGAAGATATGGAGAGAAAAAGAAACTTGCCAATAGAAAGATCAGTGGGACAGAATGAAATACAGCTGGGGGATGGAAAGGACAGAGGCACAGTAGACAAAACAGACATTCAGTGATTTGCTATTTTGTCTTTATTTAAAAATGTCACAGAACAACAAATAAGTACCACATGTATAGTTATCAATTTTTCAAACAGCATTCAAACTTCTTTTCCAATCTTCTTTCAATCTAATTGAATGGCATAAGAAGGGTAGAGAGACTCATTTGCCTCCTCCTGATTCTATATGGTAATATTCCTAACTACATCATTTGAATTTTATTGGGACAGTTACTTAAGCATGGGGTCCATTGATTAAAATTCACATAGAGCAAGTAGGAAAATCATGAACTTCATCTGAAATCTTGCATGCACTTTTAAGAAAGGGCATTATTGGGAAATGAATTCCCCTTGGGGTATATGGAAGGCAAATGATGCAAAGAAATAGCTCAGAACTCTCTGTTAAGAGCTACTTGACCTTAGCAAGCAGAACTAATGTTTCTCTTACCCATTCACAGTAGAAGCTAGGAGATTAAATAATCATGATAAAGGACAGTGCTTTGTTCAGGAAGCTTGGACCTGCTGGAAGATTTGATTTTTTTAAATAGTGAAACTTCACTTTTGAATCTTGGCAACGTTTACCAGATCTTAGACACATCGTTTGTTAAAATGTTCAGATTTATAAGTTTTGCCTTGGACTCAAATCAATTCTGTTAAATGTTTAGTGCTGTAAAATATGACTGTTTATCAAAGATCTAGACAAGAAATTGGACAGGAATGAACACTTATTTAAACAAAATTGTTGATCATTGTGTAATGGGAGCTATTTCAGAATTATATTGAACAACAAAGAACATGCCATCGGAGTAACAAACGCTATAGTTCCAAGCCTGCTTTGTTTGAATCCAAAAGTGAATATTCAAACTTCCCATTAAAGTATTTAAACTGACAAGTAAATCTTGGAAGCAGGAACAGCTTCACTTTATCCAAAGGGAAAAAGACGCTATAGTTGCTGAGACAATTGGGAGTCACTCGAGAATTTTATGGAGTTTTCAAGAAATTAAAGAAGACAAGAGTGTCAACACGTTTGTTAAATGTTGTTCTGTTGTAACAAATGTTATTAGTAATTTCAGTTCGTAGGTAATCGTTCCTTTAATGCAGCCGCCATTTCAGAATTGTTTCAAGTGATTAATTCGCATAGGCCAAGTAGACAGCCAGAATTTTTTTCCCCGGGGGGAAATGGCTAATAAGAGGGGGAATAACTTTAAGGTGATAGTGGGATGTCAGAGGTATGTTTTGCAGAGAGTGATGGGTGTGTGGGTTGCATTGCCAGGGGTGGGTGGTAGAGACAGATAAATTAGGAACATTTAAGAGAGTCTTAGATAGGCACATGGACGATAGGAAAAACAGAGGGCTGTGTGGGAGGGAATGGCCAGATTAATCTTAGACCAGGTCAGTGGTTCCCAACCCTGAGACCCCTCAGAAAATGATAGGGGACTGTGGCATAAAAAAGGTTGTGAGCCTCTGGAACTGGATGGAATTTTACTACTTGAGGCAATTAACTCCAGAAGTATGTGTACGAGTATTCTGAATTATACTAGGCTAGAATAAAAATGCCGACCAGTGGTGCAGTAGCATCAGCACCAGAATTTGAGGCCAGTGGCCCGATGTTTGACTGGCTGGCTCCTTGCACACTTTCCAGCTGTGCTGGGTTAAACGTTGAGCTAGCAACTTGGCCTTGTAAAAAACAGACCAGATGCTAAAGATACAGCCAGGTCGCCACCTGATGTTGCCTCAAGGTGCGGAGAGGAATATCAACAACAACGAGAATAGAAATGTGGATGTCCAGAAGCGGGATGTATACAAATGCATGTCATGAATTAAATGCATTGATAGGAAGTTGCGCTGAGGTTAGGTGCTGAAAGGAAGATAGACAGCCACATAGCAGGCTAAAAAGGAAATGGACTTCATGTAAGGAATAAGTCATTTCAAATATGTGAATTAAAAACTCTTAAATGATTGAGGGAAATTAGAAAAATGCCATTCATTGCTAGGTGAGAGGCAGCTGATGGTGCACATATAAATGGGTTCCAGTGGTCCTGAGGCGAAAGTCCAGACCCGGTTGAGGAGACTGACCATGCAATTAAACATATTCACCATGGGGCATCCAGCTTCATTTGCTTTGATGAAAGAAGTTCTAATGAAGCTCTGAATTAAAGCTGCAGCCATAGTCGATACTTTGTCAGATCTAAGAAAAGAAAACATTTACAGTTTGACAGATACAAAAGAACAGATTCTGGCATTTAGACTTTGATAAGACAACTTCATATATAGTTACTTCAGTGCTATTTGGGAGATGCTTTTGAAGAAGGATACCATGTGGAATCAACATCAGCACCAGAGGAATATCAGTATCGGCCAGGTGTTGTCCTTGAATGCCTGAAAGGGGTAAGGATCAAAGCAGATGACATGTTGGTGAAAGGAACATAGTGAAATAGGCAGAGTTCAAACACGTGCAGAGAGCAAGATCCCTGAAGTGTTTTTTTTAAAGAAATTAAGGCAGTCTCCACTGTGGGCTACCTTGGTAACCAGAGATGGTT
Organism: Mobula birostris; assembly: GCF_030028105.1. Classification (NCBI taxonomy): domain Eukaryota; kingdom Metazoa; phylum Chordata; class Chondrichthyes; order Myliobatiformes; family Myliobatidae; genus Mobula; species Mobula birostris. The sequence goes on along the minus strand of NC_092378.1, from coordinate 12,031,399 downwards.
GGAAGAAAATGGGACAAAAGGCAAAGTTATGAAGGAGATGCCAGATCCATTAAGTAGTGCAGGAGTGTATTGTTGTCTGGGGTTCATCATCTGAGCAAGTTTCTATCTTTCCACCTACTCAGAGTACTAAACAAAAAGGATGAGCAGTTGTTCTGATTTATTACACTTAGCCAGTCAAATAAATCAAGAAACTGGCTTAATAAAGCCTTTTTTTGTTACGTTTCATATCTTCTATTTATGAATTTTCTTATTTTCCCTCTGAGTGTTTGGGATTTCCTTTGGTTTCCTCCCGAATCCTAACGGCGTGCTTGTTGTTTAGTTAATTTGCCCTTGTATGGGTGGAATGATAAGTGAATCAGGGGAGTACTGATAGTAACTTGTGAGAGAATTGGTTAGGGGAACAATGCGGAAAATAAATGGGAGAGTGGGATTGCTGTTTGGGCTGAATTCTGTCCTTACATTATAAGAAAGTAAGAGAAATATGAAACTATGAAAATCCTGACACACACCACATCCTAGACTGTATGAGTTCATGGCAAAGGAGGGTGTCTCATGTTGAAGGTATTGGTACTATTGCAAAAAGACCATTCAGGAGGAGTTAAAAATGCAAACACGAGGAAATCTTCAGATGCTGGAATTTCAAGCAACACACATCAAAGTTGCTGGTGAACGCAGCAGGCCAGGCAGCATCTCTAGGAAGAGGTACAGTCGATGTTTCAGGCTGAGACCTTTCATCAGGACTAACTGAAAGAAGAGATAGTAAGAGATTTGAAAGTGGGAGGGGGAGGGGGAGATCTGAAATGATAGGAAAAGATGGGGTGGGGGGAGGGATGGAGGCAAGAGCTGGACAGGTGATTGGCAAAAGGGATATAAGAAGATCATGGGACAGGAGGCCCAGGAGAAAGAAAGGGGGAGGAGGATCATTTTTTTTCACTTAGAGATGCAGCATGGTTCACCCCCTTCCAGCCATGCTTCCCAGCAACACACCTATTATACCCCAGTCTAATCTTTTCCTTCTTGGGTCCTTAGATCCCAATGGAGCATAGGCCATCGCTAACCTCCCGCCTCCATCATCCTCTGCTCTGAGACTGTTTCTCAGGGTGGACCAGGAGCGACCCCATCGTCCAATTTTGGCCTTGACATCACTCCTCCCATGTGTTCTTTGGATGTCCCTTTTACCTCTTTCCTTGGGGATTCCATTTTAATGCCTGCCTGCTGATGTTGTTGGTTGGCTTCCTCAAGGTGTAGCCGATCCAGCTCCATTTCCGTTTGCATCTTTATGTCTCAGTGGATTGCTGGTTGGTGTTTTACCTACAGCATCTGGTTGGTTACTTTGTCAGTCTACCTGATGTTTAGGATCCTTCTCATGCATGATGAAAGCCTACAGATTCTGTAGTGTCTTTATTGCTCTCCAGGTTTCAGAGCCAGATAGGAGCACTGTTTTAACATCTGAGTTGAAGATTCTGATTTTGGTTTTCCTTAGTAAGACTCTGGATGTCCACACTTTCTTCTATAATGGTGGATTTTTCTGCCTAGTACATGGTTTTCATATTCTAGCTAAACCAAGATAGATAGGGACCTTGGTAACAAAGGAGTTGTCAGCTGTGCAGGATCATGATGACTTTCCCTGCACTGCACCATGTGTTCCCTCGATGATAAGCTTCTTCTCACAAAGTCAATGGTATTGTTGGTGTTGATCAATGTTTCTGTAATCTATTATATCCACTGTACAGGGGATTGGCCTGCACAGCCTAGTCTAATCACAGGACAATTTCCAATGATTAGAGTCTTAGAGTCAAAGGGAAGTACAGTGCAGAAACAGGCCCTTTGGCCCATCTAATCCTTGCTAAAACTATTTAAACTCTCTACTCCCATTGACCTGCACTGGGACCATAGCCCTCCATACCCCAACCATCCAGGTACCTATCCAAACTTCGGTTCAACGTTCAAATCGAGCTGGCATGCGCCACTTGTGCTAGCAACTCGTTCCACGCTCTCACGACCCTCTGAGTGCGGAAGTGCTCGCCATGTCCACCTTGCGGTTTTCACCTTTCACCCTTAACCCATGACCTCTGGTTGTAGTCCCACTCAACCTCAGTAGAAAAGGTCTGCTTGCATTTACCTAATCTATCTCGTTAATCTACCAACTGGTGCATCTTTGGACAAGACTATGGGAGCAAACTGGAGCACTCATGGGAAGGATGTGCAAACTTCTTGCAAAGGACGCCAGAACGGAACTTGATTGAAGGCGATTTGGAGATACTCGATGCACACGAATGCTACAAATGAAGAAAAATCTAAGTTGAAGTGAAATTAATTAGGATCAAATCAGGAAGAAAAGTCCAAGTCCCTTTAGGACTCTTTGCCAGAGTGAAGCACATGGAGACTGGACAGTAATTTGTTTTTTCTCCCCCCTCTTTTCTTTTATTATTATGTGTAATTAGTAATTTCAGTGTGAGGGCTATAACTTTTCCTTTAATGCACTCATGCCTGTTTCATGTGACTAACTGCATGTCAGTGTTATAATAGACTGTGAGGAAAGAATGTTCCAGAAGGAGGGGTTGGATTTAAAGCAACCGTAGGGATGCCAGCTGGCTCCGTCAGACCTTTCATGAAAAAAGAAGTTTCTTTGTTGATAGTGTAAATTACTGACTGCTTCCAATGTTTAAGAGAGTGAATGAGGAAGGATTGAGACAAAGACCATCTGCACTTGGACAGTAAAGAGAGCAGAGACCTTGGATTTCAGACTGGGAGGGGGGCAAGGGATGGAGAGTGGTATCAGTGATGGAGAGAGACTCGGCCTGCGGTGGAAATATATTTTACCCCTGGTCTTCAGGTCATGAGGTGATCTCCATGTTTGGTTCTGCTGCATCGATGACTGAACATTACTCTAGTTGGTCTTGGAGACATAATGCAAAGAAAATAGAAGCAGACTCGAAATGTGTGCTTTGTCAAGCACACTCTCCAAGAGTAATTCCGCAGAGAATTGGAGATATACCGAACAGAAACAGCTCATCGAGCCTCCACCAGTCACCAACCATCCATTTATACCAATGTTACATTAATCCCATTTTTAATTCTCCTTGCATTCTCATCACCTCCCCAGATTCTTCTGCCCACTTTCACATTAGGGGCCATTTGCTCTAGCTAGTTAACCTACCAACCCAACCATCTTTGGGATACAGGCAGAAACTGAGGCACCCAGTGAAGCCCAACTAGTCACGGAGAAAACATGCAAAACTAAATAATACTAAAGATGTGAAGAGCAGAATCCTTGAAAGTAACTCTGTAGGTTGTGGAATCAGTTCAGAGTTGTGGAATCATCCACACTGGTTCGGGAGCCTGATGGTTGTAGGGTAATATATATATATGTTTTGAACCTGATGGCATGGAATCTAAGGTTCCTGTACGTCCCTCCTGATGGTAGTAGTGAGAAGAGAGCATAGCTTGGATAGTGGAGGGTCTTTGATGATGGATGCTACTTTCTTGTGGCAGCCCTCCTTGGAAACGGACATCAAGGGCACTTCCAAACGGCGATGGCTCAAAATAGAAGTAACCATCATTAAGGACTTTCATCATCCAGGACATGCCCTCTTCTTATGGTTACTATCAAGGAGGAATAACAGGAGCCTGAAGACACTAGTTGTACAACAGAGTGGTTTGACATTGTGAGAACTCGGTCTTTGTTTGTCTGTATAAGGTATGGGGGGGAGGAATATGTGATTGTATATTTGTTGAGGTCAGGGTTATTGTCAGTGGTGTAATGCCATCATCAGCGCCCGGTGTTGGGTATCTGCAAGTTGGAAGGACCAGGGAATCATACTCGGGCCAGGGAATCTGAGGAGGATCCACAAAAAAGGCAAAGTTTCTAACTTCCTGCGGCTGGCTTGCACCGTCAGAGTCCGTATTGGCGTCTGCTCAATGATGAATAATGTCAACAGAGGGCTGCAGCAATGAGTGACCTGCAACATTCACTGCCTAAGCAGGCGCTCCTCAAGTTCCCAAAAGTAACGTTAGCTGCTGCTGCACTTGTTTGGACACCTCGGTGCATTACTGCACAAAGCATACAGATGGAAAATCACAAAACACTGTTAATGTGCTTGGATTGTGATCGCAGTCAAATTCCTTGGATTCTACATCTTCATTCTCATACAACTCTGTGACCACACTCACCAGCATTGTTTTTTTCAGCTCCTACAGGAGAACCTCAATCCAGGATGTGAATTGTATGATAACACAAGAAACAGCAGAAGGTCGTAGGCTTGGCCACCTTGACCACAGGCAAAACTCTCCCCACTTTTGAGGATACCTTCAGGCGAAAGGACCTCAAGAAGGCAGCGTCCATCGTTAAGGACCACCTTCACCCAGGACATGTCCATAAGACAAAGGAGCAGAAGTAGGCCATTCGGCCCATCGAGTCTGCTTCGTCATTTTATCATGAGCTGATCCATTTTCTCCTATTTAGTCCCACTCCCCTGCCTTCTCACCATAACCTTTGATGCCCTGGCTACTCAGATACCTATCAATCTCTGCCTTAAATACACCCAATGACTTGGCCTCCACTGCTGCCCATGGCAACAAATTCCATAGATTCACCACCCTCTGACTAAAAACATTTCTTCGCATTTCTGTTCTGAAAGGGCGCCCTTCAATCCTGAAGTCATGCCCTCTCGTACTAGACTCCCCCATCATGGGAAACAACTTTGCCACATCCACTTTGTCCATGCCTTTTAACATTCGAAATGTTTCTATGAGGTCTCCCCTCATTCTTCTAAACTCCCAAGGAATACAGTCCAAGAGTGGACAAACGTTCCTCATATGTTAACCCTCTCATTCCTGGAATCATTCTAGTGAATCGTCTCTGTACCCTCTCCAACGTCAGCACATCCTTTCTTAAATAAGGAGACCAAAACTGCCCACAGTACCAAGTGAGGTCTCACCAGCGCCTTATACAGCCTCAACATCACATCCCTGCTCCTATACGCTATTCCTCTAGAAATGAATGCCAACATTGCATTCTCCTTCTTCACTACTGACTCAACCTGGAGGTTAACTTTAAGGGTATCCTGTACGAGGACTCCCAAGTCCCGTTGCATCTCAGAACTTTGAATTCTTTCCCCATTTAAATAATAGTCTGCCCGTTTATTTTCTTTGCCAAAGTGCATAACCATACACTTTCCAACATTGTACTTCATTTGCCACTTCTCTGCCCATTCTTCCAATCTATCCAAGTCTCTCTGCAGACTCTCCGTTTCCTCGGCACTACCGGCCCCTCCACCTATCTTCGTATCGTCAGCAAACTTAGCCACAAAGCCATCTATTCCATAATCTAAATCGTTGATGTACAATGTAAAAAGAAGCAGCCCCAACACCGATCCCTGCAGAACACCACTGGTAACTGGCAGCCAACCAGAATAGGATCCCTTTATTCCCACTCTCTGTTGCCTGCCAATCAGCCAATGCTCTATCCACGTATGTAACTTTCCCGTAATTCCATGGGCTCTTATCTTGTTAAGTAGCCTCATGTGTGGCACCTAGTCAAAGGCCTTCTGAAAATCCAAATATACAACATCCACTACATTTCCCTTGTCTAGCCTACTGGTAATTTCCTCAAAAAATTGTAATAGGTTTGTCAGGCAGGATTTTCCTTTAAGGAATCCATGCTGAGTTCTGCCTATCTTGTCATATGCCTCCAGGTACTCTGTAACCTCATCCTTGACAATCGACTCCAACAACTTCCCAACCATGGATGTCAAGCTAACAGGTCTATAATTTCCTTTTTGCTTCCTTGCCCCCTTCTTAAATAGCGGAGTGACATTTGCAATCTTCAAGTCCTCCGGAACCATGCCAGAATCTATCGACTTTTGAAAGATCATCGCTAATGCCTCCGCAAACTCCACAGCTACTTCCTTCAGAACATGAGGGTGCATTCCATCTAGTCCAGGAGATTTATCTACCTTTAGACTATTCAGCTTCCTGAGTACTTTCTCTGTCGTAATTGTGACTGCGCACACTTCTCTTCCCTGCCACCCTTGAGTGTCCGGTATACTGCTGTCTTCCTCAGTGAAGACTGATGCAAAATACTTGTTCAGTTCCTCTGCCACTTCCTCATCTCCCATTACAATTTCTCCAGCATCATTTTCTATCGGTCCTATATCTACTCTCACCTGTCTTTTACTCTTTATATACTTGAAATGTCATTTTCTTATTGCTACCATTGGGGAGGAGCTACATTACCCTAAAGACCCACATTTACCCTTCACCATCAGATTGCTGAACAGTCTATGAACCCATGAAGCTACCTCATATTTCCTTTACTTTGCACCATTTACTTATATTTGTAACTTGGAGTAACTTTATGTCTTTGTACCGTAATGCTGCAAAATAACACATTTCATATCCTGCAAGTCAGCGATAATAAATCTGATTCTGATTCTGAAAGATGATCCTTTGACCACCCGTTGGTTCTGTGTGAGTGTATAACCAAGATGTCCATAGATGCTTCCTGGCCTGCTGAGTTCCTCCAGTGTTTTGTATATGTTACTCTGGTATTCCTTCATCTTACCAGGAGGAGCTGCCCGAGGAGGGAAACACCTTTACCATGAGAAGCTGCCCGAGGAGGGAAACACCTTTACCATGAGAAGCTGCCCGAGGAAGGAAACACCTTTACCAGGAGGAGCTGCCCGAGGGAACACCTTTACCAGGAGGAGCTGCCCGAGGAAATACCTTTACCAGGAGGAGCTGCCCGAGGAAACACCTTTACCAGGAGAAGCTGCCCAAGGGAACACAATGACCAGGATGACCAGGTCTCTGAACAGGATGACAACCTTATTGTGGTTTGGAGCCTTGCGTGCCTCAATGACCTGGAGATCTATGTTGGCTGGAGTCATGGCCTTGTACTTTGGCTCTCGCTCAGGTCACCCATGCCAAACAGGTCAAAGGGTAGAGGCCAGACTAAGAGTGGTCCACTGATCCCCAGGAACAGAGGTTCAGCTCAGGGCTAACAACCCTAACTGGCAAAACAAAATTTTTACGGAAAGAGCAATGAAGAATCCTTCTACATCTGAGTGTGATGGTATGAACAGACAGGAATGGAGGACCTTCAATTGCTGCCCTAAACACCATAGAAACATAGAAACATAGAGCATGGAAAACCTACAGCACAATACAGGCCCTTCGGCTCAGAGAGTTGTGCCAAACATGTCCCTACCTTAGAAATTACTAGGCTTACCCACAGCCCTTTATTTTTCTAAGTTCCATGTACCTATCCAAAAGTCTTTTAAAAGACCCTATCGTATCTGCCTCCACCACCGTTGCCGGCAGCCTATTTCACACACTCACCACTCTCAGCATAACAAACGTACCCCTGACATCTCCTCTGTACCTACTCCCCAGCACCTTAAACCTGTGTTCTCTTGTGGCAACCATTTCAGCCCTGGGAAAAAGCATCTGCCTATCCACATGATCAAAGCCTCTCATCATCTTATACACTTCTATCAAGTCATCTCTCATCTGCTGTCGCTCCAAGGATAAAAGGCCGAGTTCATTCAACCTGTTTCCATAAGGCATGTTCCCCAATCCAGGCAACATCCTGGCAAATCTCCTCTGCACTCTTTCTATGGTTTCCACATCCTTCCTGTAGTGAGGCGACCAGCACTGAGCACAGTACTCCAAGTGAGGTCTGACCAGAGTCCCAGCGGCATAACGGGCAGGAAAATAAAGCAACTCTTGTGTTTGAACATGAACCTTTTCTTTGCAATTTGAAATATATGCTATACTTTCTTTTTAGTCTAATATAAACAATAAGTCCACTCTCTTAGTAGAAGAGCGCAGTATTTCTTTCAGTTTATATCATTCGGTTTTATCGCTTTATTGTTCTTCTTTTCTGCTACAGTAACCTCACTAACTCCCAAGGGAAAAATCTATGGTATTGGTGGTAGTTGCTGAAAATTTATGGGGAGCTGGCAGTGCTGCAGAAATATCAGTGAAATATTGTAAATTAACATGAAGGTTTATTGTACTGAGAAACCATACAACCTATATTTTCTTGTCAACTGTTTCTGTCCAAAAGCTTAAACTAATCTCAATCTCTCTCTATTGCTCTCCGTTTACTATTACAAACATATAGCCAAATATTTGTATTTTAAGTTAATATTTCATATAGATTTAGATACCAATTTATCAGTTGCTGTTATTAATATACAGAACCTATATCATTCTAAACTCCTTTCCTCAGTACTTTGCTATATCGTATTTGAAAGAGAACAGGTGAGCATGTATTTGGATTATGCAGACTTTTACAAATAAATGTGTCCGTGGGATACTTAAACTCTGAAATCATGGTATGGAGATTTCCCAGTACTATTACAGTTCCAGTAGTTATTCCCACAGTGTGGGGAATTGCATAGGAATGCCACGTCACAAACCAGAAGAAAATTCTAACCTTGTCAATTACCATCCATTTGGTCTTCTCTCAATCATTGGCAAAATAATATAATCAGTAGTGGATAAAGTAAGACTTATTAACCATAACCAGCTTACAAGGCCTTCATTCAAACTTCGCCAGTTCAAAGTTCAAAATGCTGTGCTCAATTCTGGTCGCCTCACTACAGTAAGGATGTGGAAACCATGGAAAAAGTGCAGAGAAGATTTACAAGGATGTTGCCTGGATTGGGGAGCATGCCTTATAAGAATAGGTTGAGTGAACTCGACCTTTTCAACTTGGAGCGACGGAGGATGAGAGGTGTCCTGATAGAGGTGTGCAAGATAATGAGAGGCATTGATCATGTGGATAGTCTGAGGCTTTTTCCCAGATCAGAAATGGCTAGCATGAGTGGGCATAGTTTTAAGATGCTTGGAAGTAGGTACAGAGGTGGTGTCAGGGGTAAGTATTTTACGCAGGGAGTGGTCAGTTCGTGGAATGGGCTGCCGGTGGCAGTAGTGGAGGCGGAAACGATAGGATCTTTTAAGAACCTCCTGGATAGGTACATGGAGCTTAGAAAAATAGAAGGCTCTGGGTAAGCCTAGGCAGTTCTAAGGTAAGGACATGTTCAACACAGGTTTGTGGGCCAAAGGGCCTGTATTGTGCTGTGGGTTTTCTATGTTTCTATGTGTATTTTTTATCAAAGTACATATATATTACAAACCCTTGAGATTTGCCCGCTTACAGGCACCCACAAAAACAACAAACGTGAAAGAACCCAATTAAAAAAAAAGACCAACACCCAATGCAGAGAGAGAGAAAAAAAAACAAATTGTTTAAATAATAAAAGCAGACAACGGCATTCTGAACCAAACTGAGTCCATACACCCGGAGTCCAGAGCAGCTGGAATAGGCCCATAACTTCAGTCTCAGTTCATCACACAGAGGGGCTAATCATAAGTGAATCTTGCACACACAAAGCCTGGAGCAGCCGTAGCAGGACATTGCCTCCGTCTCAGTGCTGCGGAGAGTGGAGTAAACTTCGTGAAGCAGCGAACAGGGCCAGGCCAACCGTTGCCTCTGATCCTAAACCCTTCCTTTTCAATCCATCTGGCCCACCATTTAAATTGTCCAAACACCAGTTTGGTCCCTGCACTGGGACACGGGCCACGTTCTAGCCTGTAGCCAGTCTTTCCAAATCAGCCTGGCAATTAGATCGATCCAACTTCGCTCTCAGTTTAGGTGGACGGGATCCAAAACTCCTCCACTATGACTTCTCCCCGATCTGCTCACTCCAACACTGTCTCCAGCACCAACTCTGTCTCGAACATGCCTCAGCCTTGCTCTGACCACTTTTCCTCGACCATGTCTCAACCACCACACTCCACAGTTCATCATCATGAAGGGTCACAGCCTGAAAACTTAGCTGTTTTACCATTTCCATAGATGTTGCCTGACCTGCTGAGTTCCTCCAGCATTCTGTGTGTGATACTCTGGATTTCCAGCATCTGTGGAATCTCTTGAGTTTCCCAACAAGTTGAGAGTAGCTGCCCTTACCATTAATGCAGCCAAGGCAATACATGACAAGAATGGCATCGAGAAGATCTTACAACATTCCCTCTCATTGTTTTTTACAGCTGAGCAAACCAACCACTGCTCTGAGCAGGAAATTTTTACACAGACTGAAAACTGCACAGCACTTTAAATGTTTTTATTGTAATTTGCAAGCTGTGAATTTTTAGAATAAAAATTAAAAACTCACATGATTTTGATTTTATTTATTAATTGAAGGGTGTAATGAAATACAGTTCAACAAAGAAAATCACATTTCATAAACTTTTAAACTTTAATAGCATTGGTATTCAGCGGGCTAGTGGTTTACTAACATCCATTCTGTGTTTATTGTTACAATTTGTAACAATGTTGTAACGTGAAACACGAACAATGTAAGTGCACTGAGATCCAAAATATTTCGAAGTAAAGGTTACTCAGAGAGTGGTTGGTGCGTGGAATGCACTGCCTGAGTCAGTAGTGGAGGCAGATACACTCGTGAAATTTAAGAGACTACTGGACAGGTATATGGAGGAATTTAAGGTGGGGGGTTATATGGGATGCAGGGTTTAAGGGTCGGCACAGCATTGTGGGCTGAAGGGCCTGTACTGTGCTGTACTGTTCTATGTTCTATGTTCTATATAAACATTACGGCAGCATAGTGGTTAGGACAACGCTTTATAGTACCTGGAACCTGGGTTCAATTCCACCTGCTGCCTGTAAGAAATATGTACTTCTTCCCCATGACTGCGTGGGTTTGTTCTCTGTGCTCTAGCTCCTTTTCACAGCCCAAAGACCTACTAGTTGGTAGATTAATTGGTCATTGTAACTTGTTCCACGATTAAGCTAGGGTTAAATCAGGAGATTGCTGGGCGGTGTGGCTCCAAGGGCTGGAAGAGCCTATTCTGCACCTCATCTCAATAAAATAAAATAATTACAATAAATAATTTCAAATTTATATTCGCAATATATAAAAGAAAATTCCAGCTCCATGACAACAAAGGCTGTGTGTGCAGGAGTATTTCAGTCACTACTAGTTTAGAGGGGACAGTGGTCTTGGCAATTGACGTCAGTGGGTATAAAGAGGAAAACACTGCATTGATTGGAGGCAAAGATTTCACCAAAGCATTTTCACCATCTAAGAACAGAAATTATAAGTGTGATGGAATACTTTCCTTTGACAAAACCAGCCTGCTTGGTATGGACGGTATCTCATTAACCATCCTGAGCAATCTGTCACTTTACATCTGCGACACAATGACTGCTGTATGTAGCAGTTACAAAATGTGCTGCAGCTACTCAGCTAGACGACACTGACAGCAACTCCCAAGCTCAAAAAAAACACTATCAAGAAGGACAGGAGCTTCAGGGGCATGAGGACACCAGTACCTGAATATTTCTTTCCAATTCACACTCCAATCTGATTTGGAAAATGTATTAGCGCACCTGGATCTGTGGGTTTCTATTCTTGAGCTTCATACCTAAGCCTACTGTCAGAATAATCTGCAACAGAAGTTTTTTTTTAATTTCAAAATATACTTTATTCAAAAATAAATATATACAATAAACCATTCAATAATTTTCCATCCTTTACATACGTTTCCATTATAGTCAGTACATATCCGTATTTATGGCCAGCTACGTGGCACTCCAGTTGTTCACCTTACCACATCATTGTTGAGGTGTATACTCCCCGCCACCCGATCCCTCCCACTCTCACGGGTGAAGAAACCTATACCGTGGTTCTTCCCCACCGGGCCCTTGCAGTGGCTACACCGAGTTTCAGCGTGTCCCTCAGCACATACTCCTGCAGTCGAGAATGTGCCAGTCGGCAGCATTCTCCCACGGACATTTCCATGTGCTGGTAGATCATCAAGTTTCGGGCCGACCAAAGAGCGTCTTTCACTGAGTAGATAATCTGCCAGCAGCACTGGATGTTGGTCTCCGTGTGCGTCCCCGGGAACAGTCCATAGATCACAGAGTCCTCTGTTACGCAGCTGCTGGGGATGAAACGTGACACTAGCCCATCCATCCTCCTCCACACCCTCTTTGCGAACTGACAGTGTGCAAAGAGGTGGGTCACAGACTCTTCCTCCTTGCAGTCCTCCCGTGGGCAGTGGGGTGAGGAGACGACGTTCCGGGCATACAAGAGGGCTCTGACTGGGAAGGCCCCTCTAACCGCCAGCCAGGCGAGGTCCTGGTGCTTGTTGGTGAGATCTGGCGATGAGGCATTTTGCCAGATGAACTGGACGGTCTGCTCAGGGAACCACCCCACTGTGTCTATCACGTCCTTCTCCTGCAGTGCCTGCAGGACATTACGTGCCGACCCACTGCCTGATGGGAAGTATTGTAGTGCACCAAGATAGAGGCACACCACTACATTATCATTGCCTTTCAAGATGGGCGATAAATGCTGACCACATCTACTAGATAGATAGATAGATAGATAGATGGATAGATATACTTTATTGATCCCGAGGGAAATTGGGTTTTGTTACAGCTGCACCAACCAAGAATAGAACATAAATATAGCAATACAAAAACCACAAACAATCAAAAAACAATATGCAAACTATGCCAGATGGAAATAAGTCCAGGACCAGCCAATTGGCTCAGGGTGTCTGACCCTCCACGGGAGGAGCTGCAAAGATCATGGAGAATTATCATTTTGGTAAAAAGTAAAATAAGGTGCAAGCATTTAATAATTCCTTGGAACATAAAAGACTGAGAAAAGACCTGATAGAGGTATACAAAAACTATGAGGGATATAGATAGGGTAAATGCAAGCAGGGTTTTTCCACTAGAGGTCATGGGTTAAGGGTGAAAACTTCTTCACTTAGAGGGTTGTAAGAGTGTGGAACAAGCTGACAGCACAAGTGGTGCATGCGAGCCTGATTTCAACGTTCAAGTGAAGTTTGAATAGATACGTGGATGGTAGGAGTATGGAGGGCTACCGTCACAGTGCGGGTTGATGGGAGCAGCCAGTTTATATGGTTTGGGCATGGATTAGATGGGCCAAAGGGCCTGTTTCTGTGCTGTACTTGTTTATGACTCCATGAATGCTCTCCACCCAAACATCCAACAGCCTTTACCATTTTCTATCTATTCGTTATTGTTTCCATTAGTGGGAGTGTCTATGATTAGAAAGCAGAACCTCAGAGTCCCTTCAGAACAGAGATAAGGAGAAAATTCTTTCCCTAGAGGGTGGTGAATCAGTGGATTTTATTGCCACAGACAGCCGTGGAGGACAAGTCATTGGCTGTATTTAAAGGTTCTTGAATTATAAGGGTGTCAAATATTATAGTGAGAAGGCAGGAGAATAGGTTTGAGAGGGAAACTGATCAAATGACAGAATGGAATCAATTGGCTGAACGCATAACTCTGCTCCCCTGTTTTATGGTCTTACACATTTTCTTACATGTTATATATATTATCTAAATTGTACAAGGTCAGCCACTCTAGAGAGTTTGTATTATTTCTATAACATTTACCAGAGGGAAAGGAATAAAATGATAAGTCAACATCAACCAGAAAAGGCTCATTATTTTGCCATGTGGAGAGAGTTTGTTGTGCATCGTTCTGTGTCCTTAGGCCCACAATTACTACACTCAATGTCTGATAAGTTTTGACAGGTGAGGGTGGCCCGGGGAAATGGCACGATAGAGGATAGTTCATTTTGTATTAAGGATGAATTTCCTTCAGGAACTGTCTTCCATCAGGAAATAGTTTCCTTGGTTTTTCAATTTTAGAGTTAGCACTAGTTTAACAAAGTAATATTGTTTTAATTTGATTTTCTCTACTCTGTCCTACCACTATCTTCTATTTTTCTGTAAAATTTACATTGTCAATTTGGTGCTTGAGGCAAAACATACAAAAGGGGTACACTCAACTCAGCTAGTTAATAAGAAGGATTAGGAGTGTGGGGAAGAACCCAGCATTTAAAGGGAGCACAACCAGGAAATTAGGCATAACACATACAAAATGCTGGAGGAACTCAGCAGGTCAAGTGACATCTGTGGAAAAGTGTAAAGGGCCAGGATCCTTCTTCAGGTCAGAGCGGGAAGTGGGGTGATGCCTGAATTAAATGGTGACGGGAGGGGAGAGAGGCTAGCTGTGAAGTGACAAGTGAAGCCAGGTGGGTGGGGAAGGTCAAGGGCTGAAGAAGAAAGAATCTGATAGGAGGGAAGAGTGAACAATAGGAGCAAGGGAAGGAGGAGTGGAGCCAGGGGGAATTAATAGGCAGGTGACAAGAAGTGAACGGTTAGATTGGGGAATAAAGTAAGAGGGGGATAAATTTTGTTCACTGGAAGGAGAAATCAATATTCATGTCATCAGTTTGGAGAGTACCCAGATGGAATGGCACAAGAGGTATAACAGACAGCAAGTAAAGTAGGCAACCAGGAAACTACGGTGAATGTCTAAGTGCACAATTGTGATTTATTTTTCTGAGCAGAGCCTCATGTAATCATTGCTTTCCCTGCATATGTACAATAGTCAGGCAGGGACTTGCTGGAGGATGTAAAGCTGATCCTCATTAGCAACACCCTGCATGGTGGCAGTGGCTTCTGAATGCAAATACCTTTGCATGAGATGGGTAGTAACAAGCTGGGCCAACATTGTTGATGAAAATTACTCTGACAGATGGCTAAGCCATTTGTCAAAGCCATTAGGAATAATGTATATTTGTAATAGAGAAAAAGATAGAAAAATCTTCCAAACAATTGAATAAAAAATTATTATACTTAAGAAAGTAATGCAAAACCGAAAACAATTTTTAAAAAATATAGTGAAGTAAGCCATTAAAATCAGTCAAAAATACTTAAACTAAACCTAGCACCTGACTCTCATTCTCCGACAGTGAAACAAATGGAGGAGACTTTCCTGAACAGCATTTGTCTTGGTTAAACAAATTCCCCATCATGATTGCTGGACAATTTCTGTAACTTCACACTTGTGGCTCTATACAAGAGGCGTTCAATGTCAGAGTGCTGTCACAAAGGAGTCATTCACATGGAAACAGCCCGTTTGGCCCTAGAGCAACTTTGGGACACAAGGGTATTGGTGAAAGACCATGGCAATGACTGAGAACTTCACTTTACATTCGAGAGGGCTCTTCATTAATGCAACATGAGACTCAAGCTTAACTAAGCATTCCTAATGTGGATGAAGAATGAGGTATAAATAAGGTAAATTGCAAAGTTAGATAGGATCTGTCATTTATGGATTAGACAGTAGTTCACTTGGACACTTTCAGTTTTGTGTTTTTATATTCTGTGTTTTTGCCTGTTTTTCTTATTGCTGTTTGTGCGATTTGTTTGTTTTATTTTTGCGTTTGGGGGGTGGCGGGGGTTGATCTTTTCCTTTGAACGGCTTCCATGTGTTTTCTTTGTTTCATGGTTAGCTAGAAAAGCTGAATCTCAGAGTTGTATACTGCATACTTTGGTAATAAATGTACCTTGCATGCTTGAAGGCTTGACAGTGGCAGAACAACAATATATTGCAGGAAATCCATAAATGTTCAACATATTTAACTTCCATTGTGAGAAAGTGCCACATACAAAATATTCCGCTGTGGCTTAGAAAGAATAGTGATTGAAAGAAACGTACTGTTACGATGAAGAGTAACAAGACAAAGGATTGGAAGAATTTAAGGGGAAAAGGCAGATAGGAGGAGCTGAGTCCATGGACAGATCTTATTGAATGGAGGAGAAGGCTCAACAGGCCAAATGGCTGACTCCTACTCTTATTTCTCATGTTCTCATGTTCTAGCTGTCCATGCTGATGAAGATGTTATGGATGCACTGGCAACATGTTCAGTCTGTATTTGGAAGGTTTCTAAACTTGCTAGCATGGATGTAGGATAATGTTGACAGGTTTGTGCAGAACTGCGACCAGTTTCCTCCCAAAGTTTGTCCTTTTTCTTGACACTAAGTCCAAGCTCCATTTCGCTGCTCTCCATTTTCATCCCTGACCATTGACACATGTCTGAACTAAACTGCAATGGGCCTAAGCATATTAAACCAAGCTTCTAATTCAAAACTTCTCCATTAGAAAGAAGACCATAGTCAGTGCAATAGTTCATGCTGCTGCCCTCTAGATCCAAGGACCCGAGTTTGATCCTAACCTCTGGAATATGTAAAGTGGATTTTACGTTTGCACATTCTCCCTGTGAAAGATTGGGTTGCTCATGGCAGTTTCGTTCCCTCCCATTTCCCAATGCCATGCTGGTCGGTTAATTGACTGCTGTGAATTAGCTGTTTGTGTACGTAATGGAAAAGGAATCTGCAAGGAGTCGATGGTCATTTGAAAGCAATTAAGTTGCAGGGCTACAGGGAAATAAAGGGGGAAGGAAACTGCTCTTTTAGGTGTGGGCCTGGAAGAAATGAGCTGAATCGCCTTCTAATGCATTGTAATAAATAATTCACACCTCTTTGATGTTTACAATCTCATGTTCTATCTTAGTTCATTTTCTGGAGCTTTCACCTCTAGTTTTTGTCACCCTCATACTCAGCCCTCCTGCTTTTCTGCTGAACTCTCACCGCCGTTTACATGAGCCCATCAAAATGTCTGCTGGCCATCTCCTGATGTGCACCAGCTTATCTTCCTCTTGTATTCGCTCCTTTGTCTACAATAGCTCAAATTTTATATTCTCACCTTTTAACATAACCATCGAAAACAGATACAGGAATAGGCTACCTGGCCTTTAGTTGTCCTCTGTCATTCAATGTGAGCATGTCTTATCAACCGCTTTCATATCCTGTTCTTGCTTTTTCCCAATATGCCTTGAAAATTAAGAAATATATTTATTTTATTGAGATACAGAGTGGAACAGGCTCACCAAGTCACGCTGTCCAGCAATTCCCTGATTTAACCTTAACCTAATCACAGGACAATTTACAATGACCAACTAACCTACTAAGAGACACTCACAACGCACTGGAGGAACTCAGCAGGTCCGGCAGCATCCGTGGAAACGATGAGTTGACGTTTCAGGCCAGAACCCTTCGTCAGAACTGAAGAAGGAAGGGGCAGACTCCCTATAAAGAAGGTGGGGGAGGGTTGGAAAGTTAAGCAAAGGAGCAGAGCACAGGAAATTGGGTCACTTTCAGGCGAGGGAAGAGGAAAGGGCAGGCAAAGCAGGGTTCCCCTGTGGCCATTCCCCTCAACAACAAGTGTACCACATTGGATACTGTTGGGGGGGATGATTTACCTGGGACAAGCTGCAGCAGCCGGACCTCTGGCACTGAGTCTGGTTCTGCAGTGCAGAAGGGAGGGTGGGAAAAGAGGAGAGCGGTAGTGATAGGGGACTCGATAGTTAGAGGTACAGATAGGAGGTTCTGTGGTCGTGACAGAGAATCCAGGATGGTTTGTTGCCTCCCGGTTGCCAGGGTCAAGGATGTCTCTGATCGCTTGCATGACATTCTGAAGTGGGAGGGTGATCAGCCAGATGTCGTGGTGCACATCGGTACAAATGACATAGCAAGGAAGAGCGAGGAGGTCCTGGAGAGTGAGTATAGAGAGCTTGGTAGGAAGTTGAAAAGCAGGACCTCGAGGGTGGTAATCTCAGGATTGCTACCTGTGCTAGGTGCCAGTGAGAGTAAGAATAGGATGCTCTGGAGGATGAACAAGTGGCTGAGGAACTGGTGTAGGGGGCAGGATTTCAGATTTCAGGATCATTGGGACCTCTTCTGGGGCAGGTGGGACCTGTACAAGAGAGACGGGTTACACTTGAACTACAAGGGGACCAATATCCTTTCAGGGAGGTTTGTTAATGCTGTCGGGGAGGCTTTAAACTAGATTTGCAGGGGGTTGGGAACCAGAGTGCCAGAGCTGACAGTGTGGCTGGGGTGAAAATAAATGATGTTAAAAGTTCAAGCAAAGCCGCAAATAGGAAGGTTGTGAGTTGTGGTAAAAAGCTTCTGAGGTGTATATGTTTCAATGCTAGGAGTATTGCGGGGAAGGCAGACGATTTGAAGGTGTGGATTGGCACGTGGAATTATGACGTTATAGCAATTAGTGAAACTTGGCTACAGGAGGGGCAGGACTGGCAGCTTAATATTCCAGGGTTCCGATGTTTCAGAACATGCTTGTCAGGGAAAATGTTACAGCAGTGCTCAGGCAGGACAGATTAGAGGGCTTGTCTACTGAGTACTTATGGGTGGAGCTGAGAAACAGGAAAGGTATGGCCACATTAGTGGGGTTGTATTATAGACCACCCAATAGTCAGTGAGAATTGGAGAAGCAAATCTGCAAAGAGTTAGCAGGCAACTGCAGGAAACATTAAGTTGTGATGGTAGGGGATTTTAATTTTCCACATATTGATTGGGACTCCCGTACTGTTAGGGGTCTAGATGGGTTAGAGTTTGTAAAATGTGTTCAGGAAAGTTTTCTAAATCAATATATAGAGGTACCAACTAGAGGGGATGCAATATTAGATTTCCTATTAGGAAACGAGTTAGGACAAGTGACGGAAGTGTGTGTAGGGGAGCACTTTGGTTCCAGTTATCATAACACCATTAGTTTCAACTTGATCATAGATAAAGATAGATCTGGTCCCAGGGTTGAGGTTCTAAACTGGAAGAAGGCCAAATTTGACGAAATGAGAAAGGATCTAAAAAGAATGGATTGGGACAGGTTGTTCTCTGGTGAGGATGTGATCGGTAAGTGGGAAGCCTTCAATGGAGAAATTTTGAGAGTGCAGAGCTTGTATGTTCCTGTCAGGATTAAAGGCAAAGTGAATAGGAATAAGGAACCTAGGTTCTCAAGGGATATTGCAACTCTGATAAAGAAGAAGAGAGAGTTGTATGACATGTATTGGAAACAGGGAGTAAATAAGCTGCTTGAGGAGAATAAAAAGTGCAAGAAAAGACTTAAGAAGGTAATAAGAAGGGCTAAAAGAAGACATGAGGTTGCCTTGGCAGTCAAAGTGAAGGATAATCCAAAGAGCTTTTACAGGTATATTAAGAGTAAAAGGATTGTAAGGGATAAAATTGGTCCTCTTGAAGATGTGCGGGGATCCAGGAGTGGCCTATTAACTGTTTGAAGAGAGACAGAGAGAGTTATTTGACAGTTTGTTTGGAAAAGAGAGAGAGAGACGAAGGTTAATGGTTGGACTGTCACTTTAAGGCATTGGAAGTAACTTTGGATTTCTACTGAGTTTGGAGTTGGAGACAGCACCGAGTGTCGTGGTTTCTCGTTTCTTACAAACAACAAGGATACGCAGAAAATCCTTCAAGACATTTTAAACTTCAATTTGCAAATCAAAGCTGAGACAATCAGAAAGCTAGTAGCTGACTGCCCATCGAGGCTTGTACACAGCATTTTTTATAGCAATCTCCTATCTTAGCTACATTATCACATCCAGACGGCCTGTGATCACATATCATCAATACATCCGCTCTCGACCTTCCACTATTGTTTTACTCCCCAATTTAATTATGTCCTAGTTTACTTTTTAGACCAGGTGTCCCCTCATCCCTAACCACAGTTATTTCTTAATTGGTCTTGTTTTGACATACTGCCACATATTTCATTACCTTACTCGCCACCGTTATCTTCCTACTTGGTTTCATTCTAGTTCTCTTCATGAATTAATAGTGATTAGGTCAAAAGTCATGGCTACATAGTGAATACCCTCTATTCAGCTAGCAGTGGTTACATAGTAAATATAGCAAATATAATGTGTGCATTTGAGTGAATACTGAAATACTGTTGAGTAAATATTGTAAATACTGTAATACATAGAAAATACAATGTATGCATTTACATTTTCCAATATAATCCGCCCTTTGAGACCCACAGGGTCTCATACAGAGAGAGAGAGGACTGAGAGTCTATGCACAAAAGCTCAAATAAAGCCACGCATTTACTCCCAAATTTGGGTTAAACTATAGTTTCCTGCGCTTAAGACTCAAAGTGTTCTCTCCCTACCTCCCTAGGCCGCTGAGCTAAAAACCCATCCCTTCGTAACTGAGACAGGAAAAAAGACTCAGCGGCCTTCACAACCTAATCCCCACATATCTCATCTCTCTCCTGTTCGTCTTGCATGTCTCGTAGACTGTACGAATACATCATCAGTGTCTCCTTCTCCATAGGGCTCGACCCAACAATTTCCAGGAGCATCGGAAACCGTTTCATTGCAGCACGCACTACAAGCCACTTGAAGCATAGAAGAAAACAGCACAGAATGACCGCACTGTTTAGCAATACAATACCAATGGTTACTGCAATCTTGGTCAGCCATGCTCCCTATCCTCCTAGTTTACTGTTTAACCAGTCAAAGAGCTGGTGTCCAAACCCTGCATTTTGTTTAACTTCCTTTCTTAGATTTTTCAGTTTATTCATTGCTCTGGTAAACGATCCCTCCGGACTAGTGTTATTCGGTATAAAAGTACAGCACTGTTCCCCAAACATTACACAAACCCCTCCTTTCTCTGCCAATAGCCAGTCTAGTACCTGTCTATTTTGCCACACCACTCTACTGGTTGCATCTAGCTGCTGTCCCAAAGCCTCTAGTGCATCATCAGTGTAGTTAATGAATCTCTGTTGATTATAATACATATAATTTATCCATTCAACATTTTTACTAACCCCTATTATAGGTGTAAGTGCCTCCCAGCCCGCAGCAATCTCATTTCTTGCCTTAAATTCATTAGGTATACCTCTCGGCTGTCCTATACTGTCGATTTGGATTGTTGGATCAGGTTCATGTTTTCTCTTCCTTCGTCGCAGTATCTGCTGCTTCAGAGCGTCAAATTGTACTTCAGGGGATACTGCAACTTCTTGAATCAGCATAACTTGTGTACATGTACTTGTCCAACCGAGGGGGAGCGTGGATCTCAGACCTCCCTCCTTCCCACAGAGCCACCAGGTATGTGCTAACGGGATGGTCTGGGCATCCAGTGCACCATCGGGCGGAGGGGTACCTGTCTTGTATCTCTGGCCTGGGGTTACATCCCAAGTCTTAGCACAGTTACCACTGAAATGTCCAACCAAGAGATCACCTGTCCGTGTGAAACATTCATAATTCAAATGCTCCTGCACTTTGAGCTTTCCCAAAGTGGGTGTCTGGCTTCTTTTATTCATAGCCCATGGTCTGCTGTAACTACAGTTAGAGACAAGCTTGTTTTGATCATACTGCGAGGAAGCCTGGTATAACATACACCAATAAGGGCACATTGGTGTGTTATCAATACATTTCCGATAACAAGGATCCATCCCACTACAAATTCCCATACTGCAGGTCTTGACTATACTTGGACACTGCTGCGCACACTGCCCCCTCCGCTCCTTTCGCCATTGCGTGCAGGTGGAAGAGTTGTATGGCATGGGCACTACATATTGCACTGGACTTGCCCTTGAGCATAGATAACAATTCTGTCTCTTCATCATCCCTGCTGTATAATTTGCTCATTGGTACCATGTGTTCTGGTACCATGGTACGGAAGTAATCGTTGTGCTCCTCTTACTCCTTTCTCTCAGATTTGGTGGGATCCTAACAGTCCCATGCCACATCTGCCAAATTAATGGTCTCCAAATCTGCACAAGAGTATCTGAGTGTATCCTCCTGGGGGGGCGGGACTGGTCGCCCCCA
The DNA here is from genome assembly GCF_030028105.1 of Mobula birostris. Classification (NCBI taxonomy): domain Eukaryota; kingdom Metazoa; phylum Chordata; class Chondrichthyes; order Myliobatiformes; family Myliobatidae; genus Mobula; species Mobula birostris. Next base: position 12,009,833 of record NC_092378.1, on the reverse strand, counting down.
AGTCGTCCCCATTATTTGAAAGAGTACTACCATCCATAACCCCATCCTTAGGGTCTTCGGGCCTGTCCTCAGGACCAAAAATTTCCGTTATTACTTGTTCAAGTTCCTGCAGTTCAATATCAGCTTCTTGTTGCTCTTGTCTGTCCCCTACTGTTTGTTCCTCTTCACCACTTACCTCGGGTGGCCCACCTGACTGTACCTGCGGGACTGCTCTAGTGCAGTGATTGAGGTGATACCAGGTGGAGCGTCCTTCCACTTGAACTGCGGTGGGTGATGCTTTGGTTACTGTAAAGGGCCCTTCCCTTCTGGGTTCGTTCCACTTTCTTCGAAACGCTCGCACGTAGACCTGATCGCCTGGCTTGATTGGTCCTTCCCCTTGATCGGTCTCTGGCTCTTTCTGTTTTTCCTGTACATAAATAGACTTATGTATCATAGTTAATTGCTGCATGTATTGTTTTAATTCCAGTTCCAGTTGTTCCAAACTAGGCCCTTTATATGGTCCTCTCCACTGGGGCACTGGCATGGGCCTTCTGGTTAGCATTTCATGCGGTGTTAGACACGTCATCCGATTAGTCTGCATGCGGTAACTCATTAACGCTAACGGTAGTGCATCGACCCAGTTGAGTTTAGTATCTGCACAGATTTTGTTTAGTTTGGTTTTTAAGTTCCCGTTAATTCTTTCCACCATACCCTGCGACTGAGGGTGATACACACATCCAAATCTCTGCTTTATTCTCAGTGCTCGCAGAACTAACTTGACCACTTTTTGAATGAAAGCTGAACCATTGTCTGAGTTAATTTCTGTCGGTATCCCAAACCTTGGGATCACTTCGTTTATCAGGAATTTCACCACTGTTCCTGCCCCTTGATCTTTCGAGGGTACTGCTTCTACCCATCTGCTGAATCAGTCGATTACCATCAACATGTATCTTTTCCCTCTTACTGTTTTTATCATGTCTACATAGTCAATCACTAGGTGTTTAAATGGCCCTTCAGGTACGGGTATATGACCTATTGGGGTTGTAATTCCTTTCCGAACATTATTCTGCACACATACCTCGCACTGTGACAACACATGGTCTACTGAAGCCTGTAAATAAGGCGACCAAAATCCATCCTTTTTTATTTTTCTTATTACTTACGCCCTTGCACAATGATCCATCCCATGTGCTTCTGAGATCAGGATAGTCAGTAAAGGGGTGGGAGCTACCAGTAGGCCATCTTCCGTGGTCCATAGGCCTTCTGGGATTTGCTTGGCCCCCCCTTCGTCTCCATAGAGTCTGTTCTGCCAAAGTTGCCTTTCCCTGTATTTCAATTAGGTCCTCTACCATAGGTTCCAGCTCTAGACTTACCTGGGGTGCGCTGACAACGGATGTACACCCAGACGCTTTCCTGGCTGCTTCATCTGCAGCTTGATTTCCCCTTGTTACTGTATCGTTTCCTTTTTTATGTGCCTGGCATTTCACTATAGCCAGTGCTTTAGGTTTCATCAGCGCTTTTATTAGATCTAAAATCTGCTGACAGTGCTGTATGGGATCTCCATTGCTTTTTTTAAAACCTCTCTGTTTCTAATATCTGCCTTTTCACTCTCTCTTTTTCCCCTTCAAGGCTCCTGTCTCCTGTCCTCTGCCTACATTCTCCGGAACCCTCTCTTTCGCTACTTAACTCTTGCCCACCTGACAAGTTACCTTCTGCTCTAGCCTGCTCAGCTCCGTGTCCATGTAACAAAGATTTCTCTTCATCCCTTTTCGCTTTTAATTCCTGTAACCCTTTGATCTCTTCTTCTATTTCCCTTTTCTCCTGCTCCTTTTCGTGATTCTTTCTTTCCTCCTCGGTATCCCAGACTTTAATTTCTCCATTTAGATCCACTCTTCCTGTTATCATCGGACACTGCTTAAGGGTTTTTCTCTCGTAATAGGGAGGAGGTTTTTCTACATCTTTCAGGTCTGGGTATAGAGCCGAAGCCGGCTCCCTGTTATGCTTTTCCTTTTCTTTATCAGCCTGCTCGTTTCGTTTCTCAGTGTCTTTTTTACTTACTATTAATATACCTCCCGTCTTTCTTAATCTTTCTCCCTCCATCCTAAAGAGTTTTAACACTTCCATTTCTTGTTCCCTTTTTCCTTCTCTTTTCTTAGATTTATCTTTGGGTTTGTGATTTTTTAATTAGCGCTTCCATTTCCTCACATAAGCTTACATCAAACGTTCCTTCTCTTGGCCATTTCGTGACTAGTTCTTTAGTTCTTTTTTCCCATTTTTCTGAAATTTCCACGATCTTACCTTGACACACCGGGAATTTTCTGCTCAATATTTCTACTGCTGTTCCTTTCTCTGTCATGTTGCTCTCTTTTTCCTTTTTCTATTATGGTATTTTTAGAATCTCACTACTTGCCTATTTAATAGTACTATTTTTCTAACTCTATTTCTATGCCTAGCCTTATGGTTTATCTCACCAGCGTCTGAATTCTCTATCAAGTTATCTTTGTCTCTTACTACGTTCTGCCCGTGCAGACCCCTACTTAGGGCGGTATCCACAGAACCTTTTACACCTCGCCTATGCAGACCCTTACACTTCTTAAGGCGGTATTCACGAGGATTTTTAATTCTCCTTCCCTGCCTGTTCAGACCTTCATTTCGTGCGAAGCGGTATCCACAGGGACTTACCACGTGGAATTTTCTTACTTAACTTGTACTTACCCCTACTGCCGTGCTCTTGATTCATCCTCTGAGCCTCCTTTTATCCCCGATTCTGCCAGATTCTTTGAATCGGAGAGACATTTCGGCAGTTGCTTCACACTTCTGAGTCCCCGAGACCCCCCCAAAACCAACAGAATTCTTAGTCCGAATTATCGCAAAAAGCGCTCACGTTTTTCTTTGGGTGCACCCTTAATTCTGTTAGCCTCGTGAGGGTCCCCGAGGGACTGGGAAGCGTCCCAATCTGCCCTTCCCTTCCTCGAGGGTCTCTATCCGATCCTGTTCGTGACGCCAATTTTGTCGTGGTTTCTCGTTTCTTACAAACAACAAGGAGACGCAGAAAATCCTTCAAGACGTTTTAAACTTTAATTTGCAAATCAAAGCTGAGACAATCAGAAAGCTAGTAGCTGACTGCCCATCGAGGCTTGTACACAGCATTTTTTATAGCAATCTTCTATCTTAGCTACATTATCATATCCAGACGGCCCGTGATCACATATCATCAATACATCCGCTCTGGACCTTCCACTATTGTTTTACTCCCCGATTTAATTATGTCCTAGTTTACTTTTTAGACCAGGTGTCCCCTCATCCCTAACCACAGTTATTTCTTAATTGGTCTTGTTTTGACATGCTGCCACATATTTCATTACCTTACTCGCCACCGTCATCTTCCTACTTGGTTTCATTCTAGTTCTCTTCATGAACTAATAGTGATCAGGTCAAAAGTCATGGCTACATAGTGAATACCCTCTATTCAGCTAGCAGTGGTTACATAGTAAATATAGCAAATATAATGTGTACATTTGAGTGAATACTGAAATACTGTTGAGTAAATATTGTAAATACTGTAATACATAGAAAATACAATGTATGCGTTTACATTTTCCAATACGAGCAGCTCGAAAGTTGCTATGGTGACCGAAGGCAGATTGTTGATATTACTTCAAGGACAGTTCGACTGCTTGTGCATTTCTTCACAGACAAAGGAAGGAGGGATTATTTGAGTGACGTGAAGATAAAATAGGAGGTCAGATGACACAGACCTCTGACACATGTTTGGACACTGAATGAGTATTGTTGCGCCCACAGAGAAAGTGGGTTTTGGAGGATTGATCAGACGGATCGATCCAAATTGCTATTCCAGTGAAGGAGAAGGGGTTGACTGGTGGGGAGTTGTCTATGTGTCCACCCTTGCTGGGGTGATAGCTCCACCACAGGAAGACCGGTCCCCCTGGTTAAAGTCACAGTCGGTGACTTGTGCAGCATTTTGGAGGATGTCGAGAAGATCGACGGCAACAGCTCACCTGAAGACTCAACTCACTCTCTCTCTCTCCATCGCTATTCAACTACATACCACAAACTGAACTGAACTTTACTTAACATCGTAAGACTGTATCTTTTTACCCCTAGACTTAAAGAAGCTTGGTTTTTCATATATCTATTTCCACACTTACTGATTTACTTACTTATATATAATCATTGCTAACCTGTTTGATTTATCTACATTTATATTACTGTATTGTGTAGTCACTAATAAATATTATTAGTTTATAGCAATACTAGACTCCAAGGTGTTTTCCATCTCTGCTGGTTCGTTATTCCCATCACGGGGTTCGTGACAAAGATCAGGGTGGTCGGCTGTGGGCGGAACCAAAAGAAATGGGGGAGATCTTAAATGGGTTTTTTTGCATCTGTATTTACTAAGGAAACTGGCATGAAGTCTATGGATTTAAGGGAAATAAGTAGTGAGATCATGGAAACCGTACAGATTGAAATAGACGAGGTGCTTGCTATCTTGAGGCAAATTAAAATGGATAAATCCCCAGGACCTGACAGGGTGTTCCCTCGGACCTTGGAAGAGACTGGTGTTGAAATTGCAGGGGCCCTGGCAGAGATATTTAAAATGTTGGTGTCTACAGGTGAGGTGCCGGAGGATTGGAGAATGGCTCATGTTGTTCTGTTGTTTAAAAAAGGATCGAAAAGTAATCCGGGAAACTATAGGCCAGTAAACTTGACGTCGGTAGTGGGTAAGTTATTGGAGGGAGTACTAAGAGACAGAATCTACAAGCAATTTCCAGCATCTGCAGAATTCCTGTTGTTTGAGAATCTACAAGCATTTGGATAGACAGGGACTTACTAGGGAGAGTCAACATGGCTTTGTGCATGGTAGGTCAAGTTTGACCAATCTGTTGGAGTTTTTCGAGGAGGTTACCAGGAAAGTGGATGAAGGGAAGGCAGTGGATGTTGTCTACATGGACTTCAGTAAGGCCTTTGACAAGGTCCCGCATGGGAGGTTAGTTAGGAAAATTCAGTCGCTAGGTATACATGGAGAGGTGGTAAATTGGATTAGACATTGGCTCAATGGAAGAAGCCAAAGAGCGGTAGTAGAGGATTGCTTCTCAGAGTGGAGGCCTGTGACTAGTGGTGTGCCACAGGGATCAGTGCTGGGTCCATTGTTATTTGTCATCCATATCAATGATCTGGATGATAATGTGGTAAATTGGATCAGCAAATTTGCTGATGATACAAAGATTAGAGGTGTAGTAGACAGTAAAGAAGGTTTTCAAAGCTTGCAGAGGGATTTGGACCACCCGGAAAAATGGGCTGAATAGTGGCAGATGGAGTTTAATGCAGACAAGTGTGAAGTATTGCACTGTGGAAGGACAAACCAAGGTAGAACATACAGGGTAAATGGTAAGGCACTGAGGAGTGCAGTAGAACAGAGGGATCTGGGAATACAGATACAAAATTCCTTAAAAGTGACGACACAGGTAGATAGGGTTGCAAAGAGAGCTTTTGGTACATTGGCCTTTATTAATCAAAGTATTGAGTAAAAGAGCTGGAATGTTATGATGAAGTTGTATAAGGCATTGGTGAGGCCGAATCTGGAGTAGTGTGTTCAGTTTTGGTCACTGAATTACAGGAAGGATATTAATAAGGTTGAAAGAGTGCAGAGAAGGTTTACAAGGATGTTGCTGGGATTTGAGAAACTCAGTTACAGAGAAAGGTTGAATAGGTTAGGACTTTATTCCCTGGAGAGTAGAAGAATGAGGGGAGATTTGATAGAGGTGTATAAAATTATGATGGGTATTGATAGAGTGAATGCAAGCAGGCTTTTTCCACTGAGGCAAGAGGAGAAAAAAAACAGAGGACATGGGTTAAAGGTGAAGGGGGAAAAATTTAAAGGGAACATTGGGGTGGGGGGGGCTTCTTCACACAAAGAGTGGTGGGAGTGTGGAACAAGCTGCCAGATGAGGTGGTACATGTGGGTCTTTTTAAGAATAAATTGGACAGATACATGGATGGGAGGTGTATGGAGGGATATAGTCCATGTGCAGGTCAGTGGGACTAGGCAGAAAATAGTTTGGCACAGCCAAGAGGGGCCAAAAGGCCTGTTTCTGTGCTGTAGTTTCTATGGTTTCTGTGGATGCTGCCCAACCTGCTGAGTTCCTCCAGTGTGTTGTGAGTGTTGCTTTGATCCCAGCATCTGCAGATTATTTTGTGTTTATACACCTACTAAGAGGTCGTGTTTGGACTGTGGGAGGAAACCAGAGCATCAGGAGGAAACCTATGCAATCACAGGGAGAATGTACAAACTCCTTACAGGCAGCGGTGGGTAGCCTGTACTGTAAAGCGCTGTGCTAACTGCTACGCTACCATGCTGCCCGTGATCTATCTCCTTGAATATATTTAATGGCTTGACTCCACAACCTTCTGTGATGGAGAATTTCACAATTTCACTACCCTCTGGATGAAGAGATTTAACATCATCCTGGTTCTTAATTCCCCTCCCATCAGATTTTTGAATGGTCCATGAACCTGTGAACATCCCTCTTGTGGATTATTTATGTATTTATTTTCTGTTGTAATTTAAGTTATTTTTTGTCTTGCGCTGTACTAATGCCACAAAACTAGAATTTCACTACCAGTGCCAGTGATAGTATACCTGATTCTAATTCTGATTCTGATGCTGAATTGCACACTGAGGTGACGCTCTTTAGGCTTTTCATTCCAGGGAGATGAAATCTGCACACAGTACTCCAAAAGGGGCCTCAGCAGGAGCCTGCACAGACGCATCAAGATACCTTTGTCTCTATGCTTAGAACATCTTGCAGTGAAGGCCACTATACTATCCGCCTTCCAAAATGCTGCCTGCACCTGAATGCTTGCTCTTGCTGACTGATACACAAGGTAATGTTGCACTGTTCACTGTTGCACCACTTCTCAATCCATTACTATGGCGGTAAGTATCTGGAGCTCTTTACCCTAGGAGATTCTGATGTGTATATTATCGGATCATTTAAAACAAAAAGGTACATTTTTGAAAGAACATGCAGTTTTTGGCTCTGGGGAATTAGCACAGAAAAGATCAGGAAGCCATTAGTTATTTAAATGGATGGGCAGGCTTGAGGGGCCAAGTAACAAACCAGGCAACAATCTGGAAATTGTTCCAGAAGAAGAAGAGTTGGGTGGGTAATAGATTGGATGAGTTGATGGCGCTATCCAGGCATCAGAGAACATTTCGGGAGTGCAGTGTGATGTGTTTTACTGGAACGGGGCCGCACGAGGACATACCCGTTCAAATCTTTTCCACGGACAACTTCCAGACCATTCAGGCTGACCGGAAGTGCACTGACAGCGGTAAGCATAAAGGAGTTGGGTGCTTACTGTTCTGGTTAACAACGAATGGTGCAATCCGGGTCATATTACGATTGAGGAACGTGTTTGTAGACCGGATATTGAACTTTTTGCTGTTGGACTCCAGCCATATTCCACCGAGATACAACACTGGGCGTCATGGGAGGTTTTTCCTGCCTGTGGCCATCGAACTTTGCAGTTCCTTCCGTAGAGGGTCAGGCACCCTGAGCCAATAGGCTGGTCCTGGACTTATTTCCATCTGGCATAGTTTACATTTCGTTGTTTTGATTGTTTGTGGTTTTTGTATTGCTATATTTACACTCTATTCTTGGTTGGTGTGGCTGTAACGAAACCCAATTTCCCTCGGGATCAATAAAGTATATCTATGTATCTACCTGTCTAAATTACTACCCTGGAGGCCCTGTTTCTCACCTTTCTATTTAAAATCTCTCTTCAGGACCTACTCATCTTGTTTGCCTATGTCAATGGTGCCAATATACACTAAGACTTCTGGCTGATCACCCTCATCTTTGAAAATGTCATGGGCACAATCTGAGACATCCCTGATCCTGGTACCAGGGAGGTAACGTACCATTCAGTGCCTCTATCGCGCCCCACAGAAACTCATCTCAGTTCCTCTCAGTGAGGGATCTTCTATCAACACTGTAGTCCTCTTCACTTCTCTGCTCTTCAGAGCCACAGCATCAGACTCTGTGCCAGAGACCCAGTCACTGTGCCTTCCCCCCAGTAGGTCACCCCCTCAATAGCATCTAAAGTTATATACTTATTATTGAGGGGAACGCCCATCAGGAAGAAGGTACAGGAGCCTGAAGGCACATACTCAATGATTCAGGAGCAGCTTCTTCCCCTCTGCCATCTGATTTCTGAATGGACATTGAAACCATAAACACCACCTCACTACTTTTTTATTTCCATTTTTTGCACTTATTTAACTATTTAATATATATACTTATACTGTAATTCACATATATTTTCTATTATCATGTATTGCAATTTACTGCCTCTGCAAAGTTAACACATTTCATGACATATGCTGATGATATTAAATCTGATTCTGATTCATCAATCATTCATCATCATCATTAAGTGCCGTGTCGTATGACATAAGCGATCACTGGCTTTGACCATGATTGTTTTTGACAAATTGTCCTACAGGAGTGATGTGCCATTGCCTCCCTCTGGGCGGTGCCTTTATAGGACGGGTGACCCCAGCCATTATCAATACTTTTCAGGGATAGTCTGCCTGGTGTTATTGGTTGCGTAACCAGGTCTTGTGATATGCACCTGCTCTTCATATGACCGACCATCACCTGCTTCCATGGCTTCACGTGACCCTGACTTGGGGGCTAAGCAGGCACTATGTCTTACCCAAGGGTGATCTGCAGGATAGCAGAGTGAAGGAGATCCTTGCTTCTTCATTGGTAGAGAAGTATCTCCACCTCACTATCTAAAAAATATCATCAAAATGTTTTGTGAATAACTGGAGCTGAAGCATTGATCCCTGTAGCACTCCATTTGTCACTACCTGTCTCCACCTACTCTCTGTTTCCTGTTTAATTTCCAATTTTCAATTTACTTGTTCAAATCTCTCCGCAACCACATCTTATCCTTTTATGCTTTTCCTTCACTTTTTTAGCCCCATGAGAACTTCCAACTCTGATTTGGTGTATATCCTACAGCTTTGTCTCCACCACACCTCTGCCATATTATCTATAAAATCTAGAATGTCTTCTTTATCTATATTTAAAGAGAACATCTCTTTATCCTTAGGAAAACACAACATATCCTATTTACCAATCTCAATTATTTATTCTTTATATTAATTTATGTTAGTTAATTCATAATTGCTCGTGAGGGGCTTTAGTAGATTTTAATATATTACAGCCACCCTATTTATGTAAATTATTATTTCAAAACGTTTATATATCTTAAGCAAATACAGAGCTGCAATTTTCATTGTAAGCATTCACTTTATATCTGCTACAAAAATAGAATCATTATCTGTCTGACATTATTGAATTAAATCAACAACTCATTAAAATACTGCTGAATTTTAAAGCATGCACATCTGCCCAAATAATACAAAAATGATTTATTCTCTGTCATGCAATGTGTTTTTAGTTGTATCCTCTGAAGATGCCGAAGCAGCAGATTTCTACATGGTCGAGGTATTGTACCAATAAAGTCGATACATCAAACATCCCCCGTACAGCCTTCCCGTGGATCATCACTCCTTCCTGATGAATAGCATCACTCTTCAGAGTAATCTGGTTCTTGTTATCTCCTGTATTTTGTGTCTGTTTTATCGAGAAAATCTCTGCTTGGTTCTAATCTGTTTTAAGAGCATATTCCCTTGAATAGCCAAAGAGACAGTAAAAATCTGTCTTAATGATGCAATGGCCTATGACGCTTTGAAATTTGGGCAAACATTCTTATTTAAGATTTAAAGTCAAATCGAAGACGGAGCTTAGAATAAGATTGGAAACAGTTCTGACCTTTTATCAAGAATTTATAGGAAAAAAAGCATCTCTTTTTAGTTTTAAATAAAATTACACCATTGCTTGGGCTATCTCAATGGAATCACTATATAAGGATAAACATATTTCATGTAGTTACTGCCACACCACCCCACCTGACAGGCAAATAAAAATCTGGATTTCATTTAATGAAGTCTGTGTGGCAATCTAACCAAGAAGGGAAAAATACTGAAACTAGCAGCAGGATACTGATAGGAAGCTGTGTGTTGATGGTATGCTTTGCTAAGGCAGCTCAGAGGAAGTTACAGCTTCACAAACAAGGGCAACATGTCCTATACTCACATTTTAATGAGACTGTATACTTTGTTCCTGCTATCTTGATTGTAGCCTTAAAGCATACAGATTAAGCTACATGACAATCTCTTTACTAGCTGCAACCTTGTCTTAAATATTAGTATGAATTTCAACTAAATTAGTTATATAAGGTGATGTCTGAGATGCAGAAGATGTCCCCACCAGTCAATAAAGGATGAAAATTATCGTTTCAATATGGCTGTATATCATTTTCATTTCTGCATAAGCAATTTCTCCATAGTTAGTTCTCTCTACTTCAATAAATCCTCTAAGAGGAGGCAAACTTCTCATAGGTCTTGGAGGCTTGTGTGCCTCAATGACCCGGAGAGCTAAGTTGGCTGGAGTCAGGGCTTTGTGCTTTGGCTCTTGGTAGGGTCACCCATGCCAAACAGTTCAAAGTGTAGAGGCCAGACTAAGAGTGGCCTACTGGTCCTCCAGGTTCAGGGGTTCAACTCAGGGCTAACAACCTTACCTGGTAGAAAAACACTTGATACGGAACAGCAATGAAGAATTCTGCTGTAAAGACAGAGATGGAGGACCTTCATTGTGCCCAAAGTGCCAGCAGTGTAACAGGAAGTAAGCAGGTCAAGGAATGGTATGGATAAAAATGTCAGATAATCAGATTCACAACTTATAAAATTAGATTTATTGCAGTGGGCACCAACGTTATTTTTCATCAAGGCTAGTTGTATGACATAGATAATCTATAGCTATTATTTTAAGGTTAATATCTGTGGAATACATACTTGGGTTGAAATTGCTCTGCGTAAATAATCTCCAGCCATTGGTTCAGTCTGTTGTTGAATTGTGTGTGGAACTCTTAAGTGCCCCGGAGTGGATGAAATCACTGAATATCATTTGAAACTGCCATAGCTGTGAATTACAAATAATTCCACTTTCATTCTTTCCACTTGTACGGGGGCATGTACTGTGGGTTTGGGTATGCTTCTCCATTAGCTGGGTCCAGCTATATCCTGTGTGACAGGAGATTTAAAATCCTACAGAACTCACAGGTCTACCCCCTTTTCCCTTTTAGATAGTTTCTTTATCCTTAGTTTTGGACACCTCTGTTAGAACTGTATTGACTAGTTTTCTCCAGGCAGGTGGTCAGCCTTCTTCAGTCGCAGTCTTTTCAGTGGGGATTCAAGGTACACTTACTATCAAAGTGTGTATACAGTTTATAACCCTAACGTTCATCTTCCCCCAGACAGCCATGAAAAAAGAAAACCATGGAACCTGTTCAAGGAAAAAACGTCAAATCCACCCCTCATACAGAAAAATATATTGAGCAAACAGCAACAAAAAAAGCGAGCGAAAAACACAGAATATTAAACTCAAAATCGAAAGAGTCCGAATATATTCAGCTCAACTCTGTGTTCAGAGAAGATAAAACATAATCCAAGGACAAGGAAGAAACGGGAGAAAATGTCCAAGAATCTCGCTTGTAGATTACTGAACTCTAATTTTTAAGGTGAAGTGCAAAGGAAAAGCTTTCCCGTGATCTACAAAATAGGTTTAACTGCACTGTGAGAATATTTAACAATTAAACCTCAGGCAAATTAATGCAAAAAGTGGGAATCTGAGAATAAAACAGATATTCAGCAAATGAGGCACTTCTGCTAAGAGAAGAGTGAGGTTAATATTTGATGAGAAGTGGGAATATGTAGTGGTTGGACAGGGAAAGCAGGAAGTGGCAGAGGAAATATTTGTGTTAGAGCTGGGATCAGGAAAGAATGAATACACGAGTGGAAGTGCTGTTGACTGATAGAGGCCGGTAAAGGTTGGGGAATATCAAGAGGTGTCCAGGGACCGGGTGAACAAGGCAGAGAAGTTCGCATTTTTGTTAGAAGTGTAAAAATGTTGGAGATTATCAGCTCATGCATACCAGGTTCCATTGGTTTCTGTGAATGCATCAGCTAATGATCTGATACATATTTAGTACTTGGAACTAAAGATGAATTCCTCCCCCCTCAAAACCTATCCTCACTTTCCTTCCCATGCGTTTCCCCAAATAAACAGGAGATAGTAGAACTAAAGACACATCCTTGAAGAATTCTTACTGCATAGGACCAGTGTGTCAGGTTTCCAACACCCAACTGTAACTCACAGATAGAGTGGCGAATTCAACTACAACATGGACGTTCATTCAGCAATTGGATAAATATTTGAAGGAGAAGTAAAGAGCAGAAAACAGGAGATTGAGATAAAATGGTTTTCTCATTTGATTTTCATTCTCATTTTCACATACAATGAAAAGGGAAAACACAGAATAACGAAGATTTTGCTCCCTGAATACTTTTGGGTGTATCTCATGCATTTTAGGCTCCTGAGCATGGAGATCACCATGAAATTTCTCTATCATGCACCATTTTTTGGACTATCACCTGTATTTGTTATTTCAATTCATAATTCAAATCAATTAAAATGTTGCCCACAGTGTAAGCTGAAAAGGTTTCTATCTTGTCCAGGCATATCTGGGCATTCTTATGCAGGGCAGATGCTGCATGGCAGGGCAGATGCTGCATGGCAGGGCAGGTTTCAGAAGGATGTAAAAGTATCACACACACATCATTCTATGCATTGTATTTACACATATATTCTGTGTAAAGTAATTGTATTTTCAGAAGTATTTGTGATAGTAAGATGTCTCACCAATGTTGCAGCAGCCATGATACTTTCTGTTTTCTGTTATATTTGTAGAGAGTATATGCTTAAGTCTCAAAAACGAAGCATGACTCCTTTTATTAAGGCCATAAATTTGAGTCTACTTTGGGTGTAAAATTAGTAAAACATAGTAAAACTACATGATACATGTAGTCTGAAATTATATTTGTGTTCAGCTTCAAGTGGTCTATCGCAAGAAAAATTTCTGAGGAAGCCACGCTTCTGAAAAAAATTGCTGTCAAGTGAAATCCGTATTTAAAAGCTAATTTTTGGGGTAACATACTAAAATGTATCCAGGCACTTCAAAACAGCTTAGTATAAATTAGTTAACAGCAATTAACGCAGTGAAGAAAGAGCCAACAGACACCCATTGGGTCTTAATGTACAATATTATTTTCTATTTCTTTTGGGTTTGGTATCATTCTAGGCATTAGAAGGTTTTGTTCACCCTGACTTCCCTTTTGCTTGGATCCATGTTTCTGTGATTTTATGGACTTTGGTAAATGAGTTAGTTTGTGGCCTGATGGCATTCTTGACGACACCTTCTATCCTTTTGTTGATGAGTGGCAGACAGCCAACGAGATGATACTAATAGTACTTCTCTCAGCTAAAGCAAGTTAACATAATCCCATTGTTCTGTTTGACCTCCCCGATCTCACTTGCCTGCATGTTAGATTTTGTGCTCTTCTGTTCCCACACCTTTAAGGGCTATCTGTGTATCTTTTCAAATCCAGCTGCAATATTCGCATTCTTCCTCATTTTAATAATTTGGTAACACCAATGAATACTTTCAATTTTTAAATCAAAGTCGGCATTAGAATTAATTTATAGCAGGAAATTAAACTGAAAATCTTAGCATGCACCCAGATCCTATGGTAGATGCAACTATACCTATTCTCCAAAAGTATGCTATAGTAAAAGTATTTAAGAACTGGCCAATTTAGAATTTCAAAACCAAATCACCATCTCATAGATAATCTGAAAATGGAACTTGCAGCACCTCAGAGGAAATGCATTTCCATCTCCATAAAGTCAAACGTTCTGTCTTCTGGGACCCACAGTGCAGGAACTATGAAGAAAATAAGCAGAAACCATCTGATTTTAATCAGGCCCACCTGTGATATATTCCAAGCCAATCCTTCACATATCATTCCATCTCCACATTGTGATGAACATCTTGGAAACCGCTGCTGTGTTTCACATCAACTTGAGATCTGGAACTCCTGTGACCTTGACTTGCCAGATGGACCTTTCTTGTGTGTGATCTTGCTAGCAGAAAAAAAACAGTTCAGGATTGAGTCCTCTTAGCAATAAGCCCACATATTAAGCATGAAAATACTCAGCTGATGCTTTAATATCATAAGTAAAGGGACATTGCTATAAAAATATACAAGCCAAGGCCAATATCCTCACTTAAAATAAAATAACTTCAAAATATTCTGAAGTGGCTGGCTTTAAAGTTTAGTTGTGCCCTTTAATAAAGGAATGCAATTATCTTTTAAAGTATCTACAGATTAAAACAGGCATTCGTCCCAACAAATTAATGCCAATGCTTAGTTCAGCATAAACGTCCTCTCACATATTTTAATTAATTCTATTAACTTTGTTTCTATTCCAGTTTCCCTTAAGCTTTTATCTTACTTGCCTTAAATTTGTTTACTATATTTTCTTTAACTACTTCATGCAGTAATAATTTCCACATTCCAAATGGTCTCTGGGTAACAGAGCTTTGCCTTACTTATTAGTGACTAAGTTTATGGCCTCCGGGATATGGGGCATTGTAATTTAGGATAGGATGTAGAAAATAAGCTAGTGTCTCTATTTCTTTATTGGAAAGGGTGGTCAAGATAGGACTGCTTCAATTGGAGACATCTTTTTTTGTTGTACAGCAATGTTTGGACACTAGGTGAAAGACATTGCCAGGCAGATGAGCCAAGGCACAAGCAGAGTAAAACGAGAAGGGTGTAAATGTTACCAACCCCAAGTGAAAACAGAAAGCATTGGAAATACTCAACAAGTTAAGCAGCATCTGGGAAGATGGAAACAGAGTTAATAGTTCATGTTCACGCACCATACGCTCCAAGCTGGATTTTCCAGAAGCCGAACGTTTTAATTCCCATTCAATTCCTATTCTGGCATGTTGATCCACAGCCTTCTCTTGTGCCAAGATGAGGCCACCCTCAGGGTGGAGGAGCAACACCTCATATTCCATCTGGGTAACTTCCAACCTGATGGCATGAATATTGATTTCTTCTTCTGGTAAACAAATACCACATGCTCTTCTTTTATTCTGTACTCTGACCTTTCATTTCTTCTCATCTGCCTATTACTTCCCCCGGTGCCCCTCCTCCTTCCTTTTCTCCTATGGTCCACTCTCCTCTCCTACCAGATTCTTTTTTCTTCAGCCTTTGCCCTTTCCCACCCACCTGGCTTCACCTATCACCTTCCAGCTAGCCTTTTCCCCTCCCCCCCCCCACCTTTTTATTCTGGCATCTTCCCCCTTCCTTCTCAGCCCTGAAGAAGGGTCTCAGCCCGAAACATCGACTGTCCACTCTTTCCCTTCGATGCTGCCCAACCTGTTGAGTTCCTTCAGTGTTTTATGTGTGTTGCTTTGGATTTCCAAAATCTGCCGACTTTCTTGTGTTACTATTTCATTTTGATGGCCTTCTAAAAGAATTACGACAAGTTGGAAATCAAATTTGTTTTAAGTTGCAGCAAACAATGAGTTATGAAGTGAACAATGTCTGCGATACGGTAAAGGCTAAGCAGGACTGAATGGATTCTTGAGTGGATTGAAGAGATGTTAATCACAGCAGAAATTATGTAGATAAGGTATATATAAGCAGATAGAAAGAGAATAGGAATCAGAACTGTGAACTGTGGTACAAACCACTGCATTCATCAGGAACCTGAAATAAAAGCCTGGACTAAGCCTGGAAATGCTCAGCAGTTGAAGCAGCACCTGTAGAGACAGCAGAAGTAAATTGATGTTACTGGTTGAACCTAGCCATTTCTGACACAAACTGGAAAAAAATGGTTATCTGAAATTGCTGAACTCAGTGTTGAGCAATGAAGACTATAACATGGCCCCATAAAAGACATGAGAATATCATTCAGAAGGGTAAACTCATGGAAATCATCTGGCCCAGATGGGGTACTGAAGATCCATGCTAATCAACTGGCTGGAGAGTTCACTGATATCTTTAACCTCTTGCTTCAACAGTCTGAGGTACCCACCTACTTCAATCATAACAGCGCCCAAGAAGAACATAATAACCTGCCTCAATGTCTATCGTCCAGTTCCACTTAAATCCATTGTGATGAAGTGCCTTGCGAGGTTAGTGATGAAGCATTTCAGTTCCTGCTTGAGAAGAAATTGGACATGCTCAAATTTGCCTAAAATCACATCAGGTCAATAGCAGATGCCATTATGTTGGCTCTTTACTCAGCTCTGGGACATCTGGATAATGAAGGTACATATAACAGGATGCTCTTCATTGATTACAGCTTTGCATTCAACACTAAAGCCCCTCAAAACTAATCTTCAAGCTCCAAGGCCAAGACCTCAATATCTCCTTGCACAACTGGTTCCTCGATATCCTCACTTGCAGACCCCAGTCAGTTTGGATTGTTAACAGCACCTTCTCCATGATGTCCATCAGCACAGGTGGACCACAAGGCTGTGTGCTTAGCCCCCTGCTCTACTTGCTTTATATTTATGACTGTGAGGCTATGTATAGCTCCAATGCCATATTTAAGTTGCTGATGTTGTAGGCAAATTAAAGGTGGTGATGGATCAACATATAGGAAGGAGATTGAAAATCTGGCTGAATGGTGCCACAACAAGAACCTCTCACTCAATGTCAACAAAGCCAAAGAGCTGATCATTGGCTGCAGGGGGAGGAACCCGGAGGTCCATGAGCCAGTCCTTATCAAGGATCAGAGGTGGAGAAGGTCGACAATTTTTAAATCCATGGTGTTATCATTTCAGAAGATCTCTCCTGGGTCCAACAGCTAAGCGCCATTACAAAGAAGGCATGTCTTCTACTTTCTTAGAAGTCTGCACAGATTCAGCTCGACAAAATTGAGAGATACAAACTGTCTGCATCGCAGTCTAGTATGGAAACACCAATGCACCTGAACGGAAAATCCTGCTAACAGGAGTGGATATACCCCAATCCATCACAGTTAAAGCCCTCTCCACCATTGAACACATCTACAACAAGCACTGACGCAAGAAAGCAGCAGCCATCGTCAAGGACCCCCGCTCTCCTGCTCATGTTCTGTACTTGCTGCTGCCATCAGGGAGGAGGTACAGGAGCCTCAGGACTCACACTACCAGGTTCAGGAACGGTTATTACCCTTCAACCATCAGGCTCTTGAACCAGAGGGGAATAAGTTCACCTATCCCAGCACTGAATTTATTCCACACATTGTGGACTCACATATATGGACACTAGAACTCATGTTCTCAGTATTATTTATTTGTTATTATTGTTATTCTTTCTGCATTTGCACATTGATTGTTAGTGTTTGTTTGTGTGTAGTTTTTCATTGATTCTATTGAATGTTCTTGTTCTACTGTGAATATCGACAAGAAAGTGAATCTCAGAGTAGTATATGATGACCTAAACTCGACATATACTTTGATAATCAATTTACTTTGAACTTTGAACATTTTTAGCAGGGAACAGTAATTACTGATTAGGGGAGAAATCCAGACTCCGAAGCCATCAATAATGTTCCCCTCAACACACACAAAAAGCTGGTGGAACGCAGCAGGCCAGGCAGCATCTATAGGAAGAAGTACGGTCAACGTTTTGGGTCAAGACCCTTCGTCAGGACTAACGGAAAAAAGAGATAGTAAGAGATTTGAAAGTGGGAGGGGGAGGGGGAGACCCGAAATGATAGGAGAAGACAGGAGGGAGAGGGATGATGCCAAGAACTGGGAAGTTGATTGGCAAAAGGAGTAAAAGGCTGGAGAAGGGGGAGTATCATGGGACGGAAGGCCTTGGAAGAAAGAAAGGGGGAGGGGAGCACCAGAGGAAGATGGAGAACAGGCAAGGAGTTATTGTGAGAGGGAAAGAGAGAAAAAATAATTTTGTAAAAAATAAATAATAAATTAGGGATGGGGTAAGAAGGGGAGGAGGGGCGTTAACGGAAGTTAGAGAAATCAATGTTCATGCAATGTTTCCCTCTTTACTGATTTTGAATACTGAATCAGTGAGATAGCCCTTGTGCTCACAATACTTCTGATGTTTCTTTGAGTTTGAAGTGTTCTCAGGCATTTCCTGAAATTCCTTGAGATAAGTCTCCACACAAGCAGCCAGTGGTAAATACGGCTGCAGAACATTATACTGCAGGAGCTTTGGCATGCATTTAAGTTTCACAAGCCAGCAGGTCCCCTTACATCCTTACATACTTCAGCACATCACCCCTAGTGGTGCACAAGCTGCTGCCAGCAGCTCACCAGGGTCCTTTGTCTTGGGCCAGGCTTTCAAGTTGTCCCCAAGTGTAGCCCTTTTTGAAAGGCCCTTGCTCTCTCAGGGATGAGGTCTGCGGAGTTTCTGTTGGTATCTCTGAGGCACAAGGTTTTTACAGGATGGTGTTGCTAGCCCCATGCTCAACCCTCTTTCTTTTGCAGCCCGGCTTGGGACATCCATAGCAGAGCTAGATCTCCTTAGCATGTCATCTTTATCAATTTCTTGGCTTTTGCTTCCAATTCAATGTTAAACACATCTAAAAAGCACCATTCTGTCAGGATATTTGAAGAATATTGTACTCTATTGTGATTATTCTTTGCCTTAATAAATAAAAAAAAACACTTTGAAAGATACCCACAAACAAATCATCACAATCTTTTCCCCAGACACAGCCTGGTTCCAATTGAGCACTAAGATATTTCTTTGCTTGTCGCTACTAATTTACATTGAGCAAAGAAACTGTGAGTGACAACCTCTTTGTTGTGGTTATGAGTACAATCTTCTAATCCTCCATTGCAGGATTTCATTACTATGCTTTATGTGAGATGCAGAAGGCTGTGTTTATTTCATTATTCAGATAGTTTCACACTACTTGTTCAGCACTAATAATTGTGAAAAGTTCAATGTATTTGGGTTAACCAAGTGCTAACAGCACTAGTTTCATTGAAAGATAAGTTCATATAAAAAGAGGTTATAAACCAATTACATGAACTTTGGCTTAGAACTTACAATGATTGCAGGAGCCATGTATCTGTTTTCTATCTGCATCGTAATTGGTATTATGTGCTTTTTATGGGTAGTTAGTCATGTGGGTTGGCGTGTGATAGAAGTGAAGAGTTTAGTTACGTATTCAAGCTTTGTATTTGAAATTCTGGAGCTAAGAGAGTGAGCGAGGGGGTGATATCTTTTTTCGTTGACCACTTAATTTAATTTAAAATCGCATAAGTTAGCTTAATTACACTTAATTAAATTGGAGAAAACTTAAGTCAATTGGTTGCAATAGCTACATTTGCTATCAGAGAAATGTATACAATATACATCCTGAAATGTTTTTTCTTCGCAAACATCCATGAAAACAGAGGAGTACCCCAAAGAATGAATGACAGTAAAAATGTTAGAACCCCAAGGCCTCCTCCTGCAACTCCCCCTCACACACATAAGCAGCAACAAGGCAATGACCCCCACCCCACTACCCCCAGCAAAAAAGCATCAGCACCCTCCACCGAGCACTCAAGCATGCAGCAAGCATTAATAAAGACACAAACCTGCAGTAGCCCAAAAACTGTTCATTCACCCAGTAATTTGACATAACTTCTCTAATAAGGGAAAGAGATGTGTCCCGATTTCACAGCGAGAGGGGAGACATAACAAAGAGCTCGTTGATTTAAGATGTTAAACGTTTGTTGCGTCAGTTTATCTGAGCTCTGCACCCAGAGAGTTGGCACAAAAAAGGCACAGCTCTCTGGCACACAACCTATGGCAGCTAACCCATTGCTCCCGATGTTCCATGTTCTCCCATGACACTTCAGTCAGGGGCACCAGCCTAGAATCAGCATGTCCCCAGAACCCTGAAGGCGTGCTCATCTTCCACGCCACGTCCTTGGTATATCCAAAAGTGGCAGTTGTGAGGCCTTGAGAGGTGGTCCCATTCCTGCAAAGAACCAAAGTCAGGGTGTAACTGCAGGTCAGGGTCTTCAAAAGAACCCCAAACACCTTGAAAAGGAAAAGAAAGAGATATCAAAGATAGAAATAAAGCTGTTTCCAAAGATGCAAGCAAAAGAGTTGCCGTTTGGCACCATCCTAACATCACCCTGCCTTCAACTAACTGGGTTAAAATACATCTAATACACTAAGACTGTTCATTTTATTATATCGCTTGCTTCAGTTTCATTAGTTTTTATCACTTCAAAATTTTTTGTTTTGCTAGTTTCTTAAAAAAGATTGAATTTATTCACAAACAAGAGAATATCTACAGATGATCGACATCCAAGCAACACACACAAAATGCAAGCCAGGCAGCATCTATGGAAAAGAGTACTGTCGACATTTTGGGTCGTGTTCTTTGACTTTGGAAGCTTGGCAATGGATTAAGATTGGGAAGTGTGTTATACAGGTTTAACCCCCACACCCCGCGCTGTGTCTCTAAGCGGTGTTGGGTTTTTCGAGTAACAGCTACAATGATAATAACAGCGAGGCTACCAGTGTTCATCATTGTCAATTTAAAGTCAAAGTTAAGTTTATTGTCATATGCAGAGTACATGTTTGCACAGGTATGATGAAAATCATTACAGGCTCATTTCATCATATGCACATCATATTGAGCAACACGGTAACACAATGGTTAGCATACCACTATTACAGCTCAGCACAGTCTGGAGTTCAGAGTTCACTTCCAGCGTTGTTCTGTAAGGAGTCCCTGTACATCCTCCACTTGGAATGCGTGGGTTTTCTCGGGAGGGCCAGTTTCCTCCTAAAGAGCAAAGACCCAGTGGGTGGGTTAATTGGTCATAGAAACATAGAAAACCTACAGCACAATACAGGCCCTTCGGCCCATAATGCTGTGCCGAACATGTACTTACTTTAGAAATTACCTAGGGTTACCCATAGCCCTCTATTTTTCTAAGCTCCATGCACCTATCCAGAAGTCTCTTAAAAGACCCTATCGTAGCTGCCTCCACCACCATCGCTGGTAGCCCGTTCCACACACTCAACACTCCCTGCGTAAAAAACTTACCCCTGACATCTCCTCTGTACCTACTTCCAAACACCTTAAAACTGTGCCCTTTCGTGCAAGCCATTTCAGCCCTGGGAAAAAGCCTCTGACTATTCACACGATCAATGCCTCTCATTATCTTGTACACCTCTATCAGGTCACCTCTCATCCTCCGTTGCTCCAAGGAGAAAAGGCCAAGATCACTCAAACTATTCTCATAAGGCATGCTCCCTAATCCAGGCAACATCCTTGTAAATCTCCTCTGTATCCTTTCGATAGTTTCCACATCCTTCCTGTACTGAGGCGACCAGAATTGAGCACAGTACTCCAAGTGGGGTCATTGTTAACTTTCCGCAATTAGTTTAGGGTTAATCAGGTTTGAAGGTTGCTGGGGCAGCCTGGATCAAAGGGCTGGAAGGACCTATTCCGCACTGAATCACTAAAATAATAAATAAATCAGTCACAAAAAAATGTAAATGAAACATATGTTTTATATGAAACATATGATTGGAAAGCTGAGCTTGCTGGGCCTGAACAACTCCCTCTGTAACTGGATTCTAGACTTCCTGACTGGGAGACCTCAGTCAGTCTGGATCGGGAGCAGCATCTCCAACACCATCACACTGAGCACGGGGGCCCCCCAGGGCTGTGTGCTCAGTCCACTGCTGTTCTCTCTGCTGACCCACGACTGTGCAGCAATACACAGCTCAAATTACATCATCAAGTTCACCGACGACACGACCGTGGTGGGTCTCATCTGTAAGAACGACGAGTCAGCATACAGAGAGGAGGTGCAGAGGTGGCTAAAGGACTGGTGCAGAACCAACAACCTGTATCTGAATGTGAACAAAACAAAAGAGATAGTTGTTGACTTCAGGAGAGCACGTAGCGACCACTCTCCACTGAACATTGATGGCTCCTCTGTAGAGATCATTAAGAGCACCAAATTTCTTGGTGTTCAACTAGCAGAGAATCTCACCTGGTCCCTCAACACCAGCTCCATAGCCAAGAAAGCCCAGCAGCGTCTCTACTTTCTGTGAAGGCTGAGAAAAGTTCATCTTCCACCCTGCATCCTCACCACATTCTACAGAGGATGTATCGAGAGTATCCTGAGCAGCTGCATTACTGCCTGGTTCGGAAATTACACCGTCTCGGATCGCAAGACCCTGCAGCGGATAAAGAGGTCAGCTGAGAAGATCATCAGGGTCTCTCTTCCCGCCATTACAAACATTTACACCAGACGCTGCATCTACAAAGCTAACAGCATTATGAAGGACCCCACGCACCCCTCATACAAACTCTTCTCCCTCCTGCCATCTGGCAAAAGGTACTGAAGTATTCGGGCACTCACACCCAGACTGTGCAACAGTTTCTTCCCCCAAACCATTAGACTCCTCAATTCCCAGAGTCTAGTCTGACACACACACACACACACACACACACTCTCTCAACTGAACACCACTCCACTCCCTTTGCAATTTTTGCTTATTTCTTTCTTAATTCCTGCTAAAACATTGTTTACATTGTTTACATTTACATTTACATTTACATCATTTATTATCATATTGTAATTTGTCCTTTACTGTGCCTATTGTCTTGTTTATTAATCTTATTATCTTGTTTACTGTCTTGCACTGTTTTGTGCACTTTATGTAGTCCCATGTAGGTCTGAAGTCTAGTGTAGTTTTGTGTTGTTTCATGTAGCACCATGCTCCTGGAGAATCGTTGTTTCATTTTTACGTGTACTGTACTAGCAGTTATGGTTGGAATGGCAATAAAAGTGATTTGACTTGACTTGACTTGAAAGAATACAATTGGAACAAATAAAAGTCGATTTTACTCCACCAAGTGTTCATAGTATTGATAACCGCTCACGATTAGAGCCATTTCTATTAGGTTTTTAAGGAAACCATCTGCAGCTACTGGATGGCACACACACTCAAGATAATCCTAAATCTGCTGTGAGATGAACCTTACTTTTCCACAGGGCAATTAAATTCATGTTCATCACTTCAGGGAATATTATGAATATGACATCTGTAACACATAAGGATCTTTCCAAACATCTTTGGACACAATTTCATTTACATTTTAGCAAAATCTATTCAACATTTTATATTCAAACTTCAGCTACCAGATGTAAGTAATGTCTCACTCTGTCAAACTGGACACCTTATAGGAGACACCAACAGAAAGGTAACCCATAGTCAGGGATAACTTACAAGTGCATCTCGTTCGTTTTGACAGGAGGAGAACTTAAGATCAGGAAGGGCAAGACCAGCTGCCACAGGAGAGATGGATGGAGTACAAAGGGTTTCCTTTCATGTAGTCCTTCGTCTCTGGTCTGCCAGCATGTCCATTGCTATAATTGAGAACCTGAAGAGACTTTTTGCTGAGCAACAGTGAAATTTAGAACAACATAACAACCAGAAACTCCAGTGGTGATGGATGCAAGGAGGCTAGATGTACTGATACAGGAAAATTACCTCGAATCAGCAGTTATGTTCTACACCTGAAAGCTCCTAGTCAGCACCTGTAGGTAAACTCACATTGTTATCAACATTATTTGGACTGAACATTCCACAATAATGAAGTAGTTCAGCTTGTATTATGCAATGTAGAAATGTAATGTAGACCTTAAACAATTTCTGTGTTCCTTGAGGTAAATTTGTACCCTAAAGATCATCCTTTCCTCTTCCTTTATTCTATACATCTCTAACATTTGGTCAACCAAAAAATATTAATCTCAGATTTAAAAGTACTGATTGGCATAGAACTTGTTGCCATTTGCAGAACTGTTACATTGCCATTTTCTACATTTAAAAACATTTTCCAATAATAGCCCAGAGAAAACTAGCTCTAACTTGTAAACTTATCCCCTTTGTCCTCAGTACTCCAAGCTCTGGAAATAGTTTATTTTTATTTACTTATCAATTCTCATTAAATATCTTGCAAGGATCAATTCTCTTATCCTAAATCCCAAGAAAATAACTCTAATTTGTATTGATGTATTTGAAAATTTAACTATTGTTGTTCAGATATTGTGATCATCTATACTCCAAGGTTAATACCTTTTTCAGGTTTGATGCTCAGACTGCTTCCAGCTCTCCAGGTGTGGTCAATAGACAATAGACAATAAGTGCAGGAGTAGGCCATTCGGCCCTTCGAGCCAGCACCGCCATTCACTGTGATCATGGCTGATCATCCACTATCAGTATCCAGTTCCTGCCTTATCCCCATAACCTTTGATTCTGCTATCTTTAAGAGCTCTATCCATCTCTTTTTTGAAAGCATCCAGAGACTTGGCCTCCACAGCCTTCTGGGGCAGAGCATTCCATATATCCACCATTCTCTGGGTGAAAAAGTTTTTCCTCAACTCCGTTCTAAATGGCCTACCCCTAATTCTTAAACTGTGGCCCCTGGTTCTGGACTCACCCATCAGCGGGAACATGCTTCCTGCTTCCAGCGTGTCCAATCCCTTAATAATCTTATATGTTTCAATAAGATCCTCTCTCAGCCTTCTAAATTCCAGAGTATACAAGCCCAGTCGGTCCAATCTTTCAACATATGACAGTCCCGCCATCCTGGGAATTAACCTTGTGAACCTATGCTGCACTCCATCAATAGCAAGAATGTCCTTCCTCAAATTTGGAGACCAAAACTGCACACAGTACTCCAGGTGTGGTCTCACCAGGGCCCTGTACAGCTGCAGAAGGACCTCTTTGCTCTTATACTCAATTCTCCTTGTTATGAAGGCCAGCATGCTGTTAGCTTTTTTCACTGCCTGCTGTACTTGCATGCTTGCTTTCAGTGACTGATGTACAAGGACACCTAGATCTCGTCGTGCTTCCCCTTTTCCTAACTTGACTCCATTTAGATAATAATCTGCCTTCCCGTTCTTACCACCAAAGTGGATGACCTCACATTTATCCACATTAAACTGCCTGCATCTGCCATGCATCTGCCCACTCACCCAGCCTGTCCAAGTCACCCTGCATTCTCATAACATCCTCCGCACATTTCACACTGCCTCCCAGCTTTGTGTCATCGGCAAATTTGCTAATGTTACTTTTAATTCCCTCATCTAAATCATTAATATATATTGTAAACAGCTGCGGTCCCAGCACTGAACCCTGCGGTACCCCACTGGTCACTGCCTGCCATTCTGAAAGGGACCCGTTAATCGCTACTCTTTGTTTTCTGTCAGCCAGCCAATTTTCAATCCATGTCAGTACTCTGCCCCCAATACCATGTGCCCTAATTTTGCCCACTAATCTCCTATGTGGGAATTTATCAAAGGCTTTCTGAAAGTTCAGGTACACTACATCCACTGGCTCTTCCTTGTCCATTTTCACAGTTACATCCTCAAAAAATTCCAGAAGATTAGTCAAGCACGATTTCCCCTTCGTAAATCCATGCTGACTCGGACCAATCCTGTTACTACTATCCAAGTCTATTGTAGTTACGACTACTGGTCTGAGCAAAACTTTGCACACTGTCATATTGGTCCTACCATCTTATATTCTGCTGCTCCAGCTGTAATGACCTGGATTCCATTAGCATTTTTGAATATATTTCTGTCTTGTCTATGATACTTCAATTAGTTTTTAATGTTACCAATATAGAAACTTAATTCTTTTGAATTCTGTTACTCGAAGATTTTTCTAAAAAGATTTAAAATTACTCTTTTTACTAGTGTCTTTTTTTCTGGATTTCTTTTATCAGTGTTCTTTCATTCTGTTCTGTTCCGTCCCTCTGTTTATTCCTTTGTAATGATTTTACATGGCATATTTAATTCAAGTTTATACTTTCGGTTTGAGACTCCATTAGACAGAAAATAGTCTTTGGTGGCTCATTTTAATGGGTGAGTAAACAACCACTTCTCTGACCTATGTACAGAAATGTACTGCTGCTGCAAAAGAGCAAACTTCATGTAATATTAGTCAGTGATTATAAAATCTGATTCTGATTCTGCAATCTGTACTCCTGTCTGCCTCAATGAAGATTTTTCAGTTTAATTTGTTAAAGCGACACTCTATTCACTGATCTTCCATACAAGGCAACTGTGAGCCCCATTTTTTCATTACAGAATGCAAGATCGATGCCTGTTTTTTGAGAAAAGAGTTGGTGCAAGGAAGATCACAATTTATACATTGAATAAACCTTCACTGGATAGACTACCTACTAGGGGAATTACATTTTTGAGGAAAAAACAGGGCATAGAATTTTGTCAAGCAACACACATAAAAGTTGCTGGTGAGTGCAGCAGGCCAGGCAGAATCTCTAGGAAGAGGTACAGTTGACGTTTCGGGCCGAGACCCTTCGTCAGGACTAACTGAAAGAAGAGCTAGTAATTTTGTCAGTATTTTTCTGTTCAAATAATGGGAGAGTAATAATATTTTTCATTTAGCTCAACAAATATTATACACAAAATATTAGAAGGATAACTGAAACTTTGGAAACATGCTGTTTAATGCTTATAAGAATATAAAGTCTTTGTTGAAATTCAAAATGTGGATTCTCTGATTTAGGATGACTAGGTTTTGCAGAATAGATAAGCAGTTAAACTGTTAGTAGTCGCGTGATAAGACTGTGATATAAAACACAAAGCCTAACATTGTTACCAAGTTACCATTATCATGAATGGAACAAAACAGGAAATTTAAATGGCAACATTGAGTAGTAATCTTTCTTTAGCACAATCAATGTTGTAATCAATTCTTTTTAAAGTTAAAAGGAAAATCAAAATGGGGACAATTGTTTGTGATGCAGAAAAACAGGATGCATTTTGCTCCTTTGTGCCAATATATTTATTAAGCTGGACAAGCTTACAATCATAGGATTTCTCTTCATTTTACAACAAAGAAAGCACAGTTTACTTTGTAAAACAGAACATGTAGAAAATCAACAATTCACTGCAATAGAACACATCACAAGCTAAAGCATAAGTCTTTGAGCTGGGAAATTAACATTTAACCAGATCAAAACTATTGTTTCCGCTCTTTCAAATCAAAAGGGATCAAAGCTGTTATCCCTTCCTTTCAAACCGGAATTTCTGCTTCAGAGCAGTTTTATCAGCTCCATAGGTTCTAACTTATCCCAGCACGAAACAGACATTCAGTCCCATTCTAGGGTTGTAAAACATAAGTGGCTTACAAAATACTTAAAATAGCCACAAATTATTTGATAAAACTGCACTTTGTAATTACTTCCATAAGGAAACTTCCTGATAAATAACCATTTTTATTACAGTTTCATTGAACCACAGCCTCTAAGCTACAGGGGGTACAATTAAGTAGGAGATGCTTAGCAGAATGAAGAGTCTGCCCTGCCGGTGAATACAAAATTATTTGTTATGTACACACACACAGATTTAAGAATTCTTGATTTATAAAACTCTAAATCTGACTGATCAGATGCACTTAGGCAAGATGTATGTTAATAGAAAACAAACTATTGTAGGAACTTAATGGACTGGAGGCGAGAGTTGAGTCAGTTCAGCTCTGCAATGTTTTACTTTGCTCTCTTTGGCGCTGAGGCTGAGGGTGCTGGGTGCTTCGTGCCTGCAATCTTTGTGGTGATTTGCCCTGCTATGTGATGAACTGAGACAATGCTATATGCCTTCTCTGGCTGCTCTGGGATTCTGATCTATGGACTCAATCTGGTTTGGATTGCTGTTGTTGCTTCTGTTGTTTGCATGTTTTTTTTGTTTTTTTTTCTTATCTCTGCGCAATGGGTGTTGGTACTTTTTTAAATTGGGTTTTTTCAGGTTTCTTGCTTTATGGCTGCCTGAAAGCAGATGAATCTCAAGGTTATATAATTCATACATACTTTGATAATAAATGAACTTCGAATCCTTTGAATCAGACAGCATCAGTAGAAGGAAATCGACAGATGACATTTCAGATCGAGACCCTTCTTCGGGACTGAAACGTATAGCAGGTTCTTCACGAGTTTGTCCTAGAACAACGAACGACCCAATATTTGGACAATTTAAATGCCAGGCCAGATTAAAAAGGCAGTGTATCAGGCCGATTCTGCTTGCTACTCCGTGACATTTACTCGGCTCTGCACTGAACTGAGGCTGAGGCCTGCTCACAGAATGAGCCTTCTGCAGCTGCTCCGGGCTTCACGTCTGCAGACTCACTTTCATTCTTGCTTGCTTTTGTTATTTGCACAACTTGCATTTTTACCTCTATGCATAATTGGTGCTTGACAGTCTTCTTTTTTAATGGTTTCTTTTGGGTTTCTTTGTTTTGTGTTTTGTAAGGAGCCAAATCTCAAGGCTGTATATTGTATACATATTTTGATAATATATGTACTTTGAACTTTTGAAGATTGACATTCAACATTGAGGATCAATATTGATTTCCTGTTATCACCAACTCCTAACCATCATCACAGAACAACTACCTGTAAACATACAATGTTGCTGCTCCTTCATCTCTGAAACATCTTAGTTGTCAAGTAACTTCTTTAAGTTGCAAATATATTTCCACGCTGCAAGTTTTCCACTGAGAGCAATATTTTGCTGTTACGAAGGTGGATTTTCCTATGACTAGTTCAAAGTGAGCAGCATTTTGTGACGTAGCCAGCATTTTGCAGGTTACATTACAGTCTAGTATAGAGGCCCCAATATACAGGATTGAAAGAGGCTGCAGAGGGATGTTGGAATCAGCCAGCTTCATCTTCAACCCTCCTCACCACCAAGGACATCTTCACAAGGCAGTGCCTCAAAAAGCCGACAATGATCATTGAGGATTCTCACCATCTGGGACATCCCTCTTAATGTAACTACCACTGGGGAGAAGGCACAAGAGACTGAAGTCCCACTTACAGTGTTTTAGGGACAGCTTCTTCCACTCCATCATCAGATTGCTGAATGGTGCATGACCTCATTATTACTTACTTACTGCCTGTTACACAGCTGGCACTTAGAGCAGCAATAAAGGTCCTCCATCTCTGTCTGTTCTTGGCCATCTCCTCCGTTGTGCCCCATGTGTAGTTCGGCATCTTCATTTCTGCCTCTACGGTACAGCGCTAATTGGCCTTTAATCTCCTACATTTCCTCCATCCTTCAGAGGTCCAATGAATTGCTGTCTTGATGATGGAGTTGGCCTCCATTCTCTCCACGTGTCCAATCCATCTCCAGGGTTTCCTCATGACAATTGTCGCCATGTCCTCTTGATGACACTGAAGGAGTAGGGTGTGGTTTGAGATCTTTCTTGGCTGGAAAATGCAGAGGACCATTACTACCTCATCATTCCTCTTCTATACTGTTTATTTATTTTTGTAACTTACTGTAATTTCCATTCCTGTTAATGGGTCTCAGCTTGAAACGTCAACTCTTTATTCCTCTCCATAGATGCAGCCTGTCCTGTTGAGTTCCTCCAGCACTTTTGTGCGTGTTACTCTCGATTTCTAGCATCTGCAGAATCTTGTGTTGGTAGTTTTTATGTATTCAATGTACTGCTGCTGCAAAATGACAAATTTCATGGCATTTGTCGGTGTTAATAAACCTGATTCTGAAACTAAAATGAAGAAAAACTTATTTTTACCAGTTGGTGAAATGTAAAATGATGGTGTAAATTTAAAAAGTAACAAAGTGTTGTTTTAATATAAGTATATGAGAAATAGAAGAAGTAAGCTATTTTGCCTTTTGTGTCTGCTCTGTCATTCTGTATGCTGTGGCTGATCTCTTATCTTAAGACATTGTTTGTCTAAACAGAAACAATGTGGAGGGTTGGAAGTTGGTGGGGGTGTCGGAAGCAGATACTGGAAATCTGTAAAGAGTTTACAGGAAAATAATTGAAAGGGAAATATTGAAATGTTAAAATTGTGTGAAGAAAGGAAAGGGAAATGACACAAGTGCAATGGCCCTTTGGTGCAGAACAGCAATAGTTTTGTCCTTCAGAAACATTCACACATGTAGATTGATACGTGAAGTAGATTTAGGAAAGTTTTATGAAAAAATAATATCTTAGCACCATTGTGTGTAAGTAAAGATCTGTCAGTTTGAATTGCTCAATGGTTGAATGTTTTCTCATTCATATTTATTCTAAAAGTCCTGGAGTTGTTTTATTTTGTTCCTTAATAAATACTTGAACCTGAAATTCTCTGTCCTCATATTAGCAGAAAACATTAATTGCATTCATACATGTAATATATTCTTCACAACAAATTTAGGAATACTCGACTACATAATCCCTTTGTCTGTTATTTTAAATATAAAGTCCTTTGTCTGAAACTAAAATCTAAATCATTCATGTGTGTTAATCATTCTTGTGCTAATATTCTCATGGCATAATTTCAGAGCCATTCTCTTTCATCACTTTCCATCTAGTGTCAGATCTTTTCTTGACTGCTGTATTTTTAAACATGTTTCCATGCCACTGTTGCCAAGCAACCTCCGCTGTAGAAGGCCCATGATTCATTACACTACCCTTGAGGTTATCTGCCAAGCTTTTACCTGTTAATGCTTCCATTCTGGTCCAGAATATCTTTAATTTCTATATTCTATTCCTCTATTTATACCTGCTGTACTCTCATTACTTTTAGAAGTTTTCTTTCCACTCCACTCAATGATAACACTGGACAACAAAGATTTCCCTTCCTGAATACCTTTAGATGTATCTTATGAATTTTGGGCTACTGATCATGAAAATCACCATGAAATTTCCCTGTCATGCACCATTTTAAAAATAAACTGATGTTTATTATTTCAATTCATAATTCAAGTCAATTAAAATGTTGCCTACAGTGTAAGCTGGAAAGTTTCCTATCTTGTCCAGGCATGCTTGGGCATGCTTAGGCGGCGCAGCTGCTGCATGGCAGGACAGGTTTTAGTCATAATTATTGGGTTCAGGACTGTAAGTGTGGAATTTGCTATCACTAGGCACAAAAATTTCTATGAAGGATTTTGATATTTGAGACAGATGCTTCCCAGAATTACTGATGCCAAGATTAAGGAAAGCATTTTTGTTGGTCCACAAATTAAACAGGTCATCAATGACAAGCAATTTGAAGAATTTCTAGTGCGACTGGAGAAAATCACATGGAAGGCATTCAAAGAAGTTGTTGAAATTTTTCTCGGCATCTACAGAGCACCAAAATACATGCAGCTGGTTGAAAGCATGCTTCAAGCATATAAAACCATGAAATGCAACATGTCACTAAAGATTCATTTTCTGCATTCCCATTTAGACTTCTTCCCTGCAAATCTTGGTGCTGTTAGTGACGAGCATGGTGAAAGGTTTCACCAGGACATTGAGGTCATGGAGAAAAGGTACCAGGGCAACTGGAATCCTTCAATGTTGGCGAATTATTGTTGGACACTTAAGCGAGAAGCCTCAGACACTGAGTACAAATGAAAATCATTAACAAAATATTTTTAACTTAGTTGAACTATTGTAAAGCATCAGCACCATTATGCAATTAAACAGATTATGTTCAATAAAAGTTCATTTGTTGTTTCTCCAAATTCCTACGCAATACGAGTAGTCTAAAATTATATTTGTGTTCACCTTCAAGCAGTCTACCATAAACAAAAAAAAATTCTGAGGAAGCAACACTTTTGAAAAAAATTGTTATCCTGTTTGGCTTGGAGTTTCATTTACAAGCTCAGACTTTGGCACTCTCACCAACTACTGAAGCATCTCTAAGTATTAACTATTCATTCCTAGAAGGTTCTAGGAATTATTAGAAGTATTAGAGTACAGGAAATAGGATGTCATGTTGATGTTGGTGAGGTCTAATTTGGAGTAATGGGTACAGTTCTGGTCATCTACCTACTGGAAAGATGTAAATAAGATTGAAATAGTACAGAGAAAGTTGACTAGGATGTTGCCAGGACTGGAGGACCTGAGTTATAAGGAAAGATTGAATAGGTTGGGACTATATTCCTTGGAAACAAAGAAGATAGAGGGGAGATTTAATAGAGGTATATAAAATTATGAGGGGTATAGAAAGGGTAAATGTAAGCAGTCTTTTTCCACTGAGGTTGGGTGGGACTACAACCAAAAGTCATGGGTTAAGGGTGAAAGGTGAAAAGTTTAAGGGGAACATGAGGGGAAACTTCTTCACTCAGAGCGTTGTGAGAGTTTGGGATGAGTGGCCAGCACAAGTGGTGCATGCCAGCTTGAAATCAATGTCTAAGAGAAGTTTGGATAGGTACAAACTAGGGGAATGGACGGTATAGGGATAGGGGATATAGGGGTATATAGGTGCAGGTCGATTGAAGTAGGCAGTTTAAATGGTTTGGCATGGACAAGATTGAAGAAAGGGCCTGTTTCAGTGTTGTATTTTTCTATGACTCTTTGATTCTATCTATTAAAAGAAGCATATTTTGAGCTATAACATTGTATATATTCCTTCCACTTTAATGCTTAAGATACAAAATATTCTGCAAATGTTGGAATCTGGAGCAAAAGGCAAAATGCGGAAAGACCTCAGCTTGTCACATAGCATCTGTGAAGGCAAAGGGATCATCAATGGAGACACAAGAAACTATAGATGCTGGAAATCTGAAGCAACTCACAAAGGATCCAAAGTGCCTCAGTGGTTAAGAGAGCAGATACTGAGGGAAATGAACGGTCAGTGTTTCTGGTTGAGACCTCTCATAGTTAATAGTTCAATAGTTCCATTTACTATCAGAGAATCTATACTATATACAAATTCTTGTTCTTCGCAGACATCCACAAAAACAGAACAGTAGATAGATAGATAGATATACTTTATTAATCCCGAGGGAAATCTGGTTTCGTTACAGCCGCACCAACCAAGAATAGAGCATAAATATAGCAATACAAAAAACCCCAACAATCAAACAACAAAATGCAAACTATGCCAGATGGAAAATAAATCCAGGACCAGTCTATTGGCTCAGGGTGTCTGACCCTCCACGGGAGGAGCTGCACGTTCGATGGCCACAGGCAGGAACGACCTCCTGTGCCGCCAAGTGTTGTATCATGGTGGAATGTGGCCGAAGTCCAACGGTAAAAAGTTCAATATCCCAGAAAATGAGTGACAGTAAAAATATTAGAACTCTAAATCCCCCTTCACTCTTCTCCCACACACAAGCAGCAACTAAGCAGCAACCCTCCCTTTCCCCCAACTTATTTCAGCAAAAAGGCATCAGCACCCACCCCCACTAAGCAAGCAATAGCAAAGCCCCCAAGGGAGACCATAATCAGCAGTACAGAAAAACTGAATGTTCACACGACCAATTCCACATGCCACAGACTCTCTCTCTCGCTAATAAAAGGGCAGAGGTGTGCCACACAGCGAGGGGGGAGACCAACGAAACAAACAACTCACTGATTTACGGCACCAAAGTTTGTTACAATGCATTTTACAAGTTCTCTGCCTCGAGAATCGGCAGCAAATTCTTCCTCACCAATGAGAGAAAGATCGAGAGAGAGCGAGAGCCAGTCACTGAGTACAGTGACCTGTGACAGCTGATCTGCTGTTCCCAATATTCCATTTTCTCCAGCGACACTTCATTCAGCAGCACTAGCAAAGAACCGGCTCGTCTACAAGGCTGTGAAGCCTCAGAACCCTGAAATGCTGTTCTAGGCCATGCCCCTGGGATATCAACGAACGGCCTGTTGGCGAGCCCTAGGCGCAAATCCCTTCGCCGCAAAGAACCGCAAGTTTGAATGCAGCTGCAGGTCAAGGGCACTGACAGAACTCATCCACCCTGAAAAGGGGAAAAATAAAGAAACCTCGAAGGTAGAAGTTAAGCTGTTACCACAGATGAGCTCGAAGAAGCTGATCTGTAGCACAATCACAGAGAATAGAGTGCTAGTAGAAAGAGGTGGGAATGAGAGAGGAGGCAGAGATTGACAGGTAACACACATCAAAGTTGCTGGTGAATGCAGCAGGCCAGGCAGCACCTCTAGGAAGAGGTACAGTTGACGTTTCAAGCCGAGACCCTTCATCAGGACCAACTGAAGGAAGAGCTAGTAAGAGATTTGAAAGTGGGAGGGGGAGGGGGAGATCCAAAATGATAGGAGAAGACAGGAGGGGGAGAGACGGAGCCAAGAGCTGGACAGTTGATTGGCAAAAGGGATATGAAAGGATCATGGGACAGGAGGCCCAGGGAGAAGGAAAAGGGGGAGGGGGGGAAAACCCAGAGGATGGGCAAGGGGTATAGTCAGAGGGACAGAGGAAGAAAAAGGAGAGAGAGAGAAAGAATGTGTGTATATAAATAAATAACAGATGGGGTACGAGGGGGAGGTGGGGCATTAGCGGAAGTTAGAGAAGTCAATGTTCATGCCAGCAGGTTGGAGGCTACCCAGACAGAATATGTGTTGTTCCTCCAACCTGAGTGTGGCTTCATCTTTACAGTAGAGGAGGCCGTGGATAGACATGTCAGAATGGGAATGGGATGTGGAATTAAAATGTGTGGCCACTGGGAGATCCTGCTTTCTCTGGCGGACAGAGCGTAGGTGTTCAGCAAAGCGGTCTCCCAGTCTGCGTCGGGTCTCGCCAATATATAAAAGGCCATATCGGGAGCACCGGACGCAGTATATCACCCCAGTCGGCTCACAGGCGAAGTGTCGCCTCACCTGGAAGGACTGTCTGGGGCCCTGAATGGTGGTGAGGGAGGAAGTGTAAGGTCATGTGTAGCACTTGTTCCGCTTGGTAGATCCGAGAGAGGACTGGGATGGTGGAATGAGATGGTGGAGTTGGATGCCTGGGGAAGAGAGAAAAAAAGGAGGCAGATGTAGCTGAATGGTGGGGTGAGGGAAGGTGAGGTAAAAATCCTGGGGCATTCCGGTAGCTTAGTGGCTAGCATTATGCTATAACAGTGCTAGTGACCCTGTCTCTAAGGAGTTTGTACATTTTGCCTGTGACAGCGTTGGTTTCTTCTTGGTGCTCCAGTTCCCTCCTACATTCCAAAGATGTATGGGTTAGTAGGTTATTTGGCCACATGGATACGATTGGGCCGCGCGCAGGCTTGTTGGGCTGGAAGCACCTGTTCCTGTGCTGACTCTCTAAAAACCAATAACAGCCTGAAGGTGAAACAGAAAAGAGTGCAGTTGCTGGAATCTGACAGGAAAGGAAGGTGCTAAGTGGAACCAGATAAGAGAAGGGATGATGGGCAAATGGGACCATTTGGAACAAGGGAATGAAGCAGGTGATGTAGTGCAGGGTGGGGGGAAGTATCAGAAGAAGAGAGGAAACAGCACACAGGGTGTGGGTTACCTAAAATTGGAAAGCTCAATATTTGTTCTGTTGGATTGTAGACTAATGACAATCAGGTAAAATTGTTCTTCTAGCCTGGCCAGTGGAGACGTCCGAGGACTGACAGGTCACTATGGGAATGGGGAGTGGAATTGAACTGACTAGGAATAGGGAGCCTGAGATGGCCACTGTGAAACAGAGCACAGTTACACCAGTACCTGAGGAATTCTGCAGATCAGGCATCATCTACAGAGAGGAGCAAACAGTTGGCATTTCAGGTTGAGACCCTTCCTGTGGTAGATTGTGTGTATTCCTTAAGAAGTCCAGCATTCGCTGAATCTGTTGTGTTTAGGCTTTGCAGAGCACAGGTATTTTGTAAGTTGGTTCTTGGTCTCACTAATGAAGGGGAGCTACATCAAGAGCACTGAATGAAGTAAAATTTGTAACATGAGCAGTTGAACCTACTTGGCTGCGTCACAGTCTGGTATGGGGGACACTGCACAAGATCGAAATAAGCTGCATAAAGTTGTAAACTCAGTCAGCTCCATCATGGGCACCAGCTTCTCCAGCATCCAAGACATCTTCAAGGAGTGATACCTCAAAAGGGCGGTGTCCATCATTAAGGACACCCATTACCCAGGACATGCCCTCTTCTCATTGCTACCATCAGGGAGGAGGTACAGGAGCCTGCAGGCACACATAGATAGATAGATAGATAGATATACTTTATTGATCCCGAGGGAAATTGGGTTTCGTTACAGCCGCACCAACCAAGAATAGAGCATAAATATAGCAATACAAAAACCACAAACACTCAAACAACAAAATTCAAGCTATGCCAGATGGTAAATAAGTCCAGATGGAAATAAGTCCAGGACCAGCCTATTGGCTCAGGGTGTCTGACCCTCCACGGGAGGAGCTGCAAAGTGCGATGGTCACAGGCAGGAAAAACCTCCTGTGATGCCCAGTGTTGTATCCCGATGGAATATGGCCGGGGTCCAACAGCAAAAAGTTCAATATCCAGTCTACAAACACGTTCCTCGATCGTAATATGACCCGGATTGCACCATCCATTGTTAACCAGAACAGTAAGCACTCAACTCCTTTATGCTTACCGCTCTCAGTGCACTTCCGATCAGCCCGAATGGTCTGGAAGCCCTCCATGGAAAAGATTTGATCAGATATGTCAGCGATGATAGGGCAAGCATCAAAAAGGGCCACTTTTCAACATAATTGTATAAGGGCTAAGAGAGTTGTAAAAGAGCGCCTGAAGGCTTTGTGTGTCAATGCAAGGAGCATTTGTAACAAGGTGGATGAATTGAAAGTGCAGATTGTTATTAATGATTATGATATAGTTGGGATCACAGAGACATGGCTCCAGGGTGACCAAGGATGGGAGCTCAACGTTCAGGGTTATTCAATATTCAGGAGAGATAGACATGAAAGAAAAGGAGGTGGGGTGGCGTTGCTGGTTAAAGATGAGATTAATGCAATAGAAAGGAAGGACATAAGCGGAGAAGATGTGGAATCGATATGGGTAGAGCTGCGTAACACTAAGGGGCAGAAAACGCTGGTGGGAGTTGTGTACAGGCCACCTAACAGCAGTAGTGAGGTCGGAGATGGTATTAAACAGGAAATTAGAAATGTGTGCAATAAAGGAACAGCAGTTATAATGGGTGACTTCAATCTACATGTAGATTGGGTGAACCAAATTGGTAAAGGTGCTGAAGAAGAGAATTTCTTGGAATGTATGCGGGATGGTTTTTTGAACCAACATGTCGAGGAACCAACTAGAGAGCAGGGTATTCTGGACTGGGTTTTGAGCAATGAGGAAGGGTTAATTAGCAATCTTGTCGTGAGAGGCCCCTTGGGTAAGAGTGACCATAATATGGTGGAATTCTTCATTAAGATGAAGCGTGACATAGTTAATTCAGAAACAAAGGTTTTGAACTTAAAGAGGGGTAACTTTGAAGGTATGAGACATGAATTAGCTAAGATAGACTGGCAAATGACACTTAAAGGACTGACGGTGGATATGCAATGGCAAACATTTAAGGATTGCATGGATGAGCTACAACAATTGTTCATCTCAGTTTGGCAAAAGAATAAATCAGGGAAGGTAGTGCACCCGTGGCTGACAAGAGAAATTAGGGATAGTATCAATTCCAAAGAAGAAGCATACAAATTAGCCAGAAAAAGTGGCTCACCTGAGGACTGGGAGAAATTCAGAGTTCAGCAGAGGAGGGCAAAGGGCTTAATTAGGAAGGGGAAAAAAGATTATGAGAGAAAACTGGCAGGGAACATAAAAACTGACTGTAAAAGCTTTTATAGATATGTAAAAAGAAAAAGACTGGTAAAGACAAATGTAGGTCCCCTACAGACAGAAACAGGTGAATTGATTATGGGGAGCAAGGACATGGCAGACCAATTGAATAATTACTTTGGTTCTGTCTTCACTAAGGAGGACATAAATAATCTTCCAGAAATAGTAGGGGACAGAGGGTCCAGTGAGATGGAGGGACTGAGCGAAATACATGTTAGTAGGGAAGTGGTGTTGGGTAAATTGAAGGGATTAAAGGCAGATAAATCCCTAGGGCCAGATGGTCTGCATCCTAGAGTGCTTAAGGAAGTAGCCCAAGAAATAGTGGATGCATTAGTGATAATTTTTCAAAACTCGTTAAATTCTGGACTAGTTCCTGAGGATTGGAGGGTGGCTAATGTAACCCCACTTTTTAAAAAAGGAGGGAGAGAGAAACCGGGGAATTATAGACCGGTTAGCCTAACGTCGGTGGTGGGGAAACTGCTAGAGTCAGTTATCAAAGATGTGATAACAGCACATTTGGAAAGCGGTGAAATGATCAGACAAAGTCAGCATGGATTTGTGAAAGGAAAATCATGTCTGATGAATCTCATAGAATTTTTTGAGGATGTAACTAGTAGAGTGGATAAGGGACAACCAGTGTATGTGGTATATTTGGATTTTCAAAAGGCTTTTGACAAGGCGAAAAAGGCGAATGGTATGCTGGCATTTATAGCGAGAGGATTCGAGTACAGGAGCAGGGAGGTACTACTGCAGTTGTACAAGGCCTTGGTGAGACCACACCTGGAGTATTGCGTGCAGTTTTGGTCCCCTAATCTGAGGAAAGACATCCTTGCCATAGAGGGAGTACAAAGAAGGTTCACCAGATTGATTCCTGTGATGGCAGGACTTTCATATGAAGAAAGACTGGATGAACTGGGCTTGTACTCGTTGGAATTTAGAAGATTGAGGGGGGATCTGATTGAAACGTATAAAATCCTAAAGGGATTGGACAGGCTAGATGCAGGAAGATTGTTCCCGATGTTGGGGAAGTCCAGAATGAGGGGTCACAGTTTGAGGATAAAGGGGAAGCCTTTTAGGACCGAGATTAGGAAAAACTTCTTCACACAGAGAGTGGTGAATCTGTGGAATTCTCTGCCACAGGGAACAGTTGAGGCCAGTTCATTGGCTATATTTAAGAGGGAGTTAGATATGGCCCTTGTGGCTATGGGGGTCAGGGGGTATGGAGGGAGGGCTGGTTGCAGGGTTCGGAGTTGGATGATCAGCCATGATCATACTGAATGGTGGTGCAGGCTTGATGGGCTGAATGGCCTACTCCTGCACCTATTTTCTATGTTTCTATGTTTCTATGATTCAGGAACAGCTACTTTCTCTCTGTCATTAAATTCCCAAAATGACATTGAACCAATGAACAATGCCTCACTACTTTTTTCTCTCTTTCTGCCCTACTTATTTAATTTAATATTTTTATTGTGTGTGTATATTTATTTATTTATTTATACATACACACACAGTTTTTATTATATATTGCAATGTACTGCTGACACATAACAACAAATTTCATGACATATACAATGATATTAAACCTGATTCTGATTCTAAGCTTGACGGGCCATTGGGGTCCCTGGATGATGGTGAAGGAGGAGGTGTAGGGACAAGTAACACATCTCCCATGATTCAAGGAAAGTGCTGGGGAACAGGGATGTTTGGGTCGATATGGATGAGTAAACAGGGGAGTCATGGAGAGAGTGTATCCTGTGGAAAGTAGAAAGGACCAGGAATGGGACAATGCAACTGGCAGTGGACTAATTTTCATTCAATGTTGTAGATATCCATTATTTGTTGGTGTTAGTTGTGTGTCCCTTAAGTTAACTGCTTTCATCAAAATTGCTCAGCTTCAACCTGAAGAATTTTTGGCTAATGCAAATTTGTACTTAGGTAATATGAATGCAGAATGACCTCATTCCAATTACATTTACATAACTGCAGCCAAAATTCATTACTCTAAACTTGTGGAATCTAAAAGAAAGCAATCTTATCAGAAACTCATCAAATTCAAGATTTGTTTTTCTAATCTAGGTTTAGAACAGCTTTGCTGATTATACAACACTTTACGCCAGACTTTTAAAAAATGGATTTTCAAAAAAGATATTTATAATAAGGAATGCTAGAGCAAGTCTTTAGCCCATTTCCCCTGTTTACATAATTAATAACTGCCAAGTTCATGTTGTATACCAGGGCTAAAAAAAGCTCTTAGCAGATGATGTCCAATTTAACCTATTAACAGTGCTGGATTTGCAATGAGCAAATGAAACAAGTTAGACATTTTCAATGCTTTCACCTTGGAGGATTACCTTAGGTGGCTTGGGTGGGAGGGGAACGTGGAGAGGATTCTAACTGCTGCATCACCGTCTGGCATGGGGGTGGAGGGGGGTGACTACTGCACAGGATTGAAGTAATCTGCAGAGAGATGTAAACTTAGTCAGCTCCATCATGAGCACTCGCCTCGGTAGTATCCAAGACATCTTCAAGAAGTGATGCCTCAAAAAAGCTGCGTCTATCATTAAGCACCCCCATCACTCAGGACATACCTTGTTCTCCTTGCTACCATCAGGGAGGAGGCCTGAAGGCACACACTCAATGACATGACTCAAGAACATCTTGTTCCCCTCTGCCGTCAGATTTCCGAATCAACATTTGGACATAGAGCCCATTGACACTACCTTACTACTTCTTTATTTCTATTTTTACACTGCTATAGATATCTACTTACTGTAATACATAGTTTTTTTCTATTATTATATATTGCATTGTACTGCTGCAAAGTCAGCAAATTTCATGACATATGCTGGTGATATTACATCTGATTCTGATTCTGAAGAAAAGCAATGAGCAAGTTGTCAGGAAAATAGGTGATTGTCCTCATGAAGGGTCTTGGTCCAAAAAGGCGACTCCTATTCCATTCCATAGGTGCTGCCTGACCTGCTGAGTTCCTCCATCTTTTTTCTGTCTGTCAATCTAGATTTCCAGCATCTGTAGAATATTGTGTGTTAAAATAGATGATTAGTTTTTTTTCAACATTAAACTCACACATCCATGAAGAGTTATACAAAACATCTAATTTAAGAACAGAAGAAACCCCAAAAACAGTAGTCAGCCAACCGGACTCCTGAGTCTATTCCGCCAGTAATAAGATCATGGCTGACCTGATGGCAGGTCAGCTCCTCTGGACGGAATCTGGCTTTTCTGATGGCCTGATTCGCCTCCTTCGACCGGACGGCCCTATTTGACTCCCTCAGCCCAAAGGCCCAACTCGCCTCCCTCGCCTTCTCCGGTTGGCTACTATGAGCAATGCTCGCTGATGTGCTAAAACTACCATATGCTTAGTTATTAAAGTCAAGAATAGTCTTACTATGTATTAAAACACATTTAACAAAGGAAAAAGCACTTTTGGTTGGCCCCAAGAGGCTGCTGTGTGTATGCGCACCACCATCTTACCTAGATGGAGAATAATCCAAAATAATGTCAAAGATCGAGCTTTTTATACTTACCTTTACCATTTTATCAGACATTGCCATGTCTCTATCATACCTCCTTCCTTGTATCATAATTCCCATTTACTGCTAAGATATTTTGATGCCAAATTTAGTTCCGAAGCACAAGACAGAAATTTCACAAGTATTGGTGAAATGACCAAGGAAGCCAACAGCAATTACTGCTTGGATTAGAATGTCATAATTTGGCATTTTTAAACAACCCATGGCAACCTAATAATTTCAACGGCACAAAGATATTAAAATAATATAATTAACTCTGTATTAGGACTGTGTAGTTTTACAATGTACAGCTAATCTGTTTCTGATAGGAGTGGAAATAACAAATAAATTGAATTCATATTGTGGGATCCTTGTGATTTTAAGTGAGGTAATGCTCATATTAAAATAATGGAAGAACAAATTCATTGTTTGCTAATAACCTCTCATGTAATTTTGAGTCTAAAGATAAATGACTGTGGTGAATAAGCAACATATGGCATATGACTCATCTTCCAAAACAGTTACTCACCAGTAACTAGCCAGAGGCAATATTTTTTCTATGTGTTATCTTTGAGACCTATAAAGAAAACTCTTCCCTCTTATTAATTAGAAAAGAAAGCATTACCTTTGAGAACTGGATGAACTGGCAATATAGCATAAAATTTTTACTCCCAGTCACTTAACCAGGAAAGGAAGATTAGTTTTACTTGGTAAAAATGTCCAGAAATTCATGTGTGTACAATGGAATTTCATCTGAAACCT
The DNA here is from genome assembly GCF_030028105.1 of Mobula birostris. Taxonomy (NCBI): domain Eukaryota; kingdom Metazoa; phylum Chordata; class Chondrichthyes; order Myliobatiformes; family Myliobatidae; genus Mobula; species Mobula birostris. The sequence goes on along the minus strand of NC_092378.1, from coordinate 11,967,984 downwards.
AATTAGTGTCATAGAGTCACAGAAAAGTACAGAATGGAAACAGGCCATTTGGCCCATCTGGCCTGTGCCAAACCATTTAAACTGCCTAGTCTCATTAACCCGCACTGGGACCATAGCGCTCCATAACCCTACCATCCATGCACCAATCCTAACTTCTCTTAAACATTGAAACTGAGCTTTCCTTCACCACTTGTGCAGACAGCCCCCTGAGCAAAGAAGTTTCCCCTCATGTTCCTCTTAAAATTTTCACCTTTCACCTTTAACCCATGACCTCCAGTTGTAGTCGCAACCAACCTCAGAGGAAAAAGTCTGCTTGCATTTACCCTATCTATAGCCTTCATGATTTTGTATACCTCCACCAAATTTCCTCTGATCTTCTACGTTTCAAGGAATAAAATCTTAACTTATTCAATTTTTCCTTATCTCAGATCTTCATCCATAACCGTACCATCCATGAACGGATCCTAACTTCTCTTAAACACTGAAATTGATATTCTCTGCACTCTTTCAGCCCTATTTACATCTTTCCTATGGGTAAGTGACCAAAACTACATGTAATACTCCAAATAAGACGAAGTGAAATATTGCGGAATATTGGTAGCTTGGGTTGGCTATTTGAAAGCTTGGCAAAATGTTTGCAGACATTTCGGCTCCAATAGAGAAGCCATCATCTGTGTGCAGTTGAAGGACTGCACACTGATAATGACTTCTCGATTGGAGCCAAAACATCTGCAAATATTTTGCCAAACTCAGCGATCAATCAAACTTCCAATTTAAGCTAAATTGCTAAACATGAGAGCAGTGTAGCCCATGACATTTATCAAAGCTTCTCATAAGTAAAATATGCTGATATTTGGAAACCATGGGAAAATACAATGATATCAATTGTTGTGTAGGAAGTCATTGTTATCATTCACATGTTCTTCTACCCTAAATACATGGTTTGTGAATAATGTGAGTCTGAAATGATACAGAGTGAAGAGGTTTCATAGAGGATTCAAAGTTCAGTTTATTGTTATGTACACAAGTACATATACGCACAGGTTCAATGAAAAACTTACCTGCAACAGCATTACTGGCACATAGCATCAAAAATATAACATTCACAAAAAATATAGACGTAAATTATACAGAATTTCAAAAAGAAAGAACACAAGAGTCACCATGGTAGCCTATCGGCAGCGTGATGCTTCTACACTCTGCAGAAATTGTCTGCTTGGCGTCAATGGTGGCATCACCAGGACTTGTGATCTGCACCAGCTGCTCATGTGACCATCCACCACCTGCCCCCATGGCTTCATGTGACCCTGATCGGGGGGCTAAGCAGGTGCTGTACCTTGCCCAAGGGTGAACTGCAGGCTCATCGAGGGAAGGAACGCCTTACACCTCCGTTGATAGAGAAGTATCCCCACCCCATAATCCAGGGCTTTATTACAAGAGAATTTAAATATACAAGTAGAGACAACTTGCTGTCATTATGTATTCAGCCTTGTTTTTATTGAATAGCGCAAGAGAACAAATGGCCTATTTCTGTTTCTAATTCTCATGTTCTTCTTGAAGGATCAGGTGTCAGATGAAAGGTAAAGGCTTCCTGTTTTGTTAGCTTAAGGCCAACCCAATCCACACTACTAATGGATGCTTTAGCAACAATCTCAATGTGGATCTGAGGTTCTCTACTTCAAGGGCAAAGCTTTTCTTTGGGCAGCCTGTGAAGTGCGAAGTGCCATTTGACTGTAATGGCCACTGTCCTACATACGCAATGTAGATAATTGTGAAGTAACATCAGTTATCAGTTAGAGGTTGGAGAACATACCCATGCGTGCCTTTACTCTCTTCAGGAAAAATATGCTACAAAGTATATTTGAGGTGGCACGGTAGCGTAGTGGTTAGCACAATGCTTTACAGTGCCAGCGACCCAGGTTCAATTCCCACCTCTGTGTCCGTAAGGAGTTTGTACTTCCTCCTCATGACCATGTGGGTTTACTCAGGGTGCTTCATCTTCCTCCCACAGTCCAAAGATGTACCAGTTACTAGGTTGATAGGTCATTATAAGTTGTCCCATAATTAGGCCGAATTGGTAGCTGCTGGATGGTGCGGCTTGAAAGACTGGAAGGACCTATTCCGTGCTGTATCTCAAAAAATATTTAACTTCTGGTTAAGATGGCGCTACTGGCCTTGTGTGACAGCTTCTGGTAGTCAAAGGGCTGAGAAATCTGACTAAAAACATCACTAAAAATACCTATTCTGAGGAAATAATTTTAAAGTATCGACACAAACAGTGAAGGAGAGAACCATAGTAAGGCGAGCTCAGGGGATGAGCAGAGATGGTGTGTTGCAGAATCCCAGGCAGAGAAGTTCCGATGTTCATTCAACTGGCCCGGGTGCAAGGTTGGATCGCACTGGGCACCGGGCTTATTTGAAGAGCTTGAGAGCAGCTTCGGGCTGAGGAGTAAAATCAGGGCTTGGAGTGAGTTGCTGGACAGCGTGGTCTAGGCCTGGGGCTTTTTGAGAGCAGCAGTGCCTGAGTCCTATTACGAAGTACAATGCGCTGTTTGGGCAATTTAAATGCTGGCCCAGATCGGAGGCGAGAGCCGATTTCACTCGCTCTCCACAAACTTCACTCTTCTATCTAGCGCGATGGACTCTTTCACTGTCTGTTGTTTGGTGAATTTAAAAGCTGGTCCAGATAAGCTGAAAAGACAGGGCAACACACACAAAATGCTGGAGGAACTCAGCAGGCCAGGCAGCATTTTGTGTGTGTGTGTTGCTTGGATTTCCAGAATCTGCACTTCCGCTTGTTTCTGAAAAGATAGGGCGTCGGTTGGGGCGGGAGCCAATTCTGATCATTCTCTGCAATGGTCATCTCCATGGCACTGAGGCTATGAAGACTGGCCCAGCTGCTGTGCTCCATGCCCACTAATATGATGAACTGATAAGCTCGGTTTAGGGGTCGACTCCGGGCTGCTCCAGAGTTCAGATCTGAGGACTCAATTTTGGTTCAGGATGCTGTTGTTCACTTCAATTGTCTGCACAATTTTTTTTCTTTTGTGCATCAAGCATTGGTCTTTTTTTAAACTTTTATTCTATTTTTTCTTTAATTGGGTTCTTTTGGGTTTCTTGCTTTGTGGCTACCTACGGACAAGCAAATCTCAAGTTGTATAATTTACACATTCTTTGATAATAAATGGATCTTGAAATAACAAATAAAAATTTAAAAAGTGGCCTTACAAGTCCAAGTAGTGGTTTCCATGGGATACCTGCCAGACAATCATTTAGAGAAGTTTGTGCTTCTCTTGAAACTACAGACCTCCTTTTGTTCTTGATTCTGTGCACAAAGTCCATTATTTGATTTATTAACTCCTATGATGCTTTAAGGCTGTGGAGATCAGGGAAACACATCCCACAGCCTCAAGCTGCATATATCTCACAGTGATTCAGTTCAGCTTGTGACTTTATGCAAACAAATATTTCTGTGTGATTAGGAATCCCAAAACAATTGTATCTATTTATGAATAAACTTGAGAACTGGAAAATAAAATGGTTGCAAAATAGCCATGACACATTTTCTGCTGAACAAGGAGACACTTTCACGTTTTCAAAAGGATTATTTAAAATTTAGATTTTTGATCTCATGTGGATTCAGAAATGAATTTTAGAATTTCACAAGATGTGCTTTAAATTAATTTAAATAAACTGGCAACTTCAAGTAGCAATGATTTGCTGTGTGTGTATTTTGCTCTTCCATTGTATTGATTGGATAAAAGATATAATTAATGATAATTATCACTGACATTTAAACCTTGGATTTCTGCGATAATTACCATAGATTCTTAAAAATCTGGACTTCCGGCTGCGAGGATGGCACCTCTACAGTTCATATGTTTCTATTTACCCTCCGGTTTCCTGTTTTATTCAGTCTCATGGTCTCTTTGTGAAGCGCACACACACACACACGCACACATATGCACACTCACACACACATACATGCATATACATATTGTGATTAATTATGAGCAAAATCTCACAAATGCTCCAACTAATTATTTTAGAAGATATCAATGAGAGTTTTATTTTTCTCCTTGCATGAGAAAATGTCTTTGCTTCCAGCAAGGTTTCCTTCACAAGCATAAACTAGAGCTCAGCAAATTGTGGGAATCAACCTTTCTACCAGTATGCTATGGTACTATGTTTGGCATTCTTCACTTGTGGATCTGGAGAGTTATTGTTGGCTGGCTATTTTCCCGCGAGGAAAATCACAGCCTAGTTCATTAGTTCTCTCATCTAATATCCATACAGGTCAGCGGTTAAGAACAAACAGCAAGGACCCTTGTCATTTTTACTCCTTCATAATCCAGAGTTGCTGATATTAATTGCAGTGCTCCATCAGCACAGTGACTGGCGTTGGCTCATTCAGCACACACTAGGAAGTGAACCTAGAACTTTCCTGCACTGTTTAATTCATCACAAACTATTGCACATGTTGTTTTGTCCTCCAGCTTAGCGCTCCCGTACTACAAACCCTCTGCAGGGAAGCCTTCACCAAACCTGGGCTAAAACTGCTATCTATGTGACCACAGCGCAAAATGACACTTGGGGAATGACAGAATGCTTGAATAAGCTTGGAAGTTATTTTTCGTTTTAACAAACTGTCAAGAGGTAATGAAATGCATACAAATGAGTGAGAATTCCCCGGAGTACTGAACTGAGAATCACTTCACGACCTCTCACAGCAATTTAATTTGTGAGTTAAACGAATTACTAGCTTCCCATTCTAAAAAGGCAGCACTGAAAGGTAAGGCATGCCCATGCATAAAATAACTATTATATTTCGTTTTATAATGTTCCTTTGTATTTGAACTAAGGATATGTTAAACCAAAAAATAACATGCGAACTAAACATGGAGAGAATCACTGAAGGCTAAGATTGCAGATCAGATTCTTAAATGTTCACGTTATTCCTCAATGATAATTTACTCTAAAGTTAAGCTTCAATTATAACTATCCAGCTGTCACTTTAAAACAAAAGAGTAATTAAAATTGGAAAAACATTTTTTATTTTAATGTCAGCTGTTTTTTGCATGATTATTCATATAGGAGACACCACTGTTCTCACAGAAGCAGAAGGCATGAATGAATTAGTCAGTGGGAATTTAAATCAGTCTGAACCATGAGAGAAGATGCTGCTGCAGTCTCAGCAGTGGTAGATGTAATGAAGATCCCAGTTGAACAAAAGCAGATGATAAGGAGGGTGCAGTACAACAGCAATCATAATTCTATTCTTTTTAAATGGTTATGAAATGAGATAGACAGGAATTTGCCAACGTTTGGAGAGGTTGTTTGCAGGTAAGTGGGAGGCTTTCAAAAAGTGTGTTCCAGTTCAATGCAAACGACAGGAATTCTGCAGATGCTGGAAATTCAAGAAACACACATCAAAGTTGCTGGTGGACACAGCAGGCCAGGCAGCATCTCTAGGAAGAGGTACAGTCGACATTTCAGGCCGAAACCCTTCGTCAGGACCCTGACAAAGGGTCTCGGCCTGAAACGTCGACTGTACCTCTTCCTAGAGATGCTGCCTGGCCTGCTGTGTCCACCAGCAACTTTGATATGTGTTGTTCCAGTTCAATGTGTTCCTTTTATAATAAAAGGTAAAGTTGACATTATTAGCGGACCATACTGATGATGGATATTGAGGTTCTGGTCAGGAAAAAGAAGAAGGCATATGCCAGGTATAGACCGTTGAGATCAAGCAAGTCTCTCGAGAAGGAGAAGGAATGTAGGAGTAAGCTTTTCAAGGAAATCAGGAGTGCAAAATGGGGGCAGGAGATTCTAATAGGCTGGGTTGATCAGGTCCAAAAAGACCCAAACCAATTCAAGTGTGCAGGAGATGTGGTAATAAGTGTAGAGGCTCAACAAAGTAATTTAAGCCTAATTTATTATCATAAAATAGAAAGCACAAAATAAACCACATTAAATAGGACGTAGTAAATTACAAAGATTTCAGGACTCATGACTCTTAGTCTCCGCTTCACTGTCACTGTTGTTGGAAGGCTTGATTGTCGCTGTTGTTGAGGGAACTCTGAATTCCGACTTGTGAAACTACCCTAGGTCTGGGCCGTAGGCACCAATCGATCGTGATTATTTGGTCTAGGTGAAATCAGCAAACATTTAACAAACCCACTGTTCGACTTGTACAGACACCTTGACAACTTACATGCTGCAAGCTCCCAAATAGTTAAAAGTGTCACTTGGAGCTGTTCAGACTTTCATCCAGTATTTTACAAAATTTAATACACCACAACGCAGAGATACCTTTGCCAGAGAAGGCAAAAGAGAATTCTAAAAAATTCTCTAAGTATATTAAGAACAACTGTGTTCTGCCATTTCCCACTTATTGTAAGTGGCTGGCTGAAGAATTGGAAGTGAGGTGATAGAAGAGTAGGTCACTGGAAATAAGTGGGACAATGGGAATGCTCAGAAAGACAGCATAGTTTTGATGAACCGTATGGTTTGCTTGGATTTGTTATGAAATATGGAAATTATGAGACCTTTCAGAAACATGAATCCTGACAGGATTAGCCAGTCACCTGGGGGATAATGGATTAATTATGCTTAATCTCTTCAATGCGAGTTTTTGATGTGGTATCAAATAGAATTGATTCGGGTAACATAGTCAATATAGTGCATGTGCTCTTCCTGAAGACTTTTATTAAGGTGCTATGAGACGAGGGAACATAATGCTCCCATACTAACTACTCTACACTGCCTTCATGTATCCTTTAGAATTGATTTTAAAGTTCTCTTACTTGTTTTTAAAACTTTTAATGGTCTGAGACCAGAATACATCACAGAATCATTTTAGTTTTATAATCCTGCTCAGTCTCTCAGATCTTCTTCTGCTGGTCTCTTAAACAATCTTCTTCACAACATAATTGGAAAGTCAGCTTTTTGAACCATGCTCCTAAACTGTGGAATTCAACACCTAAAACTATAATGCATGCAGAATCAGATGACACTTCTAAACACCACCAGCTCAAAACCTACTTCTTTAACCTTGCATTCAACTAATAATTTTTTGTATTTTATTTTCATATTTGTGCTTTGAACTACATCATCTGTATAATAAATATAGAAGCATAGAAAACCTACAGCACAATACAGGCCCTTCGGCCCACAAAGTTGTGCTGAGCATGTCCCTACCTTAGAAATTACTAGGGTTACCCATAGCCCTCTATTTTTCTAAGCTGCATGTACCTATCCTGAAGTCTCTTAAAAGACCCTATCGTATCCGCCTCCACCACCGTTGCCGGCAGCCCATTCCACACACTCACCACTCTCTGCATAAAAAACTTACCCTTGACATCTCCTTTGTACCTACTCCCAAGCACCTTAAACCTGTGCCCTCTTGTAGCAGCCACTTCAGCCCTGGGAAAAAGCCTTTGACTATCCACATAATCAATGCCTCTGATCATCTTATACTCTTCTATCAGGTCACCTCTCATCCTCCGACGCCCCAAGGAGGAAAGGCCGAGTTCACTCAACCTATCAATGTTCCCTAATCCAGGCAACATCCTTGTAAATCTCCTCTGCACCCTTCCTATGGTTTCCATTATCCTTCCTGTAGTGAGGCGACCAGAGCTGAGCACAGTACTCCAAGTGGGGTCTGACCAGGGTCCTATATAGCTGCAACATTACTTCTCGGCTCCTAAATTCAATTCCACTATTGATGAAGGCCAATACACCGTATGTCTTCTTAACCACAGAAACTCTATAAATAAAATTATTGTTATTGTTATTATTGTTATATTTTTATTTTTTCTCAGCTCAAGCTGGCAAAACCTGAGGTACGGACACAGTCAAGCATACTCATTTCTCAAGTGCTAGAAACTTTTGAATAATTCTAGTGGTGTTTTGTCTTGGGAGTTTCTATAGATTTACATACATATTGCTGTGTAGGCCTGATTGTTTAACGCTATTGTGTCATGGCTTTGGGATGATACCAGTTGTAGATATTACTATTGGGACAATGTATAGCCTGTTCATGTTCCATAGTCTTTCAATTTCCTCTTTTATTTCAGTATATCGCTTGTGGTTTTCCCTTTCTGATTTCTGTATGTTATGTGTGTTTGGAATGGCTATATCTATTAAGTAAGTTGTTCTTGCTTGCTTATCCTTTAGTATTATATCTGAATGGTTATTATGGTTTGTCCTCTCTGTGATAATGGGTAATAATGGATTGGTCATAATCTAATCTGTAGGACTCTTAAACTGGATTAGGCTTGTATTTATAATAAAGGATGGTGTCTTTTAAGAGTTTATATTTTAATGCAAAACGTTAGTGTATGATATTTGCCACTTGACTGAGCCTGTGTAAGTAATCAGAGTGAGTTAAACTGCTGCAGGATCCTATAACATGTTGGATTGTCTCTGGTTTCTCTTGGTATTTTCTGCATTTATCGTCTTGAATTTCTCAGTCTCTTACTACGTATTTTTGATAATTATTTGAGTTAATCACCTGGTCCTGTATTGCCACTAGGACCCCTTCTGTTTCTGGGAAAATATCTCCTCCTCTGAGCCAGATATTTGATGCTTCCTTGTCAACGTCAAGTCTGCTCAGATCGTGGAGGGTCATGTTCTTCCATTTGTTAGCTTTTTTCTCCAGTAGTGATAATTTCTTCATTTTTTCTGTGTTATACTTTCATTTAAGTGTAGTGGTGTGTACTCCTTATCAGAATTGCATATCCTTGCGTGGAGTGCTGAATCCTGATTTCATTGATGAAAATATATCCTTAGAAGTTTTATCTGACTGTTGTGTAGATTTTTAATGTCCATTATTCCTCTTCCAAGGTAGTGTTAAACTAAGGGTGTTTGAGTGTACATAGTGTTTTCTAAAATTTCTCATTTTAGTTCTTATTTTTCTTTGTAAATTTTCCAAATACGTTTTGGACCACTGGATATTATGCCAAAAGAATACCTTTATTTGGGTATAGTGAAAGTTTTCATAACCTTTGTTAGAGTTTTAGCATTGAACTTTGTTTGAAAGATTTTTTTTAAGCCTTGAAATAAATTCTATTGAAAGTTTTCCTTTTACTGCACTATGATCTATTTGCTTTTCTTGTTGATATCCTAGAATCTTAAATGGACCATGACCATAAGACATAGGAACAGAATTAGGCCATTCAGCCCATTGAGTCTGCTCTGCCATTCCATCATGGCTGATCCCGGATCCCACTCAACCCCATACACCAGCCTTCTCACCATATCCTTCGATGCCCTGACTGATCAGGAAACAATCAATTTCCACCTTAAATATACGCACGGACTTGGCCTCCACTGCACTCTGTGGCAGAGCATTCCACAGATTCACTTCCCTCTGGCTAAAAAAATTCCTCCTTACCTCTGTTCTAAAGGGTCACCCCTCAATTCCGAGGCTGTGCCCTCTAATTCTGGATACCTCCATGAAAGGAAACATCCTCTCCACATGCACCCTATCTAGTCCTTTCAACGTTCAGTAGCTTTCATTGAGATCCCTGTGCATTCTTCTAAATTCCAGAGAGTACAGGCCCAAAGCTGCCAAATGCTTCTCATATCTTTACCGCTTCATTCCTGCAATCATCCTCGTGAACCTCCTCTGGACTCTCTCCAATGACAACACATTCTTTCTGAGATATGAGGCCCAAAACTGTTGACAATACTAAAAGTGCGGCTCAGCACCATCTCCTTGCTTTTATATTCTATTCTCCTTGAACTAAATATCAACATTGCATTTGCCTTCTTTGCCATGGACTCAACCTGTAAAATAACACTCTGGGAATTTTGCATGAGGTCTCCCAAGTCCCTCTGCACCTCTGATGTTTGAACCTTCTCCCCATTTAGATAATAGTCTGAACTATAGTTCCTTTTACCAAAATTTTACCAAAATCAAGCATTTTCCAACATTAGAAACATAGAAATAGAAAATAGGTGCAGGAGTAGGCCATTCAGCCCTTCGAGCCTGCACCACCATTCAGTATGATCATGGCTGATCATCCAACTCAGAACCCTGTACCTGCCTTCTCTCCATACCCCCTGATCCCTTTAGCCACAAGGGCCATATCTAACTCCCTCTTAAATAATGCCAATGAACTGGCCTCAACTGTTTCCTGTGGCAGAGCATTCCACGGATTCACCACTCTCTGTATGAAGAAATTTTTCCTAATCTCGGTCCTAAAAGGCTTCCCATTTATCCTCAAACTGTGACCCCTCGTTCTGGACTTCCCCCAGCATCAGGAACAATCTTCCTGCATCTAGCCTGTCCAATCCCTTTAGGATTTTATACGTTTCAATAAGATCTCCCCTGAATCTTCTAAATTCCAAAGAGTATAAGCCTAGTCGATCCAGTCTTTCATCATATGAAAGTCCTGCCATCCCAGGAATCAATCTGTGAACATTGTATTCCATCGGCCACTTTTTTGCCCATTCTTCCAACTTAGAATTTAGAATTTCTTACATCCATCCCATAACATGGAAGAGTAAAATTCTTTGCGTCATGACTCCGGCACAATGTACAAACATGTGAATTTAAAAGTCTAATAGCTTGCAGAAAGAAGCTGTTCCCTAGCCTGTTGGTCCTGGCTTTAATGCTGTTGGAGCATTTGCTAGACGGAAGCAGCTAAAAAACAGTTTATGGTTAGGGTGATTGGAGTCCCCGATGATCTTGCAGGACTTCCTTCTGCACCTACTGCTATAAATAACCTCAATGGAGGGAAGTTCATATCCACAGATGCGCTGGGCTGTCCGTACCACTCTCTGCAGTGCCCAGTAATCAAGGTTGGTGCAGTTCCCATACCAAGTGGTGCTACTGCCCGTCAGCATGTTCTCAATGGTGCCCCTGTAGAAGGTCACCTGAGGTGGAAGAGGTGCTGTTGTGCTTCTTTTGCCGCAAAGCCGGAATGTATAGTCCAGGTGAAATCTTCGGTGATGTGTATACCAAGGAACCTGAAACTACTCACCCGCTCAACTGCAGGTCCATGGATGTTGATTCTCATGTAATCCACGATCAGCTCTCTTGCCTTTTGGGACATTGAGGGAGAGGTTGTTATCCTGGCATCACTCTCCTCTGTAGACTGTCTCGTTATTGCTAGAAATAAGGCTGATCAAAGTCGTATCATCTGTGAATTAGATCAGCAGGTTGGAGCTGGGTGTGGCAGCACAGTTGTGGGTGTAAAGGGAGTGGAGGAGGGGACTCAGGACACAATCCTGGGGGCACCTCTGTTGAGGGTCAGAGGTAAGGGAGCTCTTCCTTACCACCTGTCGGGCCCTGGTGAGACCACATCTGGAGTACTGTGTGCAGTTTTGGTCTCCAAATTTGAGGAAGGACATTCTTGCTATTGAGGGAGTGCAGCATAGGTTCACAAAGTTAATTCCTGGGATGGCGGGACTGTCATATGTCAAAAGATTGGAGTGACTGGGCTTGTATACTCTGGAATTTAGAAGGCTGAGAGGGGAGCTTATTGAATCATATAAGATTATTAAGGGATTGGACATGCTGGAGGCTGGAAGCATGTTCCCACTGATGGGTGAGTCCAGAACCAGAGGCCACAGTTTAAGAATAAGTGGTAGGCCATTTAGAATGTGGTTGAGGAAAAACTTTCTCACCCAGGAAGTGGTGGATATATGGAATGCTCTGCCCCAGAAGGCTGTGGAGGCCAAGTCTCTGGATGCTTTCAAGAAAGAGATGGATAGAGCTCTTAAAGACAGCGTAATCAATGGTAATGGGGATAAGGCAGGAACTGGATACTGATTGTGGATGATCAGCCATGATCACTGTGAATGGCGATGCTGGCTCGAAGGGCCGAATGGTCTACTCCTGCACCTATTGTCTAATAGGAAGTCTAGGATCTACCTGCACAAGGTGGGGTGTAGGCCAATGTCTCTGAACTTCCTGTTAATTTTGGAGGGAATTATCGTGTTGAATGCTGAACTGTAGTCCAGGAACAGCATTCTAACATATGCATCTAACGTATGTTCTGGACTGGTCAAAGAATACTGAGGCTGTCTACAAGAAGGGTCAGAGCTGTCTTTATTTCCTGAGGAGACTGAGGTCCTTTAACATCTGCCAAGTGATGCTGTGGATGTTCTACGAATCTGTGGTGGCCAGTGCTATCATGTTTGCTGTTGTGTGCTGGGGCAGCAGGCTGAGGGTAGCAGACACCAACAGAATCAACAAACTCATTCGTAAGGCCAGTGATGTTGTAGGGATGGAACTGGACTCTCTGACGGTGGTGTCTGAAAGGAGGATGCTGTCCAAGTTGCATGCCATCTTGGACAATGTCTCCCATCCACTACATAATGTACTGGTTGGGCACAGGAGTACATTCAGCCAGAAACTCATTCCACTGAGATGCAACACTGAGCGTCATAAGAAGTCATTCCTGCCTGTGGCCATCAAACTTTACAACTCCTCCTTTGGAGAATCAGACACCCTGAGCCAATAGGCTGGTCCTGGACTTATTTCCATCTGGCATAATTTACATATTACTATTTAATTATTTATGGTTTCATATTACTATATTTATACTCTATTCTTGGTTGGTGCAACTGCAATGAAACCCAATTTCCCTCGTGATCAATGAAGTATGTTTATCTATCTATCTATCCTTCTTCTCCAGGTGAGTGAGGACAATGTGTAGTGCTGTCGCCATGGTGTCATCAGTAGACCAGTTCCATCGGTAGGCAAAGTGTAGGGGTCCAGCGTGGGTGGTAGCATGCTGCAGATGTAGCCTTTAACCAGCCTCTCAAAGCATTAGCTTATAATTGAGGTGAGTGCGACAGCGCGCCAATCGTTCAGGCATGCTACCTTGGTTTTCTTAGGTACAGGGACAATGATGCATGATTTGAAACAGAGGGCATTACACACTGGGAGAGGGAGTGATTAAAAATGCCCATGAACACCCCAGCCAGCTGTTCAGCACACACTTTGAGGATGCGCCCTGGAATGCCATCCGGCCCCACTACCTTGCAGCTGTTGACATGTTGGAATGTTCTACGTAACTCAGCCTCGGAGGTGACCAAGGTGCAGGTCTCGTCGATGGTTCTCCTCAGGGGTTCAGTCAAATCAAACGTAAAAAACCAATTAATTTGTCTAAGTCCTGCTGCAATCACATTGCTTTCTCAGCACTACCTACCCCTCCACCTATCTTCCTTTCATCTGCAGACTTTGTCACAAAGCCATCAATTCCATTATCTAAATCACTGACAACAATGTGAAAAGCAGTGGTCCCAATACTGACCCCTGAGAAACACCACTAGTCACCAGCAGCCAACCAGAAAAGGCCCCTTATATTCCCACTCACTGCGTCCTGCCGCTCAGCCATTCCGCTATCCATGCCAGTATATTTCCTGTAATACCATAGTATTTTATCTTGTTAAACAGCCTCATGTGTGGTACCTTATCAAATGCTTTCTGAAAATCTAAGTAAATGACATCCACTACTTCTCCTTTGTCCACCCTGCTTGTTACTTCCTCAAAGAACTATAAGAGATTTGTCATGCAAATTTCCTTTTACAGAAGCCATGCTGACTTTGACTGATTTTATCGTTAGTCTCCAAGTACAGGTCGACCTTCACTAATCCGGCACCATTGGGACCTGAGGTGTGCCGGATTAGTGAAAATGCCGAATTACAGAAGGATCACATTAAGCATAATCAGTGCTGGATTATTGAAGGAACCGGATTACAGATAGTTGGATTAGTGAATGTCGACTGTACCTCGAAATCTCATCCTTAATAATAACTCCAACACTTTTTCAACCATTGAGGTAAGACTAACTGGCCTATAATTTCCTTTCTTTTGCTTTCCTCCCTTAGTAAAGAGTGGGGTGATATTTGCAAACTTCCTGTCCTCTGGGACCATGCCAGAATCAAGTGATCCTAGAAAGATCATGACAAATGCAGCCGTTATCTCTTCAGCAACCTCTCTCAGGACTCTGGGATGTAGTCCATCTGGTCCAGATGATTTATCCACCTTATGTTTCATGTTCATCCATCAGTTATATTGTATCCTACTCTATGGTTTTATATTCTACTAGCTCTGTTGCACTTTCCTTTATGTTTAGTGTTCTGTACTTATCTAGTCCAAAGTTCATGGTTATATCTTTTGGCAATAGTTCCACCATTTGAATTAATTGCTTTAGCTCTACTGATGAAGCAGTGTGTAATTTCAAATTGTCCATGTATAGAGGGTGTGTTAAGGTTCATCAGATGTTCTCACAATTATTGGGTGTAGTTTATATGTAGTACAATCTTCTATCAACCATGAGTGTGGCACAAAATTAAATGCTCTTTGTTAGTCCATATAGCAACATGAAAGATTTCTGCTTTTCCATCGGGCTTGACTTAGAATTGCCGAATCTATTATCCATTGTTCTTTTCATCCTTTCATACACTTTTTGCACATCTTTAATTGTGTGAGTACGTTCTGTTTCCTCCCTAATCCAGCTTGCATCTTGCTTGTGTGTCGCAGATATTAGACTGTAAGCTCATTATCTCTGTGTTTGTTGGTAATTTTGTGCTTTGAATTTAATTTCAATGTCCTCTGTAAAACTTTTTCATTGTTCTTGAACTGATAATTCTGTTTTCTTCATCGGGTACATTTCATGTTTCTAGTTAGTCTAGCTTTGTATGCACCAAGCTTTTGTTTTAGTGTATCCATAAATTCTACAATGCTTTTTTTTAGGTTGATCGTATCTTGATAGGACCTTACATTTCCTTAGCTTTTTTCTTAACATTTTTGCTCAGGTTATCCATTTTATACTCTCTAACATGAGCTATTTCTGCTTTCAAAGTTTAAATTTTGTTTCCTAACTCCTCTGCCATTTCAGTGTTCTCAGTTCATTACACAGTTCTTGGTTTCTTTTAAGGAGTGCCTCTATTTTGGAGCCATTGCACTACACTGCTGCTAATTCTTCTTGGGTGTAGTTCTTCAAAAGTTTTAAGTTTTCCTAAATATTGTGGTGATATATCATTGTTGAGAGCATTAACAATTTTTGCAAATTTTGATGACAAGTTTTATTTTGATCGATAGGGCCTTTTTATGTGTCGGTGCCCATGCATTCTTGTAGTGTGGTGTTGAACATTAGGGTTATTTTGCCCGTAAACTCAGCTTTGTCATCAGCATTCATCATCAGAGGAATGTGAGATGATACACTTTGAAAGAAGTATGAGGAGAGAAAATATACTGCAGAATAAATTATAATTAATCTAAAAGGATGCAGGATCCTGCGTTTGTGTTTGGAAATCTTTGAACCTGGCACGTCAGATTAAGACAATGATTGATAAGGCACATACAATTCTGGTTTTGTTGATGGAGGCATTGGTTAAAAAAGGGACATTTATATTGAACATTTATAAAACACTGGATTGTTAAACTGAGCTATTGTATACAATTCTGGTCATAGGAAGGATCTGAAGACATTATAAATGTTCCAGAAGAGATTTATGAGATGAAGGTCAATGTTTATGGGAATCAATCACAAAGCTATATTCTTAAAAGTTGAGAAAGCTGAGGTGAAATTTGATAAATGTTTATAAAATCTTCAGAAGTCTAAAAGAGTGAATATTGCGAGGCTGTTACCTTTGCTGGAGGGGTCAAAGTCTATAGTTTACAGTTATGAAAAAAGACAGTAGTTTTAAGAGTAAAGTGAAGATAAAAATTGCAGTCCGTGGTTAGAATGTGGAATATATTGCCTGAAGATGTGACGCAGGCAGGTTCCATTGTGAACTTCAAAAGGGAACTGGATAAATATGTGGTGAAGTGAAACCATCAATTCTGTGGAGAAAGGGCAAGTGGATGGAATTAGTGAGTTGCTGTGGCCGAGCACTGGTGCAGCTCAAGATTCAAAATTTAAGATTGTTTAATGTCATTTCCAGTGCATAAGTGTAAAGGAGAATGAAATAATTTTTACTCTGTATCTGATGCAGCATAAAAAAACATAACAAAATAAGCTTAAATTCCAGTTCAAGTTTAATTGTCATTCAGCCATACGTGAAAATAGTCAAATAAAACAATGTTCTTCCAGGGCCAACATATAAAACACTGTACCAACGGTCATTCATAGCATAAGGCACATATGACACATATAAGATAGCAGTAATCAGACAATCATACAAAAGATATAGCATAGCCCAAGATCCTGAGAGTCCTGTAGATTGATTGTGCATGGGTGTTTTCAGCAAGGACAAGCCCAGGGCACTTCACAAGCAAGCACAATCAATCTTGTCTTCCACCGAACGAACACTGGAGGGCAGCACCAATGGAAGGAGGCAGCTCCCAACCCAGCATGGAGGCCGCACTGCACTGTCTCAGGTGTATCCTCTTCTGGGCAGCTGCAACAGGCAAACCCGCGGCTTGAGGGCCAAGTCCGCGCTAAAACTGAGACCGCCCGGCTCCCCCGTCTCACCAATCAGAACTTGCAGTAATCTACATTACCAATGTCCAACAGGGTATTGCAATCACAAGAAAAACGTCCAAGGAATCACTCACTGTTAGACTGCACACCACCTCCACGCACTGACTCTGACACAGCAGCAACACTATCTACACCAAGTCCAGCTCTTCTGCCATTGAGCGACTGGCTGATGAATACAATAATTTTTTTAAAAAAGCAATAAAATATACATGCATAAGTGAGCTTTCTCTGACAGAAAATGATAAAGTCATGGTAGTGGGGGTGTTGTTGGGTTGGTTAGTGGACAAAGCTATTGATCATCTTTACTGCTAGGGAAAAATAACTGTTTTTGAGTCTGGTGGTCCTGGCATGGATGTTACATAGCCTCCTCCCTGATGTGAGTCAAACAGTTCATGAGCAGGGTGAGTGAGATCCTCCATAATATTGCTGGTCTTTTTCCTGCAACTTTCTGTATGTATGTCCTTGATGGTGGGTAGGCTTGTGATGGTGATGTGTTGGACAGTTTTGACCTACCCTATGGTAGAGCCTTCCTGTCCATCCACAGTGCGGTTTCTGTACTACGCTGTGATGCAGCATATTAGATGGTCTGCACTGCACACCTGTAGAAGGTTGTGAGTATTGATGTGCATAAACCTGCTCTCTTCTGCCTTCTCTGAAAGTAGAGGGGTTACTACGTTTTCTTGACTGTGCAGGATGTGTTCTGAGACCATGAGAGGTTTTGCAAGATGTGCACTCCCAGGAGTTTGAAACTGCTTGCATTTTCCAAGGCTGTGCTGCTGATGTAAAGAGGGGGGTGAGTGGTGTGAGCTCTCCTGAAGTCAATAACCATTTCCTTTGTCTTATTAGTATTGAGGAAGAGGTTATTTACCTAGTACCAGTCTACAAGCTCTTCCACCGCCTCTCATAGACTGTCTCATTTGTTGATGATGAGCTACACCACTGTCATGTCATTGACGGCTTGACAGCGTGATTGTTCAGCTGTTTGACCACGCAGTCGTGTGTGATCAGAGTGCATAACGATGATCTGATAAATCAAATCTTCCGTGTTGCTACCATTCAATGATGTTTGACGGAGACAAAAGAGACTACAGATGCTGGAATCTGGTGCAAAACACATACACAAAGGCTGGGGTAGCAGTGGTACAGGCAGCATCTATGGCGAGAAATGGACAGTCATTATGTCAGAATCAGAATCAGGTTTAATATTGCCAGCATATGTAGTGAAATTTGTTAACTTTGAGGCAGCAGTACAATGAAATGCGTAATAATAGAGTGAAAAAAAACTGTGAATTGCAGTAAGTATATATATATATATATATATATAATTGTTAAATAGGTAATGCAAAAAATAGAAATAAAAAAGTAGTGAGTTAGTGTTCATGGATTCAATGCCCATTCAAAAAATCATATTGCAGATGGGAAGAAGGTGTTCCTGAATCATTGAATGTGTGCCTTCAGGCTCCTGTACCTCCTTCCTGATGGTAACAATGCGAAAAAGGCATGACCTGGGAGATGGGGGTCCTTAATGAGGCATCACTCCTTGAAGATGTCCTGGATACTACGAGGCTTGTGTTCATAATGTAGCTGACTAATTTTACAACTCTCTGAAGCTTACTTCAATCCTGTGCAGTAGTCCCACCCCATATCAGACGGCAATGCAGCCAGTTTGAATGCCCTCCACGGTACATCTGTAGAAATTTGTGAGTGATCTTGGTGACATACCAAATTATCTCAAACGCCTAATGAAATATAGCTACCATCTCGCCTTCTTTATAGTTGCATTGATATGTTGGGTCCAAATGAGGTCCTCAGAGATATTGACACCCAAGAACATGAAATTGATCACTCTTTGGATTGAGACTCTTCATCTGCACCAGACACATTGACCATCTACTTCATGTTGTATATGCTGCCTGAACTGCTGAACTCATCGAGCTTTTTGTGTGTTGTCCTATATTTTCATTCGTTTTCTCAGATAAGTCTGAAAGAGCCAGAATTTGTGAGCAGGACATATGAATTAATCAGTGTGGAATGGTTGAAGGTTTCTAGCATGGAGTCTGGGCCCAATCTCTTCAGAAATATATTGTATTTGATTCCCCACAATCGGCACTGTCAATAAGACATGTTAATTATTGTTTTGTTTGCTGTACAGATTCTGTATTCCAATGACAGCAAGTTATTTGGAATTACAATTAATGATTGCAGCATTGAAAAGGAATTTAGCATTTTACTGAAAGACATCTTTGCGTTCCTTGCAAATGACCTCAAAGATGAAATATCAATCTATGAGAAAATGATCTGGAGCCTTTGTTGCATTTGGTCTGGTGTTGTATTAACTTTTGCAGGAAATTAATCACTACCTATTATGGATGATAGGTGACAACTGTTTGTGGTATGGAGCACGATAATTTACAGCTTTGAGACAAGGTCATCACTGAGTTATAGTAATTGTGGTCAGAAGTCGCACAGACTTTATATATCACTAACATTCTTTGTGTATTCAATGCTTATCACGTTTGTGGCTCTGTCATGTGAGAATTTATTAAAAAGAAGTTATGACACAAATCGTGGTCTTGATTTTTAATACTACAATCCCTCAAGCTGTCTGTCACATGGCATGTTATTACGGAGCTCTGCTTTCCAAATATTACATTGTTTTAAATTGAAAAATTACAGATTTCATCCTTCAGGCCACATGCTGCTTTAAAACTTTTCAAACTGGTTTTGGCCCTTCATTATCTTATGATTTGGAGGGAATAAAAAGTTTTTCTCATTTATTTTGTCTGGATTAGAACTGCAAATCATTTCCCTAATGCTTAGCGGTGGAACTTCCCTATATCCCTCATTTTGTTACATTTTTTCTTTTGTTTTTTTAATCTACTTTCCAAGAGGAAGGGAAGCCAGAGGGATGGTTTCTGGCTGCTCACAGCCATAGTAAAGCAGCAGCACAAGACCACTTCACAGAAGGAGCAAGAGATAGGTAGCTTGAGAAATGAAGTGGAAGTGCTAAACTAGGAACATATTATGTGGAGAGCATTGCCCGGATAGCAGAGACTTGAACTAAAGAGTTAGAGGATAGGAGTACACAGGTGGCCTGTTAGCTAGTAAAGGTGACACACACAAAATACTGGAGGAACTCAGCAGGCCAGGCAGCATCTATAGAAAAGAGTCAACAGTTGGCGTTTCAAGCCGATTCCCTTCATCAGGACTGGAGAGAAAGATGAGAAGTCAGGGCAAGAACGTGGGGAAAAAGGAGGAAGAAGTACAAGGTGGTAGTCGATAGGTGAAACTGGATGAGGGGGAGGGATGAAGTATAGAGCTGGGAAGCTGATAGGTGAAAGAGGTAAAGGGCTGGAGAAGTGGGAATCTGATAGGAAAGGACAGAATACAATGGAGGTAAAGGGAGATGATTGGCAGGTAAGGAGATAAAGTGAGAGATGGAAATGGTGAGGTGGGGAGCAATTACCAGAAGTTCGAGAAATCGATGTTCATGCCTTCGGGTTGGAGGCTGCTCACACGGAATATAATGTCTTGCTCCTCCTATCTGAGTGTGGCAGTAAAGGAGGCCATGGACTGACATGTCAGAATGGGAATGGGAAGTAGGATTGAAGTGGGTGGCTTCCGGGAGATCCTGCTTCTTTTGGCAGACAGAGTGTAGGTGCTCGGTGAAGTGGTCTCCCAGTCTACATCAGGTTTTGACCAATATACAGGAGGCCACATTGGGAGAACCGAATACAGTAGACGTCCCCAACAGATAGCAGCAGTTGGATGTTGCCTGCAGTGACCCAGACCCGGTTATGGTCCACACACTGATATTGCTGGGAGGCGACCCTGTCACGTGGGTGTGAGATGGGGACATTTGGTTAAATGGTGAGAATGTGGAAGAGAGCCTTGAGGTTCTCCCTCTAAGTGGGCACCCTTCCCCCTGTGTAGCTGCATCAGGCCAGTAGCCACGCAGTACCAGACCTGGCAAAGGGACCACTGGCCCAAAGCCCCTCCAGCCTCCATGGACCAAGTTGAGGAAGAGCAGCAGGTGTGGGTAGAGGAACAGCATGATGGAGAGGGACCTGGGAGAATAAGACAGTGGGTCTCACTGAGGTGACCTCCATCAGAGGGTCCTCCACTAAAGAACAGGTGGAGTTGGGAGACAGGTATAGGCAGAAGCCAGGGAAGCCTCCTGGTTTAGCCAACAGGGAGATGTGTGACTTGAGGGGGGGGGGGTGTTGTTATCCTACCACACAATTAGCAATGCCCTGAGAGTGCCACTTGCTTCCCATGGGGTGATGAATTGTTATGGGGCAAGGTTGGGTATCTCTTACTGTTCGAGTGGGATTTGTAGGCCCAAGTGGAATGGATAACAGTGGAGAAAGGGACCAGAATCCTTCACTCGTGGCTTTTGGTCACAGGGATCTATTACGACAGGAGCAACCTACCAGAGGGTCATAAGTTATCCTCACCTATGGTGGGGTATTTAGTTAAAAGAACAGCTCACCATTTCAAGGGAGTGGGGCTGCCCTTACTGGGACCAGGGACAAGGGGATCCATAGATGCTGCCATCAGTTTATTGGAGGGATTAGGCTACGAGGGGGAAGGTGCTCAAACTGGACAAGCAGCCTGGGGGTGGAGGCCCCTATGTGACCCGTAATGAAATGTTTTTGGTATTGCTCAGAGCCAGGGTCTGGAAGGAGCAGATAGTTGGGCTTCACACTCTCACCCCCTATTGGAGGCAGCACTGTCATGGGAAGAGGGGCAAGGAGGCTGTTAAGGGAGAAGGGTCATTCTCCAAGATCTTCCCTCGATAAGGCCTCTTTCTGTCTTCTGCAGGATTCCTCGCATTTGCTTCAGGTTCCCTAGAGTGGAAGCTCTACGAAAGGCACTGCGGCAGCAGGGATTGGACAGTGGGTGGCCCCTTCTTGTCCTCAGCCCACCATATGGAGAGGATCATTCGCCTTGTACCTCCCTCCTATAATAAAGTGTAAGTGGCCTGAGTTCGAAAAATGTTGCATAAGGTGTGGCCACATGTGAGTTCACATGAGTGAGAGAGAGAGAGAGTGTATGTGTGTGTATAGGTGTGTTAGTTAAATCTGTATTGAAAGGTGTTTGAATTAATCCAGAGGAAGATTGCATTACTTGATGTGAAGTGAACTGGCAGGATAGCATATCATGAGCAGAAGTCTCTAAGAAATTGTGTGAATGTGTGTGTGTGGGAGGACCCAATCCATCAGTTTTTTTTCTCCTGTTCTTTTGAACATGTTTACTGTTTATGAAATGTTTAATCAAAGTATTTTTCAGTTTACCTGTGAAGCATCCAGAGGAAGAAAATTGTTAAGTATCGATCTTTGATTTGTCTTACCTGGGTTTTAACTTAGTGCCTATTTATTTCTTTGCTGTGGAATTTGTATTAGAGAGAGAGAGAGAGAGAGACCCCCAGATTCCACACTTCCATGAGAAATCCAAGTTAAAATGATGGAAATGTGAGTGTATCTATTCTGGATATGAGTTTCTAAAAAAATTATAATTTTGGGAGGTTGGTGATTTGTGTTTGATCATATTGGGAATTCCATCTTTGTGTTGTTGGAGGGAGATTGGAACTATTGGGGAGAGATCTGAAGCATTGTTTCTCTTAACAAGAATGTTCCATGAGGCAAAAAAAATGTATTCGGTATTGTCAAAACACTGAGTTTTACTTCTTTTGGAAAGAACTTTACAAAGTCAAGATATAGTCACAGAGTGTGTCATAAAATGCAAATGAGTTGTCAGAATTCAGGTCATTCCTGTCTCCAAGAATGCAAATGTAGAATACGTTTGATGTCCAGTGTCGGGTAAAATGCAAACATGAGTTCACCATTGCTGACCATAGAGAACCATAGGGAGAAGGCGAACCAAGTAAATCAGCCACTAACAATCTCATTACAGGAACCTTGACCTTCAATGTCCTGATTGAGGAAGACTTGTGAATGGAAAAGAACGGGAACGCGAATGTGGAAGACACAGAAAGCATGACAGCAAAGCAGGAATAACGCGTTAAAATATAATTGTAGTGCTACCTTGTAATGAAGGCTGATTCTGGAAGGTCAATGAATGGTTATATAGATCGGAATAGAAAGCTATTGGGAAAATAAATGGGAGGGATCCGAGTTATGTCAGAGACACTCAGGTTACACTCCTTGTCCGTTCCACAACCTCAATGGCAAGACAAACTGAGAAAGACGAGAAATTGCACACAGTGTCTAAAGGCAGCCACACCAGCCTGCAATGGGAGTGAAGGCAAATGAGGTGGGCTGAGCCAGCAATTGAACGGAAGGTCCAATAATGGGTACCACCGGGGCAAGCTCCTTGCAGCTATTCGAACAGAGACCAACCCAAACCCTCCTGTATATCGATCGAAGAGACTGAGAAACTGGTTGTCAGATTACTCTCATAATCTTCTGTCATGGCAGAGAATGTGAACTGTTGCCTGTGAACCTGGAACAAAGTTACCTTGCTGTGATACTGCCCAGCGCATAACTACTGGCAGCCACTACTGGTAGTTTTAGCTATCAGAAAATGAGAGAGGCAACAAGCACACAAATACTGAAAGGCTGTTGGAAATCGAGAAAACAAATGTGTCCATGAAGAAGATGTGATCAAATTTCTAGAATGTTTTATAACAATTATTACCCCTCAACCACCAGGCTCTTGAATCAGATGGGGTAACTTCACTCGCCCCATCACTGAACTGTTCCCACAACCTAGGAATCACTTTCAAGGTCTCTTCATCTCACGTTCTCAATACTTATTGTTTATTTATTTATTTATTCTCTTCTGTTTGTATTTGCACTGTTTGCCGCCTTTTGTGCACTTGTCGGGGAATGGTCTTTCATTGATTTTATTGTGTTTCTTGCATTTATTGTGAAATTCCACAAGAAACCACCAGGGTCTTGTCTGGTGACATATACAAGATGTACTTTGGTAATAAATTTACTTTGAATTTGTACTTTGAATTGGGGATTTAGATGGTGTAAATGTAGGTATATATAGGGAGATGGCAGGTTAGTAATTGGGGGAGGAATCTGAAATAATGGGCATTTTTGCTGCCCTACATAATTAGATCCTCCTTGAAGTTTGGTCTTCCCGGAACAGATTTCAGTCCAGGGACCAAGAGGAGCTTATGTTAGGAAGTATTCTGGAGTTATGTGAATATAGCAGATATTATTTCAAGCAAGTAGCAGTCTTCAGTTTTTAATGTAGATTGTAAATTGCAAGCAATAAATCATAGTTAAAAGCACACCTGAGATGTTTACATATATATCAGCTAAATTTTAAGATAATGGGGCACTAAGAGGTTGGCAGACTACTGTGGTAGATTGGGTAGCAACCAGTGGGCTGATAATTCTGGGTATCATAGTGTTACATTTTGTATATGGCAAACTGAGGCATCCAAGGAACCATACTAGCTGTTCACTAAAAGCCATGCCTCTATGCACGCTAGGAACTGACCCATTTAAAGAGCATTCCAACACTTCCCACTAGCTGACGATTAGCTGATGGCTTCATGATGCCAGCAGAGTTTAAATCTAGTGTGCGGAAAGCACATGCTCTCTTTATGTTCTCCAGGTCACCACATCATGCCATGAAACAGTAAACAGTGGAGGTATGCTGCAATAAAGAGAGTCTGGGGGCACACTTTGGATCAGTATTTTCTGTCTTGTCCTGTCTCTTTCACTTTGAGCGCACACTTTAGATAAATATTTCTAACTGAGTGTAATGCGAAGGGTTTTTTGAAAGTTTAGTGTCTGTCCAGTATAATTGCTAGTAAATACTTACTGGTAATGAGTATCTACTGTGCCCACTCACAGAACCTGAGAACCTGATTTCATACAATAGTGACCCTTTGTCCAGGGCAGCAAGCGATGGCTCTGAGATTCCAGAAAGTTCTGACGTAAAGGGCCTTTCTCACCACCAGGCAATGTGGCCTAGGTGCTTACTTGAAAGCTCTGGCGATGAAGTATTCCGCCAAATAATTCTAATAGTCAGCTTGGGGAACCATCCAACAGAATCCACCATCTGACATACCCTTGAGGATTTTCCATGCCAATTGATCAAATTGAGATCAAAGGGATTTTGCACAAACTTTTCAACTAAATGGAAAATTCTACTGCAATGTACCAACATCCACCCTGTGCAGGACTGGGAACAATAGACCAAAGGCTGGTGTCTTCAGGGATTATGCAGAGATCAATGCACCCACACACAAAAATAGCCACATTGCATACACTTTCTCTACCTTTCACTTGAAGTTTCTTACATTGTGATTCTGAAACCACAAGGCTGTTTTGTTGGATCTCTGGATGAAATGGAATACAGCTCACATAACTGGGGTATGGGCCACAACTGTGCTTCAAACACAGAGGACCGATTGGCTGACCCTCATACCACTTCTGGTAAAAGCATTCAGATTCAAGGTTCTTTGGGTTCCTGTTTCAAAATTAACCTCCTGCATGATTCAAACAGATCCTTTTTTTTGGCAGTGGGGAGGGCCGTTTATGTTCCCCTTCCAGCTGGAAGCATAAATGTTTATCATTGCTCAAAATTTAAGGAGTCATTTGAAGAGTGGACAATTCTTCTGAGGAAATTCCAATGACATTGGCAGCAAAGTTTTTAATCTACCAGTATTAGGCATTAACACTCATATTACACCACTGCTCTGGAATCCACACATGTTTCTGAAAAAGATAAACCACCTTTCCAAAGACCCGTTCATTTTTATATGACAGAAATCTTTATTGCAGTTTTAATAATAAACAGGAGTACTGCATTAATCACAAAGGGACATGTTTCAGTTATTAAAAAAGTACATTTCCTCTGTAGTGAGGGTATAATCAACCAGACTACCCAATCAAAGTGTTCAGAGCACTGTGCAGAAAATACTAATCCTTTTGATTATCTGGAACAATTGTCTCCAATTGTTTGATCCTCGAGGGTTGACTTTGATCTTTATGTCTGTAAAGAGGCCTGGAACCTCTGTTAAAACTAGTCAGAAACACTTTCAAGTTGGAATAGAGGACAATGTTTGGTTCACAGTCAGCCCAGGTTTTGTTTCCTTTCAAGGCATCAAAAAGGGTTTGAAAATGATCACTTGCAGACAATGTCCCAGAGCCAAAATTGCCTGAGACACTTTGACACTTTAGCTGATGTCATGGGAAATGATACCAAAACGTAGTTTTTCCCCCAACTGTCACTCTGTCAATCTTTGTCCGTTACATTTAATATATTGACCGCAGTCAGGATCCGTAAATGAATACTCTTAAATGTTTTTCTTTCTTTAAATTTGCATTAAAAGTGCTGAATTCAATAGCAAGTCTAGCAGGTATGTATTTGTATCTTTCATATAAACATTGAGACAAACATATGAAAAACATTGAAAATCTCTACAGATGTACCACGGAGAGCATCTGGTATGGGGGTGGGGGCTACTGTATAGGATCAAAGTATGTTGCAGAAAATTCTAAAATTAGCCAACTCCATCATGGGTACTAGCTTCCATAGTATCCAAGACATTTTCAAGGAACAGTGATTCAGGAAGGTGGCATCCATAATTAAGGATCTCCACCACCTAGGACAGGAGTCGCCAAACTTTTTTACACTGCGGACCGGCCGACCGGGGGGGGCGGGGAGGTAGTGGTAGGGTTGCCAACGGACAAGAGTAGCAGTCAGATAAGTTGTGTTTACCCCAAGAAAGGCTACCATGACCATGAAGCCTTGCGCGGGCACCTGTGTGCGCATGCGTGTATGTGCCGATTTTTTTCCCCTACAAATCGTTTTTTGCAATTCTGTCCCGGGAGGGGAGGTGGGGGGGGGGGGGGGGGAATGTTAATCAAGACCGGAAAATAGATGATAATTGGCTAATGCACTCAATTTCGTTTCTAAAAGGGTTTATCTAACAAATTTAATATTAAACACACAGCGCATATTTTCCTCGCATGGATATAGTGATAAATCAATTATCAGGGGAGGACAGGGGAGCTTGAAGTAAGTGTTGAACGAACTGCCAGTAGAAGTGGTAGAGGCAGGTTCGATATTGTCATTTAAAGAAAAATTGGATAGGTATATGGACAGGAAAGGAATGGAGGGTTATGGGCTGAGTGCGGGTCAGTGGGACTAGGTGAAGTAGCGTTTGACACGGACTAGAAGGGCCGAGATGGCCTGTTTCCATGCTGTAATTGTTACATGGTTATATAAGTCACTTATAAATCAATAACATCATAACATTTTAAGTAACATTTGGATATTAAACACACAGCACATATTTTCCCAGGATGAACATATAAAATCATTGCAACACACCAATATTGCTGAATCAGTGGGAGCCCTGGGCTTGTTTCCCTGCAACAACACAGTCCCATCGGGGGGTGATAGGAGACAGCGATACTCGAAGGGGTTCCTTATGTCCAGTCTATTCCGCAATTTAGTTTTCGTTTCATTCATTGCAGAGATATGTTGGAAATGGAAGCAACGTTCTCAGTGCTTTCGTGGCTATCTCAGGATATTTAGCCTTTACTTTGATCCAGAATGCCAGCAGAGAAGTTATGTCAAACATACTTTTCAGCCCACCGTCATTTGCAAGCTGGAGGAGTTGATCTCCTTACCGCACTGACATGGATGGCGCACGGGTAATGACCTTGCGTGCGTTCAAGCTCAACAGTGCGTGACAGGGAATGAGGAAAGGTTTCCTTGCGGCCCGGTGGTTGGGGACCACTGACCTAGGACATGTTGCCTTCTCATTGTTACCATCAGGGAAGAGGTACAGAAGCTTGAAGGCACACACACACAGATACACACTGTAATTCAGATTTTTCCCCCCATGTTTATCATGTATAGCATTGTACTGCTGTCCAAAGTTAGCAAATTTCATGACATATGCCGGTAATATTAAACCTGATTCTGATTCTGATGACTCAAGATAATATCAAATTTAGAACAGTGGAGTTGAAGTCAATTAGGTCTGTGGACTGATCTGTGTTCAGGAAAATTGTTACCAAATATCCTGCTATGCAATATGGCTTCATGTTATATCCTGTCAGCCAATTTAGTTTGAGATTATTTCTAATAATGTGAAACATATACGTATAGAAAACTTTCTTTCATCTTTTATTTTTAAGATTTTAAAATTTTACTTTTAAGGAGATTTTCAGATGAATGATCTTCTATTTTATTGCCGAGTGAAATATCCCAAATCTCCCTGGGCTTGGATTGTGTTATTTCACATCACATCACAAGTAGGCTGATGCACCAAAGTGGGTCACTGAATTCGGTAGACATCAGAAGCAGTCATCAACCTGACAGCTGAATGCACAACTCTTAAGTGGGTCTGCACTTGCTTCTGTCCATATGGAGGGATCTGCCTATTTTCTAAAGTGCTGGCCAAAAAGAATAGCTGAACAGTTTGTTCTAATCCCCTGAAGATGGTGCTGCACATAGAAGACAAACACGACCTCATGTCACTCAGTGGCCATTTTATTAGGTACCTCCTGTACCTAAGTAGGTGGTCACTGAATATAAGTTCCTGGTCTTCTACTACTGTGGCCCATCTACTT
Source organism: Mobula birostris (assembly GCF_030028105.1). NCBI lineage: Eukaryota > Metazoa > Chordata > Chondrichthyes > Myliobatiformes > Myliobatidae > Mobula > Mobula birostris. Next base: position 11,939,963 of record NC_092378.1, on the reverse strand, counting down.
CAAGGTTCCACATGTTGTGCATTCAGAGATATTCTCTGCACACCACAGCCGTAATACATGGTTATTTAAGTTACTGTCACCTTCCAGTCTAGCCATTCTCCTCTGACCTCTCTCATTAACAAGGCACTTATGCCCACAGACTGTTTTGCATAAAAATCCCAGAATATCAGTAGTTTCTGAGATACTCAAACCTCCCCATCTGGCACTAACAATCATTCCACGATCAAAGTCACTTAGATCACATTTCTTTCCTATTCTGAATTCGGGCTAAACCATAGCTGAACGTCTTGACCCTGTCTGCATGCTTTTATGCAGTGAGCTTCTGCCATAACATTGCCTGAGTAGTTATTTACATTAATGAGCAGGTGTAGAGCTTCATCTAATAAAATGGCCACTGATTGTATATAATATTGAAATGACTTTACATTATAGAATATGCTTATCACTTCATGAGATTCTGCCTTCTTTCTACCCCTCACAATAATTTACCAGATATTCCATTGTAACAAGACTGCATAGCTACAGAATGCAGCACACTCATAAACATGAGGAAGCCTGCAGATGCTGGAAATCCATAGCAACACACTCAACATACTGGAGTAACTCAGCAGGTCAGCCAGCATCAGTGGAAATGAATAAACAGTTGATGTTTTGGGCCAAGACCCTTCTTCAGGACTCAATACACTGACTTATTTGCTAACAATCTCAAAATTCACACCTGATCATCAGCACATAGCTTTTTTGTTATTGAGCTCTGTTTCTCTTGCTGCTGGGACAGATGCATTATTCTCTGTCACTCACCTTTCCTAACCAGGGCACTTAACATTATGATCCACTGCTGCCTATAAGGGGTTTGTACATTCTCTCCGTGACTGGGTGGTTTCCTCCCACAGTCCAATGATGTACCAGTTGGTAGGTTAATTGGTCATTGTAAATTGTTCTGTGATTCAGCTGCCATTAATATTGGGGGATTTCCTGGACAGGATGGCTCGAAGGACTGAGAAGGCCTATTCTGTGCTGCACCACAATAAGTAAGTAAATACCAATCTGAAGAAGTCCAAATTGAGGAAAATTCATGGAACCTGAAAGTATCTGAAATGGAAAAGCATGTTCAAATATCACTTGAGGTTACTATTTGTCAGTTTGCTTTACCAGCATTCTTCATTTACTGGTTCACAATCTTGGGTTTTGCATTAGTGGCTATTTAAGTAACAGAATCCTAGAGCTATTATAAATCTGATTACTGACCAAGAATGGATTTATGACATAATGCATTTGGTCCTAAAGTCTATGTTTAATTTAGGGAGGTAAAAACGTGATGCTCAATTACAGTTTTGCAGTTAATTATAATTGATTATTTTCCTTGCTCTGTGCTTTGGTTGCTAGAATCCTAGTTATACACTGCAAACTCCAATCATTGTATTATACCACACGCAAACTAACCTTATTGTCTCACATGAGTCCCTCCTGAATTAAAGGATATCCAGTTTTCATGGAAAGGAAATGCTTAAATCTCTCAAAACACTCATGCCCCATTAACTATGTGATTATATTTCTCCTATCTTCTCTCCTGTCTTAATTTAAAACTGATGATTATCATATATGTGCATTCTCATAAAAGTTAATGAGTTCATATTTTCTCTTGAAAAGTAGTCTCTAGCTGACCTGACACAAAGGTTTGACATAGTACATCAACAATTCCTTTCCGCAACAAACACTACTCAACCGCCTGAGTTCCTCCTCATTCTTCTTTTTCTTGGGCCCTTAACTCCGGTGGAGCATAGACCATTGATGACCTCCCATCTCCATCATCCAAAGTCGATGGTGTGCTTGGAGTTCATCAATGTTTCTGTAATCTATTGTACCCACTGTACAGGAGATTGGCCTCTCCACCCTCACCAGAGCCCTTTTGGCTGGCCTTACCTGTTTCCATCTCTGACATTGGGGATGTAGGGTTTGACTTTGAGAGGCACTGAGTTCCTCCAGCAGTTTATTTTTTGGTCTATATTCCAGTATCTGCAATCCCTTGTGCCTATTTTTCTAGCATTATTAGATGGTACCCAGGGGGAATGACTCCCATCTTCAGATGCAACCAATGGTTCATTGGCAAGCGGAAATGGTTTCAATTTAATATCTCCGGTCAGGGTATCCACGAGGGCTTCCATAATTTACTTCAGAATAGTGCCATGGGATGTGGAAAAATCAGCATACTTTTTTTTCACATTTCACTCAATACAGTCAAAATGTGACATTCTTTGTAACCCATCCAATCCAAAGTAGGGGTTGGAGACATGCCAGATATAAGAGAAGAAAGCAAAATCTCATCATTTGTAGTTGGTGGAATGACTTTGAGGAACCTTGGGCTAGAAAATTGATCTCTGCTACATGAGAATTAAAGCACTACTAAAACTAGGAGTAAAATTAATGAAACGAATTTTAAAGATTAATCTCAGGAGTGAAGTTCTGCTTGCTTAAAATACTTCCTCACAAACAAGAGGATGAATTTCCCTGCAATTCAGATTTTCTTCATATGAAATAAATTTGAAATTTTCTCATTATCTAAACCATTCTAAAACAAACTTTACAATGTCACTTTGACCAATTTTTACATCGTCACAGGGAACAGGAAGAGGGGAGAGTAAATGGAGACTAAATAGTGCAATTTTGTGGAGGCTTGATAAAATCCATGTGGAGAGAAGTCTTCCATAGATGGGATTCCTAACAGGATACAAATAAAGTAATTGGAAAATGTGACAGGAGGAAGATAAGCTTTTTATTTCATTGTGAGTTGTTATAATCTGGAAAGATCTGTTAACAAGGGGAATGGAAGTAGATTTAGTCATAACTTCCAAAATTGGTTAAATGTTTGGAGGCTGAAAATTTTCTGGACAGTAAGAAAAGAATAAAGTTGTATGATTAATTTGATGGCTTACTGAAAGAGTGTGTACACCCATAGATAGTTGAGTGACTCCTTTCTGTTCTTTCAAGAGCAATTTCATAGGTTGTTTTCATTCACTGAGGTGATAGCACTCCAGCTGCAAACTATTTCCAATCTGTCTGAAGTGGGAGGACTTTATTTTCCTCTGTAAGCTATACATCTCCAGCCTTCTTCTGTACAAATGATAAAATTGTTGTCAGCCTCCTATGTGATTAATCCCTTTCTCTGTACTTATTTATTGCTGCTCGTGCATAAATAAAAATGAGGAATTTGCAACCAAATTCAATTAGGAGAGGTTGATATCCAATATAATAACATTTTCTTTACGCTTGTACTTCAGTGATTTATGAGAATATTTATTCTGTAGGAAAAGCATCCTACTTTCTGAATCCAAACCAGAATATTGGCCCTATTATTTGGTTCTTATAGTTCCCTGACAAACTTTGGATTCATTAAAAATAATTCACAAAGCGCAGTATGTTTGAGCTGTTTTGCAGATTACTACATTCTAATATTGTAGAATTTTATCTCTAGTTGCCAGTTAAAATTAGGGTAAATGTATAAAATATGAAGAAAAGCAAACAATACAGTAATTCCGCTTGCAAATTGCCCTTCCATACAGATAGAAAACTGGATTACACAGGTGTATTTACAGAGCCAAGATGAATGTCTGGACAGAAAAAGATCCCCAAGAGTCAGACTCAACCAAACCACTCAGTAATCTCTTGTATGATGCAGTATTTGTATGCTAATCACCATAACATCCAGTAATGCTTCACTGTGAGCTATAATTAATACCGGTTTGCTGAATTGACCATGTTGGGTTCCTGATCCCTCCAGCTGTTGCTGCTTAGAAGTTTCTCATTCACTTTCATAATATGCCATGTCATAATCGATATCGTTCTTATTTGTATTCTGCAATCTGATAATTTATATTTCCAAGAGTACAGGTAAAATAGTTTGTAAATATTGTAACTTGTTTTCTACTTTACCCGTATTTTGCTATATCCCTGCATTTCCACATTGCAAATATCCTCAATATCTCCATAGATCACAGCTGAAGTGGAAGAATAGAAGGTCAAAGAAGATCTCCAAACAGTGACATGCTCTTTCAAGAATTGCCAATTGGTGGCCAATGTAGATGACTCCGGAAATTTCATAATTCATCTTAACAAGGTCACCAAGATTGCTCAGTCTGAGATTTTGTAGACACTCCCTTGTGTTTAGAGATCACTGTAATAAATATTCTGGAGGAATTCAGTGTTTGTTGGGCACCACCTGTAAAAGGAAATTGACAGTTGACTTTGCAGATCAAGACCAAGTTGCCTGGATGGCAGTATGTGTTGGAGTAGAGAAAGCTGATGGGATATATGATTGAAGTACACAAAATTATGAGGGGAACAGATAAGGTAGAAACTCTTTAAGAATAAAAAACTTTGGGAAGAAAGTTTGATTAAAAAAAACTTTCCCTTTAGAGCAGAGGTGTGTAAAACCTGGGGGCATGGGTTTAAGATAAGGGTTAGGACATTTAAAGGAGTTCTGACGAAGATTTTATTCACCCAGGGAGTGGCTGTATCTGGAATACATGGTGCAAGCTGGGGGTGGGGGGGGGGTGGAAATCAGGCAGACCCTTTAAAAACTACCTGGGCAAGTATCTACATCATGATGGAAAAGAAGACTCTTGGGCAAATGATAGAAAATAGCAATAGTAAAGATGGGGTACTTGATGGTCAGCCTGGACATTGTAGGAGCAAATGGAAAGCCATGCAGAATTGGTCTTCAATTTAATATAACCAGTTGCACAAGGAGACTAGTCGAAGTTAATCTACCTGAGCATACATTCAGAGCATCGAACGTAGAGCAATCCAACACAGGAACAGGTCCTTCAGCCCACAATATTGTGCTGAATCAAATAAATTAGTAATTAAATGGCCAAATAATTTAATACCCTTTGCCTTCATAATGCCCATATCTTTCCATTTTCCTCACATTCATGTGCCTCTCTAAACATATATTAAAAGTTTGCCTGTACCGCTACCCCAGGCAGTGCAGTCCAGGCAGCCACTGCTATCTGTGTTAAAAAAAAAACCTGCTTCTCACATCTCCTTTGAAATTAGCCCGTCTGACCTTAAATGCATGACCTCTGATTTTTGACATTTCAACCCAAGGAAAAAGATATTGTCTGTCCACTCTATCTATGCTTCTCATAATCTTATAAATCTCTATCAGATTTCCCCTCAGTCTCCACAGCTCCAGAGAAAACAAACCAAGTTTCTCCAGCTTCTCGTTTTAGCACATGCCCTCTAATCCAGGCAGTACCTTGGTAAACCTCTTCTGCGCCCTCTCCAAAGCCTCAAAATCCTTCCTATAATGGAGTGACCAGAGCTGTATGCAATACTTCGGATGTGGTCTAATTCGAGTTTTATAAGGCTGCAACATAAATTCCTGACCTTTAGGCTCAATGTCATCACTAATAAAGGCGAGAATGCCTATACCTTCTTAACCACCCTTTCAATCTGTGTAGCCACTTCAGCGAGCTATGAGCCTGGACCCCAAGATCTTGCTGCTCATCAACTCTGTGGTCTTGCCATTAACAGTGTAGTGTCTCTTTATGTTTGACCTACCAAGGAGCAACACTTCACATTTGTTTGGGTTAAACTCCATCAGCCATTTCTCCATCTATAGGTGCAGTTGATCTGTATCTCACTGTATTCTTTGCCAAAGAAGAGAAAATCTGCAGATGTTGTAAATCCGAGCAATACACACAAAATGCTGGAGGAACTCAGCAGGCCAGGTAGCATCTATGGAAAAAAGTACAGTCGACATACACGGGGACTCGCATGGGTTTCAGCTATGCCTGTCTGTTTGTCAGCTATGTGGAACAATCTATGTTCCAACCCTTCACTGGTGACTGTCCCATACTTCCCCTACTCTACATCGACGACTGCATTGGTGCTGCTTCCTGCACCCGTGCTGAACGTGTCGATTTCATCCACTTTGCCTCCAACTTCTACCCTGCCCTCAAATTCACCTGGTCCATTTCCGACACTTCCCTTCACTTTCTCAATCTCACTGTCTCTATCTCCAGAGACAGCTTATTCACCGATGTCTATTATAAACCAACGGACTCTCACAGCTACCTGGACTATACCTCGTCCCACCCTGCTACTTGTAAAAACACCATCCTCTATTCTCAATTCCTCCATCTCTGCCACATCTGCTCTCAGGACGAGGCTTTTAATTTTAGAACAAAGGAGCTGTCCTCCTTTTTCAAAGAAAGTTGCTTCTCTTCCTCCACCATCAATGCTGCCCTCAACCGCATCTATTCCATTTCATGCACGTCGCTCTTACCCCATCCTCCTACCACGCTACCAAGGATAGGATTCCTCTTGTCTTCAACTGCCACCCCACCAGCCTCCACGTCCAGTACGTTATTCTCCGAAAGTTCTGCCACCCTCAGCTGGATCCTACCACCAAATGCATTCTTCCTTCCTCCCCCCGTGGCCTTTTGTATATCGGTGGGACTTGACACAGATTCGGAGATCACTTCACCAAGCATCTACACTCCATCCATCAGAACAAGCGAGTTCTCCCATTTTAATTCCACTTCCCATTCCCATTCTGATATGTCCATCCATGGCCTACTCCACTTCGGGATAAGGCCACGCTTAGTTGGAGGAACAACACCCTATATTCTATTTGTGTAGCCTCCAACCTGATGGCATGAACATCGATTTCTCAAACTTCCAGTAATGCCTTCCCCTACCCCTTCACCATTTCCCATCTCCTTGCTCCTCTCCAATGTTATCTGCTTGTCCCCCCATCAACTCCCTCTAGTGCTCCTCCCCCCCCATTTTTTCTTTCTTTCATGGCCTTCAGTCTCTTTCCCCAATCAACTTCCTGGCTCTTTGCTTCATCTCTCCCCCTCCAAGTTTCACCTATTGCCTGGCGTTTCTCTCTCCCCTCCCCCCACCCTTCAATTGTACTCCTCAGCTTTTCTCTCCAGTCGTGCCGAAGGGTTTCGACCCAAAATGTACTTTCTTCCATAATGTTGCCTGGCCTGCTGAGTTCCTCCAGCAAATTGTGTGTGTTCTTTGCCAGTCTTCTTCACTATCCACACCGCCATCAAACTTCATGTTATCTGCAAACTTACAAACCACCCATCTACCTTCTCATCCAGATCAGCTCTATACATCACAAATAGTAGAGGTCCCAGTACAGATCCCTGTGGACACCATTAATCATTGACATACAGCTAGAATAAGACTCTCTGACCACTACTCTCTATCTTCTATGGGCAAGGTAGTTCTGAATCCAAACGGTCAATTCACTGTGGATTCCATGAATCTTACTCTTCTCGATTATCCTCCCATGAGGGACCTTGTCAAACACTTCACTAAAATCCATATAGACAACATCCACAGCTCTACCTTCATCAATCACCTTTGTCACTTCATCAAAACACTCAATCAAGTTGGTAAGACACGACTTGCCCCGCATAAACTCCTGCTGGCTCTCCCTTGTTAGATCATGGTTGCCAAAATGCTCATAAATCCCATCCATTAGAATTCTCTGCAGTATCTTCCCTACCACTGACGTGAGACACAACAATATATAGTTTCCAGGATGATCCCTGGTTCCCTTCTGGAATAATGAAACAACATTAACTATTCACATTAACTACTCACCATTTCACTGGGGCCTTGCTTGTTTCTAGAGAGGACACAAAAATATTGGTCAAGCCCACAACAATCTCTTCTCTTGCTTCCCTCAATAACCTGGGAATAACCACCTAACACTCTTTAAGAGACCCAACACTACCTCCTTCTTTACTTTGAAATTCCCCTAGCATATTAATACTCTCAGCACTGGCCTCCCTATCTTCCACATCCTTCTCCTTGGTAAATACTGAAGCAAAGTACTCATTAAGGACTTCGCTCATGTCCTCTACATCCAAGCAAATATTCCTCCCTTTATTCTGGAGTGTTCTTACTCTCCCCCTAGTTGTGCACTTGCTACTGATTTATGTTCAGAATATTTTGGGATTCTCTTTACACCTTCCCAATAAGGAGTTTCCATTGGCCCTCCTGGCTTTCCTAATTTTCTTTCTTGAGTTATTTTCCAGTTGTTTTATAATCCTTAAAGACTCTGTTTGAATCTAGCTTCCTAAGATCTACATACTTCCCCTTTTTCTCCTTGACTGAATTATTACCTCCCTTGACCTCCAAGGTTCTCTTACATTGTCATCCTTATCTTTCCTCCTGACTGGAACATACCTGTCCTGTACTCTCAGCAGTTGGTCTTTAAACACCCTTCACATGTTGGATATGCACTTTCCCAAAAATAACTGTTTCCAATTAACTTTCCCTTGTTCCATCCTAATGCTCTCTTAATTTGCCTTGCTCCAACTTAATACTCTCCCACAAGGTCCATTCTTATCCTTATCTATACCTTAAAAGTTTAGTGAGCTGTGGTCAGTGTTCCTTAACCGCTCACCCTCTGAAAGGTCAATCACCGGGCCAGGCTCATTACCCAACACTAGATCCAGAACAGCCCCGTCCTCTTCTTAGACTATCTACATAAGGATTTAAGAAACCACTCTTGATGCTCCTAACAAATTCTGCCTCATCTAAACCTCTTGATTTAAGAAGGTCCCAGTTTTTATTAGGGAAGTTAAAATCCTCTATGACAACAGCTCCAAACAAGAGAAAATCTGCAGATGCTGGAAATCTAAGCAACACATACAAAATGCTGGAGGAACTAGAGATTCAACCAGAGTGTAGAAAACACTAAACTGTGCGAATACAAAAAGAAGAAACAATAATAATAAATAAGTAAGCAATAAATATCGAGAACATGAGATGAATAGTCCGTCCTTGAAATTGAATCTATTGCTTGTGGGAACGCTTCAGTGATGGGGCAAGTGAAGTTGAGTGAAGTTATCCCCTTTGGTACAAGAGCCTGATAGTAGAGGGGCAGTAACTATTCTTGAACCTAGTGGTGTGAGTCCTGAGGCTCATGTGCCTTCGCCCTGATGGCAGCAGCAAGGAGAGAGCATGTTCTAGCTGGTGGGGGTTCCTGATGATGGATGTGAATTTTCTGCAGCACTGTTTCATATAGATGTGCTCAATGGTTGGGCGGGCTTTAGCTGTGATGGACTATGCCATATCCGCTGCTTTTTGGAGGATTTTCTGTTCAAGGGCATTAGTGTTTTCCTGCCAGGCTGTGATGCAACCAGTCAATGTACTCTCCAATACACATTCATAAAAAGTTGTCGAAGTACTAGATGTCATACCAAATCTCCTTAAACTCTGAAGAAGTAGAAATTTAAATAATAGCACTTAGAAATTTAAAGTTGCTTACCCTCTTATGTACCACTGGTTTCCTTCTCCTGAAGTCAATAATCAGCTCTTTGGTTTTGCCCTGACATCGAGTAAGAAATTGTTGCTATGGTACTACTCAGCCAAATTTCCAATCTTCCTCCTATATGCTAATTAATCACCACCTTTGATTTAACCAATGACAGTGGTGTCATCAGAAAACTTGAATGTGGTGTTGGAGATGTGCTTAGCCAGTCAATCATAACTGTAAAGCGAGTAGAGCTGGGGATGGACCACATAGACCTGTGGTGCACCTGTGCTGATGGAGGTTGTGGAGGAGGTGCTGTTGACAATCTGAACTGATTGGGGTCTGCAAGTGAGGAATTCCAGCGTCCAATTGCACAAGGAGGTATTGAGGCCAAGGTCTTGGAGTTTATTGATTAGTTTTGAGGGAATGATAGTATGGAATGTTGAGCTATAGTTGATCAAGAGCATCCTGATATACACATCCTTGCTGTCCAGGTGTTTCATGATTGAGTGGAGAGCCAATGAGATGGCTGGCATCTGTTGTGGACCTTCTGCTCTGGTAGGCAAATTGGAGTGGATCTAAGTCGGTTCTCAGGCAGACATTGATATGCTTCATCACCAACACTTCATCAAAACACTTCATCACTGTGGATGTAAGTGCTACTGGGCAATAGTCATTGAGGCAAGTCACCACAATCTTCTTGGGTACTGGTTTAATTGAAGCCTGCTTGGAGCAGGTGGGTACCACACACCGCCAAAGCAAGAGGTTAAAGATCTCAGTGAACACACTAACCAGTTGATCTGCATAGGTCTGTAATTTGTAATTACAGAAGCAGCACACCTGAAATGATAGTGCCCTGCAACTGATTAAACACATACCTTAATAATGCAGATTACTAATTCTCTTTAGCATTCTACTATTAACAACCAGTTCTCCAGGACCTCAAATGTGAGTCACTGAACCAGAGAAAATCGCTCAAATCTTTCAGTTTGATGTGGAAGTATGAAGGTTGTGCTCTAAGTGTCATCAGTCAATGGTGTGAATGTCAAATAACATTCCATATCCCAACCAACGCTGAGTTGAAAATATTACTCAAGAATTATTTGGCTTCAAAGGTATGCAGAATTCTTTAGTTCATGCTTATTTGCATTAAAAAAACAGAGGAGCATCTCATGCCTTCAAGCTCTCTGCTGTTAGTGCAGTGAAAAGCATTATGTTCATCACAAGATCAACCACCCTTTATGAGACACTTGCTCACTATTCCTCAAGCGTCTTCAAATGCCTTGACTGATTACCCAACTAAACACTTAATTACAACTTTTCATTTAAATTGTTATTCAAATTTCATTATGAATAAATAAATAAACACAATTTGTCCAATTAACACTTCTTGTTTCGGGTCAATAACTTTTGAATTATTTTCTAACAAATTTCATTGCTTAATTAGTTTATTACATTCTCGGATTTGATCAGTAATCTCACAGCCAAAGGCTCTTTTGAGAAATGTGAACCCAATGTGATAGAATTTTGTATGCAGCCCAAAGCAGGCACAGATCAGACAGAAATGAGTCTTGAACTTAAAACAATGCCAATTATACTGGAATGAGAACTGCATTGATTAAGGTAGATTGAGAAATTAGATTAACAATTCTGGCATTAAACAATGACAAATATGAAGGAAATATTTCAAAATTCTCTACGAATATACATTCCATTGCAAAGTTTAAAAAATCATGAGAAAATTGATCAATATGCAGATAACAACAGTGGTTAAAGTATTGGTTTAAAACAGGGATTACCAACCTTTCTTATATCATTAACCAAAGAGTCTATAGACACCAGGTTGGGAACCCCTGGTTTAAAATAAATCCATATTGATGCCAAGAAGTGAAAGTGGGGATTGGTAAAGTTTGAAAAAGCAGAAATGAATGGCCAACAAAATGATCTGTGCAGATGACAAATGGTTCAAAATGGCTAAAATGGTTCAATTTCATATAAAAGAATGCATAGAGTATACAATCTGAAATCCTTACTCTTTGCAGACAGCCACAAAACAGAAAAAATCCCAAAGAACTCCAAGGCCACTCCTCCCCTATGCACAAACAACAACAAAAGCATGCTCCAGCTTCCTCCCACATGCTCCAGCAAATACGCTGACCCCCCCCCCCCCCGCACACCATGCAAGCAATAGCAAAGTCCCTAAAGAGACCATGACCTAGAGTCCATCAAAAAAAAACTACAGTTTGGAATACATATGTCCTGCACTTTCCTCATTTTCCTCAGAAACGCACACTATTGCCGTTCTGCTAACATCCCTGCCAGCAGCTCCTTCCAATTTACTTTGGCCATCTCCCCTCTCATACCACTGTAATTTCTCTTACTCCACTGAAGTACTGCTACATCAGACTTTACTTTCTCCCTCTCAAATTTCAAGTCGAAGTCAATCATATTGTGCTCACTGATTCCTAAAAGAACGTTAAGCTCCCTAATTGCCTCTGGTTCATTTCCAACACCCAGTCCAGTATAACTGATCCAGTAGTAGGCTCAACAACAATCTGCTCTAAAAAGCCATCTCTTTAGGCATTCAACAAACTCACTTTCTTGAGATCCATTACTAAACTTATTTTCCCAACCAACCTGCATGTTAAAATCTCCCATGACTACCATAACTTTGCCCTTTTGACTTGCCTTTTCTATTTCCTGTTGGAATCTGTGGTCCACCTCCCAGCTACTGTTGGCAGACCTGTTTGTAATTGCCATCAACGTCCTTTCACCCTTGCAGTTTCTTAAATCAACCCACAACATCTTCTGATCCTTTCTACTGATTTGATGCCATTTTTTACCAGTCGGGTCACACCACCCCCTCTGCCTACTTTCCTATCCCTCCAATATAACATGTAACCTTGGACATTCAACTCCCAACTACAGCCGCGATTCAGTGATGGCCACAACATCATACCTGGCAATCTGCAATAGTGCATCAGGATCATCCACCTTATTTCTTATACTACAAACATTTAGATGCAACACCTTGAGTACCATATTTGCTATCCTTTCTGATTCTACATCCCTAATGTTTTGATACTCAGCCTACTGGCTGCAACTAAGTCCCATCACCTGCCTGCCCTTCCTGACAGTCTGACTGCACGCTATCTCCCCAACAACTCTAACAAACCTGCTGGTGAGAATGTTGTCCCTACGGTCTCATTCCCTATACCATCAGATTTCTGAACAGTCCATAAACTCATGAACCTTAACTACCTCAGTACTTTGCTCTTTATTGCTCTGTTCATTTATTTACTCATATTTTTACTGCAATTTATAATTTATTTTTATGTATTTCTTTATACTGCTGCCGCAAAACAACAAATTTCACTACCTACTGTCTCTCAGCGATAATAAATCTGATATTGATTCAGATTTTTATAACATATATATAGAACATTCTGATTCTGTTTTTTATTTTATACGCTTTAAATTGAAACATTTAGGCCTAATAGCTTTAATGACCAGCCAAGATGAGGACAGGGCACTTACAGCTGCCTGGGAAGTTATGGGGACAGGAATGAAAAAAGATGCCTTGCCCTTGAGTCCAGGATACTTCTGGCAGCAAGATAAGCCCTTCAAATGTGGATTGGAAAAGGGATGACAGTGGGCAGTGGGCAGTGGGCCTGTGTTGCATAATTCAGACCACTGCCAGGCTGTTTACTCTTGCTGGCACCTTTGACCTTCGCTACTCTGCAGACTTTTGCCATGCAGTTAATTTAAGCTGCAACTCATCCAGAGCTCAGCTTAACTGCCTAAAGACTAAACAACATTGACTTCTACACAATTGTCGCCCTTGATTGGCTTCCTGTGATTACATTTAAATTATTTATTGGCACTAAATAATACCTAAACAGTAACTCTGAATTTATATCTTGTCTTCCTCTAAGGTCTTCCAATTTTGATCTCTCATGAATTCTCCCCATCTCAGTCACTCAATAAAAGGTTAAAACTTCAAACAGTTTGGACATTTCAAATGTCAAACATTTCTATCTAAATGTAAATTGATATTGTTAATGGCTCCTGTATATTGATTAGAAGCTATTGATTATGATTAATTAGACTGAAGTTTTTTTTATTCACTAACATCTGGTAGTATGGGAGAGTATGAACATTCTAAATTTAAAATTAAGAGCCAAAACTGGGTAACTGGAATGCGTTAAAGATGAAACGATCTTTTCATTCACTTTGATGACTGGCCAAATTAAGCATCCAAATTGTACATACTGCCACGTATAAACTTCTTAGTTCATGTTAGAATAACTTTTTGTACATATAAGACTATAAGACCATAGATATAGGAGCAGAATTAGGCCATTTGGCCCATTGAGACCACTCCAACATTTCAATGGCTAATCCATTTTCCCTCCTAGCCCCAGTCAAATGCCCTCGCCTCATATCCCTCATGCCCTGACTACTCAAGAATCTATCAACCTCTGCCTCAAATATACCAATGACTTGGTTGCCACAGCCACCCGTGGCAATGAATTCCACAGATTCACCACTCTCTGGCTAAAGAAATTCCTCCTTACCTCTGTTCTAAAAGGACACCTTTCTATTCTGTGGCTGTGTCCTCTGATCTTAGCCTCCCTAACCATTGAAAACATTGTCTCCAGATCCACTCTATCAAGGCCCTTCAACATTTGATAGGTTTCAATGAGGCCACCCCCCATTCTTCTGAATTCCAGTGAGTACTGGTCCAGAACCATCAAACACTCTTCATATGACAAGTCTTTCAGTCCCAGAATCATTTTTGATTGTTAATTCACTCTTCGCCATTTGAACTGGTATTATTTATTAGATGCTTCCTGATGGGTCATAAAAGTTTAAAGGAGTTGTGATTAGACATTGTTGAATTCATAAGGGATTAATAATCTATGGTTATATCTTTGTGTTATTCTTTAGAAATGTTTATGATGATTTTACAAACATAGAATATTGCTTCTGAGTTTTGAAAGGGACTTGAAATGGGCTCTGTAAATTTCTGGCCATTTAAATCAACTTTGCTCAGATTGCCTGTTGGGACCTATTAAAGATAAACAATTTCCTAAAATCCCTTACAAAATCTTTAAATGCCCATTAAAATGGTTGCTACAGTAAGTTCAACTTAAAAACAACATGACTGTTTATTAGTAGATACATCAAGGCCAGCCAAAATATCAAATAATGTTTATGACATCTTAAAATTTGTGCATAAGTATGCTTTTCATTCACATTGATCACAATTTGCTTTGTGAACATTGGATGAATTGTCTGAGAAATTTAACAAAATTCTACCTCAGCTACAAATTGTTTCCTTCCATGCCTTGTGGTGCATCAGGCATTACTTTTGCCATTTCCACAGCATTTACTGTTTTTTATGAGGCCGAAGTGCTAGCTCGTTGCTCAACCAGGCACAGATGGAAAGCATGCAGGGAGTTGGCTAGGTTCAAACTCAGGACCATTCGCCTTGAAGTCCAGTGCTGATGCCACTACTTCACTGGCCGGCTTAAGAAGGGAAATAATCCACATTAAATCCATATATAAAGTCAATCACTGTATCCATTCATTCTGAGAATGGGAAAATATGTTAAAAATCCTAATTTTATTCTTAACAGTATGGAGCAACAAAAGGATCTTGGGGTTCCCATCCATAGATCCCTCAAAATTGTAACACAGGTTGACAGGGTGATTAAGAAGACATATAGTATGTTGACCTTCGTTAGTCGGGGTATTGAGTTCAAGAGCTGCGAGATAATGTTGCAGCTCTATAAAAATGGGGTTAGACCACTCTTAGAGAATTGTGTTCAGTTCTGCTTGCATCATTATAAGAAATTTTAGAGAAGGTTCAGAGGAGGTTTACCATGATGTTGCCTGCATTGAAGAGCATGTCCTATGAGGATAGGGTGAGAAAGCCAGGGCATATTTCTTTGGAAAGAAGGAAGATGAGAGGTGACTTGATAGAGATGTACAAGATGATAAGAGGCATAGATAGAATAGACAGCCAGAGAGTATTTTCCCAGAGTGGAAATGGCTAATACCTTTCAGGAGGTTAAGGGACATAACTTTAATATGTTTGAAGGGAAGTATAGAGGGGATGTCAGAGGTAGGTTTTTTTTAATACAGAGTGAGTGCATGGAATGCACTGCTAAGAATGGTGATAGAGGCAGATTCATTAGATAGACCTGTGGATGAAAATAAAACTGGAAGGCAATTTGGGTGGAAAAGGTTAAATTGATCTTGGATGAGGTTAAAGGGTTGGCACAACATCATGGGTCAAATGGCCTGTACTGTGCTGCTCTGCTATATGTTCTATGTTCTAATCAATTTCTTGTCTTCAGTATGCCATAAAGGTTGAGTATGTTAATGACTGTAGCCCCTTCAACCTACAGTTTAGTTTTGCAACAAATAAACTTAAACATGCTTTATTGCCTGATTTACAAAATGACTTGGTAATTTGTAATTCAAGAATGTTTCAATGCAGACCTGGTTTGGGGTTAGGTGTAAATAACCAAAGTGAGGCAGCTAGGAGGTGGACTGTGGTGGAAATAAGACAAGAAATGTAACGATATACTTCAGGAAATGAGGAAGGTACTTGGTAAAAGGTAAAAAGAAGAAGGAAGGAAAATGGAAAGATGACGAGAAGACAAGAGAAATCATTTGGACAGATGATTCTTGCTAAAATTGTACTCAATTGAAGAGTAGTGAGATGAAGAGGAACGGATGCCGTGGGGAGATTTGTGCAGTAAAGTTGCGGGGCTGGGATGCTTAACGCATCTGTTCCATTACTGATTTCTTCTTGCTTGATGAATTCAATAAACCTTCAGTGATGTAGTTTTGTTTGATGCATGCAAATTAAATGTCTTCAGTGAAGAACTGGGATTTTTGTGTGATTTGTTCAACAACATTGTTTTTAATCGATACATCAGCTATAAATGATATCTACATCCGGCTTGAAGCCCGAGAAGAGTTCATTCGTCATATACGCCAGGAAAGAAGTAAATCTATTTTTATACTTCGTGAATCTTCAAACAGTTCACGAGCCTGAATGTGAAGAGGAGTAATAGTCTGGTTAAATCATTCACAGCATTATTAATGTGAAAATTAGCCAGTATTTTTGTGGAGGGAGAGATTCCCCATGAATCATGGACCATCACCTATTTCTGGCTGATGTTACTACTCCACTTGGTTGGCAGGGTTGAGATATGTGTCTTCCTTCTTCTATCCTGCATGTCACCCTTGTGCAAGGTGTAGCACCTGTTTAGCTCCCCCCACCCCCGATCAGGGTCACATAAAGCTATGGGTCATATGAACAACTGGTTCATATCACAAGTTCTGGTTATGCGACCGCTGATGGCAGGCAGGCAATCTCTGAAGTATTGATAATGGCTGGGCTTTCCCGTCTTGTAAAGGCACTGCCTAGAAGAAGGCAATGGCAAACCACTTCTGAAGAAAGTTTGGCATGGTCAATCATGCCTACGTCATATGACACGGAATATAACGGCAATGACGACAACTGGTGGTTTCAAGAAATTTGCATCCTGTCCAATCTCTCGATGAGTTTCATGATATTGTTGACTTTGCATATTAATTGTGTATTCATCTGAGGACAGAAACTTAAAATGCAAAATGAACAGCATGATTGCTTTTAAATCAATGTCATTCTGATGATGTTAATCTACTTTTCTGGCTGCAACAGTAAATGGCATGCAGATTGTGAATTTTCAAATGGTTCAAATGTCTCAAGTTCATATTAGAGAATGTATACAGTATACAATCTGAAATTCTTACTCTTAAAAGAGACAACTACAAAACAAGAAACCATAAAGAATGAATAATATTAACATCAGAACCCCAAAGACACCCTCCTCCCTCCCACACACAAGCAGCAGCAAAAGCATCAATCGTCCCCCTCCCCCATAAGAGATTTGAAAACATCTTTTTCTATCCCTTTATTCAATTTTCTCACCCTTCCTTTTTTTCTGCACTGCCCTGGCATTATATTTACTCATTATGATTCATCCTCTTACCTGAATTTATTTCTCGGTCCTTGATCCAGTTTGGTTACCAGCGTTCTGGATATGCTCTCTCCCCTTGTTGTCTCTTATCAGCTAACTTAGCTGGCAATTTACAAGGCAAAATGTCCTGAAGATGAGAATGCAAAGATAATGTTACAAGGTACACAACTTCTACAAATACTATCCTATCAACTCATTCTGAGATAAGTTCAAATAGAGCATTTTAAATGCAGTAGTGGTTATGGTCCGTTTTGCACTATGCATGGCCTGTATGAAGTAAGCAGAGGTGTTTTGCATCATGGGTGATTCTTTGGAATGTAACGGCGTTGTCTCGGAGAGTGCTGATTTGCCCTTTGACTACAGGGACCAGCTGGATCTCCGAAAACTTTAGTCTGTCAGATTAGTTGAAGTCTTGGCACCAGTTTGGCAACCAATTATCCCACAAAAGAGGCTGATCTAGTGTACATGGAACCACGTAACAAACCAAAGGAGCCTGACGAAGTAACAGTACAATAATTGAATTGCTGCCAGAGGTTACAATAATATCTGATAAAAAGTTCCTCCAAAAATGGACACAGTTTTTTAAAAGATAGACATAACTGAATGGTCGCTTGCTGCTTTTTTATCATATTCCTCATTCTAATAATCTCTCACATTCAGTAATTTCCCTGAAAATCTTTCTTTCATACTTCTGATGATGTTAAATTTTTACTGGAAAGTTACTGACCCGTGGCAAGTAATTCACTCATTTTCCTATGAAACCTAACTGTTTACAAACCCATACAAAGGTTTTCTCTTAACTTTTCTACTTCTCTTGTCTAAGGTTGCTAAATGTAAAGGTAACATTTTCTCTATCTGGGTCTACTGGAAGTTATAACTGATCCTGTGATATGTAGTTTAAGAGAATCTAAAGTAAAATGACCTAACTCCTACGTTTCACTTACCATCATTTCTTTTTAAATGTTTTGCTGATTTTAGGAAAGGTTCTTCCGAATCAGAATCAGAATCAGGTTTAATATCACCGGCATATGTCATGAAATTTGTTGTCTTTGCACAGCAGTACAATGCAGTACAGGATACTAGTAAAAATTGAATTACAGTAAGTATATATCTACTAAATAATTAAATTAAATTAATAGTGCATAAATAGAAAGAAAAATGTATTGAGGTAGTGTTTATTGGTTCAATGCCCTTTGGGATACAGGATGGCAGAGGAGAAGAAGCTGTTCCTGAATCGTTGAGGGTGCGCCTTCAGGCTTCTGATGGTAGCAATGAGAACAAGGCATGATCTGGGTGATGAGCTGGGTTCTTGGATTGTTCTATTCTTGTTCACTTCAGTACTTTGTATTAGCATCATGAGTGTACTTTTTAGAACATAGACTATAGAACATAGAAATCTACAGCACATTACAGGCCCTTTGGCCCACAGTGTTGTGCTGACTATGTAACCTATTCTAGAAACTGCCTAGAGTTACCCTACCGCCTAGCCCTCTATTTTTCTAAGCTCTGTGTACCTATCTAAGAGTCTCTTAAAAGACCCTATTGTATCCGCCCCTACCAGCGTCACTGGCAGTGCATTCCAAGCACCCACCACTCTGTGTGAAAAACTTACCTCTGACATCCCCCTTGTACCTACTTCCAAGCATCTTAAAACTATGCCCCCTCACGTTAGCCATTTTAGCTCTAAGAAAAAACCTCTAGCTATCCACGCGATCAATGCCTCTCATCATCTTATACACCTCTAGGGTCACATCATCCAGGATCGGCACAGTTATGACAGCATTTATATTTGATTGGTCTATAAGCACATACTGTACTCTTAGTTTTAAAGTGAGGAGCAGCTGGTTGGGTAAGAAGGTCACGTGCAGTAGATCACATTGCAGAAAAATACTAGTTTAATTAATCTTGCAATCATATTTTTTCATTATCTATCCCTTCTCCTACCCCACTAGTCTCCCATCTACGCATAATCCCCTTAGTTTATCAAGTTTCATCTATTAACCTGGAGCTACTGTCTGATCTTTCTTTTTTTTATGGGTACAGCTAGGCTTACAAACAAGCAGGAAACTTGTTGATGATGCCAATGGCAAAAACCTTCAATACAGTTTCTTCACAGTGGCCCATTCTCACAATTTATATCCTCTACCCAAAGAAAAGAGGAAATAATGGA
Source organism: Mobula birostris (assembly GCF_030028105.1). Lineage (NCBI taxonomy): Eukaryota > Metazoa > Chordata > Chondrichthyes > Myliobatiformes > Myliobatidae > Mobula > Mobula birostris. The sequence goes on along the minus strand of NC_092378.1, from coordinate 11,920,465 downwards.
AACCCAATTCTATATTCTGTTTTATATCTGTAGTCAATTGCAGAGAAATCCATCTGTAGCTAGCACCTAAGAATCAAAGGCATATTTAATCATTTTGGGAATAGTTGAGACCAGTCGCTGTGGAATTTGATGGCTATTGAGTGGAAGTCCAAGTAAACATAGCTGTTCATTTCCTGGAAACAAATTTCACCCAGTAAAATCAGCTCATACAAAGAGATGCCAAGGCTGTAATTTTATGCTTAGCGAATGATTTATATACAGTGTTCTGACAGATAGTCTTGATCAGTATCTCCCCTGATACTGCCACAGCCGCTCAGAATCCAGCAAGGTTTCCAAATGAAACAAGGTCAGAGAGAAGATGAGTGATAGAAACAAGGAGAAGAGATATCATCAAGTATCTATTTCTCAGATATACATTGAACACATTAAATTAACCATTCTCTTACACTGTTAGGAAAAGGCTGTGGAGTGGAGTTTGAAACAGTTACAAAATGCTATAGTCCCCAATGGTTAGTGTGCTGATTGTAATAGGTTCTATATCATACAATGTCCTATAAAAGGGAGATGGGCACATCACTCATATACATAAATAGGACTCCTTGTTGTAGTTGTGTCCAAAAGAAAGTTATGCAGTTGCTATTTTGTTTTCCTAAATTTTGGGATGCTGTCAATGAACCAGGGAGAGTTTTCTGTGTGTCTTATGGATGAGAGAACGGGAATGCTATCCTAAGGCAACTAAGGAAGGCTGCTTCATGATGTTTACTCCACTCTGCGCTGCACTGAGGCTGAAACGGTAGCCTGCTCTGGCTGCTCTGGGCTTCGTGTCTGTGGGCTCTGTGGCTTTCTAAATGCTATTTGCTTACTTTTATTGTTTACACGATTTGTTTTTGATCTCTCGACGCAGTGGGTGCTGGTCTTTTTTTTATATGGACTCTTTTGGGTTTCTTTGTCCTGTGGCCCCTGTAAGGAGATGAATCTCAAGGTTGTATAATAAATGTACTTAGAACTTTGAAAAGAAAACTCGGTTTTGGCTCACTTCACTCTCCACCCTCCTCACACCAGTTCAATCAGCAACTTTCATTCAGATATATCATTCCCATCCGCAATTACCTCTACTTATATTCCAACAAGGCCTGGTTTCTCCCTGTGGCATTGACCCATTTTAATCCCTTACCCTTCTACCTTGCTTGCTTCCTTACTCCTTCATTCTTTTGTTATGCAATCTCACCCAAACCTCAATATTCATGACGCCTTCCTCACTCTCTTCCTCCTCTTTGATTGCATCTTTGTCTGAAACCTCTACATCCTTTTAACTCATGTAACCATCCCACCAGACATAATCATTCAAAGTCTCCTTCCTGTAATGACCTTTCTTCCACAAGCTTCTGTATCTTTCTCTGAAGTTCTAAGGAATCTTATCTCCCTCACCCCTCAACCTGCTTTCTTCTGAGAACCACTTCGTCTGTATCCCAATGCCATGGCTCCCTCTTCCTACCTACAATGTTCTCTTTTGATTCTGTTCAGCTGTTTGTCAGGGAACAGAAGGAAAAGATCATAATAAGGCCTTGTCATTAAATTTGACAGGATCTCCACTGTTCTCCCATTCCCCCTCCCCTCAGAGAATTGCCAAATAAAACATGTACTATTACATAAACACGAGGTATTCTGCAGATGCTGGAAATTCAAGCAACACACATCAAAGTTGCTGGTGAACGCAGCAGGCCAGGCAGCATCTCTAAGAAGAGGTACAGTCGACGTTTCGGGTCGAGACCCCTCATCAGGACTAACTGAAAGAAGAGCTAGTAAGAGATTTGAAAGTGGGAGGGGGAAGGGGAGATCCAAAATGATCGGAGAAGACAGGAGGGGGAGGGATGGAGCCAAGAGTTGGACAGGTGATTGGCAAAAGGGATATGAGAGGATCATGGGACAGGAGGCCCAGGGAGAAGAAAAAGTGGGAGGGGGGGGAAACCCAGACGATGGGCAAGGGGTATAGTGAGAGGGACAGAGGGAGAAAAAGGAGAGAGAGAGAAAGAATGTGTGTATATAAATAAATAATGGATGGGGTACGAGGGGGAGGTGGGGCATTAGCAGAAGTTTGAGAAGTCAGTGTTCATGCCATCAGGTCGGAGGCTGCCCTGATTATGCGACCACTGACGCCAGGCAGAAAATCTCTGAAGAGTATTGATAATGGATGTGGTCATCCATCTGTAAAGTCACTGCCCAGAAGAAGGCAATGGCAAACCTTTTCTGTAGGAACATTTGCCAAGATCAATTATAGTCATGAAAAGATCATGATCACCTACATCATACGGCACGGCGCATAATGAACGAATGAAATATTACACTCTCTGCCTTAGGATCATTGAATTCTGAGTTTTACATTTCAACTATGAATTTCTAATTACTCATTTATGGTGGAACTGCATGTGTGAAGCTGTCATGCAAATATTACGCCCTCCACACTGGTGTTTCTGCAGCAATTCGAGTTAGGAGGAGGATACAATTTCAGTATGAGAATTTCACACTGGAAATTTCATTAGAACTATACGAAAGGGTGACAGGAAGCACATGCAGATACAATACATTTCAAACATTATAAAATTATGAGCGCTGTATAGTAGTCCATTACACTTTACTGTAATATTTACCAGTGGTTTTGGCCCTTTCTCATTACCGGACTTTCAGTATCTGCTGTCCTTTATTTTTGGTTCTATCATCTAATGCTGTTGGAAGTTCTACTTCTCTCTTTCAAAACATTTTGTTTGCTCCTTTTCACAATGCCATTTCTCCTTCTTGATCCCTGCCTAAGCACCTGTCTCAATTTCCCCCACCCTCAATTGTCAACAGCTTTCACTTTTGTCCTGGTCCCTAAATCGAAAGACAACAGTATAAGGAAGAAAGATTAGGTTTATTTGTCACATGTACATAGAAACATTAATACATACAAGGAAATGCGTCGTTTGCCTAAAATCAAATCTGCAAGTATTGTGCTTGGCATCCTGCAACTTCTGATGCCAACATAACACGCCCATAACTCCCTAACCCTATCCGTACATTTTTGGAATCTCGGGGGAAACCGGAGCACCCGGAGGAAATTCATGGGGTCACTGAGCCAACACACAAACTCCTTACAAACAGTGGTGGAAATCAAACTCCATTCTTACAATTTTAATGCTAGAATTCAGAAGAAAGAGGTCACCCCTCATTGAAACCTATTGAATGTTGAAAAACCTCAGCAGAGTGGATGTGGAGAGGATATTTCCTGTGGTAGGGGAATCTAGAGCAGAGGACACAGCCTCAGAATAGAGGGGTGTCCTTTTAGAACGGAGATGGGGAGGAATTTCTTTAGCCAAGGAGTGGTGAATCTGTGGAAATCATTGCCATGGGCAGCTGTGGAGGCCATGTTTTTATATACATTTAAGGCAGAGGTTGATAGATTCTTGATTAGTCAGGGCATGAAGGGATACAAAAAGAAGACAGGTAATCGGGGCTAAGAGGAAAATTGTATCAGCCATGATAAAATGCCAGAGCAGACTCGATGGGCCGAATGACCTAATTTGGCATCAGCAGATTTTCTCTTGTTTGTAGTTCTGCTCCTATAAGTTATGGTCTTACGGTAAAGTGTTAACTACCATTGAAAGAATGTCACTGTCATAGTCCTTTTTCTCTGTTCTTGCCCCCCTCCCCATTTCTGTCATAGGTTTCTCATAAAAAAATTCCTCAAAATAAAGAGAAAACCATTCAAGACTTAGATGGAGGGAAATTTCTTCCTGCGAGGTGAAGAATTTTCAGAATTCTCTAGCGAAGGAGATTGTAGGAAGTAAGTCACTGAGTTTTTTCAAATCCAAGATTGATAGATTTCCCATTTGTTATGTTCTGTTCATGTACTATGTGTGGTAAAAATCCATTTGTATCACCATGTACACAGTTACAATAAGAACTACTGCAATATTCAAATGATTATCCTTCTTTTTGTACATTTCCTTTTGTTTTCTGACAGAGGGATCTCACAGGAGCAGTTCATTCCTGCTTGAGTACAAACTTTAAAGCCTAGTTAGATTATTTATCAGTCAATTGAGCCAAAAGTGATATTATATTGTGATGAAGCCAAAAGCAATATTGAGATTTATTTTATAGGCATTGGAAGGGAATATGATACCTTCAAATAGCCCCTTAACGTGCAGTCAGTTCACAGACTTAAAATGAAAATCCAGATTTTATTATAAAGAAAGATTAGCTCGAACACTATGCAGTCTACATATGTTGTACTCTGTTATATCGAGCTCCTCTTTTCTCTAAAATAATGTTTATTTCTGCCACTGGGAAGAAATTAATTATAAATGTGTCTTTACATTCAGGTAAAGAATCTTGTCAAAGAACTTTGGCTAATAAACAAATTCACCATTTGGATAAGTAAGCAGTTGTACTGTCAGGAAGTATCATTTCCTATGGAGTGTACACATCAAGAATTTACCCTACATGCAAAATATTGTCACCATGTCAGTGTAAGTTAGCAGCTAAAGGAAAGAAATAGTAAGTTCATCAGCAGAGTTGGTTCTCCTGTGCAATACACACAAAATGCTGGAGAAACTCTGCAGGGTTTCCTCCAGCATTTTGTGAGTTTTGCTCTGGATTTCCAGCGTCTGCAGAATCTCTGTGTTATTGATTCTCCTGCGTTGAACTGTTTCAGAATAAGTAATTGTCTGTTGATACTCATATATCCAGTTTCTTAGAGAAACTTCCAATAGTTTTCCCACTACTGATGCCAGGCTATAATTCACTAGTTTATTTTTAAATAGTGGAATAACATTAGCCGTCCTCCAATCCTTTGGTACCTTAACCGTCGCTCATGATGATTTAAATATCTCTGCAAGGGCCCCTGCAGTTTCTGCACTAGCCACAGAATCTGAGGGAACACCTTGCCCGGTCATGGGGATTTGTCCAGCCTAATTTGCCTCAAGACAGCAAGACTAGTGTTCATAACCTAGCTGCTTTGCCTCCTTCTACAGGCTCTGTATCCAACTCCAGAGTAAATACAGGTTTAAAAAAATCCATTTAAGATCTCCCCCCACTTCTGTTGACTCCACACACAGACTACCATTCTGATCTTCCAGAGAACCAATTTTATCCCTTGCAATCCTTTGGCTCTTAACACATCAGTAGAATCCCTTAGGATTCTCCTTCATTTTGTCTACTGGAGCATTCTTATGCCTTCTTTTAGCCCTTTTGATTTCTTTTTTAAGTGTCCTCTTGCATTTCTTATACTCATGAGTAGCAATTTTGTTCCTACCTGCCTCTACCTGCTACACACCTCCTATTTTCTCTTAACCAGGGCCTCAATATCTCATGAAAATCAAGGTTTCCTAAAATCTGTTATTTTTATCTTTTATGCTGGCAGGCACATACACGCTTTGTACTCTCATAATTTCACTTTTGAGGGTCTCCCAGTTACCGAGTCCACCTCTGCCAGAAGACAGCCTGTCTCAATGCACACTTGCCTGCTCTTTTCCGGTACTGTCAGAATCGGCCTTTCTCCCATATGGGATCTTAACCAGGATGTTGTGGCATACACATGCTTAAAAAAGAATTATTCAGGCAAGGCAGTCAGCTAGCAAAGCAAATAGGATGTTGTGGTCTTTATCGCAAGAGCACAGGTGGAGTACAAGAGACAACTGAAAGTAACAGCAAAGACATATTCTTGGAGAAATTATACATGAATTATTATTCCAAGTTTTGGCTTTCCACCCTATCAAAGGACATCTGTGGAAGAGGCATGACAGCAAAGATTTGCCAGATTGATTCTTGGTCTGGGGGAAGAGTTGAGCGGAGATTAATCTTTGTATATTCTCTAGAATTTAGAACAATAGGCTATCTCATAGAAGTGTACAAATATTTGAGAGTATTGAATGGGTTAGATGCAAAAGCTTCTATTTCGTATGTTCTTTTGTCATGTGCTACGGAGCCCCTTCATTTTACATTTACTTTGGATAGCTCTCAGTTTCCACTTCAGTTGAAACAGAATAACAATTCTGGCAAAAAGATTTGAGAAATCAGCAGAATGTTTCTTTCACTGTAATGAAGGGAAATTTAAGAAATTGTGAGCTAAATTCCCAGCACCTTATGATAATATCTCCTGGGTCATCCCTTAATGATACAGATCAGTATGTAAGTGGGTGGGGGTGGGGGGAATGCAAGCACATGAAAGTTGGGTTCTAATAGTAAGAAAGTATTTTTGCACTTGTAAAGCAGTCTTGTCTCTGCTTGTTCTGGAGTACCATGTGCATTTTTGGATCCTCAGTTTAAGTACTTACTTTTGAGGTGGTGCTGAACACAGTAAAATGTCTGGAATGAAGTGGTTACTTATTGTCTGAAAAAAATTGGAGATTAGAAGAATGAATGGCAATTTTATTGACCTACTGATGACCCTGAGAGGAATTGGTAGTGTGTTGAGATGCTGCTTGTTTTGGCAAGAGAATTGAAAAGTAGGGCAAATATTCTCTGAATACTGCAAGTGATCCATTAATTTGGACTTCTGGGGGTTGGGGGCAGGGGAAGATCTTTCTTCCCGTAGAGGGTTATATATCTTTGCTTGCCCAACTTTTCTCCCGTTTCACAGTTATTCACCATATTTGCAGCTGATGTTGAGAGTTTTTTGGCATCAAGAGAATGAGGAAACACAGTTACTGCAAAGTCCAAAGTACATTTATTATTTAAATCTGTATACTTTATAAAACCTTGAGATTTGTCTCCTTACATGCAGCCACAAAACAAAGAAACCCAAAAGAAACCATTAAAAAGGAAGACTGTCAAACACACAATGTGTAAAGAGGAAAAAGCTAATTGTGTAAACAACAAAAGTAAGCAAACTGCATTCAGAGCTGAAGTTTACAAAGGTGAGTCCACAGACACAAAGCCAGGCATCACTCCATCTGATTAGTGGTAGGTCACATCCTCCGTTCAGCTCAGCGCTGAGTGAACATTGTGGAGCAGTGAGCTGAAAAGGCCGGCCCATCGCCTCTGGCCCTGACACCATGACCTTTTCAATCTGCCTGGCGGTCAAATCATCAAAACCTTGGGCCATTGCTTGCTCCTGGACCCAGGCCCTACCGCTTCAATACACTATCGGGCCGGTGCATTGCCGCCTCGATTCGGCCTGGCATTTATATCGACCCAACCTCAGGATTTTCCTCGCTGTCGGGCCCAAACCTGAACTCAGCCTCAACTCTGCCTTGCTTCCATTCACTTCGCCCTGTGCAACGAAACAGATACGTGAGGCAGAATATTATATTCTTATTGAATGGTGAAGCAGGAACAATGAACATCTTTGCCCACTTCTACTTCTATGTCTAACATTCTTGAAATAATTCCTTATCTTCCTTAAAATGAGAATTATATTTTATGACTACCAGCGAATCACACTATCTGAAGTAATTTATAAGCTTTTGTATTGTGATTCAGCTGTGTATTTTTATTACTGTAATTCCTTTAGCCAGAGATTTGCTAAAAATCAAATCAAAGCAGTACAAAAGCACAACTCAGATGCATGGCAGCCATATAACCAGTATTAAAAGTAGCAATATAACAAATTTATGGATGATGCTTGATCGATTGGTTCAGAGCAATTATAGCTCTGGGGAAAAAGCTATTTTTCAGTCTGGAAGTGCGGGCATAGAAAATCTTATAACGTCTGCCAGATGGAAGAAGTTCAAACAGATGATTGCATGTAATGTGAGGAGCTGTCTCCAAAGATGTTCTCGTCCTCCACCATGGTGAAGTCCAGCAGGTAAAGAGAATAAGGATGAAGTTGAATCATTTTAAAACAATAAAAGCAGTGAGTGAATGATCTACTTCAACCTCTTCCTGAGGTGATGAACTTTGCAGAAACCAGCCATCGGTCAAGTAGTATCAACAAAGCCAAAGTAAAACACACACACACACATCCCCACCTCACCCAACATTATAATCAAGAAATAGCCGCTGCTGTTGTGAAGCTGTTCCTGTGCTGCTGCTAAATTAGCCTCTACTTGACTACACGGAAACATTTTGAGGTACTTCCAATCCACATTTAGCAGGAGAAATTCAGTCAGTTTCTCACTTCTTCTCCTGCATTTCCCATCCACTTGGCTAAGTATCCTTCTTCCTCCTCCCACCTTTTATTCTGGCATCTGCCCCTTTCCTCCTCAGTCCTGAAGAGGGGTTCTCAGCCCGAAAGGTTCTGCCTTTGCCAGCCACATCACTTTCAAAGTAAGAATAAGTTCCAAGCATAGTAACCAAAATTGCTTTGTTGTTCCATTTATGAATCTTTCTCCTTTTAGTCTTGAATCCAGAGAGTATATTTTCTATATTCCATATTGAACTACAGCATCGGATATTTAGAGGTTAGCTTTATTTGTCACATGCACATTGAAACATACAGTCACATGGTTTGGTTGCATCAAATCAAATTTGCAAAGCTTGTGCTGTGCAGCCCAGAAATGTCACCACACCCCCGCTGCCAACATAGTAATGCCGATAGCTCACTAACCCCGAGACCTTTCAACGGTCCTGATGAAGGATCTCAACTCAAAATGTCGACTGTTTATTCTTTTCCATAGACATTGCCCGGCCTGCTGAGTTCCGCCAGCATTTTGCATGTGTTGCTTGGACTACTTTGGAATGTGGGAAGAAACCAGAGCACCCAGCGGAAACGTGTGTGGCTACAGAGAAAGCATGAAACCTCCTTACAGACAGCCGCAGGAATTGAACCCCGATCTTATAGCTGGGGCTGGAGAATGATGTGCTAATCACTACGCCACCATGCCGCCTCCAACATTCAAAAGACTCACGATCTACAAGCAGATGTAATCTGCTAATGTTCCATTGGCACAGCGGGTTTACGCTTTCAATTAATCCTCAAAGGTAAGCTCCTCTTGGTCTTTATGCAGCTCCTTATTGGCATTTGGCATATTATTTTCTGTAACGTTTTCGTGTTTGAACAGTGGCTGTTTCCCTTTTTATCTCTCTGTTTTCATCGTGAGCAGCATCTGTCAGTACAGATGGCCAGTGACCCAATCAGCTCCAAGCCATTAAAACATAATGAGGTTCACAATGAAAACCCACTGACTGTGGCATCATTACTTGGAGTTTATCTCAAAATAATCTGTGACTATCTCACAGAAAATACAACTGTCAGGATGTATTAACATAGCTTTGGCAATTGGATACATATAATTTCATCACAGTGAATTGCCAGTTAATGGTCTGATTCACGCACATGCTTAGAATGATAGAAGGAATTGTTCATGGGTTAGAGAGCATTATCCCAATGCCAGTTTTTTTTTCACTAATTGTTTCTTGTCATGCACATGCAATTGTTATAACTCTGCCAATATAGTTGCCGCCAAATAATTTCAATGGAAATGCAAATATGAAGATGAGCAGTTACGTCGGGAAAGGATTCTGCCAGAAAATATGGCTTATTGTGACTTTTTTCAGCCTCACTATGAAATTCCACACATCTTCCAAAATCCCAGGAAGTTTGAATGAAAATCTTAAGGCTGAGAAATGGCTTGCTTGAGGCTGCAATATATTATTTCAGTAATGCGTTGTGCTTTGGTGCAGTGAAAGTCACATTGTGTTCGCAATTCTTGGCAGTTCAAATACTAACATCACAGCAGTAGCCGTAAGGGTCCCATATGGGCATAGCATCAAGAGAATTTTTAAAAATAATATGAAGTTTTGAGAGTGGTTTATTTATGTTTTGAACAGAGGAAAAGATAAGAAGGTATTTCTGGACTATTGCAGTATTTAATTTGGTCATAACTCATCTTTACCTTAACCTCTAAAATCTGCATTTCATCTATAAGTTTATATAAAAAATATCTACCAATTTAAGCGCTGAAAATGTTAGTTTTCTGAGCCTCTTTTGGTGTTCAGAATTCCAAGACCCACTGTGTGAAAAATGACTTTTTGCTTTCAGCCTAAGAGACAAGTTATAATTTTGCTATTCCTCCCGGGGGAACAGTTTCTGCACACCTATCTTACCAAGGCTCTTTTGTAATTTAAAAAGCTTCAGAAGTAGAATCAGGTTTATTATCACTGACGTCATTTGTAAAATGTGCTGCTTGGTGGTAGCAGTACAATGCAATACATAAAAATTAATATAAGTTGCAATAAAAAGTACATAAATAAATAGTGTAAAAGAGGACAAGTGAGGTAGTGTTCAAGGGCAGCTTATAGCTCTGATGGCAGAGGTGAAGAAGCCATTCCTAGAACACTGGGTGTTGCATTGTCAGGCTCTTGTACCTCCTCCCTGATGGTAGTAATGAGAAAAGCGGAAGTCCTGGGTGGTGACGGTCCCTTTATAAGACCATAAGACCGTAAGACATAGGAGCAGAATTAGGCCTTCTGGCCCATCGCGTCTGCTCCACTATTCAATCATGGCTGATCTTTTTTTACTATCTCCTCCTCAACTCCAGTTCCTAGCCTTCTCCCCGTACCCTTTGATTCCATGTCCAATCAAGAACCTATCAATCTCTGTCTTAAATACTCACAACGTCCTGGCCTCCACAGCTGCATGTGGCAACAAATTCCACAAACTCACCACCCTTCGGCTAAAGAAATTTCTCCACATCTTTGTTTTGAAAGGGTGCCCCCCCTGTCCTAAAGCTGTGCCCTCTTGTCCTAGACTCTCCCACCATGGGAAACATCCTTTCCACATCTACTTTCTCTAGCCCTTTCAACATTCGAAAGGTTTCAATGAGATCCCCCCTCATCCTTCTGAATTCCAGCGATTACAGATCCAGAGACATCAAACGTTCTTCATATGATAACCCTTACATTCCTGGAATCATCCTTGTGAACCTCCTCTGGACCCTTTCCAATGCCAGCACGTCTTTTCTAAAATGAAGGGCCCAAAACTGTTCACAATACTCAAGATGAGGCCTCACCAGTGCCTTACAAAGACTCACATCCTTGCCTTTGTATTCTAGACCTCTTGAAATGAAGGCTAACATAGCATTTACCTTCCTCACCACCGACTCAACCTGCAAGTTAACCTTCAGGGTGTTCTGCACAAAGACTCCCAGGTCCCTCTGCATCTCAGATTCCTGTATTTTCTGCCCATTTACAAAAAAGTCTGCATATTTATTTCTACCACCAAAGTGCACGATCATGCATTTTCTAACATTGTATTTTATTTGTCATTTTCTTGCCCATTCTCCAAATCTGTCTAAGCCCTTCTGCATCTTACCTGTTTTCTCAACACTACCTGCCCCTCTACCAATCTTTGTACCATCTACAAACTTGTCAACAAAGCTTTCTATTCCATAATCTAAATCATTGATATACAGCATAAAACAAAGTGGTCCCAACACTGACCCCTGCAGAACACCACTACTCACTGGCAGCCAACCAGAAAAGGATCCTTTTATTCCCAATTACTGCCTCCTACCAATCAGCTAATGCCCTAATCATGCCAGTAACTTTACTGTCATACCATTGGTTTTTAATTTGGTAAGCAGCTTCATGTGTGGCACCTTGTCAAAGGCCTTCTGGAAGTCGAAATATACAACATCTACTACACCCCCTTTATCTATCCTCTTGTAATCTCCTCAAAGAATTTCAACAGGTTCCTCAGGCAGGATTTTCCCTGAAGGAAACCATGCTGACTTTGTACTATCTTGTCCTGTGTCACCAAGTACTCAATCACCTCATCCTTAACAAATGACTCTAACATCTTCCCAACCACTGAGGTCAGGCTAATTGGTCTGTAATTTCCTTTCTGCTGCCTTCCTCCTTTCTTAAAGAGCGGAGTAACATTTGCAATTTTCCAGTCCTCTGGCACCATGCCAGAGTCCAATGATTTTTGAAAGATTAACTCAAATGCCACCACAATCTCATACCTCCCCCAGAAGAGATTCCATTTACCCAAGAACCTGAAGCTCTTCCCCCTGCACCAGCTTCTCAGCCACACATCTATCTGCCAAATCATCCTGTTTCTACTCTCACTGGTGCGTGGCACAGGCAGCAATCCAGAAATTACTACCTGGGAGGTCCTGCTTCTCAGCTTTCTACCTAGCTCTCTAAATTCTCTTTGCAAGACCTCATTGCTTTTCCTTCCTATGTCATTGTTACCAATATGTACCAAGACATCTGGCTACTCCCCCTCCCGCTCCAAAATGCATGGACGCGATCTGAGAAATCCCTTACCATGACACGTGGGAGGCAACATACCATCCCAGTGTCCCGTTCACATTCACAGAATCTCCTGTCTGCTCCTCTCACTATTGAATCCCCTATCACTACCGCTCCCTTCTTCTCTCTTTCCCTCCTGCACTACGGACCCACGCTCGGTGCCTGTAACCCGGTGGCTGTCACATTCTCCCAGGAGGTCATCCCCCACAGAAGTATTCAAAGCGTTATACTTGTTTTTGAGGGGAATGGCCACAGGAGTGCTCTGCTCTAACTGCCTATTTCCATTTCTCCTGACAGTCACCCAGCTACTAGATCCTGCAACTTCGAGGTGACTACTTCCCTGTAACTGATCAATTATCTCCTCACTCTCCCGTACAAGTTGACGGTCCTCCAGTTGCTGGTCCAGATCCCTAACGCGGTCTTCAAGGAGCTGCAGCTGGATTCACTTCACGCAGACTAGTTCCCCGAGACACTCTGGGTCTCCTAGTTCTCCAACATCCGGCACGAAGAGCACACCACAGCCATTTAAGTGGTACAGTAAGAAAGGGAAAAAAACAAGAAGGAAACCTTAACACAGAGTCGACATCTCTTCCGAGTCGAAGCCCGGTTTGAGCCAAAGCCTTGCTACTGGCCTACTCCCAACAGTAGCCGCTCCGCTTATCTCTTCTGTACTGTTATTTAGTTCGGAGAGCTCTGTTAATGCCGCTGATAGGCCACGTACAATGGACAAATGTTCTCGATGATTTATGATGGATATCGGCTTCTTGAGGCTCCACCTTTTGAAGCTGACTTTAATGTGGAGTGGCCTATACCTGTGATGAAGCTGGCTGAATATACAACCCTCTGCAGCCTCTTTCGATCCTCTGCATCGGAGCCTGTAAAGGACCATCCATAGTCAATTTGTAAAAATTCTCTTACTTCTCCATTTACACTTTACTTCACATTGGAACTAGAAGTTCTTATTTCAGGTTGATAATATCCTTTACATTTCTTGGTCGGATTTGTTTAACCGAATATGTGGAATTCCTGCTGTTTAAGAATATGCACTCAGTGGCCACTTTATTAGGTACACCTCTACAGCTGGTCATTAATGCAAATATCTAATCAGCTAATCATGCGGCATAAAAGACATGCAGACATAGTTGAGAAATTCAGTTGTTCAGACCAAACTTCAGAATGGGGAACAAATGTGATCAAAGTGACTTTGATCCTGGAATGATTGTTTGTGTCAGACAGGGTGGTCTGAGTATCTCAGCAACTGCTGATCCCCTGAGATTTACATACACAATGGTCTCTAGAGTTTAGAGAATCAGAATCAGGTTTGCAAAATAAGTATTGCAAAGACAGAAACAAAAAAAGTAGTGAGGTAGCATTCATGGGCTCAATGTCCATTTAGGAATCGGAACGCAGAGGGGAAGAAGCTGTGTATGTGCCTTTACGTTTCTGTACCTCCTTCCTGATAGTAACAAGGCATGGCCTGGGTGATGAATGGTGCTATCAACAAAAAAAAAATCCAGTGAGTGGCAGTTCTGTGGGCAAAAACTTCTTCTTAATGAGAGAGGTCAGGGGAGCATGGCCAGAATGGTTCAATAACTCAAATAACCATGCATTACAACAGTGGTGTGCAGAAGAGCATCTCTGAATGGACAACACATTGGAACTTGAAATGGATGTGCCAGAAAACCACGAACAGGTGGTACCTAATAAAGTGGCTACTGAGTCTATACTGATTTCATAATTTACTAAATACATTTTTTGGATTTTGGACTAAAAATTAATCCATTAATAGTTGATTCATTTACTACAGTCAATATATTTTTCATCTCTTCAATTTTTTTCACGATTAACTTTTAAAATTCAATTAATAATTTTCTCTCTTATCACCCAAAGCTTATATTAAATGTAGGTACTATTTGAAAGATGTTCTCATTTCATTGCACTGCTATTAAACTATGGCATGTCCTTCAAAGTTTCATACTCATTGTCTGTCCATCATCACCCTAATTACATTACATATACAAAACCAGTCATCAAATGCCACAGGATGCATTAGGTGCAAGTACTGAAGGATTGCTTAACCTCATGCTGAGATTCAAATCTTGCACTCAATCCATCATACTGTGCTTTTCCCTCAGATATATCACCCATCTGTCCTTATTCTAGCCCGGCTGCCACCAGAAACCTAATTTGTAGCTTTTCACCTCAAGGCTTAACTTTTCCAAAGACTCATTCTTGTTCTGGATTTCGCACAAAACTTAGTGGCTGCCTGAACCTTACTCTACATAACTTGTTTCGATCAAATCTCCAGCTTCTGCATCTCATTCTCGCTCTCCTAACACCATAGAGTTTTGTTTCATGAGGACTCCTTTTGCGTCTCATTTAATTGTGGCTGATGAAGGGTTGGTATTCCATTCTGGTTAGCGATTCATCAGCTTCAAAATTCTCCCAAGATTTTGCTCTATCTTTATCTGCATTCCTGGCTGTTACACTTACTCATCGATATTTGTAAGCTGATTTTTTTTTTCTTCAAAGCATTTTTTTTCTTTTATAATGTGTGTTGGACTGTACAGATGATTCAAATTAAGCGTCATAGAACCACATTATTTAGCCTTGAATAATAGTCTTCTGCGAGGTATCAAATACAAATGGTAGCTAAAGATGCTTCTCATTCACTTAATTGGTTCACCAACATGTTACCTTGAGCTGTCCTTTATATCTGGTGCAAAGCTAAACAAAGAAATAATGTGTGTTAAATTAATTATTGCAGAGTAAATATTTACCAACCACTGTAAAATGAAAATGTACGTTTGCAGGGCTACTTATTGCTCGTTAAGCTGCTGTCCTTTAAGGCAGCAATGACGGTCCTCAATATCTTGTGGACCTTCCTCGTGTCAGTAGCTTTCTCTCGGTTTTCACTACTGTCAGTCATGCAAGTCCTAGGTGGAAACTCAGGAATACCATCATACTCAGACATAAAAAGATTCTTCGTTGCTGCTTTTGTAAGAATTTTGTTGTACCAGTCGGGGTTGTTAGCCCTGAACCTGGAGGACCAGAGGACTACTCTTAGTCTGGCCTCTACCCTTTGACTTGTTTGGCATGGGTGACCCTACCGAGAGCCAAAGCATAGAGCCCTGACTCCAACCAACATAGCTGTCTGGGTCATTGAGGCATACAGGCCTTCAAACCACGGGAAGGTTGTGATCCTCTTGGAGGGTTTTTTAAAAATTTTTTCATTGGGATACAGCACAGAATAGGCCCTTCCAACCCTTCGAAATGTGTCACCCAGCAACCCCCAATTTAACACTAGCCTGATCATGGGACAATTTACAATGACCAGTTAACCTACCAACCAGTACGTTTTGGACTGTGTAAGGAAACCAGAGGAAACCCACGCGGTCATGGGGAGAATGTACAAACTCCTTAGAGGCAGTAGTGGGAATTGAACCCCGGTCACTGGTAGTGTAAAGAGTTGTGTTAACGGCTACGCTACCGTGTCACCCCATCATTAAGGCTGCATCAAAATAATTCCAGGAGTTAAGATTTCACTTCTCTTTCCTGACCTATGAGGAGAAAAGCACTTTAAAAACTTCTGCACTGTTAATTATTGTATTTGTATAACGTGGTTTCCATTTTTATGTCTAATGTCATCTGGCATCATTCAGCATGGAAATGCCTTTCTCTTCTTGCATGAAAACAATGTATTCCTGCTGTAGTGCAGCAGTCGAAGGTACAGCTGTCTAACAAATGTACTTGCAAGCTATTTCCTTAAATGCCTGCTTAGTCTCAGCTCTGGATTTTACTGTATACAATATTAAAGCTGCCTTTCTGGAACACATCAATCATGCAGTTCAAGTGATAGCGGTTTGGAGCTCTGCTTCACGGGGACTCCTTTTTTGTCTAATTTAGCTGTGGCTAACCCAGTGTCGCTGTTATTTCTATTCCAGGTGGTTCTGATTATTAGGAATAGTGAGCTAGCGTGCAGAACATGAAACAAAGAAGCATGTGCCCAGGTCATTTGGCCACCTTTACCAGTGGATAAAATATATACTTACAAATGTAATTTAATCTTTACCGAATATTTCTTCCTGAGAACCAGCGAGTCTCTCACGCATTTGTTGCTGGCTTCAAAGCCGAAGCTTTGCTTGAGTGGGATATGTGTTGTGTGACTCCGGGAGTGGAATTCTGGGTAGTTTTACTTGGACACAAGAACAACAGGGACCAGGCTTGTGCAGTTTTTAATGTTTGGTACGTGGATATGCTCAGTAGATTTTGCATCGTGTATTATGGCATAGTGTTTCCTCAATGTCTCCTTAGCTAGAGCAATTGTGAATAAACCAACCCAAAGATCAAACTATCCTCTGCAGACCTGCTGCCTCCATGAAAACAATGTTATCATGACGTGGAATCTGTTTGTTATTAAAACTGAAGAGCCGGAGACAGTCTAAAAATGACAAAAAATACAATCTCTTTTATTTGGAATGATTTTTTCTTACAAACTGTATCAATATTTTCACTGTTAGCATGACAGAAAATATGTCTACTTTTATTGTTTATCTATACCCTATACCTAATATGGATGCCATATTAACTTCTCACCTGGTATGAAAGCAGTATCATTGTGATGGAGAGTACTCGGTGACTGCACTGTGTACAAATGCACATTTACACACTTCTCCCAGGTATGTTCTCATAATGGTCCCAAACTGAGTTGATGCGCTCAGGTTGGCTTTAACCAATTTCCCCCTGGGATAAATAAAATATGACTATGACTATGACTATGATGCCTTTCCCGCCACACATGGCAAAATTTTCCATTTCTACATATATTGTTTGTACACTGTATTTAAGGTAGATTCTTCTGTTTATTCTGTAATGTGATTGTAACTATGTTGTAGTGTGCACCACGTTCTGATTGATCTGTAGTCTTAGATTAACTTTGTGGGTAATGAAAGATTGTATGTCCTGGTGTCAAAAAATATGAATCAGCTTTGCTCTCAAGGGCAGCGAATGATCGATCTGCCAGGAGTTCAGGTTGGACAAAGTATGGAGCTATTTATTGTGTTTTCTGGTAGAAATCTGTTTGTAAATATTAGTAGTTTTCACTATTTTCACAAACTTTTTTAAGTTTGATTTTTGACACACCTAATAAACACCCTTGCATGAAAGTGCTAAGTGACTCCAGCCGTTTTTTTTTTTCTCTTTCAGTCTAAACCCATGTATTGTAACAGTCATTAAGTGATGTTCGCAGAAGCAAATGATATAATATTAATCACTGGGATTTGGACAACCTTTATCTGTCCTGCAAACTTATTTTGATTAGTATTACAAATCTGCTCTACTGACATGACAGTATTGGGGCTGAATCACCAATCTGTTCTCCTTAATGAGATGTAATACTCTCAGGTGGATATTAGTGATGGCATGTCATTTTTCAAAGAAGATTAAGACAGTTCCCTGTGGTGTTTTGGCTTACGTTTATGATTCGATCAGCATCATAACAGATTATTTGGATATTAGCACCTTGTCATTTATATGACCTTCCAACTGCTGTGTTCGAGAAGAAACCTTATTTCTAATTATTCTAATTGCCATGTTGTGTCCTGGAGTTCAGATATGGCACATGAGAAAATGCATCTCACATTTCTTTTTCTCTTTCTTTCTTGCAAAAATTGCTGAACCTCTTTTAATTGGCTGTATTACTTCAAATAGATGGAACATTGTACACACTGCTTGAATCTGCAAGCCCTAGTCCAGGCTGTGTGCCTGTGATCTGGGAACCAACAACAATAACAATCTGGCCATACACTCTATCTGACCTTACAACTTGTTCATTTTAGTAGACAAAGAAGAGGGAATAAATGGAAGAGCATATCTCAGCTTTCTCTATGGGCAGCCAGTGGTTAGTACTCCATGACGTAATAGCACAGTTGTGAAGTGACCCTTTCGGTCTGCATGGGCACTTAATGTGGCATGTGCATACTGAGAAAAGGAGCACATTGCATGCCAAGGATCTCATTGAAAGCCATAGTGGACATGGAGAAGCTGTTTCCAATAGTGGGGGAGTCTAGGACCAGAGAGCACAGCCTCAGAATAGAAGTTGAATTGAATTGAATTGACTTTATTACTTACATCCTTCAAATACATGAGAAGTAAAAATCTTTATGTTATGTCTCTGTTCGATTGTGTAATGTGCAATTATACTAATTTATAATAAATATTATGTACAACTGAGGTGAGTAGAAATTTCTTTAGCCAGAAGGCAGTGAATGAATGGAATTTATTGCACAATTCGCTGTAGAAACCAGATAACTGGGGTGGCACGGTAGTGTAGTGCTTAGTACAATGTTTTACAGTACAGGCGATCCAGGTTCAATTCCCAATGCCACTTATAAGGAATTTGTACGTTCTCCACGTGACCACTTGGGTATTGTCCAGGTGCTCTGATTTCCTCCCACAGTCCAAAGACGTACCACCTGGTAGGTTAATTGGTCATTGTAAATTGCCCTGCGATTAGGCTAAGGTTAAATCAGTGGGTTGCTATGTGGCATGGCTAGAAGGGCCAGAAGGGCTTGTTCTTCTCTGCATCTCAATAAACAAATAAATACATGCTTAAAGTGGAGGATGACCAGTTCTTGATTAATAAGGGTATCAAAGGTTATTGGGAAAATGCAGGAGAATGGCATAAATTGACCATAAATGAGTGGCGGAGTAGACTCAATGGACCAAGTCACCCAATTCTGCTCCGATGTCTTATAGTCTTATTTCCTGTGCCAGTAACAAGAATTGCCAGATTTCCTTCAGAGCAATCATTAAGATTAAACCACTTATTTCACATCTTCCTTACAGAGGGATCAGTGTCAGTTCCAGAACTTTCTATCATTTAGGGGTCATTAATGTACTTCTTCCACCAAGTTACCCATCAGCATAGACTGTGCCAAATCTGGTGTTTCTTTCAATTATGAAAGTTTACCATCTGAGAACGCCAGTGAAAATGCCAATAACTCATTTCATTCAGGATCATTTACAGCTGCAAGAGAGACAGGAAACACTCATTCTTTAGTATGGGCTGGATCCAAGTCCAGGTCTCACTGCAGAAAGAAAAGTGAATGCTGTCAGATGTAACCAATCATGTTCCCACCTACAGCTCATTGCTTCACCATGCAGGTTCCCAAAATTCAGCTGCTTAAGGCTAAAAATTCTGTGGGATGTAATTTAACTATCAAACTGCTGACTGGCAGAAAGTGGAGTCTGTAAGAGGACTAATCAGTTCTGAGAGGAGACCCTCCATTAAATATGCACTATGGCTTTCACGCACAATGCAACTATCTTAGACCATAAAACCTTAAGCGATTCAGCCAAATAAGTCTGCTCTACCATTCCATCATGGCTGATTTATTTTCCCTCTCACACCCATTCCTCTGCCTTCTCTCCGTAATTTTTTACACCCTTACTAATCAAGAACCTATCCACCTCTGCTTTAACTGTATCATCTGTGGCAATGAATTCCACAGATTCATCACCCTTTGGCAAAATAAATTCCTCCTTATCTCTGTTCTAAAGAGACGCCTTATATTCTGAGTCTGTGCCTTCTGGCCCAAGACTCTCCAACTATAGAAAACACCCTCTCCATGTCCACTCTATCTAGGCCTGTCAGTATTCAATTGGTTTCAATGAGATACTCCCACCCATTCTTCTAAACTTCAGAGAGTACCCGCCACAGCATTCTCCATACATTAATCTTCTCGCTCCAAGGATCATTTTCATAAAGCTTCTCTGGACCCTTTATGAACCTCACTGGGTTTGTTGAATACAAAACGATTAAGAAGCCCAAACCAGCTGAAAGATTAAAGGTACTTCCAAGGAGACAGCCCAATTACAAGGCTTTTCCCATTTTCTATCACCAGCTCAATCTCAACACAACCAAATAACTAGGTTTCGGGATGAGCTGGGATTATGATGGGTACAGAGGAAATTATTATTCCTATTAGACATGAAGGAGCACTGCATCTGCAAAACGAGATTAATCTCTACATTTTGGACCATTTCTATTTCACTTCCAGTTTTAAATGTGTAGTTGTTCCAGCCAGCAGGCAAGGGTGACGTTTGCACTTCCATTTCAAGTCACAGAACCCCGGTTTCTATAGGTTGACAAGATCTCTGCCTGACTTGACTGAGGTCTGCAGCCATCCTACCAGAGCCAGGGTTAGGCTGAAGGGTATTACCCCCATTTTTAGACTGCAGTCATCTAGTTGGGGAAGAATGAGTGGGATGGGTTGTGATCAGTCTGTGCTGGAGAAAGATAAATATTTTCCTCAGAAAATTGACTGGTAGCTCAGACCGAAAACACACTTGTAGCTTTGTGTGCTATATCCTTCATTAAGGACCCCCATCATCCAGAACTTGCCCTCTTCTCATTGCTACCATCAGGGAGGAGGTGCGGGAGCCTGAAGGCACACACTCAATGATTCAGGAACAGCTTCTTCCCCTGTGCCATCAGATTTCTCAGTAGATACCGAAACCATGAACACTACCTCACTACTTTTTTTGCAAACTTATTTAATGTAACTATTTTATACATACACATACTTCTTACTGTAGCTTACAATATTTTTATTATTATGTATTGCATTGTACTGCTGCCACACAACAATAAATTTCATGACATATGCCAGTGATATTAAACCTGATTCTGCTACTCCTTGACCTACAGTTAAAAGGTCAGCTGAGCTAAGTAATTTGTGAAAGGGATTATATACTTCTGCAGTCTAAAATGTATTTCAGTTCCGAGTGACTGGACAAAATATATTCTTGATCTTCTTTGATGCATAATAGAACTCAAGACTAGCTCTGAATATAAAGTTGTGTTTTTCTGCAGAATCTCCTTGAAGGGTATAAAATTAACTAATTGTGTGAAAGAAAAAAAAACATATTTATTTTCCAAAACTAACAATTCCAACATTATATATGCTGGCATTCTTGCTCTGATATACGAGATAAGATGAGAAGTTTCATCTTGCCAATGTCTAAGAGTATAGCAAAAAGATAAAATGGAAACCGTTAAAAGCAGTCAGTTTATTCCCAAGTGAGTACCATGAATTTTATTTGAATTTTGTGGCCTTTAACTTCCCCAGTACAAAGCTCTTCAGGAAGTATCAGTGCAGACCTTAAAGGGCAAGATGATAAAGGTAAACTCAATAATTTTGCACACAAAACACTAGAGCAATTCAGCAGGTCAAGCAGCATCTATGGAAATGAACAGTTGATGTTTCGGGCCCAGACCCTTCATCAGGGCAGGAAAGGAGGTGAGAAGATGCCAGAATAAAAAGGTGGGAAGCAGGATAGCTAGAAGATGACAGCTGAATCCCAGTGGGAAAGGTAAAGGGCTGGAGAGGAAGGAATCTGATAGGAGAGATGAGTGGACCATTAGAGAAAGGGAAGTAGCAGGGGACCTGGGGGGGGGGGGGGGGTGAGGAGAGGTAAGACACCAGAGTGGGGAATAGAAGAGGGGAGGGGGAGAGAATTTTTTTTTTACCAGAAGGAGAAATTAATACTTACATCATCAGGTTGGAGGCTACCCAGATGGACCATTCTCCTCTCCTATCGATAAAAAAACACAATGAAGTATATATGAATAATTAAAAGAAATGAATCATGGCAACACCATGCCACAGTGAGTAGAGCTGCTGCCTCTCAGCTCCAACAGTCCAGGTATAATTCTGACCTCTGGTGCTGTCTGTGTGGAGTTTGCATGTTCTCCCTGTGACCCGGCTCTGATTTGTTTTTCCACATGCCAAAGATGTGTAGGTTGGTAAGTTAATTGTGTGCTGTAAATTTCCTCTGATGTTAGAATATGTTAAAAGGTCAGCACAACATTGTGGAATGAAAGCTGTAATGTCCTATGTTCTATGTTCTAAGGTGTCCTGACAAGTGGCAGTATTCAAGTTAGAGATGAGATGTGTTGTGTATTTAATATTTCATTAACATTTGAGTAATATTGCAAATTTATTGTTTCATTAAGCATCCTTTGTTGTTTACATCATTCATTATGGGTTATAATGGGTTATAATGGGTTATATGTAAAAGTACCTGAATGGCATATGTCATTATGCCACCACATCATATGTGTGTGCTTCACTGAAGTAAAAATGAAGTTGACATGTTTTCCCAAGCTCCTGTGTTTTTCTTTCGATTAGTTTTTGGAGTTACAAAACATAACAGTAGCAACGCATAAGTTTTAAAACAAACTCAAGAAGACTACTTATCTGTTGAAGTACAGCGGGATGTTCAAATTTTTAAGTACAGGACATTTACATAAACAATGAGTACCAGGTGATAATAATAATAAATAAATAAAAAGCAGAAATGGCTGATTACATTGGAAAGATAAATGCATTCGACTGCACAACAGATAACTGGACTATATATACCGAATGAATTGAGCAATATTTTGAAGCAAATGAAATAGCCAATGAAAAGCAAGTTCCAGTGTTACTGAGTGTAAAGGATAGAAGAGAATATAGTTTGTTTGGAAGTTTACTGCTCCAACCAAACCAGCCAAAATGAGCTTTGCTGATATCATGCACTTTACGCAGGACTATTTAGAACCAAAGCCATTGTTGACTACAGAATGCTTTAGGTTTCAAAAGTGGAATCAAAAGCCAAGGAAGTCTATTCAAGCTTATGTGGCTGAATTAAATAATTTGTCTGAGCATTGTCAGTTCAGTAGTGGGTTTAATGATGCAATGAGAGATTGCTTATTTTGTGGAATCTTACAGGAAAGCATTCAAAAATGGCTCCTAACTGAAGCACAACTCCCAATTAAAAGAGCAGTTGAAAATGGAAACAGTAGCCAGAGAGACAATAGAGTTGGAGTCAGGAATGAACGTGAGAGTGAACAAAATTGCAATGTCTAAACAGAAAATTTCCCAGATGAACAAATTGTGTTACCATCGTAGCAGAGGTTCATGTTCACCAGGTTTAAAGGAGAAACTTGCAGGAAATGCAACAATGGCTTACACTGGATGTGGACACTGGAATTGGACACAGGCTCGGCTGTTTTAGTCATTCCACAAAATAGGATTGAATAGCATTTAAAAGAAACTGAACTAAAGCCTGCAGATATCCAACAAAGAACATTGATTGGAGAAAAGATAGCTCCTGTGGGAAAGAGCACAAGACATAGGAGCAAAATTGGGCTGATCCATTTGCCTCTCAATCCCATTCTCCTCCCTTCTCTCCAGAACCTTTCATGCCCTGACTCATCAAAAACATATCAACCTGCACCGAAAGTGCACCCAATAACCTAGCCTTCACCACTGTCCGTGGTAGCGAATTCCACAGATTCACCACCCTCTGGTCAAAGAAGTTCTTCCTTGTCTTCATTCTAAATGGGTGTCCCTCTATTCTGAGTCTGTGCCCTCTAGCCCTAGACTTCCCCACTACAGAAAACAAAGTGGACTGAGCTGAAATCGACCTAAAGATGGAAGTAGAAGAAAAGCACAAAGTGCTTTATCACTATAATAGGCTTATTTTTGGAGCAGCACCTGCACATGCAGTCATGCAGAAGCTATGGACTAGGTAATGCAAAGCTGTCCAGGCAATCAGTGTCACCTGGATGACAACACACTCAGAAGATGCCAAGAGTGGCACCTCCCTATCCTTGGGAATGGCCTGCATTGCCCTGGCAGAGGACTTCTGTGGATTTTGCTGGACCATTCATGGATACAGATTTCTCGGTAGTGTTGGATGTGGTTACAAAGTGGCCAGAAGTGTTCCAAATAGTCTCCGCTACTGCCTTGCACACTGTTGATGTGCTGAGAAGCCTCTTCTCAAGGACTGTTGTTCCAGGACATTAGCCAGTGACAATGGACCACAGCTTGTTTCAATTATTCCTAAACTTGAATAGAATAAGACATATTACATCTGCTCCATACCATCCAGCTACAAATAGTTTGGTGGAAGATTTTTTATTTGTTGGAAAAAATATGTGACCCTTTGTTTTCAGTAACTGGTGTGACTCACTTGTACAGCAATAACCTCAACCAAGCATTTCCGATAATTGTTAAACAGTCCTGCACATTGACGTGGAGGAATTTTAGGCCATTCCTCCTTAGAAAACTGCTTCAACTCTGGGATGGTTGTGGGCTTTCTTGCATGAACTACTAGTTTCAGGTCCTTCCACAACATTTTTATAGGATTAAGGTCAGAACCCACACCTCCAATCTCATCTCATTAATTGGAACATCTGACTCCAAATAGCTTTTGTAGAAGACATTACCTCAGAGGTTCACATACTTTTTCCAACAAATGCAGGTAATATAGATCATTTTTCTCAATAAATATATGAACAAGTATAATGCTTTTTGTGTTATTTATTAAACTGGTTTCTCTTTGTCTAGTTTTAGGACTTACATGAAGATCTGATCGCATTTTAGGTCATAATTATGCAGAAATAAATAAAATTCGACAAACTTCCTAGCACCACTGTATGTAAAAGTATGTGAATGACATGCGGAATTACAACACCACCTCATATAGAAGTGCCCCACTAAAGTGAAAATGATGTAGAATCATTTTCCTGGGCTCCTATGTTTCTCTTTCAATTAGAGTATGGAGTTGCCAAGCATAACAAGGTGGTGTTGGAAGGTCAATTGACAGGAATGTGGGGAGAATAAAATAAGGCCACTATATAATTAATGTATTATTGTGGGTGATTGGTGGGAACTCATTTGGCTGAAAGGCCTTTTTCCACAGGATTGGTGACACTAATTAAAAAGTACAGTATTGCTGTGTAAATGAAAGACAAGCCTGGTGTAAACTGAGGAGTTGATCATACCTGCATTGGCTCAGCTTCAGAGAAGTAGGTATGAAGTGGCAACTTTTTGCCATCAAGTCATTTTCAACTTCTACTTTTGGCCAACGTTCAGAACCTTGAGTCACATTGAGGTACTGATTACACTTACATTGTGCAAGGTGTCTGAGTGGAAACCAAA
This sequence comes from Mobula birostris, assembly GCF_030028105.1. Taxonomy (NCBI): domain Eukaryota; kingdom Metazoa; phylum Chordata; class Chondrichthyes; order Myliobatiformes; family Myliobatidae; genus Mobula; species Mobula birostris. The sequence continues at coordinate 11,895,299 of NC_092378.1, read as the reverse complement.
TTACACTTTCCAATATCTTAAATGTAATCACAAAAATAAGCTTATCTAATCTGACATGCATTTTAATATTTTCCAAATATTTGAAGGTACCTTTACAAATTTTGATAGTTGTGATTCATCCCTGATCACACCTCAGTCACTAATTCTTTACTGCTGTACCTTTTCTAATTCTAAATCCAATTTCATAGGACATACACATCAAATTCAAATCAACTGGCGTGATTCAGAATCAGAATCAGGTTTAATATCTCCGACATAAGTCATGAAGTTGGTTAACTTTGCAGCGGTGGTCCAATGCAATTATGATAATAGAGAGAGAGAAAAAAAACCTGAATTACAGTATATATATACTAATGCAAAAAATAGGAAATAATCAAGTAGTGAAGTAGTGTTCATGGGTTCAATGTCCATTCAGAAAACAGATAGCAGAGGGGAAGAAGCTGCTTCTAAGTCTTTGAGTGTGTGCCTCCAGGTTTCTGTCCTCCCCTGTGTGATAGCCATGAGAAGAGGGTATGGCTTGGGTAGTGGGGGTCCTTAATGATGGACACTGCCTTTCTGAGGCACCGCTCTTTGAAGATACCCTGGAGATTACAGAGGCTAATGTCCGCAATAGATTAAAGAATATATCAAACCTTTAATTCTAATAGTTAATTTACTTCAGCAGCCTCATCTGTGCACAGAGTCTTATTCAAGCAATTCACATTGCAGCACTGATAAATATTGGTTAGGCTGGTGCAACATTTTTTGTGTTTTGTTTTATTTTGGAAATCAAGATACTGAATCTGAAAGCAAGTTCATGCTTCAGTGGGAAGTTCGTATCATCTAATGCATAGGAGGACATTCAAAGGCACTGAAGAAGAACCATTACCACTGCTTGTGGCAAAAATAATAGTCTTACTGAGAAGCCAGCCAAGCAAGTCATCAGCATTCTCTCCCAAGAAAGCATGACGTTGAAAGCAATAATAATTTGATATCAACTTTGTTGTGTCAGCCAATGCATATGGATACCAAACTACAAATATGCAACCTTTTGTTTTCTCTTTGTGCTTGAGAAACCTCAAGAAGATGGCAAGGAGAGCACTTTGTGATCATTCTGAAGAATGAAGGAGAGATTTTGGATACCAACACATGCAAAACCCTGTCACCCAGGATCCCCCATATGCTCTAGATATTTCAATCCTCACTGTGCCCTTTTTTTATTCATTTACAAGATGTGGCCTTGGTTAGTGTAAGCATTTCATGCTACCCCTAATTGTCCTAGAGAACTGCCTTCATAAACTACTGGAGTCCTCATGGAAGGCAATCCAATACCATCAAGTATGGATTTATACAAAGATAATGAAGTCAAGATTTTGTGTGACTTAGAAACAAACCAGTAGTTTGTAATGTTCCCACGCATCACCTTTTCTAGTCTTTCTTGGTAGCAGAGGTTGAGCGTTTAGGAAGCAAATGTACATGTCTATTTTAGATAGTATATCCTACAGCCATTGTGCATTGGTGGCAAAGGAAGTGCATGATACGTCTGCTTATCCAAGATCTTGCAGTGCATCTTGAGTGCTATCATCCAAGCAAGACTTCCATCACATTCCTGATTTATCATTGTAATTGTTGAAAATGCTTTGGAGAGTCATGCAGTGAACTAACCTCTTTAGTATACTTTCTTTCTGAACTGCTTTTGTAGTTATTGTGTTTGCTTGGTTGCCTTCAATTCCAAGGCAATTTTGTCTGCATTAGTCTGAAACTGTAAGGTTCAAATCCAAACTAAACATCAACTAGCAGTATTGGATAGGAAGTATTATTTGAAAGAACTATATATGATACATCCACCATATTCCTCCAAGAGGACCACAACTGTGTCATGGTTTGGAGGCTTGCATGCCTCAATAATTCAGAGATGTTGGCTGGAGTCAGGGCTTTGTGCTTTGGCTCATGGTAGGGTCACCCATGCAAAACAGGTCAAAGGGTAGAGGCCAGACCAAGACTGGCCCACCGGACCTCCATGTTTGGAGGTTCAGCCCAGTGCTACCAACGCTGACTGGTAAAATAAATCTGTTACAGAAACAGCAATGAAAAATCCTTCTACATCTAAGTGTGACGGTATTCCTGGACCTCTACCTGGGACTTGCATGGCTGACTAGTGAAAACCAAAGGGAAGCTACTGGTACAATGAAGGAAGCCTGAACACCATAAGAGATGGACGAATTTCATTGCTGCTCTAAACACCAGCATTGTAATAGGGAGTAAGTACGTAAATCCACCACATTACTAACGATACTCAGAATAGAAATATTGGACAGACATTAGCTGGATTGGATTTGCCCTGAGATAATTGGGTACATTTTCTACATTTTTGGGTAGATGCAAGTATGTAAGTATACTGGAACCCATTTGAGTAATTGTGGATCTGGACCTAGTCTTCTCCACTCTAACTTGCTTTGTGATCTTTTTGTGAACTCAGTTAGCTGATGACCAGTTTTTTTTAAGTAGTGGTGTTCTCAGGAGGAAGCAGAGATGGATCATACCCTCAGCAATTCTGACTAAATATGGTTACATATCCTTCAACCTTGTTAAATTTTCATTAAAAAACAGCTTATCCTAATATTTCTTCTGTCACTGATGAATCAGAGAGATTATTCAAAAAAAAATGTCAACAGCTGGACAAGAAAGAAAACAGCCTTGTTAGAGATGCTATCTGGTTGGTTTCCCTAAATCCTTCTGTGCTGATATACTGAGAAACTCTTTCAAATTCGGATTCCAGATTCTTTCAATAGCCATAACTTGAACAAATTTTTGTCCCTATTGATCCTTTTCAATTCTACCAATCATAGCAGTGTTTTGATTAGATCATTACTTTCTTGCTTTACTGGCTCTTGAAGAAAGCAAGGCCTTGACGTAGCAAATTGCCTTTTTCATTTTCTCATACAATTTTATACTGACTGGCTTTGATTTTCCAGCTGTACCATTAGATGTTCAAAATGGATAATGACAGGGAAGGGGCAGTTTCAGCCTGATATTTTCTGTTCTATATTCAGATGCCACTGACTAGTATCACTGATAATGATTAAAAAGTACACTGTGCTATTGCCGAACAGATGGTTAACCCTGCAAAGATTAAGGAGCAGATTTTTCTGGCTCCACTACCTCAGTGGTAATTTGAAATCAATGGAATGAAAATCAGGCAGTGTTTTTTTTTCAGGTTTTATCATCCAAGCAGTGAAGATAAAAATCTATATTAAATTGCAGCAGATGTGTATGTTTTCACTTGATTGGAAATGTCGGTGGATTATGCGATGATGGGTAAAGCTTTAAATGCTTAAAGCTAGTTGACATTTAGTTCAGCGGCATTTAATTCAAAACTGGATTGAAGAGCATGCAGCTACAAAACATGTGAATGGATCGGCAAATGAAAGGATGCAAAGAGTGTCACAAAATGTCATACTTAACAGCAAGCACGCAATTCAACGTTCAATTCATTTAGACATTTATTCTATAATTGCTGTCACCTAGTCCAACTTCATCGGGTGTTTGGGCCGAACCTCAACTACCTGCTTATTGCCTTGTTCCACTCAATGGCATAAGGCATTATTGGGTATAGCAGCATAAGTGTTGGAAATGGAAACAGGAGGCCTGGACTTCTGATCAAGAAATGTGAGTTCAAATTCCACTACCACAAGTGAGGAATTTATTTAGTTATTTTATTTATTGAGATACAGAGCCCAATAGGCCCTTCTGGCCCTCGGGCCTCGCTGTCTAGCATCCCTTCCACCTCCCCAACTTAATCCTAGCCTAATCAATGGACAGCTTACAATGACCAATTAACTTACCAAGCGATGCGTCTTTGGAGTGTGGGAGGAACATCTGGAGGAAACCCATGCGGTGACAAGGAGAATGTACTAACTCTTAATAGGCAGTGGCAGGAATTAAACCAGGGTTGCTTGTACTGTAAAGTGTCATGCTAACCACTACATTACTGTGCTGCCCTAAATTTAAGTAATGAAACAAATCCGGAATAAAGCGCTTTAATTAGTAATGGTGACCATGAAATTGTTAGATTGTTATAAAGCCATCTGTTTCACTAAAGCTCTCTGGGGGAAAATTCGCCATTTTTATGATCTCCAAGCCACAGCAATCTGGTTGTTTTGTTGCTGTCTCTGGAATGGCTCAGTAAGTCACTCTCTTGAAAGATATTGGAGATGGATGATAACTACCGTCTTGAAGTGACACCTACATCCTGAAAATGAATCAAATAAAAACTGCACTTGGAGGTGGCACACAAGTTCAGCGAATGTTTGAAATTATTAGCCAGAAGCAGAGAAAAGAATTTGTTAATTACAGTTCAGTAAAAAAGCTCAAATATGTGCAACATATTGCTATCCTAAACTCTTCCAATTGCCATTCAAACAGAGATAGTTTATATATATATTCACAGTATTTTAGAAACCCAGAGCAAAAAGGTCCAAATCCAACCTTTGCCTAGTTCACTGTTTACTCAGTGAATATTCCCCCTGAAATCTGAGAAGGATAGACTTTTCATAATAAAACACAGTCTTCTTCCTTTATGAAATTCAAAATGGCCACCCTTCTACACTGATCATATAAATTAAATGTATCACCAGACTGGATCCTTGAGTTCATAGCCTGGGTGCTAATCTAGCAGAATGGATTATGTGTCATTTCCCTGTATCTGTTTTATTTCCATTCTGATGAAATCAATGACCTTTATATATTGGTGATAAAAATTAACAACCTGCTGCACCACTTTATGAGAAGGCAAAATGTGCAAAATAAGGCTACAAATTGCAATCCCTGTTCTAATCCCAAACCAGGTAGAGGCTTTTCATACCTACTCCCATGAATTGGGGATTACACTGGTTTACAAATCCTTAAGACTATGACAAAGAAGCTTTCAATGGCAAAATAAAATTCTCTCTGTATCTGTAACTGTGTAATGTGTAACCCAAATTATGATGGAGTTCCTGTTGTTTTTACAGAGAACTCATATTTCTTCTGTCAAAGTTACAGGGCAGCCCCAAATGAAATTCTGGTACGAAATGATTGTCTATTTAGCCAACAATCCTGTTGAGTTCCTTCTGGGAGAACTTTGCTGGATGTTTCATTGGAGCTTCTGCTGTTAGAGTCATAGTGTCTTGGAAAGGGAAGGCACAGAAACTGGCCCTTCAGCCCATCTAGTTCATACCAAAACATTTAAACTGTCTACTCAACGGACAATAGCCCTGTATATCCCTACCATCAAGGTACCTATCCAATCTTCTATTAAACATTGAAATTGAGCTCACATGCACTACTTGTCCTGGCAGCTCAATCCACACTCTCACGACCCTCTGAGTGAAGAAGTTTTACACAGTCAAATCTCAAGTAATCTTCTAAGTGTGTTTGTTGCTGATACTCTGCCGACGTTCCCACAATTAATTGGAAGAACTTGCTGAAAAGCTTGTTGTATGTTCCTTTTCATCATATGATAGACAATCTATCTTCTTCCACTGATCATCTTTGATGATTCCTGAAGTCTTAAAAGTTACATTGTATATTCTGTCTGTTAAATCTTTGCCAAAAATAACTGTCATGCTCTTTCTTGAATTTGCCAAGTTTCTGCATTATTGAAGTAACGTTGTTATAAGAAGTAATCTAGTCTCCAGAAAGTACTTGTATAAAATAGACCACCCTTGCAGACAGATGCCTTGGCCACCAAGAAGGGCCCACCCAAGGCAGTCACCTCCTGGAAGCTTGCCATTAGAGGGCAGTGAATCTCAAAAGGACAGGATATATTTCTGACCGGAGCAGCAACAAACCAAATTAAGAAAGTCATCAGCGACTTTATTGCTTTCTCTCATACCACAAAAAACATACTAAGTATCGAAGTGTCAAGCAGCAGTGGAATCTCTAACTGAAATCAGAGCACAGATTAATGTTGCAAAGGGTCAGGAACAGGGTACAGAATAGTTAACGCTAGTAGATACAGATTCAAACTAGTTTATAGTCATATACAATGGAATTGTGAGTGGCGGGTTGAGATAAATCTCTACCAAGGAAGGTGAAAGATGCTCCTTCCCTCCACTAGTCTGCAGGTCAGCCTTGGGAAAGGTGTAGCACCTACCTAGCCCCAATCTGGGTCATGTGCCTATGGGCAACTGATGCATATCACAATTCGTGTTTATGCGACCACTGACCCCAGGCGGACAATCCCTGAAGAGTATTGATAATGGCTGGAGATCACCTGTTTGATAAAGACCACTGTCCAGAAGAAGGCAAAGGCAAACCACTTCTGAGGAAAAATTTGCCAAGAACAATCATGGTCATGGAAAGATCATGATCACCCACGTCATATGACACGGTGCCTGATGAATGAATCCTTCTTGCAAATAAATCAAATTTCAGCAAGGTTGATCTAGTTTCCCTCTCAGCCCAATATCCTGCCTTCTCCCTATATGTCTTCATGCCCTGACCAGTCAAAAATCTATCAACCTCTGCCTTAAATATACATAAAGACTTGGCCTCTGCAGCTGCCTGTGGCAAAGAATTCCACAGATTCACCACTCTCTGGCTAAAGGAAATCATCCTCACCTCTATTCTAAAAGGACACCCCTCTACTCTGAGGTTGTGTCCTCTGGTCCTAGACCAGATGTTACCCCACCATAGGTGACATCCTCTCTATATCCACTCTATCAAAGCCCTTCAACCATCGACAGGTTTTAATGAGGTCACACCTCATTCTTCTGAATTCAACTTTCATCACATCCTTTAAAAGATAAGGGGCCCAAAACTGCTCACAGTACTCCAAATGAGGCCTCACCAGTGCTTTTTAAAGCTACAAAATTACATCCTTGCTTTTATATTCTAGCCCTCTTGAAATGGATGCTAACATCATGTTTGCCTTCCTCACCACAGACTAAACCTACAAGATAACCTTGAGGAAATCCTGCACAAGGACTCCTAAGTTCTCTTGCACCTCAGGTTTCTGTATTTTCTCTCCATTTAGAAAATAGTCCACCATTTCTTTTCTTCTACCAAAGTGAATGACCATATGCTTCTTGATACTGTAGTCCATCTGCTACTTCTTTGCCCATTCTCCTTCTGTAGCCTCTCTACTTCCTCAAAACTACCTGCCCCTCCACCTATCTTTGTATCAACTGCAAACTTTGCAACAAAGCCATCAATTCCCTCATACAAATCATTGACATATAACGTAAAAAAGTGGTCCCAACACAGACCCCTGTGGAACAATACTAGAGAGCGGCAGCCAACCAGAGATGGCTCCCTTTATTCCCACTCTTTCCCTCCTGCCAATCAGCTGTGCTGCTTTATCCATGCTGGATCCCTTTCTGTAAAACTATTGACTCGTAACTTGTTAAGCAGTCTCATGTGTGGCATCTTGTCAAAAGCCTTCTGAAAATCCAAGTACTCTGCATTAACAAATTCCCCTTGGTCTATTCTGCTTGTTATTACTTCATCAAATTCTAACCAGACTGTCAGGCAAGATTTTCCCTTGAGGAAACCATGCTGACTATGTCCTATTTTATCGGGTGGCTCCAAATACCCCAAGACCATATCCTTAACAATCGAGTCCAACATCTTCCCAACCACTAACTAACTAGCCTATAATTTCCTTTCTCCTGCCTCTCTCCTTTCTTAAAGAGTGGAGTGACATTTGCAATTTTCCAGTCATCTGGAACCATTCCAGAATCTAGTGATTCTTGGAAGATCATTTCTAATGTTTCTACAATCTCTTCGGCTAGCTCTTTCAGAACACTGGAGTGTACACCACCTGGCCCAGGTTTCCCAAGATCCTTCTCCCTAGTAATAGCAACTTCACACAGTTCATGACCTGATACCTGAAATTTTCACCATACTACTAGTGTCTTACACAGTGAAGACTGATGCAAAATAGTTATTTAGTTTGTCTGCCATTTCCTTGACACCAGTATTACTTCTCCAGCATTGTTTTCCAGCAGTCCAATATGCAATCTCTTTTGCTCTTTATGTTTCTGAAAAAAATTTTGGTATCCTCTTTAATATTATTGTGTAGCTTACTATCATATTCCACCTTTTCCTTCTTAATGACTTTTTTTTTGTTCACGATCGTGGATAGGGAAAGAAATAAGAACAAGAGCATGAAGGAGGCCTTCCCCACAGGCATTGACCCCTTGCTCAGTGGAGACACTCATGTATGATACTAGACAGTAGTTGACAAACAAATCTCGCAATAAATACTACAGCCACATGGCTGCTTTCTTGCTTGAGAATGAAAGCATTTCTTCACAATGTTTGTGTTGGGAAATTCTGTAGACAATTCTGGAAAAATAATTATTAGAATCTGAACCAAGCTGGTGAAAAATTTTGTTAACCTTCCAAGTTTTGAAACTGCCAACCTATTAACTGTTCATTTCATTTTCCTGCTTCTGCATCCAATGGATGATAAAACACCATAAGGCCCCAGGAGGTTTCTAATACAATAACTAAATATACCACTGGGTGTTGGACTTCCTGATCAACAGACCTCAGATAGTCTGGATGTACAACTGCTCCTCTCTCTGTATCATCCTCAACACGGGTGCCCCCCAGGGCTGTGTGCTGAGCTCACTGCTGTACAGTCTGCTCACGCACGACTGCACGGCCAAATATCTGAGTAATCACATTGTCAATTTCGCTAATGACACAACAGTGGTGGGGCTTGTTATGTTTTGTAACTCCATAAACTAATCGAAAGGAAAACAGGAACCCGGGGAGAAAACATGTCTGCTTTGCTTTTACTTTTTAGTGAGACCCACACTTATGACACGGTGGCATAATGATGTATGCCATTCACATACTTTTACATACAAGCAAAATGAATTATGTAAACAACTTAATTGAACAATTATTCAAATATTACTGAAATATTAAATACACAACAAGGTTCATCTCCAACAATGATGAGATAGCCTAAAGAGAGGATGCAGAAGAGCCCGAGGCCTGGTTCCGTGCAAAATACCTCTTCCTTCATGTCAACAAGACAAAGGAGATGGCTATCGACTTCAGAAGAACTCACGCCACTCACTCTCCTCATTACATCGACAGTACAGCAGTGGAAACAGCAGTTGCAAACTCCTGGGAGGGCACATCTTGCACAACCTTCCATGATCCCAGAACACACCCTACATAAACAGGAAAGCTCACCAACCCCTCTACTATCTGAGAAAGCAGAAGAGAGCAGTTCAAAACAAGTCATCTGACTGAATAAAAGACCCAATGTGCAGAGAGCTGGCAGGGGAAGGGGTTGGATACTGTTTTGGTCATGAATCTAAGCAATCAAACTGGATGTGTTCAAGACCCCTGTCCTCCAAGTTGTTCTGGAGAGTGTGAGTAGATCCTAGCTCCAACATTGTTCTTTAGACACTAACTAAAGTATGTTTAGTTATGTACTTATTTGGGGATACAGCATGGTAACAGGCCCAATGAGCCTGCACTGCCAATTACACCCATTTGATCAATTGGCCTACGAACCCATACATCCTCTGCATCAGTCTGCACTGTGGAAGACACTAGCAGTGTGCCAGATGTTGGTGTGAGAGAAGAGAAATGAGAGCAGATACTATTGCAAGAGAGAAGGTGCTGAAAAAGCTGAAAGACCTAAGGGTACATAAGTCACCCAGATGAACTGCTCCCTAGGGTTCTGAAAGAGGTAGCAGTAAAGATTGTGGATGCATTAGTAATGATCTTTCAAAAATCATTGCATTCCGGCATTGGTGCCAGAGGAATGGAAAATTGCAAATGTTACTCCACTCTTTAAGAAAGGAGGAAGACAGCAGAAAGGAAATTATAGATGAGTTAGCCTGACCTCAGTGGTTGGGAAGATGTTGGAGTCAATTGTTAAGGATGAGGTTATGGAGTACTTGGTGACACAGGACAAGATAGGACAAAGTCAACATTGTTTCCTTAAGGGAAAATCTTGCGTGACAAACTTATTGGAATTCTTTAAGGAGATTACAAGTCGAATAGATAAGGGGGATGTTATATATTTGGACTTTCAGAAGGCCTTTGACAAAGTGCCACACATGAGGCTGCTTACCAAGTTAAGAGCCCATGGTATTACAGGAAAGTTACTAACATGCTTAGAGCGTTGGCTGATTGGTAGGAGGTAGCGAGTATGAATAAAAAGGATTCTTTTCTGGTTGTGTGCCTGTGACTAGTGGTGTTTCGCAGGAGTCAGTGTTGGGGCTGCTTCTTTTTATGCTGTTTATAAATGATTTAGATGATGGTATAGATGATTGGTGGTGGGGCAGGTAAGTGTTGAGGAAGCAGGCTGCAGAAGGACTTAAACAGATTAGGAGCATGGGCAAGAAAGTGGCAAATGAAATATAATGTTGGAAAATGCATTGTCATGCACTTTGGTAGATAAACATGCAGAATATTTTCTAAATGGGGAGAAAATCCAAAAATCTGCAATACAAAGGGACTTGGGAGTCCTTGTGCAGAACACTCTAAAGGTTAACTTACAGGTTGAGTCAATGGCAAGGAAGGCAAATGCAATGTAAATATTTGTTTCAAGAGGTCTAGAATACAAGAGCAGGGATGTGATATTGATGCTTTATAAGGCACTGGTGAAGCCTCACCTTGGGTATCGTGAACGGTTTTGGGCTCCTTGTCAAGAAAAAGATGTGCAGGCATTGGAGAGGGTTCAAAGGAAGTTCACAAGGATGATTCCAGGAACGAAAGGGTTATCATATGAGGAATGTTTAATGGCTCTGGGTCTGTACTTGCTGGAATTCAGAAGGATGAGGGGGGATCTCATTGAAACCCTTTGAATGTTGAAAGGGATAGACAGAGTAGGTGTGGAAAGGATGTTTTCCATGGTGGGGGAGTCAAGGACAAAAGGGCATAGCCTCAGGATAGAGGCTACAGAGATGCAGAAAAATTTCTTTAGCCAGAGGGTGATGAATTTGTCAAATTTATTATCACAGGCAGCTGCGGTGGCCAAGTTGTTGGGTATATTTAAGGCAGAGCTTGATAGGTTCTTGATTGGAAATGGTATCAAAGGTTATGGGGAGAAAGCCAGGGAGTGGGGCTAAGGAGATGAGAAAGGGATCAGCCAAGATTGACTGGCGGAGTAGACCGATGGGCCAAATCACCTAATTCCGCTCCTATGTCATATGATCTTATGGACTATGTACATCTATACTTACATCATCTACAGATGTGCAGTAGAGAGCATCCTATCAAGTCCATCACAGTGTGGTAAGAAAACTGCACTGTGGCGAACAGGAAGGCTTTGCAATGGGTAGTCAAAACTGCCCAATGCATCACTGGCACCAGCCAAGGACATACATACAGAAAGGTGCCAGAAAAGCGTTTATAACCTCAAGAACAATCCTACGCACCCTGTTCATAGACTGTTTGTTCCATTCTCATCAGGGATGAGGCTACGTGGCAACCACACCAGGGCCACCTCACTCAAAAACAGCTACTTTCCGAAACTGTAAGGCTGATCAACACCTCTACCCCCCTAACCCATCCCACTTAAACCCCAACCACCATTACTTTATCATTTCCTGTCAGAGTCACCTTATGTACAGACACTTCTGTGCCTAGTGTCACTTAATGGACATACAATTAATCTATGTATCTAAGCTATCTTAGTTATGTATATTTATTGTGTTTTGTATAATTATTGTGTTCTTCATAATATTGCAGTTCTTTGTGCTGCGTCAGACCTGGAATAATAATTATTTTGTTCTTCTTTACACTTGTGTACTGGAAATAACATAAAAACAATTATGAGGGTTATAGATAGGGTAAATGCAAGCAGGCTTTTTCCACTGAGGTTGGGTGGGACTACAACCTGTGGTCATGGGTTAAGGGTGAAAGGTGAAAAGTTTAAGGGGAACATGAGGGGAAACTTCTTCACTTAGAAGGTAGTGAGTGTGTGGAACGAGCTGCCAGCATAAGTGGTGCATGCAAGCTTGACTTCAATGATTAAGTGAAGTTTGGATAGGTACATGGATGTAGAGTGTATAGAGGGATATGGTCCCGGTGCAAGTCAATGGGAGTAGACAGTTTAAATGGTTTTTCATAGACTAGCTGGGCTTTTCTATGACTCCCTAGACTCTGTGAATATCAAATATCACAGGAAGATGTCAAACATCTACAAGAACTAAGAGATTGGAATGGATATCGAACTCACTGTAGGTGATATCCACTATATTGGGTCAGGGAAAGGGCTGTGGCTCCCTCATATACCAGAACACCAGGGTTTGAGATATTCAGGATTTCACAATAAGCAGTGACAGACACTTGCAGATTGCTGGAACAAGGCAAACTGTGCCTGACATGGTGGCTGTGAAATTCATCGCCAACCTTAACTTCTTTGGCTCAATATCAATCCAGGGCTTGCTGGAGACATCTGCATGGTCTGGCTGGCTGCCACTTACAAATGATTAATGCTTTGTTTGCTAAGGCTGCAATTACGATAAATTTGCTTGTGACAATGTCAATCAGAGTGAAGAGGTGCTTGGGCCCACAGCCGTGACTTGATTACCATAGGCATGAAGTGTCACTAAGTCCATCCAAACACCAATCAAAAAAATTACCAGACCACACTGGAGCATTCAGCAACTGCAAGGGCTTGCATTTCAGCTGGTCTGTAATCATAGATGTCCTGCTCCTTTGAATAAACACAAGAGGTTCTGGAGATGCTGGAATGCTGGAGTAACACAAACAAAATTCCGGAGGAATCAGTAAGTCAGCCAGCATTTATGGAAAGAAATGAACAGTTGGCATTTTGGGCCGAATTCTGACGAAGGGTCTCAGCCTGAAACATCGTTTGTTCATCACTTTCTATAGATACTACCTGATCTGCTCAGTTCCTCCAGGATTGTAAATATGTTACCCTGTTACTTTGTATGTGGGCATGTGGCCAAATGATAAAGGCATTGGACTAGCTACCTGAAGGTCGTGAGTTCGAGCCCCAGCCGAGGGAACGTGTTGTGTCCTTGAGCAAGGCACTTAATCACACATTGCTCTGCGATGACACTGGTGCCAAGCTGTATGGGTCCTAATGCCATTCCCTTGGACAACATTTTACTTACTTTGTATATGTTTACAGGTGCCTTAATCTCTTTGTCCTTCAATAGCTCAAGTTCTCCTATCTCTTAACACCAGCTCTTTTAGCCACATAATTACCATGAATAGAAGAGCAGATCGAAGGGTGAATATACTGTGAGAAGTAACTCATCTCCTGATATCTCAAAGGCTATCTATCATCTACGAGGCATGAGGCAGAAACATGATGGAACACTCTCCTTTTGCTCCATTTTGTTGATAGCAGTGTGTACGAATTTTGTCGCCTGGGAAAAATGCACACACAAGACAACCAATACTTTTATGGGCCTTTAATTCCTTTATCTGTTTTAGATGTTTTAATGCAGAAAGAGGGCATCAAAATAAAAACAACAAAAGGAATTTTAAAAAAATCACTTCCTGCTGTTACAATCTCAGTTTAATTTTGCTCCACACACTTATTACGTGTGCAGTATGAAAATAACTAAAAACAAAACCAATACTGTAGTGGCAATTCTGAAAAAGATAATACAAACATTAGAATTCCACGAGCCCTATACCTTATACACAACATCAAAAATATGAATAAATACATCTCATCCTAATTAAGACGTATACTGACTTTGGCACAGATGTGATTCACTTCCAAACACATATAGGCTATACCCTGAGTTACATGAACAGGATTAACACATTCACATTCAGTCATGAAACAATAAAGTAAGACAAATGTAAACTTTTAGTTTATAGCCTTGTAGTTTAAGGTACTAGAGAGACTAACCTATTCGGTCGATAAGGAACTTTGCACAACTACGCTATCCAGCGCCGATATCTCACTCACGAAAATGTAAAGCATCCACATGTAAAACATGTCAAGTGAGAAATATTCCAGATTTGCAAACAAGAATAAATGAATTTACATAGATATTATCAAATATTATTCACCTTTCCTCACCAAACCTGGGAAAAGCAGCTCCCAGCACTTGATGTTCGTTCTAGAACATTGTAACTCTTCTTTCTACTCCACACATGCATAATAATGACACTGTTTTCTCTTAAAGGCACAGGCAGCTATTTTAGCATTTCCAGGGCGAATACATAAGTGCACTTTAGCAATCACCTGGTTACATACAAAATGAACTGTAATTGGTCTCTACTCCAACAACAGTTCCAAAGAATGACAACATTTACCAGCAAGCAGGGCAAGAGATCAAGATGCATCAGAGTACCACCACCAGCAGAGTCCCCCTCCAATGTGGAAATATATCAATGATTTCTCATCACTGCTGAGTATCATGACATGTTGAGTCTTCGAAAGTCATCCCTTGGAAGTTGTAGGAACAGTTCAATGATGGAGCAAGTGAAGCCATCCCCTCTGGTTCAAGACCCTGATGGTTCATGGATAATAACTTCTCCTGACCCTAGTGTGTTTCCTGAGGCTCCTGTACCCTCTTCCTGAGCAGTGAGAAGAGAGCATGACCTGTGTGGTGGAGCCTCGATGATGGATGCGCTTTCCTGTGACAGCACTCTGCTTAGCTGTGCTCAATGGTGGGGATGGCTTTAGCCGATATGGACTGGGCCGTATGCACTACTTTTTGTAGGATTTTCCATTCGGGGCATTTTGCTTCCATACCCAGGCCTTGATACAATCAGTTAATATACTCTCCACCACATATCTATAAAAGTTTGTAGAGTTTTAGATGACATGCCATATCTTTGCAGACTTCTAAGGAAGTAGAGGTGTTGCCATACTTCCTTCATAATTGCATTTACGTGCTGGGCCCAGGACAGATCCTCTGATGTGATAACAATGAGGAATTTCAAGTTGATTACCCTCCCACCTCTGATCCCTTATCAGGATTGACTCACAGACCTCTGGTTTCCTCCTCTGGAAGTCAAGAAGTAACTCCTTGGTCTTGCTGACTTTGAGTGAGAGGTTGTTGATGTGGCACCACACAGCCAGGTTTTCGATCTCACTCCCTTAGGCTGATTTGTCACCACCTTCCATTTGACCAAAAACAGTGGCATTAGAGCTGTGCTTAGCCTCACAGTCATAAGTATAACGCGAGTAGAGCAAGGGACTACACACACAGCCTTGTGAGGCACCTGTGCAGATAGAAATTGTGGAGGAGATGTTATTGTTAATCTGAACTGACTGGGGTCTGCAAGTGAGGACATCGGGAATCCAGATGCACAAGGAGGTACCGAGGTCTGGGTTTTGAAGTTTATTAATTAGTTTTGAGAGGATGAAAGTATTGCATATCAAGCTGTAGTCAATGAAATGCATCCTAATGTTTGCATCTTCATTGTTCAGATATTTCAGCATTGAGTGAAGAGCCAATGAATTGGGATCTGCTAATTACTTGTTATAATGGTATGCACATTGGAGCAGATCCAAGTCACTTCTCAGACAGGAGTTGGTATGTTTCATCACCAACCTCTCAAAGCACTTCATCACCGTGAATGTAAGTGCTGCTGGACAATAGTCATTGAGGCAGGTTAACATGTTCTTCTTAGGCATCGGTAAAATTGAAACCTGTTTGAAGCAGATGGATACCTCAGACTGCTAAAGTGAGAGATTACAGATATTGGTGAACACCTTGGGCAGATGATCAGCACAGGTCTTTAGTACTCGGCCAGCTACCCCACCTGGGCTGGATTATTTCCATGTGTTCACCCCCCAGAAGGATGGTCTCACGTCAGCTTCAGAGACAGAAATCACAGGGTCATCAGGGGCTGTGAGATTTTCTGAAGGTTCCGCCATGTCTTGACGGACAAAGCAAGTATGGAAGGCATTGAGTTCATGTGGGAGCGAAGCCTTGTTATCATCTATGTCACTTGGTGTCACTTTGTAAGATGTAATAGCATTCAAACTGCCACAGCTGTTGAGTACACTTCAGTGTTTCAAGCTTGGTCCAGAATTATCACTTTGCACATGAGATATTTTTCCCAAGATTGTACCTGGACTCTTGTATCTTGCTTGGTCACCAGACCTGAATGCCATTGATCTGGCACACAACAGGTCTATCCAGGGCTTCGAATTGTGGAAGACTTTGAATGATTTTATGGGGATCCACTCTTCTATGAATGTTTTTATAAAGTCTATGACAACCATTGTGTATTCATTCAGGATCTCTGATAAACACAGCCCAGTCCATTGACTCGAAGCAATCCTGTAACTACTTCTCTGCCTCACGTGACAACCAGCTCCCGTGTACTTCCTTTCAGAGGGATCAATGAGATGGTTCAGATGTCCATTGCTTAAAGGGAATTTGTAGGCCATAGACTGCAGTGAGAGTAGTTCAGAAGCGATACTGTATAGGTAAAAGTTTTGTAAGCAGCCCGTAACACAACTCTGTGGTTTACAGCATCTTGTTAATCTCCCGTGTTAAAGTTGCTTCAAAAATTCTATGATTCTATTGTCCAATTCTGCCTAGCAATTAACAAGACACAAAAAATTGCAGATGCTGGAATCTGGAGCAACTCACAAGAAACTGGAGATAATCAGTGGGTCAGGCAGATCTGTGGAGGGTAAAGGACAGCTGGTGTTCTGGGCCAAGACCCCTCATCAGTCCAGCCAAATGTCCCGACCCAAAATGTCACTTATTCATTTCCCCTCATATAAACTATGCTGCCTGACCAGTTGTTTTCCTCCACCTTTTTTGCATACTGCCCTGAGCAAGGAAGTCTAGTATCCCATGAGCTTTCTTAGTTACTTGCTTTGCCTTCATGCTGTCTTATCTGTGAGACTCATCTATCAGAATCCATAAATCCTCTTGCACCACACAGTTTGCAGTCTCATTCCATGTAAATAATCATTTGCTTTTCTATTCTTACTTCCGGAATAAGGAAAAGAGTGAGAGAAGAGAAAGAGAGAGTGAGAGTGAGATTCTGAGGGACAGTGAGAGAGAAAGTGTGAGAGAGTGTGTGAAAGAGAGAGAGAGAGAGTGGGAGTGAGAGAGAGTAAGTGTGAGGATGTGAGACAAAGAGTGAGTGAGAGACTGAGAGAGAGTGGGAGAGAGTATGTGAGAGAGTGTAAGAGAGTAAGTGAGAGAATGTGATGGAGGGGGGGAGAGAGAGAGAGAGAAGCTTTATTTGACGTATGTAGGAGCTGGTGGTAGACCTGAGGACAGCTAAGGTACCGGTGACCCCTGTTTCCATCCAGGGGGTCAGTGTGGACATGGTGGAGGATTTCAAACACCTAGGGATACGAATTGACAATAAACTGGACTGGTCAAAGAACACTGAGGCTGTCTACAAGAAGGGTCAGATCCGTCTCTATTTCCCGAGGAGACTGAGGTCCTTTAACATCTGCCGGACGATGCTGAGGATGTTCTACGAGTCCGTGGTGGCCAGTGCTATCATGTTTGCTGTTGTGTGCTGGGGCAGCAGGCTGAGGGTAGCAGACACCAACAGAATCAACAAACTCATTCGTAAGGCCAGTGATGTTGTGGGGATGGAACTGGACTCTCTGATGGTGGTGTCCGAAAAGAGGATGCTGTCCAAGTTGCATGCCATCTTGGACAATGTCTCCCATCCACTACATAATGTACTGATTGGACACAGGAGTACATTCAGCCAGAGACTCATTCCACCGAGATGCAACACAGAGCGTCATAGGAAGTCATTCCTGCCTGTGGCCATCAAACTTTACAACTCCTCCCTTGGAGGGTCAGACACCCTGAGCCAATAGGCTGGTCCTGGACTTATTTCCTGGCATAATTTACATATTACTATTTAATTATTTATGGTGCAACTGTAACGAAAACCAGTTTCCCCCAGGATCAATGAAGTATGACTGTGACTATGACTATGACTAGATCAAAATACCACAACATACAGTGAAGTGTGATGTTAGTTCCATATCAAGTTAGTAAAGATTGTGCTGGGCAGCCCATAAGTGTCACCACATGTTGGGCAGCAGCATGGCATGTCCGCAGTTTATAACCCTAACTCATGTATTTGAAAGGTAGGCAGAAACTGGAGCACTCAGAGGAAATCCACGCGATCATGGGAAGAATGTAAAACTCCTCACAGACAGAGGCAGAAATTAAACCCCAACAGTGATCACTGGCACTGTAAAGCGATTAAGCTAACCACGATGTGGCCATGTATGATTCATTTAACCAACCTTGCAATCTCTTTCTTTTCTCCTCACAACTTTTTTAACTTAAAGATCTTTGTACCCTTAGTCTTTTTGGCTGTGAGCCACTCAGACCTTTCATCAAAGTCAGTAGAGATCGGGGGATCCCAACTTTTTTTTATGCCATGGACACCTGCCATTAACCCAAGGGTCCATGGACACCAGTTTAGGAACCCTTGGTATAGACTAAGACCACAGTGCTGATCTCTGTGGCAGCCCATGGATGACTGTTAATCTGCAAATGATTCAAACTCTTTTTTTTCTGTTTGTTAACCACTTCCCTATCTATGTGAAGACATGACTCACAATCCCATGTGCTATGACTTTGTATGTTCCATTTTAATTTTATTTATCAAAACAGCATGGTGGATCCCCTGCTCCTTCTCTTTCTCCTGCGGTCCACTCTCCTCTCCCATCAGATTCTTTCTTCTCCAGCCATTGACTTTTCCCACCCACCTGGCTTCACCTATCACCTTCCACCTAGCCTCCTTCCCCTCCCCACACCTTTTTATTCTGTCATCTTCCCCCTTCCTTCTCAGTCCTGAAGAAGGGTCTCAGCCTGAAACATCGACTGTTTCCATAAATACAGCCTGACCTGCTGAGTTCCTCCAGCATTTTGTGTGTGTTGCTCTGGATTTCCAGCAACTGCAGACTTTCTTGTGTTTATGGTAACAAGCCCTTCTGGTTCAACAAGTTTACAACGCACAGTTACGCCAATGTGACCACTTAATCTTCTCACCCATTTGTCTTTGGAATGTGGGAGGAAAGCCACACGGTCATAGAGAGAACGTAAACACTCCTGACAGGAAGCAGTGGGAATTGAACCCAGCTTGTTGACACTACAATAGTATTACACTACCAGGCTGCCCCATAGCCTTTTTTTGTGGTATTATTTCAAATGTCCTCTGGAAATGACATTACACTATGTCCACTTGCTCTGCTGTGTCCACCCTGTTTGGTACGTTCTCAAGTAACTTTGTCAAGCATGATTTTAAACACAAGGAACTCTACAGATGTTGGAAATCCAAAGCAACACGTACAAAATGCTAGAGGAACTCAGCACTCAGGCAGTACCTATGGAAATGAACAGATAGTTAATGTTTCAGACTGAAACCTTTCTTCTTGAAAGGTAAGGGGGAGACACTAGTACAAAAAGGTTGTGGGGAGACGGAGTGGAATGTGATAGGTGAAGCCAGGTGGGTGATAAAGATCAAACGTTGGAGAAGAAGGAATCTGATAGGAGAGGAAAGTGGGCGAGAGAAGTAAAAGAAGGAGGAAGGGGCTCTGCTTGATGATCCAACAACTTTCAAAATGACATGCCTTATCTTGTTAATAATGGACTCTATCATGTTCAGAGTAACCAGCTTATAGTTTTCTGCTTTCTCTCTTCTCCTTTATTGAATCTCCTGCTGACCTCTGTCTCCGAGCTGGTGCACTGAAGGTCTTCCCTGAGGAGGAGTTGTCCTCACCCTGCTGTATGTCCTCTAAAATGCATGAAGGTTCTAAGGAAGATTAAAGACATTCATTAGAACAGTCACATTAACAAGTATCAGATCTACAGAGCAAAAGGAGTGTAATCAGCACATCATGCCCATGCCAGCTAATGAAGTTAGCCCAACCATTCCCTCATTTCTAACATAGCAGCAGATTCCTTTGTTTTTAAACTTACAATTACCTGCAGAAATAAGCAGAATTTCTGTTGCTATGGCAACCCCAGTTCTATCTAGCAGACTGCTGCTTACAAGCTGAGACAGCCAGATTTCTGATTCAGCATCCCAGTAAACCTCCTGGGATTGACCAGACTGGCTTGAGAATGATAGGATGCAGTCTTTATCAGGCGGGGAGGGTATCAGTTGCTCCTGCCAGGGATACTGTCCCTTTCACATACTCGAGAGTTGGTTGAGATGACATGACTGTCAGTTTACGCAGATTTTTTTTTTATTTACTCAGTGACGCAGTGGCATAGGTGGTCAGCGCAATGCTTTACAGCACTAGTGACCCAGGTTCAATTCTCACCACTGCCTTTAAGAAGTTTGCGTGTTCTCCCTGTTTCCGCATGGGTTTCCTCCGGGTGCTCTGGTTTCCTCCCACAATGCAAAAACGTACCGGTTGGTAGGTTAATTGGGCATTGTAAATTGTCCCATGATTAGGCCAGGCTTAAACTGGGGGAATGCTGGGTAGCACGGCTAGAAGGACTGGGGCGCCTAATCTGTGCTGTATAAAAGAAAAGATACAGCACAGTAACAGGCCCTTCAGGCACAACGAGCCCATGCTGTCCAATTACACCCATATGACCAATTAACCTACTAATCTGTAAATGTTAGGAATGTGGGAGGAAACCAGAGCAACTGGAGGAAATTCACACAGTCACAGTAAGAATGTACAAACTCCTCACAGACAGCGACAAAACTGATCCTGGTTTGCTGGTGTTGTAACAGCGTCACGCAAACTGATACCCTACCATGTCGCCTAGTTATGTTCCAGTTTCCATAAACAGCATTTACCTGTAGCTGAATGGAATGAGGGGCTTTCCTTATCACAACTGCTCCTGTTTTGGTGTCCTACAAACTACCCCCCCTACCCAAAGACTCAAAAACAGTTACTGTCCCCAAGCAGCAAGACTGATCACACCTCCACCTCTTAATTCCACCATTACTTTATTATTTCTCATCAGTCACCTTATGTATAACCTAGCATCACTTTATGGGCATACAATCAATCTATGTATATAAATCACTGTATGAGAGGCTGATAAATTTGCTAAATGAAATATCATAACCGGGAAATACCTGAGGAAATGAGCAAATCTGTATTTATTGCACTGCCGAAAAAACCCAACGCAATTGAATGTGAGTTCCACCGCACAATTTGTTTGATGAGTCATGTTGTGAAAGTCCTGCTGTGAATCATCATGATGAAAGCAAGAAAAAACACGAAACCAGAGACTGCACAAAAGCAGTGCGGCTTCATTGCGGACAGTGAAACACGAAATGCAATCTTTGTCCTTAGAATGATTTTGTGAGCATGTTATAGAGGTCCATAAAGACCTATATCTATGTTTCAATGATTATACCGAAGCTTTTGATAAGCTGAGACATGAAGGGATTATAAAAATCCTCCAGATTCGGACATTGACGGGAATGATATTAGAATCATCAGAAATTTGTATTGGCAGGAATAAGAACTGAAAATGAGACAAATGATTTTGTCCAGATTAAGAGAGGAATCAGACAGCATTGTGTTCTCTCTCCCAAACTAATCAACCTTTATATTGAGAAGATTCTAAGAGAAAATTGCAGTATTCCAGGCATGATAATTAGTGGTATAATTTGAACAACGTGCGATATGCAGAAGGCACAGTGCCGATAGCTACTTCTAAAAAGAAGCTTCAAGATATACTGGATAAAGTCATTGAAGAAAGTGCAAAGAGAGAATTGGCCATCAACTGCAAAAGACTGAATGTATGGTTGTCACAAAGAAGAAAGAAATACAGAAATGTGAACCAAAAGTGGGCAATGAAACCAACATGGAAGTTCAATTACTTAGGGAGCACAATAACATCTGACCGTAGAGCTGAGGCTGAAATTAGAAGGACTGGGATGCTAGATACACATTTGAGTGTTTGAGCAAGAGACAAAAGAATAAGTTGGTTTCAATGGGTACGAAACACAAAGTATTGCAAGTTCTGCATTCATTCCACACTAACAAACGGAAGTGAATGTTGGACATTATCAAGGAAAAATGACGAAACACTCGAAGCTGCAGTAATGTGGATTTTGAGAAAAATGATGAAAATATCATGGAAGGATAGAGTAGTGTTGCAAAAAGCAGGAATAAGAGGAGAGCTGATATCATCAATCAGGAAATGGCAGCTGGAATTTCTGGGATATGTGCTGAGGAAAGAGAAGCTCAACACCTTACAGTGATGGGAAAAAGTCAGTCACAGTCAACAGAGCATGGCATTCAGGAGTTACATCAAGGGATGGGCAGGCAAAGGTTTTGGAGAGCTTATTGGAACTTCTCAGATTAAAGACAAATAGAAGACTATGATCACCCACAATGTACAACATGACACATAATGAGGATGATTAAACTGAGTTATGTATTTGTACCTATTTTGTGCTGTTTTAGTACTATTATTATCATGTTCTTTATCTCTTGTGTTGTTTTTTGTGCTGCATCAGATCCAGATAACAGTTATTTTGTTGTCCCTACACTTGTGTACAGGAAATGACAATAAACAGTCCTCATTCTTGAATTGATGAGACCCCAGATGTAAAGGAAACCAATCAATTAAGTAAATCCCCATAGTCCTTGTAATGACTATTGAGATGGTGGGCAAATCTGTCCATGAACAAAGAGCTGGTGACTAGTTTACTGCAGTCTGGGAGATACTCTGTTTAACTAATGGTAAGGAATCAGAGATATTGGATTTTGCATCTTATCTGTGAGTCAGCAGAGCCTTTTGTAATAGATGTAGGTGTCTGTTACAGAGTGCCAGGAATAGTGTAGTCTTATGATACAATGCTCTTCATTAAAATCCACAAGTGTAGTTGCATCCGCCCTCTCATCTGCTGTCTTCCCTTCGGCTGCTCTGGTTAGTTATTGAGCCTGCTGCTGCTGCTCCAACATCCAAAATAAACAGGCTACCAACAGTTGGACAGGACTTACTCAGAGCCTACATTATAAAATGGGGAAGAAGTGTTCTGTAAGATGAAAATTCACCTGAAAAAAATCATCGTCTTACAAGTGGTTGCTCCTTAATGTACTAACACTGTGTTTCTGAGAGACCTATCCCATTAGATTTTACTAGTGGGTTACCAAAGCTTCAGTCTGGTTTGCATAGCTCACACATTTCCCTTAAGAACAAGAACAGTGTCTGGTTAAATTGTGAGCTGGAAGTTAGAGGACGTAAGGTGACTTTAACTTTTTGCCGGTCCTCTTCATTTTAGGTTGGGCATGGAGAAAATCAAGTCCATAGTGAACTAGTCCCACTCTGTGGTAGGAATAGCATTTCATTTACCAAACTGACAGAATAATCAAATAAGTTTTTTTGTTTTTAGAGAGGGTCTGACAGTTGGTTGGTTTGTTGTCCCCTGAGCACCCTACATTGATACTACAGATACTACAACACTACAGAAAATGATTCTGTCACGTTAGACAGTTGCAAAAAAAATAGTGTAGATGCCAACAGTGCCCTCTAATGTACAGCGGTATACCTCCCAGTGCTGTAAACTGCAAACCTCTAAACTTCTGTAGTCTACAGCATTAATTTTATGCCAACACATGGGGAAAAAATCAGTGTTGCATGAAAATCCAAGAATTTATTAAATATAATTATTCTCATAACTATTGTTAACTATGCAGTAAAACTTGCAGAGGCTATGGAAAATCTTTATCAAAGCATGGAAATGTAGACCATACTGAAAAATTTTGACCCTTTCTATGCCAGAAAAAACTGAGATTCCTTTTTGCTGGCCAAGAAACAGTTTCATATTGTGTCTGCAGTTGTTGTCCACAACTGAGTATTTTAAATCAATGCTATGTTATTCATTGATCAGTAATTGTGTATCAAACTGGATATCATTTTCCATTAAAAATAACGGCAAGTCTGAGTGTGAGCACAGAGAACATTGTTTTTGAAATCCAGGTACATCAGGCAAAAGAGGGAATGTGAAGCACTGACCTGAAAAATTCAATCTGACCAACAATACAAAAAAAAAATGTATGACCTATTATTTCGGTAGCTGTTAGGTTTTCACAGTTGTTTTACAATTATTTTTATGATATTTGTAGCCTTCAGACACATATATAGCAGTCATGTACCTGATGTTTGCCTCAACAATAATACAAATGCTGGCATTGTTCACGGTTTTTGTAGAAGAAAATACAATAACAAGACGTGCAATTAATGAGAAGATTGGAGATAGACACTTAATTACCTCTTTGTGGATTTGCGGTCTGTGGATTAGACTCTACAGTTCATGTTATGATGTGTTTCTGGTTTCTGGTTGCTCCTTTTTTTTTGCTATTTTGTGCAATTCTGACTTTGCAGCCTGCAGTCAACAAACAACACAGAACTAATTGAACTGGAATAAACTAAACTGAATATTACTAGACTGTCTCGAGGACTGTGGTCTGATGTTTGGTACTCTGCGTGTGTTTTTGCTCGCTGTTGCCATTTGTGCAATATGTTCTCTTTTTGTTTGCTTTGAGGTTTGATGTTTTCTTTGAGCAGGTTCCTTGGTGTTTCTTCTTCATGGCTGTTTGTGGGAAGACAAATCTCTGGATTGTATTCTGCATGCACACTTTGTTAATAAATGTGCTTTGAATTTTAAACTCTTTTGCACCAGTAATTGGACTTTTCTTTTAAATCTCATAAGGTGCATAACATTATAGTGCTTAGTTAGTAATTACTTATCAAATTGTTTGATCTGGCAAATTCAGGTGTAAGCAAATAGCTAACCTAAGACCATAAGATATAGGAGCAGAATAAGGCCATTTGGCCCATCAAGTCTGCTCTGCCATTCCATCATGGCTGATTTATTATCCATCTCAATCCCATTCTCCTGCTTTCTCTGTGTAATCTTTCAACTCAGACAGTTGAAGAAGTTTGGTATAGGCCCCCAAATTCTAAGGACTTTCTACAGGGACACAATTGAGAGCATCCTGACTGGCTGCATCACTGCCTGGTATGGGAACTGTACTTCCCTCAATCACAGGACTCTGCAGGAAGTGGTGCAGACAGCCCAGCGCATCTGTAGATGTGAACCTCCCACTATTCAGGACATTTGCAAAGACAGGCATGTAAAAAGGGCCTGAAGGATCATTGGGAACCCAAATCACCCTAACCACAAACTGTTCCAGCTGCTACCATCTGGGAAACAGCACTGTAGCATAAAAGCCAGAACTAACAGGCTCTGGGACAGCTTCTTCCACCAGGCCATCAGACTGATTAACTCATGCTGACACAACTGTATTTCTTTGTTATATTGACTATCCTGATGTACGTACTACTTATTATAAATTACTATAAATTGCACTTTGCACATTTATACGGACGCATAATGTAAAGATTTTTACTCCTTAGGTATATGAAGGATGTAAGTATTAAAATCAATTCAATTCCATTCAGTCTTCGATGCTTTGATTAATCAAGAACTTGTCAACCTCCACTCTAGGTATACCCAATGACTTGGCCTCCACTGCAATCTGTGGCAATGAATTTCAGATTCACCATCCTCTGGCTAAAGAAATTCCTCTTCATCTACATTCTAAATGGTCATCCCTTTATTCTGAGGCTGTGCCCTCTGATCTTAGACTCCCCCACTGAAAGAAACATCCTCTCAACATCTGCTTTATCTAGGCCTTTCAATATTCAGTAGGTTTCAATGAGATCCACCCTCATCTACTACACTTCAGTAAGTACAGGCCCAGAGCCATCAAACACTCCTCATGTGTTAACCCTTTCATACCCGGAATCATTCTCTTGAACCTCCTCTGAACCTTCTCCAATGTCAGCACATCCTTTCATAAATACGGGGCCCAAAACTGCTCACAATACTCCAAGTGAGGCCTCACCAGTGCCTTATAAAATTCCTAACAGTGTAAATCCTTAATTATTGCCAAAGGGTTCATTTTAGAATTTAATTGTATCAATGAGGCATCCATTTTTTTTTAGTATTTAAATAGAGTTATGCAGCATGGACAAAGATCATTCTGCCGACCAAGTCCAGATCAATCAATGGGGACCTCTCAATTAACTGTTAGTGTCACAATATCAACCTTGCACTCAACATCAGCAAGACCAAAGAATTGACTGTAGACTTCGGGAAGGGGAAGTCAGAAGAATATACACTAATCCTTACTGAGGTGTTAGCAGTGGAAAGGGTGAGCAGTTTCACGTTCCTGAACATCAGCATCTCAGAGGATCTAACTATGCCCAACATATTGATGCAATGACAAGCAAAGCATGCGGTGGCTGTGTTTTATTGGGAGTCTGAGGAGATTTGGTACATCATGAAATACTTCAGCGAATTTTGACAGATGTATCATAGAGAGCAATTTGTTATGCCTGCACTGCACTGCTGCCACAATACAACAAATTTCATGACAAGTCAGTGATAATAAAATGATTTTGGTTCTGAGTTCCTTCTCCTGGCATTTGACACATACCATCTATGCCTAAGTGATTCAAGTCCCCATCTAGCTACTTTTTAAATGTTGCCAGTAGCTCTGCTGCCACCACTCTGTCAGACAGTGTATTCCAAATACTCACCAAAGTTCAGTTCAAGTTTCAAAGTTCAAAGTAAATTTATAATCAAACTACATATATATCACCATATACAACCCTGAGATTCATGAACGGCCATTGTTTGGCATGCAAGGGCTCAGCCTAAGAGCTTCACTTGCCTTCAGAGGGCTGAGATTTTGTGGCTCTGGAGACAGGCAGATCGAAGTTCGGTGTCACGGTAGGAGATCGGTGTGTCCTCAGGGGAGTCAGAAGATCTACAGATTTGTCCCAAGAGACCCGAGATCTTTGGGCACAGAGCTCGGAAGAAGTGACACAATGGACTTTTAACATCGTAAACCAGCGTGTTTTGTTATGTCTCCCCTCTCGCTGTGAAATGGAGATACGTCTTTCCCCCTTATAATGGAGAGAGGGAGATTGTAGTACGTCGAATACTGGGTGAACAAGTAGTCTTTGGGATAAACACAAGTCTGTGACTTTGTTGTTGCTTTGCTCACACTTGAGAGCTCAGTAGCGGGTTCCGACGCTTCTTTTGCTGGTGGGGGGAGGGGGATTGTTGCTTGCTGCCGCTTATGCACAGGAGGGAGGGGAGCTGGGGGGGACTTTGGGGTTCTACCATTTAACTGTCATTCATTCTTTGGGTGCACTCCTCTGTTTTCATGGATGTTTGCGAAGAAAAAGCATTTCAGGATGTACAAACGGTATATTGTATACATTTCTCTGACATTAAATGAAACTTTGAAATCTTTGAAACCTTTGAGATTCATTTTTGTGTGGGCATTCACAGTAGATACAGGAAATGAGATAGAATCAAAGAAAGACTGTCCCTTACAGGACAGACAATCAACATGAAAAAGATAACAAACTCTGCAAGTACAAAAATAAATAATAATGATAATAATAGGTTTGAAACTGATCTGGAAAATTTACAAAGAAAATTATGAACTGAAATGACAAACTTTGAAAGTGCTATGTACTTAGATTAGCACTACCTAAGATAGAAGGAGGAAGCAGAATAGCAGAAAAAAATTTACACTACAGTCATATAAAACTCCTAAGAATATATTTTTGTCAGCGCAAACAGGATTCAGTAATCCACATGTGCATACGCAATTCTGACAGGAAGTATACACACCACCAAACTTAAAGAGAGCACAACCCAAAAATATGAAAAAATTATCACTATTGAAGAAAAAGTTAACCAATGGAAGAGCATGACCCTCCATGGAAGACATCCCCACGATCTGAGCAAACTCGATGTCGGCAAGGAAGCATTGAACGTCTTGCTCAGAGTTGGAGACCTTTTCCCAGAAACAGAAGGGTTCCTTGTGCCAATTCAGGACCAGGTGTTTAACACAAAAAATTATCAAAACAAATTCAAGACAATAAATGCAGAAAAAGTCAAGAGAAACCAGAAACAATCCAACACATTATAAGATACTGTAGCAATTTAACTCAATTTGATCACTTACTCAGGCATAATCAAGTGGCTAACATTATTCACCAAAATCTTGCTTTAGAATATGAATTCATAAAAGACACCATACCTTACTATAAATACAAGCCAGATCCAGTATTACAGTTAGAGTGTGACAAATTATATGATGACTGATCCATTATTACAGAAAGAACAATCCATAATAACTGTCTGGATATAATATTACATCATAAATAAGCAAGAAGAATGTAATAGATATAGCTATTTCAAACACCCATAGCATACAGAAATCGTTAAGTGAAAAACACCAGAAATATGTTGAATTAAAAATGAATTTGAAAGACTATGGAACATGAATAGGGTACCACGGTAGCACAGTGCTTTACAGTACAGGAGACACAGGTTCAATTTCTACTGCAGCCTGTAAGGAATTTGTATGCTCTCCCCATGACTGCATGGGGTTCCTCCCACAGTCCAAAGATATACCAGTTGGTAGGTTAATTGGTCATTGTAAATTGTCCCATGATCAGGCGAGATTAAAATTGGGGGATTGGTGGATGGTGCAACTTGAGAGGCCAAAGGGGCCTATTCTATGCTGTATCTCAATAATTTAAAATGAAATAAATATATAACGAGCAAGTGTGGATATTGGGGCACTCGAAAATGATGTTGGAGAAGTTGTAGTGGGATCAAAAAAAATGATGGACAAACTTAGTAAGTATTTTGTGTCAATCTTCACTGTGGAAGACACCAGCAATATGCTAGAAATTCAAAAGTGTCATGGGGCGAAAGTGAGTGCAGTTGCTATTACTAAGGAGAAGGTGCTAGGGAAGCTGAAAGGTCTGAAGGTAACTACGTCACCTGAATCAGATGGAATAACCCCCAGAGTTCTGAAAGAGATAGCTGAAGAGATTGTGGAGGCATGAGTAATGACCTTTCAAGAATCACTAGATTCTGGCATGGTTCCAGTGGACTGAAAAAATTCTAACGTCACACCACTCTTTAAGAAGGGAGGGAGACAGAAAAAAAGCCTGATTTCGGTGGTTGGGAAGATGTTGGAGTCCATTATTAAGGATGAGGTTTTTGGTTTCTTGATAAAATAGTCCAAAATCGGCATGGTTTCCTTAAGGGAAACCCACCTGACAAATCTGTTGGAATTTTTTGAGGAAATAACAGGTCGGATAGACAAAGGAGAGTCTGTGGATATTATTTACTTGGATTCCTGGAAGGCCTTTGACAAAGTGTCACACAAGATAAGAGTCCATGGTATTACAGGAAAGATACTGGTGTAGACAGAAGATAGGCTGACGGGCAAGAGGCAAGGAGTCAGAATAATGGAGCCTTTTCTGGTTGGCTACTGGTGGCTAGTGGTGTTCCACAGGCATTGATGTTGGGACTGTTTTTTCATGCTATCTGTCAATTACAGAATTGATAGCTTTGTGGCCAAGTTTGCAGATCATATGAAGATAGCTGAAGGGGCAGTTTGTGTTGAGGAAGTAAGGAGTGTGCAGAAGGACTTAGACAAATTGGGAGAATTGGGAGAAGTGTATGGTAATAGATAGTGGTTGAAGGAATAAAGGTGTCGATTATTTCCTAAAGAAAGACAAAAATCATAGGTGTAAAGCAATCTGGAAGTCATTGTACCGAAAGATTAACTTGCAGGTTAAGTCGGTGATAAGGACGGCAAATACAATGTTAACATTCATTTCAAGAGGACTAGAATATAAAAGCAAGGATGTAGTGCTGAGACTTTATAAGGCATTGCTCAGACAACACTTGGAGTATTGTGAGCAGTTTGGAGCCCCTCATCTGAGCAAAGCTGTGCTGGTGTTGGAGAGGGTCCAAAGGGGATACACGAGGAGGATTCGGGGAAAGTAAGTATTAAAGTGTGAGGGGCGTCTGATGGTTCTGGGCCTGTACTTGCTGGAGTTTAGAAGAATAATGGGGTATCTCATTGAAACCTATCGCATGTTGAAAGGCCTAGATAGAGTGGAAATGGAAAGGATGTTTCCTATGGTCCATAGGGTTCCCAACCTGGGGTGCAGGGACTTCTTGTTTGGTGGTATTGGTCCATGGCATTAAAAAGGATGGGTACACCTGCTTTGATAGGTGAGTCCAGGACCAGGAGGTGCAGCCTCGGAATGGAGAAATGTCCATATAAAATAACAATGAAGAGAATTTCTTTAGCCAGAGGGTAATGAATCTGTAGAATTCATTGCTACAGATGCCTATGGAGGCCAAAGTGGAGGTTGACAGATTTTTGATTAGCCAAGGACTCAAAGGTTATGAGGAGAAGGCAGGAGAATGGGGCTGAGAGGCATAATAAATCAGCCAGGATGGAATGGCGGAACAGACTAGATGGGCTGAATGGCCTATTTTTGCTGTTATATCTTATGATCTTATGAAATGTAAACATTCTATTAGTTATGTTTCTGGCCCTATCTTAATATGCAATTCTGAATAAGTGCATAGCCCTCACCTTATCTCCACAATGATGCTCCTTCAGTAAAAAATTAGGCTTCTCTTTTGCAGGTTCATTGGAGATTCATGGCACGAACTAGTGAAGGTAATAAGTCATTCTGAAGACAAAATGCATGATGGCTGCATGGTATCTGTGTTGCAAAGTTTACATTGTTCTCCAAACTGATGAACTAATCAATCTCACCATTGATCAGGGATGACAACATTTTGATTTGCTGAATAGTGTTACCTCCTCATTGGGATGCAAACTATGAGATGGCTAAGGAGATTGATCCAGTCTTTTTCCACTCTGTGCTCTCCTCTCCTCCAGCAGGGAAAGGACCAGTTATTCAGAATATTTAATGCTTTATGTTCATCCAGCGGATGGAGTTTTGTTGAATGTAATCTACTTCAGGATGGGTAGAAGTAGCAGATGGATAGGGGCAATTATGAAGAACATTATGATGTCATTGGTTTGAAAAGGTAGTATGATGCCTGAGGTCATATACACAGCTAAATAAGAGCGAGACTCCAATCTCCAATTCTGCTTGTGTTTCCCAATGGCTCTGAAGGCCTAGCATCATACCAGAAGAGGCATCTGCAAACCAGAAGTGATCTACAAACATCTCACATCAGTTCTATGAGGTCTCATTCTCAACTTTCCACTCCAGCTCTAACAAGTTCATCCTCACCTTATGTCTTGGAGTTGAGATAATATCCGTAAGTTCACTTCATGATTACTGTAAAGAACTTAAGGGTAAACCCAGAAGCAAATTCGTAAGAGTTGGATGACCTAAAATGTTACTGATGGATGTTTTAAAACTTTCTGGTTTTCTCGACAATATCAAAAAACTCAATACTCTATGAATCTCTTCATTAATATCAGCCTCCTTGTTTCACAATCCACTTGACTGAGGACATATTCAGCTACTTCTCCTGTTCACATATGCCTTTGATCTCTCATGGATGGTGTTATTTATCCTACCACTCTAAACTTTCTGGAAATAGAAACATAGAAAATAGGTGCAGGAGTAGGCCATTCGGCCCTTCGAGCCTGCACCGCCATTTATTATGATCATGGCTGATCATCCAACTCAGAACACCGCCCCAGCCTTCCCTCCGTACCCCCTGACCCCCGTAGCCACAAGGCCATATCTAACTCCCTCTTAAATATAGCCAATGAACTGGCCTCAACTGTTTCCTGTGGCAGAGAATTCCACAGATTCACCACTCTCTGTGTGAAGAAGTTTTTCCTAATCTCAGTCCTAAAAGGCTTCCCCTCTATCCTCAAACTGTGACCCCTCGTTCTGGACTTCCCCAACATCGGAACAATCTTCCTGCATCTAGCCTGTCCAATCCCTTTAGGATCTTATACGTTTCAATCAGATCCCCCCTCAATCTTCTAAATTCCAACGAGTACAAGCCCAGTTCATCCATTCTTTCTTCATATGAAAGTCCTGCCATCCCAGGAATCAATCTGGTGAACCTTCTCTGTACTCTCTCTATGGCAAAGATGTCTTTCCTCAGATTAGGGGACCAAAACTGCACACAATACTCCAGGTGCGGTCTCACCAAGGCCTTGTACAACTGCAGTAGTACCTCCCTGCTCCTGTACTCAAATCCTCTCGCTATAAATGCCAGCATACCATTCGCCTTTTTCACCGCCTGCTGTACCTGCATGCCCACTTTCAATGACTGGTGTATAATGACACCCTGGTCACGTTGCACCTCCCCTTTTCCTAATCGGCCACCATTCAGATAATAATCTGTTTCCCTATTTTTGCCACCAAAGTGGATAACTTCACATTTATCCACATTAAATTGCATCTGCCATGAAATTGCCCACTCACCCAACCTATCCAAGTCACCCTGCATCCTCTTAGCATCCTCCTCACAGCTAACACTGCCACCCAGCTTCGTGTCATCCGCAAACTTGGAGATGCTGCATTTAATTCCCTCATCCAAGTCATTAATATATATTGTAAACAACTGGGGTCCCAGCACTGAGCCTTGCGGTACCCCACTAGTCACCGCCTGCCATTCTGAAAAGGTCCCGTTTATTCCCACTCTTTGCTTCCTGTCTGCTAACCAACTCTCCACCCACACCAATACCTTACCCCCAATACCGTGTGCTTTAAGTTTGCACACTAATCTCCTGTGTGGTACCTTGTCAAAAGCCTTCTGAAAATCCAAATATACCACATCCACTGGTTCTCCCCTATCCACTTTACTAGTTACATCCTCAAAAAATTCTATGAGATTCGTCAAACATGATTTTCCTTTCACAAAACCATGCTGACTTTGTCTGATCATTTCACCACTTTCCAAATGTGCTGTTATCACATCCTTGATAACTGACTCCAGCAGTTTCCCCACCACCGACGTTAGGCTAACCGGACTATAATTCCCTGGTTTCTCTCTCCCTCCTTTTTTAAAAAGTGGAGTTACATTAGCCACCCTCCAATCCTCAGGAACTAGTCCAGAATCTAACGAGTTTTGAAAAATTATCACTAATGCATCCACTATTTCTTATCCAATACTTCAGTAGTAAGTTATAGATACTGTTCCTTTAGACCTGGACACAAAGTCCCATTCTAGTTGACCCACAGAGTGTGCTGTTTAAACAGCAATCTAGTGCACTTCTTCCCTTCCTTTCCAATCCCAAAGAAGGATCTCAGACTGAAACATCAATGGTTTACTCTTTTCCATAGATGTTGCCTGGCCTGTTGAGTTCCTCCAACATTTTGTGTGTGTTGCTTCAGTTATCTAATGGATTCAGCTATTCCCACCTCAGTTCATCTGCGAGGTTCCTTGAGCCCTAGTAAATCCAGCCTGGAGCCTTTAAATGTAACACTCTGATTGCATTTGATATAATGATCCTCATCAATATAATTTGTCTTCAAGAGATGACACATTCCAAGTGGACAAGAAGCAATGCTGTTTCAATTATTGTCTGTTCCACATTGATCTTTTCAGCAGGGTGTTGGAGAGAGATGGGGCAAGATCAAAGTAGAGTCCTCATTTCAGTAAGTACTTCAAATGAGCAATCTAATTACAAATTGTTCAAATATTACCTGCACATAAAAACTTCATGCAATTTTACTTAATTGCAACCCAAACTGCCAACAGTCTCTTTCACCAATGCCAAAACTCTCTAGTTATTGGTTTAACAACTGGAAACTGAAACTCCAGTTTCAATTCGATCTACTTAATAGAATGCAGAATTGCTTGCTGGTTTATTTATTTTAATTTAGCAATACAGTGCAGAGTAGGCCCTATTGGCCCTTCGAACCATGCTGTCCTAGCAAACCTCGACAACCCCAGTTTCAACCTAAGTTGTCACGGGCCAACTTACAATGACCAATTAATTTCATACATCTTTAGATGTACCTGGTACATCTTTGGCCTGTGGAGAGAACTGGAGCACCTGGGGAAAAGCCATGGATTACACATGGAGTACGTACAGACTCCTTACAGACAGCGCTGGAATTGAACTTCCAAACTCCAGAACAGCCCAACCTGTAATAGCATTGCACCAACTGCTTTGCTGCCATGGTGCCTGAAGCACCTTCAAAAACTCCAAAAGACTGAAGTTGGGTAAAATACTGAAAGGCTTTTATTGGCTGTACAATACGACCTCCATGCTGAGTGTCTGCCCGCGGACTGAGGGGGAGGGGCAAGGTGAAATCACCTTTATTCAGGATCTGTGGAAGGAGCCACAGGGGCAGTCAGCAGAGGGGCGTGTCCAGATTGTTAACCCAGTTACAACATATATATGGTTTACCACAGTGCCCATCCATGCCATGATAAATCCGTATTCCATGTAAAATGAATTGCTAAGCGCAATGGGAATGACTGATTAGTAATTTTATAATACCTGGCTTTTTGCTGACATAACAGATCTCAACCCAATTAAGGCTTAATATCTAATGGAAGACTGCTGTTAGAATTGGATTAACAAATCTGATATGTTTGTGGATCAATGCCATAATATGGAAGAAATTTGATTTGTCTCACCACAGAAGTAAATATGTGTGGCCAGTTATATTTGAATAAGCTAGAATGCACCACGCTGGGAAAGGCAGTTAATCAAAGTTCAAAGTCCAAAATAAATTTATTATCAAAGTACACATATGTCACCGTATACAACCCTAAGACTTATTTTCTTGTGGGCATACTTAATAAGTCTATAGAATAATAGCCATAATAGAATCAATGAAAGACTGACCAACTTGGGCATTCGAACAGAGCGCAGAAGAGAACAAACTATGCAAACACAAAAAGAAAAAAAATAATAATAATACTAAAATCCAGACACATCTGTACCCAGATGTGAGTACAGATCAAGCATCATCCATAAATTTGTTATATTGCTACTTTAATACTGGTTATATGGCTGTCATGCATCTGAGTTGTGCTTTTGTACTGCTGGACATTGCCTGTACTGGTTGATTACTTGATTTTATTTATTGTTTATTTACTTTATTTGTTGTTTTATAACATTGAGTACAAGAGTTGCAAACTCATTTTCGCTGTATTGGTGCATGACAAATTGTACTATGCAATGACAATAAAGATATTTCAGTTCAGAACTGGGTGGTGCTCTGGTCAGCATGTTAGAAGCAGCTGAGACTAAAACGTGGCTGTAGGTATGAAAAGCAATACCCTTTCACTTCAGAAGAGGAGAAATGTCAACGGAACAGAGTGATATGGCCACTGTCTGGGGATCGTCAGGGCATGCCTGGAACAGGCACTGGTCATGACAGTAATCGAACCGCTAGTGATGCACTGCTGAAGAGGCGGGTAGGCACCAGCAATGCCGAATAGATGCAGCCAGCATTCAAAGTGGCCCACCAGCACCACAGACTGTGATTGCTGCAAGTGTTCACAGGGAGGTAGACCACTTACAGCTGAGACTGCTCCAACAGTTAAGAGAAGAAAGACACGCACAAAATAGCCATTTGAAGTAAGCACATTCATAAGGCGTGTGTATTATTGAATAATGGAACCTGAGACATGCAAGGATACAGGGAAAACTTCATCAACAGTTACACAGTAATATCTATGTAAATCTTCAGAAAGCCACAATACTACAATAGTCCAAAAGTTCCTAGAAATTGAAAAATGGGCATGCGTGGTTATGACCGTACCTCAGGTTTTACTAGCTTGAGCTGAGAAAAAATAAACAATAAGAAAATAATAATATATAAGCAATAAATATTGAGAACATGAGATGAGAAGTCCTTGAAAGTGAGTCCATTGGTTCTGGGAAGATTTCAATAATGGGGCACGTGAAGTTGAGTGAAGTTATCCCCTTTGGTTCAAGAGCCTGATGGTTGAGGAGTAGTAACTGTTCCTGAACCTGGCGGTGTGAGTCCTGAGTTCTTGTACCTTCTTCCTAACGGCAGCAGTGACAAGAGAGCATGGTGGGATACCTGATGATGGATGCTGCTTTCCAGCAGTGGTATTTCATGTTGATGTGCTCAGTCGTGGGGAGGACTTTATCCGTGATGGACTGGACCATATCCAGTACTCTTTGTAGAATTTTCCATTCAAGGACACTGGTGTTTCCATAACAGGCTGTGACGTAACCAGCCAATATACTCTCCACTACACAACTATAGAATTTTGTCAAAGTTTTAGATGTCATGTTGAACCTTCGCAAATTCCTAAAGAAGTAGAGACACTGTTATATCTTCTTCATAATTGCTCTAATGTGCTGGGCCAAGGGCAGATCCTCTGAAATAATAACTCAAAGTAATTTAAAGTTTCTGACCTCTCCACCTCTGATCCTTCGATGACAACTGGCTCATGGACCTTTGGTTTCCTTCTCCTAAAGTCAATAGCCAGCTCCTTGGTCTTTCTGATATTGAGTAAGAAGTTGGTGTTATGACACCATTCAGCCAGATTTCTCCCTCCTGTATGCTGATTCAGCACCACCTTTGATTCAACCGAGGACAGTTGTATCGTCAGCAAACATGAATATGGCATTGGAGCTGTGCTTAGCCACAGAGTCATAAGTGTAAAGCGAGTAGAGCAGGGGGCTAAGCACACAGATTTGTGGTGCACCTGTGCTGATGGAGATTGTAGAGGAGATGTTGTTGCCAATCCAAATTGATTGGGATCTGCAAGTGAGGAAACTGAGGATCTAATTGCACAAGGAAGTATTGGAGCCAAAGTCTTGGAGCTTATTGATTAGTTTTAAGGAGATGATGGCATTGAATGTTGAGCTGTAGTCAATAAAGAGCATCTTCATGTATGTATCTTTGCTGTCCAGATGTTCCAGGGTTGAGTGAAGACCCAATGAGATGGCATCTGCTGTGGACCTGCCACTCTGGTGCACAAACCGGAGTGGATCTAAGTTACTTTTCAGGAAGGAGTTGATATGTTTTATCACCATCACAAAACACTTCATCACCGTGGATTTAAGTGCTACTGTACGATAGTCATTGAGACAGGTCACTATGCTCTTCTTGGGCATCGGTACAACTGAAGCCTGCTTGAAGCAGGGTGGCACCACACACTGCTGAAGTGGAGAGTTTAAGGATCTCAATGAACACTCCAGCCAGTTGATCAGCACAGGTCTTTAGTACTTGGCCAGTAGCCATTTGGGTCAAATGCTTTTCATGGACTCCCCCTCCTGAAGGATGCTCGCACGTCAGCCTCTGATCTGAAGTCATCGGATTATCGGGGATGTGGGGGTTTGTGGTGGTTCCTCCATGTTTTGATGGTCAAAGTGAGCATAGAAGGCATTGAGCTCACCTGGAAGCGAAGCTCTGCTGTCACCTATGTCGCGTGATGGAACTTTATAAGAGGTGATGGTATTCAAGCCCTGCCACAACTGTCGAGCATCCTTCGTTGATTCAAGATCATGAGTACGTTATGGATCAATTGTACAACAACCCACAACAGCACCTTAGGGCAGAATTTAGTATGAAATTACATCCAACATTACTAACGTTAAAGGTATTGAGGACACTGAAATGAAAAATACCCACAGAAGGTATTGGTTCCAGTAAGATTCAGTCACAATTCAGTCTACGGCATCAGCCAAAAGTGTTGTTGTCTTTTTTAAACCATTACGGAACCTTGATAAAAACATCCATGTCAATTAAATAGGAAATATGTTTTTAAGTGGAGTGTATGTGGTGTCCAAGGAAAAGTAGCAGCTTTGGTGAAGGGGCTTGTTGTATCCATTCTGGAGCAGCTCATTCCCCACCAGACGCTCAGCGCTCACCTGTGGCTCTATGTAACTGTTTGCATGCCACAGCCACCACAACCCTGTACACTGCTTCAACAGGTGAGTTAAACCAGGCGAGGGTCGCCAGAAGCCTCATACCCCAGTGAGATAGGGACATGCCTGTCCGAGCATGCGAAGTCAGCTCTGGATGAGATCGACAATGAGATCTAACAGCCGGGAAGACAGCACTGCGACACTCCATGGAGAGCGAAGGGCATGTCAAGGCACTGAAGTCATCATGGCCATTCACTGCAACCAAACAAGAACTCAGTTTGTGATACTTGTTCATGCCATTGGACCCAGACTTCTGAGGTTGACAGAGTGGAACTGCGCCTCTGCAATGGCTTCTCCACTTTAAAAACTCTCTCGCACAGATTTTCTGTCATCATCGGACATGACAGGCAACCACCTGTTTTACATTATCAACAAGGTGTCACTGTTGAAAGTATCTGACTGGTTGCATCGTGGCCTAACATAGCAATTCTAATACACAGGAATGCAATAAGCTTCAGAGAGTAGTGGATACAGCTTGGTCCATCGTGGGTATGGTCTTTCTCATCATTGAGAACGTCAACAGGAGGTGCTGCCTAGAAAGGTGATAACGATCGTCAAGGTTCCTCACCATTCATATGTAGGGCTCTCAGTAATACTCTACAGACTGTTAACTGTTAATCGCTTATTACCAAAATGGCTTCTCTGAGGTGTTATATTAAAATGGCTTCTCGTACTGTTAACTGCTGAGCAAGGGGTTCTCTGTAACAGCAATGTTTGGGTTATACAATGTGATAATGGAAACTGTATTCATTTGTTAGCCATTGGAAGTCATGTTCTGTTATCTTGTATATGTGTGCTGAGTTGAGGATCACAGGCTTTTTCGGGAGGCGAGCAGAGAGGACGGACGTGTGAGGAACAGACAGCGGTTCCAGGGCGGCGGATACTGGACCTCGAGGGCTCAGAGGGTGGCCGGAGTCTCGGAAGGATGTTGTGGATGGAATCGGAGGCGTGAGCTCCAACGTATTAAACTATTATGTGCACGAGACTGATAAGTTACTTATGTGGTGCCTTTTCTTTCAGTTGCTGCTACTAACCCATCATCAAAATTTGCTATAAAGTATAATTCTTTACTCGCACTTTGTATATTGTTTCATATTTGTGTCGTGGCTGATTATTGGGCAACTCACACCTTATCTGCACCAAAGCATTTGCACTGTTTGGCGGGGTCGACGGCTATTCACCCTAGGCAAAGGAAGTCAGTGGGGGCAAAGGCTGTTACACATATCATGCCCTATTCTTGCAGGAGCTACAGAGGCCTGAAGTCCCACACGACCACCTTCAGGAACAACTGCTTTCCGAAAGCCATCAGCTTCTTGAACAAACCTGCACAAGCCTAACACTATCTCAGCAATGGGACATTCAGATCAAATATGGCTCTACCTTTTGTCTGATTGCATCTTCTTTGTTTTACACTGTCGTGCTTTTTCCATCTTTTATTCCTCTCTCCCTTCACAACCTTGTGTAATTTATGTATAGTTTATATTCTGCGTGATGTTTGTACACATGTGCCTATGGTGCTGCTACAAGCAAGTTTTTCATTACACCAACACTGGTGTAGATGACAAGAGACTTGATTTGTGAATAAATCATGGATTATAATATGGACAGACATCACAGATTGATTTAATCTAAAGGATATTTTGATCATACATTAATGTCTTATTTGTTAAAAAATATATAATTAGTGCCTTTCTCACTCCGTCAAAAAGAACTTACTGGATAAACGTTTGTTTTAATGTTGGTTGATGTTATTACTATTTAACATTTTGAGAGCAGATCACTTGCTAATGGATAGAAAATTGTGGGCAGTGGAGCTATTACTTTCCGATGTATTCAGTCTATTAGCCAGTTAGATCCCTTTTAACAAGGAATATTCATCAACTGCCAAAATCCAGCTTAGTATAAAATAAAAAAGAGAAACAACTCTTAATATTTGGCCTGGAGTTACAAAGTAACCTTATGTACCCTAATCATGGAATACTTTAAAACGTATGTAGGTTTCTTTATCAAATTTCCTTAACAGTTTCTTTTATTAGATCCAAATCAAGCTGAAGACTGGAAAAATAGTTCACTAATCAGTAACCATCCAATCAGCTCACAGTGTCCTCCAATTGGCCTGTGTTTACATGTGTTCTCAGAAGCGAGCAGCCAGGTAACCAATGAATGAAGTTTGTGAAACAGAAAAGTGGTATGGGAGGCTAGTGATTAAATTTCCTGTTATAACCCCAAACAGGTTTGATTCTCGAAGAGTGCTTCACCTTAATTTCACGCTTCTGTGACACACACAGAATATTTTCTCACATTCAGGCTCTTTTCCTTTGCTTGGAAAAATATACAGGGCAAGGACACAATTCCAATAAATATCCAATATAAAAATCACTGCCAGTAATGCTTAAATATCCCTTGAGAAAACAAAATATGTTGATCTGTATTTGTGATTGCTTTGTATGGCAATACGATTTGAGCGAATCATATCTTCTTGGACCCTTTCAGAGCACAGGCTACACATTTCTGTGTAGGAAAAGCATAAAAGTAATGCAATCTGCAATA
Source organism: Mobula birostris (assembly GCF_030028105.1). Lineage (NCBI taxonomy): Eukaryota > Metazoa > Chordata > Chondrichthyes > Myliobatiformes > Myliobatidae > Mobula > Mobula birostris. The sequence goes on along the minus strand of NC_092378.1, from coordinate 11,855,110 downwards.
CAGTTTGAGTACCCTTATCTGAAAATCCAAGATCCAAAAGCCTTTGAAATCTGAAGATTTTTGGAGCGCTGACATGATGTCACAAACAAGAAAATTCCACAAGGCGATGAAAAAGTTCCCAGGCAATACACAGGTCTCTGTGCACCACAGACAGTTTTGAGAACTGACCTGGCATATGTAATGAACAGAAGTAAATGAAAAGTAGACAAACATTGGTTAAAGCAAAAAAAAATCTCAATTGTGCCTTGGAAGGGTGAATTCGACAGTGTCACAGTGAACACTTAACATTATGCTGATCATGAAACAAGCAAATATCTATCATGATAAAAACAAAAATTGAAGGTAGTTGTGAATACTCAGCAGAATGATTGCAGGAATTTAAGGAAAGGCACAGTATTGCTTTTTTAAAAGATTTGTGATGATAAGGCATCTGCTGTACATGAAGCAGAAGAGAAATTCATTGATGAGTTTGCCAGGATTGTTGCTGATAAAAATCTAACACCAGAACAAGTCTAAGATACTGATTGTTGTTATACCTTACATCAAACTTTAAAAAAGTAAAATACAAATAGTGTACCGCAAACATTTACTCAAAACACGGCATTGTTAGTGGAGACTGAAAGCCTGGCATTGTCCTCCTTTTTTAAAGAAAGGGGCTTCCCTTCCTCCACCATCAACTCTGCTCTCAAACGCATCTCCCCCATTTCACATACATCTGCTCTCCCTCCATTCTCCCGCCACCCCACTAGGAATAGGGTTCCCCTTGTCCGCACCTACCACCCCACTAGTCTTCGGGTCCAACATATTATTCTCCGTAACTTCTGCCACCTCCAACGGGATCCCACCCCTAAGCACATCTTTCCCTACGCCCCCCCCGCCCCTTCCGCAGGGATCGCTCCCTATGCGACTCCCTTGTCCATTCGTCCCCCCCATCCCTCCCCACTGATCTCCCTCCTGGCACTTATCCTTGTTAGCGGAACAAGTGCTACGCATGCCCTTACACTTCCTTCCTTACCACCATTCAGGGCCCCAGACAGTCCTTCCAGGTGAGGCGACACTTCACCTGTGAGTCAGCTGGGGTGATATACTGCGTCCGGTGCTCCTGATGTGAACTTCTATATATTGGCGAGACCCAATGCAGACTGGGAGATCGTTTCTCTGAACACCTACACTCTGTCCGCCAGAGAAAGTAGGATCTCCCAGTGGCCACACATTTTGATTCCATGTCCCATTCCCATTCTGATACGTCTATCCACGGCCTCCTCTACTGTAAAGATGAAGCCACACTCAGGTTGGAGGAACAACACCTTGTATTCTGTCTGGGTAGCCTCCAACCTGATGGCATGAACATTGACTTCTCAAACTTCCTCTAATGCCCCACCTCCCCCTCGTATCCCATCCGTTATTTATTTATATACACATTCTTTTTCTCTCTCTCCTTTTTCTCCCTCTGTCCCTCTCACTATACAACTTGCCCATCCTTTGGGTTTTTCCCCCCCTCCCCCTTTTCTTTCTCCCTAGGCCTCCTGTCCCATGATCCTCTCATATCCCTTTTGCCAATCACCTGTCCGGCTCTTGGCTCCATCCCTCCCCCTCCTGTCTTCTCCTATCATTTTGGATCTCCCCCTCCCCCTCCCACTTTCAAATCTCTTACTACCTCTTCCTTCAGTTAGTCCTGACGAAGGGTCTCGGCCCGAAACGTCGACTGTACCTCTTCTTAGAGATGCTGCCTAGCCTGCTGCGTTCACCAGTAACTTTGACGTATGTTGCTTGATTTTCCAGCATCTGCAGATTTCCTCGTGCCTGGCATTGTTCATTGTTGTTCACCATCTGATTCAGGTATTCTCCCAATGCTGCCGTGCTGCTTTTGTCACCCTGTACACATTGTATTTTCATTATTTTAATGATATGTCATAATTTTTGCTGCTAAGTACGTATGTGTGAGACAAAGACTGCTACTGGTAATGCATAAATTCTGAGTCAGAAATTATGGCGATCCTTAGCTATCTCATTAGAAAGCATATTCCATAATCCAAAATCCGAAACACTTCTGGCCCTAAGCATTTCAGATAAGGGGTACTCAACCTGTAGTCGAAAATAGCTTTAGGTTTTATGAAATAAAATAATCAGTCAACAGGACAAGCTCTGTGAAGATAGAAATAGATTTAAAGTTTAAGTTCACTTGAAAAAACAAGGAAAAGTCAGAAATCAAACAAATTCAGTTGTAGAGATAGGGATTTATGAAGAGAGGAAGGACAACGTACAGGAGCCTGAAGGCACACATTCAAGAGCAGCTTCTTCCCATCTGCCATCAGATTTCTGAGTGGACAATGAAACCATGAACACTACCTCACTACATTTTTCACAGTTTTTATTACTATGTATTGCAATGTACAACTGCCGCATAACAACAAATTTCACAACATATGCCAGTAATACTAAACCTGATTCGGATTCTTATTGTCTGTGATAGGGAGGAGTTCAAGACACAAGGTGCAGGACGAGGAAGAACAAAGGAAACGTAAATAGAAGAAGTGAATGAGGTGAGGGAAAATCAAACAGTTCTGGAAATGTGAGATCAAAAGTCAGCAGTACCTGTAATTTTGAAATAAAGTAATAAAATTGGAAATAGCAGCAGGTCAGAGGACATTTGTGAAGAGGGTAAAAGTCAAATAAATTTTACAATTGATGACCCTTTGTCCTAAATTGTTGATTCAGTTAAGTCAAATATATTATCATGTGCACAAGTACTGTGAGGTACAAGTATAATGAAAAATGTGCTTGCAACAGCATCACAGGCATGTACTGTAGCTACAGACAAAACACAGAATATGAATTAGACAAAAGTTATACAGTACTGTGAAGAAAGAGAGAGAAAGAGACCATGGTCCTGACGAAGGGTCTCGGCCTGAAACGTCGACTGTACCTCCTCCTACAGATGCTGCCTGGCCTGCTGCGCTCACCAGCAACTTTGATGTGTGTTGCATGGATCCGCTCCAATTTGCCTACCAAGGCAACAAATCTACAGCAGATGCTATCTCGCTGGCTCTTCACACAAGCCTGGAACATCCGGACAGCAAAGATGCAGACATCAGGATGTTCTTTATTGATTACAGCTCAGCATTTAACCCCACAATCCCCTCAAAACTAATCAGTGAACACCACGACCTGGGCCTCGTTACCCCCTTGTGCAATTTGATCCTGGATTTCCTCACTTGCAGACCCCAATCAGTTCAGATTGGCAAAAACATCTTCTCCACAATCTCCATCACCTCCTGCTTTACTTATTTTACACCTATGACTGTGTGGCTAAGTACAGTTCCAACACCATATACAAGTTTGCCAAGGACACCACTGTTGTGGGCTGTATCAAAGGGAATGATGAATCAGCATACAGAAGGGAGATTGGAAACTTGGCTGAGTGGTGTAATAACAACCACCTCTCACTCAATGTCAATAAGACCGAGGAACAGATTGTAGACCTCCAGAGAGGGAAATCAGAGGTCCATGAGCCAGTAATCATCAGAGGATCAGAAGTGGAAAGGGTCAGTAATTTTAAATTCCTGAGAGTCACTATCTCAGAGGACCTGTCCTGAACCCATCAGACAAATATTATTATGAAGAAAGCACAACAGTGCCTCGCTTAGTCAGGAGTCTGCAGAGGTTTAGTATGTCATTGAAAACCTTGGCAAACTTTCAGAGACGTGTGGTGGAAAGTGTGCTGACTGGCTGCATTACAGCCTGGTATGGAAACACCAATACCTTTGAACAGAAAATCCTACAAGAGGTAATGGATTTGGCCCAGTATTTCACAGGTAAAACCCTCCCAACCACTGAGCACATCTATATGAAACTTTGCCATAGGAAAGCAGCATCAATCACCAAAATTCCTCACCAACCAGGCCAAGCTCTTTTCTCGCTGCTGCCATGAGGTAGAAGGTACAAGAGCTTCAGGACTTGCATCACCAGGTTCAAGAACAGTTACTATCCCTCACCCATCAGACTCTTCAACAAAAGGGGATAACTACACTCATTTAAGGACTCTGTTATATTGCTATTTCGTGCTATTTATTTATATCTACAGTTTGTTTACAGTTAGCAGTTTCTGATGTTTGCAGTTTATAGTAACAGTTCTATAGATTTGCCAAGTATGCCCACAGAAAAAGAATCTCAGTGTTGTATGTGATGACATGTATGTACTCTAATAATAAATTTAACCTTGAACTTTGTACTTTGAAATACTGGACATTAATTAAAAAAAACAATAAGAAACAGGTCCATGGTAGTGCAAAAGGTTGTTTGTAGTAATCCATTGTGGATTTATGTTTAGGGTTGTACAGGTTGAATCAAGAACCTAAAGTTCAAAAAGTTGAAAATAAATTTTATTATCGGAGTACATATATATCACTACATACAACCCTGAGATTTATTTTCCTGCAGGCATACTCAGCAAATCTATACAATAGTAACTTTAACAGGATCAATGAAAGATCAACCAGAGTGCAGAAGACAACAAACTGTAAAATTAAATAAACAGCAATAAGTAATGAGAACTTGAGTCAATAAGATGAAGAGTCCTTAAAGTGAGATCACTGGTTGTGGGAACATCTCAATGGATGGGGCAAGTGAGTGTAGTGATCCCTTTTTGTCCAAAAGCCTGATGGTTGAGGGTTAGTAACTGTTCTTGAACCTAGTGCTGCCTGTCCTGAGGTTCCTGTACCTTCCTGATGGCAGCAGCAAGAAAAGAGCATGTCCTGGATGGTGATGATCTTTGACAATGGATGCTGCTCTCCTACAATGACATTTCATTTAGATGTGCTCAAGGGTGGGGAGGGATATACGTGTGATTTACTGGGCCAAATCCATTTGTCGAAGTTTTTGATGTCATGCCAAATCTCCATAGACTTCTGAGAAAATAGAGATGCTGTTGTACTTTCTTCCCAATTGTATTTACATGTTGGGTCCAGGACAGGTACTACGAAATGATAACACCAAGAAATTTAAAGTTACTGATCCTCTCCACCTCCGATACTCTGATGATTACTGGCTCATGGACCTCTGTTTTCCCTCTCCTGAAGTCTACATTCAGCTTCTTGGTCTTATTAATATTGTGCGAGAAGTTGTTATTGCTCCACTCAGCCAAGTTTTCAATCTCCCTACTGTATGCTGATGTATCACCACTTTTGATATGACTCACAACAGTACTGTCATCAGCAAGCTTGAATGGTGTTGGAGCTGTGCTTATCCACATAGTTATGGGTGTAAAGCGAGTAGAGCAGGGGGCTAAGTACATATCCCTGTGGTGCTCCTGTGCTGATGGAGATTGTGGAGGAGATATTTTTGCCAATTCAAACTGACTGAGGTCTACAAATGAGGAAATCCAGGATCCGTTTGTACAAGGAGGTATTGAGGCCAAGGTCTTGGAGCTTATTGATTAGCTTTGAGGGGACGATGGTATTAAATGCGGAGCTGTAATCAATAAAGATCATCCTGGTGTATGCATCTTTGCTGTCCAGATGTTCCAGGGTGGCGTGAAGAGCCAGTGAGATAGCATCTGCTGTGGACCTGTTGCCCCAGCAGCCAAAGTGAAGTGGATCCAAGTAGCCTCTTAAAACACTTCATCACTGCGGATGTCAATGCAATTGGTCGGTCGCCATTGAGGCAGGCCAACACACTCTTCTTGTGCACTAGTATAATTGAAGCCTGCTTGAAGCAGGTGGGTACCACACACAGATGAAGTGAGAGGCTAAGGATATCAATGAACACACCAGCCAGCTGGTCATCACAGGTCTTCAGTACATGGCCAGGTACCCTGTCTTGTCCAGATACTTTCCATGGATTCACCCTCCTGAAGGTAGCTGCATGTCATCTTCAGGTACTGAGATAAAAGGATCATCAGGAGATGTAGGAATATGCGATAGTTCCTCCTTGTTCTGACAGTCAAAGTGAGCATAGATGGCGTTGAGCTCATCTGGAAGCAAAGCCCTGCTTTCACCCATGTCACTTGATTTAACCTTTTAGGAGGTCATAGCATTCAAACCATTCCACATCTGTTGAGCATCCTTGTAGATTACAGTTTGGTCTGGAATCTCCACTTCACCTGTGAGATGGATTTCCAGAGAATATACTTGCATGTCTTGTAGCTTTCTTGGTCTCCAAACTTGAATACCTCTGAACTGGCCCTCAGTAAGTTTCAGATCTCATGGTTCATCCAGGACTGCTGACTGGGGAAGACTCTGAATGAGTTAGTGGACACACTCAAGTACATTTGTTTTAGAATGTAGGTAAGTAACTATTCCTGTTCTGACCTGGTCTGTGTTAAGTTCTGATAGTGGTGTAATGCATTTAATCAGAAAATGAAAATCTGTTTCTCAAAGTTATGTTTATGGGTTTTATTGGAAGAGAGTAAGAGGGCACACATGAACGGATAGAATGGGATGAAGAATTAAAGTGGAGTGTTGCTGGAAACTAAGGAGACTGAACAGAGGCAAAGAAGTCGTGGAGACATAGAACACTACAGCACAGAAAATGGCCATTTGACCCATCTAGTCCACGCTGGCCTGGTTTTCTGCCTGGTCCTATCTACCTGCACCAGGACCAGGACCATAGGTGGGTGCAGGTAGATAGGACTTGTTCATGCATTTAATCTTTTCTAAAATCTGCCCTTCTGCTGGCAGCCCGTGCCACCTTACACCACCCTCTGAGTGAAGAAGTTCCTCCTCAGATTTCTCTTAAATATTTCAGTGTTCACCCTAAACCCTATTACCTAATCAAGCCCAACTTGATTTTTTTTTCCCAATGTAGAGTGGAAGTCCTTGGGCATATGAGGCTGAATGTGTACTGGGAATCACAAGTGGACGGTGAACGACACCTGAGGTGCATTTTTAGTATCATTAAAAGGACTATTACCTGAATTTATAGAGTCAACACAGAAACAGGCCCTTCAGTCCATCTAATCCATGTCAAACCATTTAAACTGCCCACTCCCTGACCTTCACTGGGAGCATAGTCCCCCATACCCCTGCCATCCATGTACCTATCCAAACTCTGAAGTGTTGACATCGAACTTGCATTCACCAATTGAGCTGGCAGCTCTTTCCACACTCTCACAACCTTCTGAGTGAAGAAATTTCCCCTCATGTTCCCGTTAAATCTTTCACCTTTAACCTATTATTCAACATTGCAAGAAATGCATTTACAAAATTCTTTCCCTTGCACTCAGCTCTCCTTTATGCATCGGCTTCAAAATGAAGAAAACTCGTCACTCTTTATTTATTGCTGAAACAATATATACATTTCAAAACATTGTTTACTCCATATCTGCTGTTTGACAATGTTAAACTTACTACAGCTACTAATGGAGGCTCTTGGACTGAAGTGTTGACTGTTTATTCCCCTCCATAGATGCTGTATGACTTGTTGAGTTTCTCCAGCATTTTGTTTGTGTTGCCCTGAATAATATGTTCATCCGTTGAAGATTGATACACACATAATGCGGCAGTTGTTTTATCAAGTTCATTTACACAGTAATGAGAAGTGTCAACCACTGTGACAAATGAGATGTGAAAACTTCAACAAGCTGCTTGCTCAGCTAAGGCTTCCCATTAAATCTGAAATTAACCAGCAAGACTATTCAAGGTGCCAATTGACCGACTATATTGTGGTGCAGTAAAACAATCTTTCCTCCCTAAACTCACCTTCAGAATGCAGAAATAAATAACTCACCTTCATCAGTGTGAAACGTTAATTTATTTCCATATTATTTGTTGTCACATCCATTTTTTAAATGTGAATAGCTGAGAAACGTTTATGTACTAAGATATTATACATAAAAGCGAGGAGGTAGAATTATTAAGAAACTTAGATTGAGTGGACAGCCAGCGATTTTTTCCCAGGATGGAAGTGGCTAATACAAGGGGTATAATTTTAAGGTGATTTGGGGGAAAGAATAGAGGTGAAGCCAGGGGTAAGTTTTTACACAGAGAGTAGTGGGTGCATAGAACATCCAGCTAGAGGTGGTGGTAGAGCCATATACATTAGGGCCATTTAAAAAAAACTCTCAGATAGGCACATGGATGAAAAATAGAGGGCTATGTGTTAGGGAAGGGTGAGGTTGATCTCAAAGTAGGTTAAAAGGTTGGCACAACATTGTGGGCCAAAGACTCTGTACTGGTGCTGTACTGTTCTACGTTCGAAGTTCTGTGTTAAAACTCTGGTTGACGTACCTATTATTTTCTGTCAGTGGTGACACTTGCTGCTAATATTATAGGTGTCCCCCAGCTTTTCGAATGTTCGCTTTACGAAACCTCACTGTTACGAAGACCTACAGTAGTTCCGTTTTCGCTAACTGAAGGTGTTTTCACTGTTACAAAAAAAAAAATCAGCGCACGATAAAAGGCAGCGCGCACCCCGAGCAGCCTCTCTTCCCCGGATTCGGAACTGCATTCTCGCCGGCATTGCTTAAACACGTGCCTGTGAGCAGCCGCTAGCAAGATGAGTTCTAAGGTATCGGAAAAGCCTGAAAGAGCTCGTAAGGGTGTTACACTTAGCATAAAACTAGACATAATTAAGCGTTTTGATCATGGTGAACGAAGTAAGGACAAAGTAAGTTTGGCTTGTGGAAGCTGACGAAGAGGATGTTGAAGAAGTTTTGGCATCCCATGACCAAGAACTGATAGATGAAGAGCTGATGCAATTGGAATCGAAACCAAAATTCATTAGCGAAATGAACGTGAAGCAACTGCGTGAGATTTTATTTCGACTTTTTTCTTAAAGATGTGCTGTCTGCCTCCCGGCTACCGCTGCACCCCTGCATGCTTCGTGGATTGGGATCGGGTCGCTGCCCGGAGGGTGGGGGCCACCGCACCACCCCAACCTGCGAAGACTCAGCCTAACACACCATCATCAGTGTGCTCGGCGCTGTCCCGATTCCGGTAAGTGACACTACACTGTACATACATTATTTCTGCTCTATATAGGCTATGTATTTTTACGTGTTATTTGGTACGATTTAGCAGCTTCCTAGCTTAAAGGTTACTGGAGAGAGTGTTTTTGCCAATAGCGCCTGCGTGAGATTTTCGCTACGGAGGTCAGTGCTAGCAATGATTGTGGAAAAGTATTTCTGCTTTATATAGGCTGTGTATTTATCATATCATTCCTGCTTTTACTATATGTTAGTGTTATTTTAGGTTTTATGTGTTATTTGGCATGATTTGGTAGGTTATTTTTGGGTCTGCGAACACTCACAAAATTTTCCCATAAAAATAAATGGTAATTGCTTCTTCACTTTACGACATTTCGGCTTATGAACCGTTTCATAGGAACACTCTACCTTTGGATGGCGGGAGAAACCTGTCTTATTACTGGCATAAATAATATCCACATCACATAGAATTGCAGTGACACATAAGGCAACGGTTGTCCATTGAATTCATCTGTCCAGGCAGAAGAATTTCATTAGGTCCATTCCCTTACCCTTTTCCCAGTGCCTTGCAACTAATTTGCAGTCAAGCATCTATCAAATTTCTTATTAATGCCATTGGGTTGATCCTGTTTCCAATATCTGAACAGTGATGACTGCTGTTTTATATCCAGAGATTTGATAAGAAGCTGCGGTAATGTTTATGACAGAAAGTAGAAGCTGGTGATATAGGAGCCAACATATTACGATGGATAGAAGATTGGCTGGCCCATAGCTTCCATCCCTTCAATGACTAAAACAAAAACAAAATTCCTGAGATGATTTTAGGAGTATTAGCAATGAAAAAAATGACAGAAAGCCAAACAGGAATAGATGGCAAAAATTTAATTGAATCAGGTTTAATAACACCAGCATCAGTTGTGAAACTTGTTGTTATGCAACAATAGTACATTGCAATACATAATAATAAAAACTGTAAATTACAATATAAAGTTAATTCAAATAAATAGTACAAAAACATAGTGAGGTAGTGTTCATGGGTTCAATGTTCATTCAGAAACCTGATGGCAGGAAGGAAGAAAATGTTCCTAAATCATTGAGTGTGTGCCTTTGGCTCCTGTATCTCTTTCCTGATGGTAGCAATGAGAAGAGCAAAAACCAGCATAAAAGACATAACGTGAAAGGGAGGCAGGTGCATTTGAGAGTGGATTTTTGATCACAAAGCCTTGGTAGCTGAAAGCACAGTTGTCAAAGATTGAGCAATTAAGTTAAAATGTAAAAGAGGTATGTTGTGCACTGTGATTGGAAGGATTGTACGGCTGGAGTAAGTTACGCAATGGAAGCATTTATTGTTCATCCCTAATTCCTGTTAAGAAAGCATTAGTGAGTTACCTTATAGAACATCGACATAGAAATCTACAGCACATTACAGGCTGTCTGGACCCCAATGTTGTGTCAACCATGTAACCTACTCTAGAAGCTGCCTAGAATTTCACTACTGCATAGCCCCCTATTTTTCTAAGCTCCATGTACCTAAGAGTCCCTTAAAAAACCCTATTGTATCCAGCTCTACCACTTTTGCTGGCAGTGCATTCCATGCACCCACCACTCTGTGTGAAAAACTTATCTCTGATGTCCTCCCATACTTACTTCCAAGCACCTTAAAACTATGCCCCCTTGTGTTTGCCATCTCAGCCCAGGGAAGAAGCCTCTGACTATCCACACGATCAATGCCTCTCATCATCTTATACACCTCTGTCAGGTCACCTCTCATCCTCCGTCGCTCCAAGGAGAAAAGGCCGAGTTCACTCAACCTGTTCTCCTAAGGCATGCTCTCCAATCTTGAAATATTGGACTCTTTCCGAGTGAAGGCACGCGAAATATTGGACTCTTTCTGAGTGAAGGCACTCCCACAGAATCATTGGGTTGGGAATTTGAAATTAAGATCCAGCCAGGACATCAGTTAAATTTAGAGGAACATGAGGATGATAATGTTCTCGTCCAGCTGCAACACTGGAGTTTACGGTGGTAGACGCCAGGTTTGGGAGGTGCTCCTGGAGCAGCCTTGGCAAATTACTGCAGCATAATTTAAACTGGTACTCAAAGCTCCCACTGTATGCTGGCAGTGGAAGAAATGAATGCCTGAGGTCTGCTTTAAACTGAATGGTGTTAAGCCTCCTGAGAGTTGATGGCACTATACTAATCCAAGTACATGCCTTGTCGATAGTGGAAATGCACTGGTTTGTCAGCTGAGTCATTTTTCATCTCCATCCTCTGACTCACGATTGTAGTCATTATAATTACATTTATCTGTCTAACTATCTATTCATTTATTTATCTATTTATTTATTTATAGAGATACAGTGCAGACTAGGCTCTTCCGGCCCTTCGAGCCACGCTGCCCAGCACTCCCTCGATTTAATCCTAGCCTCGTCATGGGTCAATTTACAATGACTAGCTAACCTATCAACCGGTACATCTTTGGGTCGTGGAAGGAAACGGAAGCACCTGGAGGAAACCCATGTAGTCATGTGGAGACAACAGTAGGCATTGAACCCAGTTCCCTTGTACTATAAAGTGTCACGCCCACCCCCCATTCATGATTGGTTCTGATTAATTTTAGTGCAAATGTGACTCCCAGATTACGGATGGTGGGAGATACAGCAATGGAAATGCTATTTAACGTTAAGAGTAGATAGTTAAGCTCTCTCCCTTGTTGAAGAGAATTACTAATTTTCTTTGTTGTGCATTTTACTTATTAGCACGTATCTGAATGCTTTCTAACCTTGCTACACGCAGGTGCAGCCTGCTTCATTTGCTAAGGAATAGCCAATGGAGTTCATCACTGGGCAATCGTTACTGAATAGCTCCATTTTTCGCCTTACCATGAAAGTCCTTGATAAAATAACTGAGCAGGACTGGAACAGAGCATTGCTCAGGGGAAATCCTGGAGTGATGTTCTAGGGTGGTATGGTTTACTTCAAACAACTACAACCATCTTTTCTATCAAATATGATCACTCCTGGAGATTTTTCTATTGCTTAATGATGTCTAACCTCCAAGAGCTCCACAAGCTTGTCATGGTTTGGAGGTTTGCATACCTCATTGACCTGGAGAGCTATGTTGGATGGAATAAGGGCTTTGTGCTTTGGCTCTTGGTAGGGTCACCCATGCCAAATGGGTCAAAGGTTAGAGGCCAGACTAAGAGTAGTCCACCGGTTGTCCAGGTTCAGGTGCTCATCTCAGGGCTAACAACCCTGACTGATAAAACTAAATTATTACAGAAAGATCAATGAAAAATCCTCCTACGTCTGAGTGTGACAGTATTCCTGGCATGATGAAGGAAACCCTGACCACCGCTAGAGATGGAGGACCTTCATTGCTGCCATCGTGGCATAATGGGCAGTAAATAATTAATGTCGAAGGATTGACTTCAGTAAGGCCTTTGATACAGAGCCCACATGAGAGATTTATCCAAAAGGTTAGAACCCATGATATTTAAATGTAAATGTAGCTCCATAAATCAAATGCATTTTCAAGAATTATGTTATTCTCTATAAGGCTGACAAATGGTGAAAGTTCTGTTATGGTCATATGCTGCTTTTTTGTATAATAGTGCATTGGTAGTGATGTTAAAGGATTTCCATTTGGATGGCAGCAATCAGCTTGTACCTGACTTTACCAGCAGACTTAATTCAATGTGATTACATTTGGAATATTGAAAATTTTTTCATTAATGTCTGATAGACTAATTAAATTGTGAGGAAGACTGATACTTAACTGATCTGCAAATAAATCCAGACAGATGCACGCAGCAAACAATATAATTTGCTGATTTTGGAAATGTTGAAGTTCATAATGAATAATGCAATTTGCCTATAAATCTAACAGCTCTGCAAGACATATAAATGGACACAAACTTAAAAATAGCCTCAATTAAACCCTGTGTGAATGGTTGCATTACATAGTTTAATTGAGCAGGTGCCAAAACAGATTGGGTTCATTCCACATGGACAGCTTTTCGGTATCCCAAACTCAGTTTGCAACATTTCCAATCTTATTTTTGTTGTGTAAATCAATTTTCTAGCATAGGAAGAACAATGAAAATCTTGATCTAGTCTTTAAAAGGGAAAACCATAACATGCAAAGGAAATGTATTTCCCTCGGCTGTGTTTTGAATTGGACAATGCACTTAGTACTTGATATTGTTCCTTACTCCACTTAATGTATTGGACTTCCACAGGAGGTGTTGTGATGACATCTAGCTGACACCTAATGAGAAGTGTCTAAAATAAATATGAAACTGAAGGTGGGAGCCTAAGGAATCGATCACAAATAAGAGATCATGCCTCGTTCTCATTGCCACCATTGGGGAGGAGGTACAGGAGCCTGAAGGCACACATTCAGTGATTCAGGTACAGCATCTTCCTCTCTGCCATCTGTTTTCTGAACAGACTTTTCACCCGTGAACACTATATATATATATATATATTTACTGTAATTCACAGCTTTTTTTCTATTATTGTGGTTTGCATTGTACTGCTGCTGCAAAGTCAACAAGTTTTACAACGTATGCCGGAGTTATTAAACCTGATTATGAAGTGTTGGCTACTATCCTCCCTCATCTACCTGGCCAAAAAATTATTTTCCTCCATTGATACATCCAATTATTGACCGAGAGGTATCTAAGCTGCCTGGGCCTTATAGGCCCAAGCGTTACTCATACAATGTTAATGAGTCCTGATACTAAAATGAAATTACCTCAAAGTGTAGTTCCCAGGATATACTCAGCTAATTCACATCACTTTTACATTATATCAGTTTGCAGTCATTCATTCACTGCTAATGCAGTGGGAAAAATCAGCACAAACCATTGTTCAAAAAAATTTACATATTACATTCTAACAACTTACACAGGTGATCTCCATGCCCTCACCTGCCTTTTTTTAAAGTTGATAGGAAGGCACAGATTTCATATGGAAGCTGTCCTTTGCTGGATATTTCTTTAGATGCATTTCAAAAGTTGGAAAATATGTCATTGCAGCAACAGAAGCTGTTTATCTTAGCCCCTTCTTTCCACAGCAGAAATAATTGACCAGGGTAATAACAAAGGTAAAACTTATTATCCTGGTCATCAGTTAATCAATAACTAGTCTTGGTAAAAATGATAACAAAAAAACTATCCATTTTCACAAAAATCCAGCTGACCCATGAATATCCTTCTGGAATGTGGTTTAGTACTTTTGACACCTTACATCTTGTGTCCTCAACTGATTCAGTGGGAATAAAGCTAGCCGAGACCTGGTACCTTGAAAAGCTTAATGAAAGTAAGTGTGCAGCAGAAATTACTTGGCTTTGAAAATGACTTTTGCTAGATAGTTCATCAAAAATATACAGGAAAAAATAAATCAGTGAGGGTGACTAAGGTGAATGAGGCAATCAGAAATCTCATTCATGAGAAGAGCCGAGCTCTATAATCTAGCATGTCCTTTGTCACCAATTCTCCCTTTGATTTGACTGTGACACTTCATGTTTCTACAGCAGCAACGTGTCTGTTTTTCCCCTTATTCGTTTTTACCTCCTTACAATCTTCATCACTGTGTTTAATATTGCCTAAATATAAGTTCATATCTCATGAGACAAGCTCCAAAACAGAAACAACATGCATTTCTAAGTTTAATAAAAAATATTCCTTAAATCTGTGGGATTTGGATAATATCGATCACTTAACGGACCCTAATTCTGAAAACATTCAGAAAAGACAGGACAAAACCCTGGGACAGACTTTGAGCATTTGCAAAATAGTTCTATGCCTTTTCACTTATTTTATCTTGATTTTCCACCTTGCTGATTCAAATGTGCTTCACTCCAATGCTTTTGTCCTCACATCTTTCCATGCTTTCATGTTCTTTTATTTCTTGAGTGCTCTTCATTGTCACATTGGTTTTTCAATTTTCCAAAATACTTGTTGGAGCTTATTTCATCTTTGAGGACCTCCCATGTTGTGTTAGAACACTGGCTAGTTGACTACAAAAGGCTGAGCCCTCGTTCCCCCCCCACCCCGCCTTTGTTGTTTTGTTTAGAGCTGCGGTTTGTCATTCTGCTTTCTCTCTTTGCAGTGGGCAGCTCAGCTGTTCCACTCTTTCAGATTCCTCACAGCTGCCATGCTTTTGTTTCACTTCTATTCTTGCCTTGGACAGCACAGGAGGATGAAGGCTGGGGGTCAGAAACCACACTGCAAAACAGTGAGATTAGTTTGTGGGACTAAGTATTACAATTTAAAACCAAATTGAAAAACCCTTAAGCATTACTAATGTAAATGTACTGTATAGCTGCATTCTAATATTGATCTGGTTAAAGAGCCAAATTGAATTGCTTATATAAATGATGCTTCAGGAGCTATTTTTCTACATGTGCAGATCCTGGTTTGCTGACCTTTTTAGTTCAGAATTATATATGTCTATTTGTTGAACGGGTAATAAATACTTAAATCAGATAGCTAATTAGAGTTCCCTTGCAACAATAAAAGGCTGGAATCCTAGAAAGTATTCCATTGACCCTTTCGCAATTACTATTTGCCTGAGGCTCTGAATAAGATTCTTTTTTCCCCACCCATCGGTTCCAGCCATATAAAAAAAATTGTTTAGAGACTATGGGATTTCTCTAGCAAAATTTCTTCTATCCTGATTCCTCTCCAAACACATTTAAACTTAAAGCCTTAAATTTGTAACAGCAATCATATATTGGCATTTGCCCAGCTGTCTGCTCAGACTTGGCAGAACTCAGTATGTGCACAGATTTATCAGCACAATCTGTATTAATGAGTGAGCTGTGAAATGAACATTTCTATAAATACAATTTGAGACTATTTGCTTTGTGAAAAACTTTATATTGTAAACTAAAGCAAATTGATCTACATGGCTTTGTATGCACACAATCATTTCAGAAACTCTTTGTCTGAAGTGGGAGTTATATGTCACTCTGGGGAAATCAAAAGAATGCTTCATAATATAGAGAATAAATTGTTCAAAATGATGCTCATTATCTCTTCTTTCAGTTAGTCCTGACGAAGGGTCTCAACCCGAAATGTCAACTGCACTTCTTCCTATAGATGCTGCCTGGCCTGCTGCGTTCCACCATTTTGTGTGTGCTGCATGAATTTTCAGCATCTGCAGATTTTCTCGTGTTTGCGAGTTTAAAATGAAAGATTGTTTATGGTTGTTCTCTTTGGGTTTCAACTCATAAAAGAATGACAGCACTACATTTCTTCTAAATTTATGTTTATCACTGCTTATTGAAGATATATGGCTGATCAAAAACCATTAAGTACTCAGTCGGATATAATTTTCAAGGTTTTACTAATGACATCTGAAAACATATTAACATACTTTATAGGCTAATTTGCAATTTGAATATTTTTGCTGGTTGCAAAAGCTGTGTAATCCCTCAGTGATTAAAATTTCAGCAAATTATACTTGCTGAACAACAGGACAGAACTAATTTCCTTCCAAGTGCATTACTGATGCTGTAAGTACAAAGACCCTGAATTTATGAAGCTCAACTTAACATTTGAGAATATAACTACTTTTGAATTTTAGTGATTGAAATTCACTTGCACAGGAGCACATCAACTTATAGGAAGGAAAAAGTACAATTATTTCATATTTTTCATGACTTCTATATTCTTCCACTCCTCACCCTACTCCACTCTGCTAACTCTCCTAACTCTCCTGAGCATTTCACAGTTAATGGAGCCTTTTTGAAGTGTCCCTAGCATGCTTTAATATCAAAAACAGAAAATGTTGGAAATACTCAGCAGACTTGCTAGAAAAAGTTGACATTTCAATGATGCCCTAAAGAAGGAAATGTGACAATTACCCTTCCAAAGCTGGGGGGCAGAATAGATAAGCAGTCTTCTATAACGCACAATGAAGAGAATGCAGTACTGTAAGTGAATGTGTCATGGTATGTGCTGGTAATATCAGAACCCAATTGCAGAGGAAAGGCATACTCTGATATAGAGATGGCAACTAGAGTTTATACATAATAATTCCAAAGGAACATCGGTGATTTGGCTGAGTTACACCGCGAGAAGTAACATTCTCAAATCTAGGACCCCATGATTAACGCTAAGCAGGCATCCGCTTGGATAATACAAGTAACACGGGACCCCCAAGCCTATCAAAGTAAACTTAAATAGAAATCATCAGGAGGCCACATTACAAAGCATGAGTCTCTCAAGAAAAACACAAGGACTCTAAATGGTTAATGACTCTCGTTAAACAACGATTAACCAATTCAGGTGCTCTAAAAACCTTGCCGACAAATGCTCTCTGGCACCCTGCACAGTTCCGAAGATCTCATTACAGAATGGAACTCTTCTGAAATTTGGATCCAAAAATATAGTAAAAATTCCAGCCAGCATGCTCCCATAAGGAGAAAAGGCAATGATAGCAAAGTTAGGGAACCATGGATGACAATAGTTTGATCAGTACTGAGATTGATCAAGATTAGCTTTATTTGTCACATGTACATCAAAATTGTACATCACATGCACATCAGATTGTACACCAAATTGCGCACGTACATCAGAATTTTACAAAAACTTTAAGCCTGATAGAGTTGCATGACAACTCTTGTTAATTTATTTTTTGAATTTTTTTTTACTGAATTGGAAAGGAAAGAAAATGCTGATAGTCTGAACATTATTTTTTAAATGTGCAACAAGTCAATTATCATTTGAAAAGGATCAGGTCATGTTACTATGTGTTGGTGTATGCAATTATTTACTTTGTCTCTGTGGTACCACATGAATTTGGTGCATACACTAAAAGTCAAAGCTACATTTCCCCCAATTTCCATGCATCTCCATCTAGTTTAAAGATTAACTTAATTCATCACACAGTGAAATGTGTTTATTTGCATCACTAACCAAAACATTCCATGTGTTGTGGGCAGGACTCAAGTGTAACCATGTTTCTGGTGCCAAAATAGCATGCCCACAACATACTACCCTAACTCATACATCTTTGGAATGTTGGAGGAACCAGAGCACCTGTAGAAATCCACACGGTCACAGACAAATGTCTTGAATATGCAGAATGGTTGCAAAGTGGCTTTAAGGGCCAATCGAGGCACCGGGGCCTGAGCACCAAAGTGGGGAATGAACCAACGTTTGGGCATTGCTGGAGCGGGCTTAAAGGTGATTCAAAGTGGCAGAACTGAGGTGAGATAGAATTGAGGTGGCTGGACCTAGGCCCAGGAGTGAGGAACGACCCACTGTTTGGCCGATTTAAGCACAGGGCCACCCATTGGAAAGGTCGGGTATGTGTCAAATCGAGCCGGTGGTGCCCAGGCCCAAGAGCATATCAACATGGCAAGGCCCGGATTTGAGAGTGAGGAATAACCTGAGAGTTTACCACTGGGCTAGATGGAAAAGGTCAGGGTGTCAGAGCCAGAGGCAAGAGATGGGTCGGTATTTGTTTTTCTGCGAGGTTTACTCATCTCTGTGCTAACTGAGGCTGACGCCTGAAACTAACAGGCTGTTGGACCGGCTGAGACTGGCTTCATGGCTGTGGACTCACCTTGATAAGCTTCAGTTCTAAATACTGTTCGCTTACTTTTATTTTTTGCACAATTTGTTTTTTCTGCACATTGGGTTTTTGATGGGATCTTTTTCTTAAAAAAAACATTGAATTTCCTTGTTTTGTGGCTGCCTGTAATGAGACAAATCTCAAGGTTGGGCATAGCATGCATACTTTGATAATAATGGTACTTTGAACTTTGAACTTTGAGAATGGATGCAGTCCCTTATGGACAGTGGCAGTAATCAAATTCCAATCACTAGTGCTGTAAGGCATTTCACTAACCGCTACACTAGGAAGATCCAGTGAATATAGAATATGGACTTATGGAAAGAATCAAGAGTGCAACATAGGGTCATGAAACGTCAATCGTTCCACGGTTCCATTTAAATCAGAGAATGTATACAGTATACAACATGACATCCTTACTCTTCATAGATATCAACAAAACAGAAGAAAACCCCAACGAATGAATGAAGGAACACGTTAGAAACCCAAAGACCCCCCTCCCACGCACAAGCAGCAGCAAAGTATCAACCCTCCCCTCTCCCACACTTGCTCCAGCAAAGCATCTACCTCACCACCTACCACACAAGCAATAGGAAAGCTCCGAGAGATCATGATCTATGGTCCATCAAAAACTACTGTCCATCCCAACACTTTAACATTTCATACAGGCTCTATCTCTCACCAGCAAGTGAAGAGAAATAGCGTTCCTGCCACAAACGAGAGGAGTGACCAACAACTCGCTGTTTTGATGTTATAATCTGCAGTGTTTCTTATTGGAGTTTCCGCAACTCGAGGACCAACTGAATCTCACTCACCATCAGCAGAGAGATCGCTTTCATGCAAGGGCCTTCTTTTGACAGCAGCATACACTGCTGTCTCAATGTTTCAATCTCCTGCATCAGTGAGGAATTCTGTCATCCACAGGGATGCACCCTGAAGGTACACGTTTTCCAGGCTGCACCTGGAGATAGTGAAATGCCAGGCTGTTCAGTGGGTCTCGAGAGCAAGAGACCATCGCTGGTGAAGAACCGCAGTTTGAGCGCATCTGTAGATCACAGACTCCAACAGAACCTCATCCACCTTGAAGAGGAAGAACGAGACATGGGAAGAGAAGAAATTAAGCTGTTTCATGGAAGAACTGGAAGAAGTTGCCCCAGTCCACAGAAACCTCTCCGCCTTCTTCAGCCTTCCCCTGAAGCAAGGTTAAGATTGAGGAGAATCCAAATACATTCTATCAAGAGCAAGGGAGTAGACAAGAAAAGAATAGGTCCACTTAGAGATCAAAGGGGGCTTTGATATCTGAAATGTGTTGCCAGAGGAGCTGCCGGAGTCGGATACAATCACTATGTTTAAGAGGCATTTCAATAAAGACTTAAATAAGCAAGTCACAGAAGAATATGTGTGCAATGCAGGGAAACCAGGTAAGTTTAAAGGTTAATAGCTCTGTATGGACAATGTGGGTGAAGAGCCTGTTTCTGGACTGCACAGCATGATGCCAAATTTTGGAAGCTGTGATCAATTATCACATCAAACACTGAGCACGGATAATGTCTGAACTGCTGAGAATGTCATGCATTTTCTGAGTTCCCTGTATATACAGCATTTTTTCTTTGATATTTTACCAATTTTTCTTTCACTTATGAAGCAATTGTAAAGGTCCAGCCAGTAGTTATGAAGGCAAATAGCATGTTGGTTTTCATCGTAAGAGAATTTGATCAAAAGATGATAGACGTCTTGCCTCAAGTATTCAGGGCCTTGGAGAGACTGCATCTGCAGATCAGTTTTCATCTCCTTATTTTCAACGGTGATACTTAGTAACACAAAATGCTGAAGGAACTGAGCAGGTCAGGCAGCAACTATGGAAAGGAATAAAGAGTCAATGTTTTGGGCAAGATCCTTCACTGGGACTTTCGCATATTGTGTGCGATACTTTGGAATTCCAGCATCTGTAGAATCTCTGGCATTTATCAACACCTACCAGAGAGGGAGCACAATTAAGTTTCAGTCTATTAACTCCTGAGATACAGTAGTGATGCGAAGAGAAATTTGGTCAACTTGCTTTGTATTCACTAGAATGTGATCTTTAAAAAAATATATTGAGATACAGCACGGAATAGGCTTTCCTGGTGCTTTGAGCCGCACTGCCGAGCAACCCCCAATTTAACCCTAGCCTAATCACAGGAGAATTTACAATGACCAGGTAACCTACCACTCAATAGGTCTTTGGACTGTGGGAGGAAACCGGAGTACCTGGAGGAAACGTACATGGTCAGGGGGAAACGTACAAACATCTTATGGTAAGTGGCAGGAAATGAATCTGGGTCGCTGGTACTGTAAAGCGTTGTGCTAACCATTATGCTACCGTGCCGCCCCAGAATATTCGGATGATTTAGATTATAATATTTAGAGCTGTGAAGACATGAAAGATCTTGAGTCAGCTAATAGAATTGTCATTATAGAGGGCTGTAGAGGCCAAGACATTAAAATGTATGGGGAAAGAACGGGAATATGGTACTGAACTAGAGGATCAGACATGATTGATTTGAATCGTGGGGCAGGCTGATGGGGTCAGGTGGTGTACAGCTCCTTCTCATCCTCCTACTTCTCTGTAGTTCCATGAAAGCGACCATATTGTGGTTTGACAATAGGGTAGGGAGTTAGGGAGTGACAACAATTACTGAACGAGCTGGAATTGGATGTGAGAGATTGTGAACGTAGTTACACGTTTGAGTGTTTTATTCTGCATGACAGCTTTAACAGCCGCATGATAGTGTCAAACCTTCATTTTATCAGCTGGCAACAGATTTATAATGGGGTGAATGTTCTTTCTGTCTCATTAAACTGGATCCATTTATTGTTGGATCCATTTGTGTAAATTACTTTCTTGCTTCAGTTGATAGTCGTCTGTTAAAGTGGAATTTAAGGAGCTATGAAGTAATTGGGATCTCAGTAGACATTATGAACCTGCAGTAATCAGAGATTGCAACATTCAGGCCCCGGTCTATCTAAAGCAGAGATTGATATTGGTTGGGTTGAGTTGTTCTCCAGTGTTGGTGATTTACTTGCAATCATTTTGTCACCATGGGAGCAGACATCGTCAGTGCACTGTTAATTGTGGTGTGTCCTCCAAACATCAACAACCCAACCATTAGCCACCTGAGTACCCTTCTTCCAAATTATTTCCAGAAATTGATATGTTCTTAATTATTCAGGGCATCAAAGGTTACGGGGAGAAGGCAGGTGAATGCAGTTGAGAAGGAAAATAAGTTAACCATGATTGATCGGAGCAAACTTGATGGGCTGAATGGCTTATTGTCTATTTGACATGGCAAGAGAATCAATAAGGCTAATTAAAGACAAAGTCACAATTATTTTCTGAGTACTCCAAAGGAATTCAAACCCCTACCACACTGAGACCCATACCATGGGATTCTCCTTCCCAATTTTACAGTGGCTTATGTGAATATTCCAGTTGTGCCCCAGTGCCCAACTACATCTCAATAAATTGGATGAGAAAATGTTCAATGGGATGAGGCACCTATGAATCAAAAAATGTGGAACGTGAGCTGACTGGCTTTTTTCTATACTATAAGTTCTTGTTATTTCTGGCGTTAGTGGCTTTAATGGGTAAATATTTGTGGGAAATGATAATGCTGATAGATTTTTCACAAAAATGTAACTATCAGATATCGACCTGTGCATAATGACAAAAAGATGCTTTGCTGCAAACTTTATTTCATTTGGGACTGCACACATTATTCAGTGATACTGGGAGACCCTCTAAAGTGAGAGCAGATGTGAGGTTCGATGTGAAGAAAGCAAGGCGTGATAAAGAGCCTAAGTCAAGATAGATGGAGGAGAAGTTATGCAAACCTTAGTGAAATGTGGAAATATAGGCTCAAAATAAAGGAGACAAAGATTGGTCAACAAATTTTCAGAGGATAATGAATAGGGTGTAATATTCCCAAAGGGCAAAAGGTTGAAAATTAAAGAGGGTTATAGAGACGATTAAAACTAAAATTATACTTAAATAATAGGAATATTGGTATCATGGAAAATCTCCTGGCATGTTACAAAGGCTAAAATGAGTGTAGTAAATTACTGACCAGCAACTTGAAAGGGCTTTGATAAGCAGATACAAAATACACAAAAGGCTTGCAGGAATGTGGGTATAAAGAAAGGGGGTGATTCTGGCCTGACCTCTAAGGAATGATGGAGACACAAGAGAGTGGAAATGTTGGAATCCAGAGAAACACAATGGGTTGAGCAGGATATCATAAACACAAGAGGTTCTGCGGATGCTGGAAATCCATAGTAACACATGCAAAATGCTAGAGGAATTCAGCAGGTTAGACAGCAAGAATGGACGGGAATAAAGAGTCGATGTTTCGGCCTGAAACACTTCATCAGGACGAGCATGACCAGTGGGGAGGAAAGGATCATGATTTTCGAGGACTAGGCCTCAAGCTGGTGGTTACAGCATCCGGGAGAGAGGCATCAGAGCTGGTGCTCTCCACCAGGGGTGAGGTGGCATGGGATCCAGCTGGAGTCAGTGCTGCCCCCTAGTTTTCACTCAGCAGAAGACAAGCTCTATTGTGGTTGTCTGCAAATTTCTGTGGAGTTGGATGACTTGAGTTTGTACTCCTTTATGGGATGGCTGTATCTTTCTCTCTATGTCTGCTTTCTGCTGTATGTGACTGTTGGTACTGTGTTTTTCACCTTGGCCCTGGAGTAATGCTATCTCATTTGACTGTATTCATGAGTATTCATGTATGATTGAATGATAATTCAACTTGAATTGAATCATCCTTGATTCACTGATGTACTCCAGGAGTTTGTTTATTGACCTGGGAAAGGATGCTGACTGGTCTCTTGTACTGTTTTCCCCCATATTGAAACTTAAATTGGTAAATACATTTGCACAGACTGAAGCTAACGATTGTGCGGCAAGGACTTTTTTTGAATTGAGGAACGTGAGTTTGCAATGGCGGGCAGACTATGTGATTTTCTGGTCTTCTGCTGAATTCACAAATGAAATCTGAGATTTACCTTTCATGGCATTCATGATGTTCCAATGTAAAATAGCAGTTGTTCTTGCTGACATCACAGGCCCCCAATTATCACATTAAATGGGACATTTCTCTTTATTTTAATTCATTTTACAGGATATATTAATCCCTGGTAAAGCCAACATCTATTGCCCGACTTTTAATTTATTGCTCATCCTTAATTAGTTCAGTACCTTTATCAAACAAACGCAGTAAAATCACCAACCTCATTTTAAGACTGTTACTATATCATTACTGCCATCCGAGGTTAGTAAAAGTAAACCCCAGAGAGTGCCTAAAATATGTGTTGTGAATATATATTGCATACTTCGAATTTTGGTTAAATTGATGATGGGGGTTCAGTGGACAGCATCCTGACCGGCTGCTCGCTGCCGGGTATGGATGCTCCAATACACAGGGTTAAATACAGCTGCAGAGAGCTATAGACTCATCCTGTTTCATTACAGGTGCAAGCCTTCCCACATCTTCAAACGGCTGTGCCTCAGGAAGGCAGCATCCATCAGTAAGCGTGCGCGGCCACTTCGGTGATGAATATCTTATCTGTCAAGTAGGGGACCATGCACAATCCTGATCTGATGGAGACAGATGTGAGAGCACAGCGGAACATCTGGAAAACTTCTGAAATGTCTGCCTTGCTACCGCTGCTACTGTGTGGTAACCGGAATCTCCGGAGCTGAAGACCTCGAAATCCTCGGCTTTGCGTGTTTCAGCGGCCGGGGAGAGGTTGAAGGCGCTTGGCAGAGAATGGCGCTCGGGAGGCTGCTCGGAAGCTCGGAGTTTTCAGACGGATGGACTCAGTGTCAGCTGTGATCGGCTGTTTCCAAGGCATCAGCAGGTTAATGGTGTCTGGAGGTTTATGGCGGGGGGTTTCTCCCTTTTGCCGCCGCTATTGGGGACTCGGGAGTCGATCGACTCGGGACTTTGAGACTTTTTTTTATTGTGCCTATGGACTGTTCTTCATCAAATTATGGTAATGCTTTGCACTGCTGTAACTATATGTTATAATTATGTAGTTTTGTCAGTGTTAGTCTTTGGTCTGTCTTGTTTTCTGTGATATCACTCCAGAGAAACATTGTATCATTTTTTAATGCATGTATGCATTTCTAAATGACAATAAAAGAGGACTGAGTGTTCTCATAATCTAATAAACTGAATTGGTGATGAGGAAGGCAAATGCAATGTCATCATTTATTTCGAAAGAACTAGAATATAAAAGCAAGGATGTAATGCTGAGGCTTAATAAAGCATTGGTGAGCCCTCACTTGGAGTATTGTGAGCAGTTTTGGGCCCCTTATCTAAGAAAGGGTGTGCTGACACTGGAGAAGGTTCAAATAGGTTCACAAAAATGATTCCAGGATTGCAAGGCTTGTCACAAGAGGAGCATTTGATGGCTCTGGGCCTATAATCACTGGAATTCAGAAGAATGAGGGGTGATCTCATTGAAACCTATCGAATATTGAATGGCCTTGATAGAGTGGATGTGGAGAGGATGTTTTCTATGGTGGGGGAGTTTAAGACCAGAGGACACAGCCTCAGAATAGAGGAGTGTCCTTTCAGAATGGAGATGAGGAGACATTTCTTGCCAGGGAGTGGTGAATCTGTGGAATTTGTTGGCACAGGCAGCTGTGGAGGCCAAGTCTTCATGTATATTTAAGGCAAAGAGTAATAGATTCTTGATTAGTCAGGGCATGAAGGGATACAGTGATGCACTATCAATTACTCCAAAAGAACTGGAAGTAGAGTAAATACTGAAAGGCTTTTATTAACAGTAAAATGGATCCACGTCCATTGTGTATGTCTGTCCGGGACTGTGGGAGGAGCAGTGACACAATCACCTTTATTCAGGGGTCTGTGGGAGGAGCCACAGGAGCAGTCAGCAGAGGGGCGTGTCCAGGAATGTCCAGACAGGTAACCCAGTTACAACCTATATACATGGTTAACCACATACAGGGAAAAAGCAGGAGATTGGAGCTGAGAGGAAAAATGGATTTGCCATAATGAAATGCACAGCAGACTCGATGGGCCAAATGGCCTAATTCTGCTTCTATATCATATGGTCTTATGATCTTAAGGATCCTCACCACCCGGGCCACGCCTTGCACTGTACTGCTGCCACGAAGCAACACATTTTATGACACAAGTATGATGTATGAATAAATCTGATTCTGATAAATAAAAAAAGAGATCCCAAAATAAACAAATATTTACATTGTACATTTGTAACTATTGGTTGCAAAGATGCACTGAGCCACTCTAAACAACACCCTAAATCAATATATAGATTATAAAAATATATTCTTAATCAAGGTAACTGCAGGCTTTGTACCTCCCATATCGCATATGATCTTTTTACATTACAAGTATAGTTTACAGAACTGCATGCAATTTGGAATAATATCTGAAATAAAATACATAACAATCAACAAGAACTACAACTGTATGGAGTAATGGCATATGTTTGTAATTCATTGCTACTATATGGTTGGATAATCGTAACCATTTTTTGCTGCATCCTCAAACCATATTTTTTCCTTTAGTCTAATTAACTGAGTTTCAATAGTTCAAGTGTTCTGTTGACACTGTTCCAAATACCCCTAATGATGGACTTCCAATTATTCAGGATTAATGCCCGAATAGTTTATAAAAATGTTTTATATTTCAGCAAACCCAGTGGATTCCTTGTACTTGAAAACTTACATTAAAACATAATTTAAGGAACTTGCCATTTTCCTGTTTTAGAAAATAATAGGAATTATGGCAGTTATAGCCAATGTCTCTCTGGTACTTTGGCTTATTACAGCCCGCTCTTTTTCTCCTATAGAGATGAATTTTGCAACTTTCTAAGATAGAACTTTACTTACTTACATACTGACCAACATGCCGCTGGTGTTTAGGGCAGCAATGAAGATCCTCCATCTCTGGTGTTGTTCAGAGCTTCCTTCATCATGTCAGCAATTTTCTCATGGTTTTCACTACTGTCAGTGGAGACTCAGGAATACCGTCACACTCAGATGAAGAAGGATTCTTCACTGCTGTTTTCATAAGAGTTTTGCTTTACCAGTCAGGGTTGTTATCCCTGAGATGAAGCCCCGAAACCTGGAGAAGCAGTGGACCACTCTTGGTCTGACCTCTAGCCTTTGACTGGTTTGGCATGGATGACCTTACCAAGAGCCAAATCGCAAAGCTCTGACTCCAGCCAACATAGATCTCCGGGTCATTGAGGCGCGCAAGTCTCCAAGCTATTGCAAGATTGTGGTCCTTTTGGAGGAAGATGAAACTTTAGAAAAGCAAAATTCTTCCTTCTTCCTCTCCCAGATTTATTTGTAAGCCTCAGTTCCTAACATCCACCATTAAAGTCAGCCTCAAATATATATTCCGAATACATCAACATGACATTTCTGTTCACCACACCAGGGTTTTGTACTGTATGTCCCTTCAGAGTGAAATTGCCCAATCACTGCCAAATTATAAGAAATGTGATATTGATTCCCTTCCAATGAGAGAGGTTGAATCTATGCCAACTTGTAAAAACAATGGAAGGGAAATAATTTTCATCTCAGCAACCTGGTACTTCAACCCGAAATGTGAATGGACAGTATGTTAACTCTCAGTCTTGCCGAGATCAGCATTTTTATGTATATTAAGAGAAGCTATGGGATTACCTTTTCATTTTTTATTTATTACAGCAGGAAGATTAGAGTCAGTTCCTATAGAGAATGCTTCAGATCAGCACATTTACATCCACAGAATGCATATAATATGCCAACCATTCCTCGTAACATAATACTGTTTCACAACCATGATTTAATCAGAATTGGGATCAGAATCAGGTATAATATCATTGGCATATGTCGTGAAATGTATTGTTTTACGACATCAGTACATTGCAATACATAATAATTTTGATAAGCTATAAATTGCAATGAGAAATATAAATAAAATTAAATTAAGTAAGTAATGCAGACAGGGAGCAAAAAATAATAAGGATGTGTCGTGAGTTCATTGTCCATTCAGGAATATCATGGCGGAGGGGAAGAAGCTGTTCATGAAATGTTGTGTGTGCCTTCAAGCTCCTGTACCTCCTCTTTAATGGTAACAATGAGAATGTCCTGGTGATTGGAAGTCCTTAATGATGGATGCCACTTCTTGTGGTATCGCCTTTTGAAGTGATCTTGATGCTGGGGAGGCTAGGGTCCATGATGGAGCTAAGTGAGATCACAACTTTCTGCAGAATTTTCTGATCTCGTGTAGCCACCCCTCCATACCAGATGGTGATGCAACCAGTCAGGATGCTCTCCACAGTACACTGTACAAATTTGCGAGAGTCTTTGGTGACACACCAAATCTCCTTAAATGCCCAATAAAGTATAGTCACTGCCATGCCTCTTTTGTCATTCAATCAATATGTTGGACCCAGGATAAGTCTTCAGAGATGTTGACACACAGGAACTTGAAACTGCTTACCATTTCTGCTGCTGATCACTCAATGAGGACTGGGGTCTGTTCCCCTAACTCTCCTTTCCTGAATTCCTTGGTCTTACTGACATTGAGTGCAAGGTTTGTCAACCTGACACCACTCAACCAGCTGATCTATCTCACTCCTGTAGGCCTCCTCATCACCATATGAAATTCTGCAAATTATAGGCTTCATTATAGGATGATAATGTGGTAAATTGGATCAGCAAGTTTGCTGATGATACAAAGATTGGAGGTGTAGTAGACAGTGAGGAAGGTTTTCAGAACCTGCAGAGGGACTTGGACCAGCTGGAAAAATGGACTGAAAAATGGCAGATGGAGTTTAATACTGACAAGTGTGAGGTATTGCACGTTGGAAGGCCAAACCAACATAGAGCATACAGGGTTAATGGTAAGGCACTGAGGAGTGCAGTGGAACAGAGGGATCTGGGAATACAGATACAAAATTCCCTAAAAGTGGCGTCACAGGTAGATAGGGTCATAAAGAGAGCTTTTGGTACATTGGCTTTTATTAATCAACGTATTGAGGATAAGAGCTGGAATGTTATGATGAGGTTGTATAAGGCATTGGTGAGGCCGAATCTGGAATATTGTGTTCAGTTTTGGTCACCAAATTACAAGAAGGATATAAATAAGGTTGAAAGAGTGCAGAGAAGGTTTACAAGGATGTTGCCGGGACTTGAGAAACTCAGTTACAGAGAAAGGTTGAATAGGTTAGGACTTTATTCCCTGGAGTGTAGAAGAATGAGGGGAGATTTGATAGAGGTATATAAAATTATGATGGGTATAGATAGAGTGAATGCAAGCAGGCTTTTTCCACTGAGGCAAGGGGAGAAAAAAAACAGAGGACATGGGTTAAGGGTGAGGGGGGAAAAGTTTAAAGGGAACATTAGGGGGGGCTTCTTCACACAGAGAGTGGTGGGAGTATGGAATGAGCTGCCAGACGAGGTGGTAAATGTGGGTTCTTTTTTAACATTTAAGAATAAATTGGACAGATACATGGATGGGAGGTGTATGGAGGGATATGGTCCGTGTGCAGGTCAGTGGGACTGGGCAGAAAATGGTTCGGCACAGCCAAGAAGGGCCAAAGGGCCTGTTTCTGTGCTGTAGTTTCTATGGTTCTATTACAAATCACTCCAAACTTATAGTGAATTAGAATCTTACGCATTTCTTTTCCAGAAGACATCTGTTTATTGATGACCTGTATTTTATATTTCTCATAAATAATAAAAGAAATCTATTTCTTTTATAAATAATTCTCTTCAGTTGATTAAATTTCATTGCCTGTTACTGATACACAATAACCATTTATTTCTTGGCAAAACACAAAACAATATTTTTTTATTATTTGTCGCTCTTGCTTCTTTTTCATTATAACTCTTTGCCTAGAAATTAATGTGCCAGTTTTACAGCCTTAAACTATTTTCAGATTTCCTCCACATTTGCAATGCAACTATAACTACACCAGTCAATCCCAAAGCTACGCACACACATCTCCTTTTCTCTTGCAACTACAGGAAGCACTATTCCCTCTAAACTACACGTGTGCAAGACCGCACAGTAGCTGAAATGCTCCCGTGCACATAGCCTTTGTTGCCACGCAGCTTGAAAAAGATTTGGAAACGTGAAATATTTTCTCTGCTGTACTGTATTTCATTATACCCTTCAGTTAATAAAAACAATCAAATTATGCGATGTAAAAATGTTCATTCTAAATATTCATAGTATGCATATTGCAAAAAAAATCCATTTAAATTGCTGCACAGTTTTCAGGCCGTGTAAAAATTTCCTGCTCAGAGTAATTGTTGGTGTGCGCAGCTGTAAAAATATTACAAGGAACATTGCCAGGAGGACAGAATTATTTCCCTCAGATATCCATCATTTTCCTTTGCCATGCCCCTGTTACGCAAAATTCAATAGTTCAAAGTAAATTTATTATCAAAGTACAGCATATACTACCCTGAGATTCATTTTCTTGCGGGCATTCATGGTAGAAATATAAATACAATGGAATCAATGAAAAAACTATATTCAAGCAAAGACTGGAAAACAACAAATGTGCAAAAGAGGACAACGTGTGCAATTTAAAAAAAAATACTGAGAACATGAGTTGTAGAATCTTTGAAAATGAGTCAACAGGTTGTGGAATCAGTTCAGAGTTGAGGTGGGTGAAGTTATCCATGCTGGTTCAGGAGCCTGATGGTTGAAGGGTTTCCCTTCCATTCGCTGTGACTCTGCCTGCACTTTTTCCTTTCCTCAGTTCTCTCCTTCTCACTTCCCCTCATTCCCTGCTTTTACCCATGTGCTTTCCTCTCACGTTCTCAGTCCCTGCTTTAGATACCTTTCTCAATTTTCATGAACGTTTGCCTTTCCCTTCTGTATTTCGCCTCTCGACTTTTCTTTCGTACATTTCCCTCCAACCTTTGCTGTTTCTTCTTGCGCTTCTCAATTTACAACTGCTTGGGAGGTCCTAACCATTGCACGCAACAGGAACACGTCTAACAAAGACCTTGTGGTGCGGTGGTAAGGCTTCCAAGTCCTTGTGGGGAAAGAAGAGAAACGTAGAGAATTGTGACTCATCATTTCACTAAGTTTCCATGGCAGCCAATTGCCCTGTTATTATTTAATTTGTGCAGCTCATGCTGATTGGAAGTGGCAGGAGCACACTGCTGGGGATAGTGGTACATTAGGGAAACTTAAGAGACACTTATAGGCACGTGTATGAAGAAAAAAAATGGAGAGTTGTGGCCTTTGTAGGAGGGAAGGATTAGATCAGGGTTTCCCAACCTTTCTTATGCCTTGGATCTCTACCATTACCGAGAAGTCTATGGACCCCCCTAGGTCAGATTGGTTGAGGAATAGGTTAAGAGTCAGTACAACATCATAGGTCAAAGGTCCTCTGCTGTGCTTACAGTTCTATGTTCTATAATAGGGTTGTAATAGTAGATGACTTCAACTTCCACCCCACAGTTTCTTAACCAAGTGAAGTCCGCTGAAATCCTTGGAGACCTTGAGCAGCTCATGATTTGAAGCACAAGATGAAAGCCTTTATAAATGGCTTCAATTTTCACCCTGTTGTCATGCATTTTCTGTGAATCTTGTCCATTCCTTGAAAACTTTCACCCAAGCATTCAGATAGGACAGAGAATCAGTGAGATTTACAGGAAGGTGTTGTTTCCTGCTTGGTATTGCTGCCTGCCACACCTCCAACAGTTCCCTTAGGTCAGCTGCAGGGTCATCAGCCGGGGACCTCCGCTCATTGATGTCCCACTTCCTTCGCCCTGGGACATCTCCAGGTGGCAGAGCAGTGGCAGGGACATCACCCTGCCACCCTCTGCAGCTTCGAATGTGGTAAGTTGGTCCCCCAGTTTCTGTTCTTTCTCCTCAACTGCAGCCAAAAGCTGACCTTTTCTGCCTTTGCAGCCAAATCTCTGGTGGCCCTCCTGAGTCTCGCTCCAGTCACCAGCATATGTTGTGAAATTTGTTAACTTTGAGGCAACAATATAATGTAATACAAATAGAAAGAAATGTGAATTGCAGTAATTATATACATTAAATAGTTAAATAAGTAGTGCAAAAATAGAACTAAAGTAAGAAGTAGTGAGGTAGTGTTCATGGGTTCAATGTCCATTTAGAAATTGGATGGCGGAGGGGATGAAGCTGTTCCTAAGTTACTGAGCTTGAGACTTCTGGCTTCTGTACTTCTCTCCTGATGGTAACAATGAGAAGAGGGCATGAGATGGGTGGTGGAGGTTCTTAATGATGGGCACCACCTTCCTGAGGCATCATTCCTTGAAGCCTTCTTGGATACTACAAAGGCTAGTACCCATGATGGAGCTGACTAATTTCTCACATGAGGCTATTCGTCCCATTGAATTTATACTGTCATTCCTGTCACTCACATTTAGATCAATTCTTTACGTAACACTTTGGGGCAGGACAAGGTAAAAACAGTAACAGAATGCAGAATAAAGTGTAACAATACAGAGAAAGTGCACTGGAGGTAAACAATAATCTGCAAGGTCATAACAAAGTAAACTTTGAGATCAGAAATCCATCTCATCACACTAGGAGACCATTTACTAGTTTTATAACAGTGGGATCAATGCTGTCCTTGAGGCTGCTAGCACATGCTTTCAGGCATTTGTAACTTCTGTCTGACAGAAGAGGAGAGAAGAGAGAATATCTCATGTGGATGGGGATTTTGATGATGCTGGCTGCTTTACTGAGGCTGTAAGAAGTGTAGACAGAGTCCAGGGAAGGGAGATTGGTTTCCATGATGTGCTGAGCTCTGTCCACAATTCTCTGCAGCTTCTTCTGCTCCTTAACTCCCTCCATTCCTCCTGCCACCCACTCATCATCTCCAAACAGCAACCTACCATTACCAATCACCAGCATGTCTTCGGGTGGTGGCAGGAAACTGGAGCACGTGAGGGAAAGCCCACAAATAACAGGAAAAATGCGCCAATTCAACACAGATGACACACAAGGCCAGAATCGACCCTGGGTGCTGGAAGAGTGAGGTGTCAGCACCATCTGCTTCACCGCAGTGCCACCGATGAGGACCACTGATTGTGGATGGCAAGAGCTGCTTCAATAAACATATTCACCTTCTGAAAGTGAGTCAAGATGCAGTAGGTGTTAGGCTTAAAGTCTGAAGACAACGTGCATTGTGAGAGGTTGCACTTATGTTTTTGCAAGGCTGAATAGCGATGACAAAAGGTCATTCAACTAAATGTGTGTTTTTGAGTTCTGTTGCAACGTTTGATTGAGAACTGAAGTGCTAGGTTCTGTCTGCTGTTTATGGGTGAATAAGCCTCTGCCAATATTACACTACATAATTACTTGGAAGCCAGTGTGGCTGCTGTGCAAGATGCCAGTAACTGAATGCATCACACTTACTGAAGATTATTCACAACATACAGCAGTGAATCACATGATCCTATAATTATGGGACTTGGGAATATTTGCACAAGAAGGGATGGTTGCAGTTTGGAATCCTTCCAGGACTGAACATCACACAACACATTCTGAGAGGTGTTCTCTTCGATGAAGCCCAGTATGGATTTCTAATTGATGGGGGTCTGCACTGATTGGCTCCACAAGCCACAAGCAGGACCTCTTGGTGGCCACACATTTTAATTGCCATTCCCATTCCGACTAGTGGATTCATGGTCTCAACTTGTGCCAAGATGAAGCCACCAACAGGATGGATGAACAACACCTTATATTCCATCTGCATAGTCTCCAACCTGATTGCATGAATAACGATTTCTCCTTTTGGTGGACAATTCACCCCCCCCTCCCCATTCTGACCTTTCACTTCTTCTCACCCGCCCATTACTTCCCCCTGGGTCCCCTCCTCCTTCCCTTTCTCCTATTATCCACTGCCCTTTCTCTTCTCCAACCCTTTACCTTTCCCAACCACCTGACTTCACCCATCACTTTCTAGCTATCCTCCTTCCCCTTCTCCCCCGCAACCTTTTGATTTTGGCATCCTCACCCTTCCTTTTCTGTCCCGACGAATGATGTCAGCCTGAAACATCAACTGTTTACTCTTTTCCATAGATGCTGTCTGACCTGCTGTGTTCCTCCAGCATTCTGTGTGAGTTGTTTCGGCTCCCTTGCCTCTGGTGTTCTCATCTTCCTCCTGGGCCTAGTGTTGTCTGCCCTGTTATTCCTACTGCCTTGGCCACTGGCAACCCTTGCTCCATTGCAGTGTGCTTCTCTGATGGTGTCAAGTCAAGTCAAGTTTATTGTCACTTAACTATATAAGACCATAAGGCAAAGGAGCAGAAGTAGGCCATTCGGCCCATCGAGTCTGCTCCGCCATTTTATCATGAGCTGATCCATTCTCCTATTTAGTCCCACTCCCCCGCCTTCTGACCATAACCTTTGATGCCCTGGCTACTCAGATACCTATCAATCTCTGCCTTAAATACACCCAATGACTTGGCCTCCGCTGCTGCCTGTGGCAACAAATTCCATAGATTCACCACCCTCTGACTAAAAAAATTTCTTCGCATTTCCGTTCTGAATGGGCGCCCTTCAATCCTTAAGTCATGCCCTCTCGTACTAGACTCCCCCATCATGTTAATCAACTTTGCCACATCCACTCTGTCCATGCCCTTCAACATTCGAAATGTTTCCATGAGGTCTCCCCTCATTTTTCTAAACTCCAAGGAATACAGTCCAAGAGCGAACAAACGTTCCTCATATGTTAGCCCTCTCATTCCCGGAATCATTCTAGTGAATCTTTTCTGTACCCTCTCCAATGTCCGCACATCCTTTCTTAAATAAGGAGACCAAAACTGCCCACAGTACTCCAAGTAAGGCCTCACCAGCGCCTTATAGAGCCTCAACATCACATCCCTGCTCCTATACTCTATTCCTCTAGAACATGTACATATACATGTATATAACACATATAACCATAAAATGTATATAGAAATGAGACAACGTTCCTTCAAACCATGGTGTAAAGCACAGGAGTACACTTAACACATGGTAACTTACAAAGCTGAGGATATCTACATATGAATCACACATAAATAACAAATTATAGTGCATTCATTTTAAATGTGGAAGGTACAGAACAGATTAACCAGTGATACTTCAAATATAATACAACTGGCAGTTCAAGAGCCTAATGGCCTGGGGGATGAAAGTGTTTCTTATCCTGACCGTACTTGTTTTTATGCATCGTAGTCTCCTGCCTGATGGTAGAAAGTCAAAGAGGATGCTGGATGGATGGGTAGGATCCTTAATAATACTAAGGGCCCTGCATATGCATTGCTCCTGATAAATGTCCCTGATGGATGAGAGAGAGATCCCTGTGATGCCGTGTGCTGTGGATTGCTGCAAAATGAGAGGCTCTGGCCAGCAAACACTCCTGGTATGGCCAGGGTGGTATCACCAGCAGTTGCATTTTCCGTAGATTTACTGTGGAATTCAGATAGTTAAGTGCTGTCATTTGAGTGTCGCTCAGCACGTGTGTTTGCAGCTCTGAGCAAATGATAAATAGCCCAATCGCCCAAAACCGATCCTTCAGAGCAGAGTGGCTCTTGCACAATGAGAGACAGCTGTGAGTGACTAACAATGAATGAACTGTATGAATTGGAAATGACTTGCTCAGGTCCCCTGATGGTCTACCACCAACCTTTCATTGAGGGGTGTACACAACTTCTGTGAGTGAATACTTGTGAATGGAAACAATCAGGAACAAAGTCTTGCATGAGGTCAGACTATGGGCTCCTGCACTTAAGGAAAGTCTCCAATGGTAGCAGAGACCAGCAACCATTCTGCGTGCACCCACAGACTGATGTGAAAGTATATAGTTTCTTCTTTTGCAGTAGAGAGATTATGTGAACTCTCTAATGCATCAGTGAGCAGTGTATTGTGCTGAGCTGTGTATTCCAGCAGTCACAGCCTAGAATGATCTCGAGGTCAAGAAGCTGAAATTGAAGGATACTTAAGCTTTGCACACTGAGACATGTGTGAGATTGAACTGGAGGGTATACAAAGACACAGATTTCAGTGAAAACTGCTTTATGGAAGACCATAAGACCATAAGACCACAAGACATAGGAGCAAAATTAGGCCATTTGGCCCATCAAGTCTGCTCCATCATATCACCATGGCTGATATATTATCCCTCTTAACTCCATTCTCCTGCTCTCTCGTCATAACCTTTGATGTCCCTACTAATCAAGAACTTATTACTCTTTTGCTTTACAAATGGGAGGAGGAGAAGATGGCGACGCGACGCAGCACGCACAGCCTCTCCTGTGCTGAATATCTGTAATCTGTCAAGTAGGACGCCGTGCTCAATTCTGATTTGATGGAGGCAGACGTGAGAGCACAGAGGAACATCTAGTGAAACTTCTGAAATGCCTGCTTCGCTGCCGCTGCTACTGTGTGATCCGAAATCTCTGGAGGGGAAGGTCCCGAATCCTTGGCTTTGCCTGTTGCTGGCGGCCGGGGCCAGGGTCGAAGCGCTCGGCAGGGATGGTGCTCAGTGCTCGGTGTCGGAGGCTCGAAGTTTTCGGAAGAACTCAGAGTCAGACTGTGGTCGGATGCTTCCAGGATGCTGCATCGGCAAGTTTGTGGCGCTGGAAGCTCATGGCAGGGAGAGTTTCTTCCTTCTACCATCGGCGTGAGATGTTGAGGCTATCGGGACCTTGAGACTTTTTTTTACCGTGCCCATGGTCTGCTCTTATCAGATTACGGTATTGCTTTGAACGGTTCTAACAATATGTTATAATTATGTGGTTTTTGTCAGTTTTAGTCTTGGTCTGTCTTGTGTTTCTGTGATATCATACTGGAGGAACATTGTATCATCTTTTAATGCATGCATTTCTAAATGACAATCAATGAGGACTGAGTGTCCTCATAACCTAATATACCCAATAACTTGGCTTCCACAGCTGTTGGTGGCATAAATTCCACAGAGTCACCACCCTCTGGCTAAAAGACAATTCTCCTCAATTCTGTTGTAAAGAACGATCTTGTACTCTGAGGCTGTGTTCTCTGGTCCTGGACTCTCCCATGAGACGAAACATCCTCTTCTCGTTCATTCTTTCCAGGTATTTCAGTATTCAATCAGGTTCAATCAGATTCTCCCACTCATTCTTCTAATCTCCAGCGAGTACAGGCCCAGGACTATCAAACACTCTTCATACATTAATCTTTCATTCCTTGGATCATTCTCTTGAACCTCCTCTTGACTCTCTCTCTAATGGTATTACATATTTTCTTATACAAGGGGCTCAAAGCTACTCACAATACTCCAGCTGAGGCCTTAGCAGTGCCTTATAAATCCTCAGTATTACATCCTTGCTCGAGTATTCTTGTCCTCATAACATGAATGCTAACATGGAATTTGCCTTACTTACCACCCTAGATTCCCTAACCTTTAGGGAATCTTGCACAAGAATTCCGAGGTCCCTTGGCACCTCTGATTTCTGAATTTTCCCCCAGTTTATGCCTTTATTCCTTCCACTAAAGTGCATGACCAAAACTTCCCTACACTATATTCCATATGCCACTTCTTTGTCCATTCTTCTAATCTGTTTAACTCTTTCTGCAGCATCCCTACATCTTCAACACTAGCTGCCCTTCCACCTATTTTTGTGTCAACATCAAACTTGGCTTCAAAGCTGTCAATTCCGTTACCTGAATCATTCACATACAATGTAAAAAGAAGCAGTTCCACCACTGAACACTGCAGAAAGCCATCAGTTTCCAGCAGCCAGTCAGAAAAGCCTCCCTTTATTCTGGCTCTTTGCCCCCTGCCAATCAGCTAGTATCCCTCCTGTAGCACCACGGGCTCTCATCATGTTTATCAGCCTCGGGTGTGACATCTTACCAAAGGCCTTCTGAAAATCTAAGCAAACAACATCCGCAGACTCTCCTTTGTCTATCCTACCTGTTTTTTCCTCAAAGAATTCCATAAAATTTTCAGGCAACTTTTCCCCTTTATGAAACTATACTGACTTCAGCCTACGTCATGTGCCTCATCCTTAATAATGGACACTAGCATCTTCCCAACCACTGAAGTCAGGTTAACTGGCCTATAATTTCCTTTCTTCTGCCTCCCTCCTTTCTTAAAGAGTAGAAAAGCATTTTCAATTTTTTAGTCTTCTGGAACTATTTCAGGATCTTGAGATTCTTGGAAGATCACTTCTAATGTCTCCACAATCTTTTCAGCTACCTCTATCAGAATGCTGGGTTGTGGTTCATCTGGTCCAGATCATATTCAGACCTTTCAGCTGCCCAAGTACCTTCTCCTTAACATAGGCATCACTCTTCCAAGAAGTCCAAATAAGACTCTGGTTTCCAAAAAATTCTTGCTATAAATTTATGAATATGGTGATTGGCCCTTTGAAGAACTTTGATTCTGATCAATCTACATTGACAAAAGCTGGTTCAGCTTTGAATGGTAACTTTTACTGGTTGCACTGGTGATGAAGTTTGGGTGTCACATACAACTTTTTTAACGGACAGGTTCGATAATGAAAATCTGAACTGGTAAAAGTGAATATTTCATTAAGAAGTGATCAGGCAATAATAATTATTCAATGTTCAAAGTAAATTTTTTACCGAAGTATGTACTCTATGCGTCACCATATACTACCCTGAGATTAATTTTCTAGTGATTGGCAGTGAGAGAGCCAGAGATGAGCACAGCATTATAAATCTGCTTTTGGTCGAGCAGAATGAGTCAAAACAGTTTCTATTTTTAACAGGAATATTAAAATGAACAATTGAAATCCTTTTTAAATTATATTCGCTCCATTTTGCCACATCCTGGTATTTTGTCTTCTCCACAGCCCTCACAATACTACTCGACCATTTGTCGAAAGGAGGCAAGTCAGACAAGGAGGTGTTTTTTTTCCACTTTTTGCTCCCCTTCCTCCCCACACACCCCACTCCCACCCCCTCACCCTACTTCATCTGGCAGAATTTCACTTGTCTTTAACATCTGGTGTGAGACTCAAGTTTTGCTTCCCTGCATAATCCATTTGCAGTGTGGTGAAATTCAAATCCTATCCCTTGCTAAATCCTGATACAAATTCAGTTTGGAAGTCAAGTGCCCAGGCATTAAGCTGCTCTGTAATTTCATCCTTTCAGTCGTCAGCATTAGAAATTCACAAGGCACCATTCTGTAAAGAGTAATATTTATGATAGAAAATACATTTGCCTTGCAAGCATCAAAGGATATTCTGTATGCAGGTGGTTATACTAATAATAGGCTGAAATCTGATTAATGAACATTGACCGGTCCATATTAAATCATATATCTAACATACACATTTCTTTGAAGGTAGAAAGATATCTTGATAAAGGCACGTACAACTGGCATAGGATACCAGTGAAGTGTGTCTATAATGAATTTCACAATCAAGTAAAGAGTCTGTTTCTGATCATCCAGAAATCTATACAGTGAGCTACACCTTGATTTTCTCAAATTTACTCAACATGGAGTTGTTAATTCTTTATCAATCAAAATTTGTATAACAAAGTGGAAAATTGCTTTCAAATGGTCTGTATCAAAATGAAGTTAATGAGTTTCATTTCTGCAATGAAATGCAGCATTTGTGTTGAAAGGGTAGTATAAATATTTGAGAAGAACAAACAGGCGTCAAAAACAACGTCCCACTTGTTATTACTTGTCAGATCAATCCTGAGCCCAAATGTGAATTTACAACAGAGTCAGGTCATTCAGCCTGACTACCCTAACTGAGGCTCCCCCAGCCTTATGTTATTCACCCTTACCATATCCACTTCTATTCGTTACAATAATTTAAGATTCAAGATTCATTTATTATCAAAGAATGTATAAATTATACAATCTTGAGAGTTGCTTGCTCACAGATAGCCACCAAGCAAGAAACCTGAAAGAACTCTATTAAAGAAAAAAAAAGAACTTAAATAAAAATAAATGACCCCGGAGCAGCTGGGATTAGGCAGAAAAGCTCGCTTAACAGTTCATCATATTAAAGGGGTCAGAGCATTGCAGCTGGGGCAGTCTTCATAGCCTCAGCGTCATGGAGAGGGCCACCGTGGAGAACGAGCGAAATTGGCTCTCGCCCCGGATCCTGACACCCTATCTTTC
Organism: Mobula birostris; assembly: GCF_030028105.1. NCBI lineage: Eukaryota > Metazoa > Chordata > Chondrichthyes > Myliobatiformes > Myliobatidae > Mobula > Mobula birostris. The sequence goes on along the minus strand of NC_092378.1, from coordinate 11,815,435 downwards.
CAGTCTGAGGAAAAGAGATAACTCCCTCTTAAAAGACATCGGCCCTGTTTAACTTGATTATCTTATAGTAGCAACTAATTATATTTTTACAGGTTCTCTAAATTAACAAGTATATCTTAAAATACTGAATGTGAAGGGCATGTTCTCTGCATTGGTATTGGTAAAAGGATGACCTAACAATTGGACACTAACGTGATTCCCTTAATTTTACTGCCCTGGTAATACTGCCAACTTCTGAGGTACTGGGACTACCTTTTTGAGCACCTCTGCCTGTGTGCTCATCCCGCTGGGACTACTTCTTCAGCACCTGAATAAAATACTGCCCATGTGCTTATCCTACAGAAACAGCAATGAAGAATCCTTCTATGGCAGACAGAGATGGAGGATTTTCATTTCTGCTCTAAACGCCGACAGGCATAACAGGAAGTAAGTAAGTAAGTAAAAGAGTCACATAGCTTAGAAACAGTCCCTTTGGCCAACTGAATCTACGTAGGCCACTTGCACTAATCTGGTTTTCATTTTCCTCACATTCTCATCCCCTCGCCCTAGATTGTACCATTCACCGATGCACAAGACTTGATTTACAGGGGACACTTAACCAGTACTCAGTATGAGGGGAGATTTGATAAAATTATGAAGGGTATAGATAGGGTAAATGCAAGCAAGCTTTTACTACTGAGATTAGGTGAGACTAGAACCAGGGTTCATGGGTTAAGGGTGAAAGGTGAAATGTTTAAGCGGAACATGAGGGGGATCTTCTTCACTCAGAGGGTTGTGAGAGTGTGGAACAAGCTGCCAGTGGAAGTGATGAAGGTGGGTTTGATTTCAATGTTTAATAGAAGTTTGGATGAGTGCATGGATGGGAGGGATATGGAGGGCTATGGTCCAGGTGAAGGTTGTTAAGCCTGGTGGCATCCATTAGTCTCACGAGACCATGGATCTGCACCTGGAAAGTTCCAGGGCGCAAGTCTGGGCAAGGTTGTATGGAAGACCGGCAGTTGCCCATGCAGCAAGTCTCCCCTGTCCGCAACACCGATGTTATTCAAGGAAAGGGAAAGGGCCGATACAACTTGGCACCAATGTTGTCGCAGGAGTTGCCAGAAGAGGTTGAAGGCAACGTCGGACTGCCTTAGAGACTCCAGCTCCGGATTTGTCCTCAAGGTTTACTCCCGAAGCCTTTCCCATGAGTGGGTATGGCCGCAAGGCAGCAGAGATTTGAAATCAGAGGTGGACAGTCCTCTCCTAGATGGACTGTTTTACCAGGCTGACGAGCTCTATCTACCCAAAGCACTGGTTTTAAGGTGCCAGGACCCACCTTCGCCCCTTCTCCTGTCAGTGGAAACAGTTCCACCAGGCTTAGAGGCCAAGCCACACTAGAAGCCAGAAGTTGGACTTGATTGTCAGAGGCTATTTGAGGCACATGCCATGAGGAGCACTTTTAGGTAGTGAGAGCTTGTCCCCACTACCACTCCTCGGCTTGACAACCTTGTTAGGACTAGGCAGAGTAACAGTTCAACATGGCCCAGGTAAGATGAAGGGTCTGTTTCTGTGCTGTTGTGTTCTATGACTTTATGACTCTGGCTCTTCCAATCTGTTGGTAACTAGTTGTGGAAGGAAACCCGAGTACCAGGTGAGAAAATCATGTGGTCACAGGAAAACATGAAAACTCCAGGCAGACAGCATCCGGAATGCTGGAGCCAACAGCACTACAAATTTCAAACTTGTGCCATCCTTACATAATTTCACTGGAGACTTTGAAGTGATTGAATGACTACTGAAGGCACTGCCAAAGGAAAGAATATCAGACATTGTTCTAAAATTACATATTTTTATCACTTAAGGTGCAGGAATTCTTCTAAATCTGCATTTTCAACTTCAAGAAAAACTATGAATTCTGTTGTAACTGTGAACACAGTCAGAGAGAAACTGAAGCCAATGGATATAGAAGTGTTTTATTCAGCAAAACAAGCAAGAGGCATCAGATGGAGACACTCCTGGAAAAAGAGGCCTGCTTGACTCAATATTACATGACATTTTTATATGCTTAAAGTCAAAAGTAACAGCAGTACAATTCTATAGTTACGATGTTTCTTTTGAATTGCATACAGCTTTCAAACACCTTTTTTGCACTAACATTCCAGATGCCCAAAATAAATGTTAATTTCCACTGATTCTAGGTTGCATTCATGCAAATGTAGACACATGAGATTTAAGTGGAGTCTTTTTTTGCAATTGACCCCAGGAACCCCATTGTTCTGAGCTGTGTTTTAAATTCAATCTGCAATCCACATTCTAATCTGAAGAATTGCTGCTGTTGAAATTAATATTTGCTATATACCCTAACTCCAGGATACGCCCTAACAAATTCCATTCAGAATGATCGGAAACTCTAATAGCTTTGTCTGATTTATTAATCTTTAAATATGGTCCAAGTGCATGTGAAATATTAGTCTTGCATGAACGATGTGAGTTATTATAACAAAAGTGGCTCATTTACTCCACATCCTGTTTTTTAACAGAATTTTAGCAAGGGGACAGAGAGCTTCAGATTTTGGTAGTCAACCTGCAGCTTACATATTGTAACTACATAATAGCAGTAATTATTGCCATTTTCACATTAGCATTCCCAAAGCCTTCTTTCCAAGCAATGCATCAAAGCTGTTAAAGTAAATGCAAACATATCATAGGATCTTTAGGCTCTCTTATGCTTCTATGTTTCAAATCACGTTACGTTTGGTTTGCCTTTGTGTTTCCAAGCTAGAGATCTTGTCATTTGTATTGTCTTTGAATGAAATAGAAAATGATGCACAGGTAAGTCCCCAAGCTGATGCAATCATGTGACTCTGGATAGGGGTCTCTTTGGGGGGCTTTTGCTCTGACTTGCATGGTAACAGGGGTGGGTTCAATGCTTTTCCTGCTTCTTATGTGAAAGGTGGGGTGAGAGGGATCTTTGGAGGCTGCAATGTTTCGATCATTCATTCTGTGGGGTTTTTGTTTCATGGATCTCTATGAAGAGTAAGAATTTCAGGTTGTATACTTTAGATTCTTTGATGTTAAAATGAAGCTTTGAACCTTTGAATTATTGTATCACTTCATATAAAAATTCATAAAGTTTTTGTAAAGTAAAATTCTTTTACAGTGTATTCAGCCAAATCCATAAAATAAATTGTCTTTAAATGAGATCAAATGGATGTAGACAGGAGCATTGGGTCCTTTTCAGTCCATACCTCTGATTCCAAAACCCAATATAAAAACGTTTTCCATATTACACTCTCTCGTGAATCACCATGTAAAATTTACAGTAGGTCAAGACTTTCATATGCATAGTATTCAATAGAGGCTCATAAAGAACATGAATGAGATGAGTCATTGCATTTCACTCACTACAGAATGAGTCAAAAAATATAAGACACATGTTTCTTTCAGCCCAACCATCCAACTATTTATTTGTTAAGATATCCTGACTGAAACAATGAATAGAAAAGGGATTGGGTTATCATATGAGAGTCTCTATTCACTGAAAATCAGAAGAATGAGGGGTGACCTAACTGAAACCTATTGAATGGTGAAAGGCCTTGATACAGTGGATGTGGAGAGGATGTTTCTTATAGTAGGGAAGTCTATGACCAGAGGACACAGCCTCAGAATAGAAGGTGTCCTTTTAGAATGGAGGTGAGGAGGAACTGTTTTTAGCCAGAGTGGTGATTCTATGGAATTCATTGCCACAGGCAGCTGAGGAGGCCAAGTCATTGGAAATATTTAAGTCAGAGGTTGATGATTCTTGATTAGTCAGGACGTGAAGGGATATAGGAAGAGGCAGGAGATTGGGGCTGAGAAGGAAAATGGATCAGCAGAACAGACTTGATGGGACAAATGGCATAATTGTGCTCCTATACCTTAGGGTCTTATCAAGGGCTTATATTTTATAGACATGGCTTTCATTCAAGGGCAGATTGATCTCAAGAAAATCTACTCTTAACTGAATGCAGGCCAAAGTTCCCTACAGTATTTTTTCCTTCAACCGTTACTGCCTCTGCTGCTAAATCCACAAGAAGACAAGGAAGATAAAGCAAGGGGCAGGTAGGATTAAGCAAAGTTCTCTATGGTAGTATTGCTGCAGAGCTTAGAGTCATAAGAGTGCTTTGGATGCAGAAGAGGGCAGAAGTCTTGTACATATTCTGACTATCTTCGTCACTGCACAGTACTGTGCAAAAATCATACGTATAAATATTTCTTAACAGTAGAGTAGTTATGGGGCCCAAGACTTTTGCAGTAATTTCATGTATAGCACTGTATTGCTGCCATTTAAAAATGAATTCATGATATATGTGAATGATGATAAACCTGATTCTAATATGGGTCTTTATTGTGGACTCAGAGTGGGAAGGGGGCATAGAGAGGGAAATCATGGTTGGGAAAAGTGGAACAGAGAGAGGAGGGAACAGGAAGCACCAGAGAGACAGTCTGTAATGATCAATAAACCAGTTGTTTGGAATCAAATAACCTTGCCTGGTGTCTCAGGTCTGGTTGAGTCTGCACCTGTACCATCCCTGCCCCCGGCACACTTCTCTGCCACCCCTCCCCATTCCCAACATCCTTTGCTCCCACCAGATTTACAAATTCACTCTCCACAAATACAGTACTGTGCAAAAGTCTTAGTCACAGTAGCTATATAAACGTGCCTAACAACTTTGCACAAAATGTACAGTGTTGTGACCATCCAGCAGTGAGCAGATATTTCCTAGGTCCTGATACATGGTCTTCAACCTGAAACGATAACTCCACTTCTCTTTATGCATCTGTTTCCCAATTTGTAGTGTGCTTTCTGTCATTCATTTCCGATGGAAACAAACAGTAAAATGCATCATTTTGCACCAACAACTAGCACAAACTAAGGATGTGCTGGAGGAAGCCTGCAAGTTTCACCACACACTCTGGCATTAACATAGCATGCCAATGATGCCCAGCAGAACAGCATAGAACACAACAACACGGAACATAACAGCAACAAAACAACAACAGCAAAGCAAGCTCCATTCCTCCCTCTCAACACACATACACAGTCTTTCAATCCCAGACAGGCTGTCTCCGGCCTCCAGCCTCACCGATTGACAATCATTGTGTTTTAACGTCCTCAGCGGGCGTGCAGACTCAGAGATCCAGCAGTTGGGCCTGACTTTCCGGTCAGCCTTCAGATGTCAATCTTCAGGACCCCAGGACTCACTGATGTTGATGAAAGAGTACCTTGGATGAGGACCCCATACTCGAGACCTTGATTCTGGATTCTATGATGACCAGGACTCTGAATACTAGGTCTCGCAATCCAGGCCACCAACTCATATAGACAAGGATTTGCTGGCCCTCGTACATCCTGCCCATTGTTAGCTCCACAATCTAACTTACCTATGATTTTAGGAACCTACTCCTCCTTAAATGCAGCAGTTGCACTTTGTAATGACTGGTCTTGTGCCAGAATATACAAAGGGATAATTTGACACCCAGCACTGCAACAAGTTGGCTAACCCCCGAACCATTTATTTCAACACTGTGTGCACATGTTACAATAAATATCTGGTTACACATCTCCTGATATGGCTAAGTGACAATCAAATTTCCATATATCTAAATTCTCCATTTTATGTTTCTGCAGAAACTATGGAGACATTCAAATTTTTGATAACCTTTTCCAAATGTTTCATTATTTCTTATTGCTAATTCAGTGCATTTTCCTCTCCAAAGGTAAATGTATGTAGCAGCTGCGGCCATAGCCACATGACATTTCCAAGTCTAGTTTCATTGTTTTTTTTTTAAAGAAAATTGCTGTACAGGAAATCAAATGGGGTAGAGTCCAAGACTAAGAAAAATGGACTTCTGTTAGATTTCAATGGTTCAAAGGTTCAGTTTAATACCAGAGAATGTATACAACATACAAGCTGAAATTCTTACTCTTCGCAGACGTCCATGAAACAGAAAAAAGAACCCCAAAGAATGAATGACAGAAAAATATTAGAACCCCAAGGACCCCTGTCCTGCTCCCATACACAAGTAACAGCAAAACCTTCAACCATCCCCCCATCCCCTCCCTCCACTTGCTCCGGCAAAAGTATCACCCCCACCACCCACCATGCAAGCAATAGCAAAGCTTCCAGAGACATTAATCTAGAGTCCGTCAAAAACCATTGCCCATCCCAAGTCTTCGATGTCTCAGACAGGCTCTCTCTCTCTCTCTCTCTCTCTCTCTCTCTCTCACTAGCAAGGGAGAGAGAGAGAGATAACTCCTGCAACAACGAGAAGGGAGATGTTTCGACGTTACAGTCTGCCGTGTCACTTGTCCAAATTCCCCTGACTCAAGGACCAGCAGACTCTCACTCATCATCAAAAGAGGGAGAGATCTTTCGCGTGCAGGGATCTTCTTTCGACAGCGGCGCACACCGCTGCCCTGCAGTGTCGAATCTCTGCCACAGTTGAATCAACAACATCAGAAAGGAATCAAGACGGATTATTCACAGCAATTCTTTTCTTTTTTTTCTGGATTTCTGTAAATGTCTTTCAGAATTAAACAGGATATCTTTATTATCCTACAACTGCACAAATCTAAACAGATTTTTGGTCAAGGTCGTCCACCTGCTCCAAACTAAACCATTGGATTCCCAATACTCTATTAATGAGATTAATGCCCAGTAATTTCAGATTTTGTTCTACCAACTTAAATCTCCATTTCCTAAAGAGGAAAGCCATCAAAAGACTCTGATGGTGGAGGTACTACGATGGATTTCATCTTCCTATCACGATCTGATGCAATATAGCAAAGGTAAATATGTTTCTTAAATTTTATCAATAACATCTGAGGTAAAGTAACATTCTTATCCTCTATCAGTGAATTTTTAAATGGTGAAAAATGAGTCAGAGTCAAGTTTATTATCACTGACACGTGCTAGGAAATTTGCTGCTTTGTGACAGCAGTACGATGCAAGGCATAAAAAATTACAATAAAAAATAAAATAAGTAAAGTAATGCAAAAGAAGAATAGTGAGGTCGTGTCCAGGGGTTCATAGACAGTTCAGAAATCTGATGGAAGAGGGGAAGAAGCTGTACATAAAATGTTGAGTGTGCATCTTCAGGCTCCTGTACCTCCTTCCTGATGGTAGAAGTGAGAAGGGGACATGTCCACAAATGGGCCTTCATGAGATACACCTATTGACTATGTCCTCGATAGTAGGAAGGTTTGTGCCTGTATTGAAGCTGGCTGAGTATATAACCCTCTGCAACCTATTTTGATATTCTGCATTGATGACACCATACTAGGCAGTGATGCAACCAGTTAAAATGCTCTCCATAGTACATCCGTAGAAATTCGCTGGTCTTTGGTGACATACCAAATCTCCTCAGACTCCAAATGAGGTATTGCTGCTGGAGTGCCTTCTTCCTGATCACATCAAACTGTTGGGATCAAATGAGAGCTGAGCATGGATTCAGACATGAATACATTCTCCTCTCCAAGGTTCAAACATTTTACATCATTAAAGACAGGATAAGAATAAACATCCCTGTTGTAGGCATCCTGTCTGCAATAATATCTGTCGACATGGCACTGAAAGCTACATGATTTTCTTTAAGAACACAGAATACAACTCCAGCATGTTTATTACTTGACAGAATTTCTGCCTTTATCTTAGTTTTATGTAACTCTCTGTAAGGTTTCACTGCTAATGTAATGGCCTCTCTGTAATGCTTCACTGCTAAGGTAAAGGTTTCTCTGTAGCAGCAATGTTTGGGCTATGACGAGAGATAATGAAGCCTTTGTAATGTATGAGAGGCATGTTGTTCTTTCTTGTGGGTCTGCAAGCAGGGATTTCGCGTTCTTTTGTTGGTGAGAGATGAGGAGAGAAGACGTGAGTGTAGAGATTTGGTAGACCACAGGACGGAGTGGACTTGGAGCAAGGGTCAGAAGGTCGGTGACACTTGGAGGTCGATGGGAAACGACTGGATGAATTCGTGAGCTCCAAAGTGTGCATTAGACTGGTTCATTAAAATGGGCCTTTTTTCCTTCTTAAATTTTCTTTACTAACCCTATAATCAGATTAAGATTTATAAAGTTCACTCATTTAATTGCATATGGTGTACTGTCTAATATTTTGTGGCTCAGATTTGTAACCGGGCAATACATCACGCAGCATCCATACAAATGGGATTTTTCAGTTTGGCTGAGCTAGAGGCTGTCTTAGAAAACACAGAAAACCTACCGCACAATACAGGCCCTTCAGCCCACAAAGCTGTGCCGAACATGTCCTTACCTTAGAAATTACCTAAGGTTATCCATAGCCCTCTATTTTTCTGAGCTCTATGTACCTGTCTAGGAGTCTCTTGAAAGACCCGATCGTATCCGCATCCACCACCGTTGCCAACAGCCCATTCCATGCACTCACCACTCTCCGCATTAAAAAAAACTTACTCCTGACATCTCCTCTGTACCTACTTCCAAGCCCGTTAAAACTGTGCCCTCTTGTGCTAGCCATTCCAGCACTGGGGAAAAGCCTCTGACTATCTTCACGATCAATGCCTCTCATCATTTCAATCAGGTCACCTCTCATCCTCCGTCGCTCCAAGGAGAAAAGGCCGAATTCACTTAACCTATTCTCATAAGGCATGCTCCCCAATCCAGGCAACATCCTTGTAAATCTCCTCTGCACCCTTTCTATAGTTTCCTCATCCTTCCTATAGTGAGGCGACCAGAATTGAGCACAGTACTCCAAGTGGGGTCTGACCAGGTTCCTATATAACTGTAACATTACCTCTCGGCTCCTAAAATCAATCCCACAATGTCAGGGTGGCTGGGAACGGACCCAAGTGCAAGACACAGACACTGAGGTACTAGGGACAGGACTAGGATACAGGGTGAGGGCAAGGACATGGACAGGAAAACCAGGAACCCGGAACAGGACTGGACAAAAGAGCTAGGAGCCCAGGCTTGGACTTCGAGCCAGAGACTGGACAAGGACCCAGTACCTGGGTCTTGCCTCTGGCTCGGACCCCAGAACTAGGCAAGGATGAGGCTTGGCAGGCAGGCAGGACGAGGCTGGAGTCTTCAGGCTTGAGGCTAGAGGTGAGGCTTGGCAGGAGGCAGGAGGCTGGAGTCTTCAGGTTGAGACTAGAGGCTAGAGACTTGAGGCGAGGCTTGGCAGGAGGCAGGAGGCTGGGGTCTTCAGGCTTGAGGCTAGGCAGGAGGCTGGAGTCTTCAGGCTTGAGGCTAGGCAGGAGGCTGGGGTCTTCAGGCTTGAGGCTAGGCAGGAGGCTGGAGTCTTCAGGCTTGAGGCTAGGCAGGAGGCTGGGGTCTTCAGGCTTGAGGCTAGGCAGGAGGCCGGAGTCTTCAGACTTGAGGCTAGGCAGGAGGCCGGAGTCTTCAGGCTTGAGGCTAGGCAGGAGGCCGGAGTCTTCAGGCTTGAGGCTAGGCAGGAGGCCGGAGTCTTCAGGCTTGAGGCTAGGCAGGAGGCCGGAGTCTTCAGGCTTGAGGCTAGGCAGGAGGCTGGAGTCTTCAGGCTTGAGACTAGGCAGGCTCCTCCTGGGAAGGGTGAGGTTCACCTGGGCAGGGCATGGTACTCCTGGGCAGGGCACGGATCACCACCTGATGGAGGCATGGAACAGGAAAGGACAGAACCAACCGCATGTTACGGCAAGACGGCCTGGCTTACCCGACGGAGGCAAGGGACAAGAAGGGACGGAAGCAACCACAGGTAATGGCAAGACGGCCGGGCTTACCTGGGCAGAGGCAAGGGACAGGAAGGGAGCTAGGTACAGGGTGGCTCCAGGACAAGACTGCAGGCGAGACAAGGCGGGAGTTACCAACAAGACAAGGCTTCAGGCAATGCAAGGCGAGATGAGAACTTCAGGTGAGGAGAGAGTTACCAGCAAGGCAGGGCAGGGCAGGGCAGGGCTTTAGGCGAGGAAACAGTAGGCAGAGGAAGGGATAAAAGGAGGAGGACAAGAACAATCCAGCAGCCACGCCCTGGTCTCTGGAGGTATTTATGCAGCCAGCCTCAATGAGCATCAGCTGCCACAATTAGATCTCTACAAGAACAAAAACAGAGTAGACAGGAAAACCTGGAGCAAGGGTTGATGGACCGGACTGTGAACCAGAATACGGACTTTATGGACCGGACCATCACACACAATTGATGAAGGCCAATACACCGTATGCTTTCTTAACCACAGAGTCAACTTGCGCAGCAGTTTTGAGTGTCCTATGGACTCAGACCCCAAGATCCCTCTGATCCTCCACACTGCAAAGAGTCTTACCATTAATACTATATTCTGCCATCATATTTGACCTACCAAAATGAACCTCCTCACACTTATTTGGGTTGAACTCCATCTGTCACTTCTCAGCCCAGTTTTGTATCTTATCAATATCCCACTGTAGCCTCTGACAGCCCTCGACACTATGGACAACACCCCAAACCTTTGTGCATTCAGCAAATTAACTAACCCATCCCTCCACATCTTTATCCAGGTCATTTATGAAAATCACAAAGAGCAGGGGTCATAGAACAGATCCCTGAGGCACACCACTGGTGACCAACCTCCATGCAGAATATGACCTAGCTACAACCACTCTTTGCCTTCTGTGGGCAAGCCAGTTCTGGATCCACAAAGCAATATCCTCTTGGATCCCATGTCTTCTTATTTTCTCAATAAGCCTTGCATGGGGTACCTTATCAAATGCCTTGCTGAAATCCATATACACTACATCTACTGTTCTACCTTCATCAATACGTTTAGTCACATCCTCAAAAAATTCAATCAGGCTCGTAAGGCACGACCTGACTTTGACAAACCATGCTGACTATTCCTGATCATATTATGCCTCTCCAAATGTTCATAGATCCTGCCTCTCAGGATCTTCTCCATCAATTTACCAACCACTGAAGTAAGATTCGCTAGTTTATAATTTCCTGGGCTATCTCTACTCCCTTTCTTGAATAAGGGAAAAACAACCACAACCCTCCAATCCTCCGGAACCTCTCCCGTCCCCATTGATGATGAAAAGATCATCGCCAGAGGCTCAGCAATCTACTCCCTCGCCTCCCACAGTAGCCTGAGGTACATCTCATCCAATCCCGGTGACTTATCTAACTTAATGCTTTCCAAAAGCTCCTGCACATCCTCCTTCTTAACATCTACATGCTCAAGCTTTTCAGTCCACTGTAAGTCATCTCTACAATCGCTAAGATCATTTTCTGTAGTGAAAACCGAAGCAAAGTACTCATTAAGTACCTCTGCTATCTCCTTCCGTTCCATACACACTTTTCCACTGTCACACTTGATTGGTCCTATTCTCTTAAGGCTTATCCTCTTACTCTTAACATACTTGTAGAATGCCTTGGGGTTTTCCTTAATCCTGGCCGCCAAAGCCTTCTCATGGCCCCTTCTGGCTCTCGTAATTTCTTTCTTATCGCCCCTTCCTGCTTGCCTTATAATCTTCTAGATCTCTATCTTTACCTAGTTTTTTGAACCTTTTGTAAGCTCTTCTTTTCTTCTTGACTAGATTTTCAACAGTCTTTGTACACCATGGTTCCTGTACCCTGCCATCCTTTCCCTGTCTCATTGGAACGTCACGCAAATATCCCCTGAACTTTTGCCACATTTCTTCGGTACACTTCCCTGAGAACATCAGTTCCCAGTTTATGCTTCCAAGTTCCTGCCCGATGCCTCATATTTCCCCTTACTCCAATTAAACGCTTTCCTAACTTGTCTGTTCCTATCCCTCTCCAATGCTATGGTAAAGGAGATAGAATTGTGATCACAATCTCCAAAATGCTCTTCCACTGAGAGATCTGACACCTGACCAGGTTCATTTCCCAATACCAGGTAAAGTTCAGACTCTCCTCTTGTAGGCTTAACTACATATCGTGTCAGGAGACCTTCTTGAATGCACCTAACAAACTCCACCCCATCTAAACACCTTGCTCTAGGGATGTGCCTTCAGTAGTCTGCTTACAGGACCTCCTCCCTTTTCCTGCCTATGTTGTTGGTACCAATATGTACCTCAACCTCTGGCTGTTCTCCCTCCCACTGCAGGATACCGTGGACGTGATCAGAAACATCACGGACCCTGGCACCTGGGAGGCAAACTACCATCCGTGCTTCTTTCCTGCATCCACAGAATCACCTGTCTGACCCCTAACTATAGAGTCCCCCATCACTACTGCCATCCTCTTCCTTTCCCTACCCTTCTGAGCCACAAGGCCAGACTCTGTGCCAGGGGCGCAACCACTGTTGCTTCCCCCAGGTAGGCTATCCGCCCCCAACAGTACTTAAGCAGGAGTACTTATTGTCAAGGGGTACAGCCACAGGAGTACTCTCTAGCCTCTGACTCCTGCCCTTCCCTCCTTACTGTTACCCACTTATCTGTCTCCCCAGGCCCCGGCGTGACTACCTGCCTATAGCTCCTCTCTATCACCTCCTCACTTTCCCTGACCAGACAAAGGTCATTCAGCTGCATCTCCAGTTCCCTAACACAGCCCCTAAGGAGCTGCAGCTCAACGCACCTGGCGCAGATGTGGCCACCCGGGAGGCTGGGAGTCTCCTGGACTTCCCACATCTGACTCCAAGCACAGGACACCAGCCTCACACACATACTTACTATCTGTATTCTACACAGGTAACCTACCTTGCCTCGACCCATTATCGCCATAGCCCCGTTGAGCCAAAGCCTTCCTAAGCTATCTGCCTCTGCTCCGTCGCCCGCTCCTCTGGTGCCAGCTCTATAAAGCTGACTCCATTTAAACTCTTCTTGCTGTTCTCACTGGCTGACGTTCATGCGCTTGCACAGTCATGCCCCAGTCAAACTGCTGTCTTCCCCTAGACAAACACGTGCTGGCTGAGCCTAAGGGTTACAATTAGCTTAAATGAGTGCATCTACTTCCCTATCTGGTCCAGGTTATGTTAATTGAGCTCTTTGGGACGGTATCTCTCTACAATCTCTACCTCATTCAAACCCTTTGAAACTTGAGCATTGTTCTGCTAACATCAACCCCTCCATCTAAGTTTGGTCAATCCACAGTCCAAAGCAATATCAGGCACTGAGAACTGTTTAGCTCTTCAACACCTGGATCTCTTCCCTGTTCCAGGACTGCCATCTGTAATACCATTTGCTTCCACCACTTCCTCTCCCTTCTGCTGCCAATAGTGCAGTCCAACATTTCAGTATCCAGGGATGCAATATGCTAATAGATTCTTGGCTTGTTCCAACCAGCACTCAATGTCTGTGGGTCACAAGTTATTTGAAATGCATTAACTTCAATCCTCAGCATCAGCCCTGCAGTCCCATGACCTGCTACTCTCTCCAAGCTCTGCAGATCCCCTTTACCCCAGTTATTTAATTTTCAAAATGTTTGCCCTTATGCTCAATTCCAGCAGCAGTTTGCTTCCCATCTTAATTGTATGATCTTCCGAGCTGCAGTCCCTTCTCTTCCCCATTACAGAGTTAGTGTTTCTATCACACTGCATATACCATCTGCCAGTACGTACCACAGCGTTAGGCCAAGAACACTACATATACCACCTGTAAGGGTCCCTAGTGCAGGAATTACAAAAGACTTCAGCAAGTCAAACAGAAATTAACCAGCAAAACTAACAAGAACTCAGGCAAACTATACTGAATCATGAAGAAATAAAATCACTCATGATATACAGAACTTGCCAGACAAGGATCCACAATGACTGAGCAAAGTGGGGTTGGCATGCTCCCCTAAAGAACACCCTGAAGCATGTAGGAATTTGGGACCAAACAGATAGCCCCAGTGTCCAGACAAAGCAATAATCCCCAAATTTAACAACTACAATGCAGGACAGTGAAAAAAATGTCTCAAATTGAATAAAAGTGATAAATGCAAAGAGAGGTTAAACATTCCCATGATCTAATGAGACACCTGAAAAACAAAGTGAAAAGCCAGAACTCGTCCAAAGACAAACTATTAGACATAAAAGGTAAACAATCTGAGCAACACTACATATCCACAACGTTACACTGAGAAAATGCAATCCACGTGCTAACTGAAAAAATCTCTTCTTTATCTTTTAAAAGCGACCCCTGGTTGTGATACCATCAGGCAGGAGGTACTGTAGCAAGGGCAGTTAAGATGGGCAACAGCTTCTTTCATCAGGCCACAAGGCGAATGAACTTGCCATCACCCAGGTCTCAGCATGTATGAAGCGCCAGTATCATTATATTGATAACTTTTAAACTTGTGTAGTAAAGGTACAAGTTCCCTATGCTCCAGGTTTAAATGACTTGTCATATGAAGTGTGTTTGATGGCTCTGGGCCTGTATTCATTGGAATTCAGAAGAATGAGGGGTGACCTCATTGAAACCAGTTGAATGGTGAAAGGTCTTGATAGAGGGGATGTCGAGAGGAAGTTTCCAGTGGTGGGAGAGTCTAAGACCAGAGGACACAGCCTCACAATGGAGGGGCATCCTTTTAGATAAGGGGGAATTTCTTTAGGCAGGGAGCAGTGAATCTGTGGAATTCTTTGACACAGGCAGCTGTGGAGGTTAAGTCTGCATGTACTTTTAAGGCCGAGTTTGATAGATTCTTGATTGGTCAGGGCATGAATTGATACAAGAAGGGGCAGGAGATTGGGGCTAAGAAGGAAAATGTATCAGCCATGGCAGAAATGGCCTAATTCTGCTCCTATGTCTTATGGAATATATTTTATTTTTTTAAAGTTATTTGAAGTAATTCTACTACATGTGTTTCATGTAAGTTACATGTACTGTGTTGTAGATCTGGGTTCAGAGTACCATTGTTTCATTAGGTTGTATATGTGCATATGGTTGAATGACAATAAACCTGAACTTAATACAGTTCTGCATTGGTAGCCATTTTGTAGGTGGTTATGTCTTCTGAAACCACACTTACAGCTCACTTCTTCCTCAGTGATATCTTACCTACGTTTAAAGCTTTCTCAGTTCATTGCTCATTCATTATGATCATCCTCCTCTCCCTCACTGAATCAGTTCTATTTTCTTCCCTCCTCTCAATATCTCCCCTTCTTGTCTGCCATCTCCCATCCCTGATAATAAATGTTCCTATGTGAAAACTATAATGGGAAGGAAAGTTGTTATTCATAAGTGTATGACTCATAATCACCACAGTTATGTGTTGCAGATCATTTATTCCAGTACTGTTAAGCCTGTTTTTGTTTTTTCTCATCCTTCTTTCAAAGTTATTGCTTCAGGAATGCTGTACTTGTCCACTTTTGAGTGGGTAGGTAGGCCCAATCCACTGCAGGCCAGGCTCTCTAAGATCTCGGCCTACGGGGCTGGATTCATTACTTGCATCAGGGAGCTCCATTAAATCAAACCAAGATGAAGAGATGCAGGCAAAGGGGAGTGACAAAAATGATAAACTGATCAATAGGAATGAGACAAGGCTGAATCTAATGCAGAACACATGCTGCAGGACAGAAACAAGCTGGAAAAGATTCAGAATAAAACCTGAGCAACTGCTTGCCAGGCTGTGAAGTGGGAAGCTTTTGTCATTCATATAAGTATTGTAAAATAGTTTGGGACCCATAAACTAACTAGTATAAATGGCCATTTTAAATCACATGAGAGGTATTAAACTTGATAGGTTAGAAATTACTGTTTGTTATTTTGGCATCTGAATACTAGTCTGGCATTCCTATGTCATGTAATGTAATCTGCTTTATATTATGCATGATTTTTCAGAGTGGATATGTACAGATAGAAAAAATCTTATGCAAATATCGTAGACATTTGATGATCAATATACACACAACAACCTCTGGGGCCAATAACTTGAACAATTATCTTTTTAATGACATAACATTACTTCATGATGAGATGAAGCCAGTGATTATGCAGGAAACCAAAGAACAAACGGAACATTGCATTTTATTTCAATGTTTCTTTTTATTAGGGGTAGCAAAACGGAAGTCATCTCCCATATATACAAACCCTCAGATAATTTCTTATATAACTTCCTGTTATTTAGCAAGTGATACAGATAGAGTCCAGATTCAGAGTGGACAGTTTTCCTCAAAAAGGGAGAGATCTTTTTCAGGATCATTACAAGAAATAATGTTTTTAATGATACAACCTCAATGAATAATTTTTGGAGAAATTTCCTGAGTAAAAGTTAACAGAACAGTTGATTTTAGTAAAGTTCACAATTTGTGATATTGAGCTTGAGGAGCATTGACATACAGATGGGTGGCAGGGTGGAGATACATCTTTACCAAAGGAGGTGTAAGGTGCTCCTCTCCGCTACCCTGAAGTTCACCCTTGGGCAAGATGTAGTATGTACTTATCCCCCCCGATTAGAGTCATGTGAAGCCATGGGTACAGGTGGTGGATGGTCGTATGAGCAACTGGTGCATGTCACAACTCCTGGTTATGTGACCACTGACGCCAAGCAGACAATCTCTGAGGTGTACCGATAATGGCTAGGGTCACCCAAATTGTAAAGACACTGCCCAGAAGAAAGCAATGCCAAACCACTACTATAGAATAGTTTGACAAGAACAATCATGGTCATAGACCATGATTGCATGTGTCAATATGACATGGCACATAATGAATGAATAAATTAATGTATGGAGGGAACTTATGAATGTGTGGAAGTCCATAGCTTTCTGAAAGTGCTAACACAATTAAATAGCATGGTAAGAAGGGATACAGCAAACTTGTCTGTGAAGGCTGTGGAGGCCAAGTTTCTGGATGCTTTCAAGAAAGAGATGGATAGAGCTCTTAAAGATAGCGGAATCAAAGGTTATGGGGATAAGGCAGGAACTGGATACTGATTGTGGATGATCAGCCATGATCACAGTGAATGGCGGTGCTGGCTCGAAGGGCTGAATGGCCTACTCCTGCACCTATTGTCTATTGTCTATTGTCTTCATCTATAACAGTAGTATACATAAAAATCGGGAAGTCATGTTGTAGTTGTATAAAGCTTTGGTTAGAGCACATTTAGAGTATTGATTACAGTTATGGTCACTACATTACAAGAAGGGCGTGGAGGCTTTAGAGAATGTGCAAAAGTGTTTCATCAGGATATTGCCTGGATTAGAGAGTTATAGCTATAAGGAGAGGTTGAATCAATTTTGATTATTTGCTCTCAAGCATCTGAGGCTGAGGGATAACCTAACAGAACTATATAAAAATATTAGAGGCACAGATAGGGTAGATAAAGTCTTTTTCCCAAGGTGTAAATATCAAAAACAAAAGTGCTTTCCTTTAACGTATTTGTTCATTCGTTATGTGCTGTGTCTATGATATAGGTCATCATGGTCTTTCCATGGCCATGATTGTTCTTGTCAAGTTTTTCTACAGTAGTGGTTTGCCATTGCCTTCTTCTGGGCAGTGTCTTCACAAGATGGGTGACCCCAGCCATTATCAATACACCTCAGCCATTGTCTGCCTGGCGTCAGTGGTCACATAACCAGAACTTGTGATACGCACCAGCTGTTCATACAACCATCCACCACCTGCTCTCATAGCTTCACTTGACCTTGACCGGGGGGCTAAGCAGATGCTACACCTTGCCCAAGGGTGAGCTGGAGGGAAGGAGCATCTCACACCTCCTTTGGTGGAGATGTATTTCCAGCCCATCATCCAAAGTAACAGTACACTAGAATATGCATAACCAAAGGACCCTTTCCTGTGCTATACTGCTCAATGTTCTATGGTCTATGACTCTGGCGCAGGTTGCAGTGGTGACATAGAGGACAGTTCTGACCTCAGGATCCTGACCCGGATCTGGGCCGTACCCTCTAAATATCCAGACCTGCCTCTCGATATTTTTTGTACTACCTTACTTTCCATTTTTCTATTTTCTATTTATGATTTATAATTGAAATTTTTAATATTTACTAATTTTTACTATTTTTAATAGTTAATATTTGTAATCCAGGGAGCGGGAAGCGCAGAATCAAATATTGCTGTGGTGATTGTACGTTCTAGTATCAATTGTTTGGCGACAATAAAGTATAAAGTTCTACCAATATGAATTCCAAAGTTGAAAAGCCACCTCAGCAGCTGTGGAGTTTAAAATCAGTTTTTAGTAGGAAATAATATCCGAGTTCGACTGAAGTAGCATCTAAATTATTCATCCATTTCAATCTCCTGAAAGCTTCAACAAGATCACTTCCCATTCTTGTAAAACCCATTGCATTTAGGCCATTCTTCCCATTATAATATTTTATACTTGGAATTAATCAATCCTATACTGACACCTCCAAGGCAAGGTCAGGCCAGCATTTCCCTCCTTCCTACATTGTACACAGTGCTTGAGATGTCTCACCAAAGCTTTGCATGATCTCAGCAAATTTTCCTTTCACTTTAGTTTAGCTTAGCCACAAACTATGCAACATCTCCTGCGATGTCCATTGCTGGAGGAACGCTGTACTGTTGCAGATCCTGCCGAATTTAACAACAAGACGCAAAAATGTATCCAGTTCTGGCTGAGCCATGTATAGACTGTCTGTGGACACAATAAGAAAAAGGAGCTTAGCTTATAGATACGGCTCAGTAACAGGCTCTTCGAGCTCAACAAGTCCACGCTACCCAGTTATTCCCATGTGACCAATTAACCTATCAATGAGTACGTCTTTGGAATGTGGGAGGAAGCTGGAGTACCCAGAATAACAAAAAGAATGTTCAAACTCCTTAGATACAGCGAAGGAATTGAACCTGGGTTGTTGGTGTTGTAATTATGTTATGGTAATCTCTACGATACAATGTCACCCCAAAGGCCAACATACCAACTACTTCTGTTTCTGGACCTGCTCTTTTCTTCCCTCTATGACAGGGGTTTCCAAATTCTTTTTATGCCATGGACCTCTACCAATAACCAAGGGTCTGTGGACCCCTGATAGGGAACACCTGCTCTGAACAGACACTAATTCAGATTTTTCACCATTTAAAATATATTGTCCTAACAAATGTAAATATTTGAGAGAATGTTTTACTCTGATAATAACTGCTTGGCTAATTAAGATTTTTCACAAGGGGCTGCCATAACTAAACTCTACAGCACATGAGGATTAAGACATTGTACAATTATCGGTTGGACCGAGCATACTTTATGCAATGTGAAGCTTTCACTTCATCCAGTTCATCATTATGGAGCAGGAGTCCACAAAGTTGGCAGGTCTGATCTGGTAACTGACTATGGCAGTGTGAGTCCCAGGACTACCGGGTGTCGCAAGGGAGAGGAGAGGATGAGAGGACAACCTTGTTCAAACCGGAATGGAATTTGAGGTCTAAAACTTGAGGATCCATCTGGGACCTCAGAGACAGAGGCTGAGGTCAAAACTGGCTGCAAAAGGCAAAAATGAACTTGTGATTTAGGTATGAGAGAGAAAGTTCACTTGATGGGCAAAAATGCAACTTGATATCCTGATGGGGATAAGAGGTGGACTTGTAACTAGATAGAGATGGCCAGGCATGTGCTTTTTGGGACAATGAGAGCTGCAACCGGAGAAGGCTGGGATACTAGAGGGAGACCATTGCAACAGGCAAGCTCATAACTTAAGTGAGAACTTAACTGAAGCAAGATTTCAGTACAGACTTCTGTGCTCTTGGGCCTGTTACGATAGGTCCCCTTTAACCCAGAAAATGATGGCGATACTCACAGGTCAGCCAAAATCTGTAAAGAAAGAAACAAATTGAATGTTTCAAGTTGAATTCTACTGAATTAGAAAACTGACAAAACAGTTTTATGTTGCAGAGAAGAGGAGAGGTAGAGACAACAGAGGGAATGCCTGTTACAGATTAGTCACCGAGAATGTTCATGTGACACAATTTTGTTGGGTGCTGTCCAAGGGAAGGAAATGAATGATGTGTAATCATAGCAGATCTTGTTTAAGAATAAATAGAGGAGATGAACATGGGTGGTTGGAAAATTGCTGAGATTTCCAGCATCTGCAGATTTGTTTTTTTGCATTTTCCCCTCTAACACTGAAATATGTGTGCTGTCAAGGCGTATATCTGGACCACGTCCAAACAGTGAAATGGCATCCAGGTGTGTTTTGCAACCACTTGGACACTAGTGTAATTACCTCAGTGCTCTGTGAACTAGCAATCAGATGCACAGAGAAGGCAGGCAAAAAATCACAGGCTTTGGATTCTATGCTGTAAATCATGGGTTCCCAACCTAGGCTCCAGGGCCCCCTTGCTTAATGGTATTGGTCCATGGCATAAAAAGGTTGGGAACCCCTGCTGTAAATCATGATTTCCTTTAACAAATGAAAAAATTGATCACATTGTGAACATTACAATTGTGTTGCTTATGAAATATCTAGGCCAAGCCTTCTGTTTATCCAGTTTTTCTACCAATGTAAATCATCTCACATTTTTTCTATACAATACTCAACGTTTTCAACTTATCCATATCCCTTTTGGACTGCCTGTGTCCTTCATCTATAAACTTGCTGACAACGCAACCATTGTTGGCAGAGATTCAGATATCGACGAGAGGGAATACAGGAGTGAGATATATCAGCTAGTTGAATGGTGTCGCAGCAACAATCTTGCACTCAGCGTCAGTAAGACCACAGAACTTCAGAAAGGGTAAAATCAGGGAAAAAATAATAGGCCTCACCAAAGAACCAGAAGGGGAAAGAGTGAGCAGTTTCTAGTTCTTGCGTGTCAACATCTCTGAGGATCTATCCCAGCCCAAGATAGTAACAGAGCTAGATAGAAGGAACAACAGCGGCTATATTTCATTAGGAGATTGAGGAGATATTGTATGTCATCAAAGACACTCACAAATTTCTACAGATGCACCGTGGAAAACATTCGAACTGGCCGCATCACTGTCTGATATTGGGGAACTAGTGCACAGGATTGAAAGAAGCTGCAGAAAGTTGTGAACTCAGTCATCTCCATCCTGGGCATGAGCCTTTGTAGAATCCAGGACATCCTCAAGAAGTGATGCCTTAGAAAGGTGGCATCCATCATTAAGAACCCCCATCACAACATAAGACCATATGACCATGAGAGAGAGGAGCAGAATTAGGCCACTCAGCCCATCGAGTCTGCTCTGCCATTTTCCTCTCAGCTCCAATCTTCTGCCTTCTTTCCGTATCCCTTCATGCCCGGACCAATCAAGATCTATCAAACATTGCTTTGCCTGTTGCAAAGAATTCCATAGATTCACCCCTCTCTGGCTAAAGAAATTCATCCTCATCTCTTTTCAAAAAGGACTCTCCTCTATTCTGAGGCTGTATTCTCTAGTGTTAGATTCTTTCACCATAGGAAACGTCTTCTCCACATCTCCATGCCAATTGTAATATTGCCGTTTTGGCACACATTTTCTATCTGCTGTTGTAATTTGTAGATCACATCCTTACTATTGTTTGGGGGTCTTATGTACAACTTCCATCAGGATCTTTTTACTCTTGCAGTTCCTTCACCTTATCTATAATGACTCACCACTTTCTGACCCTATGTCACCTCTTTCTAATGATTTGATTTAATGTTTTACAAACACAACAATGCTGCCCCCTCTGCTTTCCTTTCTGTCCTTTTGATACAATGTGCATCCTTGGACATTAAACTCCCAGCTATAATCTTCTTTCAGCTATGATTCAGTGATGCCTACAACATCATACCTGGCAACACTCACAACACGCTGGAGAAACTCAGCAGGTCGGGCAGCATCCGTGGAAACGATCAGTCAACGTTTCGGGCCAGAACCCTTCATCAGGACCCGGCCTGAAACGTTGACTGATCGTTTCTATGGATGCTGCCTGACCTGCTGAGTTCCTCTAGCATGTTGTGAGTGTTGCTTTGTCCCCAGCATCTGCAGAATATTTTGTGTTTATCATACCTGGCAATCTGCAACTGTGCTATGAGTTCATCTACTTTATTCCGTATACTGTGCACATTCAAATGGAACATTTTCAGTCCTGTATTCACCTTTCTTGATTTTGTCTGCCTTTTTACGTTGCAACTCATTCTGTTGATTGCAATTTTGCCCTATTAACAGCCTCTCCACACTACACATTGCCTCTGTTTGTAACCATCAACCTCATCCTTAGCACTATCATCCACCTTTCCCACAATTCTCCTTGCATTGAAATATATGCAGTTCAGGACACCAGTCACAGCATGCTCAACCTGTTGATTCCTAACTTTGTCAGAGGTCTTACCAACATCTACCTCCATAACCTCTCCACTAACTTTTCTGGCACTCTGGTTCCCATCCCCCTGCAATTCTAGTTCAAAACCACCATGCAGCATTAGTAAACCTTCCTGCTAGCATATTAGTCCCCCTGCAGTTCAGGAGCCAACCGTCACGTCTATACAGATCCCACCTTCGCTGCAAAAGAGCCCAATGATCCAAAAATCTTATGCCCTCCCTCCTACACCAACTCCTTAGCCACATATTAAACTGTATAATCTTCCTTATTCTGGCCTCACTAGTATGTGGCACGGGTAGCAATTCTGAGAACACAAACCTGGAGGTCCTCCCCTTTAATTTAGCACCTAACTTCCTGAACTCCCTATGCAGAACCTCATCATTCATCCTACCCATGTCATTGATATCTATATGGACCATGACCTTTGGCTGTTTACTCTCCCACTTAAGAATACCAAATACTTGTTCTGAGATATCCCAGGTCCTGGCACCCAGAAGGCAACATACCATCTGGGAATCTTATTCTTGCTCACAGAACCTCCTGTACTTTCTCCTAACTAATGAGTCCCCTATCACTACAGTGTGCCTCTTCTCCCCAACTTCCCTTCTGAGTCACAGAGACAGACACAGTGCCAGAGACCTGACCACTATGATTTTTCACTGTTAGGTAAACCCCTCAATGGTATCCAAAGTGATATACCTGTTGTTGAGGGGGATGGCCACAGGGGCACTCTGCACTGGCTCCTTAATCACTTTCCTCTTCCTCACTGTCATCCATTTTCTTGTATCCCGCACCTTTGGGGTAATTACCTCTCTATATGTCGTATCCTTCACCAGTTCAGCTTCCCGAATAATTTGGAGTTCATCCACTTCCATCTCCAACTCCTTAACTCAGATTGTTAGAAACTGCGGCTTCTCGCGGTTGTAGTAATCAGGGAGACTGGAGGTCTCCCTGACTTCCCACATCCTGTAAGAGGAGCATTCAACTATCCTACCTTGCATCTCTACCATCCTTGCTGATGAGATATAAAAAAAGAACTTAACCTTGAGCTTTTCACCTCTGACTCTGTCCTCTCAGATGATGGCCCCTATGATGATGGCTGCTGTACCTGCCCCTTCCTTCTTTTAATTTGCTCTTATTAACTAATTGCAACCACAAATTGGTCACTGGTCAAACATCTACGACACAGCCATGACCCACTGCTTCCTTTTGTACTCAGGCAGTGGACCTGATTGAAATCCCCTCCTCTCAAAACTCTTGACTGATCAAAGCTCTTTTTGACATACCCACTTCTCATTTTCCACCTTCAGAAAGGTGTTACAGGAACATAAAGGTACACACTCAACGATTCAGGAACAGTTACTTACCCTCTCCCATCCTATTTCTGAATGGACATTGAACCTATAAACACTACCTCACTACTTTTTAATTTAACTATTTAATATATACATCTACTTACAGTAATTCAGAGTTTATTTTATTATTATGTATTGCATTGTATTGCTGACACAAAAACAACACGTTTCACAACATATGCTGGTGATATTAAACCTAATTCTGATTCCCCACAGCTAAATTTCTTGTTTGGCTTCTTAGCCAGCTTGCATGTAGTATTACATGCTTGCCCTTCCACTTTAGTCACCAATATAAATTGACTAGAACTGAGGATCAGGGACTGATCCCCGTGACACCTGATGGATTGCTATGGTGGTTGTCCATCATGTCCGACAATGACAGGAAATCTGTGCAGGAGAGTTTTTAAAGTGGAAAAGCCGTTGCACTCTCTCAACCTTGGAATCCAGGTCCAGTTTTACCAACAAACATCACAAACTGGGGTCTTCCTTGGTTACAGTGGATGACTATGACATCTTCTTTGCCTTCTCATACCCATGGAGCGTTCCAGAACAGCTTTCCGGGCCGTTGGATCTCACCGCAGGTCTCATCTGCCCAGTCTGCTAGAGGTGGCTTTGCATGCTAGAACAGACATGCTCCTATTGCACCGGGTACGAGGCCCAGTGACTGCCCTCACCTGCTTTAGCCCGCCTGTTGAAGCAGTGTACAGGGATGTGGTTGCTGTCACGTGCAAACAACTACTTGGAGGCACAGGTGAGAGCTGAGTGTCTGATGGGGCCCAAAGATGTGTGAGCTGCCCCACAAAGCCCCTTCACCCGAGGTGCTAACACTCCCTGGACCCCATATACAATCAGCAATTGGTAGAATGGTCCCATGTACAAACATCAGTAATCAAACTTAAATAAATATGAACATATAAGAGACTCAATAGTTATCAACAGACACACACATAATGCTGGAGGAACTCAGCAGGCCAGGCAGCATCTATGGGAAAAAGCACAGTCGACGTTTCAGGCTGAGACCCTTCAACAGGACTGGAGAAAAAAAAAAACTGAGGAGTAGCTTTAAAAGGTGGAGGGAGGGGAGACAGAAACATAAGGTGATAGGTGAAACCTCAAGGGGGAGGGATGAAGTAAAGAGTTGGGAAGTTGATTAGTGAAAGAGATACAGGGCTGGAGAAGGGGGACTCTGATAGAAAAGGACAGAAGGCCATGGAAGAAAGAAAAGGGAGGAGCATCAGAGGAAGTCGATGGGCGGGCAAGGGGATAAGAGGAGAGAGGGTAAAGGGGATGGGGAATGATCAGGGTAGACAAAGGAGATGCAGTGGATGTGGTATACTTAGATTTTCAGAAGGCCTTGGACAAGGTGCTATACATGAGGCTGCTTAGCAAGATAAGAGCCCGTGGAATTACAGGGAAGTTACTAGCATGAGTGGAGCGTTGGCTGATCGGCAGAAAACAGAGAGTGGGAATAAAGGGGTCCTATTCTGGCTGGCTGCCGGTTACCATTGGAGTTCCATAGGGGTCAGTGATGTGACCGCTGCTTTTTATGATGTACGTCAATGACTTGAACTATGGGATTAATGGATTTGTGACTAAATTTGCCGATGATACAAAGATAGTGGAGGAGTGGGTAGTGTTGTGGAAACTGAGAGCCTGCAGAGAGACTTAGATGGTTTAGGGGAATGGGCAAAGAAGTGGCAAATGAAATACAGTGTTGGAAAGTGTATGGTCATGCACTTTGGTGGAAGATATAAATGGGCAGACTGTTATTTAGATGGAGAGAGAATTCAAAACTCAGAGATGCAAAGGGACTTGAGAGTCCTTGTGCTGGATACCCTAAAGGTTAAACTCCAGGTTGAGTCGGTGGTGAAGAAGGCAAATGTAATGTTGACATTCACTTCTAGAGGTATAGAATATAAGAGCAAGGATGTGATGTTGAGGCTCTATAAGGCACTCGTGAGACCACACTTGGAGTATTGTGTGCAGTTTTGGGCTCCTTATTTTAGAAAGGATACACTGACATTGGAGAGGGTTCAGAGAAGATTCATGAGAATGATTCCAGGAATGAAAGGGTTACCGTATGAGGAACATCTGGCAGCTCTTGGGCTGTATTCCCTGGAGTTTGGGAGAATGGGGGGGACTTCATAGAAACATACCGAATGTTAAAAGGCCTAGACAGATTAGATATGGAAAAGTTATTTCCCATGGTAAGGGAGTCTATGACAAGAGGGCACAACTTCAGGATTGAAGGACAAGCATTTAGAACAGAGATGTGGAGAAATTACTTTAGTCAGAGGGTGGTAAATCTATGGAATTTGTTGCCACGAATGGCTGTGGAGGCCAATTCATTGGGTGCATTTAAGGCAGAAATAAATAGGTTCTTGATTAGCCAGGGCATCAAAAGGTATGGGGAGAAAGCAAGAGAGTTGGGATGACTGGAAGAATTGGATCGGCCATGATTGAATGGCGGAGCAGACTCGACGGGCCAAATGGCCTACTTCTGCTCCTATATCTTATGGTCTTATGGTCTTATGATGAAGGGGGGGCATTACCAGAAGTTCGGGAAATCGATGTTTATGCCATCAGATAGGAGGCTACCCAGGCGGAATATAAGGTGTTGTTCCTCCGACCTATGTGTGGCCTGATTACGACAGTGGAGGAGGCCATGGATAGACATATCTGAATGGGAATGGGAAGAGGAATAAAAATAGGTGGTCATCAGGAGATCCCGTTTTTTCCAGTGGACAGAACGTAGGTGCTCGGCGAAGCGGTCTCCCAATCTACGTTGAGTCTTACCAATATATAGGAGGCCACAACGGGTGCAATAGAACAAGGAGAGCAGAAAAGAACGTTTAATGGATGTTGTGCAGGGACAGTTGGGGTATGACACCTGGGCGAGTTTTGTTGAGAAGCTGGATAGCTACGGGAAAGAAGCTTCGGAGTTGATGTGTAGTCCTGATGGTGACGAACTTGTACTGTCTCCCTGATGGCAATTTAGTGAATAGGTGATTGCTAAGGTGAGTGGAGTTAGAAGTAATTTTTCAGCTCTTTTCTTCGCTCTGACAATGATCAGGTCTTTTAATGTCAGTAGCTGACAGCCAATGATCTTCACTGAATGGACCACTCACTGCAACTTGAAATTGGAGAGGGAGGAGGCAGTGGGAAACCAAATGGTGATAGAAGTGGTCACAACACTCTGAACGGCGGCTGAGTAGAAATTCATCAGGATACGACCTGAGGTGTTGAGTTTCCTAAATTGACATTGGACGAAAAATCTCTGCTGGATGTTCCTAGTGGTGAGGGTAACGTACTTGTCACACTTTAATTTATTGGTAATGGTACTCCCCAGGAATTTGAATTGACCCAGCTTGACACAGCTTGATGATTAATTTCCAAAGGGGTGGGGCACGTAAGGCATTGTTGGCAAAAGTCAATTCTCATTTCTACTGTCTCGATAGCATTAAACTCCAAGTTGTTATGTGCATACCATGCTTCATGCTTTAACCAATTTCCCCCTGGGATCAATAAAGTATGACTATGAAGATGGTCTACCTCTCTTCGATAGCAGGTCACATCATTTTTAGAGATGAGAACAACTACAGTCGCATCACCTGCAAACTATAGGATTTTAATTGATTTGTCTGTGAAGGTACAGTCGTTTGTATAAAGTGAGAGCAGGAGGGGTGAAGGAGCACAGCACTGGGGAGAACCTGTGCTTATCGACATTGGACTAGACAAGTAGGCCTTACATACTGCTTTCTTCCTGTCAGGAAGTTTGAAATCCACTGGGAGAGTCTGTAGGATACAGCTAGCTAGATTAATTTGCAGTGGAGCAACTCCAGAACATTAGTGTTGAATGAGGAACTAAAACCTACAAACAAGGTGCTCACATAGGTGTTGGGGAAATCCAAGTGTTGAAGAATATAATGAAAGCACAAGTTACCTGCATCCTCAGCTGAACGATGTGCTCTATAAGCAAACTGTAGTGGGTCAAGAAGATGATCAGTAATGGACAAGATCAGGCCAATAACAGACAGTCAAAGTTCAGGAATTACTGCTACTGCCTCATACTCTAAGGACCTGTGTTTGCTCCAGACCCCAAATCCAATGTATGTGAAGTGTGCTCATTTTCCTCCATGTAGGTTTCCTCTGGGTGCTCCAGATACATTCCCAATGGTTCAATTTAATGTCAGAGAATGTACGCTGTATACAACCATTGTAAACATGCCACAAATCATTCCTACCTCTCCGTGGGTGGACATTACAGATGAGCCAGTTGCTTTCTAACCATTAATTTAAGATGTCTGAATGAAGTCTTCTGTATGGAATTCCTGCAAGTCATAATATAAATGTGGTTAATTTCAGAACTCATGTGGAAATCCCTAACTTACAGACCTAGTAATAGTTCTGAAATCTATTTCTCAGTTGCGCTTATTGCTCAGGATCCCTTACAATCTTATTGTGGAACAGGATCTAATTACCAAGTTCAAAGTTCAAAGTTCATCTTACAACATTTACACTAATCTGTTCTTAGTAGCTTCTTTTATGGTTAGACTTGACACAAGATCTGCCAATTCATTAACTCCACCAGGGATTTTATGTCTGTTTTTCATCTTAAATTTGTTTCTGGGATGGTTTGGAGATTGTTTAAGTGATCTAGCACTTTGCTGACTCCGAGAAGATTTCTGGAAGCAAACATATTTGGACGGATTTGATGTGAAGAAACTTAGAGCCAATGTTCAACTCCATTTTGCCAATTAAAACATCGAGGAAGGTTGAGACATCGAAGCAAATGCGGAAGACGAGCGAGAATTTGGTGCTGACTGCCTGCCTTTTGAGCGGCCTATCGCTGTGTGGCTCACTGTGGCAAGCAGCAGGCCTCTGCCTCTTGTGGTGACCTGTCTTTCGATGATGATGTTGGTGATGTCAGAGGAGGTTATCATGGTTCTGCATTTATAAACAGTGGATTTTTTTCATCCTTATGAATTTTATATTCTGTGCTTTTTCACCTGTTCCTTTTTCATTTTGTTGTGCGAGGGGAGGGGGTTTGGGAGTGAATGCCTCTGTTGCATTCTGTTAGTTTTTTTGTGTGGGGGAGGGGTTGTTTGGCAGTCAATGTTCTTGTTTTGTTTAGTAGGAGGAGGGGACTTGGGAATCAATGGCCTTGTTCCATTTTGTGTGGGGGGAGAAGGTTAGAGGGTTGATGATCGGGATGCCTATCTTTTTTGTGCAGGGGTGGTGGGTTTGATGTTTCTCTCTAAATGACTTCCATGTTCTTTCTTTGTTTCGTGGCTATCTGGAGAAGATGAATCTCAGAGTTGTATATGGATGCACAATTTGATAATAAATAAACCTTTGAACCTTTAAAAAGCAAATCAAAAACACCCAAACACTAACCCTCCTATGTACACCATGTCCCTATCCCTCCATCTTCGTTACATCCATGTGCCCTTCCAAAACGTCTCTCACAAACATCTGATGTATTTGCCTCTATTACCATTTTCTACTAGTTACTTAGTTCATGACCATTGTCATCATCACTAGAAAAGGGAGAATATTGCTATATTTCAAATTCATGCTTCTGTTAGCATTTATTTTATTTTCAACATTCAACACATATTTTCCTGGTGGTGAGTGCTATTTTGAATTCTGCAAATAGAGACCAGCAGGGCTGTTTTTCACCCACAGCCAATAAAATTAGAAAATTGACAATCTGTTGTCCAGATTTCTGATAAACGCAAAAAGATGATTGAAGTCCCAACTTCTGAAGATTCTTGGAAAATCAAGGGTACAATTTTATTTTTGTCTTGTTTCTAAATATAATCAGTTGTCATAAGTGTTTTGTAACTTTGATCACTGGACTTAAATGGAACAATTATGGAATTTATCCAAATAGATTCAATCCATGGTTTGGCTTTGTGCAGTCTCCATTTATTACAATTATTTTAACTTAAAAACAATATAACTCCTGTCATTTGTCTCTTTGTGAATATACAATATGTGACTAGCTTCACTTCATGAAATTTAGTTCTTCCAGCTTAACTGTAAAGATTTTTTTTGCTTAGTGTTATGAAGTCAATTTCACTTATGTAAATTCACAGAAGGTTTTGATAAATCAACCAGATGAATGTGTTTCAAAATAAACTAGACTTATTTGACAATGCTTGTGATTTTGTTTATGCAGTGGTTTGGACTGGGTTCTTTTTTTACTTCACTGGGAATAAATACGCTTTGTAAATCTGGAAAACTAGCGCCATATTAAAATTAATATTTCGCTGTGTGTGGGACTGTTTTCCTGTCAAGGTATGTTCCACATGAAGGATAATGGTGAATATCAATAGAAAAAAAAATGACGTTTTAAAAGAATTCCTGTTACTTGATCTGATGTCAGTGTCAGTTTCTATTTCCAGAGTGCAGAAGATATCCACTTTGTTCACACAAAACCTAGCTGCTAAAAGAAGGTAACAGAAGAGGGCTATATCTAAAAGAAGGTATGTGCTCTATAGGGAACTTTTCATAGCCTCTCACTAAAAGTCACAATGTTTTTAAAAAGTGGTTACTCTTTTAATGTGGGGTGAGAGGGAGCTAATTTATGCACAGCAAACTATCACACTAATGCAATGATAACTAGATAATCGTCTTTCAGTGAGAGTGACACATCCTTTCTGAGATAAGAGGCGTAAAACTGCTCACAATACGCCAAGAGTGGCCCCACCACCAGTGCTTTATAAAGTCTCGACATTATATAGGGAGAGGTTGGGCAAATTTGGGTTGTTTTCTCTGGAGTAATGGAAGCTGAGGGGAGATACCATTCAGAATACCAATAACATCCATTTCTCAAAATAGTACCATCTGAGGGGTCATTTTAACATTTCCAGTTGAAGGTGAACAGCATGTCAGTATTTAGGCCTTTTTCCAACAGTGGGGAACTGCTTAAAATGGTCCATTGTGCTTGCAGTTTAGACTATTACTTTGAAATGACCTACTGAACTATCAACTATAAAGTTCAAAAGTCCAAAGTAAAATTTTATTGTCAAAGTACATGTGTGTCACCATATACAAACTTGAGATTCACTTTCCAGTGGGGATACTCAGCAAATACATAGAACAGTAACTATAACAGAATCAATGAAAGACTGACCTATTAGGAGTGCAGAAGACAACAAACTGTGCAAGTGAAAAAAGAAGTAACAATAATAATCAATAAATATCGAGAACATGAGATGAAGAGTCCCTGAAAGTGGGTCCATTGGCTGTGCGAACATTTCAATAATGGGGCAAGTGAAGTTGAGTGAAGTTATCCTCTGGTGTTCAAGAGCCTGATGGTTCCTGAACATGGTGGTGCAAGTCCTGTGGCTCCTGTACCTTCTTCCTGATAGCAGCAGTGAAAAGAGAGCATGTCCTGGATGTTGGGTCCCTGGTGCTGCTTTCCTGCGATAGCGTCTCATATAGATGTGCTGATTGGTTTGGTATCCTTGATGGTACTGTTGAAATACAAAGTAGTTAGCACACTTGTAATGATAAAAGATGTTAAAAGTAGCTAATGATACTTTGTAATTGATGATGGAAATACTAGGTATTGGAAGATAAGTGGATTTGAGCTTTTAACACATGCCCTCCATCAGATTGGGATGCTTCTGATACTCACCAGAAATATCTACTAAAGAAGTTTTAGATTATGAAAACATGCAGTCCTCTTTTATTGTCATTTAGTAATGCGTGCATTAAGAAATGATACAATATTTCCTCCGGTGTGATATCACAAAACACAGGACAAACCAAGACTGAAAAAAACTAACAAAACCACATAATCATAACATATAGTTACAACAGTGCGACAATACCATAACTTGATGAAGAAGTCCATGAGCACAGTAAAAGTTCAAAGTTTCTCAAATGTCCCACATCTCACGCAGACGGGAGAAGGAAGAAAAACTCTCCCTTCCATACCCGACCACGGACCGACTCTGAGTCATCTGAAAACTTCGAGCTCTGATCAGCTCTCCAACACCAAGTACTGAGCGCCATCTCTGTCCGAGGGATTCGACCTCCATCTCGGTCGCCAACAGCAGGCAAAGCTGGGGATTTTGAGGCCCTCCCTCCGAAAGATTTCCGACCATGCAGTAACGACAGCAGCGAACGAGCATTTCAGAAATTTTTCCAGATGTTCCTCTGTGCTTTCACGTCTGTCTCCATCAAATCAGAATTGTCCACGGCTCCTATTTAACAGATACAATATCATTTTTCACCGGAGGGCTGCGCATGTGCAGCGCGCTGCTTTCCCTCCTCCTGCCGTTTTTGATAATAATCTCAGGATTGCAAGAAAGAGCAGAAAACTAAAAGTTCAAATGCAAATTTGTTATAATCAATAAAGCAAGGAGATGTCCATGTCACCTCCATTGTGGTAATAATCCTGCATGAAAAGAACAAGATAGTACAGCAGAGGGACAACTGAAAATCAGACACTTTAACATACAGTGGAACAGGCCCTTTGGCCTACAATGTAGGGCCAAACTAATTAAACCAGTAATTAGATGTCTCATTAAGGTAATCCAACTAAAACAATAGTGTTAAGGATGATCGAGTAGAGAGCTTCAAGTTATTAAGAATAAAAATCACTAATAGCTTGTCCTGGCCCAACCATGTAGATGTCGTAGTCAAGAAAGCTCACCAGCACCTCCACTTGCTTAGAAGAATGAAGAAATTTGGCATGTTTCTGTCCATTCTTACCAATTTTTAAAAAATCTATCCTCCATCGAAAACATCCTATCCAGTTGTAAACGGCTGGTGTGGCAACTGCTCTGCATGTGACCACAAGACACCGCAGACAGTTGCAGGCACAGCTCTACACATCACCGAAGCCAGCCTCCCCCCAGGGACTCTGTCTGTACTTCTTGCTGCCTTAGTAAAGCATTCAGCATAATCAAAGACCCCACCCAGCACAGACATTCTCTCTTTTTCTCTTTTCCATTGGAACAGATGTCTACTCTATCAATGGTGCTCAAGGACAGCATCTACCCCACTGTATTAAAACTATTAAGTAGCTCCTAGTATAGTAAGATGGACTCTTGACCTCACAATCTACCTCATTATGATCTTGCACCTTATTGTTAGCCTGCATTGCACTTTCTCTGTAGCTGTTAAACTTTATTCTACATTGTTAGTGTTTTACGTTGGTCTACATCATGTAATGAACAGTATACAAGGCCTGCTTCTCACTGTATCTTGGTACATGTGACAATAATAAACCAATTCCAGTTCCTTTATGTCTTCAAAATGTCCATAATCCTCCATTCTCTGCATATTCACGTGCCTATCTAGGACCCTCTTAAGTACCTCTGTTGTATTTGCTTCCGCCACCAACCCTGGCAATGCATCTCAGACACCCACCACTTTGCCCCACACATCTCTTTTAAACTTACCCTCTCACACCTTAAATACATGCCCTCTAGTACTTGAGAGTTTGACCCTGGAGATAAAAGATACCAGCTGTCTACTCCAGGCTCCAGGGGTCCCCAACCTTTTTTGCACAGCGGACCGGTTTAATATTGACAATGTTCTTGCGGACCAGCCGACCCGGGGGTGGGGGGGAAGGGTTGCCAACGGACAAGAGTAGCAGTCAAATACTTTGGGATTACCCCGAGAAAAACTGCAATGACCATGAAGCCTTGCGCGGGCACCAGTGTGCATGCATGACTTGCACATGAGTGTACGTGCCGATTTTTTTCTACAAATGGTTTTTGGCGATTCTGTTCGGGGGGGGGGTTACTCACGACTGGAATATAGGTGATAAGTGGCTAATACACTCAATTTTGTGTCTAAAGTGTTTCGCTAACGAATTTAATATTAAACACACAGCGCATATTTTCCTCTCATGAATATAGTGATAAGTCAATTATCAGGGGAGGACAGGGGAGCTTGAAGTAAGTGTTGAACAAACTTCCAGTAGAAGTGATAGAGGCAGGTTTGATATTATCATTTAAAGAAAAAATGGATAGGTATATGGACAGGAAGGGAATGGAGGGTTATGAGCTGAGTGCAGGTCAGTGGGACTAGGTGAGAGTAAGCGTTCGGCGCAGACTAGAAGGGCAGAGATGGCCTGTTTCCGTGCTGTAATTGTTAAGTCACTTATAAGTCAATAGCATCATAACATTTTAAGTAACGTTTGAATATTAAACACACAGCACATATTTTCCCCATATGAACATATAAAATCATTGCAACACACCAATATCGCTGAATCGGTGGGAGCCCTGGGCTGAATACTTGTTCCCTACAACAAGACAGTCCTAACGAGAGGTGATGGGAGACAGCGATACTCGAAGGGGGTTCCTTATGTCCAGTCTATTCTGCAATTTAGTTTTCGTTGCATTCATTGCAGAGATATGTTGGAAATGGAAGCAACGTTTTCAGTGCTTTCGTGGCTATCTCAGGATATTTCGCTTTGACTTTGATCCGGAATGCCGGTAGAGATGTTATGTCAAACATACCTTTCAGCCCGCCGTCATTTGCAAGCTCGAGGAGTTGATCTCCTTCCCGCGCTGACATGGATGACGCGCAGGTAATGACCTCGCGTGCATTCAAGCTCAACAGTGGGCGTGACAGGGAATGAGGAAAGGTGCAGCAGACTCATATTGCCAAATCATATCGTTTCCTCGCGGCCCGGTAGCGCATGCTTTGCGGCCTGGTACCGGTCCGCGGCCCGGTGGTTGGGGACCCCTGGTCTAATCTATCAATGCTTCTCATAATCTTATAAACCTCTATCGGATCTCCTCACAACATCCACCGCTCTAGAGTAAACAACCCAAGTTTGTCCAACCGTATCCTCTAATCCAGACCAGATACTGGTAATCCTCTTCTGCACCCTCTCCATAGCCTGCACACTCTTGATATAATGGAGTGCCCAGAACTGCATGGCATAACTGGAGAGAGATCCTATAGTGGTGTATGTTTTTCCCGGAAAATAGAGGTCACTCGCCATCTCTGTTTCCCAACATCTCCTCTCCACTCCTTTAAAAATTTGGGTTGTGAAGTCCTATTACATTCCATTATGAAAGGGTAATTTGTTGTACCACTTCATGACACTGCATTGCCACCCAATTGCCAGAAGAGGGAAGATCTATTTCCAGTTTGGATTGTGTGCTTGATTTTTCTATTAAGGGTTGATCAGGTTGGGATATATTTAATAAGCACATTATCAACTAATGCTATTTTGAAAGCATCCCCTGTCATGTTAACAATCCCTCAACGTCACTTTCACTAAGAAGACCTTCACACTATTTACCCTGCTAATGCTTTCTTCATTTTACTGAGCCTCTGTTGGTAAAGGATAGTTTCCCAATAGACAGGAAGCGAGATCATGCCTTGAATTGTGAACGGGTATCCTTAGCATTTCGTTTCACATTTCACATCTTAGCCAGGAATGCTTCCAACAGTTCAATGACAGGCAAAGATCTTGTACGATCTGCTATGTGATGAGAGCGTTAGTTAATTTCATATTCAAGTTATGCTTCACCACCTTTGTGCAAAAAAATTGAAGACAGTTATTGCAATTATTAGAAGTCTCATGATTTATACAGGAATGTAATAACATACACTTCATTTAATTGTTTCATTTCAATACAGGCTAAGAAGAGACTTTTTTAAACTAAATTTCACAGTTTCGTGCTTCATGATGCTAAGTCATCCTTTGGATGTGACGACGGTAAGGTATTTACAACTGCTCATTAAACAATCAATGAATATTCTAGTGTAATGTTACTTTGGGTGGTGGGGTGGAGATATGTCTCCACCAAAGGAGGTGTAAGATGCTCCTTCCCTCCAGGTCACCCTTGGGCAAGGTGTAGCATCTGCTTAGCAACCCCCCCCTCCCCCCCCCCCCCACCGGTCAGGGTCAGGTAAAGCCATGGGAGCAGGTAGTGGATGGTTGTTTGAGCAGCTGGTGCATATCACAAGTCCTGGTTATGTGAACACTGGCACCAGGCAGACAATCTCTGAAGGGTATTGATAATAGCTGAAGCCACCCATCTTATGAAGACACTGCCCAGAAGAAGGCAATGGCAAACCACTACTGTAGAAAAATTTGCCAAGAACAATCATGGTCTTGGACATGGCACATAATCATGATTAACGTTAACTATTTCAATGTCTAATCAACTCTGTTTGAGTTGAGTCACAATTTTAATCCTGTATTAAAAAACACTGAAGTTGCTCTGTGTGGAAAAAAAGTGCCAGATAGGTTTACTCCAAGAAGTGGCTAATGTTGAAATATTTATTCCTTTGAAGCAAATGATCTTGCCCACACTTTGAATACTTCCTATCTTTTGTCATATTTGCATAATTAAACAAGTATTAAATTCATATCTTGAATATTAGCAAAATGCACAACACAGCTACAATATCAGGTGACAAATTGTGGTAGACTATGCCACCTATTGCCATTAGAAGACAGAGACTATTTTATCATAATGCAAATTTCTCAGGCTTAACCAATAGTTCATCAGATTATAATTCAATTCAAATGCTAATTATATGCATACATTATTGATTAATTGTGAGTAAGGATATTGTGAATATGACTTATACTCAAAGAACAATTCACTTAACTGCAAAGAGCAAAACAGGAGTAATGCAGGTTTTAAATAATATTTGTCTTGATGACTAGAGCAGCTTTTGTATGCAGTACAGGTGACTTGTTTGCTGGCCGATGGTGTAGTGTCATCTGTACCGGACTTCAAGGTGAGTGGTCCTGGGTTCAAATCTGGCTGGCTCCTTGCATGCCTTCCATCCACACTGGGTTGAGCAGAAAAATCAGACAAATGCTAAAGAAGCAGCAAGGCTGCTGCCTAACGTACCACAGAGAGGACAACAACATATGATTTGTACATATGATTTTTCAGTAAAGTTATTTGTAGTTACTTGTAGTTATTTACTTTGTACTTAAAGTTAAAAACTAGGACGAACCAAAAGGGTCAGACCAGTTACGCTCACAGATCTCAATCTTGCAGATGGCATAGTCCTGCTGTCTGACCAGATGGGGGAAGCACAGCAGCTACTGACAAAAGTGGAAATTGAGTGCAATAAATTTGGACTTCACCTAAACACTAAAAAGACAGAGTACATGGCGTTTAACTGCTATGAAGGTACTCTCAAGACCGTAAAGAATGATACCATTAAGAAAGTCTTTGACTTCAAGTACCTCGGGTCAAGAATGATGAGTTCGGAGAAGGATATAAAGATACGGAAGGCGCTGGCGTAGAGGGCTATGAACAACATGAAGGAAATCTGGAAGTCGAACCTGACCAGAGAGCTTAAAAAGAGGATCTTCATAGCAGTCATAGAGCCCATTCTCACGTACGGATGTGAGACATGGACACTCACCAAGACTATGCGAAAGACTCTAGATGGTTGCTATACACGAATGCTCTGGATGGCTCTTGACATGAGTTGGCAACAGCAGATGATGAACGTCGAGCTCTGTGACGACTTACCAATGCTCACCACTAAAATCGAGGCGAGAAGACTGCAATTAGCGGGGCACTATGCCACCCTGAGCTACCTGCCAGCCTAGTCATCATATGGGAGCCCAAGCATGGGAGGATGAACCCTGGGCGCCCTCCTAAGACTATGGTCAACATGCTCCTAGAAGACAGCGGTGCAGCTAATGTAGATGAACTGAACACACTGATGAGGGAGAGGGAGAAGTGGAGAGTCCGTCATTGTGCCCGACGCCGGCCCCCTAGGCCTGAGCCAACGTAGTAGTAGTAGTAAACTTGTTTGTAGCTAATTATCCTTTATCCTGATACTTTAAGAGAGGACATAGATCTGTTTTCCTGTGAACAGACAAAGCAACAGGAGGTGCATCCCTGTAGAATGGAATATGTACTCTTACAACTGCTCATTTTCCCTCCCTTGAGATCAGCAGAGATGTTTGCTTTGTTTGATACTACCAAACATGAATTCTTCTGAAAAGAATACAGTTATTTGCAGTAATACCAGAAATTATGAATGCAGTTATATTTGACAACACAAGCTTCTTATTTCTGTCAAATGTTCCAGTTTTATTGCATTTGTGATGAGATAACATTCTTGAGTGCATGGTTACTGAACTAGTTTTACTCCTCATTTCATTGCCATTTTTTAAAAACGTTTTTGTTTTAAAGTTATGTTCAAGTATATTTGCCGTGCATTTTTATTGATACAATATTAATACTGCAGCTGGACTCAATATCGCAATTTACATTACAACTTCAAATGCTCGGAAAACTTAATTTATCATGGAAATATGTTGAGAGAGTTTGGTGTGATAAGGCACGGAATTCATTCAATTATTTTTTGAGTCTGGACTCAAATTAATCATGCATACTTAACTGCAAAATAAAGATCAAGGGATTATTTTCATTGTATACTTCAGAGTTAAAGACATTAGTCCTCATCTAGTACTAAACTCAATGCAGTCCTATGCATGATTTCATCTTGCTAAAGATGTTGAAGAAACAATAGGAATAGCCACATAGAAGGCTGGATAATTGCAAATTGTCTGCTGGGAATCATTAAAGATCTTGCACATCATTTAGATGTGTAGAAATTGGCCAGCTATTGGAAATAAATGCAAAATTATTGCCAACACCAATCCATTATCAATGCACAATTTTTGAAGTTGGAGAGATCACCTCTGAAGCACATTGAGTGAATTTTAGTGACATTTTAGAAGTGCAGTTAAAATGTATTTCTAAAATACTCAAGCGTATTTCTCCTGAATGGATGTAGGCTGTGCTGTACTGTCCTAATGAATATTTCATCGAAATCACCAAGGGAAAGGTAGTGTATAATCAAGAGATCTTAGTGATTTGATGTGGGCAAGCACTTGAAAAAGGATATGAGAGTAAAGAGAACATCACAAAGAAGGTGAATCTTTCCTTATCCCTCTAGGCTCCAGATCCCCTCCATAGGAACCTGTATCTGAGAAACTGCAAGCTCTCTCCAATCCATGGGTCCATTCTGTCACATACTAGAGTGAGAGTATTTCAAAAGTACAAAAGCTCAAAGTTCAAAGTACGTATATGTATATTCCTACAACCTTGATATTTGGCTCCTTACAGGCAGCCACAAGCCAGAGAAACCCAGGAGAACCCTTTAAACAAAAAGAAGACTGTTGAACACCCAATGTGCAGTGATAAAATAACAAGTTGTGCAAACAATAAAAGTAAGCAAATAGCATTCAGAACTGAAGCTCACAAAAGTGACTCACGCAAATGCTGGAGGAACTCAGCAGACCAGGCAGCATCAATGGAAAAGAGTACGGTTAACATTTTGGGCAGAGACCCTTCAGCACGTGAGTCCACTTCACGAAAGAGACCCTCTCGAAAGTGAGTCCAGACTGATAGTTGCAGGCCACAGCATCAGGTCGGTGCAGAGATGAGTAAACCTTGAGGAACAGCGAGCTGAACCGGCCCATTCCTCACCTCCATCCCCAACACCCTGACCTTTCCAATCTGGCCCAGTGCTTTAATCATCCAAACCCTGAGTCAATCCTTGCTCTCAGACACAACAGTGAACATTATTTTTCTTCCATTGCATATTAGGCATCACATGTGTTGCTTTCATTATGTTATTTGATACACAGATGGAGTCAGTCCTGCTGGTGACATGTTAGTGCTGGTATTTTTTAAAATTTTATTTTAAATATGACCTTATGTTTAGCCATAGCATCATACAGCACAGAAACAGGCTGCAGTCCGCCATTGACACTTGTACCTAACTACACAAATTCTATTTATTCACATCATTTCTTCCTCACTCTTCCATTTCCGAACACTCTTCACATCTTCCAATCACTTTCCAACCCATTACTGATGCGTATTCCTTGGATAATTGTCCCTTGGCTTTATCCATTCCGTTTCCTGGTTCATCCTACATTGTCTGTAAGGCCATCACCTATAAGTGCATCTTGCCTCTTATCAGGACTGCTTGAGATTCACCCTGCCCCAAACAGCCTCAAATTTGCACTGAAGTCATCATATACTGGAACATAATTTCAGGAACAAGAAAAATCCCGATGGTCAGCTAAGCTCTATCATCTAACCCCCACCCCTCTTTCTCCAGAGGCTGGTATTTCTGTGCATTTCTTTCCATAATTTCCTCCCACTAGACAGTGCCATAGACTTCAACAGAATGGAAGTGAGGGCTGCATACCTCTGATGCCTTTCCTCTAGACAGATTCCGTTGGCACCGCATTGTATTTATAATCAAGTGGATTGCTATTAATAGCTCCCAATAAAGACTGCTGAGAATTTTACAGAACGTCTTGAATAGTTGTTGCTCTGCTAAATGTACAATTCATAGAACCAAATTATTTATTGCACTTTCTGTTCATGTGGATATTTGCAACATGTTTTTTTTTAATTAACAGGAGACCTAAAATATGATTTATTGCCCTGAAAGGTTTTGGAGGTCTCGCTAAGACATAAAATGGCTTATATAAATAAGCACTCATTAACCACTTTATTAGGTACAGCAGTGGAACCTGGTGTGGTCTTCTGCTGCTGTAGTCCATTTACTTCAAGTATCGACATGTTGTGCATTCTGAGATGTTCTATACACCACTGTTGTAACAAGTGGTTATTAGAGTTACTGTCGCCTTCCTGTCCCTAAGACCGTAAGATATAGGAACAGAATTAAACAATTTGGCACATCAGGTCTGCTCCACCATTTCATCAAGGCTGATATACTTTTCCTCTCTGGCCTAATCTCCTGCCTGCTCCCCGTATCCCTTCATGCCCTGACCAATCAAGAATCTATCAACCTCTGCCTTAAATATACATAAAGACTTGGCCTCCACAGATTCACTGTTCACTGGCTAAAGAAATTCCATTATAACCATCTAAAAATTACAGCACAGAAACAGGCCAGCTCGGCCCTTCTAGTCCATGCCGAACGCTTACTCTCACCTAGTCCCACCGACCTGCACTCAGCCCATAACCCTCCATTCCTTTCCTGTCCATATACCTATCCAATTTTTCTTTAAATGACAATATCGAACCTACCTCTACCACTTCTACTGGAAGCTCATTCCACACAGCTACCACTCTCTGAGTAAAGAAGTTCCCCCTCGTGTTACCCCTAAACTTTTGCCCCCTAACTCTAACTCATGTCCTCTTGTTTGAATCACCCCTTCTCTCAATGGAAAAAGCCTATCCATGTCAACTCTATCTGTCCCCCTCATAATTTTAAATACCTCTATCAAGTCCCCCCTCAACATTCTACGTTCCAAAGAATAAAGACCCAACTTGTTCAACCTTTCTCTGTAACTTAGGTGCTGAAACCCAGGTAACATTCCAGTCAATCTTCTCTGTATTCTCTCTTTTTTGTTGACATCTTTCCTATAATTCCATGACCAGAACTGTAAACAATACTCCAAATTTGGCCTTACCAATGCCTTGTACAATTTTAACATTACATCCCAACACCTACACTCAATGGTCTGATTTATAAAGGC
Organism: Mobula birostris; assembly: GCF_030028105.1. Taxonomy (NCBI): domain Eukaryota; kingdom Metazoa; phylum Chordata; class Chondrichthyes; order Myliobatiformes; family Myliobatidae; genus Mobula; species Mobula birostris. The sequence goes on along the minus strand of NC_092378.1, from coordinate 11,774,413 downwards.
CAGCATACCAAAAGCTTTCTTCACCACCCTATCCACATGAGATTTCACCTTCGGGGAACTATGCACCATTATTCCTAGATCACTCTGTACTACTGCATTCTTCAATGCCCTACCATTTACCATGTATGTCCTATTTTGATTAGTCCTACCAAAATGTAGCACCTCACTCTTATCAGCATTAAACTCCATCTGCCATCTTTCAGCCCATTCTTCTAACCGGCCTAAATCTCTCTGCAAGCTTTGAAAACCTTCTTCATTATCCACATCGCCACCTATCTTAGTATCATCTGCATACTTACTCAACCAATTTACCACCCCATCATCCAGATCATTACTGTATATGACAAACAACATTGACCCAGTACAGATCCCTGAGGCACACCACTAGTCACCGGCCTCCAATCTGACAAACAGTTATCCACCACTACTATCTGGCATCTCCCATCCGGCTACTGCTGAATCCATTTCACTACTTCAATATTAATACCTAACGATTGAACCTTCCTAACTAACCTTCCATGTGGAACCTTGTCAAAGGCCTTACTGAAGTCCATATAGACAACATCCACCACTTTACCCTCGTCAACTTTCCTAGTAACCTCTTCAAAAGATTCAATAAGATTTGTCAAACATGACCTTCCATGCACAAATCCATGTTGACTGTTCCTAATCAGACCCTGTCTATCCAGATAATTATATATACCATCTCTAAGAATACTTTCCATTAATTTACCCACCACTTACAGGCCGATAATTGCTAGGTTTACTCTTAGAACCCTTTTTAAACAATGGAACAACATGAGCAATATGCCAATCCTCCGGCACCATCCCCGTTTCTAATAACATTTGAAATATTTCTGTCAGAGCCCCTGCTATTTCTACACTAGCTTCCCTCAAGGTCCTAGGGAATATCCTGTCAGGACCCGGAGACTTATCCACTTTTATATTCCTTAACAGCACCAGTACTTCCTCTTCTTTAATCATCATAGTTTCCATAACTTCCCTGCTTGTTTCCCTTACCTTAAACAATTCAATATCCTTCTCCTTAGTGAATACCGAAGAAAAGAAATTGTTCAAAATCGCCCCCATCTCTTTTGAAACCTACCCTTCTCCATAATTATATTGAAACTAATGGCATTTTGATCACTGAACCTGAAGTGCTCCCCAATACATACCTCCGTCACCTGACCTATCCCCTTCTCTAGTTGGTACCTCTATGTATCACTGCAAAAAACTATCCTGCACACATTTTACAAACTCCAAACCATTCAGCCCGTTTACAATATGGGCTTCCCAGTCTATGTGTGGAAAATTAAAATCTTCCATAATCACAACCTTGTGCTTACTACAAATATCTGCTATCTCCTGACAAATCTGCTCCTCCAATTCTAGCTCCCCATTAGGTGGTCTATAATACATCCCTATAAGTGATACTACACCTTTCCCATTCCTCAATTCCACCCAAATAGCCTCTCTAGATGAGCCCTCTAATCTAGCCTGCCAGAGCACTACTATAATATTTTCTCTGACAAACAATGCAACACCTCCCCCTCTTGTCCTTCCAATTCCATCACACCTGAAGCAATGAAATCCAGGAATATTTAGCTGCCAATCACACCCCTCTTGCAACCATGTTTCACTAATAGCTACAACATCATCATTCCAGGTATCAATCCATTCTCTGAGCCTATCCACCTTTCTTACAATGCTCCTAGCATTAAAATAAATGCATTTAAGAAATTCTCCACCTCTTACTCTCTGTTTGTCACTAACGGTGCAAACAATTTTACTATCTTCTCCCTTACATTTGTTCCTACACCCTGGTTCCCCTCCCTCCTTGTATCTAGTTTAAATCCACTGGAGCCTCTCTAGTAAACCTACCTGCAAGAATATTTGTTCCCCTCCATTCTGAAAGGTCGTCCCTCTATTCTGAAGCTGTGTCTGCTAGTCTTAGGCACTAACAATACCGCAAACATGTTCTCCACATACAGTCTATCAAGGCCTTTCACCAGTCAATAGATTTCAATTCGATCACTCCTCATTCTTCGGCATTCCAGTGAATACAGGCCCAGAGGTATCAAACACCTTTCATATGACAAGCCATTCAATGCTGGAAACATTTTTGTGAACTTCCTTTGGACTCTTTGTGAACAGGTGGCAGTGGTGGAAGCAGATACAATAGGGTCTTCTAAGCGTCTATTCTAGGCAGTTTCTAGAGTAAGAGCCAATTCTAGGCAGTTTTTAGAGTAGGTTACATGGTCAGCACAACATTGTGGGCTGAAGGGCCTGTAATGTGCTGTAGATTTCTAAGTTCTATGTTCTATGTTCTATCAGTACATACTTTCTAAGATGGGGCCCAAAACTGCTCACAGTACTCCAAGTGAGGCGTCACCAGTGTTTTATAAAGTCTCAACATTGCATCCTTGCTTTTATATTCCAGTCCTATTGAAATGAATGCTAACATCGTATGTGTCATCGTATGTAAATGAACCTTCAGGGAATCCTCCTTAAGTCTCCCAAACCCCTTTGCTCCTCAGATTTTTGCATTTTCTCTACATTTAGAGTCTTCCAGAACCATCTGGTCCAGGTGACTTATCCACCTTCAGATTTTTCAATTTCAAAAGAAACTTCTCTCTAGTTATGGAAACTTCATACACTTCATGCCCCATGACACCTGGAACTTCCATAGTACTGCTAGTGTTTTCCACAGTGAAGACCGGTGCAAAATACTTTTTCAGCTCATCTGCTGTTTTGTTATCCCCCATTACTACTTCTCCAGCATCAATGTCCAGCATTGCACTATCCATTCTCACTTCATTTTACACTTCTTGTATCTGAAGAAACTTTTGGTATTCTCTTTAATATTATTGGCTAGCTTACTTACATATTCCATCTTTCCCTGCTTAATGACTTTATTAGTTGCCTTCTGCTGGTTTTTAAAACCTTCCCCATCCTATGAATTCCCATTAATTTTTGCTCTATTATATGCCCTCTCTCTGGTTTTATGTTAGCTTTGACTTCTTTTATTAACCATGAGTGACTCATCTTTCTTTTAGTTTGAATCAATCTGGCATTCTCCTCTGACCTCTCTCATTAAAATGTATTTTTTGCCCACAGAACAGCAGGTCACTGGATGCTTTTTGTTTTTATATAATTCTCTGTGAACACCAAAGACTGTTGTGCATGGAAATCCCAGGAGATCAGCAGTTTCTGAGATACTCAAGCCACCTTGTCTGGCACCAACAACCAGTTCATAGTCAAATTCATTCAGATCATATTTATTCCCTATTCTGATGTTTAGTCTGAACAATAACTGAACCTCTTGACCATGTCTGTATGCTTTCATGCATTGAGTTGCTGCCACATGATTGACTGATTAGCTAATTGCATTAGTGAGCACATGTGTACCTAATAAAGTGGCCACTGAGTGTAGCTTTGTCTCCTTGTTTAACTGGGGTCGGTAGAGATGGTTGAACGATTGTTCAATAAAGGAATTATACAGGAAAAAGTACATACGTAATCCATGTAATTTGACCAGACTGAATTAAATCCTGAAATTCATGAGCAGGTTCGGCACAGCCAAGAAGGGCCAAAGGGCCTGTTTCTGTGCTGTAGTTTCTATGGTTTCTATGGTTCTAGCAGGTTTTATTAATGCTATGATATTTTACAGGAGGCAGTTGGCTACCCCTTATCCAAAATGTTGGGGCCTGAAGCATTTTGGATTTTGGAATACATAATACAAATTCTTCGGATTGCGGTAATTTTCAACTCAATGCATGTGCTGCCGGGAAAGTCTTTGTCTTGCACTTGTTCATCACACGTTGTACTAAAGCAGCCCCTCAATATGTTAGATTTTCAGCAGCAACGATCTTGGCAAACTCCTCAATGAATTCCTCTGCTGCTTCGCGATCAGCAGAAGCGTTATTACTACAAGTCTTTAAGCATTTAATGCTGTGTCTTTTCCTAAATTTCTGCAACCAGCTTGCTAAATATTGACAATTACCTTCAATCTTTCATTCATCATGATAGATCTTTACTTGTTTCATGATCAGCATACCATAAAGTGGCATATGTACACTCCAGTGCTGACAAATCCACCCTTTCAATATACAACTAAGATCTTCATTTTTCACTTTATGCCATGATTTTCTATTTTTTTTCATTAATTTCTGTTCATTACACATGTGAGGTCACTTCTCAGAACTGGCTGTGTTGTGCAGAAATCTGCGGATCACCTGGGAATCCTCCCACGGCCTTCTGAAATTTTCCATTTGCGACATCATATCAGCACTCAAATAATTTCAGATTTTGGAGGTTTTTCGACTTCTTAATTTTAGATAAAGGGTACTCAGCGTGTAGTTTGCATTCATTGGACGGACTGCATTAACACCACCCAAAGTGAACTGCCACTGATTGAAGATATGTCTGCACCATTTAAATGGGAGCCATTGAACGCGGCCCAATGATTGCAGGAGACTCTCCCACAGCTTCCAGATGTTGGATGGAAGCCCATGACAGAATATGAACAATGGTGATCAACATTGTCCTGATGGAATAGATAGAAAAGCGAAGAAGAGTCCAGGATGCCATGGAGTGCACAATTCTGTCCGAATCTTCAATGAACCACAATTTGGAGAAGATAGCTAACAAGGTTAATTTCAACAATGTGGTACAGAAGACTGGAACACAATGCAATTATCCCTCGAGCATGATCGGCATCACTGAGCATACCAACAATTAGTAAATTCCTTATTAATATCTCTTTATTTATAAGGATCAATGCTAACAATTAAGAGGTGAGCGGTGGTGGAAGTGAAGGGAGTGGTGCAGTTGGGAAATGGTTGAAGAAAGCAGAGGTGAGCGGTGGCAGAGGTGGGTGAGTTTGCAAAGAGGGCGTTAAAGAAAGAAAATATAGAAATGCACATTAATATCAGTAAAGCAGAGGTTAAGTGTGTAACCTGGGAAAAAAATCAACCAAATGTGGCAAGAAATATGGGACAGGGAGGGGAAAGGGAGGCATTTATATCAAATACAAAAAAGTGTTGCAGGTACTAGGGTAGGTAGTGGATACAGATGAGAGGAGACTGTGTGGACTAGGTTAAGGCTGGGGCACTGTACGTTAAACAAAACATTGAAAATGATAGGAAAACACCAGAAAGGATTGTGTGAGGAATGTCAGGAAGAGGAGTCAGTAGAACATGTAGTTCTGAGTTGCAGAAAGTATGGGATACAGAGAGAGACGCAGAGAATCAATCTAAGGGAATTGGGGGTGCAGGAAATCACATTAAAAGGGTTGCTGGGAATGGGTGAGAGAGCACAGGTCAGGGTATTTTTAGTTTTCTTAAGGGGTACAAGGGTTTTTTTTATAGGATATGATGAATAAGCAGGAATAGTGTACTAGGATGGCCAAAGATGGGAGGATAAAATGTAGGTTAGGGTATGTATGCATGTATGATTGGGTGAAGGAATTTGCAATGTAAGTCTATTGCACACTCCGGAGCAGAAGGTGGTAGTAATGCACCATTAAGCTGGGTGCCCACCACCGTAAAACAAGAAGAAGAAGAAGAAGCAACAGGAGAAGAGGTGGAGGTTCAGAGAAAGCCTGGTCAAGGCAAGCAAAGGTAATGGTGTGGAAGAAGTGGGGTCAAGACAGTCATGGTGTCTCTGAGAGTGAGGAGAGTCCCAATGTCTGATCAATTTAAGCACCCAGCCGAGTATGGGCCGAATCGTGCCGGCTGGGTTCAGGACCCGGCGTGGCCCAAGTGTGAGGAACGACCCAGTGTTTGGACAATTTAAACGCCAGGCCAGATTGAAAAAGTCAGGCTATCAGGAACGGAGGCAAGAGCTGATTTTGCCCAGTTCTGGTCGATGCTTTGCGACATTTACTCAGCTCTGTGTTAAACTGAGGCTGTGGTCAGCTCCAAATGCAGTGATGCAAGGCTTTGTGACTGTGATCTTGCAACGTTTACTCAGCTTTGTGACGAACTGAGGCTGTGACCTGCTCGAGCTTCAGTGACACTTGGCTTTGGGTCTTTTGTAAAACTTTAGTTCTGAAGCTGTTTGCTTACTTTGGTTGTCTGCATGATTTGTTATTTTTCCCCCTCTTTGCATATTGGGTGTTTGACAGTCTTTTAAAAAAATGTTTCTTTTGTGGTTTCTTTGCTCTTAGCAGGAGACAGCTCTCAATGTTGTATAATGTATACATACTTCAATAATAAATGTACTTTGAACTTTGAACTCCGAACAAATCCAGCGTTCTAACAGCATGGCACTTTACTCACACTTGCCTGATGTTTTGCAAGTTGGGCTGAAAGGCCTGTTTCTATTCTGTAAAACTCTATAATTTTATTTATATTCATTTGGGATTATATCGGAATCTACAACGAGTCACCATTTGGAGAAGATGGCTAGCGAGAATAATTCCAGGATTCTGTTTGTAGGTTACAGGACTGTAACTAATAAGTTGAGAAGAAATGTTTCCAAGTTGGCTTGATCTATGACTTTGAGGAAACTTTCTAATTCTGATCTATCAAGGTACTAAAATTTACAGGATCCTCAAGTGTGACAGAAGAAATGTTGGCAAGTTCCTGCCTGTGTTCTGTTGAAGAAATGCTCAGGAATTTAGTAATTGTGTCATGGAACTTGGAATCCAGATATCTTGGAGTGTTGATTCAGGGACTTGATACCTGTTCCATTCCAAACCTGAAGATGATGAATGGCCGCTTTCATAAGTACAGATTGGGGTGGTTTCTTCCTGCTGCTAAAACCATGTTTTCCATGCATCAGCTGGTTGGATGCATCCAGTTTGACAAGACAAGTGTGAAGTTAGCATTTCCATGAAGACTGGCATCACCAGCTGCCTTCTCTTCTCATTTCTGGCACATTCAGTAATGTACAACAAGCAATCTGTACTACGAATTACGCATTTCAGTTCAACAAGGCATACCACAATTAGATGGTCTGATTTGTGATTAGAATTTTAAGATTAAGACATTGGGATTAAAATCTTTTATAAAGGTGAAGAATGACGTAATAAGATAAAATTTTTGATTTGGGTTGGTATAGAATCCAGCTGGCTGAAAACTTTGTCATCATCGGGAGAGGAGACTGGGTTATAGCAATAAGTTCACTTGAACTCAAAGTTGAACACACTCCACAACCGATAGACTCACTTTCAAGAACTCTTGTTCCCAGTATCTTTATTTACATTTTAAATTTTTTTTTATTATTTACATGATTTGTCTTCCTTTCAACATTGCTTCTCAGGCTTTGTTATTTATAGTTTGTCATAAATTCTATTGTATTTCTTTACTTTCCTGTAAATGCTTGCAAGAAAATGAATCTTAAGGTAGCATATGGTGACACAAACTTTGATAATAAATTTACTTTGAATTTTGAATAAGATTTATATGGTCTCCAGCAAAACTTCTTGTTTAATTCTACACTGGAGTTCCCTGTCAGCATCTGATTTCCTGTCAGTTTGATAAAATGTAAAGAAAAATTCTGACAGCTCTATTCTTGACAGTTCATGTGTATTACTTACAAATTACAAACCTCCTGAAGAGCAGGCATATGGTCAAATATAATTGTTTGAGGCATGAGGGAAGAAGAGTTGTCATGTCTACATGCAGGGTTTTTGTATCATCAAGTACTCCATTTGGAGTTGTTGCTAAAATCTGGGGAAAAAAAACACACATACAGTGTGAAAAGCTGAGGCTGGCTTCAGAGACTGCTGTGAAATGTCAGTAGCCCATTTCTAAACCCAATGCAACAATATGCTCACTGTTTAAAGGCATCAATGCATTGAAGTTGGAGTTTTCCTTTTTGCTATTCAAAGTAGTTATTACATTTAGCACGAAAGCCTTTCCAGGACCCCATTAAAAATGGTGTAATTAGCAAATTAAAAAAATAACATTAGCTTGCCTCCTACCCAGAAACATCTTAAAAAAAGGACCTGTAATTATTCCAAATGGGACCAAATTCCATTCAGTGGTATTCCCAACACTTTGTACAGAAGTACTCACAGAGGAATCTTAAATATATATTCCGAACAAGAACTAGACATCAACAGCACACACTACAGCTGCTCTGGAGGGGTGAGAGTTCCAGGATCTAAACAAGGTGATGCTGAAATTCTAATGCAAGAGTGAGAGAAGCCAGGAGGAATGCTCTGTCATGGGACTGTGCAGTGGAGGCAAGGGAGCTGCCATAACTTCCGTTCAAATTGTTTGCCTCCTCCATGAGTAAGAATCCTCACTTAGAACCACAGCACATAAAGAGGCCCTTAGACCTAACTGGTCCAAGTCAACCAATTCTACGCATTACACCCCAGTGTGGCCCCTGTCATGTCAAAACAAATACTTGAAGCATTGCTGAGAGCTGAGTGTCCAGTGGGGACCAAAGGTGAGTGATCTGCCCCAGAATGGATACAACAAGCTCCTTCACCACTGCTTCCCCTCTCTGGACACTCATACACCCTACCCTGATATCGTTCTGTGGTCTCATCAAGTTTCTTGGGGCATTTGAGGGCATAGTTTTCAGGTGAGAGGAGAGAGATTTAATAGGAAGCCCGAGGGGAAACCTTTTTACTCAGCCAAGATTCCCATCAAGCTGATTCCATGTGCCTATGTTTCATTCATTTCCCTCTAAACCTTTCCTATCCAAGTGATTTTTAAAATTATTAATGCATCCACCTCAATTCAACCACGTCAACCAGCAGTTCATTCCATATACTGACCACTTTCTGGGTGAAAAAGTTGCCCCTCTGACTTCCCATTAAATCTCTTCCTTCCACCTTAAACTTATGCCCTCAAATGCATGAAGAAACTTCATGTCAACACGACATAAAGTTTCTTTGTGCACTCGAGGGCATAGGTTTAAGGTGGAAGGGACAGATTTAGGTTCAGGGAGGGCTGCAGAACACTGAAAGCAGTGGCAACAAGCCCTTTTGTAATTGAATGAAGGATTCATTTACTGGTTTAATCAGTGTAGGTGAGCGCACAAAGTAGCATATAAAGAAATGTTGTCACCTGCTCCTTTGCTGTTTAATTTTGCTGGTAATAACTGAAGTGGGGTGCATGGGGTGTCAAACGAGAGGTGGCGCCTTTGGTGAAGGGGCTTATCATGTCCATTCTGGGGCAGCTCACTCACCTTTGGTCACCACTGAGCAATCAGCCCTCAGCTATGTCTCCAAGTAGCTGCTTCTATACAACAGAGGTAGTACAATGTTTTGACAGGCGGACTGAACCAGGTGAGGGTAGCTCTGGACCAGTGAGATAGGGACGTGCTGTTCTAGCCTGCGGAGTCGGCTCTGGGGGACTGGGTGGATGACATCCACAGTGAAATCCAACAGGCAGGAAGGTGGCTGTGCAACACTTTGTGGAGAGCAAAGGGCATGACAAAGCACAGAAAAACGCATGGTCGTCTGCAACCGAGGAAGACCCCAGTTGTGATGACTACAGATACTGCTGCACCTGGACTTCCAAGGTCGAGGAGTGTAAGTGCCCCAGTGCAAAGGCTTTTTCATGCACACAGGTTTCTTCACGTGTTTCACATCAGAAAATCTACACAAACGGGATGACATAGTTGCGTGGTGGTTTCCTGCAGGTGCTCCAGTTCCCTTCCACAGAAAGTCAATTGATCATTGTAAATTGTCCCCTAATTAGGTTAGGGCTAATTCGGGGGTTGCTGGTTCAGTGCAGCTCAAAGAGCTGGAAGGCCCTATTCAGCACTGTATCTTAATAAATAAAACTTTCATTTGCAAGGTACAGCAGACAGTCATTGATAAATGATTGAAGTTTGGACAGGCTCATTTGCTTCATTTTAAGGACTGTTTTCCCAGAAGTATCTCTCTCTGTCGTGATTCCCTTCTTTCCTAAGCAGATGATGCCCATCTCTTCTGCACGGTTGGGAGATGACGTTTTAGATACTGAGTCAGCACTCCTTCTGGTGCCTCATGACCCTCAGGAATTGGCTCTCTTTGCTTCTGTTCTGACACCAGATTCTGCCTTCAGGTTCAGATTCATTTCACTTATTTATCGCAACATACAGTGAAATGCATCGTTTGCGTTAACAATCAACACACCCTAAGATGTGCTGAGGTCAACTCACAGGTGCCGCTACACATTCCAATGCCAAAGTAGCATGCCCACAATTTTCAGTAGAAGAACACAGAACACAAGAAGCAGCAAAACAACAATAGTAAAGCAAGTCCCTTTCCTTCCTCCCGCCTCCAGGCATGCAAGCCTCCAGTCTCCAGAATACAAGCTTCATCCATTGGACTTCAGCCAAGATTTCTGGACCTCCAAACAATCTTCAGGCTTCGATCTTCGATATCTGCACATGGACTAGCTGATGACAGGACACCGACTCACTCATTTGGCAATTTCTGGTCAATTCATTCAGAATACAACATCCAGTAATCTGTTGTGCAATCTAACATGTCTATCTTTCTGATGTAGCTAGCCATTTCTATCTATTTATTCATTTATTGTTATCATCCAATACTCATTGTTTATGAACCACCAGCCCTCTTGCTTCCCGCTCGCATGTACATTCAATCCCGGGACCCACCGACCTGGGGTGGCCCAATACACACATCAGTTAGGCTGTACGGCTGGCAGTACACTGTGGTGACGTCTCTGCATACATCTGGTAGCAAGTGCCTTCCCAGAGTGACACAGGAAATAGAAAACAAAAGGAATTCTGCAGGTGCTGGAAATTCAAGCAACACACATCAAAGTTGCTGGTGAACGCAGCAGGCCAGGCAGCATCTGTAGGAAGAGGTGCAGTCAACGTTTCAGGCCGAGACCAGCAACTTCAATGTGTGTTACAGGAAATAGAATCTCATTTTTGGTAAACTCAAATTGTTCTCTGTTTCTGTTCTCACACTTGTACTGTATTAAATATTTGAGTTATATTGTAAATATATTATTGGATGAAGTATTCTTTACCTGTTTACATAATTCTTCATGGGTTATATGTGAGAAGTACGTGAACAGCATACATCATTTTACCAGCACATCACTAATGAAAAGAGAAAAAAGAAACTATTCAGGTATTCAGCAAGTAGTCAGGCTCCTATGTTTTTCTTTCAATTAGTTTCTGGAATTACAAAACATAAAAGTGGCAACATGGAAGTTTTTAAACATACCTGAGATAACTACCTACCTGTTGAAGTGCAGCACATTTTTCTTCTGAAGGGGAGAGAAATGTTGGAGTTAAAAAGAATGCTCAAAATGGAAGAAATAAGCAAGCAGTGTGTACAGCTACGCATTCATAAACAATGAGTATTGGATGATATTAATAAATGAATAAAAAAATAGAAATGGCTGGTTACATCAGAAAGATAGACAAGTTAGATTGCACAATAGATTACTGGATGTTGTATTCTGAATGAATTGACCAGAAATTGCCAAATGAATGCCAGTTCTGCTGAATGTAATAGGTGGAAAGGCATACATTATGCTGAGAAGTTAAACTGCTCCTACCAAACCAGCCAAAATTAGCTTTGCTGATATCTTGAACATAATGCAGGAACATTTAGAACTGAAACCATTGTTGATTGCAGAATGCTTTAGGTTTCTTAACCAGAATCAAAAGGGAACACACATAAAATGCTGGAGGAACACAGCAGGCCAGGCAGCATCTATGGAAAAGAGTACAGTCGATGTTTTGGGCTGAGACCTTTCAGCATTTTGTGTGTGTTGCATGGATTTCCAGTATCTACAGATTTTCTCATGTTTGAGAATCAAAAGGGAGTCCATTTCACCTTACGTGACTGAACTGAAGAAATTTTCTGAGCAATGTCAGTTCAGTGATGGGTTTAATTATGCACTGAGAGATCATTTAGTTTGGGGAATCTTACAAGAAAACATTCAAAAGTGGTTCTTAACCGAAGCACAAGTCACATTTAAATGAGCAGTTGAAATCACCGTATCAATGGAAACGGCATAGAGTAGCAGTCAGGAATGAAAGTGAGAGTGAATAAAATTGCAACATCTAACCAGAAGCCTGCCCGGTTCAACACCTGTGTTACCATTGTTTCAGAGGCTGACATACACCAAACCAATGCAGGTTTAAAGGTGCAGCTTGCAGAAGATGCAACAAAGTAGGACACATATAAAGAGCACATTGAGTAGACAAAAATAAATGGACTACACAAGGAAAGAAAAAGTTTATAAAAAGTTATCTTGATGTTTCAAAAACACGTGCATGATGTTGATAAAAAAATCTGATAATGATGAGAGTGACTCAGGACTGAGTAGCCTTGAGGCTTAAAATGTGAAAACTAACAAGGGACAAGCAATATGGCTAACACCAGAGTAAATGGCAAATTAATTAAAATGGAATTGGACACTGGCTCGGTTGTTTCAGTCATTCCACAAAATGAGTTTTAGCAGCATTTCATAGATACTGAACAGAATCCTGCGGAAATGGTATTTGTAAGAGTGAAATACAACAACCAACAAATCACATGGGTTTGTATGTACTAAATACAGAAGGGCCAGCATTGTGGGACTGTAATGAGTTGAGGCAACTACAACTCAATTGAAGATCCATCTAACATTTTCATGACATGTCCCCTATCATAGACTCAACTGTAAGCAAATTAAGAAAGGTACTGGGTAATGCCATAGCTGTGGTCAAGAATGGCAATGGGAAACCCAAACATATCAAGGGTAAAATAGTGTTAAATGAAAATATCACACCCAAGTTATACAAAGCCCATCTGGTTGCTTCTACCATCCACGAAAATGTAGCCATCGAATTAGATCACATGGAGGCTGAAGGAATTCTTTCGAGGGTTGAGTGGAGCCCATGGGCAACACCACTGGTCCCAGTAGCTGAGAAGAATGGGTCTGATGTGATCTGTGATTTTAACATAGAGTATTTAATATTTTAGTAATATTCAAGCGATAGTGTAAGCATACATTATTTGATTAGGCATTGTTTGCTGTTTACATAATTCATTATGGGTTATATGTAAGAAGTATGTGAATGGCATACGTCATTACACCACCACATCATATGTGAGCACCTCGCTAAAGTAAAGATAAAAAAAGAAACGAAGTGGGCAAGTATCTGGGCTCCTGTGTTTTTCTTCCAATTAGTTTCTGGAGTTACAAAACATAACAACACTGATATGGATCTTGTACTAACTCCTACAGAATACATATGGTTTACACTGCACCTTTTTACTTACAGTTGTGCATGTGCCTGAAGCAGGAATTCAATAATTGACCGCAGACCAGGATTTCCTTCATAAAGGAAAGAACTGCAGATGCTGCAAATCTGAAATAAAGGAAGAAAATTCTGGAAATACTCAGCAGTTCAGTCAGTGTTGGTGGAGGGAGAAAAAAAAACAGAATTAATCTTAAATAAAGGTCATCAACTTGAAATGTTAATTCTAATTCTCTCTCTACAGCTTTTGCCTGTGTTTGCTGAATATTTCCAGCTTTTTTTTGTTTTTTAGGTCAACATTTCTTATTCTGTGGTGATGTGCATTTGCTTGTGGTTGAAAGATGACAGGAAATTATATAAAGACAAACCTTGTGATGCCCTCTCTCTCTAACTTGCATTGTAACAAACTGAAAGAGACACCTTTGGTCAAGGGTCTGAAGAGATGCAAGTTGTGGTGATTTACCCGGTCATCACTCACTGTTCCACTCTCTGCCTTGATGGCCAACCGGGTCTGACTCTGACTGTGGCGATAGTGAAGCTGACTGATTGTTCTTGAAAAACTAAACAGATTCTTGAGATGTTGAAACCTCCACACATAAAACGCTGGATGAACTCAGCAGGCTAAGCCGCCTCTATGGAGGGCAAGAAAGAATCAAAGTTTCAGGCCAAGATTCTTCATCAGGACAGCATTTTGTGTTTGCTACTTTAAAGACTATCTCTGCTGGCATTTTGCAGTTGGCTTCCCGGTTGATTTAAAGTAAGGTTTACACAATACTCTCCTCCTACTTTCGTCCACCACCCTCCTGCTTTGGTCTGTCTGGTGTCTAGCGTCAGCCTTAATTTTGCAACTGCAATATATTACCCATCTGCAATTAAATTATATTTCATGTCTTTAAATGTTAGGTGACTCTGAATGCCTTTCTGCAGACAGCCATCTTTATCATATTTGTTTATTACAACTCCCTGAGTAAACCAGTCCACAGTCATTAAGAAATACTTTTCTTGTTTGACAGATTAATCTTCATCATGCAATAATGGTTTGATGGTATTAAATTTGGCTTTGACTGTGTGTTTCATCTTAGCAACAATCCAACTATTCGCATTTGCAAATGCTTTAGGGATGAATGCAGATAATCTGGAGCCAAGGCTGTTGCTGTCTTGTAAATTTTGGAGTCTTGTGGATAGTCAAGTCCACAGGGGTGCAGAGAAAAAAAGAAATGGCTGCTTCCAGTCAATGAATGCTTATCCTTTCTTGCCTCTTTCCTCACATGGCTTGTGCATATACAAAGGCTTCTTTATTTTCTCATGGTATGTCAGGACATTAAGCTTGAGTCAATTTTTGAATACATGAGGCACGGACAGTGATTAATCCATAAATGCCCAGCCCAATTAACATAGGTGGATGGAGGTTGCCACTGAAGATGCCTTTGCCTTTGGCTGGCTTGATCACCCCAAAGTTAAAGTCACTTTGCTTCCAGAAAACATGACAAAATTCATCTGATGATACATTGAACACCAAAGACTGGAAATCTTTTCTGGGCTTTAAAAGAAAAAGATTATTCTACAGAAGTAGTTTACCATTGCCTTCTTCTGGGCAGTATCTTTACAAGACAGGTGACCCCAGCTGTTATCAATACTCTTCAGAGATTGTCTGCCTAGTGTCAGTGGTCACATAACTGGGACTTGATATATGCACCAGTTGCTCATATAACCATCCATTACCCTCTCTCGTGGCTTCACATGACCCTGATCAGTGGGGGGGGGGAGTGGGGGGGGGAGTGGGGGGAGGGAGTGGCTGTGCAGGTGCTACACCTTTCCCAAGGGTGACCTGCAGGCTAGCAGAGGGAAAGAGTGCCTCATACCTCCTTGGTAGGGACATATCTTCACCCTGCTACCCAACCAAATCATTACACAGTACATAGAGGTAGAACAAGTTAAAGCAATCACAGAGAAAGTGTAGTGCAGGTAAACAATAAGATGCAAGATCATAACGAGTATAATTGTGAGGTTAAGAGTCCTTTTTATTGTATTATAGCACAATTTAATAGTCATAATATTTCTGTAAAAGCAGTCCTTGAGCCTTGTGCTCTGGAGATTTTATATCTTATACCTGAAGGAAGAGGAGAGAAGAGACAATGTCCAATGTGGGTGAGGTAATTGATTTACTGAGATAGCGAGAAGTTTAGATGGTGTCCATGGAGGGGAAACCAGTTTCCGTGCTCTGCTACGGTATGTCCTCAACTCTCCACAGTTTCTTGCAGTCACATGCCGAGTAGTTACCATACCAAGCTGTTATGCATCCAGATAGGATGCTTTCTATTGTGCGTTGATAAAAATTCATAAGGATCCACCAGGACGTGACAAATTTCTTTAGCATCCAAAGGAGGTAGAGGCATTAGTAATTTGTTTTTGGCCATGATATCTGTGTGGTTAGACCAGATGATGTTCATTACTAGGAACTTAAGGTCTTTGGTTCTGATGGCATTGAGGAAAAGGTTTTTGTCTCAACACCATGTTATTAAGTTCTCTATCTTCTCAGAGGTACACATGTTATCAATTACTCTCTGCACCCCTGGAAACCAGACAGTGGGCTGGTCCAGTACCCAAAGTTCCCCACTGAGATTGAAGTGAACAAAGTTGTTCCTTCAAGCACAGATGAACTTGGTGAACACTCATCAAATACATGAACAGGAAAGTAAAGATCAAGAATGAGACCTGCTGAAGATCAGGCGGGTAGGTTGGGCAACAGACTAATAATAATGATCCACTATTGTAAGATTTGACAGAACAAAAAAAAAAGTACTGATGAATTGCCGTGAGCAAGAATAAGTTGCAGCAGTATGGGATAATACGAAGTGGAAAAATGTTGGGGTTGCTTCTCAATGAAATGGAATATAAACTGATTGGCCCTTTTCCGTGTAACTATAATGTATGGAGTGACAGAGAGTCGTTGACAGCTACAACACAGGAATTGGTCCTTCAGCCAGCCAAGCCTACATCTACCATCAATCACTCATTTACCACTAATTCTACATTGATCTTTATGTTGTTTTTGTTATCCCTACACTCTCATCAAATACACCCTGATTTAACATTCCAGGGCAATCGACCTGCTAGCCTTCACGTCACAGAAATGTGGAAGGAAAATGGAACAAACAGAGGAAGTATCTGCAATCTTCACAAGGCAAGGTCAGGATTTCTGGCATTGTGAGGATCTGAAGACCAAAGACCATAAGATATAGGAGCAGAATTAGGCAATTTGGCCCAGCGAGTCTGCTCTGTCATTTCATCAAGGTTGATCCAATTCCCTATCAGCCCCAATCTCCCGCTTTCTCCCATCGACCCTTCAGGCACTGACTCACCAGCAATCTATCTACCTCAGCCTTAAATATACCCAATGACTTGACGTCCACAGCTGCCTGTGCCTCAAAGCACTCTTGTGGATTCACCTTGCACCTCAGGGACAAGAGCACTTAGTATAGACAGGCACCAGGAAAGGGAATGGCCTCCCTGCTGGCTTCCCATCTTTTGGCTGAAGTACTGTATAAAAATTAAACTCTGTTTATCTATTCATGAAACCATTTGTAGAAAAACAGGGAATTCTCCTTGTGTCTTCAACAAACACCAGTTCAAACAGAAAATTACCAGCGACTTAATGTACATAATTGGCTGCTGTTATTGCACACATAACTACACTTAAAAGTAAAGCATTTGTTGTAGCGCTTTAACATGTCTCGAGGCTTGATGAGGCATTGTGCAAACGTATGTGATTTATAGTTATAGTTGCAAAACATTTCCCTTAATAAACATTGGCACCCTCTATGATAGGTTAAATAAACAAAACTACTTACTGCAATAAAACATTTTTTTCTTCATCATTCTGTTTAGATTATCCTTATGAGCTGTTATTGCACTGCACAGTTCCAAAAGTAGGTTTATTGGACCTCTATTTTAAATGCCCTCACAACCAGCAGCATGGTGACATTTCACAGGAAGAATAAACACTTACTGCCCCCTTTGTGATCCTTTCATTCACTTCCTTTTCCTCCCTATCTGCCCAACTGAAGCCGAGGCGAACTAGAGCCATGAGTATTTGGTGAAATAATTTTACAAAATATGAACGTAGGTTATTTATTTCGGCAGTGGCCAAATCTGATAAAAAGACAAATCAATTACATTCGACTTTGTAACAGTCTGTTATTGCATTCTATTTCAATTTCTGTTCAGTACTGTAATCCTTCAATTTGTTTTTATTTTCTTTTGGAACTGCTTCAAAGCAATGGCTTCTATAATGCTTTAATACTGGAAATCACCAGACTGAGCACTGCATTCTCCTGTACCCGTAGTATTCTGTTTATTAAAAACATCACTTTTATACTCACTTTAATATGTTTTTTTGTACTCTTCATCTCTCAACTCTCCCCTGAACAACTCCTAAACAAAACTTAAGAAGTCTCCAAGGAAATGGCTCATGCAACATGCATGATGAAAATAATGATCGAGTGTTAGCATTATTTACCAACTATACATTTAGTGAAGTATCTGATCTTCACAATGGCACCTTCCGTAAAAGGTACATGGTTTCTGAGAATTCATATTCTAGGCCATAATCCATCCATCCAATTCCTTTACTTTAAGCTGGAATAAATGTGGAGTGTAAATGTTTTCTTCAAAAAGTTCAAAGTAAATTTTATTATCAAAGTACATATATGCCACCAAAAACAACCCTGTGATTCATTTTACTGTGGCACACTAGGCAAATCTATAGAATAGTAACTGTAACAGGATCAATGAAAGATTAACCAGAGTGCAGAAGATACCAAAGTGTGCAAATACAAATATAAATAAATAGCAACAAATAATAAAAACATGAGATAATGAGATAAAGAGTCCTTAAAATGAGATCATTTGTTGTAGGAACATTCGATGGAATGGTAAATGAGTGTCATTCCCCTTTTGTTCAAAAGCCTGATAGTTAAGGAGTAGTAACTGTTCTTGAACCTGGTGGTGGGAGTACCTTCGATCTGATGGCAACAGTGAGAAAAGAGCATGGACTGTGTGTTGGAAATCTCTGATGGTGGATGCTGCTTTCCTATGGTAGCATTTCCTGTGCTCAATGGTTTGGAGGGTTTTACCCATGATTAACTTAACAGAATCTACTACCTCTTATAGGATTTTCCATTCAAAGGCAATCATTCCATTCAGATGTAATCAGTGAGAACTTAAAAGGAAGTACCTTCATTGAATTGTTTTGAAAAAGGTGAAAAAGCCACTGGCCCAATTTGGTTTGTAACTTGGCTGTTGGAAGTGGTCACATGGAATGTCTTCTGAGCATGTTACAGAGTTGTAAGTTTTCCAAGACATGCTGCGAGAGGTTCAATAAAAAGTAACATTTTAACTTCTGACCTAAAGCTACATGAATGAGAGTTCACATATACATGGATCCAATTCTACAATTATCGTTCTGCTAACATTTTGATTTTTCAGTATTATAACATTCATGAAGTCAGGGAACACTACAGCATAGAAACCTACCTAGTCAGTGCCAAACCATTAATCTGCCTAGTCCCATTGACCTGCACCCAGACCATAGACCTCCATAGCCCGCCCGTCCACGTACATATTCAGAATCAGAATTCTGATCCAAATTCCTTTTAAATGTTGAAATAGAGCCTGCATCCACCACTTACATTGGCTGCTTTTTCCACCTTCTCACCAGGCTCTGAGTGGAGAAGTTTCCCCCTGATTTTCACCTGAAACATTTCAACTTTCACCCTGAACCCGTGACATCTAGTTGCAGACTCACCCAACCTCAGTGGAAAGAGCCTACTTGAATTTACTCAATGTATACCCTCATAATTTTGTACATCTCTATCAAATCTCCCTTCTGTGGAAATAAAATCCAAAGACAAAATTGTTGCTGCCTTTGCTAGTGCTCCAACAGGGGATAAATTTCAGGACGTACATAGATGATTAGAAAAAGTATCTTTTTTCGAGAAGGGAAGCTACGCTTCCTGACAATGAGGTTGTGGGCTTCATTTCAGATGTCTCATTTTCCATACCTCCTTCTCCAGACCTGCATTAAAAGTAAATTTAAAGTTCAAAGTAAATTTTATTATCAAAGTACATTTATGTCATCATATACAACCTTGAGATTCGTTATCATGTGGGTATACTCAACAAATTTATAAAATAATAATCAATGAAATGTTGAATCAATGAAAGACCGCCTAACTACAGCATTCAATTAGAGTGCAGAAGACAACAAACTGTGCAAGTGCTAAAAGAAGAAATAATAATAATAAATAAATAATCAATAAATGGCAAGAACATGATGAAGAGTCCTTGAAAGTTGAGTCCATTGGTTGTGGGAACAAATCAATGATGGGACAAGTGAAGTTGAGTGAAGTTACCCCATTTAGTTCAAGATCTTGATGGTTGAGGGATAGTAACTCCTCAACCATCATTGCCCTCATAGTTTCATCCACCTACCCTGTCCACAGGTTGCGCCTCTCCCCTTTGCTCCATTTCCCTTACCTCTCTGCTAATGGTTCTCACTATTACCCATCTTCTTTATCAGATTCCAGCACTGGTAGCATTTTTTCCCAATTCATCATCCTCCTAGTTGGCTCCATCTTCAGCCACACCTCCACCACTTGGTTCCATCTACCTTCTTCCTCCTTAGGCTGCTTCTGCCTATCATTTATCTGACTCCGCATCTCAGTTCAAATCATTCCCCCTCTCCATCATCATTCACACCTTCTTGGTCCAACTATTGACCCCCTTTCCCCCCTTTTTGAGGCTTCCGTTGGTTGGAGTTGACCATGGATGTTGCGTCCTGGCTGTCTAGATACACAAGCCTGGGCAGTAGGATATGGAGAGCAAGCTGCTGCCAATGTAGCAAGCTCACCCTCTCCATGCATCTGATGACCCCAAAGGAACGCCAGAGATCCATACAGTTCAGTAGCAGCAACGTCGCAGGAGTTGCTAGTCAACATTGAACTCAATATAGGACTGCCTTAGGGACTCCAGCTCCGGATTTTCCCTCAGGATTTCCTCCCAAAGCCCTCCCCATGAGTGGATATAGCCACAAGGCAGTGGAGGTTTAAGATCAGCATTTTCCTTTGCCTAGATAAGCTGCCAACCATGGCTGACGAGCCCCATCTGTCCACCAGTAATTAGCCTTTGCCTCTTCTCCTGTCAGTAGAAATGGTTCCACCGAGCTTAGTAGCTAAGCCACACGTGAAGGCCAGGAGCCGGACTTGGTTGTCAGAGGCTATGTGAGGTGCACACCATTGGGAGCAGTTAATGGGTAGCGGGAGCTTACCCCCATTACCAACCCCAGCTATATCAACCTTAAGGAACCTGGCCCCTTTTATTGCCCTCTTTATAATAGAACTCTTCCCTTTTTCTCTCAGTCCTATTGCAAGGTCTCGAGCCAAAGCATCATAAATTTCCTTCCTTCCACAGATGCTTCTAAACCCTTGGAGGTCCTTCAGCCAGTTTATGCGGTTCCATAGATTCACTGGTGACAGTATCCATCCAAGATTGTACCCAGAAGGCCATTCTTCATTGTGATTGTAGGCTATTCTTCATTGTGATTGTTGCGTTTATAAGTTTCTTTATGTTGCTGGGTATACGCAACCAGACAAAGGTGTAGCTGGAAATACAGGGCCCTGTATTGATGGCAGTAGTTATCATGAACATATCAATATTATACCACATGCTATGCTTCACTCTTAAAAATGAAAATATATACATTACATAAGAAAGGAAACAAGCCATCAGCTGCAGTCATAAAATGATGAAATCAATTAACTTTATCAATATAAACTTCAAAGTAAATGTATTATCAAATTACATATATGTCACCACATGCAACCCCAAGATTCATTTTCTTGCGGACATATTCAATAAATCCACAATGGAATAAAAATCATAATATAATCGATGGAAGACCGTACCAGTTTGGGCATACAACCAGTGTGTAAGAGACAACATATTGTACAAATACAGAAATAAATAAGCAATAAGTACTGAGAACATGAGATGACTAGTCTATGAAAGTGAATTCATTGGTTGTGGGAGCAGTTCAGTGATGGGGCAAGTGAAGATGAGTGAAGTTATCCCCTTTGGTTCAAAAGCCTGATGGTTGAGGGGTAATAACTGTTCCTGAACCTGGTGGTGTGAGTCCTGAGACTCCTGTACCTTCTTCCTGATGGCAGCAGCGAGAAGAGAGCATGGTCTGAGTGGCAGGGTCCCTGATGATAGTTGCTGCTTTCCTGCAACAATGCTTCATGTAAATGTGTTCAGTGGTAGCGAGGGCTTTACCTGTGATAGATTAGGCAATATCTACTCATTTTGAAATCAAATCAAACAAATTATACAATCACTTAATCTCTTTGTTTACTGAACTGTAAAAGCTGCAGTCAACATCTCTGACATATCCACACCAAACCATATTAATGCCAGGGAATCAGAATCAGGTTTATTATCATCGGCATGTGTCGTGAATGCTGTTAACTTAGCAGCAGCAGTTCAATGCAATATATAATATAGAAGAAAAAATACAAAATAAAATAATAATAATAATCAATTGAATATAAATCAATTACAGTATATGTATATTGAATAGATTAAGCATTGTGCAAAAACCAGAAATAATACATATTCAAAAAGTGAGGTAGAGTCCAAGGATTCAATGAACATTTGGGAATAGAATAGCAGAGGGGAAGAAGCTGTTCCTGAATCGCTGAGTGTGTGCCTTCAGGCTTCTGTACCTCCTACCTGATGGTAACAGTGAGAAAAGGGCATGACCTGGGTGCTGGAGGTCCTTAATAATGGATGTTGCCTTTCTGAGATACTGCTCCCTGAAGATGTCCTGGGTACTTTGTAGGCTAATACCCAAGATGGAGCTGACTAGATTTACAACCCTCAGCAGCTTCTTTTGGTCCTGTGCAGTAGCCTCCCCCCTCCCCCCCCCATACCAGACAGTGATGCAGCCTGTCGGAATGCTCTCCTCAGTACATCTGTAGAACTTTTTGAGTGTATTTGTGCACTTCCCCAGGTAGGCTTCATACATATAAGATATAGGAGCAGAATTAGTCTATTTGATCATTTGTGTCTGTCCACCATTTCATCATGGCTGATCCATTTTTCCTGTGGCAATGAATTCCACAGATTCACTTTTCCCTGGCTAACGGCAATTCCTCCTTATCCCCATTCTAAAAGGTCACCCCTCTATTCTGAGACTGTGTCCTCTGGTCTCCCAACATTGGAAACATCCTCTCCACATACACTGAATCAAGGTCTTTCACCATTTGATAGGTTTCACTTCGGTCACCCATTCTTCAGAATTCCAGTGACCACAGACCCAAAGCCATCAGATGCTCCTCATGTGACAAGCCATTTGATCCAGGAATCATTTTCATGAACCTCCTTTGAACCCTCTCCAGGAATCCTTTCTACAATGTACACCATCTGATCCAGAAGACTTATCTACTTTCAGACCTTTCAATTTCCCAAGAACCTTCTCCCTAGTTACGGTAACTTCATGCACTTCATAACCCCTCTCTCCTGGAAGTTCCAACGTACTGCTAACGTCTTCCACACTGAAGACTGATTCAAAATACTTATTCATTTTGTTTGCCATTTCCTTGTCCCCTATTACTACCTCTCCAGCATAATTTTCCAGTAGTCTGATATCCACTCTTGCCTCTCTTTTACATTTTATGTAGCTGAAGAAACTTATGGTATCCTCTTTAATATTATTAGCTAGCTTACTTTCATATTCCATCTTTAACTTCTTAGTAACTTTTTAGTTGCCTTCTGTTGGTATTAAAAACTTCACAATCTTCCAATATCCCTCTAATTTTTGCTCTATTATGTGCCTTCTCCTTGGCTTTAATGTTGGCTTTGACTTCCCTTGTTAGCCGAGGTTGTCTCATCTGGCCTGGAGAATATTTCTTCCTCTTTGGGATGTATATATCCTGTGCCTTCCAAATTGCTCCCAGAAATTCCAGTCATTGCTGCTCTGCTGTCATCCCTGCTAGTGTTCTTTTCCTATCAATTCTGGCCAACTTCTCTCTCGTGCCTCTGTAATTCTGATACATCTGACTTTAGCTGCTTCTTCTCAAATTTCATGGTGAATTCAATCATATGCTTACTTTCCACTTAAGGGTTCTTTAGTATCACATCTTTAGTTTTGTTTCAGCAAAATTATCTTCAGAACTATGAAGAACTATGGGCGCCATGGTAACATAGCAGTTTGTGTGTCACTTTTACAGCTTGGGGCCCCAGATAAAAGTGGCGTTCTTTGTAATGGATTTGTACATTCACCCCATGGAATGTATAGATTTTCTCTGGGTGTGCCAGTTTCTTCCCACAGTCTGACGTCATACCAGTTCGTAAGGCAATTGGCCGTTGTAAATTTTCCTGTGATTAGGCTAGGGTTAACTCCACACTTGGAGTACTGTGTCCAGTTCTGGTCACCTCACTATAGGAAGGACGTGGAAGCATTGGAAAGGCTACAGAGGAGATTTACCAGGACGCTGCCTGGTTTAGAAAGTATGCATTATGATCAGAGATTAAGGGAGCTAGGGCTTTACTCTTTGGAGAGAAGGAGGATGAGAGGAGACATGATAGAGGTGTACAAGATAATAAGAGGAATAGATAGAGTGGATAGCCAGCACCTCTTCCCCAGGGTACCACTGCTCAATACAAGAGGACATGGCTTTAAGGTAAGTGGTGGGAAGTTCAAGGGGATATTAGAGGAAGGTTTTTTACTCAGAGAGTGGTTGGTGCATGGAATGCACTGCCTGAGTCAGTGGTGGAGGCAGATACACTAGTGAAGTTTAAGAGACTACTAGACAGGTATATGGAGGAATTTAAGGTGGGGGCTTATATGGGAGGCAGGGTTTGAGGGTCGGCACAACATTGTGGACCAAAGGGCCTGTACTGTGCTGTACTATTCTATGTTCAATTAAATTGAGGCTTGCTGGGCAGTGCAGCTCGAAGGGCTGGAAGGGCCTATTCTGTGCTGTATCTCGAAATAAAAAATAAATAATCTATGAATACAAAGTACTATACACACCTGATAACAGTTTTCTGGCATCACCTGCATCTAACAAAACCCCACACATAAAACTTAATGTACAAACTAATAACACTTATAACTTCAGTTATTGCAATTGTGTATAATATTGGCAGTAATGCTCAAACTGTAATCTGAGCTGCAACAACATCTGTTTCAATTGGCATCCTGTCATCTGGCCAGCTCCGCGCATGAGAAGTAAACACACCAAACAAACTAATGTTGTGGATAGTTGGGCATAGCAAAGGCAATTAACGGTAGAGCCATACAGGGAATATTATTGACATTAGTGGCTCTTAGCTAAGAACAGTGTCTGATATCTAATTTATACCATACATTTAGTTGTTTGTGGTACTCTTCAAAGTTGTGTTTATTGCCATATGCACAAGTGCACATCTCCACAATTGCTGTGAAACCCTTACGTGCAGCAGCATCATAGGCAGAGTGAGGCCTCCAGTGGTCAGGCTCGAAATGCCTGGATACGGTAGACTGGGCAGTACGATGTGGAGAGCAGGCTGTTGCCCATGTAGCAAGCTCCCCCCTCCACGCATCTGACAAACCCAAAGGAACGGCAGAGACCAAAACAGTTTGGCACCAGCAGCGAGCGTCGCAGGAGTTGCCAGTCAGCGTTGAACGCAATGTAGGTTTACTCTCAAAGTTTTCTTTATGAGTGGGTATAGCCACAAGGCAGCTGAGGTTTGAGATCAGAGCATTCCTCCTCCTAGATGAACTGCCAACTACGGCTGATGAGCCCTATTTGCCTGAAGTGACTGGTTTTCAGGTGCCAGTAACCTATCTTCGCCCCTTCTCCTGCCTGTAGAAAGGGTCTTGCCTGGCTTAGGAACTAAGCCACACGTGAAGGCCAGGAGCTGGACTTGGTTGTCAGAGGCTACTTGAGACGCACACCATTGGGAGCATTTAGTAGGTAGTGGGAGTTTGTCCCCATTACCACCCCGGCTATAACAACATTAAGGAACTATCATAGGAATGTGACATCAGATACACAACTTCCATAAGAAAAGCATAAATTACATAAAACAAGTGATGCTGCAGATGCTGGAAATCCAGAGTAACACACACACACACACACACACACACACACACACACACACACACACCCCTGCACACACCCGCACACACACACACACACACCCGAATACACACAGCCCACACACACATAGCCTACACACACACCACCCACCCACCCACACACACACCCATACACACAGCCTACACACACACACACACACACACACATACACACACACCCCCACATACACACAGCCCACCAGCTCACACACAGCCCCATACACACAGCCTACACACACCACACACACCAAACACACACATCACACACATACCCCACACAATGCACACATACACACATAAAATGTTAACCAATCTCAGCAGGTCAGGCAGCATCTATGGAGAGGAATAAACAGTTGACATTTCAGACCGAGAGCTTTATCAGGACAGTCCTGGCAACATCAACTATTTATTCCTATCCATAGATGCTGCCCGACTTGCTGAGATTGTCCAGCGTTTTGTATGTGTTACAATTTTTACAAGAAAGAACAAAGGCAAATTTAGTGCAAAATGGTCATAGTGCTGCTAATCAGGTTGAGAATTGCCTGGTTAAAGGGAAGTAGTTGTTCTTGAATCTGGTGGTTTTGGACTTCAAACTTCAGTACTTCCTGCTTAATGGTAGCTGAGGGGAGATGGCATGAACCACTTGGTGGGGATCTTTTGTAATCGATGTTACCTCACCTTATGAGGCATTTAAAATCACAATAACAGGACAGAATTGAGAAACAGTCAACAATGAGATAATTTGCAGATGCTAGGAATCAAAGTAACACGCACAAAACTCAGCAGGCCAGGCAGCATCTTTGGAAAAGAGTAAACATTTGGACGTTTCAGGCCAAGGCCCTTCATCAGGATGGGGAAAAGCAACCAGAAGATAGAGGTGGGTGGAGGGGAGGAAGAAGTATAAGGTAGCAGCTGAAAGATAAAACTGGGAGTGGGGGAGTGGTGAACAGCTGGGAAGCTGATTGGTGAAAGAGATAAAGGACAAGAGATAAAGGGATAAAGAGACCAAGGTGAAGGAGGCAAGGGGAATCAGATTGATGAGGGTAGAAGAATGGAAGAATAAGAAGAGGGAGGAGCACCAGAGGGAGATTATGGGCAGGTGAGAGAGGGAAATAGGAATGGGAATGGGAATGGTGAAGTCATGGTGGGGGGGGGGGGGGAAGCAATTAAGAGAAATCGATGTTCATGCCGTCAGGTTGGAGGCTACCCAAATGGAATATAAGGTGTTGCTCCTCCAACCTGAGTGTGGCCTCATTGCGGCAGTAGAGGAGGCCATGAACTGATATGTTAGAATGGGAGTGGGAAATAGTCAATGATTCCACTTTGCCAAACATTTGAACCGAGCCTGCCTGTCAATACACTTGAATAATTTGTAAGGGTTTTCCAGCAGAGGCCATCAGAGAGAGATCAAATGTGGGAAACATAACTGATTATTTCCCTTGCTCATTGCTAAAATGTGTTATTTGTACCCTATCCACATCACAGCTGAGGCTTGCTAACAGAATGTACCAAGAGCTAAACTTAGCACCTTCCCAGTCTGCAAAGGTCAGTTGTGAACTGAGAAGGTCTTAAATCCAGTTAAAGACATTTATTCAACCTGATGGCGTGAATACCGATTTCTCCTTCAGGTAAAAAACAAATTTCCCAACCCTTCCCTCTTCCTCTATTCCCCACTCTGGCCTTTTATCTCTTCTCACCTGACTATCACCTCCCCTGGGTCCCTTCCTCGATCCCTTACTCCTATGGTCCACTCTCCTCTCCTATTAGATTCCTTCTTCTTCAGTCCTTCACCTTCGCAACTACCTATCACCTTCCAGCTATTCTCCTTCCCTTCATATCAACTTTTTATTCTGGCATCTTCCCCCTTTCTTCTCAGTCCTGAAGAAGCATCTCGGCCTGAAACATCGACTATTTATTCATTTCCATTGATGCTGCCCGATCTGCTGAGTTCCCCCAGCATTTTGTGTGTGTTGCATTTAAGTCCCATTATCCCTCAAGATATTTGTACCAAGTTTCAGCTTTTATTTTGTCACCACTAATAGTATAAAAATAAGGAATTGTTAAAATGCTGAGACCTGCCTCTTATCATAGTTAGGGTGGAAAGATGCAGAAGAAATACTGGAAATGCTCACAGATCAGGCAGCACACAGCTGAACTTTCATTACTGCTTGGAATATTAACTGGGCTTCCTCGGCGCTGCACTTTAATCAACAACACAGACTTTTTTGAGCATTAGTTTGTTTAGTATATTTACTTCTCAAATTCAGAGCTGGCCACACGACAGGCTGAACTACTTTAGGAATTAACAAAAAGCATCTATTTACCCCCCACTCTATCTCCCCATAGTGAGCACACCTGCTATGAATTAAGCATTCCCTGTGAACTGTAAATATTATGTGGCTTGCCTTTCAGACAGTCAAGTATACTCTTGCATGCTTGTGGAATGTACACCCAGTTGAGCAAGTTTTAATTATATGGTGCCATGTGGTTATGCAGTGGCATATGAATTCTAAAACCAAAATTTGAGCTAAGTATGCTTTAAGAAAATAAACTATGCCTTTTCAAAAATAAGTATCTAAAACGAAATAAGATGAGTTGCAAGGAATGGAAAATAATCTCATTGAGACATTAAATAAAATCTTTTGGGATTTGACAGGGTAGATACAGGATGATGCTTCCCTTGGCTGGGATGTCTAGAAAACAAGTATTTAAAGTTCAAAGAAGTTTTATTATCAAAGTATGTTTTAATTATACAACCTTGAGATTCATCTGTTTACAGGCAGCTACAAAACAAGAAACCCAAAGGAAACCAATTTTTTAAAAAAGACCAACACCCAATGCACAGAGAGTGGATAAAAACAAATCATGCAAATGATGAGACAAGCATCGTCATTCAGAACAAAATTGAGTCCATAAACCCAAAGGCCTGAGCAGTAGGAGTAGGCACCCAGCCTCAGTCGCAGTTTACAGCCTCATATTACGATATTACAATATCAGTGATTCAGGACAGAAGTAGGAAGAAATTTCTTCACCCAGATGGGTAACGAATGTTTGGAATTCCTTAAGATTGCTATGAGGCTCCATTGCTATGGTTATTCAAGCCTGGGATCAACATTTGTTTTTCTATATTAGGGGAATCAAGAGATATGAAGTTAATGTGGGAAAGTGTTGCTAAAATAATAGCGCAAACACGAGGAAATCTGCAGATGCTGGGATTTCAAGCAATGCTCATCAAAGTTGCTGGTGAACGCAGCAGGCCAGGCAGCATCTCTAGGAAGAGGTAGAGTTGACATTTCGGGCCGAGACCCTTCGTCCTGACATTTCGGCCCGAAACGTCGACTGTGCCTCTTCCTAGGGATGCTGCCTGGCCTGCTGTGTTCACCAGCAACTTTTATGTACTAAAATAATAGGTTATATTAATAGCAGAGAAGGCACAAGGGTTGAATAGCCTGTTCCTTCTAGTTCCTTGCATTTTAAAAATGAATAAAATAGGTCAAATTGTACTATATAGCATGTTACCATACTAGTGCCTTTGTATGAAATTCCTGATATAAAATTGTATAGAAATTTTAATCTACATTTTAAATTGGTTTATTAAAGAGGAGTACAGAAATTTTACAATGCATTCAGACCTTGATCCTACACATGATATTTATAAGGGAGATATATTAAGCATGAGAGCAACAGTTCAAATAAAAAGATTGCAGCTTAACCTTAAATAAACAGTTTTAAAGTAAATGCTAACATTTTTTTAGATTAGATTAGATTATGAGAACACTCAGTCCTCTTTTATTGTCATTTAGAAATGCATACATGCATTAGGAAATCATAAAATGTTTCTCCGGCGTGGTATCACAGAAAACAAGACAGACCAAAGACTAACACTGACAAAACTGCATAATTATAACATATAGTTACAGCAGTGCAAAGCAATACCATAATTTGATGAAGAACAGTCCATAGGCATAGTAAAAAAAATAGTCTCAAAGTCCCGAGTCGATCGACTCCCGAATTCCCAATAGCAGGCGGCAAAAGGGAGAAACTCCCTGCCATAAGCCTCCAGGCACCGTCAACTTACCGATACCTTGGAAGCAGCCAACCACAGCCAACCCTGAGTCTATCCGTCCGTAAGCTTCGAACTTCCAAGCAGCCTCTCCGATACAGCCTCCCGAGCACCATCCTCTGCCGAGCGCCTTCGACCTCTCCCCGGCCGCTGAAACACGCAAAGCCAAGGATTTCGAGGCCTTCAGCTCCAGAGATTCCGGTTACCACACAGTAGCAGTGGTAGCAAAACAGGCATTTCAGAAGTTTTCCAGATGTTCCGCTGTGCTCTCACATCTGTCTCCATCAGATCAGAATTGCGCGCGGTCCCCTACTTGACAGATAACAGATATTCATCACCAGAGAGGCCGCGCGCGCTGCCGTCGCGCCGCCATCTTCTCCCCTCTTTGAATGGCAGGGTGGAGATAGGTCTCTACCAAAGAGGTATAAGACACTCCTTTCTTCTGCTAGCCTGCAGGTTATCCTTGGGCAAGGTATAGCACTTGCTTCGCGACACCCGCCCCCCACCATCAGGGTCATGTGAAGCCGTGGGAGCAGGTGGTAGATGGTCGTATGAGCCGCTGGTGCATAACACAAGTCCTGGTTATGCAACCACTGATGAATATTGATAATGGCAAGGGTCACCTGTCTTGTAAAGTCACTAGCCAAATGAAGGCAATGGCAAACCACTTCTGTAGACAAATTAATCGAGAAAAATCATGGTCATGGAAAGACCATGATCGCCTATGTTATGTGACACGGCATAATTTGAACGAACGAATCTGGTAAAGCAGTAGAAGTTGAAGAATAAACTCAGCTTGGAAAATCAGTTGAACAGAAGATGGTGGACACACACTGCAGGTTGTCCAGGTTCTGAATGAAAAATAGAGACTAATTTTAAACACTCAAGAAATTCCTTCTGCCAAAATTCATTTAATTGCTTGAAATACAACTATGGAAAAATTGTAATAAATCTTCTGTAAAGTTGAACAACATTTATGAACACAAGAAAATACGAAGATGCTGGAAAGCCAAAAGCAACACATACAAAATGCTGGAGGAACTCGGCAGGTCAGGCAGCATCTGAGGAAATGAATATAAGCAGTGAACGTTTCAATCTGAGACCTTTTTTCAGGACAGAGTTCAGAGCTGAAGATAGATTTTACACCATGCAATGGAGGAAGAATTTCCTCTTATAATGTATTTCCCTTATTCATTAGTTCTATTTATAATAACTGCTATTCAATGGGTTTCTGTAAAATCATAATAAAACACATGGAACAAAATCCATTAATTCAGACCAACAATTGAACGAAAAGCAATGATTGCTCCAAGGGAATAAATTATTCCGGATGTAAAACAGGCAGTGTGGCTGCACAGACCCCAGTAAAACTGAAGCCAATAAAAATCAGAAGAAAATTTCAACAAGGGCTGGAAAATATTTGTGGTTCCTCTTTAATATCCTTAAATACAGTTCTTTCTGATACACCTGTCTGCCCAGATTTTGAGATTATGGAATCATCCCTCAAATGTGATATACAGACACCTTGGTGTCTGCAAGCTGTCAAACTTAGTTACCTAACAATAAAAGAACTGCCAAAGCCTTTACAAATAGTAGTCTGAAAACAGAAATGCTGTTACCTTTTCCTTGGGTGGCGGGGTGGAGATACATCTCTACCAAAGGAGGTGTAGGGCGCTCCTTCCCTCCGGCAGCCTGCAGGTCACCCCTTGGGCAAGGTGCAGCATCTGCTTAGCCACCACCCCTCACCCCCCAAATCAGGGTCACTTGAAGCTGTGGGAGCAGGTGGTGGATGGTCGTATGAGCAGGTGACGCTGGTCACAAGTCCTGGTTACGCAACCACTTATGCCAGGCAGACAACCTCTGAAGAGTTTTGATCATGGCTGGGGTCACCCGTCTTGTAAAGACACTGCACAGAAGAAGGCAATGGCAAACCACTCCCGCCAAAAAATTTGCCAAGATCAATCATGCTCATAAGACCACGATCGCCTATGGCATATGACATGACACATAGTGATGATGATGATGTTACCTTTTCCATTCTGCCATTCTTAATTTGCCCTCAGCATTTCATAACATTGACAGCCAGTGGTGCAGTGGTATCGGCACTGGACTTCAAGACGAATGGTCCCAAGTTCAAATCTGGCCAGCCCCTTGCACGCTTTCCATCCATGCTGGGTTAAGCGTCAAGCTAGCAACTAGGCCTCGTAAAAAACGGTCAAATGCTACAGAAACGGTAAGAATGCTGCCCCATGCCGCACAAGGCATGAAAAGGAGCAATGAAAATTTCATAACATTAAAGAAACAAAGAATTGTTGCACCATAGGAAGGAATCACTGAAATCTGAAATTTTAAAATGTGTTCCCCCGGTTCATAAACATCTGCTGATTCAACCAGTTTTCATCTGTTTAATGGTATCTAACCTCCAAAAGGACCACAATTTCATTGTAGGGTTTGGATGCTGGCGTGCCTCAATAACCTGAAGAGCAATGTAGACTAGAGTCAGGGCCTCATGTCTTAAGAGTGGTCCACCAGTCCTCCAGGTTTGGGGGTTCAGTTTAGCGCTAACAAACCTGACTGATCAAAAATATTGTTACGGAAACAACGATGAAGAATCCTTCTACATTTGTGTGACAGAGAAAGATGGAGGACCTTCCTTACAGCCCAAAGCATCAGCTTTACAGGCAAAAGGAAGAATAGTATCTAAAGAAGTCATTATTTAATTTGGTATGATTATAATAGATCTGGAATCGATAATTAAATTCAACAACGACTCATTGAAACCTCTCTACTTTCCCCATACTAAAATAAATACTCCACTGAATGTAAACAACAGGAATTCTGCAGATGCTGGAAATTCAAGCAACACACATCAAAGTTGCTGGTGAACGCAGCAGGCCAGGCAGCATCTCTAGGAAGAGGTGCAGTCGACGTTTCAGGCCGAGACCCTTCGCCAGTCCTGATGAAGGGTCTCGGCCTGAAACGTTGACTGCGCCTCTTCCTAGAGATGCTGCCTGGTCTGCTGCGTTCACCAGCAACTCTGATGTGTCCACTGAATGTAATCCTCTGATGAGTAAAGATTATGGAGCCATAGACAAGTACAGCACAGAAACGGTTCCTTCAGCCCATCTAGTCTGTGTCAAACCACTTAAACTGCTTACTCCCATCAATGTACACCCAGACATTAGCCCTCCATACCCCTGCCATCAATGTGTCTGTACAAACTCCTCTTAAACATTGAAATGGATACTTACAAGCTTTTTTAAATTTTGCCTTTTAAAAATAAGCATCACTATACATCCAGTCAGTGATGATCTAATGCAGTTCTGCAAATTAATGTTACTTGTAAGAAGACAGAACTTCTCTGTCTTGATATTGGAGATGTTTGTGTGATACTCTTGTTGGAGTTGGCACCACTTCCATCCCAACATACTTACTGCTCTCAAATTTAGAGATCTCAGCACCATCTAGTGGTAGGAAATCTTCATTGCTGTGACAAAAACTGTGGAGGGAATTCTGACTAATTATATCACTGCAGGGTGTGCAGGCTCCAGTGCACATGGTCGGAAGAGGGCTGTGGGCTCAGCCGGTCTTATCATGGGCACGCATCTCCTCACAATCAAGATATCTTCAAAAGATGATCCCTCAAGAAGGTGGTATCCATCATTAAGAACCCTTACCATCTGGGACATGCCCTCTTCTCATTACTACCATTAGGGATGAGGTAAAAAAGCCAGGAGACACACACTCAGCATTTTAGAACAGCTCTCCTTCTACTTCCAGATTTACGAATGGTCCAAGAGCTCATGAACTCTCACGATTCCTCTCTCACACTTCTTATTTATTCTATTTTTATTGTAACTTATAACTGTTATGTCTTGCGCTATACTGCTGCCATTAAACAACAACTTTCAGTGATAATAAACCTGATTCTGGTGAGAGTAGAAATAGTTATCTAATTTCTATCTGTAATTGAGAAATGCTTAAAATATTTGCTTTGAGAATGTCAATATATTCAGCCAACAGCAATACGTTAATGCCAATAACTTGATAATAAGTAAATTGACAAAAGGTTGTACCGTAGCTAATGTAAAGAAATACTAATAATTTAATCCCATTATTATCTCAGGGCCTAAGCTACTTACTGAACAGCACGGTGGGAGTGTCTACAGACAGAAGCAATTGAAGGAGGATCATCACAACCTTCTGAAGGTCAATTAGACAAGGATCATAAATGCCCAACCTGTCATTATCTCCCATATCTCATAAATTAAAGCAGCATCAGGCCACCTTTGAGATCCTGCACAAAACTGCACAATAAAATAGTGGGTGAGATAAAACTGGGAAACTAGGACAAGTTGGGTTATAATTTGGCAGATGTTTGAGCAACACCAATTGAGCATTGCAGATAGAATCATCCAAAAGTGATATAATAAAATTATTATGAATTATTATGAATTAAGATGTACACTCAATGGCCACTTTATTAGATACATCCAGTGCCTAATAAAGTGGCCACTGAGTATATATCCGTGGTCTTCTGCTGCTGTAGCCCGTCCACTTCAAAGTTTGACATGTTGCATTTTCAGAGATGCTGTTCTACACACTACTGTTGTAATGTGAGATTAATTGAGTCACCGTAACCTTCCTTTCATCTCGAACACGTCTGGCCATTCACCTCTGACCTCTCTCACTAACAAGGAATTTTTGGCCACAGGATGTTTTTTCTGGTTTTTTTTCTCTCACCATTCTCTGTAAACTCTAGAGGCTGTGTGCGTGAAAATCCCAGGAGTTCAGCAGTTTCTGAGATATCCCATCTGGCATCAACAACCATTCCAAAGTCAAAGTCACTTAGATGACATTTCTTCCATATTTTGCTGTTTGTTCTGAACAACAACTGAACCTTTTGACCATATCTGCATGCTTTTATGTATTAAGTTGCTGCCGTATGATTAGCTGATTAGATGTTTACATTAATGAGCAGGTGTACAGGTGTACCTAATAAAGTGGCCACTTAGTGCACAGTAGTTCCACTATGGTTTAAGTTATCCTTCCCAGGATGTAAGTGTTACTGGCAAGACCAACATTTATGTCCATCATTATTTGAAAGTTCTTTAGACCCATTTCAGATGCTAGTTAAGCAATTCAGTCAGACCAGCTTAAAACATGCCTGTTTTCACAGATTTCAAGATCTGATGAAAAGCCCATAACCTGAAACATTTTTGTCTCTTCATGGAGGCTACATGTCATGCTGAGTGCTTCTAGCAATCTCTGTTGTTGTTAAGCATAACAACTCCCTTTCAAGAGTTGATTAATGAACCAGAAAGGTATTTTAATCACTATTCAGCTGTTTCATGGTCATTTATTATGATGTTAGTTTGTTTAATTCAGAATATATTTAATTACTCAAATTAAGAATCTCCAACTGCCTTAGTGAGTTTGTATTCATACCTCCTGATGAGCAATCTCAGGTTTTGTGCACTAGTCCAGCAACTTAACCTGTAAACCATACCAAGTGTTAACATTGGCTGGAATTGTTCTAACACATAAGCACTATATCTCTCAACCAAAACCCTTGAATGGAAAATCCTATAAAAGTAGTGGATACAGCCCAGTCAATCACAGGTAAAGCCCTCCCCACCATTGAGCACACCTACATGGAACGAAGTTGCAGATAAGTAGCGTCCATCATCAGGCACCCCCCCACCACCACCCAGGACATGCTCTCTTCTCACTGCTGCCGTCAGGAAGAAGGTACAAGAGTCTCAGGACTCACATCAGCAGGTTCAGGAACAGTTACTACCCTTCAACCATCAGGCTCTTGAACCAAAGGGGATAACTTCACTCAATTTCACTTGCCCCATCATTGAAATAGTCCCATAGCCAACGGGCTCACTTTCAAGCACTCTTCATCTCATGTTCTTGATATTTCTTGTTTATTTATTTATTATTATTATTATTTCTTCTTTTTGTATTTGCACAGTTTGGTCTCTTCTCCACTCTAGTTGAATGTCCTAGTAGGGCAGTCTAGTTATTATTCTATAGATTTTTGAGTATGTCCACAAGAAAATTAATCTCAGGGTTGAATATGGTGACATACATGTACTTTGATAATAAAATTTACTTTAACTTTGAACTTTTGAAATTATAACAATTAACGGAGCGTGGTCATTGGGATTTCCATTCGAGTTTCTCTTATTGGGCTCATATAACAAGCAACATGATAACAAGCAACATTTTTGGCTGATCCGTATAGAGAGAACTTTTCAATTTCGGAATCTAGAGTAGCTAGTATTAGCTGTGTGTCTAAGAAATAAGAAAATCACAAGGACACTGCATGTAGTTACCAGTCAATCACAGGAACACAATTTTATACTGCACTTATATTCTCACAACTAAGTATGTAATTACCATGCACGAATTTTGAATGTATTTAACTCAATCAGAAAATGGAGATTTAAGTTATCAAAGCCTGAAATGAATATATCTTTATAATATAATTTTATAGAATCATTTTTTATAGATAGGGTGATAACATTAAACTGCTGCAAGCACATCAACAAATTCCACATGATCTAATACAGTGATAATAAATCTGATTCTGATTCTGCATAGCTAAGGAAAACTTTATCGAAGGGCTTCGGAAACATGGTTCGAGCAGGTCTTTCATAATTCTAGTATTTCAAAAATATTTCAAGGGAGCTAACAGGAAAAA
This sequence comes from Mobula birostris, assembly GCF_030028105.1. Lineage (NCBI taxonomy): Eukaryota > Metazoa > Chordata > Chondrichthyes > Myliobatiformes > Myliobatidae > Mobula > Mobula birostris. The sequence goes on along the minus strand of NC_092378.1, from coordinate 11,738,275 downwards.
TGAAGGTGAAGATAGATGAAGATTTGGAATGTGCCACATAATTATATTAGAAAGGAGCAAAAATGTTCACAGATCCTTTTGAAGAGAATGTACTAACTGACACAAAATGCTGGTGGAACACAGCAGGCCAGGCAGCATCTATAGGAAGAAGTACAGTTGATGTTTCAGGTAGAGACCCTTCATCAGGACTAATGGAAAAAAGAGCTAGTAAGAGGTTTGAAAATGGGAGGGGGAGGGGGAGACCCGAAATAATAGGAGAAGACAGGAGGGGGAGGGATAAAGCCAAGAGCTGGACAGTTGATTGGCAAACAGCATACAAGGCTGGAGAAGGGGGAGTATCATGGGACGGAAGGCCTTGGAAGAAAGAAGGGGGGAGGGGAGCACCAGAGGAAGATGGAGAACAGGCAGGGAGTTATAGTGAGAGGGAAAGAGAGAATAAATAAATAGATTGGGAGGGGGTAAGGAGGAGAGGAGGGGCATTAACGGATGTTAGAGAAATCAATGTTTATGCCATCAGGTTGGAGGCTACCCAGATGGAATATAAGGTGTTGTTCCTCCAACCTGAGTGTGGCTTCATCTCAACAGTAGAGGAGACCATGGATTGACATATTGGAATATCAGGCCTCCAACCTGATGGCATGACATTGACTTCTCTAGCTTCTGTTAATGCCCCTCCTCCCCTTCTTACCCCATCCCTAATTTATTATTTATATATTTTCTTTCTCTCTTTCCCTCTCACTATAACTCCTTGCCTGTTCTCCATCTTCCTTTGGTACTCCCCTCCCCCTGTCTTTCTTCCAAGGCCTTCCGTCCCATGATACTCATGGCATTTGAGATCAGGAGTCTGGGTGATTAGGAAGACATGGACACTGTCACAGCCTTGTTGCTGATTGTCATGATTGAAATGTGAGGTCACAGGACCACTTGCGGATGATTGGTGGATGTTGTTTCAGGTTACTTCTGATTGGCCAAGAGATTTAAATGAAGAGATTAAGACACAAGAAACTTCAGATGCTGGAACCTGGAGCAACATGCAATCTGCTAGAAGAACTCAGCAGTTCTGTGGGGAAAGGAATTACCGACATTTCAGGTTGAAACACTGCAGCAGTCCTGATGTACAGTTTTGACACAGGAGGAAGTTCTGCTAAGGAGCACATATTTAAAATAATTAAATTCAAATAAATAATTTAAATTGAATGGAGATGACTGGAGAGCTGATGGGTTATAGCTGAGAATTGGAGGATTCCATTCTGCTTTATGATAAACATTTCTGCAGTAAGTTAAGACTGCGTGAGGAACTTCAGTTCAGAGTTGATGAGCTGGAGCCCAAGCTTCAGGCATTATGATACATCCAGGAAGACAAGAATTTCTTGCAGACTGTGTTAATGGGAACAATTTTACATCAATTACCTAATCAGGAACAAGTGGGTGTGATTGGGAAAGAGACATATAAAGGGATCCCTATGTAGCTCTGGAGGAGAGTCAGCCTTGCCCTTGTCTAAGAGATGCAAAGTTCTTCCTCCCAGTTTGGATTAGTGCATGAACTGTAGAAAGATGGCGGGGTGTGAGGAGAATCTCCTGGTGGGCTTGGTCCTGGACCTGGCCTAAATGACCATTCACAGGTCTAGGCGGTGGAAAGTGGAGGGCGCTACCCGGGCCGACGCCTGCCCCTTTTCCGAGGATACTTTCATGCCTGGTTGTCCTTGGAGAGGGAGCACACGGTTGCAATGGGCACATTGGGGGACTTCCGTGAGCAGAGGGCCCCCCAGGTTATTGACTGTTTTATAGACGGTAGTAACCATAGTTTAATTTGAGTATGCTTACTGTCTGGCAAATATTAACTGTCTGTACATTGTGTACATGTGTTCTTAATAAACTTCTATAATTTTGTAAAAAATAGTGTCGCAAGATGTGCAGACTGCCCGTAGCACCTGAAGAGAGAGAGAGAGAGAGAGAAAGAAAAAGAGAGAGATATCTCTTGAGATATCTTTGGGTTACCTGAAATTTTCCAATTTCAGGTAACCCAGGTGCTAAACAATTGGTTGTCTAATTAACACTTGGTTCAATCAACATAGAGGAGGCCATATCGCATCCATTGTGTAATGTCAGGATTCTGTTTTTGTTCTATATTCCAAAATCTACAAATCCTTTTGGCGTGACTTGATACATTCCATACCCTAAACCTTACAGCAAGAGGAAGGTGATGCTAGAGAAGGGGTATTGGAGAACAAGGAGTCATTGCACACTGGTTCCTCAGGTTTACATCTCAATTAAAGGGATTTCCTTAATAAAAGGATATGTAGAGTGCACCAACAATCCTAAAAACACCACAAACAAGAGAAAATTTGCAGATACTGGAAATCCAAGCAACTCACACAAAATTCTGGAGGAAGTCAGCAGTTGACATTTCGAGCTGAGACCCTTCATCAGGACTGGAAGAAGGGTCTCAGCATGAAACATCTACTCTTTTCCACAGATGCTGCCTATCCTGCTGAGTTCCTCCAGCATTTTGTGTATGTTGCTAAATATACCACAGCTCGGCAAAAGGCCCAAAGAAAACTAAAGCCATTTAGGATGGGAACTGGAAGTCAATCCATCAAGTTTCTAGTAGACCAGGGGTTCCCAACTCTTTTTTATGCCATGGCCCCTATCATTAACTGAGGGATCTGTGGGCCCCAAGTTGGGAACCCCTGCAGTAGACTTTGTGCTAGAGTAAAGCACATAGAGACTTCCAATTTATTTTTATTTATATTTTTATTTGTTTTTCATTACTAAAGGAGAAATATGTGTAATATTTAGTATTACTTTGAAATAATCAAATTGTGTTGAGGTTGAACCACTTTATCACATAATCAATTGCTTTCTGTCCGTTGAAACAGTGTTTGATAAGCAACTGCTCTCTGTACTATTGAAACAGTGTTTGGTGTGGAAACACTCAGAGTCTGCCTGTCTCTGAGGGGGAAATTATGGGGAAGAAATGCAGGCTTGACACTATAAACTCTTCTATTGCTCAATAACAGATCTTTGTTGTGAGTCTGAATTATTGACCATTTCAGTACCTTACTGAGATCTAACCTTTGCTGATTTATAGTCCATTATTAAAGTAATATATCTCAATGTTCCAACTGCTATTTTAGTCCACGTTGTCTGACATTGAAAAAGGCAATACTACTGTTTCTCCCAGGTTTCTATCTAAGTCTTTGGCTGGTTCCATTTCCTTCATTGGACACAGACTTTTCTCAATTTTTCATTTAACGCTGTCATCTGTATTAAATTCCATTTTCCATTTCTCTGTCTGGTTTCACAGCTAACATATGTTTCTCTTCATTTCATTCTAATTTCTGTAACGCCTGCTCATTGTGCAAAATTGCATTTGGGTTTCTGTGTCTCAGTCAATTATGGAGATAAGAAACAACCAAGGTCCATGCACTGACCCTTGAAATGTTGCATTTTGATATTATAGAAAATCACTGAGCCCTGAAATGATTTACTTGGCACTACTCACCACTCTACCAATACATTCTCCAAGTTATTATTAAACCTCTTATTCAGTTCTATCCTGACAATGTGTATTAGAAATAAAGAGGTTGAATTTCACTATGGGAGAGAAGGCAGTTCTCTCAATAGTGAATGGACAGCTGATTTCACACCAGAGCCAATATTTGCCCTAATGACTTCAATTAAAAGAAAGAAACTTTTGAAAAGTGTATAGAACTGTTTGTCTCACTTCTAGAATTTAACTTATAATATGCTCCTGGTAAAAATATAATTTCCACTTAATGTAATATTAATAACTAGCAATCCCTGCTTCATGTATCTTGGTCACTTGTGACCAATTGCATATGAACAGTGAGTGCAAGGAAATGAAAGGAAAATTTGGGCAGCAAACAATTGTTTTTGTCCAGCAAAAGCAACATGATAGATATTTTAAAACTATGAGATCAAACATAATGGAGAATACATTTCACAATAAACATCCATTGTCAAAGAAGCATATTTTCAAAAAGATAAAGAAAACAAGAATAAAGAGCAGGAACCTTATGGCATTAGTTTACCAGTAAATTTTCCATCAATAAACAAAATGTTTATGACAATTCAAGGTTTCTCAGGCAGAAAATTAGATGCTGGGAAGTACTTTGAGAATAAGTAGCAAGTGATTATTTGTGTCAATTCAATTATAGGTGAATACAGTTTTAAGAGTGTCATACAAATATGAAGGGAAATGAAATGGTTTCATTTCAGAGGGAAGTCTATTAGAGTATGGCGTGCTTTGCCTCAAGATTTACATCAAAGCAGAAGGAGCAGGTGCTTGAAAAGAGAAAATATAAAAGAGGCAGGGAACGAGCCTGGAAAGAATTGCAAAAGTGGGCCACTCTAATTAATTAATCTCCATTGGTACAATGGACTAAAAGTACTTTGAAGTTTCTGAATATCTGGTTTTGCAGTACCTGTAGATACTACCAAAATTTTTGGTCGGCACAGTTTTTATGTGTCGATCAACACCAATGAAGACAGATGACCTAGTCATTTAATACTATTTCATGAAAGTTCCTCTATATTCTCTATATATGTATGTTTGTCGTGGCATATGTCCTTTGCAACAGCAGCTAAACAAAAGTCACTTAGCTAGCTGAGCTCTACGTGAGATGTTTTAAGTAGTGCAAGTCACAGCAATTGTAAAAGTTCTTATCCTTTACATAAATGGTTAGATCAAGTTACTCCAATCTACCCTCACTAATATAATCCACTGATAACAGGGTTCAGACTCCTGGTGCTTTTCATTAGAATATTCTTTTGTTACTGCTTGACCACTGCTGAGTGACATACTCAAGATGGAGATTAACCAGAACTCTATGCTGCTGAGTTATGGTTTCTTTCAGTGATCAATCTTGTGATTTTTTTCATATTTCATCTTTGGAGTTGCCTTGTTGACCACTTCTCCACATATATTTGATACTTTAAAGCACATATCAGACTAATATTTTCTATTTATCATTCAGATCCATTCTTTGCTAATGTTTTAGTATGCTTGAAGGACTTATGTTGACTATTCTTCATTCTATCTGAAGTATTTATCACTTCATCAAAATCATTTGTTGCGGTATGAATTATATATCTTTTAGTTGACTCATTTTGCAATTCCCATGTGCTTCTTCAGACTGAATCATATGCTGCCCTCTGCCACAACTCTTGCCCAGCCCATTTACTTTCATCTTTTAAATAAGATTAATTGAGAATAGACAAAAAGTACAGTTAATGCGTAAGGAGATGGTTAGCCTGTTCAGTACTTTTGCACTGCCTCCCTTCCAAAGATCCATCTCAAGTTGATTTCTTGAATGGAAATTTATTAGGAGCAATGAAAATCAAAGAAAATCAGAAATTAGGAGATGTAATTTCTTGTACGCTATGAAACTTTTGTGCAGCACATTAAATCCAATTTGTTTGTCAATAACAAAATATTAGCTTAAATGAGTTCAGTTTTAAAGTAGATTTGTTTCTGCCGAGAAGGGGGGTTTTGATATTTATAGTCAATTTAATTTAACTTTTTCTTGACATGTTACCGTAAACTCTCAGATCTCTGTAATTTTCAATCCCTGGGTTCTTTTAGGAGTTCAAGAATGAGCGAGAAACTTTGAGTCATTAATTCTTCACGATTGTTCATTATAAACTTTAAACAAACATACAGAGCATTTGAAACTGCATGAGGAGCTGAGAAGCAAAGCAGAGATTCAATAGAGAAAAGAAGATGAAGAAGAAGATGGTGCCTTTGAAAAATCTACCACCATTATATTTGAGATAACAGAAATTCTTAAAATAAAAATAATCCAGTTAATAGGCTACACAATTAAAACAATTGTAACACCTTACTGGACCTCAAGAGAGAGAATTTGTAAATGTCTAAGGGATGGCTTTTTAGAACAGCTTGTTGTTGAGCCCACTAGGGGATCGGCTGTGTTGAAATGGGTGTTGTGCAATGATCCAGAGATGATAAGGGAGCTTAGCTTAAGGAACCCTTTGGGAACGGTAATCACAATATTATCGAGTTCACTTTGAAATTTGAGAAGGAGAAACTAAATTCCAATGTGTTGTTATTTCAGTGGAATAAAGGAAATTACAATGAAATGAGAGGGGAACTAGCCAAGGTTGACCGGAAAGGGATACTAGCAGGAAGGACAGCAAAGCAGCAGTGGCTGGAGTTTCTGAAAAAAATGAGGCAAGTGCAAGACAGATATATTCCAAATAAGAAGAAATTTTCGAATGGAAGGACACTACCGTGGCTGACAAGTGAAGTCAGAGCCAAAGTAAAAGAAAAAGAGAGGATATACAAGGAAGCCAAAGCTAGTGGGAAGATAGAAGATTGGGAAACTTTTAAAAACTTGCAGAAGGAAACTAAGAAGGTCATTAGGAAGGAAAAGATGAATTATGAAAGGAAGCTGGTGACTAATATCAAAGAACATACTAAACACTTTTTTAAGTATATAAAAGGTAAAAGAGATTCGAGGATAGATATAGGACCAATAGAAAATGACGCTGGAGATATTGTAATGAGAAATGCAGAGATTCCAAAGGAACTGAATGCATATTTTGCAACAGTCTTCACAGTGGAAGACATCTGCAGTATACCGGACATTCAAGAGTGTCAGGGAAGTGAAGTAGGTGCAGTGAAAATTACAACTGAGAAGGTGCTCAGGAAGCTTAATGGTCTGAGGGTGGATAAATCTCCTGGACCTGATGGAATGCGCCCTTGGGTTCTGAAGGAAGTAGCTGGAGAGATTGCGGAGGCATTAGCAATGATCTTTCAAGAATCGATAGATTCTGGCATTGTACTGGATGACCGGAAAATTACAAATGTTACTCCGCTATTTAAGAAGGTGGGCGGCAGCAGAAATGAAACTATAGACCTGTTAGCCTGACATCAGTGGTTGGGAGGTTGTTGGAATCGATTGTTAGGGATAAGATTATGGAATACCTGGAGGCACATGACAAGATAGCCCAAAGCCAGCATGGTTCCTTGAAAGGAAAACCTTGTCTGACAAACCTACTGCAATTTTTTGAGGAAATTACAGGCAGGGTAGACAAAGGAGATGCAGTAGATGTGGTGTACTTGGATTTTCAGAAGGCCTTTGACAAGATGCCACACATAAGGCTGTTTAGCAAGATAAGATCCCATGGAATTACAAGGGAGTTACTAGCATGGGTGGAGCATTGGCTGATCAACAGAAAACAGAGAGAGGGAATAAAGGGACCCTATTCTGGCTGGCTGCCGGTTACCAGTAGAGTTCCACAGGGATCGGTTTTGGGACCACTGCTTTTTATGATGTATGTCAATGATTTGGACTATGGGATTAATGGGCTTGTGGCTAAATTAGGATTAAAATAGGGCATTGCCAGGCAGAGTGGCTCAAAGGGGTGGAAGGGCCTATTCTGTGCAGTATCTAAATAAAATAAAATAAAAAAAAACACTTTTTCTGTTGCATCATGAATGCTCAAATTTGGTATAAGTTGGCACAATTTTTCTCTGTATTAATATAACCTGTCACACGGGCACCCCCTACAGCCCTGCTCTTTGCAACACAATACATTTCTATATTATCAATCATTATCTCCCTACATTAACCCATCTAACTGGAGGACAATACAATCTAAATTCATAACAACCTTTGTCTCACCCTCTTTGATGAATACTCTTTACCATGAAATGATAAATTTGTTTCATTTTCCACAAATGCTTCCTGACCTGCAGAGTGTTTCTAGATTTTCCGTTCTCATTTAAGTAAGAGTATTTCTCTTCATTTGCCGATGTTTGGTGAATGCGGGCCTTCTCAAAGTGCAGTCATTCCTCTTTGGGCTCAGGACCACAGCACAGCTCTTGGTTAGTCACCAACATCTGCTACAGAAAATCATCAACACAAGAGATTATGCAGAGGCTTGAAATCCAGAGCAACACACACAAAATGCTGGAGGAACTCAGCAGGTCAGGCAGCATCTATGGTAAAGAATAAACAATTGACATTTCAACTCGAAACTATTCATTTCCATAGATCCTGCCTGACTTGCTGAGTTCCTCCAGCATTTTGTGTGTGTTACTCTGGTACAGACCTGAGTAGAAAAGCCTAAGTTTCAAAAACAAAATGCTGGTCAATCTTCAGCTATTTGTGAAAGGGACGGGGATGAGGCAGTCACATGATGCTAATGGAGCTGTCCTTACAGAACAATACAGCATGAATACAGAACACATCACCCCAACCAACGCATGCTGACCGCAATGCCCACCCAGTTAGCCCAATTTATAGTGGGACTCAAGTGAAAAGTGATATAAAGGCCCAGGAATATTCGTTCTTTCACCAATTAGGTTATACTGTGAACATTAGTTTTTGTCCCAGAGAAAAATGTAAAATCCACTCACGAGACATCACCTGGGGAAGAGTGACTCATGAAGGACCCTGTCAAATGCAACTGGTAACCACTTTACTCCACGGTGGAATCAGCACTACTAGTCTTAATGAATGGAAAGATTTTGAACCAACAGTGGGAGGAGTGAATACACTAGATTCTGGTAAATTGGGACACATTGTGACCAGTACATTTTAGCCCAATTCAGTGGCTGTCCTAATTACCTGAAGTTTCATGGAAATAGTTTAAGCAATATAAAAAAGACAAACTGTGTAACAAATTGAGTATTATCAACAGAAAAATTCGTCCAGTATACGCAATAAACAAAATTTGTCCCGACACCTAGTGCAGATAATGCACTGCCTTCATACAATATTATCAATAATTGCATCCTCCAAATCTTCATCTTCACTGTACCATTCAGGATGATGTTGATACCTTCAAATTCTTTGTAGTTTCTATTTTGTTGAAGTAGTGAAATAGTTTCATTTTCACTCCTGGCCAGCGCTGGCATCTCCAAGCCTGAATGCTTGAAACCCGCCTTGAGCAAATCAGCTCTGAATTGTCTTACTACATATTTCTCACCCACTATCAGTGACAAAATCATTAATTTTGAACACAAACACATGCAGCTGACACTGGTTAAAAACTGTTTTCGCACCAGGTATGGTATAGCGTCTTGTGGGTACACAAATGCGCACAGCTGACACGAGTTAGAACCTTTTAGGCAAGTCTCCTGCCCCAATTAAGTGGCATAGTGTCCCAAATAAATGAAAAGAAACCCACCCATTTTCTCAATTTGTTTTTGTTTTTCAAGGGCTGTCCCAGATAAGCGGCTGCCCCGATTAACCAATGGACCAATTAACCAGAATCCACAATGCTTCTGGCTTATATCGTTTAGGTGATTTGGACAGCCAATAAGGTGCAAGAACTGAGACAGCTGGTAGGATGACAGGAGCTGAGACTTTTTAGTCTCAGTATTGTCTTGAGGTGCTCACTTTCGATTTTCCTCTGGTTTGCTTTATTAGGAAAATTCCAATTTATGGACTTCTGAATTCTCCGACCAATTAATCTTCTTGACATCTTATTTCTTTCTCCATCTAGCCTTCCCAAGACACTCATAAATCATGAATCATTCTCTGCCTGAACAGCAGAGCAAGCAACGTTGAACAAATCATAGATGGCAGATTTTGAAACATGATGCAAGCATATATACATTACAATGCATCATGTGAGAAAGGAGAATAAGAGTGATTTACAAAAGGCTGACTTTATAGTACTTCACAATCAAAGCCTAGAGCTGGGGGTGTTTTGTAATCAGAATGACTCAATGGAAGTTAAGGAAATCAACTTTTATGAGCTGGGTGTCTACTCTTGACTTGTAACCCTCTATCTCTTCAGCAAATACACACTTTTCAGGCATTGCCCCTTCAATCTATATTTATGACAGATACCACTGAAGTCTAGATTCTCTCTCTATAATTCTTCACTTTTTCTTTTCTCTGAGTACTTCATAGCAGAGGAGATTTGGTGAAGAAGACACCTCAAAGTTTACCCCATAATGGGTGCATGCTGTTAGAGTGTATTCTGGAGTTATGGAATATAGCAAATATTAATTTCAGCAGCAACCAGTCTTCAGATTTGAATGTGGATCGTAGATTAACTTTAAAATGTACCTCAGAACAATGACCTTCCTGGATCTGCAGACAGGGATCAAGTGCAAACCAATAAACACCTCAGTGATCATGAAATACCCCACTAACCTGAGATGTCTGCATATGCATGAATGCAGCTCAGAAACAGCAGTGATTAACAATCATTTTGGGTGTTTGAAGTGTTGGTGTAAAGATCTAGGTGTTGGAAAATTATCTGTTACTCACAGAAAGCATTGGGAATACATTGTAACTATAGAAATTGCCCTGCTGTTAACTTTGACCTTTAGCATTTAAAAATGCGCTGTTAGGTTGGGGAGCCTCTCTCCAGAATGACTCCAAATACTGTCAGCTTCTGAGTGCGGAATAAAAACTTTTATACTATCAGCTGTGTGTCTCTCTGGTGGCTTTTGTTGACAGTCACAATAATGCCTCCCAAGCATTAATGTGGACTTTGATACTTTATCCAGGATAAATAGGATCTGCACCTGATGATATTCAAAGAGCAGGCACCATCTAGCATCTCAGCTGGCTGACAGGTAGAACCGTTTCCCTGCTTTGCTGAACAGGACAGAGATGTGATGTACAGTCATTTAAAATAAAACTGGTTGCTTAATCCAAGCAGTTATATATACCAGGGCGTTAGAAGATGTGCCAAGGAGTTATCTCACAGTGGCTGAAAGCATCACAAAGGACATCAGAAAGGAATGTTCTTTGCTCCTCATCAACTATCTTGCCTCATTTCTTGAAAAGTCAAAGGTTGGAAGGAGTGTTTCTTGCATCTGTATTATTCTATAATTGCAAATATCTGGATACTGCACACAAGTTAGCATCATTTTACTTAGACATAAATGGACCAACAACTTTCTATTCAAAGATTCTCCAAGTTGGTGCATTGGTGGTCTGGTAATAGCAAGCCTGAAACCCATTACTCACTGGCCATGAGCATATGCAGAAATGAATTTTGATAAGGGCATGAGATGCCTCCTCCAAGAAGACCACAACCTCGTCGTAGGGTTTGGAGGCTTGCGTGCCTCAATGACCTGGAGAGCTATGTTGGCTGGAGTCAGGCCTTTATGCTTTGGCTGATGGTAGGGTCACCTATGCCGAAGGGGTCAGAGGGTGGAGGCCAGACTAAGAGTGGTCCACTGGTCCTCCAGGTTCAGGGGTTCAGCTCAGTGCTAACAACCCTGATTGGTAGAGCAAAACTGTTATAAAAAGAGCAATGAAGAATCTTTCTACATCTGACTGTGATGGTAATCCTCCAGGACTTCCATGACTGACGGTAATGAAAACCAAGCTACTGATATGATGAAGAAACCCCTGAGAATTGCCAGAGATGGAGGACCTTCATTGCTGCCCCAAACACCAGTGGCATAACATATTTGCTTAAAATGCCTGCCTGACAAAGAATATAATTTATGCAGCAGCTTGAAAATGTAAGTGGTATTGGTTTATTTTTGTCGCGTATACCGAGATACAATGAAAAGCTTGTCTTGCACACTGTTCATACAGATCAAATCTTTACACAGTGCATTGGGGTAGAACAAGTTAAAACAATAACAAAATGCAGAATAAAGCGTAAAAGCTAATGAGAAAGTGCAGTGCAATTAAATGATCATAAGGAGATAATTACAAGGTCAAGAGCTCATCTTATTGTACTAGGGACTAAATCAACAGTCTTATAACAACAGGGTAGAAACTGTCCTCGAGCCTGGCTACAAATATAGACGACCTTGCTGATTAGCAGAACTGGAGTGTGACACAAATCATTAGATCTTTCCTGGAAGGATTTAGTTGTTTGGAAATTCAGGGGAGTTACTTTTCAATTTTGGCATTTATTTGAAACCTGGCACTTTTCAATTGGATTACCTTTTCTATTCACTACCTATCATTATTGAAAATACATAATAAAACAGTAACTGGAAAAGAATTATGAAAGTCAAGCAAAGATTAAGTTAATGTTACGTTACAAATCTTTCACTTATTCATTCACATCAAGAAGAAAAAAATGTAGGTATAACATAGCTACACATTTCAGTTAAGATCACCGTTTTAAAGAATTATACACAGGGATTATAATGATGTACACATTTGCAGACATCCCACCCTGCAAAAACTCATTTCAGGGAGGTAGCACCATCAATTTGCAGGAGACTCCCGGAACTTCCGGGAGAGGTGGGATGTCTGCAATAGAGTAGCTCCTTAGCAGCTAGCCAGCTAGTTTAAATAACGTTAGCTACGCTAATGAACAAATGACACCTGTTAAACTCACCTCAACACGTCTTTTACAGTCTTAACCCACCATGGGCAATAGAAAAGTCGCTGTTGCAAACAGTGCAGCGACCAACACTGTCATTATTTTTGACCCCTATTAGGCAGGGGTACACTTTAGTGTAGTCTGGGGTGACGTACATTTTATATTTTCTTTTTTTGGAACACTCTGCCATGTCGCGCTCTCTCTCTCTCGCTCGCTTTCTCTCGCTCTCTCTCACTCGCTTGCTCTCGCACTCTCTCTCACTCGCGCGCTCTCGCTTGCTTGCTCTTGCTCTATCTTGCGTGCTCTCACTCTCACGCACTCTCTCTCTCTCACTCGTGCGCTCTCTCTTGCTTTCTCTCTGTCGCTCGCTCGCTCTCAAAAAAATTGATTTCCGTGATATTGTATATAATTTGCGGGCACCAGGGAGCCACTCCCTGAACTTCTAGGAGAGTTGGGATGTCTGCAATTGTGATTCATTTAGCTATGAAGTTCTTATCGTGTACTTTTCACTGGCACACTGCCATTGCTCAGCTGTAGGCACATAGGCTTATTCTGATCGCTGGAAGAGGTGGATAATTTATAATTTTGGTCAATTGACTTTATTTCCCTTAAGATTTCTCTTTAAGGCTTATTTCACGTGACAACCTATGACTAGTGTAGCAACAGAATTTGGCGCATAAATTTCCAGAAGGGGTAGGTTGGAACGAAAGGTATTGGCTCGCTTTTTAAACTGTTTCTTGAATAAAATCTTGTCTTAAATGACCTTTGTTGATATTTTAAATTCGGAATTGTTTCCTCTATTTCGGAAATTGACAAAGGCAGATACTAAGACAGACCTCTGTTATAAAATCTAATTGCTCTGTTGCATCATGTGACCTGTGGATTGCTGGTACTTCCATCCCGCTGTTCTCCCAACACCAGTCTCTCACACGTTCTAAGGGTGGTGATACCTGCATTGAGGAGGTGCCATCCAGGTGAGTGACATGGAAGTTTAGGCACTCTGTCACAGAATGGCCTGGCTCAATTGACTCGACTCAAAAGTTGAAGTCAGGTACCATAATGACATACAGCATCAGCGAGCTGTGCTGAACTCTGCTGCTGCCTGTAAGGAGTATGTATGTTTTCATTACTGCATTAATGTCCTCTGGGTGCTCCAGCTTCCTCCCGCACTCTAAAGACAGATGCTAATTGATCACAGGGTGGAATTGGGTGGCTCAGGCTTGTTGGGCCAGAAGGGCCTGTTACCAAGCTGTTTCTCAAAGTAAAATAAAATAAAATAAATCTGCCTTCATAAATTAGGATAACAAACTCCCCAGGGGTCACATGAAGGCTTTACAAAATTGGATTTCCTTTTCACTTTCTTAGAAGAGAGTCACGTGTTAGTGATTAAAATATTGGCGAAAAGTGGATAGGTTTGAAATGCTGTGAGTAAGAACTCATCCTGGAAAGAAGTAATGAAGTCTGTTCTCTTTCCAATTTGTGTGAGACAGCAGTTCTTTGTTCTGGCTGAACGTGAGCAAGGGTCATTGAAGGCCGAAGTCATATGACAGCCTGCTTGAGAACTCACTGTCGGCGACTTTAAAATCAGTTGCCAGTGTGGAAACAGTTTTGTGGGCCTGACCTATGGCACTTGTAGTATGGCTGCCAATAGAATGGATCCAACTTCTGTTCCTGTCGATGCTGCTTCTAGTATTTGATCTTCCTGCTGTTAGAGTGAAGACCCCAGTCTCCTCTCCAGTCGTCAAACCAACTGCCTCCAAACCCAGGCATGTATTAGAATACCACTGCAAAGTATCAGCTAAGCTGACTTCAGTTCACAATCCATCTTTCTGTTTTGCTGGACAAGGTATGAGATCATTGTGGCACGGTGGCATAGTAGTCAGCACAACACTTTACAGTACTCGTGACCTGGGTTCAATCCCCAATGCTGCCTGTAAGGGAGTTTGTGCTTTCTTCTTCCTGTGATTGTGTGGGCTTTCTCTGGGTGCTCCAGTTTCCTCCCACTGTCCACAGATGTACCAGTTGGTAGGTTTATTGGTCATTGTGGAATGTCCCTTGAACAAGCTCAGATTAAATCAGGAGATTGCTGGGTGGTGCGACACTAAGAGCCAGAATGGCCTATTCGTGTTGTAGCTCAATAAATAAATAAATATGATGACACTATCTGCAAAGCCAGTGTCAGATAAGCAACATTCATCACGTGCTGACACTACTCGCTAACTTCCATCAATCCCTAGAGCAAAAACAGTTGGAAAAGTCTGAACTACTTTTTTTCACTGTGTTCTTTCCCACAGAATTGTGCAGTTGCTCATTCTGCAGAAGATCATTCAAAACATACACGAAAGGACTTGGCCTCTACAGCCATCGGTGGCAATGAATTCCACACATTCACCATCCTCTGGTTAAAGAAGTTCCTTCTTACCTCAGTTCTAAATGGATGGCCCTCTATGTTGAGGCTGTGCCCTCTGGTCATAGATTCAACCACTACCGGAAACATCCTCTCCACACCCACTCTGTCTAGGTCTTTCAATATTTGATAGGTTTCAAGAGAGCCCCCCTCTTTGAATTTCTCAGAATAAATCATGTCATTGGCATTGTACCCGCTTCTTTATTCAAGGAAGTGTATACCACCGGGGTGGTAGGATTAGGGCAGCCAGGAGGGAAATTGCAACTTTAGACAATGTACAGTACACCATAAGGAAGATCTGAAGATATAGAAGCAGAAACTGCTCCATCATTCCATGGCTGATTTATTATCCCTCTCAACCCTATTCTCCTGCCTTCTCCCCAAAATCTTTGATGCCCTGACTAACCAAGAACCTATCAACCTCTGCTTTAAATATACTCAATGACTTGTCCTCCCTCTGGCTAAAGAAATGCTTTCTCACCTCTATTCTAAATGGACATCCCTCTATTCTGAGGCTGTGCCCTTTGATCATAGACTCCCCTACTAATAGAAACATCCTCTCCACACCCACACTCTCTAGGTCTTTCAATACATTCAATATTCAATAAGTTTCAATGAAATCCCCCTCATACTTCTAAACACCAGTAAGTACAGGCACAAAGCCATTAAACACTACCCATACCCTAACCATTTCATTTAATTTATTTAAAATATATGTGCACCCTTATTTCAACCATATGTGGTGTCAGAAATTGAATAAATCATTTAACTTATCATTCTGTTTTCTGGTTCTGTTTGATTTTCTCAGAGGAAATTGTATCACTGGCATTGTATCCACTTCTTTACACAAATGAGTCACTTCTACTCACTCGATTCGGTCAGATTTTGGAATACAATCTTCCACATTCTATTTGCGTCACTGGCATGTATACTTCCTTTTATATCTCCAACTTTCACAAGATATATTGGGTGATGTTAATACAGAAACTCTTTGTCGTGTTATCAAGTGAATCACAATTGTATACATCATGTGCTGTCCTACAAACCCTGAGGCAATTCTTTAAAACTCTCTATCACGTTGTCTCTCCTCAGTTGAATCATAATGTTAGTTCTCTCTCACCAGCATCTCTTCCACTCTCTTCTAAGCATTTGGCTGAATTAAGCTAAGTAGCATTTTAAATGTTTTGAACAATAGTTACAGAGTAGGTACTGCCTGTTACATCACTGGCGTTTAGGACAGCAATGAAGGTCCTCCATCTCTGATGGGATTCTCATTGCTGTTTCCCTAACAATTTTTTTTTTGACTAGTCAGGGTTTTTTAGCCCTGAACCTGGAGAACCGGAGGACCACTCTTAATCTGGCCTCTACCCTTTGACCTATTTGGCATGGGTGACCCTAACAAGAGTCATAGCCATGACTCCAGCCAACGTAGCTCTCTGGTTTGCTGGGGCATGCAAGCCTCCAAACCCTACAACAAGCTTGTGGTCCTTTTGGAGGCAATAGTTGCAGAGCAGGAATATAATCTGTTGGGCAGTGTGTAATTATTTTGCAGTTTATCAGTGTCTTTTTGCTGAACTTGAACATGTCTGTAGTACCTGTTTCTTTAATGCTGATTTGAGAACTTCTTTCCTTTCAAATCTTTTTATTATTATTATCCAAAATTAACACAAGTACATTGAAGTAAGCAACACTTACAATGTCTCAAGAAAAAAAAACGTTATTTTAAGGATTGAAAAATTTTTGGTGATAATGAAAAAAACCCTACTAAGCAAGAAAAAGCAGGGGGAAACCACATTAGGTGTTCAACCCTGGAGTCATGCGCCATACAAAAAGCTTCTAAAGATAAACATCAAACCGCCAGCAAGAAAAAAAAGTACCAAAAATTTACTATTAGATCATGGAGGAAATCTATCAATTAACTCAAATAATAATAACAAGCAAATGAACCCCATCTTTTCCCAAAATCAGATATAGGTTCGAAGGTTCTAATTTTCTCCAAGCTAAGACATAGCATCACTTGAGAGAACCATTGATTTGACAACTTCTCACAGATCTCCCTGCTGCACCACGTGATGCTCAATACGTGGTGATAAAGTGTGTGTTTAATACTACGTCGTTTCAGAGATCCACTCAATTAGAAATGAACAAAACTTAAGATCTTTATCCAAGTCTGGTTCTCCTGGTAACCATGACATGAAGAAATGAATTCCAATTCTTCCGTAGGTTACTGTATTGAAGTACAAGATCTGACATGTTTCACCTCCATCCATTAAGAGTGAATACTAAGAACTTTGGAAAGGTTTATAGGCTGGTTACCATCCTGTAAAACTGCCTTCCTTTTCTTGGCTCTGCAATGTTGACAGACGATTTACTTCACTACTAATTCTTCAAGATATCTTATCTAAACCGGGCCAATAAATAAAACCTGTATTTTGCCTTTTGCTCACAACACCAGAATTTCTCAGTGCCAATGTCTTTTAAAATCTATCTTCTTAACACATCTGATGTGACAATTCTTGTGTCCCTGTTTAACACAACCTTTTTCCAAAGACTCCTTAAAGTTCATTGTTCAAAATACAGTACATTTATGGCAAAGTATGTATGTATTATAGAACCTTGAGATTTGTCACCTTACAGGTAGCCACAAAACAAAGAAACTCAAAAGAACCCATACAAAAGAAAACCATCAAACACCCAATCTTTGAAAAAGACAAATTATGCAAACAATAAAAGTAAGCAAATAGCATTCCCAACAAAAGAGATAATGCTTAATTCCTTATCTAGACCTGATCACTCATCTGATTCAGTCTGACCTTTCTATCTTACTTCCCCATCTGCCCAGGTGCAAATGATATCCTTTTATGTCTCCTCAGCTAGTCCCATTGTTAGAACTGCAAAATTGTCTAATGGTTTCAGAATGCGAGAATGTGAATATCCTGCTTTCACACCCTGCATCTAAATTCTCATGTGGTAACTTGGCAATGCAAATAGGGCCACATTTTGTTCCAAAACTTTTATATTTAATTGTGTGATCATAGCGTGACAAAAGAATGACTCATTGCATCCGCAGTCAGATTAATGAGCTAGGAACCAAGAATTACCAATAAAGACCTCTAGTCTGTGATCAGAATAAAAAAGTCTGCCCATAGGACCTGATGAAACCTTTCATTCTGAGGTTAGTTATTATCCTTCATTTTAATAATGAAATATTGCATATTGAATAATGAATAGTGGCCACTTTATAAGGTACACCTGTACTCATGTTCATTCATGCAAATTCCTCATCCAGTCATTGCACTGGCAGCTCGTTCTAGATTCTCACCACCCTCCGAGCGAAGAGGTTGCCCCTCATGAGTCCCTTAAATATTTCACCTTTCACCTTTCACACACAGCCCCTAGTTCTAGTCTCACCCAACTCAGTGAAAAAAAGCCTGCATGATTTATCCTATCTACACACTTTATAATTTTGTACACCTCTATCAAATCTACACTCCAGGGAATAAGGTCTTAATCTATTCAACTTTTCCCTGTAACTCAGGTACTCAAGTCCTGGCAATATCCTTGTGAATTTTCTCTGGACTCTTTCAATCTTATTGAAATGTTTCCTGTAAATAGGTGACCAAAACTTTCCACAATGCTTCAAATTAGGATTCACCAATGTCATAAACAACATCAACATGACATTGCATCTCCTGTACTCAATACTTAGATTTATGAAGGCCAATTTGCCAAGAGCTTTCTTTTCACGTTCAAGGAATTATGGATCTGTATTCCCAGATTCCTCTGTTCTACCATACTCCTCAGTGCCCTACTTCTCCCCGTGTGAGGTGTATCTTAGTCGGTGCTCCCAAAGTGTAACACCTCACACATATCTGCATTAAATTCCATCTGCCGTTTTTCCAGCTGGTCCAGATCCTTCTGCAAGTTTTTATAGCCTTCCTCACTGTCCACTACACTACTATGATGTCAAAATTCCACACGCTAATATTCATTTGCCTTTCCTACAATACTCATTGAAGTATACACAACTCAGAACACCAGTCTTACCCATGCTCAATCTTTCAATTCCTGACTTTGTATGTAAGCTAAACACCATCTTTCCCCACAACTACTCCACCAGCTGATCTGGTGCTCTGGTTCCCTTCCTCCTGAAACTCCAGTTCAAACTCTGCCCTCTCCCTGCAGACTAGCAAACATTCTCGTTAAAGTATTAGTCCCTTTCCAGTTAAGGTGCAGACATGTCCCTTCTATACAAGTCCCTCGTTCCCTTGATCCAAAAATCCGCAGGCCTCCATCCAGCACCACCTCCTTAGCCATGTGTTAACCATATAACCATATAACAATTACAGCACGGAAACAGACCATCTCGGCCATTCTAGTCCGTGCCAAATGCTTACTCTCACCTAGTCCCACCGAACTGCACTCAGCCCATAACCCTCCATTCCTTTCCTGTCCATATAGCTATCCAATTTAACTTCAAATAACAATATCAAACCCGCCTCTACCACTTCTGCTGGAAGCTCGTTCCACACAGCTACCACTCTCTGAGTAAGGAAGTTCCCCCTCATGTTACCCCTAAACTTTTGCACCCTAACTCTCAACTCACGTCCTCTTGTTTGAATCTCCCCCACTCTCAATGGAAAAAGCTTATCCACGTCAACTCTATCTATCCCCCTCATAATTTTAAGTACCTCTGTTAAGTCCCCCCTCAACCTTCTATGCTCCAAAGAATAAAGCGCTCCCACCAATGAGTACTCGGAGTGTTGTCACAAGAAAGCAGCATCCATCATCAGGGACCCACACCACACCACTCTCATTGCTGCTGCCATCAGGAAGATGATACAGGAGCCTCAGGACTCACACCACCAGGTTCAGGAACAGTTATTACCCCTCAAACATCAGACTCTTAAACCAAAGGGGATAACTTTACTAAGCTTTACTTGCTCCATCACTGAATTGTTTCTACAAACCATGGACTCACTTTCAAGGATTCTTCATCTCATGTTTTTGATATTTACTGTTTATTTATTTATTATTATTATTTATTTCTTTTTTTGTCTTTTGCACACTGGCTCAGCGCCCAAGTTGGTGCAGTCTTTCATTGATTCTATTATGGTTATTATATTATGGATTTATTGATTAGGTTCACAAGACAATGAATCTCAGGGTTGTATATGGTGACATATATGTATGAACTTCATTTACTGTAAGCTGTGAAGCCGAAAGAAAAGAAAAATTCTTCACACAAAACACAAGAACTTCGTTATTTTGTGAACATTTACTACTTCTTTCCACAGGAACCTTTGGAAACATAGCCTGTGGATGGCAACTGGAAGCTGACGTGGTAAATCTGAGAGGAGAAAGGGCAGGGATATCTAGAGAGAAAGTGGACAGAGTGAACACTGTTCAGAAGAATGACATTTTCAGTCTGCTCAAGATGAGTTCATGATCTCCCTGTGGCTTTGCACTTTTCTGGTTTACCCGCACTGCACCTTCTCTGTAGTTACAACACAACTTTCTACATTCTGTTTTCTTTTCACTGCCACAGTGTAGTAACGTATGGTGTGATGTGCCTGCATAACAAGCAGACAAAGCTTTTCGCTGTATATCAATACACATCGGAATAATAATCTAAAGCATGCCAATACCAATACCTGTCTGTAGTCAGTGACAGATCACTGTCTCCATCCGCTAGTCTGGCTCTGCGTGAGGTAAAAATGATCTGACAAAGGCTCTTGGCTCGAAACATCAACTGAACCCTGATGAAGAGTCTTGGACAAAAACCTTGACTGTTTATTTCCTCCATAGACGCTGCCTGACCTGCTGAGTTCCTCCAGTATTTTGTGTGTGTTACTCTGGACTTCCAGCATCTGCAGAATCTGAGTATGACTCCCATCTCACAGCTGAAATATTGAAGCCAGCAGAACAAGGTGTGATCAGTCTGCCAGTTTGTCAGGGTTTTCTGGTGTTCATTATGTTCCCAACGAGGCAGGGAAGGCATTAAGCAGGTTGATATTGAGATGGAAGCAGAGTTAATTTCTGAGGAGTGAGGCAACTGAGGATGAACATGACTAGAAATCCTAAAACGCTTGCATTCAGAAGATGGTGAATATCACAATCACATTTTGTGCTTCAGTAAACCAACCTGAAGCTATGTGAACATGAAGGGGTAAGATTCAATGTTAGCTCTCCAGAATAGACATACCTGAAAAATCTATTAAGATTCTTTTCAAGCATTCAAGATTCAAGATTCAAGAATGTTTATTCTAATTTTTTCATAGACAAGTGTAAAGAACAAACTAATTCTTACCTTTCAGAAAGGGTAAGATGAGGGAACACAAACCAGTCCTCATAGTGGGATCAGAAGTGGAGGGACTGAGCAATTTCAAGTTCCCGAGTGTCAATCTGGTCCCATCATATTGATGCAAGACAGCAGCTGTATATCATTAGGAGCTTGAGGAGATTTGGTTTGTCACCTAAAACACTTGAAAATCTCTACAGATGTACTGTGGAGAGCATGCTGAGAGGCTGTATCACTGTCTGGTATGGGGTGGTGGGGGGGGGGGGGCGGGGTACTGCACAGGATCGAAAGAAGCTACAGAAAGTTTCCAAATTATTCAGCTCCATCTTGGGTACTAGCGTCCGTAGTATCCAAGATATCCTCAAGGAGCAGTGCCTCAGGAAGGCGGCATCCATTATTGAGGACCTCATCACCCAGGACATGCTCTCTTCTCATTGTTACTATCAGAGAGGAGGTACAGAAGCCTGAAGGCCATCCAGTTCCTAAGTGGACATTGAACCCTTGAACACAATCTCACTTTTTTATGATTTCTGTTTTTGCACCATTTCTAATTGAACAATTAAACATACATACATATAGATGCTTACTGTAATTCGTTTATTTATTTACTTTTCTATATTCATCATGCACTGTTGCCACTAAGTTAACAAAATTTCATGACATATGCCGGTGACATTAAACCTGATCTGGTTCTGATTAACAAAACACAATAACTATAAATACACATGATTAGCTTAGATACAGACTGACAGTATGCACATAAAGAGATGCTAGGTACAGGAGTATTTATACATAAGGTCACTGACAGGAAGTGATAACGTGATAAAGGTAGTGGGGGTATGGTGTGTGGGTTAATGATTGGAGGTATTGATCAGACTGACGGCTATGGCGAAGTAACTGTTTTTGGGTCTGGTGATCCTGGTGTGAATGCTGTCTAGCTTCCTCCCTGATGGAAGAAGGACAATTAGTCCATGAGCAGGGTACATTTCTGTTTTGGCATCAAACTTCAATTGAATCATGTCATGTGATCTCTATAAAGAGGCAGAAGGAACCACTCCATTAGATGAAAACCTGCCAAGAAGAGCAACCAGAGCCAGGAAAGAGTTAATCATTCAAGCTCAGATAATATACTTCAGTATTTTTGCAGGTGAAATGGCACAAGAGTGTTCCCTAAGATTTCTCCTCACATTAAGTCATTTCCCACTTCCTCTTTTTTTTGGAAATAGGCCTATATTGTTCTCTCCAGATTTGACCTGGAGTCCCTGGTAATTTTTATTTAAAAAAAATACTTGGATTCTGAGACTTGAAGCAAATCTCATGTGGATATATGCAAATGATCTTGAATGTATGCGTGAATGCCTGTGCGTAGTGTGCATGCGTGTGTGTCTGTCTGTATATGGACAAAACCGTGGGCCTGTCTGTTCACTACAATTGTGGGGCCTATGTTGGTCAGTGAACAAGTAGATAACTTGAAGGCCATAGGTACATAATCAGGGAAAGGCACAAGGACAAGCAAAATACTTGACAACCGTGTTTTCACTATTAAACTCTGGCTTACATGTGTACCGCAGACAACAGGCTGGGTATGCACACATGCAGTCTCAGACCTGTGTGTGCACAGTGGCCTCAGCTCACTTGGTCAGGCGTTCATCCTCTGGCCTCTGAGTGTCTGCAAAGTCCAGGGCTTTCATGTCCAAGGTTCCAATAGGGGTACGTGCACCTAAGGTTGGTGACAGGCCAAGCATGTTCAACATCGAGCCCACACATCTGCATCGAACAATCCTAATTAGAGAAAGTGGTCTGAAAGCAGAAAGAATTGGCCCACCATGAAAGTTAAAAGGTATACTCAGACTTCTATTTGTTCCTGGCCATATCTGGTTGCCTGATTTCATTGTCCTGGTATCCACTTTACTTCAACTTGCCAGCACTCTTGGTCAGCAAGTGACAGCCTAATGAATATGGTCTGGTCTGCCTCCGACATCCCAAGGTAGGCTAACCACTCATTTCACCATTTCCCAGACGGCAGCGAAATTGAAACCAAGGTTACAGATTCAAATAATGCATTCTGTGCTAATTGGGTTAGATATGTTGGCAATCTTCCACGGCTAGTTTTCTGCTCTTAGTATTCTTGACTGAACAAAATTGGCTCTCTCCCATTGTATATTTCCCAAATACATTTCAAATCCACTTGCACTTACTTTATCTTCATTTTCCCTGCAAAGCCTTGGTTACAATAAACTAAGCTGGAGGTATAATTTTCATCCCCTGTTTTGTCTTACACACCTGCGCCCTTAGCCAACTCCACTTCCATCCCCACAGAAGGAGGTATTTAGAATAAGTAATATATTTTAATAAAAGTATATAATTCCAAGTTAAGAAGCAAATTATTTGTGTTGCAGATTTGAGTGCTCTGTAGTCTCACTCAGTACTTTTGGAATCAGAGTATTTCCTGTTAATATAGGAGCAACTGTAACAATCTGATGCTGCTCCAAAGAGGATGATAATCTCTGTGAACAAAGTCACCGGAGAGATGCAGCTGGTAGATATAAAAGTAGTCTTTTATACAACAAAATGAGACACTGTCTGGCAGAAGAGGCCTTTTCCACCCAATATTACACGACACTTTGTCTGCTAACATCAAACGACAATTCTATAGTTACAATGTATCTACAATGCTTCCTTTGAATTACATATAATTTTCACACACCTCCGTCTTCACACCCACACTCCAGACACCCAAAATGAATGTTAATTAATATTGTCTGGTTTTCACTGAACTACTGTTCTCAGCTCCAGGAAACTTTATCCAGGGCTGCATTTTAAATGTAATCTACAATCCACATGCAGGGTTGCTGAAATAAGCTGATGAAGTTGTTATTTGCTATAACCTAATTCCTGAATATGCGCTAACAATCTAAGTCAGAGGTTCTCAACCTTTTTCATTCCATGGACCAATACCACTAAGTAAGAGATCTGTGAACCCCAGGTTGGGAACCCCTAATCTAAATTAAGCAAGCATGGTGTTCTAAATATCATGTACTCACGTCCTCTCACAATTATTCTTCACTATTTCATTTCTGTTTATTTTGCTGCTAATTCTTTTCAGCTGTTGTGTGTCATTCATCAGATAAAGTGACGTGTCTTGGTTCTGTATTAATGCCCCTGGGGTGATGTTTATGGCAAAGTTAAAGAATAGCAACTCCACATGGGGGTTTACAATGAATAAGGCTCTCAACACATGACAGATGTTAAATGATTTCAAGGTTATGTTCATTTGATTGGTAATATAGAGACTGTAGTTTTGCACATGCACACTAGTGATGAGACTTGCAAAGAGATGGCAGACACGATGAGTCGAATGGCATCCTCTGCAATGTGACCCTCTTACTTTTTAAATTATTATCGGTGTTTATTTTCCGTCAGGAGCCTCAAAGCAGGCAGTCATGGTAAAACCGACAGTTCCTTGGGAAGACCGGAATGAGGAGGCGTTTGAGGGTAAAAAAGCCAAATACCAGAGCAGGGTCAGAGACAGGGATAGGGGGAACGATGCGAGCCTATAGAGGTGGGGGGGGGGGGTAGAGGTTTTGCTGTCTGCTCGCTCTGCAGGACTTACTCTCTCCTTGGCATTACGGGGGCTGCAAAGAGAAGAGCCATCAGGACTGTCACAGAGGCTGCTAAGCAATCCTCCAGACGGCTACGGATCAATAGGTGTGACCTGTGGACCAGTGCTGCTGGGACACAAGCCTGATCAGTCATGACTGGGTCAGCTTTGCGAGAGTATCTGAGCGTCTGATCCGAAACACCTGATGACCCCAGGTTATACCACTGATGATGTGTCCCAGTGCATCCTAGGATGTATCTCAGCATCATGATAGGTGCAATCTGTTCCACCATTGCTGATGACACTGGAGAGGATGTTTGTCAGTAATTCACCAAACAAAGTGTTTCTCCCCTCTTTTAACATTTATTGCAGTTGCCCTCACCAACAAGCGAGAGTGTATTTATTTATAAGGTCTAAGCGTTAGCACATTACTTTTTCCATAGCCTGATCTGATCTGACCCAGGCTAGAGAATATATAATTCATTTCAAAGCTAATCCAACGTTATATTTACTTATCAGCATCACCCTTACTAGGGCATAAGTGTGACAGCAGCTCGCCAGAATCTTCTGTCCTGGGCCAGTTTCTGAAGTTGTCCCCAGCTGTAGTCCATCTTCTCCTTCTTCTTTTTGAGGTCTTTAAAGCTTCAGTTGGCATTTCTAGTATATTCCCACAAGGCTTGCATTCAATACCCAGGTCTGCCCCATGTGCTCACCCATCCTCTTTATAAATAACGTAGTCTCTTTGGTTATATATAAAAAAAAACTGTTAACCATGGATTTAAAATTGGTCTAATGTCTTATGTAGAACTTCTTACTAACTTCAAAATATAAATGATTTTTTCTAGTTTCACTTTCAAAGAGCCAGACGTGACCCTCATTTCTCTCTGTCTCCTATCACCTTTCGATCGATAGCCCTTGACCTGATAGAATCCAGGCAATACTAAGCTGTTCTGAGTAATTTGTCAGAAGTCCAGGATTGAACTGCCTTCAAGTCAATGATACTTTCTTAAGGAATGGTGCCCAGAACTTCTCACAGTACAGCAGGCATGTGTCAATAAGGGATTTTCTGTACTTGCAGGGTGACATAAGATAGAAAGGACAGAATTTCACTAATTATTTTATCTGCCTGTCTTTGGCATTTCAATTATTCATGAGCATTGGATACAGAGCTGCTAAGGCTGTGCTATTGGACTACTAGAAAAAAAGTCTGCACCATTGAGCCAGAGGTGTGAGTCTGAATCCCACCATGGTCACTGTGGACTTTAAATTTAACCACTGCAACTCCACATATCTGATATTGTAATTGTAAATGCCTATCTCCATGACACTGAATGGTGTGTTTCAACTTCCTCTGCATTCAGTCATTCTGATTCTTTCTTTCTTTGACTCCTCAGCAGAGAGCAACAACGCATGGGTAAGAAACACAAGAGATTCTGCAGATGCTGGAAACCCAGAGCAACAGACACAAAATATTAGAGAAACTCAGCAGATCAGGCAACATCTATGGAAATGAATAAACAGTTGATGTTTAGGGTTGAGACCTATCATTATGACTGAAAAGGAAGGGGAAAAGACAGAGTAAGAGGGTGGGGGGAAGGAGGAACGAAGTACAAAGTGGCAGATGATAGGTGAAACCGGGAGAGGGCGAATGGGTGAAGTAAAGAGTTGGGAAGTTGACAGTTGATCGGTGAAAGAGATAAAGGGCTGGAGAAGAGGAATCTGACAGGAGAGAAAAGAGGACCATGGAAGAAAGGGAAAGGGTGAGGAGCACCAGAGGGAGGTGCTGGGCAGGTCAGGAGAGAAGGTCATTATAGTTGGTAAGGCTTTTGAATTCCACGGTGAATAGAAATATTAGTGGTGCAGGTTTCCGTGAGTCCTTCAGAGTGGAGTGAGGGGTTGAGAGGAGTGAGGTGGTAAGGGTCCAGCTCATTTATACTGTTTATTGAAGCATCAATTTGGATTGATGGTAGTATAGTGGTTAGCACAACACTTTACAGTACAGGTAACCAAGGGTTCAATTCCTGCCACTGCCTGTAAGGATTGTATACGTCCTCCCCGTAACCGCACGAGTTTCCTCCGGGTGCTCCAGTTTCCTCCCACAGTCCTAAGATGTACTGGTTAGTAGGTTAATTGATCATTATAAATTATCCTGTGATTAGGATAGGAGTAAATCAGGACATTACTGGGTGACACAGCTCAAAGGGCCAGAAGTACTGTATCTCAATAAAAACAGAAATAAAATTTTCTGGAAAACATATCAGAAGCTTTTTACCTGTACCCTATTTGTCTCCTCCTTGATGTAGACAGCGAATTTTACATTCTGTCATTCTGCAGTATTCTCTGCTAAATGAGTAGATACAAGCTAAACACACAAAATGCTGGAGGAACTCAGCAGGACAGGCAGCATCCATTGCAATTACAGTCGGCCCTCCGTATCCAAAGGGGTTTGATTCTGGGACCCCCCCCCCCGATACCAAATTTCGCAGATGCTCAAGTCCCGTATTTAAAATGGCGCAGTATTTGCATATAACCTACGCACACCCTCCCATATACTTCAAATCATCTCCAGATTACTTATAATGCCTAATACAATGTAAGTGTTATGTAAATGGTTGTTATACTGTATTGTTTAGGGAATAATGACAAGAAAAAAAAGTCTGAACATTTTCAATACAGACGCAACCATCGTAGCTCCTCTGGGAACGCTGATGCTGCCTCGGCATCAGCCGATGATGCTTCTCCCGTGATCTTTAAGTTCTTGAGGCTGTAGCGCTTTACATAGCCAGCCAGCCATCCCTTACTAGCCTTAAACTCCTTCCTCTCGCTCACAAGTAGCAAACGAATGAGATGCGAGGTGAACAATGCTTAAACAACGAGTAATACTTTTTATTATCGCTAGATTACAGTACTTTATGCTCCCTCTTAGCCTTTGCGGAATTGACCACTTAATTGCTTTTTAGGAGCCATTTTTTCACAGATACAAAGGGTGCACACAAGTAGCAACCGAACGAAACACGAGGCAAACAATGCTCAAACAACACATGCTGCAGAGAGCGCTTCCGGTTTTTTTTCGATCCCGATCCGCGGTTGGTTGAATCCGCGGATGCGGAACCCACAGATACGGAGGGCCGGCTGTAACAAACAGTTAATGCTTCAGGCCAAGACCCTTGCTCAGGACTGAAAAGAAAGGAGAAAGGTGCCAGAATAAAATGATGGGGGGGGGGGGGGAAGAGAGGAGGATAGCTAGAAGGTGATAGGCAACACTAGGCGGGTGGGAAAGATAAAGTGTTGGAGGGGATGGAAAGTGATAGGAGAGGAGAGTGGACCATAGGAGAAAGGGAATGAAGACGGGGAGGTGATAGGCAGGTGAGAAGAGGTAAGAGGCAAAAGTAGGAAATAGAAGAGGGGAGCAGGAGGGAATTTTTTCAGTTTTTAAACTGTCCAATTGATGGAAATGCAGCAAAAAGATTAGTCCTACCAGTCACAATCTATCCTAAAAAGCAGGAATGGAATTAAATCGCAAATTTCAAGGTGGAAAGCTACATTAATCAATTACAGGGCAAGAAATCATACCTGTAGAGTTAAGCCACAGAACCACTGAAGAGGTTGTTGTTTATTTCAAAGTTGGCCAGATTTTGAATGAAAATGGTGTTAAAAAATGTAAACTTCCCACTGAATAGCCAAGCAATACCATTCCAAAAATTCCTAGTTAAAAACCCAAGCACTCCAATCTGATAAACTGCGGTAAATAAGGAAAAATCCTGGTAAAAATGCTAATATATACCTAAATACTTCTGTAAAAATTCCACCAGAAGCCAAAGTACTCTAATATAAATATCCAGTACGAAAGCTGCATATTCTCAACAAATATCGAATTTCAAGTTTCAAGATTGTTTAATGTCATTTCCTGCACACAAGTGTAACAAGACCAGAATAATTGTTAATATGGATTCAATGCAGCATTAAAAAAACACAAAAGATAAAAAACAGTAATAATAATTAAAAAAACACACAGCAAAAATATAAATACTTATGATACATTGATTGTATATCCATAAAGTGACACTAGATTGTACATAAAGTGACTGATGGGAAATAATGAAATAGTGGTGGAGTTAGGGGGTGGGGGTGTTGATCAGCCCTACAGCATGGGGAAAGTAAATGTTTCTCATTCTGCCGGTCCTGGTGTGAACGCTACCTAACCTCCTCCCAGATGGGAGTGTGACAAACAGTCAATGATCAGGGTGGGTGGGATCCTTTGTGATGTTACTGGCCATCTTTCCAGCACCTTTCCGTATATATGTCTGTGGTGGCAGGTAGGCTGGTGTCACTGATGCATTGGGCAGTTTTCACTACCCAGCCAAAATAAAAAGCTCTTGTGAGAATAAACAAGGTATTTTCAGATATTCAGAATCAGAATCAGGTTTAGTATCACCGGCATACGTTGTGGAATTTGTTAACTTTGCGGCAGCAGTACAATGCAATATATAATAATATAGAAACAAACACTGTGAATTACAGTAAGTATATATATATTAAAAATTAAATTAAAAAGGGAAAAAAACAAAAATAAAAAAGTAGTGAGGTAGTGCTCATGGGTTCAATCTCCATTCGGTTATCGAATGGCAGAGCGGAAGAAGCTGTTCCTGAATCATTGAGTGTGTACCTTCAGACCCCAGTACCCTCCTTCCTGATGGTATCAATAAGAGGGCACATCCTGGTTGATGGAGGTCCCCAATGACAGATGCCTCCTTGAAGATGTCTTGGGTACAACAGAGGCTAGTGCCTGTGATGGAGCTGACTACGTTTACAACTTTTTTGCAACGTACTTTGATCCTGTGCAGTAGCCCCCTCCCTTATACCAGATGGTGATGTAGCCTGTTAGAATGCTGTCCACGGACTTCTTTTGTCTAACTGAATAAGTTTTGTATGATATTGAATTAAAAGCCTCTTTGATAAGAATGCATAATAAAAGAAAACACACAGATAGTCTTGCGGTTTGTCATTAAGAGTTTATTTTCCTGTGGGAGTATAACAAAAGAACTGGAGATCTCCAGACAAAATTAAGAACCTAAATATTCCTCTATCGGAAGAGTACAACTATACCTTTACAAAAAGGAAAGCAATTTAGCAAAGGTAACAAAATTAACAAAGAATTTCTTCAAAGGATTTATCAATGCTGAAACTAAAGCTTTTTTTTGCTTCAAAATGTTCAAACAAATCCAGGCAAAATATACATATGTACATTTTACAATATGCAATATAAATATACAGGCTGTTCACTAAATATTCTAAGTCACAATAAATATCTAAAATAATTAGGCAACAAATTAACCATATTAATCAGTTTGATAATAAGAGTGAGTTTGGACTCTTAAAAATAGTACTTTACCTTTTTTCAAATTAATGATAGCAAACACTTTACACAAAATATACAGCTGATTTTAAAATTACTGCTCCCTCCAGCTATCCAAAGCTCATGCTGGCCACTCACGCGGCATGTCTACACAGCAGAAAAGCACATAATCTCCATTTCACATTGACTGCTAAAGGGTAGATGCCATTATCTCTTTAGAAAAATAAAGGAGAGAACACTTACTTTTCACCAGGATTAACAAACCAGCTGAAAGAAATTGCTGTGCTGTACGTTATTAGCAGTTACAAGTTCAGAGAATATGATTGTCCCAGGTGAACAAAATGAGGAAATGCCTATGATATGCCCTCCCGTCTCCAGTTGGCTTTGAGCCTGAAACTCAACCTCTTAAGATATTGGACCTTAAGACTCATTGTAACGAGGAAGTGAGGCACAGGTTGTGGCTAACAGGTCCAAAGATTAGGAATACAAACATGAGAAAATCTGCAGATTTTGAAAATCCAAAGCAACACACTCAAAATGCTGGAGGAATTCAGCAGGTCAGGCAGCATCTATGGAAAAGAATAAACAGTCAGTGCTTCGGGCTGAGACCCTTCTTCAGGACTTGCTTGTCTAGTTCTGAAGAAGGGTCTCGGCCCGAAACGTCAACTGTTTACTCTTTTCCATAGATGCTGTCTGGCTGCTGATTTTCTCCAGCATTTTGTGTGTGTTGCCAAAGGTGTTGAATCGGGAGAGGGTCCAATAAGAAGGAATGAACTTGAGAATTTAGAGGCAGTTGTGTGGACTGTGGGTGGAATCTGAGCCGGAGTCCATATTGGGTTCAGAATCTGCAGGATTCAGGCCTCAGGTAGAATGGTCTTTATGCATGACCATTAGGGAGAAAAACCGGTACATTTTTTAATGTTTGGTTAGAAGAGCTCCTACTTCACCTGCTGTTACATTCAGATAAGTTCAATCATCTTCTTTCATACAGACCAATTCCTCCAAGTCCAGCCTAGAAACTGATTGCCTGACTCGGGGTCAGAAAAGTGCCTGACTCTTTGCACACATAAATAAGAGCCACAAAGGTTTCTGACAGAAATCTCTTGGCCATTGTAGCGACTGTACCCTTTCAGCCAGCAATCTCTTAATCATCACACTGGGGCTTCAGTAACAATAAAAAAAAAGCACTTGAAAAAGTCTTAGAGAATTGAAACTACTGTATTTTTGCCTCAGTGCAAATCCTTGCCCTGTGGGTAAGACTGTCAATTTTTAAAAATAAAATTATGTACTGGGGTTTCATTGTTGTTGCTCCTCCCTGCGCCTTTTGCTGCATCAAGCGGCAATCTTGCCATTTCCTTAGCATGTATCTGTCTTTTACGAGGTCAAGTTGCTAGCTTGATGCTCAGCCCAGCATGGATGGAAAGCATGCAAGGAGACGGCCGGATCTGAACCTGGGACCACCGGCCGGATTTCAACCTGGGACCGCCGGCCGGATTTGAACCTGGGACCACACGCCCCGAAGTCTGGTGTGGATGTCACTACACCACCGGCTGGCTAAGGGGTTTCATAACCTAGTAAATAATTTGCAACAATATCAGTTTACATTCTTAGTTCAGTGTTCAAATTAATCCTAAATGTCTGCATATGTCATGTAAAGTTTAGAAATGAGAATTCCATACATTTGATGATTTACATTGATAAAGGGTAATCTGTGACTGAGAAACAAACGGTTTTTCTTCAAAAAAGATGATTACTTTTTTTTTCCTTATAGGGATCACTGAATACAATCTTATAGAACTAGAAATTAAGAGCTACTGGCAGGGACAGTATTTCAGTATCACTAATATGGAAAAATATAGTCTATCTACAGGATATACATGGTACATATGCCACATTCATACTCTGCGTGCTTCTGAGTGGCAATTTTGCGCAATGTAACAACATACACACAGCCAGGCAAAGCTCAATCAGAAGCTACAAGTCCGATTCAGGCATGTCAGCCATTAAGTATCCAATGCCGTAGCGGCCATTCGGAGCAGTGTCTGCTTCTGGAGTGGGGGATCCAGTCTGCTTGCGGTAAATGCTGTTACCAACCACTGGGGAGGGCATCTCACTTCGGGTTTTGCTCTGCAGGAGACTGGCGTCATCTTCCTCCAGGTTGGAGTTCTCAGTCAGGATCCGTCCTTTTTTGTAGGAGACCGAGGCCAGAGAATTGGAACCATCATCAATGAGGTTGAAATAACGAGTGATGAAGACTATAGGGACGGGGAGAACTGCCATAATGATGAGGCCGATGCAGACGGTCAAGCCCCACATTGGGAAACTCAGAAACTTTTCACCAGCCTATGAAAATTGATAGAACATTGATCAAGAAGATGGTTAAGAAAGCATATGACAGGCTTGCCTTTATCAGTCAGGGCACTGCACTCAAAAGTCAGGAAGGCTACAGTTTTATGAAACTCTAAACAAGCTGCATCTGGAGTATTGCATATATTTTTGATTGCCCCATTGCAGGAAGCACATCGAAGCTTCTTGAAAAGGTGCAGAAAAGGTTTAACAGGACGCTGCCTGGATTAGAGGGCATGTGCTATAACGAGAAGCTGGACAACTTGGGTTGTTTTTTTCTGAAGCAGCGGAGTCTGAGCGGAGATCTGATAGAAGCTTATAAGATTGTGAGAGGCATAGACAGAGTAGACAGGCAGTATCTGTCTCCCAGGGTTGAAATGTCAAAAACCAGAGGGTATGCACTTTAGGTGAGGGGGGAATATTTAAAGGAGATATGAGGGGCATGTTTTTTTGATAACACTGAGTGGTGGGTGTAGAGACAACTACGTTAGGGACTTTTAAGAGTGTTTAGATAGGCACATGAATGTGAGGATGTGAGGGAAATGGAAAGATACGGGCATTGTGCAGGCAGAAGGGATTTGTACACTTGGCAATTTGATTTAACAGATTCTGCACAACATCGTGGGTCAAGGGCCTGTTCCTCTGTTATAACTGTTCTATGCTCTGGTAACGATTCAAATCAATTGAATAATCTAATAATTGCTTCCATTACACTTCAGGCAATATATAGACGGTTTAAACAGGAGGATTAAGGTATTAAAATAACCAGTATCAATGGATCAGAGATAAGGGCAACTATTTATATTTCATTGGAACAAAATCAGGGAAAGTGTGAAGTGAGTCTGCTTCCTGATTCTGCTCTCTCCCTTCAAAATTTTACAGATTTCAATTCCAATTTACAGTTTTAAGTCACACATTCTGCAACTTTTCTGTTCAAACAACCTCGATACAATCCAACTGGCAATGGCAACAATAAATGTAGTGCATCACTTCTGCCAGTTTCAGTCACAAGATCCTGGGACATGAGCGTTGTGGGATGAAATTGAGATGGTGATGCACTATCAATTACTCCAAAAGACTGGAAGTAGAGTAAATACTGAAAGGCTTTTATTAACAGTAAATGGACCAACGTCCATGCTGAGTATCTGCCCTGGACTGAGGGAGAAGCAGTGACACAATCGCCTTTATTCAGGGGTCTGTGGGAGGAGCCACAGGAGCAGTCAGCAGAGGAGCGTGTCCAGACAGGTAACCCAGTTACAACCTATATATATGGTTTACCACAGATGGTAACTGTGAAGGTGGGGTGGCAAAAGTGGGGACAGCTGTTGCAGTACCCAAACAAAATTCACTTTGAATTACCTGCCACGCCCCATCTTAAAAGTGTTATAGATGGTAAGTTAAGCAGTCTTTTTAAAATTTACATTTGTCAATCTTGATTTTCTTAATTAATACTTCCTAAAAATTAATCTGAGAATGGCTGAAGAATTATGCTCTCTCTCAAAGAACTTGCTGAACAATTTCTTCTTCAGAAAAATATGACATACCATCCTTGATTGGAGCATGGTTTAAACTGGCGTAGTGCCAAATTTACAGTTGAACTGGCACTTTGGTACCCAATTTCAGGCAGGTTAAAAACCAAAATGAGAAAAAAATTGACATCTTAACATCTAGGCAACACTTCCACATAGATTACAAACCAGGCTATAATCTCTCTTCCAGTTGACATAATTTTATAATGTTGTGACTAATGTCAATGCTCCTACAGGATTACATGTACTAAGTGCAAAGCTACTTCTCCTTCCGATATTGGTTGTTTCTGAATTTTTGGTGCAGAGAACAATCAGGAACACTGGATCAGATGTACTGCCTATGGAATTCCCTGCTATAAATTATTTTAAAATTCATAGGTGCGAAAGAGTAATATGTACAGACACATATATGCACATGAACAAACTCACACGTGTCTGGTAGCATTCCTTGTCAGTATTACAGAGCAACATTTGATCAAAGTAACACTCACCAATTCACTTATCCAGGCATAGTAGCCTGGTGGACTTAAGCACATCTGGACGATGCTTGCTATGAGCAGAGCAATAAGAATTAGTGGAGAGACGTATTTCCATGTATAGTAGTAGTATCGGAATGGAGTAAAACCCAGCATATCCTTTAAGTCCTCCATGAACCTATGGAAACGAAACACAGTTGTGCATTATAATATGCTAGCTTGTGTTTTAATTGTAGTCAATTTGTTTTTTGCAGATAGATTTTTAATATGATTCTCTACAAATCAGCTTGTCACTTTTAAATCTGGCCTGTTGACTTTGGTGAAGTTAAGATACAAATCGAGTGTGAATCCCCGTGGGGAACTTACACACAATTTTTCACAGATCTCTTGAGAGTGCAATTGTCAGTGAGAAGGCAAATCCTTAACTTAAGACCATAAAATATAGGAGCAGAATTAGACCATTTGGCCCTTCGAGTCTGCTCTGCTACTTCAACATGGCTAATCCATTTCCCATTTCTGCCTTCTCCCTGTATGACTTCATGCCCTGACTAATCAAGAATCTATCAACCTCTGCTTTAAACATACCCAATCCTTTGAGCCCTCTCCAATGTCAATGCATCCTTTCTTAGATAAAGGGGCCCAAAACTGCTCAAAATACTCCAAATGAGACCTCACAAGTGCCTGATCAAGCCTCAACATTACATCCTTGCTTTTATATTTCAGTCCTCTTGAAACGAATGGTAACATCATAATAACCTTCCCCACCACCAGCTCAACCTGCAAATTAACCTTCAGGGAATCCATTTCCAATCAATGAATGAGTTGAGAGAGCAACAACTAAATTAGAAATAGATTCCACTAGGTTGCTCCTATGGGGTTGCAGTGAACTGCAGTTAAATAGATTAAAAGGTGTTGTGTGCAAGTGTCGCAGCAGCTCAGGTTACCAGGCCAGAATTTGCAGTCAGTAGGAAGCCAAATGTTGATTTACAGCCCAAACCTTCCTGATCCTGAAAGGGCAAGCCCTTGCCTTAACACAATGCCTCCACATGGATATGTCAGAACAAACCCCACACAAGAAACATTGGATAGCTGGCTAAGCAATGCCTGCAAATTTAGCCAGGTGTCACTCTATCAAAGACATATACTGTACATTAACAAGTTAAAGGACTTATTAACTTACATATAACTAAACACATTTATTTAAGTGAAATCAGTTAAATGTAAATTATCTAATATCTAACAAAGTTTCTCAAAACTATTTTTCACTGAAAGCCACAAGACCATAAAACATAAGAGCAGAAGTAGACCATTTGGCCCATCGTGTCTGCTCTGCCATTTCATCATGGCTGATCTATTTTTCCTCTCAGCACCGATCTTCTGCATTACCTCTGTATCCCTTCAGGCCTTGACCAATCAACCTCTGCCTTAAATATACATAAAGACTTGGCCTCCATAGCTGCCTGTGGCAAAGAATTCCACAGTTTCACCATTCCCTCACTAAAGAAATTCCTCCTCCTCTCCGTTCTAAAAGGACGTCCTTCTATTCTGAGGCTGTATCCACTCGTCTTAGACACTCCCATCATAGGAAACATTCTCTCCACATCCACTCTATCAAGACCTTTCACCATTCAATAGGTTTCAATAAGGTCACCCCTCATTCTTCTGAATTCCAGTGAACACAACCACAGAGCCATGAAACGCCCTTCATATGACAAGCCATTCAATCCTGGAATTGTTTTCATGAACCTCCTTTGAACCCTCTCCAGTTTCAGCACATTCTTTCTCAGATAAGGGGCCCAAACCTGCTCACAATGCTCCAAGTGAGGCCTCAACAGTGCTTTATAAAGTTTCAACATTATACTCTTGCTTTGTACTCTTGTCCTCTTGAAATGAATGCTAACATTGCATTTGCCTTCTTCGCCACAGACTCAACCTGCAAATTAACCTTTAGGGAATCCTGCACAAGGACTCCCAAATCCCTTTGCACCTCAGATTTTCGTATTTCCTCTCCATTTAGAAAATGGACAACCCTTTCATTTTTGGCCTGCTGAGTTCACCAGCAATTTTTATGTGTGTTGCTTGAAATTACAGCATCTGCAAATTTTCTTGTGGTTGCCTTTCATTTTTTCTACCAAAGTGAATAACCATACACTTCCCAACATTGTATTCCATCTACCATTTCTTTGACCATTCTTCTAATCTAAGTCCTTCTGTCGCCTTTTTATTTTCTCAAAATTACCTGCCCCTCCATTTATTTTCATATCATCTGCAAACTTTGCAACAAAGCCATCAATACCATCATCCAAATCAGTGACATATAACGTAAACAGAATTGGTTCCAACACAGACCCCTGTGGAATGCCACTAGTCACTGGAAGCCAACCAGAAAAAGTTCCTTTTATTCCCACTCTTTGTCTCCTGCCAATCAGCCACTGCTATATCCATGCTAGAATGTCTTCTGTAACACCACGGACTCGTAGCTTGTTAACCAGCACCATGTGTGACACCTTGTCAAAGGCCCTCAGAAAATCCAAGTACACAACATCAACCAAATTTCCTTTGTCTATCCTGTTTGTTACTTCTTCAAACAATTCCAATAGATTTGTCAGGCAAGATTTTCCCTTGAGGAAACCATGCTAACTATGGCCTATTTTATCATGTGCCTCCAAGTACCCCAAAACCACATTCATAACAATCAGCTCCAACATCTTCCCAACCACTGAGTTCAGACTAACTGGCCTATAATTTCCTTTCCTCTGCCTCTCTCCCTTCTTGAAGAGTGGAGTGACATTTGTAATTTTCCAGTCTTCCAGAACCATTCTAGAATCAAGTGATTCTTCAAAGGTCATTACTAATGCCTCCGCAATCTCTCCAGCCACCTCCTTCAGAACCCTGGGGTGTACACCATCTGGTCCAGCTGACTTATCTACCTTCATACCTTTCAGTTTTCAGGAATTTTCTCCCTAGTAATGGTAACTTCATACACTTCATGTCCCTGACACCTGGACCTTCCACCATACTGCTAGTGTCTTCCACAGTAAAGACTGATGCAAAATATTTATTCAGTTTGTCCGCCATTTCCTTGTCCATCATTACTACCTCTCCAGCATTGTTTTCCAATGGGTCAATAAACACTCTCACCTCTCTTTTACACTTTTATGTATCTGGAGAAACTTTTGGTATCCCCTTTAATATTATTGGCTAGCTTACTTTCATATTCCATCTTTAACTTCTTAATGATTTTTTTTAATTGCCTTCTGTGTGTATTTAAAAGTTTCCCAATCCTCTAACTTCCCATTAATTTCTGCTCTATTATATGCCCTCTCTTTGGCTTTTATGTTGGCTTTGACTTCTCTTGTTAGCTGTTTATTCTCATTTATACCATCAAATGAGACAACGTTTCTCTGGACCAGGGTGAAAATCACAGTAGTACATATAACACACAGTAATAGGAAAGTAAGAATTATATCTACAATTAAATTATGCATAAGTAAACTAAGTAAAGTGCATAAATTAAATATGTAGGGATCAGAACAAGTCAACTGGTGACACTTCAAATACGATGTGGCAGGGAGTTCAGAAGCCTAATGGCCTGAGGGAAGAAACTGTTTCCCATCCTGATGGTTCTTGTCTTCATGCATCGGAGTCTCCTGCCTGATGGTAGAAAGTCAAAGAGAATGCTGGATGGATGCATAGGATCCCTGATCATACTAAGGGCCCTGCGTATGCAGCGATCCTGATAAATATTCCCGATGGATGGTAGGGAGACCTCAGGGATATCACTATAACACTATAATGGAGACACACAAAGGACAACTTGTGCTCCTGCTGCTGAAAAGGCCTTGTACAATGAATATATAAAGTAAAGTAAGAAGGCGTAATGTGAAGAATTAATTACATTTTCAGTTATCCATTTCCTTTGTTATACATTTTACCAAATGAAGTAAAATTATCATCGGGGTGTGGATGCGTACTTATCTGTGCCATAAACCCAAGCAACAGCGACGTTCTCCAGGATAACCACAATCAGAAGGGGCAGGGTAGCTGAGTAATCATCAAACATGGTAACGAAGTAGTTTCCAGAGCGCTGTACAAAGACCAGGCCAATACCGAAAGCTATGAGACAACAGCCAACTAGAGCAAAGAAAAATAGATATTATGGAGCTGACAGGCGGCCAAGGTACATTGCAAATCAGCTACAAATAAGCTGACTGTAATCCTCTAATTGCTAGCAGGGTAAGCATGAAAAGGAGGCAGAATTTGAAAATCGCAAGCCTTTTCCGCACAGTGTTTGCAGAATAAAGGCACCAGTGTTTCTTGTCCAAAACCTTTCACGACTCCACACTGGAAATAAAATTTATACATTGTCCACTGTGAGACTCTCAATACTTATTTTATTCACGTACGGAGATGGGAACAGAGCTCACTCTTGTTGGCTGATTTGGAATTTAAAGTATAGCTCTCAAGTCGGAGCTGAACAATGAAATGCTGAAACTTTAATATAATTCCCATGCAAGATAGAACCCCCGGATCAACAAAGGTAAACTGCATGAGCAAGCTTTTAGCTAACTCAGCAAACAATAACCATTTTGTAACAAAGATCCTGTTGGATTTTCATAATTTTCGAAGGGGTTGCTAGTAATCAGCATACAGCACACGGAGCTGAAGGGGGGTGTGGAATTTGAGAGGTTTTATCAGGCCACTGTTGAGTCCTGTCGACCTCAGTCTCAGCATCACAAAACACTGGGCCACAGGCCATGAATAAAACATAAGGGGCTGTCTGGAGTCTGGACCACGATGGGAGGTGCTGGCAAGGTCCATTTATGTTATGTTTAGATTGGGTAATGGCATGCAGTCTAGATCTCCCAAACAATGGAGTAATGGGCAGTTCTCTTAATTTTCAATGTATATATGACAGTATCGGACATTGTTGTACTTCATTTAATTGTACTTACAAACACACACAAACTTGAAGATGCACTGACGTATGCCCGCAGGAAAACTCATCTCAGGGTTGTCTAATGTGACATATATGTACTTTGATAATAAAATTTACTTTGAACTTTGATATATCCAGTAAGAAACATCTACATGAAAGGCTGTCGTAGGAAAGCAGCACCCGTCATCAAGAGATCCACACCACCCAGGCCATGCTCTTTTCCTGCCACTGCCATCAGGTAGAAGGTGCAAGAGCCTCAGGACTCACACCTCCAGGTTCAGGAACAGTTACTACCCTTCAACCATTAGGCTCTTGTACCAAAGGGGAGAACTACACTCACTTGCCCATCCATTGAAATGTTTCCATAACCAATGATCTCTTTTTTTAAGGACTCTCTACCTTGTTATTTCATGTTCTCATTATCTATTGTTATTCACTTATATTTGCAATTGCAAAGTTTGATGTCTTCTGGTTGACCTTCTATTAATCCTGTTATAGTTACTAATCTATAGATTTACTGAGGAGGCCGACAGGAAAAGGAAGCTCAGGTTGTATGTGGTGGCATACGTATACTTTGAACTTTGACAGAAACTTTGAAGGAAGTCTCCTTAAGTCGTATCCATATTCATTCACCTTCCATATTACCTAAGCTGAATTTTCTTGATGCATGCAATTTTTGTTAAGGAGTAAAACTTTGGAAGAGTCACTTCATGACCTTTCTACTCACTGGTCAAGATTTCTTTGCGTACTTTGAACGTATCCACCAGTGGTGTGAGTATTCCTTCAATGGTGCCGAACATGCTGCCCAAGCCTAGGTTTACCAGCATTAGGAAGAACAACACTGACCAGAAAGGGGATGCTGGGAAATGAGTCATGGCCTCAGTGAAGGCAATAAAGGCTAAACCAGTACCTTGTACAGCCTGCAAAACACAGTGGAAGATTAAGTAAGACATTACACTTGCACACTATGACATTACAGCAGAACAGCAGCTTTATGCATAGGTCATATGAAGAGCATTTGATGACTCTGGGCCTGTATTCACTGGAATTCAGAAGAATGAGGGGTGACTTCATTGAAACCTATTGAATGTTGATAGGCCTCGATAGAGTGGATGTGGACAAGATGCTTCCTATGGTGGGAGGGTCCAGGACCAAAGCACACAGCCTCAGGATAGAAGGGCGTCTTTTACAAATGGAGATAAGGATGCATTTCTTTAGGCAGAATGGTGACTCTGTGGAACTCGTTGTCACATGTGCCTGTGGAAACCAAGTTATTGGGCATATTTAGGGAAGAGGTTGATAGATTCTTGATTGGTCAGGGCATGAAGGGATACGGGGAGGAGGCGTGAGATTGAGGCTGAGAGGGAAAATGGATCAGCCATGATGAAATGGTGGAGCAGACCCGATGGGCCAAATGGCCGATTTCAGCTCCTGTATCTTATGGCCTTTTGGTCTATATCATTTTCTTAGGGCATCAGAGATATAGGGGTAAATCTGATGCTTTGCTACCCACTAGCCTTGGATGGTTCCACAGATTATAATCCTGCAGCCCTCTAAAGACAAAGACAATTTGCTGCTCAGGCACCTGAATACTGAACAGCTAAACAGGTTCAAAGCTGTTCAGTCATTTCCACCTTTGTTGTCTGTTAGAGCATACTCTGGACTTAAGGTGTAGAGCAGTATATCAACTTCAGCAACCAAACTTTAGATGTGAATGTGGATTGTAGATTATATTTAAAATTCAGCTCTGGACAGTAGATTCCTAGAGCCAAGAATTGCAGTTAACAGGAAAACCAGACAATGCTGATTTAATATTCATTTTGGGAGTCTGGCGTGTGGGTGCAAGGAAGGAGGTGTGAAAGTTATATGTAATTCAAAGAAAGCATTGTAGATAAATAGTAAATATAGAAACGTCCTTTGATCTTTAGCATGTAATAAGTGTAATATCGGGTCGAACAGTCCTCTTCCTCTGAAAGGGCCTTAACTTGTTGCCTGCTATGTCTCATTTTGTTGACTAAAAGACTTCTTCATAACTATCAGCTGCATCTCT
This sequence comes from Mobula birostris, assembly GCF_030028105.1. NCBI lineage: Eukaryota > Metazoa > Chordata > Chondrichthyes > Myliobatiformes > Myliobatidae > Mobula > Mobula birostris. Next base: position 11,696,964 of record NC_092378.1, on the reverse strand, counting down.
CTGGTGATTTTGTTCACACTACAACGTCATCTATCACCAACAAACATTTACTTAACTTAGATACACATAATCCTGATATATAAGATTATGGTTATTTATTCTCATTAATATCTGAAATGCCTGCTTCGCTGCCATTGCTACTGTGAGATCGAGAATCTCCAGAGGGGAAGGACCCAAATCCTTGGCTTTGCCTATTGCCAGGGCTGGGGTCAAAGCCCTCGGCAGAAACAGTGCTCGGTGCTTGGTGTCGGAGGGCTGGTCGGAGGCTCGAAGTTTTCCGACGGACTCCAGTCAGTTGTGGTCGGGTACTTCGAGGGTGCTGCATCGGCAAGTTTGAGGTTCATGGCAGGAAGAGGGTTTCTCTTCCTTCTACCGTCTGCGTGAGATGATGGGACTTTCGAGAGACTTTGAGACTTTTTTTTACTGTGCCCATGGTCTGTTCTTTATCAAATTACGGTATTGCTTTGCACTGTTGTAACTATATGTCACAATTATGTGGTTTTTGTCAGTTTTTTTTAGTCTTGGATTGTCTTGTGTTTCTGTGATATCATTCTGGAGGAACACTGTATCATTTCTTAATGCATGCATTACTAAATGAAAATAAAAGAGGACTGCGTGTCCTCATAATCTAATCTAATCATCTAATAGCTCATCATTGTGCCATTATTTCTGCCTGTCTACTTGGTGCAGATGTTCACTGACATCAAATTAAGTGGATGAAGACCCTTTCTCAAGTTCATCTCTACCCAGATAATGTGATCGTCCCCACCCAAACAAAAAGCTGGAACAACTGCAGCACTCTGACCCTACTCAGTTTAATTATTAACTGACCTGGTTAAGTTCATCCTCCAGTTGACATGAATCCAAACCTAACTTCTGAAAGTCTTCTTCTTTCACTTCCTTGATGATGTTGTACATCTGATGGTAATCGGTGGCTGAAACATCGGACAGATTAACGTGGTGAGGGATGAGATCATGACTGATAACTCCTGCCTTCAGCATTTCCAGGATCTTGTCTGTATTTCTGCAACGTAACCAACAGGACTTCATCAAATTGAGGAAGAGCGCTCATACTTGGGCAAAAACATGCTCATCGTCATTCAACAGCACCCACCTAGCAACACACTTCTCATTTATTATATTTGCCTTGAAGCCCAAGACAGCAAACACCACAAGCGTTGCTAAGATAGATGTGAAGAAATTGATCAAGGACACGAGGACTGCATCAAAATGGCAGTTGTTGTTACGTTTGTTGTAGCTGGAGAAAGCAATCACACCTCCAAATCCCAGGCCAAGAGCAAAGAACACTTGTGTTGCAGCTCCTCTCCAGACCTGAGGATCCAACATGATCTCCAGCTGTGACGAAGAAAACAACGTGTGAGTAATCCACAGTTCAACTTCAGTCATCACTGCAAAAGGAACCCAATCAAAATGCCGGAATCTAAATTGATAAAATTGAAGAAATAAATCAAATATTAAATGAAGATCATCTGGAAACACTTTAAAAATACGCAGTGGATCTCTCCTGATATTTGTATTGGATCGAGTTTCCTCACCTTTTGGATTTAGTGATCTACAGCAAGATAACAGGCCTTTCTGGCCCAACAAGCCCATGCCACCCAATTCCACCCGTGTGTCCTGTACATCTGTGGAATGTGGGAGGAAACCAGAGCATTCGGAGAAAACCCACATGGTTACGGGAAGAATGTACAAACTCATTAACAACAGCAGAGTGGAAAAAGACTTTTGCTACTGGACACTGCGGAGATTTCAATCCAATTGCTGATAACACAGAAGTTTGTTCAGAATGCCTTCTTCCACTGACTAAACTTAGTAGCTTTCTATCAGCAGGTGTTCCCAACCTAGGACCCAGGGACCCCTCAGTTCATAGCAGGGGTCCATGGCATAAAAAAGGTTGGAAACCCCCCACACTAAAGCAATAATAGGAATAATTTCTGTGAGTTCCTGCAGGCTTTTTGCATTCGATGGGAGTCATGTTTATATTATTGTGCATGAGTTGTGTGACCTCTGTAAAAGTAGAGAAGGGAAAATGGTTCTCCTTGTAAACCAGGTTGGAAGAGCGAGGTACCCAACAAAGTTCCCTCTAATTTGAAATTACCAGTGTGTGCAAAAATCTTACGCTGTGCAAATTTTTACCCCGTGACAACAACATGTGCACACTGAATCTTTAAGTGGAAGTAAACCTGAAGGATATTAAGCTGCCAAATCCAGTCTGATGTACATTGTTTAAAAGAAATAAAACTACATGAGAAACCAGAAAAGATAACGTGATTGTATATAATCATGAAATATACTTAACATGCCAATGAGGTAGAGGGTGACAAAAGTTTAAATTCCTCAGTGCGCTAGGACACGCACATGCACACGCCTCAGAGGGAACATTGGTACCCAACATAGCTCTGATCCTGACGGCCAACTTAGTAAGTGGCTACGTTAAACTGTGCATAGGCTTGGCGCTTGCAAACACTAGGAGTCACCATGTGACGAAGTCACAGGAAAGCACAGCATGTAATCAGGCCTTTCAGCCTATCTAGTCCATGCTGAACCATTTAAAGTGCCTACTCCCATTGATCTGCACCGGGGCCATAGCCCTCCATACCCCTAACATCCATGCACCTATCCAAACTTAAGTGTTGAGATTGAACTTGCGTGTACCACTTGTGCTGACAGCTTGTTCCGCACTGTCTTGACCCTCTGAGTGAAGAAGCTTCCCCTTAAACGTTTCACCTTTCACTCTTAATCATGACCTTTGGTTGTAGTTCCATCCAACCTTAGTTGAAAAAGCCTGCTTGCATTTACCCTATCTATACCCCTCAATTTTGTATACCACGATTAAATCTCCTCTCAATCTTCTATGTTCCAAGACATAAAGTCCTAACCTATTCAATCTTTCCTCACAACTCAGGTCCTCCAGACCCAGCAACATCCTTGTAAATTTTCACTGTACTCTTTCAAACTTATTTGCATCTTTCCTGTAGATGGATGACCAAAACTGCACACATACTCCAAACAGGGTCTCACCGTTATCTTGTGTGACTTCAACATAACATCCCACGTGCTGAAGTTCTGCTTGTATTACGAAGGCTTGGCCTGGTCCAATTGTCATACAATGTTCCATTCGCTTAGGCCTCACTACACTACCCATCCTTCATTAAAAAAAGTTACTGCACAAAAACACCTTTGTTAACAGATCTATCAGCCAGGGTCCTGTAGAAAAGGGGCATAATTGCTCCTGCGGGGTAGTTTCCTGAGCAAAGTGCTCAAGCCATAATGCCTAATCACTGAAATCTCACAAACAAGCTGGCGTGAGAGGGGCCTTTGCCATCAGTTCCTCTGTGGATAGCTGTACACTGCCCCTCATACAGCAGCCGTGTGGAGGAGACCACACCCATCCTGGTTATGGGCTGTTTGTCCCAGCCCCATCAGGGAAGAGCCTACATAGCATCCAATCGGCTTAAAACACTTACTTACCCCAAGCCGTCAGACTGATCAACACCTCCACCTACTGACCCACGCCATCACTCCTCACCACTAAAATCATCCATAATCAGCCACTCCTATCCACAGCCCAGCAGCATCCTCCATTCCCCCCCCCCCCCCCCCGGCACTTTATGCTTACACTTCACACCTACACACTACTGTAACGTCACAGTGAGCACGGCGCTATTACAGCTCCGGGCGCCAGAGTTCAGAGTTCAATCCCAGTGTCACCTGTAAGGAGTCCGAATGTCCTCCCTGTGGAATGTGTGTATTTTCTCCGGCTGCTCCCGTTTCCTCCCACAGTCCAGTAAGTTGGTCTTTGCAAACTGCCCCATGATTAGACTAGGATTAAGTCGGGAGGTTGCTGGGCAGTGCAGCTCGTAGAGCCAGAAAGGTCGATTCTACACTGTATCTCAACAAACAAATAAATAATACCAACACTGACACAGTCACCATCTTTTCATTTGCTCTGCTGCCACCTTGAAGAGTTTCTTTTGTCAAAAGTCACTGTGTCACTTCCTCATTTCCTGTCAACCACCTTATGTACAGGTTCACCTGCACCTAGTGTCCCGCTATTTACTGTTCATTCAGTCACTCTATGTGTACTGTATAAGCTAATCTTACGCATATACAGCTACACTCAGTTACTTGTATGTTATGTTTTACAGGATTGCTTTTACATTTATATTTATTGTGTTTTTTTAATGCAGCATCGGATCCAGAGTGACAAAAACTTTGTTCTTCTTTTCCCTCGGGTACTGAAGAATGACAATAAACAATCTTGTACAATTGTTCATCTCCTTCTGGCAAGAAGACCTGGAAAGGGATGCAGTGGATCTTAACGAGATTCACCCAGGCCAGAGGTAGACTGTTCCTAGGGACACAAATTTGTTGATCTTCCAGTGCAAGGAGATATCTGACTGGCTCAGTCTAGGGTCCATGAATAACTGTTGTGGGATACAGAGAAGCGCAGTGAGGCCACTGCAAAGGTTTCTTGGGGGAGGACTACAGCTTAGGGTCTTGCCACTACGGGACACTGAGGTGTTGTACCCTATATAACAGCATCACAAATGCTTCACTGATGAGATGCTTAAAGAAGAAATGATTCCGGGGTTGAAAAGTTTGTCATATGAAGAGCATTTGAAGATTCAGGGCCTGTACTCACGGACCTCAATGAAACCTATCAAGTATTAAAAGGCCTCAATAGAGTGGATGTGGAGAATGTTTCTTATGGTGGGAGAGTCTAAGGTCAGAGGATACAGCCTCAAAGTAGAGGCACGTCCTTTCAGACAGAGATGAGGAATTTCTTTAGCCTGAGAGGGTAGAATTTATTGTCACAGGTGACTGTGGAGACAAGTCATTGGGTATATTTAATGTAGATGTTGATAGATTCTTCATTAGTCAGGGCATGAAGGGATATGGGGAGAAGGCAGGAGATTGGGACTGGGAGGAAAAATGGATCAGTTATGATAAAATCACCTAATTCTACTCCTATATCTAATGGTCTTATGATCTTATTTATGGCATTTGTACATTGTCAGAGAATGCTTTGAATTGCTTGATAAAATGAACTTAGATGACGTCCTAATTAGATTTAATCTACATAATAAAGTATATTTACAGATGAATAGAACATGCTGGGAATTGTATACACCATTGTGTCTGACCACTTAGTGTTCTCCAAATTCCAGAACCCCCTTGAGAGATGTGTACCATACAAAACACTGGTGGGGAGTCCCTACCAAAAAGCTGGTCTCAAAATTTCTATGTATTAAAAGTAGATATCACCATCATTATGTGCCGTGCCGTACGACATGGGTGCTCATGGTCTTTGACCATGATTATTTTTGACAAATTTTTCCACAGAAGTGCTTTGCTATTGTCTTCTTTTGGGTAGTGTCTTTACTAGAGAGGTGACCCAGCCATTATCAATACTCTGCAGAGACTGTCTGTCTGACATCAATGATTGCATAAGACCATAAGACATAAGAGCAGAATTAGGCCATCTGGCCCATCGGGTCTTCTCTCCCATTCAATCATGACTGATCCTTTTTTCTTCTCCTCCTCAACCCCAGTACCTGGACTTGAACCCATAACCTTTGATGCCATGTTCAATCAAGAACCTATCAATCTCTGCCTTAAATACACCAACTACCTGGCCTCCACAGCTGCATGTGGCAACAAATCCCATAAATTCACCACCCTTCGGCTAAAGAAATTTCTCCACATCTCTGTCTTGAAAGGGTGCCCCCCCTGTCCTAAGGTTATGCCCTTCTGTCCTCAACTATCCCACTGTGGGAAACATCCTTTCCACATTTACTCTATCTAGGCCTTTCAACGTTTGAAAGGTTCAATGAGATCCCCCCCACCACCCCATTGTTCTGAACTCCAGCGAGTGCAAACCCAGAACCGTCAAATGTTCCACGTATGATAACCCTTTCATTCCTGGAATCTTGCTTGTGAACCTCCTCTCTACCCTCTCCACCCTCTCCAATACCAGCACATCTTTTCTAAGATGAGGGGCCCAAAACTGCTCAAAATACTCAAGGTGAGGCCTCACCAGTGCCTTATAAAGCCTCAGCATGACATCCTTGCTCTTGTATTCTAAACCTCTTGAAATGAGTGCTAACATGGCATTTGCCTTCCTCACCACTTCCTCAACGTGCAAGTTAACCTTTAGGACGTTCTGCTCAAGGACTCCCAAGTTCCCTTGCATCTCAGATTTTTGGACTTTCGATTTTGGATTTTAGAAAATAGTCCGCACATTTATTTCTACTACCAAAGTGCATGACCATGCATTTTTCAACATTGTATTTCATTTGCTACCTTCTTGCCCATTTTCCTAAGCTGCCTAAGTCCTTCTGCATCCTACCTATTTCCTCAACACTACCTGCCCCTCCACCAATCTTCATATCATCTGCAAACTTGGCAACAAAGCCAACTGTTCCACTAAATCATTGGCATACAGCATAAGAAGAAACGGTCCCAACACTGACCCCAGTGGAACACCAGTAGTCACAAGCAGCCAACCAGAAAAGGATCCTTTTATTCCCACTCGCTGCCTCCTACCAATCAGCCAATGCTCTAACCATGTAAGTAAGTTTCCTGTAATACCATGGGCTCTTAACTTGGTAAGCAGCCTCATGTGTGGCACCTTGTCAAAGGCCTTCTGAAAGTCCAAATATACAACATCCACTGCATCCCCTTTATCTATCCTGCTTGCAGTCTCCTCAAAGAATTCCAACAGGCTTGTTGGGCAGGATTTTCCCTGAAGGAAACTATGCTGCCTTTGTACTATCTTGTCCTGTGTCACCAAGTACTCCATCACCTCATCCTTAACAATTGACTCAAACATCTTCCCAACCACTGAGGTCAGGCTAACTGGTCTATAATTTCCTTTCACTGCATTCCTCAAAGAGTTGTGATATGCACCACCTGCTCATACAACCATCCATCACCTGCTTCCGTGGCTTCACGTGACCCTGATCGACGTGCTGGGGAGGGCGGTTTAAGCACCTTGCCCAGGGGTGACCCGCAGAATAGCAGAGGGAAGGAGCACCATTGGTGGAGATGTATCTCCATATCTCCACCCTGCCACCCAAGCAGACGTACTGTTTCTTTATTTGCTACTTAAAATGGGATCATACTACTTATGACCATAAACATTTGAATGTTCAATCTGTCATTACCAGCTTTGCCAGTAACTACCAATTTTTATAATTTTTATAAAATGAAATATTTAATCTTGAAAAAAATTAATGTTACAATTGTTAAACAGCAATCTTAAAAATGAAGATATTCTGATTTTTCAAAATAGACGGTCTTTAACTGCAGTACATTTAATTATAATGGGCTTATGACAACTTCATACCTACAAATAATTAGCGTACAATAGATAATTCTCATGTGGAAATGCGTTTAGATAATTGAAAGTTAGAAATAGGGCACTTGGATCCACTGATGTGGTGTACAAATCTCCTCCTACCCTTCTTCATCTACATTCATCAGCATTCCCTTTCCTTCTTTTCTCCCTTCTGTATTTATCCATTTTTCCTTCTACACACTTCAGTTACCAAGTTTGAATCATTCTAATCATTGCCTGGCTAAAGATATTTCTCTTAAATTATGTCCAGAACTTACTAATAGCTAACAGTTCTATATCCCTTTTAATTATGAAATTATTTGCTCTCCCCCCCCATGCTACCAAGACTTGTGCAATACTGCCTGTTCTACTGGTCTGGGGGTATATGGGGTATCCAGAGAGGATTAGCACCTCTGGTGAAGGGGCTTGCTGGGACAAGTCTGGGGCAGCTCACTCACCTTTGGTCCCCACTGGACACTCAGCTCTCACCTGTGGCTCCAAGTTGCTGCTTGCATGTGACAGTGGCCACACTCTGGTACACCACCTCGACAGGTGGGCTGAACCAGGTGAGGATAGCTGGCGGCCTCATACCCCGGTGAGATAGGGACATGCCTGACCCCGCAGGTGAAGTCAGCTCCAGTGGACTGGGCGGATGAGATCCAACGGCCAGGAAGGTGGTACTGCCACACTCCATGGAGAGAAAAGGGCACGACAAGGCACAGAAGGTGTCATGGTCATCCACTGCAACCAGCGAAGACCCTAGTTTGTGACTCTTGTCTGTACCACTGGACCTGGACTTCTGAGGTCAAGAGAGTTGAAATATCCTAGTGCAATAGCATTTCCACTTTAAAAACTTTCCGTGTGGGTATCCTGTCATCATTGAATACAATGGACAACCACAACTGGTCTACGTTTTTAACCCTCTCGGGCATATAAACCAGCACCTGATATGTTATACATGCAATCGTCTTTATATGACGACATATGATTCTACTGACTGATCATAAAGTATTTGGAGTGTGTACATTTCCAATTAAAATGAGACTTGCTTGCAATTTTTTTGCTTGTATTAGACATTCAGCTTAAAGGAATAAAAAACAGTTTGTTTGCATCGTGTGACCTTCCTTGAAGTAACAGGATCAGCATTGTCAGTTATTACCATATCCACACCACTAGGTGGCGAGAAATAGAATAATTGGAAGTGTTGAATTGAAAACCTACCACTAGGTGGCATCATTAACCATAAAGCAGATTGTTCAGAGTCTATTAGAAACGTAGTCTAAAAATCAGCTTTTTTTTTAAACTTATTCCATTCGGTTTCAAAAAACTGTGCCTCCCCATGCAGGCTGCATGTTAATAGTACGATGCCTCAGAACATACCTTCGGGGTAAACATGTAACGGATGCCATCAAAAGAACCCTTCAGAAGAAGGCCTCGAACCAGGAAGCAGATAAGTACAACGTAGGGAAATAGAGAGCTAAAATACATCACCTGCAAAAAAATGCATGAAGAGACGTTAGTCCACAGCAACACACAAAGACATGAAGACTAATGGCTTGGTAAGTATAATGTAACTAAGTCTGCTTGACTTTGCTATACGGAGCAATACACATGAATCCTGCTGGGCTTTATTCTGTATAGTGGACTTACAGATGAAGAGTAAAAAATAACCATCTTTGAAATGATGACTTCTGGTCCAGTACAACAGACAATATATACCTGTGAATGGATGCTGCGAAAACTCAAGATCACAAGGGCACGGCTAATGTTAGGGGGACATACGTAGAACACAGAACAGAAAACACTACATCACAGTGCAGGTCCTTTGGCCCATGATGTCCTGCCAGCGTTCTAACCTACTCCAAGATCAATCTAACCCTTCCCTCTCACATAGGTCTCCATCTTTCTTTCATCTATGTGCCTACCCAAGAGCCTCTTAGATCTCCCTAAGTTATTTGTGTCTATCCCCAATCCCAGCACTTACCACTCTGTACAAAAAATCTGCCTTTGACATCCCCCTATGCTTTCCTCCAATCACCTTAACATTATGTCCCCTCATGCTAGCTATTACTGCCCTGAGGAAATGAAGCTGGCTCTCCAGTCTAGCCATGCTGGTCTTATACACCTCTATCAATTCAACTCTCATCCTCCTCTGCTCCAAAGAGAATAGCCTTAGCTCACTCAACCTTTCTTCATGGGACATGCTCTCTCAACTACACAGCATCCTGGTAAATCTCCTCTGCACCCCCTCTCAACCTTCCACATCTTTCCTATAATGGGCAACCAGAACTGAACATAATGTTCCAAGTGTGGACTAACTAGCATTATAAAGAGCTGCAACATTGCCTCACAACTCCTGAATTCAATCCCCCTGTTTAATAAACGCTAAAACACCATACACTTCCTTAACCACCCAATCAATGTGCACAGCAACATTGAGGAATCTATGGACATGGACCCTAAGAAATCTCTGTCCTCCATAATGCTGATAATCTTGCAATTAACCTTGTATTCTGCCTTCAGGTTCAACCTTCCAAAGTGAATCACTTCACAGTTTACCTGATTGAAGTCCATCTGCCACTTCTCAGCCCTGCTCTGCATCATACCAATGTCCCATTGTAACCTTCGACACTACATACATCACCAACTATCATGTCATCTGCAAACTTACTGATTCAACCTTCCACTTCATCATAAGACCATAAGACAAAGGAGCAGAAGTAGGCCATTCAGCCCATCGAGTCTGCTCAGCCATTTTATCATGAGCTGATCCATTTTATCCTATTTAGTCCCATTGCCCCGCCTTCTCACCATAACCTTTGATGTCCTGGCTACTCAGATACCTATCAATCTCTGCCTTAAATACACCCAATGACTTGGCCTCCACTGTTGCCCGTGGCAACAAATTCCATAGATTCACCACCCTCTGACTAAAAAAATTTTTTCGCATTTCTGTTCTGAAAGGGCACCCTTCAATCCTGAAGTCATGCCCTCTCGTACTAGACTCCCCCATCATGGGAAACAAACAATCATCTAAGTCATTTATAAAAACCACAAAGGGCAGGAGTTCCAGAAAAGATCCCTGTGGAACTCCAGTAGTCACAGACCTTCAGGCAGAATATACTCCATCGACTGTAATTCTTTAAAAGTAAAAATCTACAAATATTGGAAATCTGAAATCAAAACAGAAAATGCTTGAGAAACTCAGAAGGTCAGACAGCATCTGTGGAGAAAGTCATGGGGCAATGCTTCAAATCTGTAACTCTTAATTAGTGAAGTTAGGGGAGACATGTCTTGACTGTAAACAGAAGGTAACGAGAACAGAAGAGATCACAAATACTTGATCTTATCATCCAACCCCAAATGTTGCTTTTGAACTCTTTTGAAATAAAAAAGGACAAATAACCATAATTAGTTCCTTGGATACAGAACATTTGAGCTAGTTCAACATTAGCCATGCCCTTGTGATTACTGAAATAAGATTATTTCAGTAGTCTTACTAAATGGAAAAATTTGGATTGTTGACATGACATCAGCTCACTGACTATTGAGTGCATGATGTTCTTTTTCCAAGATGCACGGATATATTGAATAAATTCAGTGGGGCTGGATTAATATTATTAATATTACAGGTATTACACTCTGATCTTCAATCCCAAACTAAAATAGGGTGCACTTTGGGTAGCAACAGGAGCAATCGCACCGCTTAAATGCGCCAGCACAAGTACCAGTCTGAAGAAGTACTGGAATTTGTTTGGTGTTCAGTATAGCAATTTTATCAATATCATCAAAACTGATGCCATTGATGCTACTGGACTATTACATGGCCTTTGCAAAACAGAACTTCCCATTCTCTGATGCTATCAAGGATGATCACACAGAAATGTATTATCAGTGCCAGACATGTAATACGGTAGAAAGGAAATGTATAATCCTCCTGCAGTTTGATTCAATTAACATCAGTGTAAATAAGGCACATACTCCTTCACTATGTACCTTGGGGCAGCAAGGATCAATGTTCAAAGTTCAAAGTAAATTTATTAGCAAAATACATACATGTCACCATATACAACCCTGAGATTCAGTTTCTTGCGGGCATACTCAGTAAATCCAATAACCATAATGGAATCAATGGGAGGCCACACCCAACAGCATGGGCAAACAATCAACGTGCAAAAGACAACAAACTGTGCAAATATAAAAGAAAGAACTAACAACAATGATAAATAAATAAGCAATAAATATCAAGAACATGAGATGAAGAGTCCTTGAAAGTGAGTTCATAGGTTGTTTGAACAGTTCAGTGATGAGGCATGGCGGTTAGTGTAACGCTACTACAGCGCTGGCAACCTGGGTACGATTCTACCGCTGTCCGTACGGTCTCCCCTCCCCATGACCACGTGGGTTTTCTCCCAGTGCTCTGGTTTCCTCCCACATCCTGTAGTGGTACAGGTTAGGATTAGTAAGTTGTGGCCACACAATGAAGAATGGCGACACCTACTGGCTGCCCCCAGCACATCCGCAGACTTGGACTGTGTTGACCAACAACCCTTTCTCACTGTATGTTCCCATGTACATGTGATAATCCTGCCATGCCACTGCCTGTGGAATATACATCTGGAAACATAGAACAATCATCATTATGTGCCGTGTCCTATGACATGGGTAACCATACTCTTGACCATGATGATACTTGGCAAATTTTTCTACAGAAGATGTTTGCCATTGCCTCCTTCTGGGCAGTGTCTTTACAAGGCGGGTGACCCCAGCCATTATCAATACTCTTCAGAGATTGTCTGCCTGATGTCAGTGGTCACATAACCAGGACATGTGATATGCACCAGCTGCTTATGTGACAATCCACCAGCTGCCCACATGGCTTCACCTGACTCCTATCAGGTGGCTAAGCAGGTGCTACATCTTGCCCAAGGGTGATTTGCAGGCTGGTGGAGGGAAGCAGCACCTTATACCTCCTTTGGTAGAGATGCATCTTCACCTTGCCACCCTAAGAAACAATGGGTTATTTAAAGAATGTGAAACTAGCCTACAATTGATTGAAGATTGCTTTAAATTGGTTAAGGTTCTTTCTGCTGCAAGAGATTGGCTTTCTGTACATGTGGGTTTTGCAGATCTGGGCAACTTCTTCAAGTTCGTCTAGGCAACAGTTCAATTTCTCTGGCAGGTGTATGGGGTTGAGTGTGATCCGGACCTCTAGAGTGTGAATGGCCTAACTCTGCTTCTATGTCTTATGGAACCAGAAGCAAGGGTTGAGCCGGTTCTACCCTCCGTGATGTTTGCTCAGCTCTGCACTGAACTGAGGGCGTGGCCTACTCCAGCTGAAGTGATGCCTGGTTTCATGTCTGTGCTCTCACTTTTGTTCTGAATGCTATTTGCTTGCTTTTAATGTTTGCACCATTTGTTTATTTTCTCTCTGCACACTGGGTGTTTGACTGTCTTTTTTCAGTGTCTTTGTTTTGTGGCTGCCTGTAAGGAGACGAATCTTAAGGTTATATAATGTATGCACACTTAAATACTAAATGTACTTTGAACTTTAAAGTTCCATTTTGCTTGTCTTGTTCTGTGAAGACTATGGGCATGCTAGGTTGGCACCGGAAGGTGTGGTGCAGTTGCGGGCTGCCCCCAGCACATCCTTAGGTTTTGTTCGCTGTTTTTTAAAAAAAAATTTAATTCAATTTTCAAATTTGATTACATAGAATAATATCTACCCTCCCCCCCCTCCCCTTTGCCCTTCTCCCGGTAACATACCCCTATCTAAAAAAACAAGGAAAAAAATGAAAGAAAGAAAGAAAGAAGGGAGGGAGGAAGGGAGGAAGGGAGGAAGGGAGGAAGGGAGGAAGGGAGGAAGGGAGGAAGGGAGGAAGGGAGGAAGGGAGGAAGGAAGGAAGGAAGGAAGGAAGGAAGGAAGGAAGGAAGGAAGGAAGGTCTCCACATGCTCCATGGGATTCAAAATAAATTTAATATATGTATTTGTTTCTTTCCCCAAAGAACCAACATCTTTGTCATCGGGTTCCGTTCACTGTTAATACAAACAATGCATTTTACTCTATATTTCAATGTACACGTTTCCCAAGAGGACCACAACCTCGTCGTTGGGTTTGGAGGCTTGCGTGCCTCAATGACCCGGAGAGCTATGTTGGCTGGAGTCAGGGCTTTGTGCTTTGGCTCTCGGTAAGGTCCACTATGCCAAACAGGTCAAAAGGTAGAGGCCAGACTAAGAGTGGCACACCGATCCTCCAGGTTTAGGGGTTCAGCTCAGGGCTAACATCCCTGACTGGTCAAAGAAGACTGTTGCAGAAACAGTAACAAAGAACCCTTCTACATCTGAGTGCGACGGTATTCCCGAGCGTCCACCCAGAACTTACATGACTGACAGTTGTGAAAACCGAGCAGAAGCTACTCACAAGGTGAAGGAAGCCCTGAACACTGCCAAAGATGGAGGATCTTTACTGCTGCCCCAAACACCAGCGGCATAACGGGCAAACAATAAGTCAAAGTACACGTGATAAATAAACGATTGTGAATTTTAACATGTATACGGAATGAAATTGTCAACTGCTGTGCAAGGTTTGGGAGTAGGTGGAGCCAAGGCAGCGGATAGAACACATCATTAAACAAAATTATTGTCTTTAGAAATTATTAATCGAGAAGTGCCCACTTAATTATCCGACTCCTCTGTGTAGATGAACAGCTCACGTTGAAGGATTAAGTGAGCATCATTTGTGTGGCTCATGTGCACTGGCCAGATGGCACATCATTAAAATTCTGATTTCTGAGCAGCCAGTGATCACACAACAATGCTTCCGAGCCAACCTCATTTACATCTCGCCTGCTTCACTGTGGGTGCTTTCACAGATGGATGGCCGAGGAACTTTCTTGCTACTAATGGCAACAAATGGCAACAATCAGGATTTGTGTTTCCAAGGGGTAAAATGCTGGCAGTATTAGAACCTAACTCCCAAGAGCAAAACAAAATGGGAACTCCAATGTGAATAAATATTTAGCCTTTGCCAAAAATTTATATGATTGAAATTAATATATAGGTATAAAAAATATGCATTTTTGTCAAAAAAATACATCATTGTTTAAATAATATTTGTTAAAAATTTAGGGGGAACACGAGGGTAAACTTCTTCACTCAAAGGGCTGTGAGAGTTTCAAACAAGCTGCCAAATGGTGGATGCCAGCTTGATTTCCATGTTTAAGAGAAGTTTGGATAGGTACATGAATGGTAGGTGTATAGAAGACAGACCAATAGGAGTAGGTAGTTTAAGTGTTTCTGCACAGACTAGATGGGCTGAAGGGCCCGTTTCTGTGCTGTACTTTTTTTATGACTCTCTATAAGCAGTTTGGACCAGGCAGCTGGCGTAGTGGCATCAACACCAGACTTCGGGACGAAAGGTCCTGAGTTCGAATCCAGCCAGCTGGCTCCCCTGCACGCTTTCCATCTGTGCTGGTTTACGAGCTGGTGAAACTCACCCGGCAGAAGGCAATGGCAAACCACTGCTGTAACTTGCCTCGTATGTGATTCCCCACTACGTCAGAGAGGCACGCCTCTCTGACGTAGTGGGGAATCGACGCTAACGGAGGCAATTAGCATGCGAAGTGGTTTTTCTAGCAGTTAATGCTCTTTCCTCCAAAATGACAGGCAAAGAACCAATGTGTTCTTTATCAATAATGGGAAACGTGATTTTGAAACTGTAGATTTTAAAGACAATTAATACAAATATTATTTTTCCCCAAAAGGCAGCTTTCTCAAGGTAGCAAATTGCCACTGCTAAAGATCCAGATAATGATCATCTACATTTCTGCTAAATCTATCATTACCAATCCCAGAAATATCTGCTGAGCTCTCGATCTGTCTCTTTATTCTTCCTGGTAATACACCTTTAGGAATTATGCTAGAAAATCCTTGCTCAGACCACATACTTATTCTGATATATCTCATGCATTGAATATTCAGGTTATCACCTATGACTGTTACGTTTCTCAGCCAAGTTGTCTCTTCCTATTAGGAACCTGTCTACTGGTAGTCATTCATCAAGTTGTACAAGACTACCCTTCCTAATTTCACATTTTCTAGCCAATCACATCTGTGGGGGAAAATATATTTGAAGTATTAGGTGCTCTTCCACACCCTTGTGCCTCAGCCAAATAGGAAATGAAATATCAATCAATAAAACCAGACTCCTTTCCATTGATTCTGTCTACACTTCTCGCTGCCTCAGAAAAATAACCAGCATAACCAAGAATCCCTCCCACTTAAGACATTCTCTCTTTTTACCCCTTACAACAGGCAGAAGAGATGCACAGTCAGTTCGAAAACATGCACCACTAGGCCTAAGGACTGTTTCAGTCCTGTTGTAAGGCCCTTGAATGGACCTTTTGCATATTAGAGATGAACACTTGATCTCATAGTCTACCTCAGCATGACCCTTGCACCTTATTCTCTATCTGCACAACAATCCCTCTGTCACTGTAACTCTATATTCTGTATTCTGTTATTACCTTTCCCTTGTAATAGCTGAATGCAGCTACATTTTGAAATGATTTGTATGGATGGCACAAAAAGCTGAGATTTTTCACTGTATCTTGGCATATGTGACAATAATAAGTCAATTCAATTCACCTAAAATCTCAGCTCCCATTGTCCTTATCCGCACCTCCCCCTTCCTCCATCTCCCCCTCCAATTTTTACCAATGTCTATAGAATATGGCAATTGTCCCGTATCGGACCGCAAAGCACTCCAGCGGGTGTGAAAACTGCCCAGTGGATTATCGGCACCCAACTGCCCACTATTGAGAACATCTACCATAAACGCTACCTGGGCAGGGCGAAAAGCATTATCAAGGATGCATCTCACCCTAACCATGGACTTTTTACTCTCCTCCCATCCGGTAGGCGCTACAGGAGCCTCCGCTCCCACACCAGCAGGCACAGAAAGAGCTTCTTCCCTGAGGCTGTGACCCTGCTGAACCTCACATCACAGCACTAAGCAGTATTGCATCCGTGTTGTACTGTCTCAGTACTTTTATATTTGTGTGCTGTAGCACTTACTTTTTATTTGCAGTTATTTTGTAAATAACACTATTCTTTGCATTTCTGGTCAGATGCTAACTGCATTTCATTGGCTTTGCATCTGTACTTGGCACAATGACAATAAAGTTGAATCTAATCTAAGAAAGCATTCTCTGTTGCTGTATAGTGACTTGGTAGAGCAACTCTTCTGCATGTGACCTCAAAAAAACAGCAGAGTTGTGGACTGCAGATCACAGGAACGAACCTCCGCCTGTGGACTCTGTACTTCTTTCTGCCTCAGTAAAGCAGCCAGCATAATCAACGGTCCCACCCTTCCCGGACATTCCCTCGTTTCTCCTCTCCCATTCAGCAGAAGATATTCCTCTAGGTACTGTACCTGGCGAAGGTTCCTCTGGGTGCTCTTGTTTCCTCCCACAATCCAGAACATACCGGTTGGTAGATTAATTAGTCATTGTAAATTGTCCTGTGTTTAGGCTAGGGTTAAATCGGGGATTGCTGGGTGGCAAGTTCAAAGGGCCAGAACAGCCTATTCCACACTATGTCTCAATAAATAAGTAAAAATATAAAGTAAGATACAAAAGCTGAAAGGCATGTATTACCGGGCTCGGGGTGGTCTTGTTGAGCCTGGTGGTACACGCCTACAAGTTTTGTATCCCACTGTTTTCAGTCTCCTGAGTGGATCTCTTGTATGATAAGATGAGCTCTTGGCCTCACAACCTACCTCGCTACGATCTTCTACTTTTATCGTTTACCTGCACTGCAATTTTTTGGTAGCTTTTACATTTTATCCTATATTGTTATTGCTTCATCTTATTCTAGCTCAGTTGGCACGTGGCCAAGTGGTTAAGGCGTTCGCCTAGTGATCTAAAGGTCGCTAGTTCGAGCCTTGGCTGAGGCACTTAATCACACAGTGCTCTACGATGACACCGGTGCCAAGCTGTACGAGTCCTAATGCCCTTCCCTTGGACAACATCGGTGGCGTGGAGAGGGGAGACTTGCAGCATGGGCAACTGCCGGTCTTCCATACAACCTTGCCCAGGCCTGCGCCCTGGAAACCTTCCAAGGTGCAAATCCATGGTCTCACAAGACTAACGGATGCCTATTATTCTAGCTCAATGCACTGTGTAATGATTTGATCTGTAAAAAACAGAATGCAAGACAAGCTTTTCACTGTATCTTAGTATATGTGACAGTAATAAACTAAACCAATATCAATCCCTTTATGATTTCCAGAACTTCAAGTACAGTTCTTTTCTCTGCCATACCTGACTAAACCAACTGAGGGTAGCAGGTGGTAGCCTATCCTAGCATGTAAAGTCAGCTCTGGCAGACGGGGCAGATGAGATTAGTAGAAAGATCCAACAGTCAGGAAGGTAGTTCTGCAAGCCTAGGTGAAGAGTGAAGGGCCTGACGAGGCATAGAACAAGTCATGGCCATCCACTGCCACCTCAGTTGTGTTGGTACCATTGGATATGGACCCAGTGCAAAAGCTTTTCCTCTTTAGAAACTCTGCCGCACTGGTTTCAAACAGTCATCATTGGATATGACAGACAACCAATTACTATCTCTAATGTTCAAAATTCAGAGACACCAGTATCAACAGACTAAATTAATGCTGGTGGAAAATACCATCTGTATGTGCTACTTCAAGCAGTCTTGTGCAAAAGTCTTAGGCACATATACAGTTATTTTCCAGGGTGCCTAAATTTTTTGCACAATACTGTAGTAACTTTACAATTTTGCACTGTACTGCTGCTACAAAAAAAAACAAATTCACGACATATGTGAGTGATGATAAACCTGATTCTGATATTGGTCTCTATTCGTGGACTATGAGTGGGAAGGGGGCAGGGAGAAGGAAATTGTGGTTAGGAAAAGGGGAAGTGAAAGGGGAGGGAGCAAGAAGCACCAGAGACATTCTGTAATGGTCAATAAACTGATTGCTTGCAATCAAATGACCTTGCCTGGTGTCTCAGGGCTGGGTGTGTCTGCACCTGCACCCCCCCCCCAGACCCTCCTTCTCTGCCACCTGTCCAGCACCCCTCCCATGGCGCACCACCCTCACTATTTCCAACATTCTTTGCTCTACTTGTTCTCTGCTCCACACTGACAAGTACAGAACTGTGCAAAAGTCTTAGCTATATACATGTACCTAAAACCTTTGCACAATACTGTCGTTCAAAGCAAGCTTCTTCATGTAACATACATGTAATGTATCCACAAGGGGATTCTGACTCCAATGTTAAAGCCTCTCCCTGATTTAGTTTCCCAAATGTGGCATGGTTTAGAAGAGAAGAGACAGAAGTAAAAAAAATGCCCAGTGGCGTTAAGGGAAGGAGATAGATCCCATTGAGGGAGTGAAAGAGAGCTAAATTTATGACAGCTGACATTGTTGTGGAAGGAAGGACAGCTTCTCTGTTTGTCCCTTAATTCCAGCAGGACAACCAATTACCTTTGGTTGTCATGGTGACAGTTGGGCACCAATGTGAAAATAGCCAACTGCTTATAGGCTGCCTACAACTTAATCTGCCAAGGCAAAGAGCAAGGATTTTATGGCAAAATCTAAAACGTGTGAGGGTCAAACTGAGCAGAAGATTTCAACCATGGTAATATTGATTAGCGACAGGCATCTTGAAGCCCTTAAGGCTATGCATTCTAATGATACCAAAACATCATGAATTTGAATTTCTTCCTGATTTTCCCTACTGGAATTAATGATCCCTTGAGGTCATCCTATGATGAAATTCTCCTAACTTGTACTCTCAATGGTGTGTGGATAGTTTAGGTAACTAACATTGCAATGCTGCTTGACCTAAGAATGGCACTGAGCTGTACTCACTTGAATGTTTTAATTACTCCGGCCTGATTCTATTTAGAATCCACAGCCGTAAATTGGAGGTCATGGAGCCTGAAACTATCTCGCCCTTATTCTGATCCCTTCACATACTTAGGGACTAGAATGGGGGTAAGATAGATACAATTGGCATCAGGAGGCACCAAGGTGCTCTATCGTAAATGGGCAAGGGAAAGGAGTAACATCTGTGGAAAATGGATAGAGAAATAACCATTCAAGTTGAGAGAACTCTCTTATGGAGGAATGGGTCTAAAGAGATGTTTAAGACCATAAGAGATAGCAGCAGAATTAGGCCATTCAGCCCATTGAGTCTGGTCCATCATTTTCATCAGGGCTGATCCACTTTCCCTTTCAACCTCCTTAAGGTCTTATGCAGGGAAAGGTCTATGCAGAGTGGAATTACATCTCGACTCAGAGGATCAAAGCTCTAGCCAGGTTTAAAAAATTTCTTTCTGGCACTGTTTTGTTAGAGTCTGAAACAATAAGTTAGCAGTAAAATCTGTATGTAAGATTTATCCTTATTCAAACTCTAACAGATATGTGAACCGCCAAGCAGGTGATGGCAAAAAAATTAGATATAATACAAACCCAAACATTATGTTGCTCAAAAAGCTCCACATGATTTTGTTCATACTCAAATCATGAATACACCATCAACTCGGCAGAGCAATGATGAAAAGTGTTTGAACAGCAAGTTTTTGTTTGTTTGGAAAAGAGTGAACTAGCTCAGCAGCTTTGCTTAGTTTGTTCAAGCTGAGAGTACTTCAGCTGAACATTAAAGTGCAAACTTTGGATATACATTGCGTAGACATTGCTTTTCACTCAGGGATACCCAGAAAACTGTGGGTATTTCCTTTTGCGGATTAAAGCATCCATTAATCGCCGATTGAAGCATCAAGGGAGATTGAAACATCAAGGTGAATGCAGAAGGTGAGGGAGGGCTCAGTGACAACTGCCTGCCTTTTGATCACTGATGGGTTCCCTCTGCTGCCAGAAAGGGAGACTGTGTGCGCAGTGGGTAGGCCACTGTGTTCAAGTGGTCTCTCTCTCTTTCAATGGTGTTGGGGGATGTTACTGAGGTTCTGCATTTATGGATTGGACTATGGACTATGGATGTTTTAAATCTTATGGTTTTTATATTCTGTGTTTCACCCATTCTTTTCTCTTGGGTTTTTTTTTTGTGTGGGGTGAGGAGGATTTGGGCATAGATGTTCTTGTTGCGTTTTGTTTGGTGGAGTGGGGTTTGGGGGTTGATGTTCTTGTTAGCATTCTATTTTGTGTGGGAGGTTGAGTTTGATGTTTATCTTTGAATGATTTCCATGCTTTTCTTTGTTTCATTTCTATCTGGAGAAGATGAATCTCAGAGTTGCATTGATACTTTGATAATAAATTAGCCTTTGAACCTTTTCTTGCTTCAAATTTTGACAAATCCTTTCCTCCTACATTTGCTGCTCAACCCTTTGATTTCCTCCAGTAGATTGTTTGCTGCGTGATTTACATTCAACTTTGCTAAATGCATGGTATGGAATTACAACGGACAACAGAGATTTGGTTCCTGAATACTTTTGGATGTATCTTATTGATCTTGGGCTGCTGATCATGAAAATCAGTATGAAATTTCCCTATTGTGCACCATTTTTAAAAAATCTCCTATATTTGTTATTCTAACTCATAATTCAAGTCAGAGTAATTGATACCAAGATTAAGAAAGGCATCTTTGTTGGTCCACAAATCAAACTGGATATCAATGACAGGCAATTCAAGGAACTTCTAGTGGGACTGGAGAAAATTGTATGGAAGGCATTCAAGGATGCTGCTGAAAATTTTCTTGGCAATTACAGAGCGGCAAACTAGGTGTAGCTGGTTGGCAACATGTCTCAAGCATACAAAACCATGAAGTGCAACATGTCACTAAAGATTCATTTTTTGCATTCCCATTTAGACTTCTTCCCTGCAAATCTTAGCCCTGTCAGTGACGAGCATGGTGAAAGGTTTCACCAGGACATTGTGGTCTTGGAGAAACGGAATCAGGGCAACTGGACTCTTAAGCAAAATTTATCACCAAAGCATTTTTAGCTTAGTTGAACAATTGCAAACCGTCAGCGCTGTTTTGCAATTAAACATATTGTATTCAATAAAAGCTACATTTTTGTTTCTCTAAGTTCCTACATGATACAAGTAGTCTGCAATTATATTTGTGTTCAGCTTCTAGCGGTCTATCCTAAACAAAAAGAAATCCTGAGGAAGCAGCACTTTTGAAAAAATGTGTTGTCCACTGCAATGTACCCTGCCTCTGAAATTCATTCCACTGACTTTATGACATGAATTTCAGAGCAATATCAGAAGACATTAATGTTACTTCGTGATGTATTTATCGATAAAGATAGTGGTTAAATAAATCTTTTAAGTTGACGGTATATAATTTAAGAAACAGTGATAACAAACAGGGACACTTAAACAGGTTGGCAATCAGTTTTGAATCCACTTCATTTTATTGCTGAAAGCTTGTATTGCTACCTTTTAAGGGCTGTGATCATCCAATTTCCAGACTAAATAATGTATTTAACAGATAGAACAAAGAGCACAACGAATGTAATCCTTTGATTTGACATCGGTTGAATGAGCTCTCACTCCACATACACTATTCAAACTCTTCCCTTCTGCTTGATAACAAATACACATTATCATTCATATTTAAAAATGTGTTTAGAAAATAAGTATGTTGGCTAACTGTAAAACAGCCAAAATTAAAGATAATGACCTTACTAAAGATATTCGTGACAGGTAATGATAACAAAACCACCAACCTTTCCAGAAGATTGAATGCCTTTGATCATGGCAAGACACACCATAAACCAAGCGATGAATAGGCAAATACTCATCTTCCAGTTCAGGCCCTCACTCTCAGAAATGGAGTCAGATATGTCCAGCGCTTCTCTGTACCAAAAGTAGGTTGTGGCGGAACTCTTTTCACATTCAGGAACAACAACTGAGACAAACAGAAGGACATCACTTTACTTCCATCACTGAGTGCAATATGTGAGTCATAGGCATAGGATGAATCAAAAAGATTGCAAATGCTGACACTCTAAAACAAAAGAAGAAAATTCTCAAAGAAATCAGGAGGCCAGGTTGCATCTGTGGTAAGTGAAATAACCAACATTTCAGGTGAGGGACCGTTCATCAGATCTAAAAAGGACTCAAAACAAGCTTATAAAGCTGCAGGAAGGGTGAGAGTGTTTGTCTCTTGGTGTAAAACTCTGGGTAACCATGGGGATAATCTGTAAACAAGGTGTTCTGCTCAGTGCGTGAAGGGGAGTAGTTTGAGTTGAGAACATTACAGGAGGCCATAGACAATTGAGAGTGGGATGAGGAGTTAAAATGGCAGACAATGGAAGCTCTGGTTCACCTGGTACACTCAACATGGAAGCTCCTATCTCAATCTGCATTGATTTCTCCCATGTAGAAGAGTCCACATTGTGAGCAGTAAATGCAGCCCACAACATTGGTAGTTTAATTTGCTTACTGAGATACAGCGCGGAATAGGCCCTTCTGGAGCCTCGAGCCACACCACCCAGCAATCTCCTGATCTAATCACAGGACAACATTACAATAACCAATTAACTAACCCACCAGTACACCCACGCAGTCACAGGGAGAAATACAAGCTCCTTTCAGACAGCAGTGGGAATTGAACCTAGGTCGCTGGTAATGTAAAGCGTTATGCTAACCACTACACTACCATACCACCAATGGGCACTGGTAAATGTGTAAGTGAATCTCCTGCTTCACCTGAAAACACTGCCTGGCCCCTGGACACTGGAAGGAACGAGGTGGAAGGTCAAGGGTCCCGTTCCTACTCTGATCTATCAGTCTGTGACCTCTCTACCGTCATTGTGAGAGCCAATATAAGCTTGAGGAACAACACTTCATCTTCCACCTGGATACAATGCAGCCTTCTGGAATCAATATTAGATTCCGCAACAACAAACAACCTGCTGGAAGGACTCAGTGGATGAAGCAGTATCATTGGGAGGAAAGAAAGTGTCAACAGTCCAGGTCAAAACCATTCTGGTGCTGGGTTTTGACTGAAATATCGACCATTCCTTTCCTTCCACAGAGACAACTTCACACAGCAGGTTACTTGTTGCTCCAGATTCCAACATCTACGGTTCTGTGTCTCTCCAGTGAATTCTTCAACTTCCGCTAACTTTATTTCTTGGTCT
The DNA here is from genome assembly GCF_030028105.1 of Mobula birostris. Classification (NCBI taxonomy): domain Eukaryota; kingdom Metazoa; phylum Chordata; class Chondrichthyes; order Myliobatiformes; family Myliobatidae; genus Mobula; species Mobula birostris. Next base: position 11,673,463 of record NC_092378.1, on the reverse strand, counting down.
ACATCAGTCATATATTTGCAATTTTAGCCCAGCGTGTTTCACATTTCCTTCCTTTGCTTCTCTCTGGAGTGGAGACTGTGTCCAGTCTGACCTGCTGAGGTAGTCCCCTTACCCTGCACTTTGCAACCCCCATATTCTTTTGTCTATGTTCTTCCCCTCTAGCTATTCCCATATACTCACTGACCAGATAACCTTATGCCCCTGGTCAGCCTGGTTTTAGTCTCTAAGAGACATCCCTCTGCCATTCTTCCTGCAGCTTTACAAACTTCTGATATTTAATTTTCAGCTCTGGCGAAGGGCCTCTGATCTGAAACATTGACTCTGCTTCTCTTCCCACAGATTCAGCCTGACCTGCTGAGTATTTCCAGTATTTTTGAATTTTATTTTACATGTGCACAACATCGTTGTATACTCACAGGTCTGGGTCCCATTCTTTTCCAAGGGGCACTGATCCCAGGGCAGTGGGTGCTGGAAGGACTTGGAGAAATAAAATAAGCTCCAACCAATAATAACATTGTAGTAAAGAGCTACAAAGAAGCACACCTAAAATAAACAAAAGATATATTTCACATTGCTTTTCTTGGATTAAATATATGATGCCATACTACAGGCTTCATAGATAGTTAGATACATAGATACTTTATTGATTCCAAAGGAAATTACACTGTCACAGTAGCATTACAAGTGCACAGATATAAATATGAGAAGTAGAAGGAATATAAAATAACTTACCTCAGTCTAACAGGAGAGGGAGGACGTCATCACTTTCTCAACTAAAGGTTGACTCACTATAGAGCCTAATGACTGCGGCTAAGAATGACCTCATATAACAGGCAGTTGTCTTAGTCTATTACTAAAGGTGCTCCTCTGTTCAGCCAAGGTGGATGAGAAATAATAAAATTTTTAACCTGCAAATTATGTTATGAACTTGGTAGGGTTAACCATGCCAATCAAGTCAAAGGGTAGAAGCCAGATTAAGTGTGGTCCATCGATCCTCCAAGTTGTCAGGGCTAACAACTCTGAATGGTAAAACAACATTGTGGCAGAAACCGCAGTGAAGGATCCTTCTACATCTGAGTGTGACGGTATTCCTGAGTCTCCACCTGGGACTTGCATGACTGACAGTCGTGAAAACTGAGAGGAAGCTACTGACACGATGAAGGAAGTCCTGAACACCACCAGAGATGGAGGACCTTCATTGCTGCCCTAAATGCCAGCAGCATAACGGGCAGTAGAGAGAGAGTAGTTTGCAAACGTGTAATGTATTCACATCATATTTCCTTTGCTGAGGACTTAGCGCTTGTTAATTTGAAGTTCAGAAGTTAAGCTTATGACTAAATATTCTATAGTTTGCCAGTATCCTACAGCATTTTTTTTCTCTGTGAAGTTTGTCTTTAAGACTTCACCATAAATCATTGGGAGATTACCCACTACAGTATGTTGGTGCAAAAGCATTAAATAAAACTACATTGTTTAATTAATGATTAGTTATTAAAGAAGAAAATCTACTTTAAATGGGAGTGATCTTTTATTACAATCATAATAAAAAATGTTGTGTTTTTAGTAAAACTGCATCGATTTAAAATGCAACAATCTAATCAAGTACAGAATTCATGTTCTCTACAACTCATGTTCTCAATATTATTTCTGACTTATTTATCTACTAAACAATGTAATCCATTTTTTGTACTTGTACATTTTTGACTTGTGCACGTATATTGTGCTCGTGTAGTTTTTTCTATTGATTCTATTGTGTTTCTTTGTATTTACCGTGAATGCTCAAACAAAAATGAATCTCCGGATAGTATCTAGTGACATATACTGTATGTACTTTGATAATAAACTTACTATGAATTTTTGAAGATTTGAAAGTAATTGACCACGTGAAAGTCAAAAAGAAATGTGCCAACATGGAAGGCATTGTGCACATTATACATGAGGAGCAATTAACAGATATAAGTACCAATACTACTTCAAAAGCAAGCTGTTTTCTTGCATTACTATGTACTGTATTTGGGGGCACATTTATCATACTTCCTGTTCTGAGCAAATTTCTGCTTCATTCTTAAAAATGATTTCTGAACTTTAACAATCTTTCTGAACTTCAAAAATCACCAAGGGTAATTTCTGATTGATTTCAGGAGATGCAAATTTCAGGAGAATTAATCTCCAATTATTAATTTTATAGTCTTGTTTGAAGGGGTGTCAATTCTTTACGTCACAAATTCTAACAAGTAAAAAGAAGGCAAAAAAGAAGCTGGGTCCATGAAATAACAGTCAAAGTTACAAATTTTGCCTCTTGTGTAGTTGTACCCAATGATCTGCTGACTCCATTACCTTCTCTGATGTGGCTTTTGTGACATCAGAGGCCATTGGCATGTTTCATTTAGTACCCAGTATTTAGATTCATCCTGCCCACACCACTGGCCTGGGGCTCCCTGATACATCTAATTACTTGATATTCTCTCCCCACCAAATTCCCCAGCTGATTAACTGGAAAATCTGACTGGCATGGAGGCTGGGAATTTGTTTAACACAGGTTAAGAAAGCAGCATCGATTAACTTCTCCAGCATATTCAGGAAATACACATTCTGAGCTTGTCATCCCAAAAAATACAATTGGTGCTCCTCCATCCACTGGGTCTCCAAAGGTGGGAACTGGAGTATGAACAAGATGGCTCCAGGACCTCACACAAAATGTTGGAGGAACTCAGCAGGTCAGGCAGCATCTATGGAAAGGAATAAACCGTCGACGTTTGGGGCTGAGACCCTTTGTCAGCACTCACGAAGTCCTCTCCAGCATTTTGTGTGCGTTGCCTTGGATTTCCTGTATCTGCAGATGTTCTCCTGTTTGTGGCTACAAGACCTGCTAGAAGTGGAGTGTGTCCTAGATATGAGTGGAATGGGAGGTTTATGGTGATATTATTTCAGTGCAAAGCATAAGCTTAGGATATTTACTGGAATTACATTATCAGACACAGAATCTGCAGGCCCACCCACCTGTGGTGGTCTAAGAGACCCATTTTGGACTCATCTGCCACTGAAGTGATGTGGAAGAAAACTACCCATGAGTAGAATGGATTGTCTAAGAAGAATATGTGCTATAAAATATCAATTAGGTGCCAACAAAACAACCTGTAGTAACTTGCCCCTGCTTTTCACCATGTTCCCACATGTGACTTGGAACTCAGCCTGAAATTCTTTAAAGCACTGTCCATATAGAAATGCTGTACATGCCCTTGTCAATCTGCTCCTCGTTGGATTAGAAGCAGGGAGAGGGCACCACTGCAGGTCATTAGGTGGGACATACTGGAGCATCAATTCTCAGTGCTGATTTCAACTAGGGAATGTGGCTACACCAGCGGCTGAGAGACGCAGGGCTGTCAGATCAGTTCCCTGGGCTTCACATGCTCCGTGCCAATGGGGCCATTAGCAAGATTGCAAGTTTCAGCTTGAAGCTACAAATTGGCAGGTCTGGGAACCAGTATGTACGTCAGATGGAAAGAATAAAGTCTTGAAAAACTATGGTTTTAAAATAAACATGTGGAAGCAAGACAATGTGAGAATTATTGTTAACTTCCTACATTTCTCATATACGTTTGGTAGACTACAAATAGCCAGCCAGTGATGGTTCATTCAGTGGAGTGACAGAGGTGCCTTAAATTGCCATTAACAGCTTGCCCATAGAATAAATCACAGACTATGCCAAATTTGGATTAGTTTCTGATCCTGTTGTGTAACAATCCTGGTAAACTGAACAGACCATGAGACATAGGAGCAGAATTAGGCCAATTGGCCCATTGAGTCTGCTGCACCATTCTATGGCCGATCTATTATTCCCCTCAACCCCATTCTCCTGTGTTCTCCCTTAACTAAAAGTGTGGGAAGTAAAGGACTCCTCCCAGTCCTAGAGGATTAAAGAGTGAAATTAAATAGTGTCTTGAGGTTCTGGGAAGAATTGAAGAGGAAGTGTAATTGTATTTGTTTACTTGTTCTTCATCATTATTATGTGCCATGCCAAGAAGAATTCTTGGCAATTTTTTCCACAGTAGTGGTTTGCCATTGCCTTCTTCTGGGCAGTGTCTTGGTGACCCCAGCCATTATCAATACTCTTCAGAGACTGTCTGCCTGGCGTCAGTGGTCACATAACCAGGACTTGTGATATGCACCCACTGCTCGTACGACCATCCACCACCTGCTCCCGTGTCTTCATGTGACCCTGGTCGGAGGTGGGGGAGCTAAGCAGGTGCTACACCTTGTCCAGGGTGACCTAGTGGAGGGAAGGAGTGCCTTTCTCCTCCTTTGGTCGAGACGTATCACCACACTGCTTACTTGTTATCGCCTGTTACTAGCTGCTATTAAATACCCTCTGTCCTGTTTATAACTATATGGTTGAAACTATGATTGAAATGTGTGGTGCAGTGCTTGGTCCCAGTAAGCTTTGTTTCACAGAACAATCTTTTTGATTTGTATATTGTGTCAAGGTTTTTCCCGTATTCAAATAGTAAACTAGCAAAACAACGCAGGGCATATTTCATAATAATTTGTATGGAATTATGGTACTTTACCAAATTGCCTACATATATTGTTAATGGGGGTCAATGTTGGTAGAAATATTGCTGAAGAAGCCTTAGACTTAAACCGTAAACCATGGTTTTACTTTTGGGCAGTTTCATCAGTGTACTCATATTTTTATTGTATTTTACATTTCATTTCTGGAAGAGCAAGACTCAAAAATGTTGCTTCCTGAGACAGTATTATTTCCGGCTGCTACTTCTTTACAGCAATTTGCTTTTACCATTTGAATAATTTATGTCGGAAGGCCAAAGATTGCAAACCAGCATTTCCAGTGACCTGACCCTAAATAACCATAAGAAATTGCTTCTACCACTTTGTACAATGATCTGATTGCCAGACTAGAGCTTGCAAAGCTAATAAATGCACAAAGTGGCTTCAATTACTGTTTAGAATGATCCGTAATTGTGAGCAACTATGAACATTATTGTTTCATCTAACAAGCTCAGAGGAGAGAAGCCATGAAAGAATGAAGCTGTGTTTTGACTTACACGTACTGCTGAATACTTCAATAATATGCTAGAATGGTTTAAAATATCGTGGTGTTAATCGCTCCTTTCATTTGCGAATGCTCACGATTGGATCGTGAAGAAAGAACTTCTGTCTATTTACATAAATGGGGGGGGGTTAGAAAGATTTCCCCAGGCATTGTTAACACACGCTTCAAGAATTTGCATAGAAAAGAAACAGCAGTTTTTGAAAGATTCAACATACAACACAGCTGGAAAATCCTATTCCACCCAGTCTTGGGCTGATGTAGTTCCACACACCGATACTGCCTCGCCTGATTCTCTGGCCCACCGCAAGTTCCAGGAAAAAGAGAGGGATGCCAATAACAAGGAGCAAAATCAAATATGGCACGAGGTAGGCACCTGCGGAAAGACAATGTAGATTTGAAAACCTACTGTTGGCATCATTATTGCAGGTCAGATTTAGCGGACATTTTTATCCAACTTCCAAAGAATGACAGATTTATTCATGAAATGTATCGATGCCAATTCATTAAATTTCAGATATTCTGTTCAAATTGACTGAGATTTATTCAGTTAGGACTAAATACTTTACTCCACATTTTCCTCATTAAAAATAATTGAATTTAATGCACTGCTATTTAATGTGACATGAATCCCCTTAATTATGTGCGTAACAATTCGTGAATGTGCAAATAAGTCTCAGGGTGCAATGCAGAGAAATCAAATCACAATGAATGGTATGCCTGTCTATTGGATGTGAGGTCCATGATGAACTTATTAGCATTAGGAATTAACGTAAAACACAAAAATCAGACAATACATGAATTGATTCTATTAAATTATCCAATAATAATTATGAACATGAAAAGCTGATAGTGATTCTCCAAATTATTAAGAAACCAGCCAATTATAAGGAAAAAAAATAATTCTAAATGTAAAACAAAGCGATGCTGGTAATTGTAAAGTTTTGAAACTTATTTTTCAGCCCAGAGCACCAGCAGTCAGGGTTGCTCACCATGGCATCTGACTGGCAACTGAAAGTCAATTTTGGCAAGAAACTATAAGTACCCTGACTTCCTCATCCCTGAGGCCTGACATGGTCATTCTGTCAGAAACCGTGGTAATGGTAGAACAGGCAGTTCCTTGGGAAGACTGGAGTGAGGGGGCTTTTGAGTGTAAGAAAGTCAAATACCAGGAGCTGATAGAGCAGTGTGAGAGACAGAGGTGGAGGGCATGATGGGAGCCTATCGATGTGGGGTATAGAGGTTTTGTGACTGCTCGCTCTGCAGAACCCACTCTCTCCTTGGCCTTATGGGGGCTACAAAGAAAAAGAGCCATCAGGACTGTCACAGAGACTGCTGAGCGAGCCTCCAGATGGTCACGGATCAAGAGGTGTGACCCATGGGCCGGTGCTGCTGGGACACAATCCAGAGACTGATCAGTCCTGACTGGGTTGCCTGGGTGATAATGTCTGATATTGAAAGACCCAAAATATCTGATGACTCAAGGTTAAGTCACTGATGATGTGTCCCAGCACATCCTAGGATGTATCTCAGCATCTTAAATCTAACCTTGCCTCCTTTAAGAATTTTATTAACATTACGGTTGATTAGCTATAACAGATCGTGGTCATGACCACAGTGTGTCCTTACCTCCACCATTTTTCTGACATAAGTATGGAAACCTCCATACGTTGCCTAAACCAACAGAGAATCCAACTTGTGCCAGAATGTACTGAAGTTTATTACTCCAGGCAGGCCTTTCATCATCAGTATCAAATCCTTCTTCAATGTCCACATCTTTGTCAGCAGGCGAATCATCTACATATAACGCACTCTTTTTAAACTGGTTATCATTCATATCCTCATTCGAAAGAAGATCTTTGACAGACTCTGTGACATCTTCATCCAGTTCCCTCTTTGCAACTTTGCTATTTTTAGGCATTGGAAAAACCGGGCTGCAAATTCTGTAACGCTCTACAAATGTCCAGCAAAACTTCCAGCCACGAGTAACTCAATGTCAGGCAGGTAAGGGAGGAGCCCAACCAACAAATTACTGGAGGTCTCTGGTGAATCTGCAGTGAGTCTGATGAAATATTCTATGCTTCAAATCTGTTGGGAAAGAGCATTTAATTTTGCTCGTCAGAACAGCAAAATTTGAGGCTGTAGTTGCACTAATATTTTCAAGGTGTATCATTTTATATATAATTAATTCCTATTATTATTATTGTTGTTATTAGTATTCATGAAATTAGCTGCAAAGTAAAAACAGTGAACATTTCTTCCCCACCACTTCTTTTCAGATATTCAAGATGGTAAACTGAAGTTGAGCTAAGGGGCAAAGGCAGAGGAAAATAACTTATGGCAATGGACCAAAAGCATTCATGAAACATGACTATAAAGGCAGCTTATAATTTGGCAAAAATCATGAACCCCAGAAGGACTACTGAAAGCTCCATTCCAAATGGCAGACTGGAGAAAAGCAGGCAAAAAATGGAAAATTCACATTCCGTCCCATTACTCATTTTGAGTTATCTAAGTTTATTGATATAAGAGGATAATCTCCACAAAATAAATATATCACCAATTAGTGACCAGCTGCATTTATCATAGAATCAGAATCAGGTTTAATATGTCCTGATATGTGTTGTTTTTGCATAGCAGTACATTGCAATACATAATAAAAACTGTATTACAGTAAGTATATATTTAATTTAACTTTTTAAAAATATATAAGTAGTGCAAAAAAGCAGTAAGATAGTGTTGGTGGGTTCAATGTCCATTCAGAAATCTGACGGCAGAGGGGAAGAAGCTGTCCCTGAACAGATATTCCTGATAGATGTAAACATCTAGAATGACATGGGTCACAGAAATTCGCATTCAATTTAGTGTGCAAGTGATCAAATTCTGATTATAAGGAACATTCGAAAAGTTTAATATTGATAAAATGAGGGTGAGTATTGGTTGCCTATTTTATGGAGAAGAGGTTTCTGTTCTTCTCATAAATATCAACTGTATTTACCTGAAAAAAAAGTCTGATCAAGGCAACCTCAGGAAAACAAATAAAACAGATATTTTGGAACAATCTAAATAAAGGACATTGTTTTGCTTGCACAATAAGATAGCACAGCTGTGGTGTGGGGGTAAAATTATGATCATTTCTCAATAATTTCTGCTTAGGAACTGTATGGAAAGATAAGCATCAGAATTAGTTGTTGCAGTCAAAAAACTTACAGGCGTAGAAAACTGCAGGCGTAGAAAATTCTGGGCAAATTACCTCAAAGTTACAAAACAAAATAGAACTTGCTAACTCAGTGAACTACAATATTTATAAATAAATTCCTTTTACAAGTTATGTACAAGACTTGTTTCACTTAGCATCTGAAGGATGGGATAATTCCACTATGTCAAAGACTTTTTCAAAGGGACGAAGTAACAAGGTTCCTAATAAATGGATGGATAAACTTAGGTTGCTTTCTTCAGAGTCGCAAGAGAGTGAGGGGAGGTTTATAAAATTTTGAGATTCACAGATAGAGTAGACTGCCAGTATACTTTTATCCAGAGTTGAAATGTCCAATCCGAGAGGGGAAGCCTTTAAGATAAGGGGGGGGGGGGGGAGTTCAAAGCAGATGTGTAGGGCAAATTATTTTTTTACACACAGAGGCTGCTGGGTGCCAGGAATGTTCTGACTGGTGGTGATGGAGCTCAGTACGATAGAGGTCTTCAAGAATAATGTGCACAAATAGAAAACGGACATTGTGTTGGCAGAATGGATAAGGTTACTTGTGCATTTGATTACTCATTTTATTCATTCAGTACAGTATAATGGGCTGAAGGGCCTGTTCCTGTGCTGTACTACTCTATATTATACATTCTATGATCTATTGTTAAGTTACTAACATCAATTTTTGCAACATTAGCAAGATATGGTCTAAGCAATCTCTGTGGTATTGAAGATACACTTTCCCCAAGGAAATACAAATAGTCATATTCATACTTTATTGATCCTGAAGGAAATTGGTTTTGGTTACAGTTGCACCTTAAATAATTAAATACTGATAAAAAAAATAAATAATTAAATAGTAATATGTAAATTATGCCAGGAAATAAGTCCAGGACCAGACTATTGGCTCAGGGCTCATTTTATTTTCAAAATAAATGTAAATTTTCCAACATGGTGATCTTTTATTGAAGCATAAAAAGAATTAATTTTGCTAACGACAAAATTTTCCATTTTATTGGCAGCGTTCATAATTTTGTCTTGGGCTTCTGAAAAAATGTAAAAGGGTTTCCCATTTGAGCTGTACCTACCCATATTGTCCAAAGTATGATCTCTGTATATTTGCCCTGTTAGCTTGCTGGGGTTGATTAGAAGTGTTTTTTTTACTAAGTTCAGCAAAATTAGTTAAAACTTTCACAACATACAGAGATGGAAGGATTTGCATTCAGTCAAATGACCTCTCCTTATCTGTTATGAACTTAGTTTAACTGAAACATAACTTGCCTGTTCAAAATTATAGATAACAACCTGAGTTCATATAAATTTCACGGTGATATCTTCACTTGAACTCATGCTTGATATTGACATTTATTTTCAGCCAGGGCTAATGTTAGTCAATATTAAGACTTTGTAAAAAGCCTAAATGTAGACCAACTTGACATGGTTAGAGAGTGAAATAGATGCCCCTTTGAGAAGTACTAGAATAATGAATATGTGGCACGGGAGTAGTAGTGAGATCACTTGAACTGAGTATGGTGTTCTCCTCAGCGGTTATTCCCTTAATCCATATGTGGCAGAGTTTGTGGAATTGAGACAGGGAACTCCACTGGCTAATAAAATGGTGTTTTGTGATCAATGTACCCAACCTTAGAGTGCCACGGTAGCATAGCAGTTAGGATGACTCTATTAGAGCTGAGGGCGTCAGAGTTCAGAGTTCCGTCGCAGTGTCTTATGTAAACAGTTTGTATGTTCGCCCTGTAGAACTTACGGGTTTCCACTAGATGCCCCCAGTCTCCTCCCATGCTCCAAAGGTGTAGCGGTTGGTAGGTTAATTCGTCATTGTAAACCGTCGCGTGATTAAACTAGGGTTAAAATCAGGGGTTGCCTCCGATCCCGCACAAAGGGCCCAAAGAGCCTATTCTGCACTTATCTCGAAATAAATAAATTCTAACGGTGTCCCTTTGTTCCTGTGTTTTACTTGGTGGGAAATTACTCCTCTCCTCTTTAGGACAGGATGTTTGTAGCAGAAAATTATTTAAGAGTGCTTTAGGAAAGAGATAATGGGAAGACACTGAGACCTCACAGAAGCAAATACAACCAAAGTTACTTATTTTAATCAAGAATTACCATCAATCCATTTCAACCACACTACCAAACATGTAAAATATGCATTTACATGATGTTTATCACTCTTTCCTTTCAGGTTTAGAACACTTGAAACAGTAAAAATTATTTTCTGCCTCTGTTATTAAACGTGTGCGATTATTAGCTGTTGGTTGCACTCAAGTCTCCATATTCAGGTCTGCTGATATTACTGTAGCTCAATGTAAAGAGGTATTGTAAATGGTATAGTATATATTTAGAGCCATCAACGAAAGGCAAATATCTCTCCCACAGGCTCAGAATGAAATTATTGGAGATGATCAAGATGATTTGATAGAGATTCAACCTTTGGAGGAGTTTTACTAAGGTTAATAGCTTAATAGCTCCACTTAAAGGAGAAATATATGCAATATACATACTGAAATTCCTTTTCTTTGCAGACATCCATGAAAACAGAAGAGTGCCCCAAAGAATGAGTGACAGTTAAAATACTGGAACCCCAAAGACCCCTGCTTCCCCCTCCCACACACAAGCAGCCCAAAGCAATGACTCTCCCCCACCCACTTCCACAAAAAAGCATCAGCCCCCTCCACCCACCAAGCAAGCAACAGCAAAGCCCCCAGTAAAGACCATGATCCGCAGTACGACAAAAACTAATTGTTCACCCGACATTTTGAGACGCCAATAAAGGGAAAAAGGGGTGTCCCCTTTCACAGCAAGAGGGGAGACATAAACAAAACTCACAAAATACATAAAAACCATTTCTGTTGGATGGGGAGTCAATTAACAGAAGACTTTAGACTGAAAAAATTGGAAGATTTTTTTTACTCTTGCAGCAGTATTCCTGAGCATGCAATGTTCTAACAGAATTTAGACTGATATTCCTTTGTTATCTAGAGACACAAAAGACTATCCATGTTGGAATCTGGACTCATAAATGAGCTGTTGGAGGAACTCAGCTGCTTTATGCTACTTCGTAAGAGCCTTGAGAAATGCAAATGCATGTTTTAAAAAGTCTGTGAAGATCAGGTATTGTTGTTCTACTAACCCAGGGGTTCCCAACCTGGGGTCCATGGACTCCTCGGTTAATGGTAAGGTTCCATGGCATAAAAAAGATTGGGAACCCCTGTACTAACTCTCACATTAAAACATTTATGATTCTAACTATTTTGACATAATTTTATGGCATGCAGTAGAGAAGACTGAAGTAGAACAGGTCTTCCAATAAGGGGTAATTTTAGCCTGAAACAACCGAAGGCGGGTGACCTCTGCAAACCCATTCAATTTCTTTGGATATCCCCTGTTGGATGCACACCCCATTCCAAATGGTGTACTTGTAAATATGATCCAGATACAGAGACACTCCTGGATTCACATACTTAGATAAAGGCAGGCCATGAGATGAGGCTGTTAGAATAAAAATATTATGGATCTTTGACTTTCTAAGTAGTCATGGAATGTATCATAATGATAAACCATTGGTAAGGCCTCAGTAGAAATACTGTGCAGAGTCCAAGCCTTCACACCATGGGAATGATATCAAAGCTTTAACAAGGATATAGGGGAACTCTCTCATTGTGGTAAGAGAGCCCTCTGCAGAGAAATAAAGCAGAGATTACATGGAATGTTAGGGGAAAGTGTCTGGGATACTGCTTCTATCAAGAATAGAAATAGTTCCTGTTGACTGAAGGGTTGGTTATCAAATAACTCAGATTTAAGATAATTGGTAAAGTATTCAGCAAGAACTTATGAGGACTTTTTAATGCAACAAATTGCTATGATCTCACATGATCTTCCCAAAAAGTAAGTCTCATATACTGAAACAGAGAACAATGGACTAGTTGCTTCTGTGAGACAGAGGTCTGACTGACATTATTCTGCACTGTGAATTGTATGAAAGTGACCTATTTCTTTGCTACAGACTCTATATAAACTGTATGTCAATCCAGTTGGAACTTCTTCTGAGAAACAACACCCTCATTGCTCCAAGCAAACTAAAAGACTTAAATATTCAAAAATATTGAATTTATTTCATAACAGTTCCCCTGATTCCAGTATCAAAAATTGCACCAGCATTGGATCTATACAAGTGACTTTAATTTTTAGATAAATCTTATTTCCTAAATGATGTGGGCTTCTGTTGACTCCTTAATGGGACAAATATCAGATCCGCACCATACGCAGAATTATTTGTATAATTTACAACACGCATCATTGACGAATCACAGTATTTACTTACAGATCATAACATAATAACATAAATTTCTATATTGGTAATATTTTAAATGTTTAGTCACTAAAGATTCGGCAGGCAACTAATGTATTCAATAGATTTAGTTATCATGACGGCGCCGGTTATTAGGGCAAACTGGGCAGATTGCAGAGTTTGGGAATTTCGAATAGAAAAAAAGGTTAATAACGACCATTCGACCTTCAAACTTGTTTCACCAATTAGCCAAATGGTTTAATTTCTATATTCCCGCAGGGATAAATTGGGATTCTGCCTCACGAGTCTGATTGCTGCTGAGTCACCGGACCGGAGGAGTATTTGAGAACCGAATCAGACCTTGCAAATATTCTATTGTTTAGCTGCGGCTTGAAGCAGACAGACAACGGAATGATAAATTTACCCGTCGCTTACTCGGCCAAGGGTCAAAGTCCATACGTCAGGAAAGTTAAGCCATTGTTTTCAGATGCAATGTCTTCTCTTGCATCTGCTGCAGTTCCGGAGAGCGACGAAACGGACCCACACCGGCGCCTGCCTCCACCAGATCAATAGTTCTGACGGTGCAAACCCTCATGAAGAGGGACAGCCTGTTACCGCAGTGCGCGGAAAGATCCTTTCCACCGGTATCAGGCTGCCCCGTGGAACAGGAACGAAATGTGCGGCAAAACGCCGTGACACGCCGCAAAGATTCGCGTGGCACGTGCCTGACACACTCAAGCATAAATCATTTTTTTTAAAATTGAATTATGCGAGGGGTGCGTATTGCTCTCCGCAGTCCGGTCCACCTCTAATTGCGAGGCTGCCTGTGTGCACACGGATCTCCTCCACTCGCACCGAAATCTGTCTGAGACCTTCAGCCTCGACAGGGGATTGTCGGACCTTTAAATCCCGCACAGACAGATAATCGCGGCTGGTGGACCGCGTCACGGACTCGCGGCGACTGTCCGCGAGAAACCAAAGGGACATGAACAGGGTGATATTCCCCACAGAGTCAGAAGAAATCGCCGGCCACATTGGACAAGTGTAGTCCGGGCAGTCTGAGGGGAGCAAGGGGTGGGTGGGGGGTCGCGCTAATCGTGGGAGGGACTGGAATAACCTTGGGAGGTAACTTGTCAAATCCAGCCCGTGCAGAACAGATACATCGCAGAATATATGAACAGATAACGTGATTACACGATCGAGCAAATAATTCGCTCTCTCTCTTTCTGATCCTGTGTTTATACCCGCCCACATATGCATGTGTGTTTCTTTGTATGTTAATGTGATTTACCGTTTGTCAATGTAGATCTATTTTGTGTATTTTTATATGTCCATTTTGTTCATATATATATATATATATCTGATGCTGTTATGTTTGGCTGTGAATTTAATTCTGTGCGTTTATTTACATGGTTGGAATACGACACCAGGGTGTGTTGCAGCATGCATATTGGTGTATTTGCGTCTGCAGGTGTATTTGTGTACGCGTTGATATATTTTTGCATTTGTGGGCGCATGGCGTTTGTCCCTGTACGTCGATATTTTCGTGTATGTGTACATATTCATGTGTGTGTGTGTGTGTGTGTGTGTGTATATAACAGCATTTGTGAATATTTGTTGTGCATTTGAGTACTAAACAGAGCCGTCACTATAAATTTGCATACAACTCCAAACATACACAATCATCTCCAAGGTACCTAATCTCCCGACTGCTCGCCCGTTTTAGCAAACCATCGAGTGCACACGCGATTCCGCTGGCCTGTGTTTCTCCCACCACCCACCGCGAGAAAAAACATCGTTTATTCCCCTGTACCCAATAAATCGAAATTCTGCAACGCATTGAAAGGAATGTCATAAAAACCTAACGGGCTCTTCGTGCGATGACAAATGAATATTTTCTTCAAAAATTCAAATACACAAACTCGATTACATTTACTTCACTCTCATTAAATCAGGATGCAACCTACTTATTAACCATTTCAAATTATAACCATGATCCTTCCAAAGCAGAACGCGATTTTTAGTCGAAGGCTTCAAAATAGACGTCTTATCATACCTTTTCAAAAATAAAATTGTTTAATAGATGACGAGCGTGTCTGGTCGCTGCTGAATGATCTGATTCACGGTGCTCCGGAGCTGAAGAAAGAGCGTTCAACTGATGAGAGGGTCGACTGTTTCTAACATTGAACCACACCTTCACTGAACTCCAACCCCCCCAGAGTGACGACAGTCATCAACATTCACCATTCATTTAAAGGGGAATGCCTTGAAATTGACTACAAGTCAAATGAAACAACCTATGGTTGTTTCAAATGGTTTTCAGTAGAGATTCCCTCAGTTGCATCGAATTACTCCTGCATCTGGATTAAACCATTCTGTTGACTGGTTACCTCCGATTTGGCTACATGCTTAAAGTTGGATTGTAGCAGCTTCCACCTTAATCCAGCAACGTTAAATAAAATATAAGGTCGGAATCATTTCCTCGAAAATCAAAATTCAGCTATTTTGCTAATCTCAACAAAAATTTATTCTAAATTTGCAAACTTTAAATTGACGGCTGCTAACACACTGAGAAATGTTATGAGAGATTAGGAACAGTGGAAATTCTCCAATGGAAACTCACTAAAGTCAATATTTAAGGAGAAAAGTTGACAGGAAATCTAAATGAATCAGGGTCCATCGAGACCTTTAAGCCTGCCCAAGAGGACCCATTCAGCAAGATCTATAGGTACAGCTGCACTTTGGAACAAATGCCCTGCAGCACCAAAGCAAGCCCTTCGGCCCATCTAGTCCATGGCAAACTGTCTAGTGCCAGTGACTTGCACCGGGAACACAGACCTCCATGCCCTTACCTTCGCAGACACGAGGAAATCTGCAGATGCTGGAAATTCAAGCAACACACACAAAAATGCTGGTGAACACAGCAGGACAGGCAGCATCTCTAGGAAGAGGTACAGTCGACGTTTCGGACCGAGACCCTTCGTCAGGACTAACTGAAAGAAGAGATGGTAAGAGATTTGAAAGTGGGGGGGGGGGAGATCCTGTCTGTCTGTCTGTGTCTTGTTTTGCGGCAGTTGGCACCCAGCTTAATGGTGCATTACTGCCACCTTCTGCTCTGGAGTGTGCAATAGACATGCATTCTAAATCCCTTCACCCAATCTCTCTCTCTCACACACACACACACACACACACACACACACACACACACACACACACACACACACACACACACACACACACACACACACACACACACACTTACCCTAACCTATACTTTATCCTCCCATCTTTGGCCATCCTAGCACCCTATTCCTGTTTATCTGTCATATCCTATAAAAAAAACCCTGTACCCCTTAAGAAAGCTAAAAATACCCTGACCTGTGCTCTCCCACCCATGCCCAGCAACCCTTTTAATGTGAATTCCTGCACCCCCAATTCCCTTAGATTGATTATCATCATCTCTCTCTGTATCCCATACTTGCTGCAACTCAGAACTACATGTTCTACTGACTCCTCTTCCTGACAGTCCTCACACAATCCTGTCTGGTGTTTACCTATCATTTTCAATGTTTTGTTTAACGCATAGTGCCCCAGCCTTAACCTAGTCCACAGTTTCCTCTCTTCTGTTTCCACTATCTACCCTAGTACCTGCAACACTTTTTTGTGAGGGGGAGATCCGAAATGATAGGAGAAGACAGGAGAGGAGGGGTGGATCTAAGAGCTGGAGAAGGGAGAGGATCATGGGACAGGAAGCCTGGGGAGAAAGAGAGGGGGGAGAGGAGCAAGGAGGGTGGAGAGCAGGCAAGGAGTTATAGTGCGAGGGACAGAGGGAGAAAAAAGAGAGAGAGAGAGAAAGGGGGGGGGAAATAAAAAATATATAAAATAAATAAATAAGGGATGGGGTGTGAATGGGAGGAGGGGCATTAACAGAAATTAGAGAGGTCAATATTCATGCCATCAGGTTGGAGGCTACCCAGACAGAATATAAGGTGCTGTTCCTCCAACCTGAGTGTGGCTTCATCTTGACACTAGAGGAGGCCGTGGATAGACATATCAGAATGGGAATGGGACGTGGAATTAAAATGAGCGGAACAAGTGCTACATATGCCCTTACACTTCCTCCCTCACCATCATTCAGGACCCCAGACAGTCCTTCCAGGTGAGATGACACTTCAGCTGTGAGTCGGCTGGGGTGATATACTGCGTCTGGTGCTCCCGCTGTGGCCTTCTATATATTGGCGAGACCCGACGCAAGCTGGGAGACCATTCCGCTGAACACCTATGCTCTGTCCGCCAGAGAAAGCAAGATCTCCCAGTGGCCACACATTTTAATTCCACATCCCATTCCCATTCAGATATGTCTATCCATGGCCTCCTCTACTGTAAAGATGAAGCTACACTCAGGTTGGAGGAACAACACCTTATATTCTGTCTGGGTAGCCTCCAACCTGACGGCATGAACATTGACTTCTCTAACTTCTGTTAATGCCCCTCCTCCCCTTCACACCCATCCCTTATTTATTTAATTAATATATTTTTTTATTCCCCCCCTTTTTTCCTCTCTCTCTTTTTTCTCCCTCTGTCCCTCTCACTATAACTCCTTGCCTGCTCTCCACCCTCCGGGCTCCCCTCCCCCCTTCTCTTTCTCCCCAGGCTTCCCGTCCCATTATCCTCTCCCTTCTCCAGCTCTTAGATCCATGCCTCCCCAACTGTCTTCTCCTATCATTTCGGATCTCCCCCTCTCCCTTCCACTTTCAAATTTCTTACTACCTCTTCTTTCAGTTAATCCTGACGAAGGGTCCTGGCCCGAAACATCGACTGTACCTCTTCCTATAGATGCTGCCTGACCTGCTGCGTTCACAAGCATTTTTTGTGTGTGTTGCCCCTACCTTCACGTAGTTATTCAAATTTCACGTAAATGTTGAAGTCAAACCTGCATCCACCATTTCAGTTGTAAAACTTCAAAGAAGTTTAAAAAACACAAGAGATTCTACAGAGACTGGAAAATCCATCCAGCATTTTGTTTGTGTTGTTTCAGAGAAGTTTAATTTGTTACTAGAGCTGGCCCTGCAATTAACATCCTCTGGACCACATATTTCACTGAGGCAGGAAAAGTCATCGCTACTGTACACTTCAATGTCACAGTCTCAATTGATGGATGCAAAGAGGATTTTGACAAGGTCAGCCAACTTGAATACACTCCCTTTTAAGGCACTGTTGCCAATGCTCTCTTTGTCAAGTAATTTCAACCTAGAGAAGTGGTCTGATCTTTCGCAGAAAACTGAAAAGGTCCACGTGTTATTCAGGGTTACTAACCACCCCAGGAGTGTAAGGTATTAATTCCAATCATGTAGTGGTGGACAAAAGTAAACTCTAAAAACTGATTTGAGTAACAAAGCTATAAAGATACATTAATTCCAGTATTTTCTGATTTTATTTAGGATTTTCAGTACCTTCAACATTTTGCTGGGGGTGGGGGGTAAAAAGCCATCACTATTTTAAAATTCTGTTCTTTCATTTCCAATCCTGCCATGGTCTTCTCTTCTCCCATGTCTGCATAGTCTTCAACCTTACATTCAATTCTTCAGAATATCTCTGGTCTGACAACTTCAATTTTAATCACTTCACTGCTGGTGGTGTTTACCCTTCCTCAGGTCCGACTGTTGCAGATACAATAGCAATTGATACCTATATTTTATCATGATACAAGATATTTGTAGTCCCTAGTCAAAGTTCAAAGTTCAAAGTCAATTTTATTATCAAACTATATATATGTCACCATGTACAACCTTGAGATTTGTTTTCTTCTCGGCATACTCAACAAATCTATAGAATAGTAACTATAACAGGATCAATGAAATATCAATTAGAGTGCAAAAGATAACAAACTCTGCAAATGCAAATATAAATAAATAGCAATAAATAATGAGATAAAGAGTCCTTAAAGTGAGATCATTGGTTGCAGGAATATTTCAGTGATGCAACGAGTATAGTTATCCCCTTTTATTCAAGATCCTGACGGTTGAAGGATAGTAACTGTTCTCCAACCTGGTGGTGTGAGTCCTGAGGCTCTCGTGCCTTCTACCCGATGGCAGCAGTGAGAAAAGAGCACGTCCTGGGTGGTGGAGATCTCTGATGATGGATGCTGCTTTCCAATGACAGTGTTTCATGTAGATGTGCTCAATGGTTGGGAGGGCTTTATCTGTGATGTACTGGGCAGAATCCACTACGTTTTGTAGGTTATTCCATTCAAAGGCATGGTGTTCCCATACCAATCAGTGATGTAGCCAGTCAATATACTCTCCACTACATATCTATAGAAATTTGTCAGCGAGATCATTCATGAATTCTGTGTCCAAACTCTCCAGCTCCCTACCAATTGGTCTTTCTTTCAGATATTTAATAAGTACCATGTCAATTAACATATGTTTGTCATACCAGATAAATACCCTCTGGCTCAAGTCCATGCCAAACCTTCATGCCCATATACACTACTCCATCATTAATCCTATTGTATTTCCCCCATATTTCCATCAACTCCCCCAGGATTCTAACACTGACCTACACACAAAGGAGGATATCTGTACAACCAGACAAAGTTCATGAGGTTACAGGGGATATGTACAAACATGGAGGACCAGGAAATCACTGCTGAGTGCATAGATATTTGAAGGCATTTAGAGGTCAAGGAGGAGGAAGCATCAGGTCTCCTAATGAGTATTAAGATGGATAAGTCCCCAGGGCCTGATGGGATTTACCCCAGGTTATTAAAGGAGGCAAGAGAAGTGATTGCTGGGGCCTTGACCAGTATCTTTGTGTCCTCTTTAGGCACGGGCGAGGTCCTGGAGGACTGGAAAATGGCTAATGTTGTACCTCTATTTAAGAAGGGAACAAGGGAAAATCCTGGGAACTATAGACTGGTGAGTCTCAGGTCAGTTGTAGGAAAATTGCTGGAGAAAATTCTTAGGATAGGATATATAAGCATTTGGATACACATAGCCAAATTAGGGAGAGTTGGCATGGTTTTGTGCGGGGAAGGTCATGTCATAACAACTCAATGGAGTTGTTTGACAAGAGACTATTGAAGGTAGAACAGTGACTGTTGTCTACATGGATTTTAGTAAGGCCTTTGACAAAGTCCTTCATGGGAGGCTAGTCCAGAAGATTAGGATGCATGGGCCCGTGGCGAATTGGCCGTTTGGATTCAGAACTGTCTAGAAGACAGAGAATAGTGGTCAAAGGGACTTATTCGAGCTGGAGGTCTGTAATTCGTGGTGTTCCATGGGGATCTGTGCCGGGATCTCTGCTGATGGCTGTAATGTATAGAAGTGACCCAGATGAAAATGTAGATGGGTGGGTTAACATGTTTGCAGATGATATCCAAGATTGGTGGAGTTATGGACAGTGTAGAAGACTGGCAAAGAATTCAGCGTGATATAGATCAGTTGTAGATATGAGCCTAGAAATGACAGATGGAGTTTAACCCAGATAAATGTGAAGTGTTGCACCATAGTAGGACAAATGCTAGGAGGACAAGACTCTTAACAGTGTTGCTGAGCAAAGCGATCCTGGAATCCACGTTCATAGCTCCATGAAAGTAGCTACACAGCTCGATAATTTGGCTAAGAAGGCTTATGGAATGCAAGCTTTTATTAGTCAAAGCACTGAGTTCAAAAGTCAAGAGGTTTTGTTGCAAAGTTAGAAAATTCTAGTGAGGCCATATCTAGAGTATTGCATACATTTCTGTTCACCCATTATAGGAAGAACATTGAGGCTTTGGAGAGGGTGCAGAAAAGGTTTATCAGGATGCTGTCTGGCTTAGAGGGATAGGCTTAGGCAACATGAAAGGCTGGATAAACTTGGATTGTTTTCTGTGGAGTGCCAGAGGCTGAGGGGAGATCTGACAAAAGTTTATTAGATTACGAAGGGCATAGATAGAGCAAACAGGGAGCACCTTTCCCAGGGTAGAAATGTCGAATACCTGAGGGCATGCATTGAAGGTGAGAGGAAGTAGTTTCAAAGGGGATGTGAGGGATAAGTTTTTTTACTCAGAGTGGTGGATGACTGGAATGAACTGCCTGGTATGGTGGTAGGGACAAATACATTAGAGGCTTTTAAGAGACATTTAGATAGGCACATGAATATGCGGAAGATGGAGGGATATAGACATTGTGTAGGTTGGAGGGATCCGTTTTTTTGGGGGAGGGGATTGGCTTACTTTTTATCTGGTCCAGCCCAACATTGTGGGCCGAAGGGCCTGTTCCTGTTCTATGTTCTATGAAAGCAGCATGGACATGAGAGTCCGCACTAATATATCCAAATGTAGCTTTGCAAGAAATATTGTATGATAATATTCCTGCAAATTGTCTTTGGGCATATGCATATTACTTTGTTAACATTGCTCTTCTTACTTTCCACTAAACTTTGTACTTTGCCCGTTGTTTGCAAACATCACACTTTCTCTGCTTTGAAGCAAAGGGTTGCACCTCTCTCAAATAGTATTGCATGGGTTTTTACATTTACCCCAGCCATTTGTTGCAGCCTTGGGAAAGGGCATTAAACACTTCATCAGTTTCCGATTTTGCTAACATCATTCCCTTTCCAGTAAAGTCTATGAGATTATCATCTCTTTGGTTCTATGGACGTTGATGATGATGTGTTCTTTACTTTTGCTTAATTATGTCAGAACCTTTTTTTAACACTGTAATATTGGCTGCCTTATACATATTAATTTCTTACAACTATCCTCTATACATAGGTAGGAATCTCTGTAGTGCTATGTGGGAATTAATTAATTAATGAATAGCCCTTCCAGCCCTTGGAGCTGTGCTGCCCAGCAATCCCTCGAATTAATCCCAGCCTAATCACCAGGACAATTTACAATGAACAAATAATCTACCAATTGGTACGTCTCTGCACTGTAGAAGGAAACTCACGCAGTCACGTGGAGAACATACAAACTCCATATAGGCAGTGAGAGGAATTGAACCCAGGGTCGCCAGTACTGTAAAGAGTTCTGGTACCGTGCCACCCCACAACGTAAAATAAAGAGTAAAATAGTATGCAGCACGGGTGACTAGTGGCCAGCAGTACCAAATATGGAAAAGGCTGCACATCCATGGCCTTGAGCAATGTTGTCAGTTGTCACATTGTTTGTAACCTCGGCAGGGAAATCAGCTCAATTCGTATTGTGACTGAGCTTTTTTTCAATTGATATGATATACTATATGGGTTTCTTACAAAGAGAGCTATAACTCAAAGTCAAATTTGAGTGCACTGTCTTGTGCGGTAGCACATTTAAGACCATAAGATATGGGAGCAGGATTAGGCCATTTGGCCCATCGAGTCTGCTTCGCCGTTTCATCGTGGCTCATCCAAATTTCCCCTCCGCCCCAACATCCTGCATTCTCCCCATATTCCTTCAATCCCTGACCAATTAAAAATCTATCAACTTCTGCCTTAAGTATACATAAAGACTTGGCCTCCACAGCTGCCTGTGACAAAAAATTCCACAGATTCAAGGCTCTCTGGCTAAAGAAGTTCCTCCTCATCTCAATTCTAAAAGGGCGCCTCTCTATTCTGAGGCTGTGTCCTCTGGTCTTAGACTCTCCCAGTAGAGGAAGCATCCTCTCCACATCCACTATGAGGACTTTCACCATTCAGTAGGTTTCAATGAGGTCACCCCCCGCCCCCCTTCAATTCTTCTGAATTTGAGTGAATACAGACCAAGCCATCAAATGCTGACAAGCATGTGACAAGCCTTTCAACCCTGGAATCATTTTCATGAACTTCCTTTGAACACTCTCCAGTTTCAACACATCCTTTCTAACATAGGGGGGCCCAAAACTGCTCACAATACCTCAAGTGAGGCCTCACCAGTGCTTTATAAAGTCTCAAAATTACATCCTTGCTTTTATGTTCTATTCCTCTTGAAATGAATGCTAACTTTGCATTTGCCTTCATCACCACAGGCTAAAATTGCAAATTGACCTTTAGGGAATCCTGCACAAGGACTCCAAACTCTTTTTGCATCTCAGGTTTTTTGTATTTTCACTCCATTTAGCAAAGAGCCAACCCTTTCATTTCTTCTACCAACGTACATGACCATACATTTCCCAACATTGTATTCCATCTGTCATTTCTTTGCCTGTTCTCCTAATCTATCTTAGTCCTTTTGTAGCTTCTCTACTTCCTCAAACCATCTGCCCCTCCACCTATATTCATATTGTCTCCAAACTTTTTAACAAATCCATCAATTCCATCATCCGAATCATCGACATGTAGTGTAAAAAGAATCGGTCTCAACACTGACCCCTGTGGAATACCAGTAGTCACCAGCAGGCAGCCAGAAAAGGATCCCTTTATTTCCATTCCTGGCATCCTGCTAATCAGCTACTCCTTTATCCATGCTAGAATCTTTCCTGTAATACCATGTGCTCATAGCTTGCTAAGCAGCCTCATGTGTGGCATCTTGTCAAAGACCTTCTGAAAGTCCAAGTACACAACATCAACAGATTCTCCTTTGTCTATCCTGCTGGTTATTTCTTCAAAGGATTCCAACTGATTTGTCAGGCAAGGTTTCGGCTTCATGAAACCATGCTGATTATGGCCTATTTTATCATGTGTATCCAAGTACCCTGAGACCTCTTCCTTAATAATTGACTCCAACATCTTCCCAACCACTGAGGTCAGACTAATTGGCCCATTGTTTCTTTTTCTGCTTCTTTCCCTTCTTCAGGATTGGAGTGACATTTCCAATTTTATGGTCTTTCAGAACCATTCCAGAATATAGTGATTCTTGAAAGATCATTTCTGATGCCTCCAAAATCTCTGCAGCCACCTCTTTCAGAGCTCTATGGTGTACACCATCTGGTCCAGGTGACTTATCTACCTTCAGACCTTCAGTTTCCCAAGAATCTTCTCTCTAGTTATGGTAACTTCACACATATCATGACCTGGAACTCTTACCATACTACTCCTGTCTTCCACACTGAAGACGTGCAAAATACTTATTCAGTTCATCCACCATTTCCTTGTACCCCAGTACTACCTCTCCAGCATCATTTTCCAGCGGTCTGATATCCACTTTCGCTTCTTTTTTACACTTTATGTATCTGAAGAAACTTTTGGCATTCTCTTTAATGCTATTGACTAGCTTACTTTCATATACCATCTTTACCTTCTTAATGACTTTTTAGTTGCCTTCTGTTGGTTTTTAAAAGTTTCCCAATCCTCTAACTTCCCACTGATTTTGGCTCTATTATATGCCCTCTCTTTGGCTTTTAAGTTAGCTTTGACTTCTCTTGTTAGCCACAGTTGTGTCATCTTTTTAGTAGAATACTTCTTCTTCTTTGGGGTGTATATATATCCTGTGCCTTCCGAATTAATTCCAGAAATTCCAGCCATTGGTGCTGTGCCATCATCCCTGTGTGTGTTCTTTTCCAATCAATTCTGGCCAACTCCTCTCTCATGGCTCTGTAATTCCCTTTACTCCACTGTAATACTGATACATCTGACTTTAGCTTCTCCTTCTCAGATTTCAGGTATCCAATGATACAATGAAGAACCTACTTGCAGCAGCTTCACAGACACATAGCATCATGTCAGCAACATTCACAAGAAAAACATAAAGCAAATATAAATTATATTCATTTTTTTACAAGAAAATAACAATTAGAACAAAAAGATTTTTTAGTGCAAAGAGATCAAAATTTGTCATAAGAGTTGCTAAACAGAACTGATAAGGGTTTACTGGTTGGTTGATGAACTGAATGTAGATTCATAAAAAGATTGCAACGTATATAAAAGTATTTTAGAAATTAGATTTACTCTCACACCTCTATCGTCAAATGGCTGAAGAGAATGGATGCAATTTGCTTCCTCTTCATGTGGTGTCAAATGTCAGATGAAGGCAGGCCAAAGAAGAAAGAGAAGATGGAAGGATATTAATTGTTTGCTCCAATCACTAAGTACCTCAGACTTAGCCAATTAAGATGAGTGGAGTGTATAGACGTACCTCTGGGTAGTGGGGGAAAAAATAATCAAAAGTTTTGGGACATGCACAATTGAGAGCATGTGAAATGCTGAGGCTCGGAGATCTGTCCACAAAATACATAGTGAGTAATATAAATGCATTGAACTCCACTTCTGCATGTCAGATCCATTGATGTAGTGTTGTATGCTACATTCACCCGTAATCACAATACTCAGGATAATCCATAAGTATTGTGGTTCGGAAATGCCATTCGACTTCTTTATGATCTAATTTACTTGGTTTTAATTACCTGTAAACTCTCTTACCTTGACAGGATCATGAACTTCTTCCACATTTCGATCTGAGATTTCCTGATGAAGGGTCTCAGCCAGAAATGTTGACTGGTTATTCCTGTGCATAGATGTTGACTGATTTGCTGAGCTCTTCCAGCACTTCGTGTGTATTGCTAAAGATTTCCAGCATCTGTAGAACCTCGTGTATCATTCTCTTCCTGTTTCTTCACACCATCGTAAGATGTGATGTTAGGAGCCATGCATATGGTTCCATCTGCATTGTACTCTGTGTGCGCATTTATTATGTGTATTTTGGTAACTAGTCACATGAGTGGGGGTGCGGTAAAATCGAAGGGAATAAGTTGCGCATTCGTGCTTTGTTCTGGTCAATTTGGAGCTAGGGAACAACAGAACTCATATCTTTTGTTGACTGCTTAGTTACACTTAATTATACCTAAATTTCATCGCTTCAAGATAGTATACTTTGATAATTGCTAATAAAGGATCAAGCACAGTTCTTTGACTTTTCGAACATCTTTACTGAAGTGATCGAAGGGCATGTCATACGAGGATAGCAAGCCATGCTCGGTCAGCAGAGCAGCAATTGATTTGTTAGAACTGGCTGCTACCGGATATGTGTCCCTTTCAACATAGAACATTGTCAATGCTCATGTTGCAGTTTATCATCAGCAGTGATGCATTAGAATCATACTCTCAATGTACAGTATGTTTTCCCATGAATGGTAACGTAGGGTCTTTGTTTATAGATATAGATACTTTATTGACCCCAAGGGAAATTCAGTGTCACAGTAGCATTACAAGTGCACAGATCTAAATATTAGAAGAGAATTAGAAAGAATAACAAATAAGTTACCACAAGCAGTCTAACAGGAGGGTGTCATCATTTCCCTGGCTATAGGTTGACTCATTATAGAGCCTAATGGCCGAGGGTAAGAATGACCTCATATAGCGCTCTTTCGAGCAGTGCAGTTGTCTTAGTCTATTACGAAAACTACTTCTCTGTTCAGCGAAGATAGCATGCAGAGGGTGGGAAACATTGTCCAGAATTGCTAGGGTTTTCCGTAGGGTTCTTTGTTCTACCGCAGCATCCAGTGTGTCCAAGGTGGCCCTTCTTCCACATAGCCTTTGTGTTGGTGCTCCACTCATGTCGGTCATCCAGGTGCACCACAAGGTACTTGAAGTCCTCACCACATCCACATCCTCACCATCAACAGTAACAGGGAACAATGCAGGCTTAGTCTTCCTAAAGTCCATCACCATCTCCTTTGTCTTACTGATGTTGAGCTGCAGGTGATTCAGCTTGCATTTTTTGACAAAGTCCTCCACCATGGCGCTATATTCATCCTCCCGTCCTCCCTTTACACACCCAATTTCTGCAGATGACATGACTCAGTGTTGTATCTAAAGTCTGAGATATATAGGGTAAACAGGAAGGGAGCCAGTACAGTCCCCCGATTCCGCAGATTATTATAGACACTGAAAACCTAATTTATAGATTTTCACCAACAAAGGATCACCAATTATTTTCAACTCCTTTGTTCCTTTTAACACAGGTAATTCATCCCTTACCTTTCAAAAAACACAGATGAGTGAAAAAAAACAATGGCATTCAGGAGAAATCATGGGAAGATATAAGGAGATGGTGAAAAACAAATTGGTGAGTGAAATCAAGAAACTTGATTGATCTATTAATAGAGGCTTGACATGTAGCAACCTCCAAAGGGAACCTTGTCATGGTTTAGAGGCTTCTGAGCTTCATTGATTCACAGATCTATGTTGGCTGGAGTCAGAGCTTTATGCTTTGGCTCTTGGTAGAGTCAACCATGCCAAACAGGTCAATGTGTAGAGGCCGGACGAAGAGTCGGCCTCCAGTCTTCCAAGTTCAGGGGTTCAGCTCAGGGCTGACAACCCTGACTGGTAAAACAAAATTGTTATAGAAAAAGCAATGAAGAATCCTTTTACATCTGAATGTGATGATATTCCTGCGTCTCCCCCGGTACTTGCCTGCCTGACAGTAGTGAAAACCAAGAAGAAGCTACTGACATGATGAAGGAAGCCCTGCATACTGGGAAAGATGAAGAACCTTCATTATTGCCCTAAATACATGAGGCATAACAGGCAGTGGGTAGGTAAGGCGTGCAACAAAACAAAACTGTAACATTAGTAAAATCAACAAGAAAATGGACAGTATGTCGAAGGTGTTGAGTATGGGATTTTGATTAATTCAATGCAATATATATACCCAACAAACAAATCCTAGGTATAAAGACAAAGCAACCATTTTCCTTCATCAAGCCTAGAAAATTTGTTGCTTTTGTTAACATTTATATTCTAGCAGCACATCTGACTTGTTACGAAAGCAATAATTTTAAATTATTATTTCATGTGCTTACTTTAAGTTTGTGCAAATTAACAAAGCATTCGAACAGTTTTTTGTTCATTGATCTGTTAAGTCAGAAAGGAAATGGCTCCTGTAATAATTTTTTTATATTGCAATATCCACACCAATTATATTTTTATGGGTATTCTTTTTTTATATTTTATGTTGTTTCATCTAAACAAATGTCAGAATCAGCTTTATTACCACTAACATGTGTTGTGAAATGTGTTGGTCCACAGTAGCAATACAAATGCAAGACATAAAAATTATTATATTACAAAATAATTAAGTAGAGTAAAAGACGAATGCTAATTTAATTAGAGTTCTGATATGGGGAGCTGGGGCGGGGGGACTGCACAGGATTGAAAGAAGCTGCAGAAAGTTGTGAACTTAGTCATCTCCATCATGGGCTCTAGACACCTAAACTTTCAGGACATCTTCACAGAAACACTGCCTCAAGAAAGTGGAATCTGTTATTAAGGACTCCCATCACCCAGGACATGCCCTGTTCTCATTGCTACCATCAGGAACAAGGTACAAGAGCCTGAAGGCACACACTCAACGATTCAGGAACAGCTTCTCCCCCTCTACCATCTGATTTCTGAATGGACATTGAACCCATGAACACCACCTCACTACCTCACTACTTTTGTTTGTGCTATTTATTCAAAGTTCAAAATACATTTATTATCAAAGTACCTATGTATTAGAACATTAGAAAGTTTTTGTCAAGAACAGGCCATTCAGCCCAACAAAGCTTGCCAAGTTCCTAGTCACATAGTGCGTTGAAATAACTATCAAGTTTTGATTTGAAATTCTTTAAGGTACTACTCTAAACTACAGAACTAGGTAGCTTGTTCCATGTGTCCACAACTTGCTGTGTAAAGCAATGCTTCCTGATGTTAATCTTCCTTTAACCAGTCTCCACCTATGGCTCCATGTCCTCCTTGATAGATTAATTTTGAAATAGCAGCTGGCATCCACCTTACTTATACCCCTAATGATTTTGAACACTTCTATCATGTCTTCTCTCATTATACATCTACTTAGGCAAAAGAGATATAATTCTTTCAATCCTTCTTCATAGCTCATACCCTGCAGACCTGGAATGAGTCTCGTTGCCCTTCTCTGAACTCTCTCCAGTGACTTTACATCCCATACAAAATATAGAGACCAAAATTGTACACAGTCTTCAAGGTGTGACCTCATACAGCTTAAGGAGAACGTCTCTAGATTTGAACTCCACTGAGTGCATTATATAACCCAACATCCTATTAGTCTTCCTAATCACTTCTATGCATTAGTTAGATGTTGATAGTGATGAGTCTACCAGCATGCCTATACAGTGCACTTTCTAACTCAAGACTCCCCATTGGATATTTATATATATGTAATATTTTACATTTACTTACATTAAATTTCATCTGCCACTTATCTGTCCCCATATGAATTTTGTTTAGATCTAACTGTACTGATTCTGCTGCCTGAATGTTATTGGCCTGTCCCCCTAATTTTGTGTCATTTGCAAACTTTACTAGTTTATTTGTTATGTGCTTACCCAAATCATAAATATAAATTAAAAACAACAGTAGCCCCAAAACAGATTACTGCAGAACCCCGCTTTTAAAATCTTAATGTTCCTCTCGCCATAACTCATTGTTTTCTGTTTTTGGGCTAATTCTGCACTCATTCACACACCTTTCCCTGAATCCCTACCTCCTGTAATTTGATTATTAACCTCTCATGGCTTACCTTGTCAAAAGCCTCCTGAAAGTCTAAGTAAATTATATCAACCGCTCTATTGTTATCATAAATTTTAGCTGTCTCTTCATAGAACTCTGGCATATTAGTAACACATGATTTCTCCTTTCTGAACCTATACTGACTTTTCTGCTAACATGCGCATCCTTATCAACTGCTTTTCCATCTCATTCTCTATTAATGACTCCATTATCTTACCTACGATACACATTAATCTCACTGGTCTATAGGTATCAGGGTCAGTGCAGTCAACCTTCTTACATACCGGAACAATGTTAACCCATTTCCAGTCCTTAGGGATTTCACCAGTCTTCACTGACTTTTGAAAAATACATGTTCGGGGTTTGTATATATAATCACAGACCTCTTTAAGTGTGCTTGGATACGTGTTGTCTCCTAACAGGCAAGAAACCCAAAAGAAACCATAAAAAAAGAAGACTGTCAAACACGAAATGTGCAGAGGAAAAAAAATAAATCATGTAAACAATAAACACAAGCAAATATCATTCTGAACTGAAGTCCACAAAGAGAGTCCATCTACAGACCCTTAATTCCGTGCAGTGTGGAGCAGTGAGCTGAACTGACCCACCCCTGGCCCCAACACTCTGACCTTTTCAATCTGGCCCAGCACCTAAATCATCGGGTTCAGTCACTTCCATATGCACTGGGGTCTGGACCCCACCCCCTCAATTCAGCCTGTATCTGACCTTTCCAATTTGGCCTGGTACATAAATCATTGTCCAAACACTGGGTTCAGCCCAAAGTAACTTAAAGAACAAAATAAAAGTGAGATCCCAGCTTCACCATGTTACTTATACCAAAGGGGTTGTTCAATAATTTGTGTAAAATCTGTAACATAAAATAATTTAACTTTAATTGGGACACAGTTTCTGACCATATTAAACTTGATAAAGTTAGAGTGGCAACTTGTCATGGTGTCAGACTTAATCTAATGCTTATTTCTTTTTAACTCACCACCTTACACAATTTAATTCTTACTTATTGTCAGTTACCACTGGGAATTGAATAAAAGGAAGGTTGCTAACACCACTTAATTGAATGAAATTAACAAGTGGATAATTATGGGTTTTTGTATCCTCTATTTCATATCTGCCTCAATTCCTCAGGCTTCCTTCTGGAAGCATGCATCAAAATATAACAGTCTAACTGAAACTTCAATGATAATTAACTATAAAGATGCAAATAAGAGGAATCAATGCAATTAGAGTTGATAGCCAAGAGGAAGATTTTTTTTATCATCATCGATATGGCCATCCGTGATCTATCTCTATACTGCAATATGTACGATGATACAAGATGCACAGAATCTTCTAGAGCTGATTATTCCTCCCAATATCATAAGTGTGATTGCAGTCCGACAGAGTTAATCAAATTAATGATAATAACCTCACTAATATGAAAATGTGTAACATAATCTTGGAATTGCAATTACCACAAGCAAAGTAAAGGCAAGCTAACTTCTGCGGATCAGTATTCACTTAGTAACTATAGATACTAGAGCAACAATAATCTTAGATTCATAAAGCACAGAGAAAGGCTCTGCCGCCCACCATATGCCAGCTATTGTACTTAGCTATACAGGTCTCATTTAGCTACATTTGGTCTGTTTTGGAGATTTTTTTTTTTTTGGCACGTGCGTGCGTGTTCACTGTTGGTGGGACAATGTCTTTTTCATGCCTTTTACAAGGTGCGGAGCGAGAGAGAGAGACTGTGTGGCGCACCACTCCTCACACAGCCATTTTCGCAGTATTTTTCCCTTTATTTTATGAGGTCGAGTTGCGATCTCGACACTCAACCCGGCACGGATGGAAAGCGTACTCAGGAGCGGATCCGACTGGGTTCGAACCCGGGAACCTCCGTTCCAGAGTCTGGCGCTGATGTCATTGCGCCACCACCCAGTTTTTTTTTCAGATTCAAATGCTTGTCCGAATGTTTCTTTCAGGTCCCACCCCTCCAGCCCATCCACTTTCTCCTTATAACTGAAATGCACCGTTCCAGTCAATATCTTGCTAAATTTCCGCTGCTTCCTCTCCAGTGTGATCATATTCTTATAAGACTGTTGCAAGCAGAATACTAATGGCTAATAAATGGTTAATGCAGGGGGCCATAACTTCAAAATGTTGCGAGGAAAGTATAGGGGCATGTCAAAGGTGTTCTTTTTTTACACCGAGAGTGGTAGGTGTATGGAACATGTTGCCTGGGGTGGTGGTAGAGCCAGGTACATAAGTGGCAGTTAAGAGACTCTTAGATATGCACACGGACGAAAGAAAATTTTGGAGGGGGAAACTAGGTGAGAGGAATAGGCTAGATTGATCTTGGAGTAGGTTAAAGGGTTGGCACAAAATCATGGGCCGAATGGCCTGTACTGTGCATACAACATGTCTATGTCTATGTCCAATGTATCCAACATATTCCAAAACAGAAATGAAATATTATACCTTTGTTTTCTTGTTGCTCTGGAACAATGGCACTGGGATCAAATTAGCGACTGGACACACAACTCTATTTAAGTGCCAGATTCACCTTGAAAATTAAATTTAATTAAATAAGTGTAAGTGCCAGATTGCTCCTTATATACATATGTACATTGTTATCTGTGCATATTCAACTGCGTTAATGAGGTAATCTCCTCCGATCCCAGGTATTTATGTGAAGTCAGGAGCGAAGTTCTTTGGTATTCACTCAGTGCGTTGGCCAGGAAGTTGGGTTAAAAACTTACTGCCCATACTCCGTAAGTATTTCATTTTAAAGCATAGAGTTTGGCATGCTTTAAATAGGTATCCATGCCAACATCCTATCCTGCAGTTGTTGTGAAACACTCCACAGAACAATATTAACTGTGATGAGAGTTGTTTATCTTTAAGCACTGAATTGTCTTTGTCACACTCTCACATTGGAAAGCCAATTACAATGCTACGATTGTTAATAGGATCCAACTCACTGAATGCTAATGTTCCTTAATACCTTCCCTGGCATATTATGAGACACTTACCACATCCTACATTGCATTACAGTTAGCAAAATGTTAGGCTCCCATGAGTCATTTAATACTGAAAGCAAATAACATGTTGTCAGTATGAATGCAAGACAGAATCAAGTCCCTAATTGGCTATCTTTATGATGAATCCCAACAAATCACAACAGAAAGTAACACCACTTTATTCTAATCAGATGAGCTTCCTTTGCATTATTTTTCATGATTATTAGACAATGTTTCTGTCTAAGTAATAATGGTGTCTAACTATTCATTAGAATTTAATTTCTTATTTCTGTAAGTCTATCTATAATTAAATGACCTGCTCATGAACAGAAAGAGTGGCTAAAATTGCTCTCAAGTCAAGTTTATTGTCATTTAACAACGTACATGTATACCGTTAAACGAGACAACATTTCTCCCAACCGAGATGTAAAGCACAGTAGTACACATAACACAGATATAACACACAATAACTTATGAAGATAAGGATAAAATCTACACATAAGTAAACAAAGTAAAGTGCATAAATTGAATATTGTAAGGAACAGAACAAATTAAATTTGAATTGAAATGAATTGAAAATGTGATTATATCTGTTCTCTCAGGTGGCAGGGAGTTCAGAAGCCTACTGGCCTGAGGGAATAAACTGTTTCCCGTCCTGAACATTCTTATTTTTATGCAATGGAGCATCCTGCCGGATGGCAGAAGTTCAAAGAGGATGCTGGATGGATGGGTGGGATCCTTGTTAATACCCACAGTTTGTTGTAGGGACTTCCAGTCTGATGCTCTGTTGCTCCCATACCAGATGGAGATGCAACTTGTCAGTATGCTCACAATGGTGCTCCTGTAAAACACAATTAAAATGGGGCGGGGGGAGGGGGGATAATCTTGCTTGCCTAAATAACCTTAGAAAGTGGAGGTGCTGCTATGCTATCTTGTTCAGGGAGGTGATATTGAGGAACAGGACTCCCAGGACCATGATGTGAATGCCCAGGGATAGGAGATGTGAAATATAGGAAACAATTTTTGCAGAATTCAGTCTCAAAAGTTTTAGCAATGAATTTACTGTACAAACTGGTGGTTTATTAGAAAACGGACATAGCTGTTTGACAGAGTAGTGTGATGTCTGGCCCAACTTACCACAATGGGCTTCTACCAAAGCAGCTGATTATCTATTGTGCCAAATGGGATTGATCATATTAGGTCAAAAATTGTGATTGCAAATGCAATAGCTAGCACCAAGGAGATGCTATGTGGAAGGGAGCTCCAGGGCAGATTGCAGCATGTGAAATTCTTCCACCACAGACTCTTTTCAAAGTAATGGCATTTGCCTTTGAACAAGGTTAGAGGGCTTCTCTCTGGGCCTTGGCTGCTGTGCTCAGACCCATGCAATCTGAGTAACCTGGCTTTCCTCCACTGTTTCCATCAGGAACTAATGAAACAAAATTGCAAGACACGGCCAAAAGTACAAAGCCAAAGGCAAATTACTTGCAATGAGGAAAAAAGATAAATTAAATCTCAAGAAAACAAATTAGTTTTACGGGAAAACTTCTGCAATGAGTGCATGTACCTGCTGAGTTCATTAATTGCTTGACTATCTTCTTCAAGAAGATCAGCCTTGATGGAGGTTCAATCACAAACAAGAAAACGTCCGCAGACACTGGAAACCCAAGCAACACACACAAGACACAGGAGGAACTCAGCAGGCCAGGCAGCATCTATGGAAAACAGTGAACAGTCGACGTTTCAGGCCGAGACCAAGTGGTGGTTCCTTCAGTTTGGATGAGATGAGAAAACAGAACATCTGAAGAACAACCTATGGAAATTGAATCAGTTGCAATTTTCACTAACAGGATTGTTTACCATGAGAACGTAAGACCATAATACATAAGAGCAGAATTAGACAATACAGCCCATTGAGCTTGCTCCACCATTCCATCATGGCTGACTTATTATCCCTTTCTCTTCTATTCCCCTGCCTTCTCCTGATAACTTTTGACACCCTTGCTAATCAAGTACCTATCAACCTCCACTTTAAGTATACCCAATGATTTGGCTTCCATAGCTGCCTCAGCAAATGAATTCCACATATTCACCATCCTCCAGCTAAAGAAATTCCCCCTCATATCTGTTCAAAAGGGATTTCCTTCCAATCTGAGGCTTTGCGCTCCAGTCTTGGACCCTTCCACTATAAAAATCATGGACTCTCTATCTAGGCCTTTTAGTATTCAAGATTTCTAAGAATCCCTAGCAAAGATGAAAATTTGATGATCATGATGGAGAATTTATGCCTAAAGATATATCATGGTTCCTCCAGAGAGCAGCTTTATCAAATAGGAGAATAGATGAAATGAGTTGAAATGTTTAATTCTGTACTGGGACAGAATTTATACTCACCATAATGTTAAAGTGGAACCTATTTTTAAGTATAGGAGATTAGTACAACACAGGGCGTAATGAAATGGTGGAACAGACCTGATGGATAGAATTGCCTAATTCTCCTCCGATGGGTCTGATAAAACATTTTTATTTTAAAATATTATTTTCCCAATACCACAAAATGAATACAAAATGTCCAGTATTTAAGAAGTCATCTGTACCCATGACATCTCTGAGTATACATCAGTGTATAGCTAAGGAATTGGACAAAAAGAGCCAAAAAAGACAATTGTGGTGAATACCAGGTTTAAATTATGAAGTATCAATTATTCAGGATCCCCACAAAGAATAACCAAAGGGGAAATTCATACTCCTCATTAAAAGACCAGTTTACTATCACTTCAATGTTTCTTTGAAATGAATGGAAGAAGTAAGTAACTTGATTGAAACAAAATGGGAAATATGATGTTAAATAATAAAAAAGAAAGACCTATATTTATATAATGAAGTTCAACTATCTTATAGAAAACCAAATAGCACTTTCTGGCCAATTTGTGATATGTGTTCTTGATTACAGTGCAGGAAATAGAGCACCCAAAATGCATCCTGGAGAGGTCGTGCCACAATGAATTTGATTAAGGGTTAATGGCATCAAGTTATCATTATGTCACCATGTTTCTCTTTCATCCATCTGAGAGAACAGATATACCACATTTTCAATTCAATTCATTTCAATTCAAGTTTAATTGTCATTTAACCATACATAAATACAGCCAAACAAGACAGCATTACTCTGGGCTAAGGTGCAAAACACAGTACCAACAGTCACACAGGGCACAAGTCACACATAGCACGTACAAGAGAGCAAAAACATATTCAGCAAGATACAACCACACAATAAAAAAGTCCATCAATGCTGCAGAAATCTGCAGTTGACCACAATAGACGACAACTTAACATTTGATCTAACAAAAGGTGCACTGAACATTGCAATATTCCCTTCATATCTAGGAAGTAGGATTTAGGATCTTCTCACAGATTAAAGTGCTCTTGACAGAGGTATAGCTGACACTAAAATGGGACACAATGGGGCAAGCATTCTGATTGCTTCTGGCATCTGCTCAATACTTAGTGGATGCAAACAGATCATATATTTGAGAAGAAGTTGGTAACAAGCAGCTAACATATTTATTTCTCCAGTTTGCAGTTAGGAACTAAAGTTGAAGAAGAATCTTACATAATGATCAGTGCTTTGATTTGACTAAACTTGGACCATGATAAAAGGATTTAGAAGATCGGCAAAATTGTGATACAGAAAGCACCATATATTTCCTTATCAAATTACAAGGGTAGATGCCATAAACCTTTGCAAAGTGTTGTGAGCAGAGCACAAAAGAAATGTAGGCTCCCACAACCAATGGATTCATTTTCATGGACTCCATCTCGTGTTCTTGCTATTTATTGTTAAATAATTTTTTTTTTTTCCTTTTGTCTTTGCATGGTTTGTTGTCTTTTGCACACTGGTTGAATGCTAAAGCTGATGCAGTCTTTCATTGATTCTGTTATGGTTATTAATCTGTGGATTTATTGAGTATACCTGTAAGACAATGAATCTCAGGATTGTATATGGTGACGTATATGAAATCACCTGCTTTCCTTGGCTGCG
The DNA here is from genome assembly GCF_030028105.1 of Mobula birostris. Lineage (NCBI taxonomy): Eukaryota > Metazoa > Chordata > Chondrichthyes > Myliobatiformes > Myliobatidae > Mobula > Mobula birostris. The sequence goes on along the minus strand of NC_092378.1, from coordinate 11,637,415 downwards.
TAAGTCGAGGGAAGACACACACTGGTCCTGCTAAACCAATGAGATTGATACAGCTCTCCCACCCCAAACCCTGGTTTGTGTGGATGCTGTGTAATTTGTTACCCTGATACAATTCAGTGCCAAGAAATAACAGACAGCACACTGCATACAATTAAAGGAATTATGTAATTTTTATGAATCTTAACTAACACTTAAGAAATAAAAAGGAAAAATGAAAAGGGCCCATTATATTTTTTTTAATATTTTGTTTAAAATTTTCAAGAAAAAAAACAATGAAAAAAACAAGAACATACCAGCTCAGACATGTGTAAAAATGAAATAAGCAAAAAAAGGGACGTAACATTAGAGGGATGTTTCTTGTACAAAGTGCTCAAAAATACTAATCATTAAATCTCCAATGAGAGCCGTGAGAAATCAGCTGGGGGGAAGTTGCTCATCCGCCCCCGGCCTCGTCCAGGTCGGCAAGAAATGGATCCCAGATAGCCGAAAATTTTTTAATTGAATTGGTTCTCAAGAGCCTAAGTTTCTCCATCTGTATGACTGAGATCATTTCAGCTATCCACCTCCGAAAGGAAGGGGGAGAAGGTGATTTCCATTCCCTCAAGATAAGTCTTTTGACGACAATCATCCCCAGCATCAGAGACCATTATATGGCTGCAGGGAAACAAATAGTAGATTGCGAACAGCCAAAGGTGGCGAGACCAGCTTCCAAGGGGAAGGATCTTTTATAGGCCTTTGAGTACCAGTCAAATATTTTGGACCAAAATCCAGTCAGTAATGGGCAAAACCAAAAGGTGTGTGACAATGTGGCGTCCATCCCTTGGCATCTATCACAGATTGGCGAGGCAGAAGGGTAAATCCTATGCTATCTAAGTTTAGAGTAGTGGAGATGGTAGACAACTTTAAACTGGATCATTTGGTGTCTGCTGTTAAAAGAGCAAGCCTGCATCATAGACAAACTCTTGGCCCAGGCAGCTTCAGATAATTCAATGCCCAACTCCTCTCTCCAGGCGTTTCTAATCTTCACAGTAGACGCTACAGTGCAATCATCGAACAAACGTACAAACTTAGAAATGAGATGCTTGGAGTCAGAAGGGTTCTTTGAAATATCAAAAAATGTATGCTTCTCTGGAAGGATTTCAAAATTACAAATCTTAGATTGAATGTAGTGTCTAATTTGTAAGTAACGAAAAAAGTGCGAATGAGGCAGCTCAAATTTCTCTTTCAGCAGACTAAATGTTGCAAACCGTCCCTCTATGTACAGGTCTTCAATAGAAACTAGACCATTCTCCCTCCAAGCATGGTAGGTTTTATCTGACCATGAGGGTAGAAAGGAGTGATTGAAACAGATTGGTGTTTGTACAGAGGTCTCTGGTAAATTCAGAATGCTCCTAATCTGATTGGGCCCATTATAATTAAACAGGCAAATATGCACAAGCTGGAGCTTAACTCTTCCAAAAGTCATACATATTCCGCGATCCTCAGAAGACCTCAGCACCTTGCTCCATCGAATCACGGTCCCCCACTGGGTTGAATCCTATGACTGGTTCTTTCCAGCGTCTGCACTCTTTGTCTCCCACCAAACAAAAGACCCAGCTCTAACCAAATCACCCGTTATCTCTAACCATAACCCAAACACTGCTTCTACAGAAAGACCATTACATTAGCAGTGAAACCTTTCCCAGGGTGTTACATATATGTACTTTGACAATAAATTTACTTTGAACTTTAATATTTAGTGGCTTGGATCAAAAATCAGGTGACCTGATTAGTAAGCTTGTTGATGACACAAAAATTGCTGGAGTCATAAATAGTAAAATAAGTTGTCAGAGGGATATAGATCAGCTGAGGTAATAGTGGCAGGCGAAATTTAATTCAGTGTGAGGTAATGCAGCTTGAGACATCAAATACTGGCAAGACAGTTACAGTAAATGGCTGGAGTGTTAGGAGCTTTGACTTACAGAGAGGATTTAGGGTGCATTTATAGTTCACTAAAAATAGTGAGACAGGTGGATAGGATAGTAAAGGGCATTTGGCATGCTTGCTTGCAAAGGTTGAGATAGTAAGTGTACAAGTTGGAACATCATGGTGCAGCCGTACACGATACTGGTTCGGCCATGTGGAGTACCGGTGCAGTTCTGGTTGCTGCATGCCAAGAAGGATGTGACAGCATTTGATACAGCATAGAAGAGATTCACAGAGATGTTGCCTGGAACAGAAAGCTTTTGTTACAAGGAGAGATTGCTTAAGCTAGCTTTGTTTTCACTGGAACGTAGCATGCAGAATGGTAATCCTTTAGAGCAGGAGCCAAGGACCACTTATTTAATGATATGAGTCCATGGCATAAAAAAGGTTGGGAACCCCGGTACAGAAGTTTAAAGATTATGAAGGTCATATAGTAGATAGGGTAGATGGTCGGAATCCTTTCATTATGTTGTGGGAGTTTAAAACTAGATATCTCAGGTTCAGTGAGAGAGGGATTACTTTAGAAGAGATTCATTCAAAGAGAGGGTCTTGGTTATATGGAACAAGGTGCCAGAGGAGAAAATTGATGAAGGTGCAACTACAAAGTTTAACATCCATTTGGAGAAAGAAGCCTGTGCTTTTGTCTCAAAGTAAATCAATAATTTCATCTAGTTTTCAAAAAGACCATTATCTGATGGTCAAAAATGTCCTCCATCTCTCTTAATTTGGGTTTAGAGCTATCATTGCACATATAGAAAGTTATTTAGACTATCACTCACAATGTGACTCTAATGTCAGTCACAATGTGAGTATGATTCCTTGCATTCCTTTGGGAATGTAATATCATTCTTTTATCCTTCTTAATGTTCTTTGCCTCTCCTTTATTCTCCTACAAAGTGGTCCCAAAGAATCCAGTCGTCTTCACAGGGACTATTCAATGTGTGAACCTGGATAGTGATCAATGATGGTTATTGTCTTCCATCTCCATACTTCTGTTCAATCCATGAACACTCAGTACAGATCCAGTGGCAGTCAATGACTGGCTGGGTGAACAGAGACAATGACTCTTTGCTAACGGCGGAAGGTAATTGTAGTGATATACAGCACTGTGTAAAAGTCTTAGGCATCCCAGAGTTTTATATGGTTTCAGACAGTGTGGCCTCCACAGAGCCCTGATCTCAACATCATTGACCCAGTCTGTGATTACCTATAGAAAGTTATATAGGAGAGACAGAAGTAAGCGACACAGCCAAAGTCTGCAGAAGAACTGTGAAAAGTTCTCTGAGATGCTTGGAACAACTATCAGCCAATTTTCTTATAAAACTGCATGATATTTAGAAACTTTTCATTTCATTATTTTTGAAAGCGTCTTTGCTTTTTCACATTTTTGACTTTTGCATGGGCCAGCCTGTGTTGCATTGGCATCAGCACTGGACTTTGAATCTGGCCGGATCAGCACCCGGGCAGCAGCAGTATCTGCATGAAAGAGAGGCCTAGCAATCTAATTCCATATCTCGCCACAAGAGCCCTATGGACACCTATACTATCCATTGGGTCACCATGAGTTGACAATGACTCAACAGTACTCAACAACAAGACCTTCGCATAGCATTGCATTTATTTAGCATCCTTGAAAGTCTGAACTTGTTGATTTCCAACTGTGTTTTAATGGCACTGCAAAACATGCTCAGCCAACAAGAAATTCCAGTTTCTAATAGATTGAGATAGTTCTACATGTTTTATCATTTTTGTCTGCCATGAACACAATTGAGCTTCATTTCAGCTTTGTAAAGCTGCAGTTCTATCTTTTTCACATTCATTTGCTTATAAATAGTAAAAAAAAACTAGAGACATCATAACTCATTTGTAATTTTGTCAGTGCCTAGATAAGCATTGTATCCACAAAGTCCCTGGTATGTGTCCTCAATATTCTCAATTACTATTTTGAAATTCCTTCTGTGGATGTTAACAAAGTTCTTGAGTATATCATTAAGTTGTTCCCAGACTATTAAACCACTGTGAAGGAATAAAGCAATCAATCTTCTGAAAACAACTCTGAATAAACTAGAAAAAAAAAGTAGTGAACATATAATCCTCCTTCAGAAGTTCAGGGTTACAGACAGTTCATAACTGTTTCTTTTCTATGACCTTGGCTCATATATTACAAAACATTGAATCTTTGTTGTCAATCCCTTATCTGTGCTTCCTTATGTACAATGGATTCTTTAAGCATATTCCATCAATTTAAATTCTACCTGAATAATTTCAACAGCTTCAGCTGAGTGCACCCAGTGATTGATTGTTGACATGAAAATTATGAAAACATGTAACTGCAGTAATGCAGAACATCACTGACCTGATGTAATGAATAACACAGAGATCCATCCTCACATATTTGAAATGGATCCTTCTGGAAGTGAGATTAAAAGAGATTACATTTTAATTTGACCATCCTTGTGTTTGCAAACAGTCAGAGGCGGCGACATTAACTCCAATGCTCTGTTTCCCCAGATTGCAAACTAACTCATTGCGCCAATCCCATCACTCTTCTGGCTGTTATTGAACTTCACTCTTTCACTTTGGGTCATCAGTAATGTACTTGGGATCCGGTCGATTTCAAGCAATTTGACATTGGCAGCCAATCTTGACTTGGGCACTCAACGTGAGGATTCATAGGAAACTGTGAGATGATAAGCTGAGAAGTTTTTTTTGAACCTGACAATGATAGACGTAGATGGGAAAAGGTGAGAGGATTCTTAGGTACAACATTTATGCAAGCTTCAAACTTCCTAAAATTGTACTAACAGAAAATTTAAGTTTGACAATAACTTGATCAACATAAACTTAAACTTGAAACTGGAAACTGTGAGATATAAGAGCACCAGATATGACTAGAATGGACCTTGATGTCAGGTACAAGTGGAGGCACAGGAGTATAAAGACACACTCTCGACATTTCAGGAACAGCTTCTTCCCTTCACCATCAGATTTCTGAATAGACAATGAGCCCATGAACACTACCTCACTATATTTGCTCTCTTTTTTCTCCATTTGTTTATTTTTTATACATATTTCTTATTGGTATTTTATGTAATGCACTGTACTTCTGTTGCAGAACAATACATTTCACAACATATGTCACCGAAAATAAACCTGATTCCGAATATGAAACTGAGTACTTATGGGATGCCTCTCAAAGTCCAATCCTACATCCCCGTTGTGAGAGGTCAGTCAAAAGGAATCTGTTGAAGCTGGATTGGCCAATCCCCTGTACAGTGGATACTATGGATTACAAAAACATTGACTCAACTTTGAACAACGGAGGTGGGAGGTTATCAATGGCCTATGTTCCACTGGTAAGTATTCAGGAAGCAAAATCTTTGATATCCAGTGTTAACAGATTAAATGACCATTATCATATTTCTATTTGTGACAGCTTGCTGGTGGAAAATGAAACACAGAAACCTAGAAACCCTACAGCACAATATAGGCCCTTTGGCCCACAATGCTGCGCCAAATATGTACTTACTTTAGAAATTACCCTGAGTTACCCATAGCCCTCTATTTTTCTAAGCTTCATGTACCTATTCAATAGTCTCTTAAAAGACCCTATTGTATCCGCCTCCACCACCGTCACTGCAAGCCCATTCCACGCACTTACCACTCTCTGCGTAAAAAACTTACGCCTGACATCCCCTTGGTACCTACTCCCCAGTACCTTAAGATTGATCCCTCTCGTGTTAACCATTTCAGCCTTGGGAAAAAGCCTCTGACTATCCACACGATCAATGCCTCTCATCATCTTATACACTTCTAACAGATCAGCTCTCATCCTCCGTCTTTCCAAGGAGAAAAGGCCAAGTTCACTCAACATATTCTCATAAGGCATGCTCCCCAATCCAGGCAACATCCTTTTAAGTCTCCTCTGCATCCTTTCTATCGTTTCCACATCCTTCCCGTAGTGAGGTGACCAGAACTGAGCACAGTACTCCAAATGGGGTCTGAGCAGGGACCTATATAGCTGTAACGTTACCTCTTGGCTCTTGAACTCAATCCCACTGTTGATGAAGGCCAATACACCATATGCCTTCTTAACTACAGAGTCAACCTGCGCAGCAGCTTTGAGTGTCCTATGGACTCAGACCTCAAGATCCCTCTGATCCTCCACATTGCCAAGAGTAATGTCTTTTACATCTCCTAAAATCCAACATTGAGAACACCTCAAGCTGTCCATTTACTGTAATATCATGGACAACATAAGTGTAAGTTTTGCTTTACTTTCATGCTTCCCTCTTGCTGAAGACATTGCCTGTCAGAAACACAAACAAAATGCCAGAGGAATTCAGAAAGTCAGGCAGCATCCATGGAAATGAATAAACAGTCGATGCTTCAGGCCAAGACCCTTCTTCAGGACTGCCTCTCAGAAGCCAAGTTTACTAATTTTCAGCACCTTGGGTTTCACTTAAGATAATCATCCTTAGCTCAACACAGGACAGGCATAGGAATCTAGTACTAAGAACTTGACTTATGTATTTCAGTGGGATGACACAGGCCTGACATGACTTGCATTTTCTCTGAAATGCTAAGAAACTGCCAGTATGGTATAAAATGAAACTGATAGTGTCTTTATTTTTTCAAAGAAGTTCAAGCAAACATTGAAATACAATTTAATAATCATGTCCAAAAATATACTTGTTATTGATTGACATGTTGCAATGTTACACTGTCTCTTCCCAGCAGAATGGAAGAGTGATGGTTGTATAAAAAATCTTAAAACCACGACAGCATCAATGTAAAAATACACTAATATCTACAAAGTGTATGAAATTTCAGCAATAATGTGTGACTATACTGTGTATTGGGACTGTGTTTTTACTCTTTTATAAAATTATATTTGTTTGATTGTACAGAAGAGCCACAAACATTTTTATGGGAAAGTACCGGAAAATAGCTGTGGACTTGGTGATGCACAGAAGTCCAAAGGGTGCTCCAAACCTGACTTCTTTTGCCAAGTTCCCAGGTGAGGGAGATTTCACTGATTCTCGAGTTGAGGGAACTCAAATAAGCGACGCTAAGGACTGTAACATCAAAACAGCGAGCTGTTGGCCTACCCCTCGCTGTGGCAAGAGCACTATCTCTCTCTGCCTTGTCAGTCAGAGAGAGGGCCTGTTGAGATGTTGAACTGTTGGGATGGGCAGTAGTTTTCGATGGACTTTAGATCATGGTCTCGGGGGGGGGGCTTGCTAATGCATGTTGGGTTGTGGGGGAGCTGATGCTTTTGCTGGGGTGAGTTGGAGGAGGAGGGGGGAGGGTCAATGCTTTTGCTGCTGCTTGTGCATGGGAGGGGGGAGGGGGACTTTGGGCTTCTAACGTTTTTCTGTCATTCATTCTTTGGGGTTTTTTCTCTCCGTTTCATGGACGTCTGCAAAGCGTAAGGTTGTATATTGTACACATTCTGTGATATTAAATTGAATCATTGATCCATTGTACTGGTAATTATTTAACCATTTGCGATGGGTGAATGAAGCGAGAACCTTGAAAATACCAAGAAGGTTGGAGGAAGCTCACGTTGTGCACAAAGCCAAGCAAAGGTTGTTACGGAAATGACTGTTTCTATGCTATATACGTTACCTAGCTCCAACCAAGCACGTGGCCAAGTGGTTAAGGCATTGGACTAGCGACCTGAGGGTCGTGAGTTTGAGCCCCAGCCGAGGCAACGTGTTGTGTCCTTGAGCAAGGCACTTAATCACACATTGCTCTGTGACGACACCGGTGCCAAGCTGTATGGGTCCTAATGCCCTTCCCTTGGACAACATTGGTGTCGTGGAGAGGGGAGACTTGCAGCATGGGCAACTGCTGGTCTTCCATACAACCTTGCCAGGCGCAGATCCATGAAGACTTTCCAGGCGCAGATCCATGGTCTCGCAAGACTAACGGATACCTTTACTTTTAGCTCCAACCATGACAGTGCCCAGAGGTACATTGAGGCAGAGTGTGGGAGTGGGGTGAATACAGAAGATCAGCTGCCAGAGTTTCTATAAGGAGCATGGGACAACACGCGTACTCTATTTGAATGCAATAAAAAATGAATATTTTCAATAGCTATCTTTTGAGTGATCACCAATTGTCTGTCTTAGAAGAAGTCTCTTCAGGACTCAGAAGGAATAATTGAAATCTGCATAGTACATGCAACACTGCCCTAGCAAGCCATGATAGAGATGGACCCCTTACTCAACAATACCTCACGTAGATTTTGGGCATATTTCGGGTGCATCTCATGGACAAGTATTCAATAGCCCGAGTAGCTGTAGAGCATGAGTGTATCGCTGTTTACCGCTGAAGTGATTATCATGTTTCCTGTTTCCTGGCCCTTTTCAGAAAGTGTGTTGAATTTAGACTCATAATTATACAGAACAGAAACACATTGTTTGGCCTAACTCATGCATGCTACAAACGTGTCTTCCTGCTCTAGTCCCATTTACCTGCATTTGGTCCATATTCTTCTAGACCTTTCCTATCCATGTACCTATCTGAATGCTTTTTTTCCGTTAAAAGCTGTAGTTGTACCCACCCGTACCATTTCCTCTGGCAGCTCATTCCACAGACCCACGATCGTCATGATGTGCCGTGTTGTATGACGTGGCGATCCACGTCTTCCATCTGCCTTTAATCTGAGAAGTTCTAATAAGCTTTTCAAAACTTTTGCCTGTCCATCCCTTGATGTAACTCATGGATGTCATGCGCTGTTGACTGCGACTTTTTCTTTGGTCATTGGGTATATTTAAAGCAGAGATTAATAGATTCTTGAAGGGCATGAAGGGATATGGGGAGCAGGCAGGAGATTTGGGCTGAGAGGGGAAATGAATCAGCCATGATAAAATGGTGGAACAGACTTGATGGGCAAAATGGCCTAATTCTGCTCCAAATCTTATGGTCTTGTGGTCGTACAACAATTTTTCCTGTCACTGCAAGATGTTCAAGCTTCTCTTTCCTCAATACATGTCCCAGAATTTTCAGCTGTCATTTCCTAATTGATTTTATCAGCTCTTTTCTTATTCCAGCTTTTCACAATACTTTCTCATTTGTTACTCTGTCCTTCCACGATATTCTTTACAAAAACCACATTTCTGCAGTTTCGAGTCTGCCTCATTGTGCTCTGATATTGTCCAACATTTGCTTCCATAAGTTTGTGTGGAATGAATGTAGCACTGCAACACTCTGAGTTTTGTATCCATTGAAATTAAGTTATTCTTTAGTATCTGCAGCGGCAGTATCACCCACCAGCTTTGTAAAAAAACTTGCCTCTCAGGTCCCCTCTCACCTTCAACCTATGGACCTAGAGTTTTAGACTCCCCTACCATTCAAAATCAGTGTGTAGCAATCTACCTTATCTCTGCCTCTCATGATTTTAGAAGATAGAACATAAAACTTTATAGCACAGTACAGGCCCTTCGGCCCACAATATTGTGCTGACATTTTAACCCGCTATAAGATCAATCCAATTCTTCCCTCCTGCATAGCCCTCCATTTTTCTGTCAACCATCTTGTAAACTTTTATTAGGTCACTGTCAGACTTCTGTTCGCCAGGGAGAATATTCCCAGCCTATCCCGTTATTTATCATTTCGCCTAAGAAAATAATATTTAAATGTGTTAAAGTGACAGACAAAAAATTAGCAGTAAGAATAGCTACTGATGGACTGTAGACTGAGTAATAACATAATATTAATGCTGTTATTGTGTGAGGGTATGAAATATCATTATTTGGTTAAGTTCCAACCAATCTTTTCTTTGGAACCAGGATAAAGGAATTCTGCATGATTCTTGGGAGCCTGCTCCACTTGTGAAACTGGCTACATGATGCCTGTGCTACAGGGGTTTTCAGGGGAAGTTGGATCTCAGGTAACATAAAAGAAAGATCCAAGTGACTAGATGGTTGAGGATGACAGACACATTGGAAGTGCCGAGTCATGATGCATCATGAGATATGGGACAGTCAACGATGAATTATTTCCTAGTGATTTATTTTATAATTTCAGAAGAATTGGTACTTACTTTTTATCACTGTGAGTGGTGATTAAAAACCTGGATTCAAACCTGACTTTAGACCATACACAAAATGCTGGAGAAACTCAGCAGGCCTGGTAGCATCTATGGAAAAGAGTAAATGTTGACGTTGTGGGCCGAGACCCTTCTTCAGGACTTTGGGTTCTATGTGTGTGCAGTTTACATATTTGTCCTCTTACCACCTGGATTCCCTCTAGTTTCTTGCTACATGTCAAAAGTGTGCAGGCCAATAGGTTAATCAGCCATTGTAAATTGTCCCCTGCTACTGTAACTGGTAGAATTTGGGGGAGTTAATGGAAATGCGAAGACAATGCGAGCAGGATTCAGGAAGAATTATTATAAATCGGTGTCTGATGAACTGTGTAGAATGGCTGGGCTGACAGACCTGTTTCCGCAATACATAGAACAGTACCATGGGTTATGACCAAAAAAAAATGGCTGGACTCGCTTAGCATTTTTGTTCAAGTGTGTTTATTCGGTTTCGGTGCATCAAAAATCAAACGTACAAAATTAGTGAAGATAACGAAGAGAAAATTACTAATACTTACAAAAAGGTATCTACTATAAAACACACAACAAATCAATGCTATTTTCGTCCAGTGTGAAGTCCTGGCAGCACAATCTCTCTCTCTCCCACCAAGAGCGATTAGTCTCCATTTATTAGATACCTGGACACACCATCTTCAATTATCCACAAAGTTAACTTAAGACTACTCATGAATTAGAACACGATGCAACCCACAATGTAGTTATAATCAGATTACAAAATAAACAGACATATCAACCTACAAACAATATAGACACACTTATACATCCCCATTACTAAAGAAGGGGAATATTCCGCCGTGTATGGCAGAAAAGGCACCACAAAGCTGCTCCTTTAGGACCCATTATGAGAATATACTGGGAAAGATATTGAAGTTTTGCAGAATGACAAGGCTATGCTTGTGTGTGTGTGCGTTTACTGAGCGTTCTCCATCACAATCACACAGCAGCAGAGCCTATGGCCCACAAAGTCTGTGCCGAGCATGGCGCCAAATCAAACCAATTTCTTCTATCTGCTCATGATCCACATCCCTCCATTCCCTACATATCCTCATGCCTATCCAAAAGACTCCCAAATGCTACTATCACACCTATTTTTAAGACTCATTTACAGGGTGTGGGTGTCACCAGCTAAGCCAGCTGAGGTGTCCCTCACCAGAAACCTCAGAAGAACACTACAGGCGGTCACCTGCCTCTTGCCCCACACATATCCTTCAGAGTTTCCCCAATCACTCCAAATGTCCTCTAGCATTCGACACCTCCACCCTGCAAAAAGACTCCAGCTGTCTGCATTCTCTATGCCCCTCATAACTTCATAAATATCTACTACATCATCCCTTAGCCCCTGACACTTCTGAGAAAGCAATACAACTTTGTCCCACCTCATTCCACTGCAAACACTCTCTAACAGTAAACTACCAAAAATTGTTCCAAACTATTTTTTTCTTGGAGAGATATAATTTTCTAAAGCAAACAAAATATATTAAATTCAATGCCCGACAATTCCACATTGTTCACTACTGTTTGACTCTGTGAACTGGCTTCAAATGCTTGGCCGGACACACTTAGAGACAGGTGGTATAATTTGTACACCGTGGCCATTTTATTAGGTACACCTGTACACCTGCTCATTAATGCAAATATTTAATCAGCCGATTACGTAGCATAAATGCACACAGATATGGTCAAGGAATTCAGTTGTTATTCATATCAAACATCAGAAAGGGGAAGAAATGTCAGTTTGATTCTGGAATAATTCTGGTGTCAGACAGGGTTGTTGAGTATCTAAGAAACTGCTGATCTCTTGGGATATTCACGCACGACTGTCTCCAGAGTTTACAAAGAATGGTGAGAAAAACACAAAAAAGAAATCAGCGACGGCTCTTCTGCAAGTGAAAATGTCTTATTAATGATAGAGGTCAGAGGAAAATGGCCAGACAGGTTCAAGCTGACTGGAAGGTGACAGTAACTCAAATAACGACATGTTACAACAGAAACTCACACAAATTGCGGGAGGAATTCAGCAGGCCAGGCAGCATCTATGGAAAAGAGTAAACAGTTGATATTTCAGGCTGAGACCCTTCATCAGGACTGATCATGTTGGCTTGAAACATTGACTGTTTACTCTTTTTCATAGATGCTGCCTGGCCTGCTGAGTTCCTCCAGCATTTTTGAGTGTGTTGCTTTGGCTTTGAGGGAGGACAAGATGGTGGCGCGACGCAGCACGCACGGGCGTTCCGAATGAATATCGTATGTGTTAACTAGGGGGCCGTGCCAAATCCTGATTTGATGGAGACAGCCATGAGAAGCACAGAGGAACACCTGGAGGAACTTCTGAAATGCCTACTTCGCTGCCGCTGCTACTGTGTGATCGAGAATCTCTGGAGGGCAAGGCCGCAAATCCTCGGCTTTGCCTATTGCCTGTTGCTGGGGCTGGGGTCGAAGCGCTTGGTCGAAGAGATGGTGCTCGGTGCTCGGTGTCAGAGAGCTGGTCGGAGGCTCGGAGTTTTCGGACGGACTCGGAGTCGGACTGTGGTCGGATGCTTCCGGGATGCGGCATCGGCAAGTTTGCGGCGCTGGAGGTTTACCGTCTGCGTGAGATGATGGGACTTTCGAGAGACTTTGAGACTTTTACCGTGCCATGGTCTATTCTTATCAAACTACGGTATTGCTTTGCACTGTTGTAACTATATGTTATAATTATGTGGTTTTGTTAGCTTTTAAGTCGGTTTGTCATGTGTTTCTGTGATATCATTCTGGAAAAACATTGTATCATTTCCTAATGCATACATTGCTGAATGACAATAAAAGAGGACTGCCTGTCCTCATAATCTAATAATCTAATCTAATCTAATGTAATCTTCAGAGATTCTCACATTTCTATTACAATGGTGGAGCACAGAAGAGCATCTGTGAATGCACAGCATGCTGAATCTTGAAGTGGATGAGCTACAGCAGCAGAAGACCACGAGCACACACTCAGCGGCCGCGTCATGAGTGTACCTAATAAAGTGGTCACCAAGTGAGTGTCGGTGATAATAAGCCTGATTTAGATTCAGCCTTGCTGTTGACAAAGAACTCATTGGCAAGTGAGGAGGAAATAACCAGTGGCTGTCTTCAAATTGCTGGCCAAGTTATCACATTATCATCAATACCCAGCAGTTATTTCAGTTAAGAAATCTGCATCAATCATTTTGGCAATTTCCTTCTGTACTTCATTTTCACTCAACTTTTGTTTCACCTGGTATTCATTAAGATGACGCTTGGAGCCCTTGATGGTGGGGGTGGGGAGTTAGTTTTTATTATCTACAACTGTTAATCCTTTCACAGCTACAAGCTATGTTAGGCAATTTCAAATTAGAGCCATGCATCATTAATACTTAATACATGTACGCAGTCATGGTACCCTATTGCTTTGTGAAAAAACACAAATATAGCATCAGTTCCATTGACACTGATCCAGAGAGGAAATTTATCTCTTTATAGAGTTGAGAAAGGCAAAAATGAATATATTTATGACTGTATTTGTTTTTCTTTGTTTAGCAATACGGCACAATAACAGCCCAGTGAGTCCTCACCACCCAATAACACCCATGAGACCTACTAACCACCATTGAGGAGGAGGAGAAGATGGCAGCACGACACAGTGTGCACGGCCTCTCCGGTGAATGATATCTGTAATCTGTCAAGTAGGGTACCGTGCACAATTCTGATTTGATGGAGACAGACATGAGAGTATGGAGGAACATCTGGAGAAACTTCTAAAATGATAGGTTCACTGCCGCTGTTACTGTGTGGTCCAGAATCTCCGGAGCAGAAGGCCCTGAATCCTCGGCTTTGCCTATTTCGGCGGCCGGGGTGAGGTCGAAGGCGCTCGGCAGAGGATGGAGCTCAAGAGGCTGTATCGGGGGGCAGGTCGGAGACTTGAAGTTTTCAGACGGATGGACTCTATGTTGGCTGTGGTCGGGTGCTTCCAATGCATTGGCAGTTGTCAGTGCCTGGAGGTTTATGGCAGGGAGTTTCTCCCTTTTGCCGCCTGCTATCAGGGACTCGGGAGTTGATCGGGACTTGAGACTTTATTTTACCGTGCCCATGGTCTGTTCTTTATCAAATTATGGTATTGCTTTGCACTACTGTAAATATATGTTATAGTTCTGTGGTTCTGTCAGTGTTAGTCTTTGGTTTGTCCTGTTCTTCTGAGATATCACTCTGGAGGAACATTGTATCATTTCTTAATGCATGCATGCATTTCTAAATGACCATAGATGAGGACTAAGTGTTCTCATAATCTAATCTAATCTAACCTATACATCTTCTGGAATGTAGGAGGAAACTGGAGCTCACGGAGGAAACTCATGCGGTCACAGGAAGGATGTACAAATTCCTTACAGACAGCACAAGCTCTTACTGCCTAACATCACTTACCTGACCAATTAACCTATTAACCCATATGTCATTTGGGATGTGGGAGCAACCCATACAGTCACGAGAAAAACATACAAATTCCTTATAGACAGCAGCAGAATTGGACCGGGGTTGCTGGCACTATAATAGTGTTATGCTAACTGCCATATTACTGTGCTGCCCAGTACATTTCAAAGCACCTTATAGTCAACCAGAAACAAGGAACTGGACTTCCAGTACAGATGGTACCTGCATACAATGTTCCTTTGGCCAACGTCTACTGGATAGATCATGAGACCCTCGGTTTTACTTCTCTTATGTCTTTTGCATTGGTTTCTCATCTTGGAGGTGATTCTGGAACTGTTGGAGACTGTATTCTGCTGCTTGGAGATCATTTGGGTGCCTCGGAGCTCAGTTATCTCTGGGGTTCTGAGAGACGAGGTCGGGTGAATGAACCTTGTGGCAAGAAGCCTGCAGGATGGTGTGTGAGCAAATGTTTGATCCCATTTCACCAATTATAGCTTACATGGTTCACCAATTAAAGCGACGAGGGCAATTGAAACATTGGGGCAAGTGCGAAAGTTTGGAGATCGTTTGGGTGTTCAAGCACTCTGCAGACTTCGAGAGGATTCCAGAGTGCACAAACCTTGTAGTGGGCAGGCTGCAGGACAGGGTGCAAGCCAATAATTGGTTCCGTTTCACTAATTAAAGCTTCCATTGTTCACCGACTAAAACGACGAGGAGGATTGAAGCATTGAAATGAATGCGGAGGGTGAGCACCTGCTGCCTGTCTTTTGCGTGCTCTGCTACGCTACCAGCAAGGGGAGAGTCTGCCCTTGCAGAGAGTGTTGCCCAGGTTTTCTCTGCATTTTCAATGTGGACTTTGAACTATAAAATCCTTTTTTTTCAGCTTTATATAATTTTTATATTTTTTTGCAGGGAGAGGGATTTGGGGGCGATGTGCCTGATCCATTTTGTTCGGTTTCTTGTGCAGGAGGAAGGATTTGGGGGTTGACGTCCTTGATCTATTTTGTTCTTTTTTTGTGTGGGAGGAGGGATTTGGGGGTGTTCAATTTGCCTGATCCATTTTGTTTGCTTTTTTTTGTGCTGGAGGAGGGATTTGAGGGTGGGGTAGATGTGCCTGATCTGTGTTGTTCAGTTCTTGTGCAGGAGGAGCGATTTGGGGGTTGAAGTGCCTGTTCTATTTTTGTTTGTTTATTGGGGTTGATGATTGTGCTGCTTTTCTTTACTTTCTTGGTTTATTGGCTACCAGAGAATTGAAGAATTTCAGAGTTCCATACTTTGATAATAACTGCCCCTCTGAACCTTAGACTTTTGAAAGCTGAGGAGTACAAAATCAGAGGATTTCTAAAAGGGTGAAGCAAACAATTTTTTCCCTTAGCTGAAAGACCAATAGATTTGCATGTGGGGGAGGTTTTTGATGTTTGAGTTGCCATTTGCACAATTTGGGCTTTTGCTGTGCGTGGTGGGGGGGTGGTGTTGTTTTTCTTTGAACAGTTTCCATGGTTTTCTATGTTTCCTGGCTGTCCAGAGAAGATGAATCTCAGAGTTGTATACTGCACACATACTTTAATAATAAATGCACCTTGAATCTTGAACCTTAATGCAAATGGATTTGAGGAAAGAAAGTAAACACAAGTCATTGCGATGGAGGGAAAATTATAGCTCATTTATGACAGAGAATCACAGAGTCACAGAAATTTATTCCACAGATTTGGCAGTAGAAGGATTAACTGTCAAAAGACCATCCAGAGCTGGAATGTAGACAATCCTGCTGTGACTACAATAGCTGGGCACTGTCAATCAAGTTAACCAAGCCCAAACAAATCACAGGTTAACCTCTTCCATCTATACAATAGTAATGTGTACAAAATGCTCTTCCAAGAGCTACCCTGAGAAGAAGAAAAGCAAAGTTAATACCAGGAACAACGTCGCTAAATAGGGTCGCATCCAGCCAAGCTCAGAGCTCTGGGCTAACCGCATTTGTTATTCTAGAGCTGGGAAGCACTTGGCTCAGTAAAAGAACTGGCTGTTCACCCAAAAATCATGTTGCTGAATGGCAGATGCAAAGCCACCTGACTGCCTCAGTCCAATAGATTGTACGTCTTCACTGTAATAGGACTAGCAGAGAACACACTGGAGGAGTGAGGGAACAATAGAGTATGTTGGATCCTCTGCATTGTCCCAATACAGCTAAAAAAACTAAACTGGTAGCAGACATGATCTGCAGACGGTGATGGCCTGGTTAGCAAAAACATCAGAGTGTCTGAGCCTGACTGGACTAAGGGAGAAATAGAGCATATGGAAAACTATGACCATCTCCATTACAAAATCTGGAGCTGCCATTCTGAGTTGTTGGGAGAGAAAGACCATGCACCAGCTTTTGGCCTCTCATCATTTTGGGACAGGTCATACATGGTGAATCATGTATCTTCACTGGGCCATCTTATGACTTGTTCAAGTTCAAGCTCGAGTTTAAATGTCATTCAACCATACATGAATACCTATGAGTACAACCAAATGAAATACCGTTACTCCAGGGCCAAGGTGCATTGTACCCTTCAATGGAGAGACATAGGTCATTGGATGGGCGTCAGAAGGCATCACAAAATCTTTCCTTGAAACAAAGATTGTCCAGGCTTGGGAGAATTCCGTTGATCTCCTCTACTTCCTCTCTCATGCCTCCACACACTCTTTGGGATGTTATGACCAAACTAAAACTGATACTCCAAGTATAATCAGAAAAGTATCTTGCACAGTTGCAGAATAGCCTCTCTGACCATATGTTCTCTGCCGCAGTCACTGAAGGCAAGCAGTTCTGATGAAGGGTCTTGGCCCAAAACATTGATTGTTTATTCATTTCCATAGATGCTGCCTGACCTGCTGAGTTCCTCCAGCATTTTGTGTGTGTTGCTTTGGATCTCCAGCATCTGCAGAATCACTTGTGTTTAGTCTTCTTGGCACTTACTTATTTCTGTTTCCTTTAGGCACTTGTGGACATACATTTCAAGATCGCTGCTACAGTATAATGTTTTCTACATTATACAAAAAAAATATAAAATAAGGCATCCGTTAGTCTTGTGAGACCATGGATCTGCGCCTAGAAAGTCTTCACTCTCCAGGGCGCAGGCCTGGGCAAGGTTGTATCAAAGATCGGCAGTTGCCCATGCTGCAAGTCTCCCCTCTCCACGCCACCAATGTTGTCCAAGGGAAGGGCATTAGAACCCATAAAGCTTGGCATTGGTGTCGTCGCAGAGCAATGTGTGGTTAAGTGCCTTGCTCAAGGACACAACACGTTCCCCCGGCTGGGGCTCGAACTCACAACCTTCAGGTCGCTAGTCGGAAGTCTTAACCACTTGGCCGAGTGGACTTTATACAACGTCCACTCTTTCTGACCATCCTGCACAAACAGAAATAAAATAATATAATAAAAATATCCACCAGAACTCCAGGGAGAACAAGTCAGCTTTCCTTTGAGTGTTGGGGTGAAATATCTACCATTGATGAGTTAGCAGTTTCACATCTGACTTAAGGTTTGGACCCTCCAATTATGGGAATCTCCCTCAGTATCAGATTGAAAGCTATTGCATCTATATCAGGGCTTCCTAACCTTTTCATGCTATAAACCATGCTATTAAGCAAGGGGTTTGTGGACCCTTGGTTGGGAACTCCTGATCTATCCCAGTAACTTTAGAAAGCCAATTAACCTATTTTGTTTAAGCAGAAGATGAAATAAAAACCTGTGGATAAAGACAGCTTCCTCTCTGGAAATTGGGGATTTTAAGTACAGTTAATTACCTCCATGAGTAATCTCCTTACATAACAATGGCCCATGAATGAGTTTATAAATGTCATATATTCACCCAAAACAAATAAAAGAAAACTTTAAATTTCTAACAGAAAGCAGGGTCTTTTAGGTGGTAAAGTATTCAGTATTTTAAAAGCTATCAATTGCATAAAAAAATAGGAGGAAGGTCTATTAAGTGGTAAAATATTTAGTATTTTAACAACTATCAATAGTGTAAAAAAGAACATGAGAAATTTCTAGTAGGAGAGAGGGTCTTTTAGGTGTTAAAGTATTTAGTATCGTGTTAAACAGCAGCAAAGAAATATTAACAGCAATCAAAACATATTGTAAAAAAATCTCAAAGTATGCCTTGTGAAATCTGCAGCACCGGCTGTAATCTGCAATTTCAATGTATAATTCATTTGCTCTGCTCCGTCTGTCTTTCCATGAAAACAGTTGGTTTACATGTATAAGGTTTCAGTATTTGAGATATCATGTAACAAAACGTGCTTTGTGTTTTGACAAAAAACTTCTTGCAAATGCCCATGCTGATACTTTTATCATTATAGCCAGGGTCAGACAGAAAAATAAAAATATCCAAATTGCACAATATAAAGGACACAGCATATATAATGTACTGAGGAAATGTTCGCTTCACCGTAGTCATATTAACATGTGCCCAGTTTCATTAGAGCGTTCAGGTCAATTACATATTCAAGAGCGCAAGTTTCCTATGATGCTAAGCATGTGATGGTTTCTTATGTTTGATTCTGAATAGAAATGACAAGAATGACGCCAGAAGCTGCATCAGAAAGTCATTAGTCATTGTTCCTTCATTTTCAATGATCTGCTTGTAGGTACGTTAAATGGTTTGGCAAAGCTATTAAAAATCATAGTTAGGCTTGTAAGGAAACCTCTCCAAAAAGTCAGCCTTTAAGATAGATCATTAGAGCAGTTTGGCAGAATCAGACTCAGATTGAAAACATGTTGCAGTTCAGACGTAGGAATGTGGAATAGTGTGTTCCTGATTATTCTGCGATTTCCTTTTCCTTTTCCTTTCTGTAGTAAAAGAAAATCTAATGGGCCAGCCTTGACAGGTTAATTCGCATAACTAAATTCCATGCCTTTGGTTGTCATTTGTAGAAAAATGCAAGTCAAATTGAGAATCAGTTGGCTTTCCTTTCATGTTCTTTGCTACACATGTCAACTGAGTCATATTCCTAAAATGCCACAGTAACCTTTCTGCACATTTATTTAGAAATGGTTGCATATATTAAATCAAATGTGAATCAAACAAAACGTTAAAATTGCTATTACAAATACTGTCACTGAACTGCAGGAATTAAACTCAGTACAGTGACACACAGATGCAATGTGGTTTAAACTGGTCAATAAATGGCATTAAATAGCAATTTGAGCAGTTTGAGAAATGATAATTAGTGATTTTACTTCACATAAGGACGTCTGACAGCATTAGCCTTGAGAATGACGTGCATTATGAACACAAGTGCAACGAAAATGGAAGTTAGTCATTAAAAACTCACAAAATTGATGAAGTGGTGTACGCAAGCTCAATTTCAATGTTTGAGAAGTTTGGATAAATACTTGAATAATAGGGGTATGGAGCACTATGATCCTGGTGCACATTGATGGGAGTAGACAGATTAATTAGTTCAGCATGGACTAGATGGGCTGAAGAGCCTGTTTCTGCACTCTCTTTTTCTATTACTCTATAATACAGAGGAATTTTACAAGTATTTTGCTGGGTCTGGAGAACCTGAGTTATATGGAAAGATTGACTAGATTAGGAATTTGTTCCTTGGAATGTAGAAGATTGGGGGGAGATTTGTTGGAGATATACAAAATTATGAGGGGTATAGATAGGATAAATGCCAGCAGGCTTTTTCACTGAGAAGAGAAAATCTGTAGATGCTGGAAATCAAAGTAATACACACAAAATGCTGGAGACACTCAACAGGCCAGGCAGCATCTATGGAAAAGAGTAAACAGTCAATGTTTCAGGCTGAGACCCTTCAGCAGGACTGGAAAAAGAAATTAGAAGGCAGAGTAAGAAGGTGGGAATAGGAGAGGAAGGAGTACAAGGTGAAAGCAGGAGAGAAGGAGGAGTGAGGTAAGGAGCTGGGAAGTTGATTGGTGAAAGAAATAAAAGGCTGGAGAAGGGGGAATCTGATAGGAGAGGACAGAAGGCCACAGAAGAAAGAAAAGAGGAGGAGCACCAGAGGGAAGTGTTGGGCAGGTAAGGAGATAAAGTGAGAGAGGGAAATGGGAGTGGCGAATTGTGAAAGAGAAGTGGGGGACAGTTACAGAAAGTTCAAGAAATTGATGATAATGCCATCAGGTTGGAGGTTACCCAGATGGAATTCAAGATGTTGCTCCTCCAACCTGAGCATGGCCTCATCGAGGCAGTAGAGGAGGCCATGGACTGACATGTTGGAATAGGCCATGTCACCTATCACCTTGTACTTCTACCTTGTACTTCTTCCTCACTTCCCTCCATCTTCTTGCTCTGATTTCAAATCCTTTTTTTCCCCAGTCCTGATGAAGGGTCTTAGCCCAAAACATCAACTGTTTACTCTTTTCCGTTGATGCTGCCTAGCCTTCTGAGTTCCACCAGCATTTTATGTGCATTACTTTTTCCACTGAGGTTGAGTGGGACTACAACTAATGGTCATGGGTTAAGAGTAAAAGGTGAAATAATTTATGTGGAACATGTGGGGAAAGCTCTTCACTTAGAGGGTCATAAGATTTTAGAACAAGCTGCCAACACAAATGGTACATGCAAGCTCGATTTCAACAGTTAAGAGAAGTTTGGATAGGTACATGGATGGTAGGGGTATGGAGGGCTATGAGAATAGGCAGTTTAAATGGTTCTCCATGGACTAGATGGGTCGAAGGGCACAGTTCAATGTTGTACTTTTCTATAACTCTATAATAACAACATTATTTTCATCTTAGTCAATATTTTATCAGCTGTTTTTGAATCAGTGGGTGAAATAAAGGAAAGACTAAGAAAAATAAATGTCTTTATTTCTGCTACAAGTTAACAAATTTAGATAACAGAACTTTTATCCGAGTCACTGGACAAAGCTTTTGTGACAATGTCTCTGTCTTATGTTGTTGATGCAGTTTTATCTTCTGATTCTGATACCAAACTAACCACAAAATAGTTCATTTCATAGCCAGATGTTAGGAATAATTTGTAGGCATAAATAAGTCATTTCATAATATAGAAACGATGTTCAAACAGCAGAACGTCAGCAGATTATGAAGGCCACTGTCAGCGAAAGGCACAGTGTCATGGCGTATGCATTCAATAAAATGACAACACTCGCCAGATAACCGAAGAGTAATTTATTGAGACATAGAAGACCAAAAGACCGTAGACTTAGGAGCAGAACTAGGTCATCTGACCCATCCATTCAGAAACTTCTTCACTCAGAGGGTGATGAGCGTGTAGAATAAGTTGCCAGCAGAAGTGGTGGATGCAGATTGGATTTCAATAGGTATATGGATGGGAGAGATAAGGAAGGCTATGGTCCATGTGCAGGTCATTGGGACTACGCAGATTAATAGTTTGGCATGAGCTAGATGGGCCTAAGGGCTTGTTTCTATGCTGTAGCATTCTATAACTCTATGACTCTGCTCCACCATTCCACCAATGCTGACTTGTTATCCCTCTCAAGCCCTTTCTCCTGCCTTCTTCCCATAATCTATGATGCCTTTACTAATCAACAACCTATCAACCTCTGTTTTAAACATGCCAAATGACTTGGTCTCCACAGACATCTCTAGCAATGAATACCGCAGATTCAACCCCCACTGGATAAAGAAATTCCTCCTCATTTCTGTTCTAAAGGGGCATCATTCTATCTGGATGCTGTGCACTCTGGTCCTAAACTCTCCCACAATAGGAAACATCCTCTCCACCTTCACTCCATCAAGGACTTTCAATATTTGACATGTTTCAACGAGATCCCCCCTCATTCTTCTGAACTCCAGTGAGTACAGGCCCAGAGCCACCAAATGGTCCTCAGATGTTAACCCTTTCATTCCCAGAAGCATTCTTCTGAAACTCATCTGGACCCTCTCCAATGCACATTGTTTCATAGACAATACCCTGTGTGGCTTCCTAAAGCCTCAGCATTACCTCATTGCCTTTATATTCTAATCCTCTCAGAATGAATGCTAACATTGCAAAAGTCTTCCTTACCACTGATTCAACCTGCAAGTTAAACTTTAGGCACTCCCAAGTCCCTTTGCACCCCCGATTTCTGAATTTTCTTCCCATTTAGAAAATAGTCTATGCTTTTATTCCATTTACCACGGCGCATGAACAGACACTTCCCAATGCTGTATTCCATCATCCACTTTGCCTGTTCTCTCAATCTGTCAAAGTCCTCTTGCAGATTCCCTGCTTCCTCAACACTACTTGCACCTCCACCGACCTTTGTATTGTCCACAAGCCTGGCCACAGAACCATCAATTCCATCATCCAAATGATTGACCCATAACATGAGAAGAAACAGTCCCAACACTGACCACTGCAGAACACATAATCAGCAGCTGAAGTACTTTTGGAGTTGGGGAGAGAGGGACAGGTTGATAGATGGGTGGGAGTTTGTTGCTTGTCTCAATAAAGTAATTTTATGTCAGACATAAATAATCGAACAGAATGTTCTTGTGTTTCTAGCAGAGTAGTGTTTAAAAAGGCAAATTGGAATCCATACACTTTTCAGCAATAGGTGGGGGACAAATTCATGATGATAATATTTTAAAACTTCAGAATCAGAGTTATTTATCACATACAATAAAATGTACCATTTCCATTAACAACCTACACAGTCAAGGATGTGCTGGGGGAAGCCCACAAGTGTTGCCACACATTCTGATGCCAACACAGCCTGCCCACAATATTCAGGAGAACAACACAAACAGCAGCACCAAACAAGACAACAGCAGCCAGACAACTTAACTTCCTCTGTCTACCATTCAAGACCACTCAAAAATGGGGAAGGATCCAAGTGACTGTGTGAAGTTTTTGTTATAAAACCTACTACAGGTAAAGATGGGGATTAGTGTTCAGCATATGGAATCTTCCAGAGAAACTACCAATTTTCCTTAATTTCAGTGTCCGTTTTTGGGTGGACTCCCAACAATGAGCTTTCAGAGATGACCTTGTCCACGATACTAACTGAAGAATAAAGATTGACCAACATATTAGAGATAAAAGCCCTGCTCTTTCTTAAAGCTGTGTTTTTTGTAAGTCTTGATATTGTCTCAGTTTGACATCTTATCAGGAAGAAGGTAGCATTGCATTCACAACCATTGTTCCATTCTCACCACTAACATACTACAGCAATACAAAGTTCAAAGTAAATTGTTTATCAAAGTACACACACACACACACACACACACACACACACACACACACACACACACGCACATATATATATATATATATATATATATATATATATATGTCACCATATGCATCCCTAATATTCATTTTCTTGTGGGCATACTAAATAAATCTAGAGAACAATAACTATGACAGAATCAATGAAAGACTGCCCAACTTGGCTGTTCAATCAGAGTGCAGATGACAACAAACTTTATTTATTTATTTAATGACATACAATGCGGAATAGGATCCCGTACTTTCTTCCTGATGGCAGCAGAGAAAAGAGAAATAATTCCAACCCTTCTTTAAGAATAGCTTACTGTTAATGCTGGATCAGGCTGGTGTAAAAAATTCTCTGCAGACTAAAATGCCAACTTTATAAGCAATTATAAACTCAATTGTCATTCTTGCATCTTTCAATTGAATTGGAAACACAGTGAGATCCGTTGTGAGGCAGTCCAGGATTCATACGTGTAACCTTCAGGTTTGACCAGCATGCGTTTGCTTAGGGGAAGACAGCCTCTAGCCCAGCCAAACTGAGAAATCTCATTTGTATGATGTATTGCCCGGTCACAGATCCGAACTACAAAATATCAGACAGTACACCATATGCAATTTAACAATTGAACTTTATAAATCTTACTCTGACTGTAGGGTTAGTAAAGAAAATAAAAAGAAAAAGGGCCCGTTTTAATGAAACAATCTAATGTGCCCGTTGGAGCTCACAGAACCATCCATTCATTCCCCATCGACCTCCTCTGAGCATCACTGACCCTCGGACCCTCACTTCCAGTCCACTCCGTCCAGCGGCCTACCAACTCTCTCCATTTGCGTCTTCTCTCTTCATCTCTCGCTGACAAAAGACCGTGAAATTCCTGCTCCCAGACCCACAAGAGAGAACAACATTCCTCCCATTGGCTAGCATACATTCCAAAGCCCCCGTTATCTCTAGTCATAACCCAAACATTGCTGCTACAGAGAAACCATTACCTTAGTGGCGAAACATTACAGAGAGGCTATTATATTAGCAGTGCAACCTTACAGCACGTTATATACGCAACACACAAAGGACTATTAAACATTCTCAAGACTATGAAAATTGTTTTCAGGAATTGTGAGCTCAGGATCATACTTTCAGAAAGGACTTAACACCAGGCCATCCAAATTTTGCTGCCCCATTTTAACCATCCTGAGCATCCTCATCCATATTGAAAGCAAAGGCCCAGTTAGAAAATTGTCATTTATGTTTTCCGAACTTCCCCAATTTCTGCAAATCTTTGCAGCATTACAATACCCTATGATATTTGTTTTGGCCAATTCTCCAAATTTAACTGCTTCTCTGACTTCTAAAAACTCCAAATATCTCTCCACCCTTCCATGTCTCTTTCCTCATCGAATCATAGAGCACAGAAGCGGGTTGTTTTGCCCAGCAAGTCTTTGATGCAAACACCCACTTACACTAATCCTACACTACTTACTTATACACTTACTGCCTGTTACGCCACTAGCGTTTATGACAGCAATGAAAGTCCTCTATCTCTGGCAATGTTCAGGGCTTCCATCATCATGTCAATAGCCTCCTCTCAGTCTTCACTACTGTCAGTCATGCAAGTCCTGGGTGGAGACTCACGAATACCATCGCACTCAGGTGCAGAAGGATACTTCATTGCTGTTTCCGTAACAAATTTGTTTTTACCAGTCAGGGTTGTTAACCCCAGACCTAGAGGACCAGTAGACCACTTTTAGTCTGGCCTCTCCCCTTTGACCTGTTTAGCATGGGTGAGCTACCAAAAGCAAAAGCATAAAGCCTTGACTCCAGCCAATGTAGCTTAGCAGGTTATTGGGCATGCAAGCCTCCAAACTCAATGAGAAGGTTGTGGTCCTCTTGGAGGACTAATCCTACACTAATCCCACTTTATTTTCCCAATATTCCCCTTTAATGCTCATGTATAGTTTTCTTTGTGCAAGATGCTACACCTCCCTGGACACCCTTTACACCTTCCCATGTCCATTCCAGGGCAGCTCACTCACCTGTGGCTGCAAGTAGCTGTTTGCAACAGTGGCCACACCCTGGTACACCACTTTGACAGGCAGTCTAAACCAGGTGAGAGTAGCGGACGAGCTTCATACCCCAGTGGGATAGAGACATGCCTGTCCCAGCATGAAAGTCAGCTCTGGCAAACTGAGCCGATGAGATCTACGGTGAGATCCAACAGCCAGGAAAGCAGTACTGCAATGCTGTGAGAGCGAGGGGCATAGCAAGGCACAGAAGACATCATGGTTATCCACTGCAATCAAGGAAGACCCCATTTTGCGATGCTTGTTTGTACTACTAGAGTTAGACTTCCGAGGTCGTGAGAGTGGGACTGTCCCAGTGTAACAGCTTTTCCACTTGACGAGCTCTACCACACAGGTTTCCTGTCATTGTCGGACTTGATGGACAACCACCCTCAGTCACAGTTTGCTTCACCTCAGAATCAGAATCACATCAGATTTATTATCACTGATTTAGATGACATGAAATGTGTTGTTTGCGGCAGCAGTGCAGTACAAGGACATCAAATTACTGTAAGATTCAAGATTTGAGTGTATTTGTCACATGTACATTGAAACATACAGTGAAATGTGTTGTTTGTATTTATAACCAATTTACAAGAGGGTGTGCTGGGGCAGCCTGCCAGTGTCACCACCAACATAGCACATCCACAACGCTCAACAGAACAACACAGAACACAACGAGCAACAAAGAACAACGGAAAAAAAAGCAAGCCCAGGTCCTCCCAACCGCCCACACACATACAAACTTCTTTAACCCTAGGACAGCTCCAGCATCCAGTAGACATGGTCTTGGGCTTGCAGACACCAGGCTATGATCGCCCCAGCTGACTCACAGAGACCCATACCCAACAGGACTCAATTTCGGGCCTCTGTGTCATCTTCAGGCCTTAATCCTTGGCATCGATTCCAGGACATGCTGATAACCAAACGCCAAGACTTTGAAATCTGGAATCACGATGGAGGGAATCTGAACACTAGGCCTTGAACTCTGGTCTCACCAAATCATGAACCCAGCAGGTCACCAGATCACATTCTTCCTGCCCGCATGGAACAAGATATATCAGTTACAAATATAAATATAAAGTGCAAAAAAAAGGAGTAAACAAGGTAGTGTTCATGATATTACGGATTGTTCAAAAATCTGATGGCAGAGGAGAAGAAGTTGTTTCTGAATGATAAGTGGATTCATGAAATCGGTTTCTAAATTATGAGACAACACCTTGTTTCACCACTTTCGATATTCTTCATAGCTTTTGGGTGAAATGTTTCCTGAATTCTGTGTTGGATTTATTAATGATTATTTTATTTATAAGGCTTTCTATTAATGGCAAACACAAATGGAAATATTTACTAAAAGTTGTAGCCTGTAAAAACTCCTTAAATTAAGGCCTCTTTCAGGTCAACTTCAGCTTTCCCTTCTCAAGAGCAAAACGCCCATGCAATTCAGCCTTTTCCAATTCTCAAAGATAAACTAAGGTACTGGTATCTTTTCTAGTCAGTTTCCAAACATCACTAATTGAGGCGGGGGGAACCTATATAGAAATGAGAATTTTATACGCCTGTGTTTCTGGATTAAATTTCTTTGCCCACATATTAACAGAGGAGATTCTTCTTCTTTTTTTGCCCGTTACGCCGCTGGTGTTTAGGACAGCAATGAGCGTCCTCCATCTCTGGTGGTGTTCACGGCTCCCTTCCTTGCGTCAGTAGCTTCCCCTCGGTTTTCACTACTGTCAGTCATGCAAGTCCTGGGTGGAGACTCAGAAATACTGTCATACTGTCAGATCTAGAAGAATTCTTCATTGCTATTTCCATACAAATTTTGCTGGCCAGTCAGGGTTTTTAACCCAGAGGCGAACCCCTGAACCTGGAGGACCATAGCTGCCCTCTACCCTTTGACCTGTTTGGCATGGGTGACCCTACCAAGAACCAAAGCATAAAGCTCTGACTCCAGGCAACATAGCTTTATGTGTTATTATCCGCACCCAACTGCGCCAGCTTCTGAGGTTTAGACACTCTGACTCTCCGGAATACGGAGCTGGCGCTGCCACTTTAAAGATTCAAGTTTGCCCTTCTCATTGGCGGCCATGTTTTTGCACCGGGATTTTAATATTTAAAGAGCACCGGAGTTGGAGTTCAGGGCTCAACTTTGGATTCTCATGGAGCATCTAGTTTAGAACCCCGTCCTCGTTTCAGTCTTGTATTGTGTCTCAATTCTAACTTGGATTCTCCAGCACTTGGATCCTAACCATGCTTGCCTCGATCTCTCGTCACTCTGGGTCACTAAGACAAACAAGCCTCCAAACTATGATGAGGTTCTGGTCCTTTTGGAAGAACAGAGGTGATAAACCATTTTAAATCAATTGCTTTAATGACTTCATTTAAATAGCAGATATAGGACTTTGATATGATTGTGTTCTGGGAACAGAATAATATAGCTCAATGCATTACCTTTGTATTCCCTAATTCTTTATAGCTGAGAAAAATCTTGTGCAATAGATCAGTACAATGCTTTTCAAAAAAAAAAGAGAATTTACCAGCAGCTCAGGTTGTGTTTCAGTCAGTGGCATCTTTCCAAATGGCTGAAGAAGTAACTGTTCTTGTGTTCACTATTCACACCAGTATGAAAAGAGTGTGTTAAGTAAGTGGCTTTTTGGATTGCCAACTTCCACCCATCACTAAAGAAAATGACATTAGCCTTTATTAAGATTAATAATGTATTTTACAAATTATCTTTCACGGGTTGAAAATGAATAGTTGAATTGCTTCTTTTCATATACTGTTCTCTTTGGAAAATATCAAGAATAGGTCATCCTTGTTATGAATTTATAGTTCATTTCTAATAAAAATACAGATGTTATATCTGAAAAAAGAATCACCACTTTCTCATGGACAATAAACCCTGGTCTCACTGATACCTACACCTCATAAATCATTTTGTTCCATCTTCACTAATGTAATTTCAGGAAACAGTCACTAGAAAGTATGAAGATATATTCAGATTTCCTGGAAAACTGCTGTTACTTATAAAGTAATCAGTTACAAAATTTGTGAAACTTTAACAGACTGATATATGGTATATGAATTCTATAATGTACTCACAACTGTCAGAGTGAATCTAAGGGTACAGATGAAAGATAGCTTCAGTTACCAGCCAGTTTAATTTCTCTTTGCTAAACCAACGCAGCTTTATTTCTCCTATGAACACATCAACTTAGGACACTCAAGGCCAAATCATTCGAAACCATTATACAATTTGTCACATGACAAGCAGCCGCCGGCCTCAACCACCTGCATCATTCTCCATAACAACAGAGGCACATGACTGGTATTAAGTATTGCATTGCTCGACCATGAGGATTTAAATATTCTGGCAGAGAAATTAATTCTCGGCCTTTAAAATTGCTTCTTCTGCTTTGCTGCCTGACACTGATATTTTGTCAAAAGGAACAAATGCCTGATTTCTTGTACATTTTGTTTCTGTTGCCAAAATGTTGCTGCCCTGCAACAAAACCTGATAAGTGTTTATTTAATATCATAACATGGCTGTATTTTGTGTTCTGGTAATTAGGTCACATTCCAGGAGATATCTACATCATTATCTATGTATTTGAGAAAACTGCCTGCCTTTACATTAAGGCTCCACCCATGAAAATCCATCAATCACCAGCCCACTCCTTTTCCCACCCCCGTCACTAGTAGAATGGTCCCAGTGCCCTTACGATGGTACTGCATTTGAAGTCATAATGAAGTATGAAATTCAGATTAAATTCTCCTCAAAACTGGAAATTGTGTAGTGCATTTCTTTTCTTTAAAAAGAAGCACACAATTGACAACAATTGAAGATCCACTAAATGTAAGCTGAACTCGTTGGTAAAGCACACAGAATGCTGGAAGAGCTCAGCAGGTCAGGCAGCATCTATGGAAAGGAATAAAGAGTCGATGTGTCAGGCTGAGACCTGAGCCCTGATGCTCCATTTTCTGTGCGTGCAGGTGTTACTGTACATTTCCAGCATCTGCAGAATCTCTTGTGCTTCTGTACTCCCCAGTTGAAGGCTGTCTATCCCTGCCAAAAGCTCACAGCCATGCAAACTTTGTTAGCTTTAACTACTGGAACTCGTCAGGGGTCACATTTTAACTTGGCCCGTGTCTGTTATTTGTTGTATATTTACCTTTACTGTGCATTCTGTGAGTTTAATCCCTTTTCTCTAATCCAGTGAAATTTGATTCGCACTCTTTCTGGGTTAATTGGGCTCTGTACCCAATTGCCATTCCTCCTGGCCTCTGGATAAGAGACTATCAGTGTTTTATGAAGGAGCTTCCCATTACTTACTCTTACCAGCTACTATTTTCACATGAATATTTTATTTTCCACCAGGTACTGCAGTTTGTGCTTACTGTGCAATTGCTTTGTTCAGTTCCTCGCTTTGAGCTGAGTGAGGAGGATCCCAATATTTCAATTTACATCCATCCCAGATTGAATTTTCAATTCCACGATAATTTAAAATTAAAATAAAAGGGAGAATCAAGTCATGGAACTTTTAAACTACTCATTAAGTATAACAATAATTTGCAACCACAAAAGACAAATCATATGCCTTAAAGCAACACACACTAAATGCTGGAGAACTCAGCAAGCCAGGCAGCACCTATGGAAAAAAGTACAGTCGATGTTTTGGGCCAAGACCCTTCGGCAACACTGGAGGAAAAAAGATGATTAGATTTAAATTATGGGGGGAGGGAAGAGAGTAACACAAGGTGATAGATGAAATCGGGATGGGCAGGGATGGCAAAGAGCCGGGAAGTTGACTGGAGAAAGAGATACAGGGCTGGATAAGTGGGGGGGGGGGGGTGTCTGTTCGGAGAGGATAGAAGGCCATGGAAGATAAAAAGGGGGGAGGAGCACCAGAGGGAGGCAATGAGTAGGGAAGGAGATAAGGTATGAGAGGGAAAAGGGGATGGGGAATGGTGAAGGGGGGGCATTAACAGAAATTTGAGAAATCAGTATTTATGCCATCAGGTTACTATCCAGACTGAATATAAGGTGTTGTTCTTGCAACCTGAGTGTGGCCTCATTGTGACAAAAAAAACACACTAAATTTGATGCTCAGTTTTCAGGCCACGTAAAACTTTCCTGCTTAGAGCAATGGTTGGTCCGCACAGCTGTAAAAAAGTCTTGAGGGAAATCCAAAATCTTATCAGTCAACAATTTACATTTAATGAATAAAATATAATTTAGCATTTCTTATTTATTTACTTTGGCTTTGATTATTTAATATATTAAAATTAGTCAGCTTTATAATGTAATACAGATTAATAGAAATACATAATTAAAATTATGGAAAAGATTCACAACAGTCTACATCGTTATAGAAAGACGAAACTCAACTTTGTTAATTATTTTCAAACCTATTTGCAAATTCATTAAAGCATAACATAGCTTGTGACTTTAAATGAATTGCACTGGCATTTTTTCCATGTAATCCATGTTGTTTAACACATCAGTGCTGAGGGTAAAGACCAGCAATTTAGTAGGGTGTGAGCATACATCAATGTGACAATTGAAAATTGTAGTTCATGACGAACTCAGCGTCCTGTCAATCATACTAAATTAGAAGCTGTGGGCTTCAGCAACTCACAAGGGATTAGAAAATGCTTAAAAGCTTTTTGACAGCAATTTAGTTTTTATTAATTTCACAGGGAGCCTTTTTTTTTGAGGTCAGAGGAAATGAGCGCTGCTCCTAAGCTTTCCCAGCACACATTTTCTTTCACAATATCAGTTACGAGGTCAGATGGTTTTCTGTGGTATTCTTGGATCGTCTCTGCTGTAAAACTAGTCTCATCTTTAATTGCTGAAATGCAGATGCCAGTAATTTTAAACAAAACTTTCCACACACTGCGTAGATCCATTATATTGGGTAAAGAAACATCATGAGACAACTTCCAGTGGGTTGGTTGTTCCTTATAAATCCTGCACTTCCTTTCTTGTGAGAGATCCAGATCTGGAGAAAAGAAACTGGAAGAAAATGTTGCCTTTTTTACTCTTGACATGTATTGAAGTATGACACAGTTGAGAAGGTCTCTCTTTTAATGTTTCCTATTCATGTTGAAATGGACAGTAATGAATTTATAAACAACTAAAACCCACAGGAAGTTGTCTCAATGGAAAGACATTTGTAAAAAATGGGTTATGTCTGAATAGCATAATCAGGACATGGGTTCGTGATTTTTAAAGCAGGGCTTGGTTTTATGGAAAATATGAAATAGAATCCAAGAATAACTGTACAACAGTAGTATTTTAAGATCTGCTACCACCCGAAGAATGATTCTAGATTGTAGGAATACCACAGAAAATATGCAGAGAGTGCATTTTACAACTAACAATAGGGTTTCGGAGATGTTAGACTGCTTGGAAGAGGAAATCTGAATCTGAGAACCTTAGGAGCATTAAGAAGCATTAGGAAGAGGGCAAATTTATTTATTTATTTATTAAGATACAGTGCACAATTGGCCCTTCCAGCCCTTCGAGCTGCAACACCCAGCAATCTTCCGATTTAATCTTAGCCTAATCACAAGACGGCTTACAATGACTAATTAACCTATCAACCAGTATGTCTTTGGATTGTAGGAGGAAACCGGAGCACCCAAAGGAAACCCATGCAGTCGCGGGGAGAACGTACAAACTTCCTTACGGGCAGCAACAGGAATTGAATCTGGATCTCTGGTATTGTAAAGCATTGTGTTAACAAGTACACTGCAGTTGGTTGGTTGGCACCCATCTGTCTCAAAGCACAATGGGTGATGATCATCATCATCACAAACCTGGGCAGAAGGATTGGAGATCCTGAGACGCCCAGTCATCAAAATCCCCCTCTTGGCCTCACCAGTCAAGTCCAAAGGAAAGCTTATGAAGCAATACCTTTGGCACCAACTTGGCTGCAGGAGCTGTCGGAAGGATGTTCAATGACGTCCAGGCACCTTAGGGGCTCCACTCCGGATTTGCTGTCTGCGTTTACTCCTGTAGTCTTCGTCTCTCCCAAGGCTGCCCATAAAGTAGTGGGGCTACTCACCCATAGCACCAGGATGCATCGATGCACCAATGGGCCTGCGTGCTACGTGTGCAGGGGCCAGACCTTCTCCACGTCCTCTGTAGTTCAGCCTGAGTCTGAACGGAGTTCAATTTTCGTGTGTCGTCACCAAGGAGGTACCACATGAGGCTTGCTGTTGGAAAGGCTATGTACTGGCAAGGAGAGACTTATAGGCTCAGCTCTCCTTTTCACAAGACTGTTAGCCAGTGGTGGAAGCTGAAGGTGAGATCAACAAGCACTACCCACTACATTACTACACTAAACAATTCACAACAATCATTTTGACACTTCAGTGTCTTCTATGTCTTGTGTCATATATATCAGGAGATGAGTCTTCATGCCAGAATCTGGCAACATTAAAAGGTCACTGAAATTTGTTGTTCTGTAACAGAAGGATGGAGATAGAACACCAGAGATATATCATTGCCTTGGGATATTTTGGGAGTAGGAGAGACATCTGTCCTCAACAGCGCAGATCCACTTGATAACTTATCTCAATGCTATCCATTGCATTTTTCTTTGAGGTCACACATCTCACACTATTTCCACAACCACAAACAGCTTCTGGATTTTATGTTCCTGCCTTAAAACAATATATACACTTTAACAAGAGTGCTAATTAAACAGCATTTAAAAAGTCAAATCACCTTACACAAGTCCCTCATTAAGCATTCAGAAATTCAACAAAAAATTAATATACTGTATAGTAAATATTGTGGACAGCAGATAAACAGAAGAAATTCAATCATTCTAAATTTATCTTTCATCTTTTCAGTTTTCTTACAGGGATAAAAAACTCATTAAGTGTGCTTCAGCTCCAAGAAGTGAAATCTCAGATGCTGCTCTCCCTGGGTGTTGTATACAGTCTGTGGCTAGTTTATTATTAAAGATTAATTATTATTGTTTCTAGTCTGACAGTTGCCTGTACCAGCCTTATGAATTCAATATTCTGTTTCTTTTAACACGCTTTACAAAAGGCACGGGATCTTAAGGATGAATTCCCATGCCAGTTAATTTTAATGGTGTCCAAAAATTTAGCATTCTCAATGTTGAGCTCACTGAAATAGACAATGGTTGAAAATAAATCAAAAACAATTTGAGGTCAGCTTTCTTAGTGCAGAAAATTCTAAGAATTTACAACACACTGAGTGATCACATTTTTTGTGAGCCCTGATGAAGGGTCCCTGCCTGAAACTTCAACTGTTCACTCTTTTCCAGGGATGCTGCCTGACCTGTTGAGTTCCTCCAGCGAACTGTGTGTGTTGCTTGGATTGCCAGCATCTGCAGATTTTTTCTTGTTTGTGAGGCATTTCTTTTTATCTCATGTACGTGAACATCTTACTGTCAACCTAAACCCGAGGTTTAATCGATTTAAGCTCTGGGCCGATTTGGAAAGGTCGGGTATGGGCTGAAACATGGTGGTGGAATGCAGGCCCAGAGAATATTGATCTGTCCTAGAATGAGGAGCAACACGATATTTGGATGATTTAAATGCCGGGCTAGATGGATCGAAAAGGCAGGGTAATGGGACAAGAGGCAAGGGTCGGGCCAGTTCTACTCACTACCCTGCAACATTTACTCTGCTCTTCACTGCACTGAGGCTGTGGTTGTGGCCTGCAGGCTCTATAATGTTTACTCTGCTATGCACTGAACTGAGCCTGAGCCTGAGGCTGTGGCCTGAGCCGGCTGCTCTGGGCTTCATGTTTGTGGATTCACTTTCACTCTAAATGCTATTTGTTTACATTTTTACTGTTTGAATGATTGTTTTTCTCTATCTGCATATTGGGCGTTTGTCAGACTTCATTTTAGATTAGTTTAGATTATGAGGACACTCAGTCCTCATTTATTGTCATTTAGAAATGCATGCATTAAAAAATGATTCACTGTTCCTCCAGAAAGATATCACAGAAACAGAGGGAAAACTAAGATTAAAACTGACAAAACCACATAAATATAACGTATAGTTACAACAGTGCAAAGCAATACCGTAATTTAATAAAGAGCAGACCATGGGTACAGTTAAAAAAGTCTCTAGTCCCGATAGCCCCATCATCCCACGCAGACGGAAGCGCCGCAAACTTGCCGATGCATTGGAAGCACCCAACCGCAGCTGACTCTGAGTCCGTCCAAAAACTTTGAGCCTCCAACCAGCCCTCTGACACCGAGCACCGAGCACCATCTCTGCCGAGCTCTTTGACCACACCCCGGCCGCCGAGCAACAAGCAAAGCCGAGGACTCGGGGCCTTCCCCTCCGGAGATTCTGGATCACACAGTAGCAGCGGCAGCGAAACAGGCATTTCAGAAGTTTCACCAGATGTTCCTCCGTGCTCTCACATCTGTCTCCATCAAATCAGAATTGTGCACGGCACCCTACTTGACAGATAACAGATATCGTTCACCGGAGTGGCCACTGCGAGCTGCGTTGCGTTACCGCCTTCTCCTCCGTTTATTATGAGTTCTTTGAATTTCTTTGTTTTGTGGCTGCCTGTAAGGAGATGAATCCAAGGTGTATAATGTGTACATACTTTGATAATAAAAGTACTTTGAACTTTGAACCAGTTCCTTCTACAACTGGTTTGGTGTCCTTTGGGTCTTAATTCTTCAGCAAAAAAATGCTGTTTTTGCATTTATCTAGCCTATTCATTTCTTAAATTACATTATTCAGTAAAATTGGTTCTCATTCTTTTAAATTTCAGTGAAGAAAGATTAATTCTACACCCAATCTCAAAGATTCAAAGTTCAAAGGTTCATATATTATCAAAGTATACAACTCTGAAATTTTTCTTCTCCAGATAGCCATAAAACCAAGAAAGAAAAGAACAGCAGTGTGATCATCAACCCCAAATCCCTCCTGCCACGCATTAAAACAAACAAAAACAGCGCAGACACATAAATCTCCAAATTCTCTTCCCCTGCACTCAAAAAAAAATGAGAAAGATTGGACAAAAAAAACACAGAAAATAAAAAACAATAAGAAGAAAAGGAAGCCTATAGTCCAAGTTCATATCCAAAATGGAGAAAACCTGGGTAATATTCCTGGGCACAGTGGCAGGTCTTTCCCTTGGCGGCAGCAGAGCTATCCCACCAGCAATCAAAAGGCAGTCTCCCCCTCTCCAGCAGCAGATGATCAACATGAAGGCAGCCGCACTCACATACCACTTTCGCTTCGCTATTTCACTCTCTCTCGTCACTTTAATCGGCGACAGTGGATGCTTTAATCGGTGAAATGGAGTCAAACATCAACTCGCATCCTGCAGCCTTCTTGCCACGAGGTTTGCGCACGCTGCCTCTGCCTCCCGCAGTCCTCTCGGAGACTGCAAAGTGCTGAAACATGCAAATAGTCTCTAAACTGCAAATCACAGGATCCAACAGTTCCAGAATCACATCCAACATGAAAAAAAAAATGAAAGACATAAAAATAGTGAAAAACATGGTTTCATGCTCTATGCAGAAGATGTCAACTGAAGGAATGTTGTACGCAGGCGTCATCAGGACTAGATGTCAATCTTTATTTTTGGAACAACCCCTCAAATAACAAATCAATCCTGTGACTGTAAAGCAGTGACGAAAGCTCTCAGTAAACACACTCCTTACACCCTTGCATTCGCTCACACACAAACTTTGCCTTGTCGTTCTGCTCTCGCTGCGGTGGCTGTACGCACTTCAATGTCTTCCCTGGCATAGTCTCATAATTAACCCATTGTTTTCTCATCTGCATTGCTGCACACATTCAGAGTGAGATATCAAAATTTAATTTCATTTCATTTCATTCTCTATTTGTACTTGACTGTAAGTGTGAATTGTGTTGAGCGTTCTGCTGGTTCACACTGTCATTCTCAGTAGTCACATGGCGTCCGATGGGTTCCAAACCGAGCTGATGTGCTCATGTTAGCTTTGTGATGTCTTTCCCGCCATGCACAGCGGAATATCCAATTTCTTTAGTAACAGAAAATGTGTAAATGTGTATATATTGTTTATATACTGTGTTTAAGGTACAAACTTCTGTTTATTTTGTAATATGATTGTAACTACGTTGTGGGGTGCATTATATTCTGATCCATGTGTAGTCTTAAGTTAATTCTGTGCATAATTAAAGATGGTATGTCCTAGTACCTAATGAAAAAGGAGCTCTTTCCCCTCACTCTGGCAGGAGATAGGAGCTGCTAAGAGTTCACACTGGACAAGATTAAGTACGGAGCTGTTATTATGTGTTTTGTAGATATCATTTTGTAAATATTGGCATTTTTCTTTTTACCCTTTTCACTAATTGTTGGAAATTCAATTAATGACACAGCTAATAAACACATTTGCACTAAAATGCTCAGTGCTCCAGCCATTTTTCTTTGGTCCTAACCCATGTTTCTAACAACCTCATGTACTGAGAGACAGATTGTGAGGCCGAAAATCCTCCTATTTTACAAGATGTCCAAATAAGAGTTTGACAAAAGTTGGATAGAAGCTGTTCTTAAGCCAGGTGGTACATGCTGTCAGGCTTTTACATCTTCTGCCCAATGGGAGGGGGGAGAAGAGACAATGTCCTGGATGGCTGGGCGTTGGTTATACTGGCTGCTATACGAAGGCAGTGAGAAGCATAGTCAGAACCATAGAGTCAAGATTCATGATTCAAAGCAAGAAATCCAAATGACCCAATTAAAACAGAAGAAAGACTAAAAACCACTGTGCAGAGAAAAAGAGAAAAAAACACGCACACACAAATCATGCAAACAATAGAAGCAAGCCAACAGCAGTCTGAACCAGATTGAGTCCCAGACCCGCTCCCAGTAAAGGGTAGGCAGGTTCGTGTCATGTGTCAAGTTGTGTCCACAGCTCTCTGCAGTTTCTTTCAGTCATGTGTACTGTGGTTAACATATCAAACCATTATGCATCCAAACGGAATCCTTTCTTTGAA
This sequence comes from Mobula birostris, assembly GCF_030028105.1. NCBI lineage: Eukaryota > Metazoa > Chordata > Chondrichthyes > Myliobatiformes > Myliobatidae > Mobula > Mobula birostris. Next base: position 11,599,654 of record NC_092378.1, on the reverse strand, counting down.
GCATCAATGAGAATTTGGGACAAATCAAATTTCTTTAATCTCCTGACGAAATAGAAGCATTGGTGAGCTACCTTGGCTATGCCATTAACGTAGCAGGACCCGGACATGCGAATGGTGACATCAGCTGGATTTCCTTAACCCTGTACTCCAATCACATTGCAATAAATGGGAGCATAACAATTGTTTTCCCAATCACTTGTCATACCTACATGTGGACTCTTCACATTTCATGAACCAGCACACAAAGGTGCCTCTATACAAATTAGTTCCTCGCCATCAGCTTCAGTGGATTTGAATTTTGGAACCATGCAAATTCACCATTTGTTGTTTGCAATCACGGATAATCGTCTACATTCTAGCTTTCCTTAGAAATATGCAATGTGAGGAATGATCAATTTGTGAACAAAGTGCGGACAGAACCTAGAACATAAAACACAGAACAGTACAGGCCCTTCGGTCCACGATGTTGTGCCAACCTTTTAATCTATTGTAAGGTCAATCCAATTCCCCCCCGCCCCCTACACAGCCCTCCATTTTCTGGAGATATTAGAATGTTGTCATTACATCATGCATGACTTCTAAAAGAAATTTGCATTTGTTCAGACTAAAAAGCACATGTTTCTTGGAGTTATTTACCACATCCAAAGAAGTGTGAGCCATGTATTATCTCAAAATGTAAGTGAAGGATATAACTCCAGCTCTGTGTTCCCTCTTCTACCCTGAGCCACAACTCGGGTGACTTCTCATGTCAGTATCAAGTGGTGAACATTTATCTGTGTCAGTGTGGAGAGCGGAGGAACCATACCATTTACATTTTCACAGGTCTCTTGATTTTGGGTGAAGACACAACTGCTGGTGTGTAAGATACCCACCATGACATTGAAATAGGTGGAATAAGATACATTGACTGGCGTTTAAATGATTGAAAAGAGACTTGTCTCTTGCTGAGCTTTGGGGCTCCGATATGTCAAGCAGGTTATCAGCATGTCCATGAATTAATCTTACTCTACTGGATTTTATACCAAATGGAAGTAATTGTAAATAAAAATCACTGTTTTATGTTCTTGGCTGTGGTAGTTTAAAGCAACACACACAGAATGCTGGAGGAACTCAGCAGGTCAGGCAGCATCTATGGAAATGAATAAGCAGTCGACGTTTTGGGACGAGACCCTTCTTCAGGACTGGAAATTAAAAGGGAGGACACCAGAATAAGAAGTTGGGGGAGTGCTAGGGGAAAGACACTATCTGGAAGAAGATAGGTGAAGCCAGGTGGGTGAGAAAGGTAAAGAAATAGAGAGGAAGGAATCTGATGGAGGGGAGAGTGAACCATAGGAGAAAGGGACTCAGGGTAAAGTGATGGGCAGGTGAGAAGAGGAAAAAAGCCAGAGTAGGGAATAGAAGAAGATGGGAGGAGGAGGGAATTTTTTTTCTACTGGAAGCAGAAATCAATATTCATGCCATCGGGTTGGAATCTATCCAGTCGGAATATAAGGTGTTGCTCCTCCACCCTGAAGGTAGCCTCATTGAGATTAATCTTCTTCTCCATAATCTCCATCAGCACAGTTGCACCACAAGGCTGTGTGCTTAGTCTTCTGCTCTGCCCGCTTTACGCTTATGAATATATGGCTAAGCATAGCTCCAATGGCATATTTAAGTTTGCTGAGCACACCATTGTCATTAGCCTCTACTTCCTTAGAAGTCTGTGAAGATTCAGCATGACATCCAAAACTTTGACAAACTTCTATCAATGTGTCGTGGAGATTATATTGACTGGTTGTATCACAGCCTGGTATGGAAGCACCAATATCGTTGAATGGAAAAGCCTACAACAAGTAGTGGATATGGCCCAGTCCATCATGGATAAAGCTCTCCCCATCACTGAGTACATCTGCACGGAGTGCTGTCGCACGAAAGCTGCATCCACCATCAAGGATCCCACCACCCAGACCATGCACTCTTCTCACTGCTGCCATCAGGAAGAAGGTACAGAAGCCTCAGGACTCACACCACCGGGTTCCAGAACAGTTATTACCCTTTAATCATCAGGCTCTTGAACTAGTGGGGATACCTTCACTCAGTTTTACTCACCTCATCACTGAACAGTTCCCAGAACCCATGAACTCAATTTCAATGACTCTTCATCTCATGTTCTTGATACTTATTGATTATTTATTATTATATTTTTTGTTTGTATTTGCACAGTTTGTTGTCTTTTGCACACTGGTTGTTCTTCCACGAGGAATTCTGCAGATGCTGGAAATTCAAGCAACACACATCAAAGTTGCTGGTGAACCTTACTAGCTCTTCCTTCAGTTAGTCCTGATGAAGGGTCTCGACCCGAAACGTTGGCTGTACCTCTTCCTAGAGATGCTACCTGGCGTACTGCATTCACCAGCAACTTTTGTGTGTGTTGGTTGTTTTTCTATCCTGTTTGGTGTGGTCTTTCATTGATTCTATATATTGTGTATGCCCACGTGAAAACAAATATCAGGGTTGTATAGGGTGACATACATAAACTTTGATAATATATTTACTTTGAACTTTGAACTTCTTAAGCTGTCCTTTGGGTTTCAGATGATATCCACACACAAATTGGATAACTACACATTGCTGAATGGTCGATTCAAAGGCTTTTGTACGGGCATAAAAAGGCCCTGAGTGCTGGTTGCTTTTTGTACTTTTCTGGGGCTTGTGACATGGGAAAGCTTAGTCTCATATAGCCCTGAAAAAGCAGCTCTGTGACCATTGGTAGGATGTGGTAGAGGGAGACCCTTCTGATGACTTTTCTTGTGACAGACAGATAGATGGCACTTCTGCAATTACTGCCAAGGGACATTAATTGCCACATTTACTACAATCTGCAATTTTTCTTCTTTCTAAAAGATAGTCATGAAGAAGGCATCTCTGAGATTTCCTTCCATGTGGAGAATAAAGCTGTGAATTTGTACTTGAAGTTCATTTCCTCCAATGTTTGCCCTTGCAATGGCAAGTATGCACATGAACTTGTCTTTAAACTGGTTTTCTCTGCCTATTGTGTCTTACTCAGCAATATCAATGTCAGAAGGTCTGAATTACTTGGCAGTAGTACCTGAGTGAAGTTCTGGTTATCTCCATTAAGTGTTGTATGGTTACATGTCCTGAACTTCATATTAGGTTGTGGAAAATGCTTGCGCAATTTAGAATGGCTCTTGCATATTGGATATGTCATAAGCTTGACAAAGTCCTATCTTGCTCCAGTGGCAATTGGGTCAAAGGTGGCAGAAGCCAAAACTCTACTGCATGGACAGTAATGCACCTCTGTACATACTCTATGCAGAAACACCTTTTGGACATCGACGCTGCACAATCCTCATCACCCATCATTGTTTCCTGGATCTGAGAGTGATAAATAAACCAATGTTTAGTTGATCTAAGCACCAAGCCAAATTAAAATGATTAAGGCATCGTGGCTAAGGGCGAAGGATGAACCGGTGTTCAGCTCACTATGTGTGTGAGGATTTACTCATCTCAGGACAGAAATGACTCTGTGGCTACGGACTTACTTTCTGGGGCTCTGCGGTTCATGTTCTGTGGAGTGTTTGTTTGCTCTTTTTTATCATTTGCACAATTTGTTCTTTTTTGCACATTGGATATTTGCCTTTGCGGTATGGGTTTTTTAATGAATTCTATTGTGTGGCTGCCTGCAAGAAGGTGAATCTCAAGGTTGAATATAGCATACATACTTTGATAATAAATGTAATTTGAACTTTGAACTTTTAAACCAACTTACCATGATTGTTTCCCTTACCGACTCAAGGCTCCCTCAGTGCACCCCACCTAGCACTTCCAACCACCTAGAATTTCTTTGACTCTGAGGTACATTAGTTTTAAACCAAATTCAACATTCAAAAGCACAAAGTATACTTATTATTAACGCATGTAAGTGCCACCATATGAGATTCATTTCCTTGCAGGCATTCACAGTAGAACAAAGAAATGCAATAAATGAAAAACCACACACAAACAAAAACTTGTACATCTATAACCAAAAGGCTTGTGTGTTAACAACTCTCAGCACTCTCAAATCAATCAGCACTCTTTCTTTTCAAAGAATCATGGATAAATAGAACTGGAAAGGTTTGGGCTTTCACTTGAAGTTGACAACACACATTTTAAACAGCATAGGTTTGGAACATCAGAAATGAACTAACACTGAGCTTTCAAAAATAAAAGAAGCAAAGATCTTCATTATCCATGCCATGCCCTCTTATTGTTACTCCCATTGCGAAAGAGGAATGAGCGCCTTATGTCCCGTTCAGGAATAGTTGTTACACTACAACCACCAGGATCTTGAAACAGCGTGGAACTTCATTGACAATTTCTCTTAACTGATTTATATGATCCACAGATTCATTTTCAAAAACTCTTTACAACGCATGTTCTCAGTATTCTTCTTATTTGCAGAGTTTGTCTTCTTTTGCACATATTTGAGATTTCTTTTTTCTATGTAAATACCTGCAAAAAAATCTATCTCTTAGCATTGAACTTTCAACTATGAACTTTGAAGAAATCCAGCCATTCGGTGAGGCCTGGGATGAAGTGGCCAGGCTTCAACCACCAATGAGCCAATGGCTAAATGTTATCCCATCATGCCTGCACGTTCATAGTTCAAAGTACAAAGTTCAAAGTAAAATTTGTTATCAGAGTACATTCATGTCACCGCATACAACTCTGAGATTCTTTTTCCTGTGCGCACACTTAGCAAATCTATAGAATGGTAACTGTAAACAGGATCAATAAACAACCTGTGTAAGTGCAAATGAAAATAAATAGCAATAAATAATGAGCATGAGATCATTGGCTGTGGGAGTACCAGAAAGAGAATGAGTGTAGTTATCTCCTTTTGTTCAGAATCCTGATGGTTGACAGACAGTAACTGTTCTTGAACCTGGTGGTGCCAGTCCTGAGGCTCTTGTACTTTCCAGCTGATGGCAGCAGCAAGAACAAAACACGGCCTGGGTGGGGCAGATCTTTGATGATGGATGCTGCTTTCCTACAGCAATGTTTCATGTAGATGTGTTCAATGGCTGGGAGGACTCCCCATTTGGAAAATAGTCTGTACATTTATTTCTACTACCAAAGTGCATGACTGTGCATTTTCCAACATTTTCATTTGCCACTCTCTTGTCCATTCTCCTAATTTGTCTGTGTCCTTCTGTAACCTTCCAGCTTCCTCAACACTACCTTCCCCTCCACCAATCTTTGTATCATCTGAAAATTTGGCAACAACGTCATCTAAATCATTGATATACAGCATAAAAAGAAGCAGTCCCAACTCTGACCCCCATGGAACACCACTAGTCACTGGCAGCCAACCAGAAAAGGATTATTTTATTCCCACTCACTGCCTCCTACCAATCAGCCACTGCTCTAACAATGCCTGGAACTTTCATTACTAGGATCATTACTAATACCTCCACAAGCCTGTACCACTACCTCTTTCAGAACCCTAGAGTGCATTCACTTCTATTCCCTCACACCCTTCAACCTAGCGTCTTCCATAGCAAAGACTGATGGAAAAACTCACTTAGTTCATCTGCCATTCCCTTGTCCCCCGTTATTATCTCTCCAGCCTCATTTTCTAGCGGTCCTGTATCCACTCTCATTTCTCTTTTAGTTTTTATAAACTTTGAAAAGCTTTTACTGTCCACTTTGTTATTGTTTGCTTGCTTGCTTTCATATTCCATCTTTTCTCTTCTAATGATTCTTTTAGTTGCTCTCTGTAGGGTTTTAAAAGCTTCCAATCCTGTCTTCCCACGGATTTTTGCTTTGTTGTGTGTCCTCTCTTCTGCTTTTACATTAGCTTTGACTTCCCTTATCAGCCACAGTTGTACTATTTTGCCATTTGAGAATTTCTTTGTTTTTGTAATAAATATATCCTGAACCTTCCTCATTTTCCCCAGAAACTCACACCATTGCTGCTCTGCTGTCATTCCTGCCAGCATCTCCTTCCAATTTACTTTGGCCAACTCCTCTCTCATACCACTGTAATTTCCCTTACCCCACTGAAATACTGCTACATCAGCCTTTGCTTTCTCCCTATCGAATTTCAAGTTGAACTCAATCACATTGAGATCACTGGCTCCTAAAGGTTCCTTTACCTTAAGGTTCCCAAACACTTCTGGTTCATTACATAACATTCAATCCAGTATAGCTGATCCCCTAGTAGGCTGAACAACAAACTGCTCTAAAAAGCCACCTCATTTGTCGTTCAACAAACCCACTCTCTTGAGATCCATTTTCAACCTGATTTTCCCGATCAACCTGCATGTTGAAATCTCCCGTGACTATTGTACATTTCCCTTTGCCACGCCTTTTCTATTTCCTATTGTAATCTGTGGTCCACATCCCAGCTAGAGTTGGGAGGCCTGTATAAAACTGCCATCAGAGTCCTTTTACCCTTGCAGTTTCTTAACTTAACCCACAAAGATTCAACATCTTCAGATCCTATGTCACATCTTTCTACTGATTCAATACCATTTTTTTACCAGTAGAGCCATGTCACCCCCTCTGCCGACCTTCCTATCCCTCCATTACAAAGTGTAAACTTGGACGTTCAGCTTCCAACTACAACCATCAATCAGCCACGATTCAGTGAAGGCCATAACGTCATGCTTGGCAATTTGTGATAGTGCAACAAGATCATCCACCTTATTTCTCCTACTCCGTGCATTGAGATATAACACTTTGAGCACTGTATTTGTAACCCTTTTTGATCCTGCATTCCTGATGCACTGATACTCACCCTGCTGGCTGCAATTATGTCTTATCATCTGCCTGCCCTTCCTGACAGTCTGACTGCATGATATCTTTGCTTTCTTATTATCCGTCCTATCCTGACTCCCTTTACTCCAGTTCCCACCCTCCCGCCAAATTAGTTTAAACCCTCCCCAACAGCTCTAACAAACCTGCCCGCAAGAATATTGGTCCCCCTCGAGTTCAGGTGCTACCCATCCCTTTTGTACAGGTCGTATCTCCCTCAGAAGAGATCCCAATGATCCAAGAACCTGAAGCCATGCCCCCTGCACCAGCTTCTTAGACACGCATTTATCTGCCAAATCATCCTGTTTCTACCCTCACTGGTGTGTGGCACAGGTAGAAATGCAAAAATTATGATCCTGGAGGTCCTGCTTCTCAGTTTTCTACCGAGCTCTCTAAATTCTCTCTTCAGGACTTTTATGCTTTTCCTTCCTATGTCATTGGTACCAATATGTACCCAGACATCTGGCTGCTCTCACTCCCCCTCCAAATTGTTGTGGACATGATCCAAGATGTCCCTGACCATACACCTGGGAGGCAACTTACCATCTGGGTGTCGCATTCAGGTCCACAGAATCTCCCGTCTGTTCCCACAACTATTGAGTCCCCTATCTCTACCGCTCCCCTCTTTTCCCTTTTTCCCTTCTGCATCAGTGCCAGTTACCCAGTCTCCATGGTAGTCTCCTGGAAGGACTTCCCCACAACACTAACCAAAGAAGTATACTTTTTCTTTGAGGGGAATAGCCACGGGGGTGCTCTGTGCTAGCTGCCTATTCACATTCCCATTTCTCTTGACAGACACCCAGCTACTTTCCTCCTGCAACTTTGGGGTGATTACTTCCCTGTAATTCTGATCGATTATCTCCTCACTCTTCCGTACAAGTCTGCTGCTCCAGATCCCTAACATGGTCTTTAAGGAGCTGCAGCTGGATACACTTCACACAGATATAGTTCTCTGGGAGACTCTGAGTCTCCCAGGTCTCTAATATTTGGCATAAAGAACCCACAAGAGCCATTTACTACACTAGGTACAGTAAGAGAGAGGAAAGAAAGGAACCTTAACAGAAGCTTACCCAGAGCCAACACCTCTTCTGAGCCAAACCCTCCTTTGAGCCAAAGCCTGACACTCCTACTCTCACCATAGGCCTACTCCCAACAATGGCTGTCCCTCCTGTACTTTTAAACAATCATCACCGACCTGTGAGAAACCTTGTCTCTGTGGCCTGCTCCGGCCAATGACTGGACCATCGGAAAAAGCCTGAACGCCCATGAAGTTCTCTTTTTAAACAAGTTTCGCCGACCTATGAGAAACCTTGTCACTGTGCCCTGCTCCTGCCACTGATTGGACCATCATAAAAATGTTCATACAATATTATGAAATGATATTTAAAACAAATTGTAGAGCAGGCAACAAAATTCTTGGTCGAGAATATCATCTTAAAGAGATAGACATAATCTGAAAATGATATATTTATTTGGATATCCTATTTGCTGTTTGTTAACTAATATGTCATTTTAATATTTCACTGACAAACTCTAAATGCTGATGCCCTCTTTTTTGATATCTTTTAATTAAAATCGAGAAATACCACATTTTCCCTGTTCTACCCAATTAGTTGCAATGTCAAGAGTTCTAGGAGAATTGCCCAACAATTCAGACCTGTTCAGGATTACTTTCCTTAAAATAATATCGAAATCACCCAGGTGCACAGTAGCACATCAGGAGTTTGTCAGTGAAAGGGAAAAATTGGAAGTGGAAGAAGGGTAATGAATGTGAAAAGAACCACCCACATGTGTCTGTTTCCAAGAGGAAAACTAGGAGGATACTGCCTGGATAGAAGCCGAGGCAGATTAAATTATAGCTTTTTTAAGGAGGCTGGGCAAGTAATTGAAAGAATTTCCAGGGAGTTTGAGACTAAATAGATTGATCTTGTAGAGCCAGTACAGAGCTAACAGGCCAAATGTCCTCTTTCCTAGCAGTGGTCATTTTGTGATTTTGAGGCTGAGGCTGTGAAGGTGTCTTGGTGAGGTATTTGACATGATACTTGAGTGGCCCAGTTGGACTGTAAATGAGATGCTGGAAGTGTGGAACAAGCCGGGTTGCTCAAACTATGAGGTATCAGAGGAAAATTGGAGTAAGGGAGAATAAGGTGGCAGATTATGGCTTAATGATAAGGGTCACATTATCACCATGTCAATCCAGGGAGTCTAAGAGGTCAAAGCTATAGCCAGGTAGAAAAATCCATTTAGGCGCTTCATCCTTGAAATGCAAGACATTCTGGATCAAGTTTCAAAGTACATTTATTATCAAAGAATTTATAAATTATACAACCTTGAGATTTGTTTGCTTTCAGGTAGCTACAAAGCAAGAAACCCGAAAGTACTCAATTAAAAAAAAATGAAGACGCACATCCGATTAGCAAGAGAAAGGGGTAAAAATGCAACAAATCATGCAAACAATAAAAATGAGCAACAACATTCCAAACCAAATTTAGTCATTGAATCATGGAGTCCTTGGAGTAGGCCCAAAACCTTGATATAAGTTCATCATATTAGTGTGTACGGGGCACAGCAGCTGGGGCAGTCTTCATAGACTCAGCACCATGGAGAGAGGAGTGAACATCATGGAACGCGAGCAAAATGGGTTCTTACCTTCACTCTTGACACCCTGTCTTTCCAATCAAACTGTGCCTGTGTTTAAATTGTCCGAACAGCGTATCATACCTGGGCATGGCTGCACCGAAAGGTTCTTGGGCCTAAAGCATGCCGCCCAGTGATACCCAGCCCGAAGCCGATCTTAAACTCTTCAAGTCGGCTCAGTGCCCAGAGCAATCCAACCTCTCTCCCGAGCCAGTTGTACGTGCATCGGAACTCCTCTGCCTCGACTTCTCCTCTCCAAATGGCTGACTCCATCTGCGTCGATTCTGCAACGCAACAGCCTGGCTCATCCCTCAAATTGCTTCACATTTGGTCACCTTCTCAGTGGTGATAATTTTCCACAATTTACTTCAGAAAATAGTTTAATAGTTCAATAGTTTAATTTAATATCGGAGAACATATATATATATATAATATACAACCTGATTTAGAACCCCAAAGACCCACTACTCCCTCCTCCCACACACAAGAAGCAGCAATGCAATATCCCTGCCCACAAACCCCCAAGAAGGCCATGATTTGCAGTCCAACCAAGACTAATCGTTCACCCCCAGGCTCTCTTTCCCCCTAATAAAGGGACAGAGAGGTTTCCCCCTGCCACAGCAAGAAGGGAGTTCAACAAAGAAAAACAACTTGCTAATTACGATGTAGAAGTCTGCCATGTAGCTTTTTCTCCCCTGAGTTCTCCAACTTGAAAATTGGCAACAAACTCTCTCCCACCAATGAGAGAGAGAGAGAGAGAGTACCCGAATTGCCAAGTACAGAGCCTCTGACAGCCGATCCACTGTTCCCATTGTTCCATTTCCTCCTGTGCATCTTCAGTCGGTGGCATCAGCATAGAATTCGCTTGCCCCAGAGCTTAGAGAAGGCATGTTCATCTTCTAGGCCGTGTCCTTGGGATATTGAAAAATGGCGGGCTGTGAGCCCCTGGAAGTGAGCCCCACTGCTACAAAGAACCAAAGTCTGAGTGTAGCTCTAGGTCAGTTGAATTTCATGCCTTTTGAACTACCAGAGAGATGTCACATGCTCCTGGTAGCACCATTTGAAACCAGAAGTCCGTTGGATCACTATGACTCATTATATTTAACAATAAAGTTGTCTCTTCGAAGAATTCATGAAAGGGACAGAGCAGCATGTGAAGATGGATATTTGGCTTCTGTTTGAGAAGGTAGCCAGAACATTTCTGTCCTTCTAGGGGAACATTAAGCTGACAATGGACAGAGGGTCCTTTCATGTTTTGTATGTAAACCCACTGCCCCAAACAATATGCTGCCTTGCATAAAGCTCCAAGAAAGATGCACAGGAGGAATAATCTCCCTCCTAAATGCAGATTTGTCACCACCTTTGATTCGGCCTACAACAATTTGACATGCAATGAAAAACATGCAGTGAGAATCTGATTTCAGATAAAACGTCATTGCACAATGAAGTAAAATGTTTCTTCATTCAAGAGTACCTCCTAGTATAAATCTAGTGCCACAGTAACATCGTAATTAGCACAATGCTTTATAGTACAGTACAGGCAATTCTGGTTCAATTCCCACTGCCATCTGTAAGGAGTTCGTATGTTCTCCCTGTGAAACGCATGTGTTTCCTCTGAGCATTCTGGTTTCCACCCACAGTTGGTAGATTAATTGGTCATTGTAAATTGTCCCAGGTGATTAGGCTAGGTTTGAATCATAGAAACATAGAAAATAGGTGCAGGAGTAGGCCATTCGGCCCTTCAAGTCTGCACCGCCATTTATTATGATCATGGCTGATCATCCAACTCAGAACCCTGCACCAGCTTTCCCTCCATACCCCCTGATCCTCGTAGCCACAAGGGCCATATCTAACTCTCTCTTAAATATAACCAATGAACTGGCCTCAACTGTTTCCTGTGGCAGAGAATTCCACAGATTCACCACTCTCTGTGTGAAGAAGTTTTTCCTAATCTCAGTCCTAAAAGGCTTCCCCTTTATCCTCAAACTGTGACCCTTCATTCTGGACTTCCCCAACATTGGGAACAATCTTCCTGCATCTAGCCTGTCCAATCCCTTTAGGATTTTATATGTTTCAATCAGATCCCCCCTCAATCTTCTAAATTCCAACGAGTACAAGCCCAGTTCATCCAGTCTTTCTTCATATGAAAGTCCTGCCATCCCAGGAATCAATCTGGTGAACCTTTGTACTCCCTCTATGGCAAGGATGTCTTTCCTCAGATTAGGGGACCAAAACTGCACACAATACTCCAGGTGTGGTCTCACCAAGGCCTTGTACAACTGCAGTAGTACCTCCCTGCTCCTGTACTCAAATCCTCTCGCTATAAATGCCAGCATACCATTCGCCTTTTTCACCGCCTACTGTACCTGCATGCCCACTTTCAATGACTGGTGTATAATGACACCCAGGTCTCATTGCACCTCCCCTTTTCCTAATCGGCCACCATTCAGATAATAATCTGTTTTCCTATTTTTGCCACTAAAGCGGATAACTTCACATTTATCCACATTAAATTGCATCTGCCATGAATTTGCCCACTCACCCAACCTATCCAAGTCACCCTGCATCCTCTTAGCATCCTCCTCACAGCTAACACTGCCGCCCAGCTTCGTGTCATCCGCAAACTTGGAGATGCTGCATTTAATTCCCTCATCCAAGTCATTAATATATATTGTAAACAACTGGGGTCCCAGCACTGAGCCTTGCGGTACCCCACTAGTCATTGCCTGCCATTCTGAAAAGGTCCCGTTTATTGCCACTCTTTGCTTCCTGTCTGCTAACCAATTCTCTATCCACATCAATACCTTACCCCCAATACCATGTGCTTTAAGTTTGCACACTAATCTCCTGTGTGGGACCTTGTCAAAAGCCCTTTGAAAATCCAAATATACCACATCCACTGGTTCTCCCCTATCCACTCTACTAGTTACATCCTCAAAAAATTCTATGAGATTCGTCAGACATGATTTTCCTTTCACAAATCCATGCTGACTTTGTCCGATGATTTCACCGCTTTCCAAATGTGCTGTTATCACATCTTTGATAACTGACTCCAGCAGTTTCCCCACCACCAACGTTAGGCTAACCGGTCTATAATTCCCCAGTATCTCTCTCCTTCCTTTTTTAAAAAGTGGGGTTACATTAGCCACCCTCCAATCCTCAGGAACTAGTCCAGAATCTAACGAGTTTTGAAAAATTATCACTAATGCATCCACTATTTCTTGGGCTACTTCCTTAAGCACTCTGGGATGCAGACCCTCTGGCCCTGGGGATTTATCTGCCCTTAGTCCCTTCAATTTACCTAACACCACTTCCCTACTAACATGTATTTCGCTCAGTTCCTCCATCTCACTGGACCCTCTGTCCCCTAATATTTCTGGAAGATTATTTATGTCCTCCTTAGTGAAGACAGAACCAAAGTAATTATTCAATTGGTCTGCCATGTCCTTGTTCCCCATAATCAATTCACCTGTTTCTGTCTGTAGGGGACCTACATTTGTCTTTACCAGTCTTTTCCTTTTTACATATCTATAAAAGCTTTTACAGTCAGTTTTTATGTTCCCTGCCAGTTTTCTCTCATAATCTTTTTTCCCCTTCCTAATTAAGCCCTTTGTCCTCCTCTGCTGAACTCTGAGTTTCTCCCAGTCCTCAGGTGAGCCACTTTTTCTGGCTAATTTGTATGCTTCTTCTTTGGAATTGATACTATCCCTAATTTCTCTTGTCAGCCACGGGTGCACTACCTTCCTTGATTTATCCTTTTGCCAAATTGGGATGAACAAATCGGGGGATTGTTGGGCAGTGCAGCTCGAAGGGCCATAATGACCTATTCCACGCTGTATATCAATAAAAATAAAATTTCAAAATGTGCCATGAGGTATTTTCGATTGTACCTTCAGGGTCACATTCTGAAGTAATCGTGAACTTCACTCTGATTGAGGAGGAATGTTCCTGTCAACTATTGATGTGAAAACATAGCAGGAATAAATCTGAAATAAGTGTTAGAGCAAATATTGTGGTGTTTTTCCAAGTTTCAGTAGGGATAAATAATCTTACAAGATTAGAGGTTTTTTTAAATGATAATATATATTTAGTGATGTGTTCCAAGTAAAACATAATTAAATAATAATTAATAATGAGCAAACAATGCCAGATAAAGTGTTATAAATCAATTTAAAATCACAGGATAAACATGAAATTAATTCTCTTCCTTTCTTTTTGCAAGCAACTTTTTTTCTGTTGGTAGTCATTGGGGCACGTACCATGATGCCAGCACCCAGTGTATAAGCAATGATTAAATATTCTCACACACAGCTGCACAGATATAAAAGCTTGCATACAATGGATGTGTCCCCTGTTAAGACGAGTGAGATAAATGTCATCGGGCATTGTGAGGATCCTCCTACACTCAACATCTGCAAAAATAAAAGGATAGAGCTGGAATTTCAGTACATTGAACTCAACACATGGCGGTTTTTGAAGGAGCTTCCGAACTTGGTTCACTTCCCATGTGTGCATCATTAAAATATTCACAAGTCAAAGCTGAATGCACAAATCTCTTCCATTTTGAAATGGACACTACTGGATGTTTCATTATAGGTAAAATCAATTAAATTGTGCATCATTATTATCTGTAAGTTAAAATATTGCAGAATGTTTTCATGATTTAGTTAATGTAATAATCTATGTCATATATGGAGGCATCACAGCCTGTTATGGCAACTTTCTCATTCTTTCTTGTTGTTCTTTGTGTGGGGGGAGGGGGATTTGGGGGGCTGATGTTCTTGTTGCATTTTGTGCAGGGGGAGGGGGCTTTGGGGGGGGGCGGTTGATGATCATGTCGGTGGATTTGCTGTTTCTCTCTGAACTGCTTCCATGGCTTTTCTTTGTTTTGTGGCTATCTGAAGAAGAAGAATCTCAGAGTTGTATACTGTGTGCATACTTTGATAATAAATGAACCTTTGAATTTTTGAACCCTTGAACCAACTGCTCTGCCTAAGACAACAAGAAATTGCAGGGAGTTGTGAACACAGACCAGTCCCGTCACAACAGTCCCATACTAGTGAATCTATCCACACTTCTCACTGCCTCAGGAAAGCATTAAACATAATCAAGCACTGATCCAGCCCACTTATTCTTTCTTCTCCACCCTCCCTTCAGGCAGAAGATGTGTAAGCTTGAGAGCATGTAATGCCAGGCTCGAGGACAGTTTCTATACCAATATCATTGGTCCCTTTTTGCTAAAGGTAAATTTTCAGTCAAGATGGCCAACACTCTTTCAGTTGACATCTTCTGGGTAGATCATGAAGCCACATCTTTCATGTTTGCTTTTTTTTATCTCTTATGTTTGTTTTTCATCTTGAATGTGATTCTGGAACTGTTGGAGCCTGTGATTTACAGTTTAGAGATCATTACTTTCAGCCCTCTGCAGTCTCTGAGAGGATTCCGGGAGATAGAGGCAGCATGCTCGAACCACGTGGTGAGAAGGCTGCAGGATGGGAGCACAAGCCGATGCTTGACTCCATTTTGCCAATTAAAACTTCCATCATTCACTCATTAAAGTGATGAGGGAGAGTAAACCATTGAGGCAAATGTGGAAAATGAGCACCTGCTGCCTGCCTTTTGTTCGCTGGGGGATCGCTCTGTTGCTGGAGAGGGGAGACTTCTTTTTGATCGCTGGTGGGATTGCTCTGCTACCAGAGGGGGGGAAACTGCTATTTTATCGCTGAGGGTCTGCTCTGTTACTGGAGAGTGGACACTGCCTTTAGATCACTGGGGGATTGCTCTGCAGCCAGAGAGGGGAGACTGCCTTTTGATTGCTGATGGGATTGCTCACTGCCGGAGAGGGAAAGGCCTGCTGCTGCTGCTGCTCGAGAACATTGCAGACACACCCAACCCTGAGACAGCAGGCAAGGCTATTTGCTTCCAAACAGTTGGTTTATTGATCATTATAGAACGTCCCTTTGGCTTCCCACTCACTCCCCCCTCTCCTTCCCTTTTTCCAACCATGACTCCCCTCTCCCTGCCCACTTCCCACTCTCAGTCACAATAGAGACCCATATTGGAATCAGCTTTATCATCACTCACAAACATCATGGATTTTTTTGCGGCATCAGTACAGTGCAATACATAAAATTATTACAATACTTTACAATACTCTTAGGCATCCTAGCTATATATTGCTGCACAGGAATCTTGAACAGTACCGCACAGAAAAATCTGTCAGGATAGTATGGAAATAAAAGCTTTTCATTGTATCTTGCTACCCATGACAATAACAAACTAATGTCCAATTGCCAATGAGCACACATACAGTATATCTCAGTCAGCAGATGGAATATTGGGCTCGATCTGAAATTTTTACTTTTGCTTTCTCTGTTTTAGTGGCAGCTGATGCCAATCTATAAAGCTCTCGGTTGAGAACAAGTTTCCAACCTACTAATTTAATTGGTATACTGGTATTATTTGGGGGGGAGGGTGGAGTGGAGATATGTCTTGACCAAAAGAGGTGTAAGACACTTCTTGTCACCGTTAACCTGCAGGTCACCCTCGGGCAAAGTGCAGCACCTGCTTAGGCCCCTGATCAGGGTCACGTGAAGCCATAGGAGCAAGTGGTGGATGGACACATGAACAGTTGGTGCATATCACAAGTCCTGGTTGTGTGACCACTGACGCCAGGCAGACAATCCCTAAAAGTACTGATAATGGCTGGGGTCACCCATCTTGGAAAAAAAACACTGTGCAGAGGAAGGAAATGGCAAACCGCTTCTGTAGAATAATTTGCCAAGAACAATCAGGATCATGGAAAGAGCATGATCATCACATCATATGACATGGCACATAATGATGATGATACTGGAGAATATCTATGTTAAGAAACAATTGTGTGCAACTTATGAGACACAATATGCACTCTTGACGTCAGTGGAATCATCATGTGAAGGTTGCATCCATGGCAGTTTTCCTAAAATGATGAATGCAAGCATAGATATCAACAGATTAGGAACATGATAATAAATATGAAGGAGTCTGATGCCTCTTTTTTACAGTTGTAGGACAAAAGGAAAAGGGAGCAACAGTATTTTTATAGCATCTTTAACAATATTAGGAGATCTCAAGCACGACTCAACCAAAGATTAATGGTCTTAGCTGTTATCCAAGAATGTCTCAGTCACACCAGAGCTGCGACAATATGTCACTCCACATAGAAATGCTTCAAACATTAAAGGTGGAAAAGTTGAATCGTAAACAAGAGAAAATCTGCAGAGCTGGAAATCCAAGCAATGCACGAAAAATGCTGGAGGAGCTCAGCAGGCTAGGCAGCATCTATGGAAAAGAGTATGGTTGATATTTCGGGCAGAGACCCTGATGATACACCTTTCAGTCCAGATGAAGGGTCTCAGCCCAAGACTTCGACTATACTCTTTTCCATAGATGCTGCCTTGAAGGTGGAAAGGTTAGTGACTTTATAAGCTCTTTGTTCATGAGAAACGATGGAAGGAGGAGTAAGATGCAATTACAGTGCTCTCTCTTCAACCAGGATGCACAGTATGCTTGGCACAACATACAGAAAACATGATTTATTGATCCTGACAACCCATAAAAATCCTCTAAATAGGTATACTTCAGTCCAAAATGCTGAACTAACTCATACTGTACAACTCCTGCAGTTTTTCCCTAATTATTACATTGTTAGAGATTGATTATTAAAGCAACGTGTCAGTATGTCAGTATATATATTCATACTGAGATTAGGAGTGTTGAAAATCAATCAAGCCCTTAGTTTAACAGAGTAAATCAGAGGAAGTGACACCCATAGAAAAGTTAAACTTATTTGACAGCAAATTCCATAATAACTTGTAAAATGGATTTACACAAAGTGAAAGTGGAACTGGCGAGCCCAGGGGGAAATGACAGGAAAAATGGGCTGATTCAATCACCTTAAAAAGCTGGCACAGATGCAAATCTGGAGTATTGCACACAGTTCTGGTTATCCTACTACAGGAAGGATATTGAGGCTTTGGAGATGGTTCAGAAGAAGTTTTCCAGGATGCTTCCTGGATTCAAGGGCACGTGCGATATCAAGAGGTTGGACAAACTTGGGTTGTTTTCCAGGAGCGGAGGAGGCTGAGCGGAGATCTAATAGAGATTTATAAGAATATATGAGGCATAGATAGGCAGACAATATCTTTTTCTAAGGGTTGAAATGTCTCATACCAGTGGGCATACATGATGTGAGGGGCAATTTGTTTTACACAGAGAGTGGTGGGTGCCTGAGATGTGTTACCTGAGGTGGTGGTAGAGGCAGAAGCATTAGATACTATTAAGAGACATTTAGATAGGCACATGAATGTGAGGAAAATGGAAGGATATGGACATTGTGTCATCAGATGAGAATAGTTTAGTTAGCCATTTGATTACTAATTAAATTATAGGCTGAAGGGCCTATTCCTGTGCTCTACTCTGCGATATTCGAAATGGTCAAGGAATATTTCAGCACCATATCCGTTCTTATACCACATAAAAAAATTCAGTCACAATCTAAGCAAAACAGTAAACTGAAGATTTTGAAAAAAATGAATAAAAGTTTTGGAATAATGAATGTTTGAATCTTTACATTATGAAAACCTTTAACAAAAGAATAGATATTTGTTTCCCTCGCAGTTTAACACAAATTAGTGCAAGGATAAGGAGCCCAGTTGCAGTTATACAAGGTTTGAATCTCAGCTAGCTGGAAGATGGTGAATAAGATCAGATATGACATGTTATAGAATGTCTTGAAGAAAGGTCCCGGCACAAGACATTGACTGTTTATTCATTTCCATCAATGCTGTCTGACCCGCTGAGTTCCTCCAGCATTTTGTGTGAGTTGCATAACCAGGACTTATGATATCCACCAGCTGCTCATATGATCATCCACCATCTGCTCCCTGGGCTTCACATGATCCTGATCAGAGGACTAAGCAGGTGCTACACCTCGCCCAAGGGTGACCTGCAGACTAGCGGAGGGAAGGAGGACATAGCACCTCCTTTGGTAGAGATTTATCTCCACCCTGCCAACCATGGAACATAGTACAACATGGATTTGCCATCTTTTCTCTCTTTTCTATCATATTAGATTACTAATCTATCATTTAGAAATGATAGGTGCCATTGTTTTTAATTCCAACATACACTTCAAATCCAGAGAAATAGTCCAGGATATTTACTCTTTCATAGGATATAGATAGCACTGGCAATGCTAGAGTTTACCACCTGTAATTTATTGCTCTTGAACTGAATATTTTCTGTGGTAATGTAGTTATATGAACTGAATGTAAATAATTAGTAGCATCACAAACAAAATGCTGGAGGAACTCAGCAGATCAGGCAACATCTATGGATTTGAATAAACAGTCGAAGTCTGTCGCCGAGACCCGTCAGGACTTGAAGGATTTGCAGACTTTCTCGTGTTTGTAAATAATTAATTGTCATTTTCCTTTAAGCCAGCAGGGGTCATGATGCTTTGAGAGCTTAATTTGATTCAGTATTTGATCTTTGGTAGATACCATTTTCGTTCTCTGTAAAAGCTGTGTGTGCAGACATGCATGCTCAGCAGATTCATGGAGTCATTGAGCTAAAGATCTGCCCAACTTATCCATGCTGACCAAAATGCCTTCCTAAGCTAGTCCCATTTGCCTCCAATTGGCCCATATCCCTCTAATCCTATCCTTTCCATGTACTTGCCCAAATATCTTTCAAGTGTTAGAATTTTGCCAACTTCTGTCCCTTCTTTTGGCAGCTCATTCAGTGCACTCACCATCCTCTTTGAAAAATGGACCCCTCTGTTCTGATTTAAATCTTTTCCTCTTGGCTTAAAGCCGTGCATCTGATGATGACGCCACCAAAGGCAGCATCCTTGAGACGGTTAATGAAGTTACTCCTGCCACTTCTTTGGCATCTTCCTTTTATTTCCAATGTGTTGCTGCTACAGTTGGAGCCTGTGATCTACATTCTGGCAGCGTGTTTTCGGGCCAATCGAGCGATCTAGTGCTTTGCGGTCTCCAAGAGGGTTGCACGAGTTTGCGAGTGAAGTGTGCAGCATGAAGGCCAGGAAGCCTGGAGACGGGCCATGGAGCTGTGATTGACTCCATTTCTCACCAGTCTCGCCGACTGAAGCGCCGAGGAAGACTAAAATCGCCAAGGCAGGTGTGGAGGGCCAGCAATTTTTCAAAGCCTTCTACCAGCTTCTTGATCCCTGATGCTTCAGGAGGGTGTCCACGTGTGACTGTCTCTCTCTCCTTCTCACTCACTGCTCCTATACCAAGGTCCTTGCATTCAAATGATCTCTGTCTCTCTCTTGCTCCCTTTATGCTGTCAGGGAATGGTGCTGGTGCAAGGTTTAATCGACACTGTTTGTGGATTGTGAACTGAAACACATCTCTCTCCTTCTTTTGTTCCTAGTTGTGGCATTTTTGAATTGGGGCGGCCTGCAGATAAGAAATATTGAGCTGAACTGAAATAGGCCTTTTGTTTTTGTGTTTTATATTCTGTGTTTTTCATTCATTTTTTTGTTGCCATTTGTACAATTAGTTTTTTTTTTGCACTGTGGGGAGGGAAGGGTTTTTTTGTTTTTTCAAATCGGTTCCAAGTTTCTTGTTTCATGGCTGTCTTTGGGGAAGAAACATAGAAACATAGAAAACCTACAGCACAATGCAGGCCCTTCAGCCCACAAAGCTGTGCCGAACGTGTCCTTACCTTAGAAATTACCTAGGGTTACCCATAGCCCTCTATTTTTCTAAGCTCCATGTACCTATCCAGGAGTCTCTTAAGAGATCCTATCATATTCGCCTCCACCACCGTTGCTGGCAGCCCATTCCACGCACTCAGCACTTACTGCATAAAAAACTTACCCCTGACATCTCCTCTGTACCTACTTCCAAGCACCTTAAAACTGTATCCTCTCGTGCTAGCCATTTCAGCCCTGGGGAAAAGCCTCTGACTATCCACACGATCAATGCCTCTCATCATCTTATTCACCTCTGTCAGGTCACCTCTCATCCTCCATCGCTTCAAGGAGAAAAGGCCAAGTTCACTCAACCTGTTCTCATAAGACATGCTCCCCAATCCAGGCAACATCCTTGTAAATCTCTTCTGCACCCTTTCTATGGTTTCCACATCCTTCTTGTAGTAAGACAACCAGAACTGAGCACAGTTCTCCAAGTGGGGTCTGACCAGGGTCCTGTATAGCTGCAACATTACCTCCCAGCTCTTAAACTCAATCCCATGATTGATGAAGGCCAATGCACCGTATGCCTTCTTAACCACACAGTCAACCTGCGTCGCAGCTTTGAGTGTCTTATGGACTCAGACCCCAAGATCCCTCTGATCCTCCACACTGCCAAGAGTCTTACCATTAATACTATATTCTGCCATCATATTTGACCTACCAAAATGAACCACCTCACACTTATCTGGGCTGAACTCCATTTGCCACTGCTCAGCCCAGTTTTGCATCCTATCACTGTCCCACTGTAACCTCTGACAGCCCTCCACACTATCCACAACACTCCCAACTTTTGTGTCATCAGCAAATTCGCTAACCCATCCCACCACCTCCTCATCCATGTCATTTATAAAAATCATGAAGAGTAGGGATCCCAGACAGATGCCTGAGGCACACCACTGGTCACCAACCTCCATGCAGAATATCACCTGTCTATAGCCACTCTTTGCCTTCTGTGGGCAAGCCAGTTCTGGATCCACAAAGCAATGTCCTCTTGGATTCCATGTTTTCTTACTTTCTCAATAAGCCTTGCATTGGGTACCTTATCAAATGCCTTGCTGAAATCCATATAGACTACATCTACTGCTCTACCTTCATCAATGTGTTTAGTCACATCCTCAAAAAGTTCAGTCAGGTTCGTAACGCATCACCTGCCTTTGACAAAGCCATGCTGACTATTCCTAATCATATTATGCTTCTCCAAATGTTCATAAATCCTGCCTCTCAGGATCTGCTCCAGCAACTTACTAACCACTGAGGTAAGACTCACTGGTCTATAATTTCCTGGGCTATCTCTACTTCCTTTCTTGAATAAGTAGACAACACCCTCAACCCTCCAATCATCCAGAACCACTCCCATCTCTATTGATGATGCAAAGATCATTGCCAGAGGCTCAGCAATCTACTCCCTCGCCTCCCACAGTAGCCTGGGGTACATCTCGTCCAGTCCCCGTGACTTATCCAACTTGATGCTTTCCAAATGCTCCAGCACATCCTCTTTCTTAATATCTACATGCTCAAGCTTTTCAGTCCACTGTAAGTCATCGCTACAATCGCCAAGATCCTTTTCCATAGTGAATACTGAAGCAAAGTATTCATTAAGTACCTCTGCTATCTCCTCCGGTTCCATACACACTTTTCCACTGTCACACTTGATTGGTCCTATTCTCTCACATCTTATCCTCTTGCTCTTCACATACTTGTAGAATGCCTTGGGGTTTTCCTTGATCCTGTCCACCAAGGCCTTCTCATGGCCCCTTCTGGCTCTCCTAATTTCATTCTTAAGTTCCTTCCTGGTAGCCTTATAATCTTCTAGATCCCTATCATTACCTAGTTTTTTTTAACTTTTCGTAAGCTTTTCTTTTCTCCTTGACTAGATTTACAACAGCCTTTGTACACCATGGTTCCTGTACCCTACCATCCTTTCCCTGTCTCATTGGAACGTACCTATGCAGAACCCCACGTAAATATCCCCTGAACGTTTGCCATATTTCTCCTGTACATTTCCCCAAGAACATCTGTTCCCAATTTATGCTTCCAAGTTCCTGCCTGATAGCTTCATATTTCCCCGTACTCCAATTAAACGCTTTCCTAACTTGTCTATTCCTATCCCTAAGAAAAATCACAGGGTTGTATACTGCATATGTACTTTGATTATAAATGTACCTTGAATCCTTTTAATCCGTTAGTTTTGGGCTCCTTTACCGTGCAAGACAATGTGATAATCCATCCTAGCGATGCCCCTCAAGACCTTATGAATCTCTACAAGATCCAACTTGAAGAAATCAAATAATCTTCCTGAAAGTTTATATTCAACCTCGCATTTTTGTTTGTTTGTTAGAATATACTCATCATAATTTCCTCATTCGCATTAGAACGGGGTCCCCAACCTGGGGTTCGCAAGCTCCTTGCTTAATTGTATTGGTCCATGGCATAAGAAAGGTTGGGAACCCCTGCGTTAGAGGGCAGCTTTGTTGTGGATCTGGGTTCACATATAAACCATACAATATGAACTCAGTTGGATTTTTACTGTAGTTTTGCAGTCATGTTGACTGACAGCAGATCTTAAATTTGATATGGCTGCAAGTGAAGTTATAAGGTTTAGCTCAGGATTTGAGGTGACCTGCCTGGTACCACAATTGCTAAGTAATCCATACATTACTCAGCAAATTGTATGAGGTTTTATTAGTTGGGTGAGTTTTCAGATCCTGACACAAGGTCTACCCAGTAGACATGCAAGAAGAAATTGATGTCCGGAAAACAGACTCCAAATACCTGACTTTACAGTTTGCACTGTGATTAGTTGAAAATATTATTTCTACCATATTATGGTCATATTATCTTTCCATTCAGGTGTTGACCTTCAAGCCAAAAGCTGTCAAGATATTGTTATCTTCTAACAAAGCATGGATCAGTTCTGATGCAGTGGCTCAAAGTAAAATGTAAACAACTTCTTGCACATCCACAAATGTTTTTTGGCACACTGAGTTCCTCTCACTTTTTTTTCCCTCCAGATTCCAACACCTGTGGTCTCCTATGTCTCTAGGCTGGTTTGAAATGAAATAAAAATTACTAATACGGTGGATTCCAATTAATTGGGCTATTGGTAAATTAGGACAACAACTTAAAAAGACTTGCCGGGATTCCCTTTGGTTATTTGGGACACTATACCGCTAAATTGGGACAGGAGATTGTTGCTGAATAGGTTCTAACTAGCATCAGTCATGCACAATTGCGTGGCCTTTAGTCGCTACCCTGTGCTTCGAGCAAACTGTTTTTAAATAACATCAGCTTTGTATTTTGTGTTCAATAGCAGTGACCTTTGTCACAGATAGTTGGCGAGTAGTAAGTGTTAAGACAATTCCGAAATGCATTGCTCACTGCGGTTTCAAGCAATCAGGTTTTGGAAGTGAAAATGAAACCATTGCTCTACTTCAATAAGTTAGGTACCACAAAAAATTTAAAGGTATCGACAATCATTTTGAATATTACAATGAAAATGAAGATTTGGAGAATGCAATTGTCAATAGCATTGTATGAAGGCAGTCCATTATCTGATCTTGGTGTCTGCGCTGATTTTATTCATTGCATACACTAAATGAATTCCTCCGTCAATAACTACTAGGAACTAATACACAGTTTTGTAGAATGGCAGTACTATTAGTAATGTTTTAATTCATTTAAATATATCATTTATTACTCAGTTTGTCTTTTTTAATACCTCTGTAGCTCTTTGCATGAAATTTCGTCTAATTTGTGCAGCCACTTAATTGCGCGAAATTGGGTCCCAATCTGTCGCAATGAATCAAAATCCACTGTAATGGCAAATTGAAATAAGAACGAAGAGACCCATTTTATTTTAAACTCCCTGGCAGAGAACCCATAGATTTAGTAGTAGATTGAGTTACCAATTTATATGTCCTTTGATTTTGTTTTTTAATGAAATACGCTTTAACAAAACTAAGTTACTGCTGGTCACATTTAACTTTTGCTTCATAAGTGTTATGATGGGTTTCTTGATGTCAATTCATAAGACTTATGATGGGGTTCTTGATGCGTGATCCAAAAATTTGCACAGTAGAGCTAAGCTATTTTTAATTACCATAGAGCTTACCTGCAGAAGTGGAAAACTGCCACAGACCAGCAGTTCATTTTATTGCATCGTCAACTCAAGCTACTCTGAAAATGTAAAGTAATTTTTTACATTCACGATATCTTTGAATCAATAACAATATCAACAATATCCCATACACAATTAAATGTAAACATAGTTTCAATAGCCCTTTGTATTTTAAACATAGTTTAGCTCACATTTTATCCTTTTCTTACAATGAGGCAAGAAAATTTCACCAGGGTTTGGGGAGGAGAAGTTAACAAGCTATACCTACAACTGTATTGAAAATGTAAGATCAAACATATCAAATTATTTGTGTAACCACACTGTGTCAAACAACAATCAGGAAAACTCTTTAGTCAATGTTGTTTGACAACTTCACTTTCTTTATCATTCATTTAGAGTAACATTAACAGTAATTTACAACTTAAGTCCAGGACACACATTTTGTCATATGAAGAGCACTTGATGGCTCTGGGCCTGTGTTCACTGGAATTCAGGAGAATGAGGGGTGACTTCATTGAAACCTATCGAATAGTGAAAGAACTTGATCTAGTGGATGTGGGAAGGATGTGGATGTAGGGGAGTCTAAGACCAGAGGACACAGCCTCAGAATAGAGGGGTGTCCTTTTAGAAAAGGATATGAGAAGGAGTTTCTGTAGCCAAAGTGTGGTGAATCTGTGGAATTCTTTGCCACAGGCAGCTGTGGAGGCCAAGTCTTTGTGTGTATTTAAGGCAGAGGTTGATAGATTCCTGATTGGTCAGGGCATGAAAGGATACAGGAAGAAGGCAGGAAATTGGGGCTGAGAGGAAAATTGGATCAGCCATCGATCCAGTTCATAAAGCCTCAACATTACGTCCTTGCTGCTCACTTCTTTTGCCTTTTTGTTGAAGTTTCCCTCTTCCAGCAGCAGGGAACACAATGTTCAAGTGAAATGCCATGTCATCAAATAAGAATGACTGAAATGATGGGCGGACATTCCAGTTTTCCTTGTTCTTCCTGCTGTCCGGCCCATTCAAGTCCACCATATGCTATGTGTGTAATGTGTCTTCAAGTACTGCAGCTGAAACTGAAGTGTGTGCAATGTTTGCAAACACCTTCAGAATAATTGGTTGAGAAAACCCCAGACAATTCCATAGCTGTGTTAAAATGGCACTGTCAGGTGCTACTGAGAATTTCAAGTATTCTGCTCAGTGTCTCCCACCCCCACTCACCACCTGCTGCCAGTATGCTGAAATAATACAAATTGCCTCATATCAATTGTTGAACCAAAGTTACTCTCATTATTTCAGGAGGTGTGAAGAGACAAGTCCTTTAAAAAGATTTCAAATTTTGCCCTGGGTGTGCAAAATTGTCAGGCAAAATAATATCTTAAAAAAAAACTCCCTGGAATCTCAAGTGATATAGAGTTGCAATGTTTCTGTAAGTGAAGTGTCCCAGAGCTTTACCAACAGTTATTTTTCATCACGAGGCCACAGATTAGAATTGAATGAAGAAGGTGATTGTTAATGAAGAGTTTTTGCTAATGCCTGGAAGCCAATTAGTAAAAAGTTAAAAAAAACTTTGCTAAATATAGTTCATGAAGGACTAGCAGTTGTGTACTGAAAGCAGTGTCTTTATTTTCTTTCCTAAAGTCCTCTCAGAGATTGCGGTACAGATTTCAAAAGGGGACGTGTTCCACTCTCATGATTGGCAGAGTGGAGCTACGCCTCTACCAAAGGAGGTGTGAGGTGCTCCTTCCCTCCGCTAGCCTGCAGGTCACCCTTGGGCAAGGTGTAGCACTTGTTTTGTACCCCTATCAAGGCCACATGAATCCATGGAGCAGGTGTTGGTTGGTTGTATGAGTAGCTGGTGCATATCACGTCCTGGCTATGTGATCACTGATGCCAGGCAGACAATCTCTGAAGGCAGTATTGATAATAGCTGGGGTCACCCCTCTTGTAAAGACCTTTGCCCAGAAGAAGACAATGGCAAATCAATTCTGTAGAAAAATTGGAAGAACCCTGATCGCCTACGTCATATGACAAGGCATATAACACTCTCTTGTCCACTTCATTGCAAATTTGCACTGTTTACTGTATATACTGTTTCCAGCCTTCTATGCTACACAATCTCATCTTCTGACTCTTTTTCAATCAGTATCATATCTACAGTCAGAGCCAAGAGTCTGTGAGTTTTCCCTGCTGAATTATTTCTGCGGTTATTATAGAGTCATGGAGTTTTACAACACAGAAACAGGCCTCTCAGCCGATTATCTCCCTGCTGACTATTTTGTCTCAGGAGGCTGTTAGAGATACTAAATATATTCTCCTTCTTTCAAAAATTGCACCAGAAATAATATATCTTTCCTTCCTATAGGTGTAAAAATTTCAGGAGCAGTTTTACAGTTTCACAGTCTTAAAACCTTTGTTTGGTTGAGGTCGACTATGGATGTTGAGTCCCAGCTATCTACATGATACGCAGACCCATACACAAGGCAGGACAGTGTGTTAGGGAGAGCAAGATATTGCCCATGCAGCAGTGCTTTAAGTAACACACCAAATCCCTTGGAGCAAATCTTAGCTGGTGCAGTGAAAAATGTGAATTAGGACCAGCAGTAAGTTAAATAGCTACATCCACATCAGACCGTATAATTTTGAAAATGCCGGTTTCGAGTAAAAATGACAGGCGTCCACACCAAGCATTTTTCAAAATATTTCCCTGCACATTAGAAAGGATATTTGGGCGAATCTCCTCCTACTGGGCATGTGCAGGACACAGAAAACAAGCGACGAGTAAACGGTATACTCGGTGCGCGTTTGTCCAATTACAGACCAGAAAAACTTTAAAGGAATTGCTGTTGGCTCTCGTGCAGGAGGACTTAAAACAAAAAACGACAAATACTGGAGCGTATGGAGGCAACCGACAGGGAGTTCATGAACAGTATGACCAGGCTGACGACGAATATTGAAAAACTGACTAACTCTGCTGCATTAATAAAGCACCTTGTTAAATGTATAAAACACGTCTGCATCAGTGTTATCTTGTATTTCCATACAATGTTACATTAGGCTGTTACACATCTATTGTCAGAGAAGTACTTGCATAAATAGGTAAACCACCTTCATACAAATAAGGACAGAAAACAGGGCAAAGTGAATATACTTATTTATTTAGTAAGCTATGGGTCAAAGTATTTGGTGAGTACATTTCTAACTCTTCTGGCTTCAGTCTTGTTGCCGTCTATTCTGAAATTTTTAGGTTGTGTGGGGGGGTTGCGTTCAAGAAAACAATGAAATGCCGCACTGCCGCCATCTGTTCCGGCACGTCATGACAGCGTTTTTAAGTAGTCAAAAAAGCTCACTTTGCAATTTAACTCTCACTCCGTTCACACCGACTGCGCGTTATAACAGCCGTCCAGCAGTGCTTGCACAGTACCAAGCAGAAGCAGAAAAAGCGTTGTTGTTGTGGTGTTGTCATGATAGCGTTGTTAAATATCTCCATTTACCCCATCTTCACTACAACGCGCAACAATCGTTTTCAAAATTAACACATTCTGGAGAGTGTTTTAGAAAAGCTCCATTTTCGGGGGATGAAAGGGCCGTTTCAATGTGGATGGAGGGTCAAAACGAAGAGAAGAAGCTTCATTTTCAAAATTATCTGGCGTAGTGTGGACGTAGCCTAACTAGATTACAGCTAACTGTTTATATTCTCAACTCCTCAACTTCGCATTCCCATCTTTGCACTGTAACTTATCAACTATCGACCCAGCTCTGCATCTCCTTTCACTGTCCTTAATGGAGGAGAGTTTCAAAGCCTCACAACTCCCTGACAGAATAACATTCATTTACTTCTGTCTTAACTGTGTAACCCCTCATGTTTAAACAGTGAGCCCTATTTATAAATTCACCCTCAAAGGAAACCGTCTCTCCACGTTCACTCTGTTAAGACCCCTCAGGGTCAAAGCAGTAGACACAGGCATATTGAACTTCTCTTCAGTCAGAGATTGCTCCTTTGTACCAAAGTTTCTTGCTGTCTAGAAGTGTCTCTGTCGGAAAACGATGTGGCAAGACTCAGTCAAACATTTCAAATATTTATTTTTGCTGCAAAATTAGATCGGGAATGTGGAAACTGTGACAGAAGTACGAAAAGGATCAAATGTGATTTCATTGAATGGCAGGACAGGAGAGAAGAGTTGACTGAGCTACTCTTCATGCTGGGCTCGAAATAGCATCGGAAACATCAGTTTCTAGACTTATATTGCCATTGTCTTATATAATCCGCGATGGGGAGCACTTGGCAAATTCACTCGTTACACACTTCATTCACACACGCACAAACACTGCCTTGTCATCCTGCTGTCGTTGCGCTGAGTGTCCGCACTTCAATGTCTTCCCCAGTATATTCTCATAATGAGTCCCAAACTGAGCTGATGTGCTCAGGTTGGCTCCCTGGTGCCTTTCCCACCATACATATCTTTAGTAACGGAGATGTGTAAATGCACACAT
Organism: Mobula birostris; assembly: GCF_030028105.1. Taxonomy (NCBI): domain Eukaryota; kingdom Metazoa; phylum Chordata; class Chondrichthyes; order Myliobatiformes; family Myliobatidae; genus Mobula; species Mobula birostris. The sequence goes on along the minus strand of NC_092378.1, from coordinate 11,570,852 downwards.
GGTGTTTGTCTACTGTATTTAAGGTAGATACCTCCGTTGATTTTGTGATATAATTGTAATCGCATTGTGGGGTGCACCGTATTCTAATTCACGTGTAGTCTGGACGTAACTACGTTGGTAATTGATGATGGTGTGTCCTAGTGCCTAATAAAAAGGAGCTCATCACTCACAGTGAAAGAGAGATGGGGGCTACCAGGAGGTCACACTGAACATAAAACGTATAGTCATAGTCATAGTCATACTTTATTGATCCTGAGGGAAATTGGGTTTTGTTACAGTTGCACCAACCAAGAATAGCGTACAAATATATGAATATAAAAACCATAAAAAAAAATAATAATATGTAAATTATGCCAGGAAATAAGTCCAGGACCAGCCTATTGACTCAGGGTGTCTAACCCTCCAAGGGAGGAGTTGTAAAGTTTGATGGCCACAGGCAGGAATGACTTCCTATGATGCTCTGTGTTGCATCTCGGTAGAATGAGTCTCTGGCTGAATGTACTCCTGTGCCCACCCAGTACATTATGTAGTGGATGGGAGACATTGTCCAAGATAGTATGCAACTTGAACAGCATCCTCTTTTCAGAAACCACTATCAGAGAGTCCAGTTCCATCCCCACAACATCACTGGCCTTACGAATGAGTTTGTTGATTCTGCTGGTGTCTGCTACCCTCAGCCTGCTGCCCCAGCACACAACAGCAAACATGACAGCACTGGCCACCACAGATTCATAGAACATCCATTGTTGTGTTTTCCGGTAGATATCATTTTGTAAATATTGCAGTTTTCTTTCCACAATTTTCAATAATCTTTGTAAGTTTGATTTTTGACACACCTAATAAACACCCTTGTACTAAAGTGCTAAGCCTCTCCAGTTATTTATTTTCTTTGGTCATAACCCATGTATCTAACATAACCTCTTAGCATGATTGAAATATATTGTTTATTCTTCTTCAGAACAATGCATACAATGCCTATCATACACTCACGACATTTCATTCAGTGAAAGGAAATTTATTCTAAATTCTCAAACTTAAATAACACTTTATTTGATCCTAATGAGTGGAGATCATCAAAGTAACTGGTATGTCCAATGACTGTGTTGTCAGGGAAACCTAAGTATCTATACACACTACCGTAGTTTGGTTTATCAACAAAATTAAACAAAACAAAAAGGTTTTATTGTTTTCATTAGACTTGAGGCTTAGAATATCCCCATCCATAAACTTTGTCTGTTCGGATTAAGAACAAAATATGCCCCTGCACTGTCAGTGAGAAAGGTACTCCTATCTATTTAATGTTAGCCAGCAGAGACAGGACCCAGACAGCTCAAGTTAGTTGATTTATATAAAGATTATGTTATCCACTGAATGTTCAGCTGGATGAGACACAGGTTTAGATAGTAACTAGCTTCTGCCAATGCCCATTAAACACAATTTTCTATTGGACATGGGCAAATCATTTACCTTCTGGCTGAGAAATGTCTATCTGGAGGGTTGGAGTTGTGCTGTTTTTACAAGGCATTCACATGGAAAACTTTCCCATTAAGAAACTATTGTTTGGCATTGATTGAATATGCTATTTTCTAAACCCGGAGATTATTCTTCTCTCTGCACGCTACCAAGTTATTAGTAGTATGTGCTGAATCAGCTACTTCAGCTCCTCTAATGAACACACAACCTCAGTCTGGAGGATTCAACAGTGATGGGAGCTATTTTCCCCCCAATTAAAACATTTCAACAGCATCTTCTAGCAATTTTTCTTTCCTGTATTATTATATCGTAATGAATTATTTTGAAACACAACATCGCAATGTTAACTCAATGTACTGCAATAAAATTGGTGTTTTATTCTTCTGATAGCCTTCATAAGTCCTTGATTAAAAATGAGAGGTTAGTGAAAATTTATATTCTTTAAACTGTAGCATGGACATGAGGGACCAAACCATCTCCTTCGCTGCTGTAACCTTCTCTGAAATCGAGGGATGACAATCCAGTAGAAGAAAAAAATCATGCCCTTTGGTTTAGGTCACCGTTTCTTAGCACACGCAATGTGATAACATCTCCACCTCGCTGAAGTTCATCACCGGCACACCTCAGGGATGTCTGCTTAGCCCGCGGCTCTACCCTCTAAATGAGTGGCTAGTAGAGCTCAAATGCCATCTGTAAATATTGTTGGCAGAATTTCAGATGGTGACAAGAGAGTGTACAGGAGTGAGATATATCAGCTAGTTGAGTGGTGTCGCAGCAGCAGCCTTGCACTCAATGTCAGTCAGAACAAAGAACTGATTGTGGACTTCAGAAAGGGTAAGGCGAGGGAACACACACCACGGATCAGAAGTAGAAAAAGTGAACAATTTGAAATTCCTGGGTGTCAACATCTTTGAGGATCTGTCCTGGGCCCAACGTATCAATGAATGCAGTTACAAAGATGGTACGATAGCAACTATGCTTCATTAGGAGTTTGTGGAGATTTGTTATGTCACCAAAGACACTTGCAAATTTCTACAGATGGACTGTATTTCTATTTTTGCACTGCTTATTTATTTTAACTATTATATATATATATATCTTACTGTAATCCATAATTTTTATTATGTATTGCATTGTACTGCTGCCACAAAGTCAGCAAACTGCACAACATATGCCAGTGATTATAAACCCGATTCTGATCTGATTCAAAGATTCAAAGTACATTTATGATCAAAGTATACATGCAGTATACAACCCTGAGATTCACTTTTTCCCACAAACAGCCATGAAGCAAAGAAAACCATGGAACCCATTCAAGTAAAAAATAATCAACCACACCCCTCCCCACAACATGCAATAAAAAAAGCATCCAAGCAAGTGGCAAAAAAAATCATGCAAAACGCAGAATATAAAACACCAACCCACGAAATCATCGAAAGAGACCAGCCATATTCAGTTCAGCTCAATCTAGCACGTTCGTTATCCGCAGGCCACTCTGAAGGATGTCACCTTGGTCGCGTTGTCACTGGCACCACCTTCTTCAAGAGATGGCAAAGCATCCCCCTGTGTCCCACCCTTGCAATCCTGGCAAAATTTTGTGGAAATATTTATGAATACTAGTCTTTCCGAGTCTCATTGTACAACAGTCCCACCACCCCAATCATCAGTCTGGTAAATGTATGTTTGCTGCACTCCTTCAATGCAATCATCTCTCTTCTCAAGTAGAGCAATCAAAGCTGCACAAAATGCTCCAGCTGTGGCCCTTGTGGTTAGACAGCTTTGAATTTTCCATTGACTATTGGATTTCTTCTTTCCCCCTAATTTGAATCTTGCCAATATTAAATATTCATTTTATTTTAATGCTTTTCTTTTGGAAATGTGGTCCTTGGGTCTTAGGTTTGCTGTGCTGGAACAATGCAGTTCTATCCTTTGTCATCAAAGTTCCTCTTGCTTTCAGCAACACCACTTATTGGCATAGGCATTCCTGTGTTGGGAGGATCCTGGGTCACATTAATACTCAAAACGAAAGAATTTCATACGAGACTCAATACTCTACAGAACTGTAGCAGCAGTCCATTGCTCTGTGTGTTAGAGTCAGGGAGGAGCTGGCGGCAGGTGAAATAGAGGTAGAAGGTAACAAGGAACAGGGTTGGAGAAAATTGTAACCTTTCTCCAGAGGTGCAAAATTGCCATCCATAAACTTTTTTGTAGACTGTTTTTTGATAAACTATTTTGATAAGTCAGCTTTAATTGCTTCCTGTGCAATTATAACCAATCCCCACCTGGTATATTTGGGTATATAGCAATCAAATGTTATGTCTTCACCTTTACAATAAAACCCACACTTCTTTTGATGGACATAGAATCAGGTTTATTATCATCTGCATAGGTCGTGAAATGTGTTGTCTTTGCAGCACCAGTACAATGCAATACCTAATAATCGAAAAAAAAAATCATGAACTACAGTAAGGTTTATATATTTAAATAGTTAAATTTAATAAGTAGTGCAAAAACAGAAATAAAAATAGTAGTGAGGTAGTGTTCATGGGTTCAATGTCCATTCAGAAATTGCATGGCAGTGGGGAAGAAGTTGTTCCTGAATCATTGAGTGTGAGCCTTTGGGCTTCTGTACCTCCTCCCTGCTGGCAGCAATGAAAACAAGGCATGTCCTGTGATGGGGGTCCTTAACGTTGGACTCCACCTTTTTGAGGCATCGCTCCTTGAAGGTGTCCTGGACACTCTGGAGGGTAGTGCTCACAATGGAGCTGACTAAGTGTACAACTCTCTGCAGCTTATTTTGATCCTGTACAGTAACACCCACTCCTCTGCCCCCCCCCCATATAACATGGCGATGCAGCCAGTTAGAATGCTCACCATGGTACAGCTGTAGAAACTTGCAAGAACTAATTTCTCAAGTAGTTATAGTTCTCTCATCCGTACATCTCACTCACTGATTTGTCATACAACTGTTTTTTTTAAATTTATTGATTTGCCCCAAAGCTGAAAAATCAGGCTACTGTAGTGCCCAAAGACAGTTTGTTTCTCAGAATAACAATATCAAATAATTGTAGAGCAGAAGATGTTTCATAACTTTTAAATACGATTTTTCAATGACCACTTATGTGCAACTTTATTTCAACCTGAATTAAGATAAGCATGAAACAAATTATTGTAGGGTATTAAAAGTGCATTATCTCCAATCGTCATTTAAATAATTAGGAGAATTGCAACAACTAATTATATGTTTTAATGATAATGAAGCTTTCTTGTTTTCAAAGTAAAATGATACAAATTGCTGAGCAATGGGGATAATTATATTTGATTCAAAAATGCATGAAGTGTAAACATCACAATCAAGATACTTAATTGTACTTGACGTGGATGAATTCAGTCCTTGAGAGAAATTGCAGTATTAATCATTTTTCCTACGCCGGTCTTCAGTCTTGTAACAAGATGTTTATCTGGAAGGTGATAAAGGAAATCCCGAAGGTGTGGAAGGGTCTGCGATAAGGACATCCCTTCCAGGCAGATCTCAGAATTCCTGCCAGGAACACAAACACAGAAGCTGAGCGCCTTGATCAGGTATGAGACAAGCACCTATTCCGACAACTGAAGGCTGACTCATGTTCCAACAGTGAAAATCCTCCATGTGGCATTGACAGACCCATGGAATGCCCAAGACATAGCCATAAAAGTTATAATACTGGCAAGAATTTTCTTACCAAGGTATGAGTTATCAGCGTGGCTCTGACTTACATGTTAACATAGAACATAGAAGTGTACAGCACAGGATAGCCACAGGTCCTTTTGTCTGGACTACTGAAGTAGAGCCTGCTTTGACGGAACTTAAACAGCAGTTTACTATAGTTCCCACCTTGGTTTCTCCCAACCCAGACCTTCCCTGCAATGTGGAGTTGGATACCTCAGACATCTTGTCTCAATGATCACCTTTGGACAGCAACCTGCCCCTATGTGCATTCCTTTCCAGCTGGCTATCCGTGGCAGAGAGAAGCTATGACATCGGGAATCGGCATCTTCCTGGGGTTAAGTTAGCCTTGGAAGAATGGCATTACTGGTTGGAGAAGCCAAGAACCCTTTTATCATATGGACTGACCATAAAAACTTGATTTATCAGGCTTAATTTCATCCTGACCTATCTACTAGGGTCTAAGAATCAGAAGCCAGAAGCCTTGTCCCACCTGTTTGATGAACCGGAATGAGAAGAGCAGTCAACCACCATTTTGCCCCAATGCCAATTCATTGGGAAATTGATTCTTTTGTTCACAAGGCCTAAGCACAAGGGGAGATTCCTGAAATTGGTCCTCCAGGTCGGCTGTTCATCCCAAGTTCAGTCTGGTCCTAGGTACTGCAATGGAGATATTTGTCAAGAATGACCACACACCCAGGGATTTCCAGGACCCTCGAGTTTATCAAGAGGAGGTATCTGGCGGCCCAGAATGATGAGAGAAGTTCGGCTATACGTGCAGGCATGCGAGGTGTGTACCCGGAACAAGGAGCCCTGTATCCAACCTCAAGGGCTCCTCCGCCCCCTATCCATTCTGAAGAGGCCTTGGGCACACTACTCCATAGATTTTGTCACCGGTCTCCCACCATCCAAGGGAAGTCAGTCATCATGGTGGTTTTTGATCGGTTTCCAAAAGCCAGAAAGTTCATTACCTTGGAGAAGCTACTTTCTGCAACAGAAATGGCCGGGATTGTTCTGGACCAGGTTTTCAGTGTCCACGGATTCCCAGTGGACATTGTCTCAGATTATGATCCAAAATTCACATCAAATTTCTGGAAGGCTTTCTGTAAAATGATAGGCACAACATAAAGCCTTTCCACTGGGTTTCATCTGTAGTCCAATGGCCAGACAGAGCGGACCAACCAAGATTTAGAAAGTACCCTGAGATGCCTGGCCTCAGAATGACCTGATGAGTGCCGTGACCATTTAATATGGGCAGAGATCATCCACAATACCTGACAGCACTTGGTGCATCGGACATCACCATCTGAGTGCCAGTCTGGTTATCCTCTGCCTCTCTTTCTGCAACAAGAAGCCAAGATCTTGTCCAACGTTGAAAGGAGAAATGGATGAGAGCAAGAAAGATTTTGCTAGCCTCTACCCGGAGAGCAGAGACCAGGGCAACTCGAAGAAGAAGTCTGGGACCTGTATTACAGCCTGGGCAACAGATCTGGCTGTCCACTCATGATTTGCCTTTCCAAGTGGAATTTAGAATGTTGGCACCCAAGTTCACTGGTCCCTTTAAACTTCTGAGGAAAGTAAACCCGGTGGCTTATGCCTTGCAGCTTCCCAAGACCCTAAAGATCAACTCCACCCCCTGACCTCTAAATTAAAACCTGTCCGCACCAGTCCCTTAGCCCCACCACCATCGGCCCTGCCACCACCCGGGTTTATCGAGGGGGAACAGATCTTCATGGTGAAAAGACTTTTGGACTCACACACTGGTTGAGATGTTCAGCAATACCTAGTGGGCTAGGAGGGATCTGGACCGGAGGAAAGGTCCTAGCTGCTGGAAAGAGACACCTTCAATCCAACTCTCATCTACTATTATCATCACCATCTCTCTGACCAACCGAGGCCATCAGGATTCAGCCATAGGGGAGGGGGTCTTGTTATGAGATGCTCCCAATTACACTAGCTTCTGAGATTTAAATGATCTAACTCTCTGGAGTACGGATAGCTGGTGTAGCCTTTTAAGGGCAAATTAGGACATTCCTGTTAATTGATAAAACATGTTTTGGGCACTAAGAATTGAGTATTTAAGATACACCTGAACATAGGCTCAGTGCTCAATTGTAAGGCTTATTAGTGATTTCATCTAGTGTTAATTTTGTGCACAGTTCTCGATCCATTTTGAAACCGTGTCTCGATCCTCGCTTTGGGTACTCCAGTATTTGAGTCCAAGCCATCCTTGTCAAGGACTCTTGTCACAGGAAGAAGCTGTTCCTGAAGTGTGTGGCTTCAAGCTTCTGCACCTCTTTCCTGACGGTAACACTGAGAAGAGTAGATATCCTGTGTGATGGGGATATTTAATGATGGACTGCTCCTTGATTGAGAATATCTTGGATACTATGGAGACTAGTACCCATGACAGAGCTGACTAATTTTATGACTTCCTGTAACTTACTACAATCTTGTGCTGTAGTACCCCCATACCAGACAGAGATGCAGCCAGTCAGAATGCTCTCCACAGTACATCTGTAGAAGTTTTCAAGTGTTTTAGGTGACAAGCCAAATCTCCTCAAACTCCTAATGAGATATAGCTGCTGTTTTGCCTTCCTTATAGCTGCATTGATATGTTGGGATCAGGTTAGGTTCTCAGAGGGATTGATACCCAGGAACTTGAAATTGCACACTCTCTCCAGTTCTGATCCCTCTATGAGGATTGGTTTGTGATATTCAGATTAGTCAGATGAGTTGGAGGATGAAATATATCTTACTGAACAGCAGGAATGTTTCTGGTGTAAGTTTTGTTAGATGAATGTGTAATTTAGAGAATAGTCCTGTAGTTAACAAGTACCTGCTTTGTTTCTGCACAAAATGTGAACTGGAGACGGATTGTTCTAGTTTATGAGGGTTTATATATGAACCAAGTGTGACTCAGCTTTTTAAGTGTGACTCAGTCGAGATTTTTACAACTGACAATCCTTGTAAGATTACTGAACTTCTTTCAGAATTCTTGTTTTACCTTAAAGGTTAATCCCTTCCTAATTCCTTCTTCAAACAGCTTTTCAACTCTCTTTAAAGATATTATTTAAAGGGTTCTTATGTGGCTTGGGCATTTAGGTTCTAGCTCTTTCTGACAGCCTCTCGCCTCCATGGACAGGGCCCTAGGAGGATGTAGAGTATCCTTCCTTTTGGCAGTTAGCAGGCTAGTGCCACCAAAGCTTCATCTGGAAAATCATGATGGCTTTATTTCCCCCTTGCATAATTATTTTACAAATGTAAATCTGGCATGCAGTCTACAGAAACTGAATATAAGACCAATGAATTCCACAGATACACCACCCTCTGGCTAAAGCAGGGGTTTCCAATCTTCTTTTATGCCATGGACTCCTATCATTAACTGAGGAGTCTATAGACCCCAGGGTGGGAACCCCTGGCCTAAAGGAATGTCCTTCTATTTGAGACAGCATCCTCAAGCTCTAGACTTCCCCCAATATAGGAAAGTAGGAGAGATCCTTTTCACATCCACTCTATCTGGGCCTTTCAATATTTGATAGGTTTCAATAAGATTTCTTCTCCTCATTCTTTTGAACTCCAGAATTATAGATCTAGAGCCATCAACTGCTCCTCATATGTTATAAATATAACAAAGTCGACAGAAGCTGGAAATGCAAGGAAACACACACAAAATACCGGAGGAACTCAGCAGGTCAGGCAGCATCTATGGAGATGTATAAGCAATCAATGTTTCGGGCCGAGACCCTTCTTCAGGACTGAAAAAGAAGGGGGAAGAAAGGCTTCATAAAGTAACACAATCATTCCTAGAATCTTTAGCCTGAAACTTTCCCTTTAAGACAGGGATTCCCAAACCTGGGGTCCACGGACCCCTCAGTTAATGTCAGAGACCAATGGCATAAAAAATGGTTGGGAACCTGTGCTTTAAGAACTCCTGCCAGCTGCAATGGAGTGAATTGAATTGCAAATTCTATTCAATGACATAAGTGTGTAATAAATAAGAGATGCAAGTAGCACCGTTTTCATTTTTACATCATTACACTGAAATTCAATCATTAGTTCCCCTTGCCTTTTGCCTCCATATGAATAGCCGTATGCAGCACATATCTGCTCCCTTAACATCACTTCCCAGGCAAGATGTATTTCTTGGCCATTTATTGGAATCAAAGGAATCATTAGAAAACTTTGAAGGATTTGATTTGCTCTCTATCCTGTCTTTAGCTCTCTAGTTAGCAACTTTTCAAGTTAGTTGGCAGTTGACTATTCTAAAAGAAAGAACAGAAAGAGTTTGTAGTAGACATTGATTCCCATAGCTAGCTGGTGGTGTAGTAGCATCAGCACCAGACTTCAATGTGAATGGCCCCCGGTTTGAATCTGGCTGGCTCTTTGCACATTTTCCATCTGTGCAGCTCGGCCTCATGAAAAACAAATAAATGCTAAATGAGTGGCTATGTTCAACAATTAAATCCTGTACCTTAAAATAGGAAGGAAATCAACTGTTAGAACTTGTTACTGTAAATGTGAAATGTTTTTCCTGCTGTTAACTGCACATTAGGAATGCTGAATAACTCCTCAAGCATAAATAATGCAATGTGATTACACAATCAAATGTGGCATTCTTATTCAAGGAACTTGCTCCCTAAAATAATCAATAGCCAATAATTCCTTCTTAATAATCATGCTGTTAATTTTGTAATCCTTTAAGTTTATTAATTTGGTTTCAAGATGAAGGCTTCGCAGGCATTTATTGCTCAGTCCCTAATTGCCTTTGAGAAAGTTGTGATGTGTTACTACATCACAGTTGTGATGTTCTACTCTCCTGGTAAAAACACTCCCAGAACTGTTGGGAAAACAGAATTTTTATACGCAGTGACAAAGAAGAAGCAATAAGTGTCTTTCCAAGTTAGGACAGTATGAAATCTTGAAGAAAATATAGAACATAGAAGAGTACAGCACAGGAACAGGCCCCTCAGCCCACAATGTTGTGCTGAACCAGCTAAAAAAGCAAATCAAAAACACCCAGAAATAATCCCTCCTACCTACACAATGTCCCTATCCCTCCATCTTCCTTACATCTGTGTGCCTATTTAAACATCTCTTAAAAGCCTCAAATGTATTTGCCCCTACCACCATACCGGGCAGCGCATTCCAAGCGTCCGCCACCCTCTGAGTAAAAAATTTACCCCTCACATCCCTTTTGAAACTACCTCCGCTCACCTTCAATGTATGCTCTCTGGTATTAGATAGTTCAACTCTGAAAAACAGGTATTCCCTGTCTGCTCTATCTACTGTATGCCTCCTATAAATCCCTATCAGATATCCCCCAAGCCTCTGTTGCTCATTAGAAAACAACAAGTTTGTCCAACCTTTCATGATAGCACATGCCCCCTAAACCAGGCAGTATCCTGGTAAACCTTTCCTGCACCCTCTCCAAAGCCTCAACATCCTTTCTTATAGTGGGGCGACCAGAATTGTGTGCAAGGTTTTCGGAGTGGTTGGTGTCACAGGTATAAGAAATGATACCAGAATAGCCTGGGTCAGTGCGTTTTGTGGCTGATGCATATTGATGACACGGTGATCTAGCAGTGGAGGGAACTAATGTTTCATTTGGTGGATGGGAGCCAATGAAATAGTCTGCTTTATCCTAGATTACACCAAGATTCTTGATAGCTCATCCAGAAAATTAGTGAGTATCCCATAATGCTCTAGATTTTACATTACATAGTTGGATGTTGTTAAGTTACTTGACTGAGAATACACAAACTCTGATGTATCCTTGCTGCCAAAGCATATATGTGGCTGGTCCAATCAAGTTTCGCTCAATGGTGTCTTCTATGATGTTGATAGTGGAAGACTCAATTGTTTACATTATTTATTATGGCTCCAGGTACTTGGCTTTACTTGCTGTGATGTTATCAATTTGTTCTTTCAACAAAGATGAAAAAATCTGCTGATGCTGGAAATCCAAAGCAACACAGATAAAACACTGGAGGAACTCAGCAGGGCAGGCAGTACCTATGAAAAGGAATAAACAGTTGCATTTTGGGCGGAGGACTGCAGCAGGTCAGGACTGCTCTCTTCAACAACTTGCCACGCAATAATATTAGAAACATTAAAAGAAACATAGAAAACCTACAGCACAATACAAGCCCTTTGGCCCACAAAGCTGTGCCGAACATGTCCTTACCTTAGAACTACCTAAGTAATTCTAAAAGGATAAACATGCAAGAGAAGATAATTAAAGGCAGAGACGTGCAAGGGAATGTAGTTAAAGCTGTGATCCAATTCTAGTGTAAACTCAGTGCTAAGAAATGTAACTTGGCTATACTCCTTTGTTTTATTATATTTACAGATAAGTAGAATGATAATGGGGTTGAAATTCCTAGAATAATCCTGCAATTGGAAATAATTTGGAAAATGTATAGCTCAGGTGGTTAATGGTTGGGTTGAGTTGTTCTCCGATCACGGCAATTTACTTGTAACTGTTTGGTCACCATGTGCGGAGACACCACCAGTGCGCTGTTCATTGTGGTGTGTCCTCCGAATGCTTGACCCCTACATACCTATTAATCTGACTGGCCTTCATTACAGAAACTCGATGGTAATGTAGGAGGAAATCTCGTCACTGTGATTGTATCCTCCAATATCCCAAAGCAGTGTTGCTGCGGAAATTTATGTAGCCCCCTTCCTCAATGCACTGAGTCTTAGAAACAGGAAGAGAAGGCAGAGTTCCAGCTCCTTAGAAGGAAGAATGAAAATTGTCAAAACTAGAATCCAGCCACTTGATTTTCAATTCTCTGCTACACTAATGTGTAAATAATTTTCATGGAAATTTATACAAAGCTTATCTAACCCAATGTCTATTTCAGCTTAGATGTGATTAGATCATTTATTTTTATTATTGTTTACCTTTGGAATACATCTAATTCAACAACGATGTTCTTGTTGCTCATCTCCTTTATGAGAATTTCTGTAGTTATTTGATGCCTGTGATCTTATCCTCGTCATTCAATATTTACTGGTAAGATATATTGAGAGAAATAAACACAGTGGGAGTGAAAATAATAAGTTGGATTTAAGAATGCTACTCTTGGAAAACTTTTTACTGATGGGTTCAAATTCGTAATGGCGATAAAGGATTTGATTTCCACAATGCATCAAGTGGTCACCCAAGACCTTTAATTTGAAACTCCTTGACATTGGAGTGTTCCATTGGTTCTTAAATTACATAAACAAACACAAAGTTGCAATTTTTCATTACAAAATACCCGGAACCAAAATTGGATAGGTTTGTAAAAAAAAACAGGTAAAACTATCCGCCTGACAACTTCTCAGAAATCCACTCCTCATGAGAAATAAGTAACTGCATTCTGGGATATTGATCCAAACATGCAAAAGACTCATTAAACTCCCTTTAGTTCTACAATCATGTTAGCATAGAACTTTCAAAAACTCATCAATATAAAATTATTGCTCTGTATCAGGGGTGCTTAAACTTTTTTATGCCTTTGACCCTTTTGGCAGTGAAGCCTATGAACCCCTTCTCAGAATGATGTACTTAAATATATAAAATAAAATACATAGGATTACAAGAGGAACTAATTATATCGCAATAGTTATTAAAGTACTTTAAAAACTAATTTCTGATATAGTAATATATGTGTTTCATTATTAACACATTAAATAACAAGTCTTTACATTTAACAACCATAATGTGATGCGAAATATCTATTATTGTGCTCCAAGCGAGGAACCCTGGAGCACATCCTCAGCGGCTGTGCAAGGGCACTTGGTGAGGGACGGTACAGGTGGAGGCATGATCAGGTCCTGAAGACCATCGCTGAAGCCGTCAGCACAGGAGTTGAGTGGGCGAAGCGGTCCCAACCCTCCAAGCAGACCATTGCCTTTGTCAGAGCTGGGGAGCAGCCAATATCTGCCAAAAGAACATCTGCAGGCATTCTGACCTCTGCAAGGGACAGGCAGCTGTTGGTGGACCTCGAAGGGCAGCTGAAGTTCCCCAACCATACCGCAGCCACCACCCTGTGACCAGACATTGTCCTAGTGTCTGAGTCGACTAAGCAGGTGGTGCTGCTGGAGCTCACAGTCTCATGGGAAGATAGCTTGGAAGAGGCCTTTGAAAGGAAGCTCTCCAAGTACGCAGGACTGGTCAGCAACTGTCAGCAGGCTGGATGGAGAGCAAGGTTTCTCTCAGTGGAGGTTGGTTGTAGGGGATTCGTGGTCCGTTCTTTAGTTAGAGCCTTCAGCATTTTGGGCATCGAGGGAGAGAGGAAGAGGAGAGCCATCCGCAGTACCACTGATGCGGCAGAGAGGGCCTCAAGATGGCTGTGGCTCAAAAGAGGGGAGCCATGGAGTCATAAGTAGCTAGCCATCTGGACACAAGCTGGGGTCTGATCAGCCCCGGCTGGGTCACCTGGAGGAGGCTGTATGATGTTGAAAGACCCGAAACACCCGATGATTCCAGGAACATCACTGAAGATGTGTCCAGAAGCATCAATAGATGTATGTACACAGTGAAAAAGTCACAGGTACTGCTGATACTTCTGTGGTTTGTTGCCTACATTCATAATTGAAAGAAATGCTAAATTTCAGTTAGAGGTTAGTAGAAACTAAAGAAGTAAATTGTTTCCCATCCAAGTTCATGGACCCTCTGAAATCTATCCACGGAGACCCGAGAGGTCTGTGGACCTTAGGTTCTATATGGCTTTATACAATATGCTTTGCTCACTTTTGGATATGAATTGTGACTTCTTGTTTAGTGTTTAAATATAAATTCAATGTAAAAATGAACATTTTAGTTACATCCATGTGTTAAACTTGTCAATCAAAATAGTTTGCAATACATCAGAGTAGCTCCAAATATAACTACGCAATAAATAATGCATTACTTATTTCTTTGAGAAAAGAAAACCTCTGTTACAAATCTCTCAGCAAGTACAATTCAGTCCCAGTCTGTATTTACTGTATATCTATTTGTTTACACCTGATTTAGGTAATGAACAAATTTTTACTCAATGTCCTATGGTCAGTCCATAAGAACACCTACCATAATATCCAGAAACATCTCTAGATGAAATGGTAGCAGTATACTAGTATTGAGGGTTGGGATGGTGGGGTAGAGATATGTCTCTACCAAAGGAGCTGTGCAGTCTTTCCTTCCTTCAGCTAGCCGGCAGTCGTCCTTGGGCAAGGTGTAGGACTTGCTTAGCCCCTCGATCAGGGTCAGGTGAAGCTATGGGAGCTGGTGGTGGATGGGTGGATGAGTAGCTGGTGCCTATCACAAGTACGGGTTATGCAACCACAGGAGGCAGACAGACAATCTGAAGAATAATGATAGTGGCTGGGGTCACCCATCTTGTAAAGACACTGCAGTCTCAAACCACTTCTGCAGAAAAATTTGCCAAAAACAATCATGGGCATAGAAAGACCATGGTCATACAACACAGCACATAATAAATGAGACGATTTTCATGACTTTTAACCGTTGGTCACAGAGGAGCTGAGCAGCAAGTGGTACTGCAGATCTGGCCATGTGGAGGGCAATGCCTTCTTTCTCGAATCTATCAGGTCCAGATTATTAGCCTGGAACATTATTCTTTCTTTTCAAATCTTTTTATTGTATATATATATATATATATAGGAAAAATAACATGAGTACATCGAAGTAACAACACTTACAATGCCTCAAAAAAACCCATCATCTTAAAGATTGAAAACAAAATTTTGAGATAACAAAAAAAACCTACTGAGCAGAAAAGTGAGAAAAAAAAAGAACCCATTAGGTGTACAACCCCGGAGCCATGCGTCATACAAAGAGCTTCTAAAAATAAACATCATACCGCCAGCAAGAAAAGCAAATATACTAAAAGAATTTACAATTAGATCGTGGAAAAATTATATCAATTAACTCAAATGATTATAACGAGCAAATGAGCCCCATCTTTTCTCAAAATCAAATAAAGGTTCAAAGGTTCGACTTCTAATTTTCTCCAAACTAAGACATAGCATCACTTGAGAGAACCATTGTGACAAAGTGGGAGCTAATGTATCCTTCTGCTAGCCTGGAACATTATTGAAGAAGAAAAGTTGCGAAGAAGAAGGTCTGGCAAAATATTGTGAGTTAGCTGTCTTGTCTTTGGCTATAAACAGAAAATAAGTAATAACATTATTCAAATATCATTACAATCTGTAAAAATAATTAGTGTATATGTTCTGCTACCTAAACCATAATTTTATTAATGGATGAAGTATAAACAAATTTATGGTTTCCTCCCACAGTCCAAAGATGTACCGGTCAGTTGGTCATTGGTTAGTTGGTCATTGTAAATTGTCCCATGATTAGGCTAGGATTAAATCAAGGGTTACTGGGGTATGTAGCTCAAAGTGCCAGAAGGACCTATTCCGCTCCGTATCCCAATGAATGAATGAATGAATGAATGAATGAATAAATAAATAAATAAACAAACAAACAAACAAACAAATAAATAAATAAGACTAATTTGAAAATTCTCGTTGCAGGACTCAGTTAGCATTCATAAGCTATCAGAGTTTGATGTACTGGTGAAGCTAGCTTCTAAATCCCAGCCCTATCAAGACCTAAACTAAGCACATGACTTCAAGTACCTCATCAACCTCCTGTGCAGTTGAAACAATACTTTCTATTTCTAAGCTCCAACCATCTTGCAGTAAAGACAAAGGTGCCTTTCTAATTACCTGCTGCATCTGCCTTCTAACTTTTGTGACTTATGCACAAGAACACACAAGATCCCTCTGAGAGGACCACAACCTTGCTGTGGTTAGGCTGCTTGTGTGTCTCAATGGCCCAGAGGGCTATGTTGGCTGGCTCTTGGGGTGTATGAGGTGTCAGGGAGGGGTAGCACCTCTGGTAGGGGAATATGTCGCGTCCTTTTCAAGGTGGTTAGTCCACCTTTGGTCCCCACCTGGCACTCAGCTCTCACCCGTGGCTCCTCGTAGCCGTTTGCATGCGACAGCAGCCACACCCCAGGCATCGGCTTTGACAAGCTGGATAAACCATAGAAACCATAGAAACTACAGCACAGAAACAGGCCTTTTGGCCTTTCTTGGCTGTGCCGAACCATTTTCTGCCTAGTCCCACTGACCTGCACATGGGCCATATCCCTCCATATACCTCCCATCCATGTATCTGTCCAATTTATTCTTAAATGTTAGTAAAGAACCCACATTTACCACCTCATCTGGCAGCTCATTCCATACTCCCACCACTCTCTGTGTGAAGAAGCCCCCCCTAATGTTCCCTTTAAACTTTTCCCCCCCCCTCACCCTTAACCCATGTCCTCTGTTTTTTTTCTCCCCTTGCCTCAGTGGAAAAAGCCTGCTTGCATTCACTCTATCTATACCCATCATAATTTTATATACCTCTATCAAATCTCCCCTCATTCTTCTATGCTCCAGGGAATAAAGTCCTAACCTATTCAACCTTTCTCTATAACTGAGTTTCTCAAGTCCCGGCAACATCCTTGTAAACCTTCTCTGCACTCTTTCAACTTTATTTATATCCTTCCTGTAATTTGGTGACCAAAACTGAACACAATACTCCAGATTCGGCCTCACCAATGCCTTATACAACCTCATCATAACATTCCAGCTCTTATACTCAATACTTTGATTAATAAAGGCCAATGTACCAAAAGCTCCCTTTACGATCCTATCTACTTGTGACGCCACTTTTAGGGAATTTTGTATCTGTATTCCCAGATCCCTCTGTTCTACTGCACTCCTCAGTGCCTTACCATTAACCCTGTATGTTCTACCTTGGTTTGTCCTTCCAACGTGCAATACCTCACACTTGTCTGTATTAAACTCCATCTGCCATTTTTCAGCCCATTTTTCCAGCTGGTCCAAGTCTCTCTGCAGGCTCTGAAAACCTTCCTCACTGTCTACTACACCTCCACTCTTTGTATCATCAGCAAATTTGCTGATCCAATTTACCACATTATCATCCAGATCATTGATGTAGATGACAAATAACAATGGACCCAGCACTGATCCCTGAGGCACACCACTAGTCACAGGCCTCCACTCTGAGAAGCAGTTCTCTACTACTACTCTTTGGCTTCTTCCATTGAGCCAATGTCTAATCCAATTTACCACCTCTCCATGTATACCTAGCAAATGAATTTTCCTAACTAACCTCCCTTGTCAAAGGTCATACTGAAATCCATGTAGACAATATTCACTGCCTTCCCTTCATCCACTTTCCTGGTAACCTTCTCGAAAAACTCCAATAGATTGGTCAAACATGACCTACCACGCACAAAGCCATGTTGACTCTCCCTAATAAGTCCCTCTCTATCCAAATGCTTGTAGATTCTGTCTCTTAGTACTTCCTCCAATAACTTACCTATTACCGACGTTAAACTCACTGGCCTATAATTTCCCGGATTACTTTTCGATCCTTTTTTAAACAACGGAACAACATGAGCCACTCTCCAATCCTCCGGCACCTCACCCGTAGACAGCGACATTTTAAATATTTCTGCCAGGGCCTCCGCAATTTCAACACTAGTCTCCTTCAAGGTCCGAGGGAACACTCTGTCAGGTCCTGGGGATTTATACACTAATTTTCCTCAAGACAGCAAGGACCTCCTCCTTTTCAATCTGTACAGTTTCCATGATCTCACTACATGATTCCCTCAATTCCATAGACTTCATGCCAGTTTCCTTAGTAAAGACAGACACAAAAAACCTATTTAAGATCTCCCCCATTTCCTTTGGTTCCGCAAATAGCCGACCACTCTGATCTTCAAGAGGACCAATTTTATCCCTTACAATCCTTTTGCTCTTAATATACCTGTAAAAGCTCTTTGGATTGTCCTTCACTTTGACTGCCAAGGCAACCTCATGTCTTCTTTTAGCCCTCCTGATTACTTTCTTACATATTTTCTTGCACTTCTTATACTCCTCAAGCACCTGATTTACTCCCTGTTCCCTATACATTTCATATGACTCCCTCTTCTTCTTTTTCAGAGTTGCAATATCTTTTGAGAACCAAGGTTCCTTATTCCTATTCAATTTGCCTTTAATCCTGACAGGAACATACAAACTCTGCACTCTCAAAATTTCCCCTTTGAAGGCTTCCCACCTACCAATCACATCTTTGCCAGAGAACAACCTGTCCCAATCCACGCTTTTTAGATCCTTTCTCATTTCTTCAAATTTCTTCAAATTTGGCCTTCTTCCAGTTCAGATCTAGGACCAGATCTATCCTGTCCATGATCAGATTGAAACTAATGGTGTTATGATCACTGGAACCAAAGCGCTCCCCTACACAGACTTCCGTCACTTGTCCTAACTCGTTTCCTAACAGGAGATCCAATTTTGCATTCCCTCTAGTTGGTCCCTCTATATATTGATTTAGAAAACTTTCCTGAACACATTTTACAAACTCTAAACCATCTAGACCCCTAACAGTATGGGAGTCCCAATCAATGTATTGGGTCCCAACCAGGTGAGGGTAGCCAATGGGTCTCAAACCCTCGCTGAGATAGGGAGTTGTCTATCCCAGCATGTGAACACAGACTCCGGCAGATTGAGCGGACGAGACTAATGGAAGGTCCAACGGTCAAGAAGGCGGTCTCTGCAAACGTCGTGGAATGTGTAGAGTAGGACAAGACACAGAAGACGTCCCGGTCATCCACTGTGCCTAGTCCCATCTCCAACCATCTCAACTCTTGTCTTGCCCCTGGATCCAGATGGGAATCGGGAAGAGAGAGTGAGGTTGACGCTGCGCAACTCTCCCTCACTTAAATCCAAATCAAGCACTAGTCTCGACACCATCATAACGCCGGCTGGTGATGTAGTGGCATCAACACTGGACTTCGGGGCGAGAGGTACCGAGTTCGAATCTGGCCGGCTCCCTTTCACGCTCTTTCATGCTGCCTTTCATGCTCCCTTTCATGCTGGGTTGAGCGTCGAGCTAACAACTTGGTCTCGTAAAAGTTCAAATGGTGTCGAGGTCTTCATCGATAACAATGGACGAACCTTAAGGTCATTTATACCAAACAGACAAAAGGGTAGAGGCCGGACTAAGAGTGGTCCACTGATCCTCCAGATTTGGGGTTCAGCTCAGTGCTAACAACCCTGACTGGTCAAACAAATCTGTTATGGTAACAGCAATGAAGAATCCTTCTACATCAGAATGTAATAGTAGTCTTGAGCCCTCACGCGGAACTTGCAAGACTGACAATAGTAAAATCCAAGAGAAAGCTACTGACGTGATGAAAGAAGCCCTGAACACCACCAGAGATGGAGGACCTTCACTGCTGCCCTAAACGCCAGTGGCATGATGTGCAGTGAGTAAGTGCACACAAGATCCCTCTACACTCAACTCATTTGTAATCCCCCTGCTTTTAGAAAATGGTCTTTTTTGATATCTTTCATAGAAGTGTATGACCTTACACTCTCGCACCTTAGGCAACAATTGTTAAGTTTTCACCCACTCATTCATCCTTTCCATATGGGATTGCAATGTGTTAAATATCCTCATGGTAACAGACCCTCCCACCAACTGAGGGCCAAGAACTGAACCTTAATATACTCCACTAGTCATTAGGCTGCCACAGTAATGTAGCGGTTACTAAAATGCCATTGCAGCTTGGCGTGTTCTGAAGTTCACAGTTCAATTCTGGCAGCCTCCTGTATGGAGTCAGTATGTTCTCCCTGTGGAATGCGTAGGTTTCCCCTGGGTGCTCTGGTTTTCTCCCACTGTCCAAAGACGTACCAAGTAGGTGAACTGGTCATTGTAAATTGTCCCGTGATTAGATTAGGGTTAATTAAATTTGTTGAGGGTTGCGGCATAGTCTGCAGGGCCAGAGGGCCCTACCTTGAGCTGCAATGCTAAATAAATAAATAAACTGCATTTTAAAAAAGACTGGTTTGTGATGACTTTCTGATAACCAATCTTCATTTCATGTTCATACACCTTCCCAATACTGTGAACTCTTTCCTTAGAACCTCAGACTTCACAGATGGAATCTAAGATGGCTGTTGACTGGCTGTTTGTAAGGCAGAAGCTTATGCAGAGCTTCAGGTTTTCAATACCATCCTAAATGCTCCTCCTCCACTGTGAACAGTAATGGCACAAAGATCTCCTGGAGTCAGTGGGCATCGGACACATCTTTGTGAAAGTCTGCACATCCTTGAATCTGTCAATGTGTCACTTAGATAATGTTTTTAATAGACAAACATCATAAGTGTCAATACCAAATTACTGTTGGTAATAGAAGATGGTGTTTGTCTCAATGAACAATTAAATAATTTTGTCCAATTACCACAATGAGGATTGCACATATTTCTGAGCTTCAAACGTTTTCCAATCCTACTTAAATTTACAAATGACAGATTGTTTAATCATTAATGAAACAGAAGTGAAGGAAGTAAGTTACAACAGCCCAATTAATTGCCAAAGCAAACTCAGCAATCAATGCTCATTGACCTTTAATTGCTGCCCTCCGTCATTTTTTCCTGTAACTTCATAATCTACACTGCAATTTAAGTTAATCACATTCTCAATAAATCAACCAAGATTACTATTATTGTACAACTATTATCACTAAATGCAAAAGGAACTGGCACTTAGTGAAGTTAAAACTGAAGTAATTGATAGATTACAGACTGACTGAACATCAAAAAAACTAGAAGTGAGAGGTACTCCCGGAAGAGATTTGTTAAAAACATGATTGAAGCCCTTGGCTAATATTTTGCTCTTTAACCGTATTATTTTCATTCTTAATTCCAGTGCTGGCAAACAATTATGATTTCCAGATATTTTTGTGGGTTACCTTATACTAAGGATGAAGGTCTTTTTTTTTGCTGGCGCCAGCATACTGTAGAGCCAACTTGTAAAACAAGAACCTGTTACATTCATTTAGATTGGTATACCCCTATCCCCACTTAACCCCCTCACTAATCCTATACCAGGTAGGTCCTGGTGCATGATCTGCAATTCCATTCATCTGAATGGTAGCAAGTTGAGAAGACAAGAGTTATATTTTTTAAACATTATTATGTTTGCTTTAATGTTTTTAACTAATTAGATGTTTTACCATTCAATCTTAACTTGAGTTTATCTCATCATAAATAGAGTAAATGGTTTCCACGTGTAGTAAATGATACTAATTTATTACATACACATTCTTAGTGCAAAGTAAAACACCACTTCTGATCTTAATTGCATAAAAAGCCATTATTGCCATCTACAGTTGTGGAGGACAAGTCACTGAAGATATTTGAAGTGGAGGTTGATAGGTTCTTGACCAGTAAGGGCATCAAATACCTACGGGGAAAAGGCAGGAGAATGGGGTTAAGAGGCAAAGCCATGATGGAACGGTGGAGCTGACTTGATGGGCTGAATAACCTAATTCTGTTCCTATTGTCTTAGGGTCTTAAAATGTTTTAAAAGCTAAAAATATAATACGTGAGTTAAACATAATGAAATTCAGAGTTCTGTAGTTTACATGTTATGTAAACAATATTAAAAACTGTAGAATTATCAGGCTCATTTCTAGCCTCCTCCAGAATGCCTGCTTTCATGAGAATGTAATTGCATCAGGAAATATATTTTGACCTAAGGATATTACTTAACAATTAATGTTAATAAAATATCTGCCTTTGATCTTCAGCATTTATTCAGCATTTGAGAGCCATTTAATCATGAATAAAATCTGGATCCCCAGCAAAGTTTGTTTAATTTTAAAACAAAGGGAAGACTGCAATATATTGTACCTTCATATGGCCCAAAGAAACTTTATCGTTGATGGAATACATTTGAAACGTGATTATCTTTGGAGTGCAGGGAAGATCAACCACATAGTACACTGCCGTATCCCACCAACAGGAACTTGATATCCAGACAATGGTTTCTTCACAGGCTTAGTTGCTGGATTATTAATTGCCCAAAGCATCAGAGAGAGCCACATTGCACCTCAGAGATAATTCCATGAAATCCCTTACATCTACCTGAGGAATCAGTTAAAATTTGGTTATTGTTACGTGTAAGTTACTTAGTACTTTAATTTTCTTTGAAAAAGAATGATTGCATTCTCATTCCCCACCCCCCACCCACTTTTTGATTCTGGCATCTTCCCTCTTTCTTTTCAGACCTGAAGAAGGATCATGACTTGAAATGTTGACTGTTGATTAATTTCCATAGATGCTGCCAGACCTGTGGAGTTTCTCCAGCATTCTGAGTGTGCTACTTTGGATTTCCAGCTTCTGCACACTTTCTCTTGTTTATAACTTTACTCCTTTTTTGTTTTTTTGTTATAACATATATCCATAATACGAGAAATTCCATCTTATCCTTACGTCCACCAAGTGGTACAATTTCCACGAAAAACAATATGGGAAAGTTTGGAGATTAATCATGCCCTCCGCAAAGTCAAATATTTTTTGTTTCAGTTCTAACATGTTTCTTTTACCAATATTAAAAATGTCAAGGGGTAAAGGATTATTGCAGGATGGTGATGCTGAGATACAAGAACAGATATGATTATTGAAAGCAGAGCAGACTCAAATGGTCAATCCTGCTTCTTTCATCAGGAAGGAGGTACAGGAGCCTGAAGCACACAATCAATGATTCTGGAATAACTTCTACCCCTCTCCTGTCAGATTTTTGAATGGACATTGAACCTAAGCGCACTACCTCAATACTTTTTTTCTTTTATCCTTTAAAAAATATATACTACTTAGTGTAATTTACAGTTCTTATTATCATGTATTACAAGGTACTGCTGCTGTATAACAACAAATTTCATGAAATATGTCAGTGATATTAAATGTGATTCTGATTGTACGCCAATGGAACTTATTACAAGCTGATCCCTACCCAGTTCAATCCTAGCCTCCAGTGCACATTCTCCCTGTGACCATATGGAATTTCACCTGGTGTTTGTTGTGACTGTGAATGAAGTCACTGGAGAGACACTGAAGTTGGTGGATTTAGAGGCCTTTATTCAGCAAAACAATCAGGCATCACTGGAGACACTCTTGGAAGAAGAGGCTCCCTGACCCAATATTACATGACATTTTTATATGCTAAAGTTGAAAGGTATCTGCAGGACAATTCCATAGTGACAATGTATCAACAATGCTTCCTTTGAATTACATATAATTTTCAAACACCTAGATCTTCACACCAATACTCCATATACCCAAAATGAATGTTAATCACCACTGTTTTTGGCCTGCATTCATTCATATGCAGACATCTCAGATGAACAGGGGTGTTTCTTGGTTTGCAACCAACCCCAGTCTGCAGCTCCAAGAACACCATTGTTCTGAGTTCCATTTTAAACTCAATCTACAATCCACATTCATGTCTGAAGACTGTTGCTGTTGAAATTAGTATTTGTATATGCCATAACTCCAGCATGCTAACAGTGCTGTAGTTTCCTCCTATTTCTCTAAACGTACTGGATGATAGGGCATTTATTCTTCCAAAGTGTTTCTCGGTTAAGTTGGTCCTTGGAGAATCAGGATGGAATTGGTAACATTGTGATAGGGATTATTTTATAGGGAAATAATTGAAGGAATAGAATGGATGGGATTGCCATGAGAGCTGAAATGGCCTTTATCATGAACATTGTGCATGGGAAATATCCAAATTATCAGGAAAAAAATCGAAGTCTGTTCCCCGTCGACTTGCTGAGTTCATCCAGCATTTTGTGTGTGTTGCTTTGGATTTCCAGCATCTACAAACTTCCTCTGTCACAGTGTGTGCTTGCAGTACTAGACCCAAGTGCGAATTAATGTCAGAGTATCATGGTGGTCGCTGGCACCGGCTCAGCCTAGGAGTGGTGGAGCAGAGGATGTCTGTAGATGCTGGAAATCGAAAGCAACACCCACAAAATGCTGAAGGAACTCAGCAGGTCAGGCAGCACCTATGGAAATGAATAAACAGTCGACATTTTGGGCTGAGACCATTCTTCAGGACTGGAAAGGAACAATTCTGGCATCTTCCCCCTTCCTTTCCAGTCTTGAAAAAGAGTCTTGGCCTGAAATGTTGACTGTTTATTCATTTCCACAGATGCAGCCTGACCTGCTGAGTTCCTTCAGCATTTTGTGGGTGATCTTTTCGTGGTCCTTTGACTGTTACCAACTTTTAAATATGTATATGCTGAGAGAAAAAGCTGGAGATAGAAAATAGAAGGGAAAGTTAATGTAAGATATTGAATACCTGAATGTGATATTGAAACAAGGTTGTATTTTTGAAATATTAATGACCACACCTCATTACTGTTGATGAATAAATAGAACCGAGGATCAGAATTAGAAATAGGTTCAGAATAAAATTTTATTATCACTGAAGTATGACATGAAATTTATTATTTTATTGCTACAGCACAATGCAAAGCCATAAAAATCTATAAATTACAAAAATAAATCATGTAGAAGGAAAGTTTCATAGACTATTCATAAATCAGTTGATTTAATAAACCTAAGGATTCACTTTCAAGGGCTCTTCATATGTTCGTGATATTTATTGGTTATTTATTTCTTATTATTACTTCTTACTTTTTGTATTTGCGCATTTTGTTGTCTTTTGCACAGTGGTTGAATGCCAAAGGTGGTGCAGTCTTTCATTGATTCCATTATCGTTATTATTCGGTTATGGATTTTTGAGAATATGATTCTCGAGGTTGTATATGGTGACGTATATCTACTTCGACAATAAATTTACTTAGGACTTTGAAGTCAAGGAATATGGAAGACATACACTAAGTGGCCATTTTATTGGGTCCCTCGTGTACCCAATAAAGTGGACACGGAGTGTATGTTTTGGTCTTCTGTTGATGTAGCCCATCCACTTCAAGGTTTGACATGTTGTGCATTCAGAGATGCTCTTCTATACACCACTGCTGTAATACATTGTTACTTAAGTTACTATCTCCTTCCTGTCAGCATGAACCAGTCTGGCCATTCTCCTTTCATCTCGCTCATTAACAAGCCAAAAGAACTGCCACTCCCTGGATTTTTTTTTCATTTGTTTGTTTTTTGCACCATTATTTGTAATATTTGTGAATGTTGTGCATGAAAATTCCAGGAGATCAGCAGTTTCTGAGATACTCAAACCGCCCTGTCTGGCACCAACAATCATTACGTATAACCAGATAACAATTACAGCATGGAAACAGGCCATCTCAGCCCTTCTAATCCGTGCTGAACGCTTACTCTCACCTAGTCCCACCGACCTGCACTCAGCCCATAACCCTCCATTCCTTTCCTGTCCATATAGCTGTCCAGTTTAACTTCAAACGACAGCATCGAATCTGCCTCAACCACTTCTGCTGGAAGCTCATTCCACACAGTCACCACTCTCTGAGTAAAGAAGTTCCCCCTCATGTTACCCCTAAACTCTTGCCCTTTAACTCTTAACTCATGTCCTCTTGTTTGAATCTCCCCCACTCTCAATGGAAAAAGCCTATCCACGTCAACTCTATCTAGCCCCCTCATAATTTTAAATACCTCTATCAAGTCCCCCCTCAACCTTCTACATTCCAAAGAATAAAGACCCAACTTGTTCAACCTTTCCCTGTGACTTAGGTGATGAAACCCAGGTAACATTCTAGTAAATCTTCTCTGTACTCTCACTATTTTGTTGACACCTTTCCTATAATTTGGTGACCAAAACTGTACACAATATGCCAACCTTGGCCTCACCAATGCCTTGTACAATTTCAACATTACATCCCAACTCCTATACTCAATGCTCTGATTTATAAAGGCCAGCATACCAAAAGCTTTCTTCACCACCCTATCCACGTGAGATTCCACCTTCAGGGAGCTGTGCACCATTATTCCTAGATCCCTCTGTTCCAGATCTGGATCATATTTCTTCTCCATTCTGATGTTTGGTCTGAACAACAACTGAACCTCTTGACCATGTCTGCATGCTTTTATGCATTGAGTTGTTGCCACATATTTGCTGATTAGAGATTTGCACTAATGAGCAGGAGTACAGGTGTACCTAATAAAGTGGCTACTGAATGTATATTCTGAAGGGTTGCCTTTGAAAGTCGCTTGGTGTTTATTTTTTCCACCTGATTTTCCCCTTCTTTGATTCTACAACTGCTTTCATGGACAGGTGTTCGGGGGTACCTAATAAAGTGGCCACTGAGTATATTTATCATCAAAATGAATAACATTAACGTTGAGTAAGTGAATTATTACTATTTTAGGCACCCAGTTTTAGTGTCAAACATTTCCAGTTTTGGTAGTGATAAAGGTAGTAAGAATCTTCGAAGTAAAAAGCAATTTACCTCAGCCCCATTACTGATCATGATCTATAAGAGCCATCTTATGGGTTTACAGTGCGATTGCTCATTTATACACCTGTCAACTTTAAAGGATAAATTGATTCTATCTGAATTCTTTCTGTAATAAAAGTTTGAGTGGGAACAAGAGTTAATGCCATATCGCCACAGTAAATACCATGCATAATATAAATAATTAACAATGGAATCATGATATAGTATCTTTTAAGAAGAGTCCTGAAGAAGGATCTCAGCCCAAAACATAGAATGTTTATTCCTCTCCATAGATGCTGCCTGACTTGCCGACTTCATCCAGCATTTGTGTGTTTTGCTTTGGACTTCCAGGGTTTGTAGACTTTCTTGTGTTTATTAATAACAAATAGTGTCTGCTGGTCACAGAGTACTTCAAAAATAATGTGGATCCCATACACTATGACCTGGTCCGAACACAAACAAAAAAAAACTGCGCAAATTCTGGATGCTAAACATGCAAAGAGTGATTCTAAGCAGTAATGCTAAGTGAAGGTAAGATGAAGGTTCCTAATGGAGTGTAGTCTTACTGCTCTATCAAAGTGAGAGTGAGGTGAGATTGAATTGATCCATGAACTGAATGTTAGTAGCGTTCGTACAAATTAATACATAATCACAATGTAATGCTCCATGTGGGTATCAGTTCTTGAATGGTTAAGGTAAAAGGCCACATTTCATGGGCAGCAAACACATCTGACTGTCCTCAGCTGCCCGGCTAACATTCTTTTTATTTGCAAATGTCTAGCTGATAAACGACACTACGCCTGTTGTTCCAGAGACGGAAGTTTCATTATGATAGTCATTGCAGCAACCAGATTCAAAAGAATTTTTTAATTGCTTTTGATCCCTACAATACAAATAGTACAAGTATTTGATTTGTTCCGAACCCTTGTCAAAACGTTAGCTGACTCTTTACCGGAGAGTTGTGCATTTTTTAAGTAGAGCCACTACTGCCCTCTTGTGGCTATACATACGTGCAACACCATCACTTGTAGACGTTATACTGCCGCACACTGGTACACCTTTTGACTTGCAGCGGACAATAATTTTCAGTCCAAATACAAAAAAAAATCATTATATTGATATAGGAAAAGACAGGTCTCTCTTGGTGTGGACTGGAGACAAAGGAAAAAGCAAAAGCAACTTTACACTCAAAAATTTTTTTCTTTATACACTTCCAACATATTAACCACCCCCCCACCTTCTTAATTTTGCTCTTGGTGGGACTTCTGTTATCTCCCTCTGTAAGGACCAAGGACCTGAGCAGGTAAAGCTGTATTTTTGATCCAAAATCAACTTGACTTCATTATTATTTCTTGGGGTTGCCTTCAAAATGTAGATGCTCGATGCTTGAGATGTTCAAAATGTAAGCAAATACTTGAAGCTGCTTAAGCATATTGTGTATTTAATATTTCAGTAATATTTGAGTAATATTGTAAATATATTGTTTGATTAAGCAATCTTTGTCTATGAGAATAATTCATTACGTGTTATACGTTAGAAGTACCTAACTGGCATACGTTATCACACCACCACATCATACAGACACGTCTTGCTAAGGTAAAAACGAAACTAAGATACATATTCCCAGCTTTGTGTTTTTGCTTTAAATTAGTTTTATGTTTTGGAGTAAGAGTATAAGACATAGGAGTACAAGTAGGCTATTTGTCCCATCGAGTCTGCTCCACCATTTAATCATGGCCAATCCTTTTTTTTCCCTCCTCAGTCCAAATCCCCAGCCTTCTTCCTATAACCTTTGTTGCTGTGTCCAATCAAGAACATATCAATCTCTACCTTAAATACACCCAATGACCTGGCCTCCACAGCTGCCTGTGGTAATAAATTTCACAAATTCACTACCTTCTGGTTAAAGAAATTTCTTCACATCTGTTTTAAATGGACACCCCTCTATCCTAAGGCTGTGCCCTCTTGTCCTAGACTCCCCCGCCATGGGAAACATCCTTTCCACATCTACTCTGTCAAGGCCTTTCAACATTCAAAAGGTTACAATAAGATCCCCTTTCATCCTTCTGAATTCCAGTGAGTACAGACCTGGAGCTATCAAACATTCCTCATATAATAATCATTTCATTCCCAGAATTATCTTTGTGAACCTCCTCTGAACCCTTTCCAATGTCAGAACATCTTTTCTTAGATGAGGAGCCCAGAACTGTTAACAGTACTCAAGGTGAGACCTCACCAGTGCCTTAGTAAGTCTCAGTATCACATCCCTGCTCTTGTATTCTAGACATCTTGAAATGAATAACAAAACCTAACAGTGGTGATGAATAAGTTTTATTCACATCTGAGTCGACTATCTACCTGTCAAAGCGCAGCAAGATGTTCGAGTTTTTTTTAAAAAACACAGTGAGAAATGATTGAATAAAAAAAGAGTGTGGCAGGTACTTCTTGGGAAGGAGACCAAGATGTTTGAGTAAAAGAAAAGGCAGGAAATGGGCACGTTTAGGGATTCATAAAGAGTGAGTACCAGGTGATAATATTCATAAATTAGAAAAAGCAGAAATAGCTGGCTACATCAGAAAGTTTGGCTGTTTGATTACACAAGAGATAACTGAATATTGTATACTGAGCAAATTGTATTTTGAAACAAATTTTTACTTTGAAACAAATGAAATAGCCAATGAAATGAGAGTAACAGTTTTGCTGAGTGTATTAGGTTTAAAGGCATACACAGTTTGCTTAGAAGGTTAACTGCTCCAACCAAACTGGCGAAAATTAGCTTTGTTGATATTGTGAAAGTAATGCAGGAACATTCAGAACTGAAAACATTGTTGACTGTAGAATGCTTCAGGTTTCATAAGCGGAATCAAAAGGAAGGGGGCAATTCATTTCAGTGTACATGGCTGAATTGAAGAAGTTGTCTGAGCATTGTCAGTTCAGTGATGGACTTAATGATGCACTAAGAGATCATTTGGTTTGTGGAACCTTCCAGGAAAACATTCAAAAACAGCTCCTAACTGAAACACAGCTTACACTTAAAAGAACAGTAAAAATTGTATCAATGGAAACATGCAGACAGAGACACAATTGAGCTGCAGTCAGGAATGAAAGTGAGTGAGAACAAAATTGCAATGTCTAAACAGAAACTGGCCTGGCCAAACAAATTGTGGCAGGTGCTCACATACACCAGACCAATGCAAATTTAAAGGTGAAACTTGCAGAAAATGCAACAAAGTAGGACATGTACAAAGAACATGTCAAGCAGACAAAAATAAATGGACTGCACAGGGAAGAGAAAAAGATAAAAAGTCAAGTTGCAGTTTCAAAAAGAGCATTAATCTGCATACTGTTGATGAAAAATCTAATAATGATGCGAGTGACACAGGACTAGGTAGCTTTAAGATTTATAACAATAGGCACGCAGTACGGCTTCCAACAGAAATGAACAGCAAACTAATTAAAATGGAATTGGATAGTGGCTCATTTGTATCAGTCATTCAACATAAAGGGTTTGAACAGCATTTCAAAAATACTGGATGGAAGCCTGCAGATATTTAACTAAGAACTTATACTGCGGGAAAGATAATTCCTGGAGGGAATGACATTTATAACAGTGAAATACAACAACTATTAAGCTACATTGAGCTTGTATTAAAAACAGGAGGGCTAGCATTGTGGGGACATGATTGGCTGACACAACTACAACTTAACTGGAGATCCATCCACCATTTGGATGCCACAACCCCTGCAACAGAGTCAACTGAAAGTGAATCAAGATGACGCCACAGCAGGGTTCAAAGATGCCAATGGAAAAATCAAATATATCAAGGGTAAAATAGTGTTAAATGAAAGTGCACACCCAAGTTTTACAAAGCCCATCCAATTCCTAATACCATCCATGATAATGTTGTCAGTGAGCTATATCTCATGGAGGCTGAAGGATTTCTTTCCAACACTGTGTGGAGCCCATGGACAGCACCAGTGGCCCTATTAGCCAAGAAGGATGGATCCATCAGGATCTGTGGTGATTTTAAGGTCACCATTAGCCCAGTACTGAAAGCAGATCAATACTCTCTGCCAAGGATACGGAATACCATTTGCAAGCCTTTCTGGAGGGAAATAATTCAATAAAGTGGTCTTAGCTGAAGTCTACATATAGATGGAGGTGGAAGAAGAATCCTAAGTGTTTCTCACCATTAACACTCACAAGAGACTTTATCGCTATAATTACCTTAATTTTGGAGTAGTGTCCGCAGCTGCACTTTGGCAGACAGCTATGGGCCAAGTGCTGCAAAGCTGCCCAGGCACTCAGTGCTACCTGGATGACATCATTCTTATCGGTAAAGATGACAAAAGAACCTCCTCAAAACCTCAAGACAGTGTTAAAAAGATCAGAAGGTTATGGGCTCAGAGCACAATGCAGCAAGAGTGAATTCTTTAAACCAAGCATCACTTACTGTGATCACACCATTGACGCACAATGCTTACACAAGTGTGCTGAGAAAATTCAAGCAGCGGTGGATACCCCAACGCCAAAGGACATGTCACAGCTGTGGTCCTTTTTAGGGTTTGTCAAGTACTATAATAGGTTCCTGCCAAACCTGGTTACTGTGCTCCACTCCTTGAACATTTAAGCCAGAGGGTGATGAATCTATGGAATTTGTTGTCACGGGCGGCAGTGGAGGCCAAGTCATTGGGTGTATTTAAGGCAGAGATTGATAGGTATCTGAGTAGCCAGGGCATCAAAGGTTATGGTGAGAAGGTGGGGGAGTGGGACTAAATGGGAGAATGGATCAGCTCATGATAAAATGGCGGAGCAGACTCGATGGGCCGAATGGCTGGCTTCTGCTCCTTTGTCTTATGGTCTTAACTTATTTCTACAGATCGGGAAGAAATGGCAATGGACAAAGCAGTGTGAGGTGGGTTTCCAAAAGGCAAAGGAAATGGTGACATCAGACTCTATACCAGCCTATTATGATCTACATCAACCAGTGAAGCTTGCCTGTGACACCTCGTCCTATGGTATAGGTACAGTCATGTCACTTGTTATGAGTGTTGGAAGTAAACAGCACCTAGCCTTTACATCACATTCACAGATTGCACACAAATTGACAGAGTGGCCTTCATTCTGATTTGCGGTGTAGATCACCAGTACTTGTACATCAGAGACCAAGACAAGCATTCCCAGCTCCGTGTTTTTTTGTTTTCAATGCGCCTAATGAAATGGCCACTGACTGTATGTTTGTGGTCTTCTGCTGCTGTCACCCATCTATTTCAAGGTTTGACATGCTATGCATTCAGAGATGCTCTTCTGCACACCACTGTTGTAACATGTGGTTATTTAGGTTACTATTACTTTCCTGTCTGCTTGAACCAATATGGCCATTCTTCTCTGATCTCTCCATTAACAAAGCACGTTCGCCCACAGAACTGCTGCTCATTGGATCTTCCCTTTTTTTTGTTTTTCGTGCTATTCTCTGTAAACTCTAAAGGCTGTTGTGCATGAAAGTACCAGGAGATCAGCAGTTTCTTAAATACTCAAACCACCCCGTCTGGCACCAGCTATCATTCCATTGTCAAAATGCCTCTGATCACATTTCTTCCCCATTTTCATTTTTGACCTGGACAACAAATGAACCTCTTAACCATGTCTACGTGCTTTTATGCATTGAGTTGCTGCCACATGATTGATTGATTAGATAGATGCATTAACAAGCAGGTATATAGATGTAACTAATAAAGTAGCCACTGAGTGCATGTTAAGAATTATTTTTAATCCTGTTTCATCTGAATTTATAATGAAGTAAGAAGTAGTGTATCATAAATATCTTAAATAAATTTGCCATAGAGCAATAAATGTAGTGAATGCATTTTGTAACTCTCATGCAAATAAATATCAGCCATCTGAGAAAAAGATGGGGATAAGAAACAGACGTACTCCTTCCTTACAGCACCTCTACAAACAATTATCTTTCTGCATCTCAGAACATAATATGAATTCACCCATGGAATATAAAAAATCCACCCACTGCATTTACAAGGTACTGTCAAAATTCCTTATGGTACTTAGAATGTGCTAGCTCATATTACATTAAAATGATGGAGATAATAGTATTAACATAACTTACTAGGTATGTTTTCCAGGACATGTGCTTATTCAGCCTTTATAAAAAGGAATGACATTCATTGTAAATGACTTATCTTGAAAGAATATAATTTCTAAATAGCTTTCAGCTACAGTAGAACTGCTTGCACCTGATCTAGAAGGAGATCCAGAAGGAAGGCTTGCTGGTGCTGCATGGGGTGGGGGTTGGGGGAGGGGCGGGTTGTGTTTAAGCTACAGTTCCAGAGGGATGGGAACCAGAATGCCAGAACAGATCGTAGAGTGGTTGTGGGAAAAGAGGTTAAGCCTACATACAAGGTCAGGAATCGAAAGGTTGAGCAAGGTGGGACTAAGGCTTTGAGCTGCATACTGTATATATCAACGGAAGGAAAATTGTAGGAAAGGCAGATGAGCTTAGGGCATGGAGAAGCACTTGGAATTATGAAATTGTAACAATTAGTGAGACTTGGTTGTAGAGGGTCAGGACTGGCAGCTCAATGTTCTGGGATTCTGTTGTCTTAGACGTGATAAAGTGGGAGGGATTAAAGGGGAAGGATGGCATTACTTGTCATGGAAAATGTCATGGCAATGCTCAGACAGGACAGACTGGAGAGCTTGTCCAGTGAAGCTTTATGGGTAGAAATGAGGAATAAGAAAGGGATGACCATGTTAATGAGGTTATACTATAGACCACCCTACAATCCATGGGATTTAGAGGAGCAAATCTGTAGAGAGATTGTAGATAGTTGCAAGAACATAAGGTTGTGATAGTAGGTGAATTTAACTTTCCACATATCGACTGGGAGTCCCGTTACTGTAAAAGGGCTGGATGGGAAAAAGTTTGTCAAATATGTTCATGAACGTTTCCTTAAGCAACACATAGAAGTCCCAACTAGAGAAAGTGCAACATTAGATCTCCTATCACAAACAAGAGAAAATCTGCAGGTGCTGGAAATCAAGCAACACACACAAAATGTTAGAGGAACTCAGCAAGCCAGGCAGCATCTATGGAAAAGAGTTCAGTCGGTGATTCAGGCCCAGACCCTTCAGTGTCCTGCTGAAGGATTAACCTACCAACCGTTATGTCTTTGGACTGTGGAAGGAAACTGGAGCACCCAGAGGAAACCCACGCAGTCAAAAGTATTGCAAGGGACAAAAATGGTCCTCTGGAAGATCACAGTGGAGCCAAAGGAGATGGGGGGAGATCCTTAATGGATTTTTGCATTTGTATTTACTCATGAGATAGACACAGTGTCTATAGAAGTGAGGCAAAGCAGCAGCGAGGTCATGGACTGCACACAGATTACAGAGGAGGAGGTGTTTGCTGCCTTGAGGCAAATTAGGGTGGATAAATTCCCAGGGCCTGACAAAATGTTACCTCGGACCCTGTGGGAAGCCAGTACAGAAATTGCAGGTGCCCTATCAGAGATATTTAAAACATCCTTAGCCTCAGGTGATGTGTCAGAGGATTAGAGTAGATAATCTTGTTTCGTTGTTTAAGAAAGGCTCTAAGAATAAACCGGGAATTTATAAGCCAATGAGCCTGACATCAGTCATTGGAAAGTTATTGGAAGATATTCTAAGGGACCAGATATAAGTATTTGAATAGACTGGGCTTTGTGCAGAGAAATACAATCTTATAGAAATACATTCGTTTCTTTACAATCTTACAGAGTTTCTTTCAGGAAGTCACCAGGAAAGTTAACGAAAGCAAAAAGGGGGATGTTAGGTCTTCAGCAAGGACTTTAACATTGTCCCACATGGGAGGTTAGTCAAGAAGGTTCAGTCACTTGGCATTCAAGTTGAAGCTATAAATTGGATTGCACATTGCCTTCACGGAAGAAGCCAGAGAGTGGTTGTAAGTAGTTGCCTCTCTGACTGGAGGCTGGTGAATAGTAGTGTGCCACAGGGATCAGTACTGGGTCCGTTGTTGTTTGTCATCTACATCAACAATCTGCATGATAATCTGGTAAACTGTATCAGCAAATTTGCAGATGACACCAAGATTGGAGGTGTAGTGGACAATGAGGAAGACTATCAAAGCTTGCAGTGGGATCTGGAGCAGCTGGTAGATGGAAATTAATGCTGTCAAGTGACAACTGTTGCACTTTGGGAGGACTAACCAGGATAGGTCTTACACGGTGATCCATAATTCCTTGAAAGTAGCATCACAGGTAGTTTGGCACATTGGCCTTCACCAAAGAATCAAAGGTTAATTCACAATTAAAGTAAAAGGCATCCATTAGTCTTGCGAGACCATGGATCTGTGCCTGGAAAGTCTTCACTTTCTAGGGCACAGGCCTGGGCAAGGTTGTATGGAAGACCAGCAGTTGCCCATGCTGCAAGTCTCCCCTCTCCACAACACCAATGTTGTCCAAGGGAAGGGCATTAGGACCCATACAGCTTGGCATCAGTGTTGTCGCAGAGCAATGTGTGGTTAAGCGCCTTGCTCAAGGACACAACACGCTGCCTCGGCTGGGGCTCAAACTCATGACCGTCAGGTCGCTAGTCCAATGCCTTAACCACTTGGCCACGTGCCCACAATGTAAGTATGTGTACAGTATACAGCGCTGAGATTTGTCTTCTCCAGATAGCCACAAAATAAAGAAAACTATGGAAGTCATTCAAAGAGTAGCAGCAGATCCACCCCCTGCACAAAGAGGAACAAGAGCATTGTCTGTTAACCCCTCTCCCCACCACACGAAACGCAATAAGAACATTGGGCCCAAACCACCCACCCCCCCGTCCCACTCAAAAGACAACAGGAACATCAACCCTCTAACTCCCTCTCTTCACACAAAATAACGAGAAAGAACGGGTGAAAACACAGAATAAAACAACGATAAGAACGATAAAGTCCACAGTCTATAGTCCAATCCATAAATGCAGAACCCTGGTAACATTCTCCGACATCATCAAAAGAGAGACTCAATATTTTAATCTTCCTCGACACTTTAATCAGTGATTAATGGATGCTTTAATTGGCAAAATGGAGTCAAACATTGGTTCGCACCCTACCTCTAAGATTTTTCACCTCGAGGGCAATCAAACTCACACTCATTTCCTGGAATCTTCTTGAAGACAGCAAAGTGCTGGATCAATTAATTGATCTCCACCCAGCAAAACACAGGTTCTAACAGTTCAAGACACATATTTCAGATGAAAATCTGGTATAAAAGAAGTGAAATAAGCAGTTTCATGCACTGTCTGGAAGATGTTGACTGAGGGAGCGTAGTAGCTGGCGCCATCTTGACTGGAAGGCAGAAGGAATTGAGTACAGGAGTTCGAGTTTATGTTGAAATTTTAAAACATGTTAGTGAGGCCTAATTTGGAGTAGTGTAGTCACCTATCTACAGGAAAGATGTAAATAAGATTGAAAGAGTGCAAAGAAAGTTTACAAGTACATTGCCTGGACTTGAGAACCTGAGTTATAGAGAAAGGTTGAACAGGCTAGGACTTTATTCCCTAGCATGTAGAAGATTGAGGGGAGATTTGTGAGAGGTATACAAAATTATAAGGGGTATAGATAGGGTAAATTCAAGTAGACTTTTTCCACTGAGGTTGGGTGAGACTACAACTAGAGGTCATGGGTTAAGGGTGAAAGGAGAACATGTGGGGGAGCTTCTTCACTCAGAGGGTGGTGAGAGTGTGGAACAAGCTGCCAGCACAAGTGGTAGATGCAGAGTTGATTTCAACATTTAAGAGAAGTTTGGTAGGCACATGGATGGGAGGGATATGGGGGAGGCTATGGTCCAGATGTAGGTCGATGGAAAAAGGCAGATTAGTGGTTTGGCACAGACTAAATTAGCTGAAGGGCCTGTTTCTGTGCTGTAGTGTTCTATTACTCTATGACTCTATTTTTGAAAATTATACATAATACCTCACTTCTTTTGTCATTGGAGATTTCAAAGCAACATTTAAAATGTTAGATGAGGGAATTAAAAGTAACATTAGCAAATTTGCCGATGACATAAAGCTGGGTGGCAGTGTGAAATGTGAGGAGGATGTTATGAGAACGCAGGGTGACTTGGACAGGTTGAGTGAGTGGGCAAATGCATGGCAGATGCAGTTTAATGTGGATAAATGTGAGGTTATCCACTTTGGTGGTAAGAATGGGAAGGCAGATTATTATCTAAATGGAGTCAAGTTAGGAAAAGGGGAAGCACAACGAGATCTAGGTGTTCTTGTACATCAGTCACTGAAAGCAAGCATGCAAGTACAGCAGGCTATGAAGAAAACTAATGGCATGCTGGCCTTCATAACAATGGGAATTGAGTATAAGAGCAAACATGTCCTTCTGCAGCTGTACAGGGCCCTGGTGAGACCACACCTGGAGTACTGTGTGCAGTTTTGGTCTCCAAATTTGAGGAAGGACATTCTTGCTATTGAGGGAGTGCAGCGTAGGTTCACAAGGTTAATTCCCGGGATGGCGGGACTGTCATATGTTGAAAGATTGGAGCGACTGGGCTTGTATACTCTGGAATTTAGAAGGCTGAGAGGGGATCTTATTGAAACATACAAGATTATTAAGGGATTGGACACACTGGAGGCAGGAAGCATGTTCCCGCTGATGGGTGAGTCCAGAACCAGAGGCCACAGTTTAAGAATAAGGGGTAGGCCCTTTAGAATGGAGTTGGGGAAAAACTTTTTCACCCAGAGAGTGGTGGATATGTGGAATGCTCTGCCCCAGAAGGCTGTGGAGGCCAAGTCTCTGGATGCTTTCAAGAAAGAGATGGATAGAGCTCTTAAAGATAGCGGAATCAAAGGTTATGGGGATAAGGCAGGAACTGGATACTGATAGTAGATGATCAGCCATGCTCACAGTGAATGGCGGTGCTGGCTCGAAGGGCCGAATGGCCTACTCCTGCATCTATTGTCTATTGTCTAAAATGCTTAATTATGGTGACTGAATAAAAATTTGAACAGAACAAGATGTATTTTTAATTTAATATGAAATATATTGTAAAATATATTTTGCTTTGGTAAGATAGACCTTCAACTTCCGTATCCAGTCTTTTCACTATTTCAATTCCAGCAGTTAAGTACTTACGCTGTGCATCGTGTTATGAAACTTATTTTTAATAGCATCCATTGGGGGTCATGCACCCTTGAAATAGGATGAATTAAATCATGAGTATATAAAAATACAGGATTTCCATTGAAGTGCAAGTCAATGTCACAATATTGTGATATTATTGGCTGCCACAGTGGGATCTTGGTTAGTGCAATGCGATTACAGCTCAGCGCGTTTGGAGTTCTGAGTTCATTTCCGGTGCCATTCTGTAAGGAGTCTGTATGTCCTCCCCATGGAACGTGTGGGTTTTCCTTGGGTGCTCTGATTTCTCCCCACAATCCAAAGATGTACTGAATAGGTTAATTGGTCATTGTAAATTGTCCCGTGATTCGGGTAGGTTAATTGGGTCTGTTGGGGGTTGCTGGTGCAGCATAGCTGAAAGGAGGGCCTACTCCATACTGTATCGTTAAGTAAAATAAGTAAACTATTGTTTGTGGTAGAAAACTAGGTTATTATTAACATCAAGAGACAAAAGAAATGATTTATGGTTGGTGCAGTGAACTATTTCTCTTTTAAAATACATTTTGATGCACTTCAACAGATGCAAACTGTAATACCCAGGGGAAGAAAAACTGTTTGGACAACATCATATCAAAATTCAACTTAAAAGAATATGTGAACCAGTTTTGTTTGAATTCCTATAAACTCTTCTGAGACTTTTTTTCTTTTGTTAAATTTCCATGCAAACGACCATGAGTGATGTGATTTCTATTACTGTCTGCGGATGCATTTCAAATGAGAAATATATGGTTACCTGACTTCAGGAAGCTCAGAAGGTCCTCAGAAAAATGCAGAAAAGATTTGTTAAGATTGCTCCAGCGTAGAGGCAATTCAGTCCTGATGAGGGTCTCGTCCCAAAACATCAACTATTTACTCTTTTCCATAGATGCTGCTTGGCCTGCTGAGTTCCTCCAGCATTTTGTGTGTGTGTTGATATCCAGCATCTGCAGATTTTCTCCTGTTTTCAGTTGCAAAGTTAAACTGGAGATGCTGTAGTTGTTCTTGGAGCAAAGAAAACTGAGAGGAAATTTAATAGGCATAGACTGGATCATGATTGCTTTGGATAGAGTATAAAGGGTCACAGAGAGAATCTGTTCCCATCAGCAAATTGTTCAGAAAAGAGTAAGGGTTTGTTAAAGGGGACAAATTTAAAACTGGGCAAAAGGTATATCGCGGATTGTAAAAAAAAGATAATTTTCACTGATATGGTAGAAATAGAATCAATCAGCTCCTTTAAAGTGCATAGCGCATAGAGCATAGAATAGTACAGCACAGTACAGTCCCCTCGGCCCACAATATTGTACTGACCCTCAAACCCTGCCTCCCATATAAGCCCCCACCTGAAAGGAGGTTATTATCATGTAGGATGTACTGCAGCCAATTTATACACTTCTAATTTCTCAAAATAATGTCTAGTTTTTTTTTGTTTGTGGCAATGACAGGTAAATAATGGGCAGAGTGCTAGAGAGGGAGTGTTCTTCAACGCAGCACTGTGCGATATTTTACATCCATCAGATAACAGATGGGATCTGGGTTTAACATTACAATCAAAAGACTGCATGTGGATACACCTGAATTATGGTCTTATGCCCAGGACTAGACCACAAATGCATGAATTTCTATTCATATCTGACAAAACTTATTGGGATGTTCTAAATGGCATTAGGTCTTACAGAGATCTGATCCCTGGCATTGTCTGCTTCTCTTCTGTCATCTAGATTATTGTATTGTGATCACTGGGGTTCTCTGTATGATTGGGTATTAGGGGGAACCTCTCGAAATAAACTATTCAGCCTCATATGGAGGTCCAGAGAATCAAATGGTTTGTAAGGTAGGAATACAAGATACAATGGATAAGACAGAAATGACTTTTAAATCAACAACGTCTACCTCTGAGAAGCACAAGGACTGCAAGCACTTGGGAATAGCATCATCTGTAAGTTAAATACTTTCCTGATTTGGAAAGATGTCTGGTTTGTCTGTTATACAGTCTGAGTTCCCAAACTCACTGCTGTTGGATTAGGGTTTGAATTTTTAATTTTCTTTATATTTGCTGATATGTAAGTATAATCACTTGTTTGTTTGTAAATATTCAGTGGATTTTTAGTAATTTGTGGTATAGCTGAATCCCACATCATGGGATTAATTAAAACTGAAGCATGACAACCAGTTCAGGGTCAAGGAGCTAAACTGGTAGGAGACAAATCAAAAGACCCAATGACAATTGAAATATCTTTACTTAAACATGAATTGGATTGGATGGAGCCCATGTGATTAGGTCTGACAACATTCGTGTATTAGGTACAAGCAGGTATTCAATGGGATGAATGGCCACATTTTGAGCCAGAACAATTGAATAATAGGACGGCAGGGTGGAGATACATCTCTATTTGGTAGGTATTCGCACCCCTTCTTTCCGCTAGCCTGCAGGTCACCCTTGACCAAGGTGAAGCACCTACTTAGCACCTCCCCCCCCCAGGGTCAGGGTCACGTGAAGCCATGGGAGCAACTGGTACATGTCATAAGCCCTGAATATCATATCAATACAATAAACTTGTCAGCTAACAATGCATCAGAAAGAAACTTGGAACTGAAATTCACTACATCACACAATGAAGGATCAGAGTCTATTGATGGCCTTAGTTTTCTCTGTATTGAATGGTTTACTCCATGGTATCAAATAGTGACGTAGTTCCCATTAAATGGTTAAAATGGGATTTTTTTTTTCAAATGCTCAACATAGGAATAAGGCTGGAAGCTCATGTGAAAAGAATTTTATAATTACATTTGACCCAGTTTACCTTTACGTGCTCTACAGTACATGGCTGAATGGAATTGATTAGATGAAATAGAGGCGCTGGTCAGGATATCAATGTGTGGAGCGCACCAGTCAGATCAGTCAATGAATATGATTTATCCTCAAACTTTTTGTTCACAGTCATTCAAAATAATTTACCAGATACAAAATAAATAATTGATTTTTTTTTGCTTTGTTGTACGTTTAGTCTCATTTTAAATCACTTTGAATATGAGTAGTCTCACTTGATGTAATTTTTCAATCTTAAAACTTTGTACACTGATTCATCAACACATGAAGAAGAATGGTTGTGGTCCGGTGGCTTATTGCATTCAAGTTGATTTCCATACTATTTCTAGCGAAATTGTTTCTTTTCTGATGATGAAATTTATTATGTTTATATGAAGAACTAACCTCTTGCATTGCCATTTCCCATCAATAAAAAACAATGAAGAGCCTCACATCAGCAGTGAGTGCACACTGCAACTTATATGCAACCTCTTTGTGTGAATGGCTGAACAAATAGACCCCTCTCAATAAATAACTGAGAAAATAGACCTTCTGCATCTACTACAATATACTCATAGAGCTGATGTGTATGCCAATTCTCTCACTCTGGAGTTCTTTCTCCAAAAATTACTATGTCAACAGACTCCTTTTGTCCTTCACAATGAATTCACTGAGACTAATTCAAATAAAACA
Source organism: Mobula birostris (assembly GCF_030028105.1). NCBI lineage: Eukaryota > Metazoa > Chordata > Chondrichthyes > Myliobatiformes > Myliobatidae > Mobula > Mobula birostris. Next base: position 11,529,695 of record NC_092378.1, on the reverse strand, counting down.
ACAATTCTCTAGGAAGTCCATTAACAGGCAAGCACACATGAACTTCTTCACTGCTTCTTAGTCCCCAGTCATCCGGCGGTGATGATAGGAAATCTTCTTAAATGAAGAGCCCAAGACAACTGAACCCAAAACTGTGATTTCCACTGATGCTGTATGCTTCAGAGTAGATATCTTAATGGTAGTGTGGAACAGGGAAAATCTCTGTACTTTTGTTTAACTAGATAGGAGTATCCAGTCAAATTGAGGGTCTCATCATGTAGCCCAGCAGAGGCAAGTGATACGTGGTGATTCTGGGACAGGGCTTTCCTACCTGGGGTCCACAAACCCCTTGGTTAATGGTAAGGCTCCGTGGCATAAAAAAGGTTGGGAACCCCTGTTCTGGGAATAATCAGATGCTCTGGCATCACTTGTAGCAGTGAAAGCCATGAATTCCCCTAAATTTCCTACCATCTGCAAGCGCACTGATTAAATCTAAAATTAGCATTAATGGATTCCTGCCATCTCTTCGACATACTGGTCTGATCCACAAAGGCAAAGAACTACAATTTTGGGAAAATGGTGGGAAGGTAATCTCAATCCAAAGAAAAATGGATGGAGATTCACCTCAGGCTAAGTCACACTCTTTCAAATCTGTCTCGAGTTCAAAAATATTCAAATTCATGAAGAATCAAGCAATTGAAGCATTCTGAATGTTTAAAACAGTGGTTTTCAATGTGGGCCATATGCCCCCTCCTCCCAGGGAGTCAAAAGGGCCACAAGTAACAAAACAAGAAACTGGAGGTCACAGGAGTTTCTGAATGGGCCATGATAAATTTACTGTTTCAATGAAAAATGACTGAAGTATATAAATATAAAAGAACTGAATATATGTAGCTTAATTATAACCCTGAATGAAATGAATGGAAAAATATGCTAGATGATGCAAATGAGGCAGCAAAACTGTTCTGTGTGTGTGTGTGTGTGTGTGTGTGTGTGTGTGTGTGTAGGTGGGGAATTTGGGTGCAAAACTTCAATCGTTATCCTCTGCTCCTGCTCGACCACACATAATCACTGTTCACAGCATGCAGACCCACTCCACTCCACCCCCAAGTCACAGCTGCAGACTGGGTGGGACTGTCCGTAGCAAGGCCAATCAGTGAGTATGCAGCAGGAGGCTAGTTCTGTTTGCTTTCCGCTGACCCTTGTACGTTATAAAACCCGTTACGAAGACGATAGTTACTCCAGAAATGGCAGAACTGCAGAGAGGCAAGTACGTACCACTGCATCACCATCAATCCATAAAACCATAAGATTTGGAGCAGAATTAGTCTATTTGGCCTATCAAGTCTGCTCCGACATTTCATCATGGCTGATCCAGTTTCCCTCAGTCCCACTCTCCTGCTTTCTCTCCATATCTCTTCATGCCCTGACTTATCAACTATCTACCACTACAGCTTCCATTAAATCCCTGATACTTATCACACTGAAAGGAAATTCAATTCTCTTTTATTGGTGAGTACACACCCTGTATTGCCAGATAGAATTTGTATTTGCATATGGTACCATTTTTTAAACTATATTTGCCTAAAAATTTAATTATTTTTAAAATACTGCCTAAACCTATATTTATTTTACATGTAATATTCAATACTGATACTTTTTCAAGTGAGATTATACTTATTAAAATTCTTCAAAGTTTACTAATTTTCTATAGAGGCTACTCACACAATACTTTATACTTTATTGTTGCCAAACAATTGATACTAGAACATAAATCATCACAGCGATATTTGATTCTGCGCTTCCCGCTTCCTGGATTACAAATTGATAGTAAATATTAAAAATTTAAATTATAAATCATAAATAGAAAATAGAAAAAATGGAAAGTAAGGTAGTGCAAAAAAACTGAGATGCAGGTCCAGATATTTGGAGGGAACGGCCCAGATCCGGGTCAGGATCCGTTCAGCAGTCTTATCACAGTTGGAAAGAAGCTGTTCCCAAATCCGGCCGTACGAGTATATATAAAGTCACACACATGTATACATACGAATACAGATTTTTAAAAAAATTTTGTTTTTTTATATCAGATTAGCAGGTTGGGGAACAAATTGTTGTTGCTAAGTCTGACATATTTTACCTGTCAGATATATTTGAAAAACTGAATTTATTAAGCAAACAGTTACAAGGAAAAAAACTGCAATATCATATCATGCAAAGATCTATTACAGCTTTCCTTGGAAAACTCAAAATTTTCAGCAGCAATATTGGACGGTGCAAGTTTATGCAATTTCCTTCAAATGGCCAATCTTAAAATGGAATTAAGATGCCAATCATTTGCAAGATGATGATCTGATTGTATGTCTTGATCATTTGAAACAACTGCAGAGTGATATGGAATTTCAGTTCAGAGACCTGCTGGAGATGCATATTGTGGATCCATTTGAGGTAAGTCTGAATGATGTTGATATCACATTGCAAGAATGTCTTATTGGGGTGTGGAGTGATGTAACAGCTCAAGCAAAGTTCAAACTCAGCAAGCAAAACTTCTGAATAGTTTTTGATATTGAAAATGAGTTTCCACAGCTCTGGGAGAAAGCAACGTTGTTGTAAATTGGATATCCCACCTCTCATTTAGTTGAATGTAGTTTTAGTCAAGCTCTTTACCTGCTATCAAAAGCTTGTAACTGTCTTGATGTTGTGAAAAGAAATGACCTTCTGTTACCTTTAACCAAGTTTGAAACAGATATTCAAAACCTGGCTAGTTTGCTTCAGTCACAAGGATCTCGGTAAATACCCAAAATAACAATACAAAATGCTTTTTTCATTGTTGGTTGGAAGAATATTATAAATAAAGTATCTTATTCAGAGCTTTACAATAGTTTTATTTTTCATATACACCTGTAATATTACAAACGTTTGCATATTGCCATATAATACCAACAGTATAACCTGTTAAAACATAAATATTATCTGTATACTAGAATAATTAGTACAGTTGACCAAAATAAATTTCAGTAGCTAAACGAGACTACGGAAAGTGGAGGACACCGAGGTAAATGAAACTCACAAAAGAGCGATGAGCAGAAAAAGGTTGAGACCCACTGATTTAAATAAAGAATATTTTAAACTCAGTTTGTTCAAAGAATGTTAGTTAATTAAAAGTTACCTATGTCCAAGTAACTATTTCCCTCTACTCAAGTGAATGAGTTTGGCACCGTGTGTATATTGGTGCAGAATTTTGCGGTATCAATTTGCCATCAATTCTATTTCATTGTCTTTTGATGCTGCATGACTTCCTGAGTATTTCCAGAAGTTTGTGGTTCTAATTTACATTGTATTTGCATTTGAATTTAGAGTCACAGAGTCATAGAACACAACAGCACAGTGTTACATACCCCGTAACTGGGCTGCCAAACCAGCAGAAATGGATCACTCAGTTGGAGTCTGGATTACTAGAACTAAGAAAGTTTTATTAAAGAAACAAGTAACACAGTACTCTAATCAAAAGGATAATGAATGCAACAGTTTAGCAATGATAAACATACATGTACACAGAATTAAGATAACAGAATCAATCAAGCTCTATCATTGTCTAGGGGTAAATGATCAGTTTCAAAGTGACGCAAAGTTCAGTTCAATTTAGTTCAGTTCAGTTCGCAGTAATCGCTGCTGTGGGAGATGGACAGTGTGGGGGAAGGAGAGAGAGAGCAAAAACGAATGAATATTCAAGGCTTCCACACAGACCTTCGCAGTCAGCTTTCGGACGAGTCCTTTGTGATGTCATCTGAGGTCACCGACCGTGACCCCTCCGTTTCCAGATGCAATTGTTTCCCTGCGGTGAACCCGGCACCCAGGCAAGGGTGGACACACACCAGGTTCCCGCCGATCGTGCCTTTCCACCCTGAGCGTCTATGGCTTGTCCCGCGACTAGCCGTCCAAAACTTCCCACCGACTTGTGAGAGGCGCACCGCTTCCAGGGTCTCGTTACCTCGGGGTGTCATGTGTGTCTTGCCTTAGCGAACCTGTCCCTTTTTATCCCCCTGCTGGGGTATCGCCTGTCCATCACTTCAAACAGTTTGGGGTTCAAAGGGGGAGCCGATCTTGACAGCTCTCCTTCCCCTTCATTAACATCTCCAAATGCTGCTCCATTGTTTTCCTTATCTCTCTCTCTCCTGAAGACAGGTGGCAGACCAACTGCTGATTCCACTGGTGCCAGCACAGGACAGCTACATCTTAATCTATGTGTATTCTTGTCACAACAGAAACAGGCCCTTCAGCCCATCTAACCCATGGCGAATTATTAATCTGCCTCGTCCCATCGACCAGCACGAAGACTGTAGACCTACATACACCCTCCTATCCACATATCTATTCAAATTTTTCTTAAATGCTTGCACATCTACCACTTATGCTGGCAACTCGCTCTACGCTCTCAGTAAAGAGACTCCCCTCATGTTCCCCTTAAACATTTCACCTTTCACCCTTAACCCATGACCTCTAGTTCTGGTTTTACCCAACCACAGTGGAAAAAGCCTGTTTGCATTTACTTTATCAATACCCCTCATAATCTTGTATACTTCTATCAAATCTCCCCTCATTCTCCAGCACTCTACGAAATAAAGTCCTAACCTTTTCAACTTCTCCATGTAACTCAGGTCCTCAAATCCCTGCAACATCCTTGTAAATTTACTCTGCAGCTTTTCAATCACATTTACACCTTTCCTGTAGATAGGTGACCAAAATTGGACACCAGACTGCAAATTAGGCATCACCAACATTATATACAATTTCAACATAGCATCCCAACTCCTGTTCTCAGAACTTTTATTTATTAAGGCCAATGTGCCAAAAGTCTTCTTTACAATGGGAACTGAAGTGAAGAGGCAGAGAATGGGACGGTTGGCACACAAGTAATGACATATTGTAGGGAGTTTATGAGGAAGAATAGACAGATGATAGAGCAAAGAAGCACTCGGCCAGATTGTTTGAGATGTGTCTATTTTAATGCAAGGAGTATAGTGAGCAAAGTGGATGAACTTAGAGCATGGATCTATACATGGAAGTACTATGTTGTGGCCATTACAGTGGCTTGGATGACTCGGGGCAGGAATAGTTCCTGAGTGTGCTGAGCTTTCGATGTTTCAAAAAGGACTGGGGCGGGGGGAGGAGAGGTGGCAGAGTGGCACTGTTAATCAAGGATAGTATCACAGATGCAGAAAAGGAGGAAGTCATGGAGGGATTGTCTACTGAGTCATTGTGGATAGAAGTCAGAAACAGGAAGGGGTCAGTAACTCTACTGGATGTTTTCATAGAACCCCTAATACTAACAGAGACATTGAGGAGCAGATAGGGAGGCAGATTCCGGAACGCTGCAATAATAATAGGGTTGTTGTGATGGGTGATTTTAACTTTCCTAATATTGACTGGCATCTCCTTAGAGCAAGGGGTTTTAATGGGGTTTGTTAGGTGTGTTCAAGAAGGTTTTCTGATGCAAAATATTGATAAGCCAACCAGTGGAGAGGCTGTACTTGATCTGGTATTGGGAAATGAACCTGGTCAGGTGTCAGATCTCTCGGTGGGAGAACATTTTGAAGGCTGGGAGCTGGGGTTGAAGAGGAGATAGAAAAAGGATCAGCCATGATTGAATGGTGGAGCAGACTCAATGGGCCAGATGGCCTAATTCTGATCCTATGTCTTATGGTCTTATGGTTATGGAAACAACAAAGAAAAATCCCCCTACATCTGAGTGTGACAGTATTCCTGAGTCTCCACCCGGGACTTGAATGACTGACAGTCGTGAAAACTGAGAGGAAGCTACTGACATGATGAAGGAAGTCCTAAACACGGCCAGAAATAGAGGACTTTCATCGCTGCCTTAAATGCCAATGGCGTAACAGGCAGTAAGTTCTTCCCCTGAGAGAAATAATTTAAACCACATAGCTAACCCATCACATTAAAGATTAAGCTTCTAATTATAATAGAAAACAGTTGTTGATATAATGTTACTAAGGGGAAGCAAAACAAGTAAACAACGCATCCAATGTTCCTTGTTTCTGAAGACTTCTCCATATTTGTAGAGACTGCAAGGAAACATGGCAACATCACACCATAAACTGACTATATATAATAAATTAATTTTAAAGGACACTAAATAAAAATAAAAGAGTATGTCCATCCAAAATTCAGGCCCTAAAGGTACTGACCTATAAGCTTACACACCATCTTCAAGAACTCCCAGTACTGTGATTGATTGCAAGTTTGAATAGTACTTCGAAGTGGTTTTCCAGGATTTGGCAGCATAGAGTTCATGACTTCTTAAGCAATAACTGAAGAGTAACTTTGTTGTAAATTTTAATAACATGAAGAATTTTAATGTAAAGTCAAAATACATTGAAAGATGGAAATATGAATACTATATATTAAGTTAAAACTATTTTAATGAAGCTCAAACAATTAAAATGCAATCTGAAAAACAATAATATTATCATTATCTGTAAGACAAAGTCTATTGGTAACCAATAATAAATCAATAATAACTTAGTTAAAGTTGCTATTTAAGTATTATGTTCTAACTTCAATTGGAACAATTAACTGAAAGAAAAATTTAAGGTTATTTCTCTTTCATTTAACTTCAATAAATACAAAGTGATTAGGTGGAAGAAGAATGGCAATGAGACCTTAAAGAAAAGTAGACGTAAGTGAAGAATTAGATTCCCTCTTGCAGACCCATCCTCCTCGTCTCCTTTTATGGACCTTTGCGCTCTTGGTGTTCCATTTTATTGCCTGTTTGCACTGCATTTTCTCTTTAAATGTAACATTTTATGCTGTCATCTGTTATTGTTTGTCCCTTTACTGTCTCATTGTATAATTGCGATGAAATAATCTGCAACGGATGACATACAAAACAAAGTTTTTCACTGTAACTCAATACATTTGACAATAATAAACTAACTTACCAATAATTCAAAAGGTGTGTAGCTCGGGTGGTTGATAGTTGGGGTGAGTTGTTCTCCAATCTTGACAATTTAAAGTTCAAAGTTCAAAGTAAAATTTATTATCAGAGTACATGCATGTTATTACATACAACCCTGGGATTATTTTTTTCCCTGTGAAAATACTTAGCAATACTTAGCAAATCTATAGAACAGTAACTGTAAACAGGATCTGTAAACCGTAAACAAACTGTGCAAATGCAGATAATAAATAACGAGCATGAGATAATAAGAGTCTTTAAATGAGTGTAGTTATCCACTTTTGTTCAAGTGCCTGATAGTTGAGGGGGTAGTAACTGTTCTTAAATCTGGTAGTGTGAGTCGTGAGGCACCTGTACCTTCTACCTGATGGTAGCAGTAAGAAGAGGTAATGGCCTGGGTGGTGAGGATTTTTGACAATGAATGCTGCTTTTCTATGGCAATGTTTCATGTAGAAGTGCTCAATAATTGGGAGAGTTTTACCCATGATGTACTGGGCCAAATCCACTACCTTTTGCTGGATTTTCCACTCAGCAGCTTTGGTGTTCCCATACCAGGCCATAATGCAACCAGTCAGCACACTTTCCACCACACATCTATAGAAGTTTGCCAAGGTTTTTGATGATGAGTTGAATCTCCGCAGACTCCTGAAGAAGTAGAGGTGCTGTCTTGTTTTCTTCACAATTATATTTATAGAATGGGTCAATGACAGGTGCTCTGAGGAAGTGACACACAAGAATTTAAAGTTACTGACCCTCTCCACCTCTGATCCTCTGATGATTACTGGCTCATGGGCCTCTGACTTCCCTCTCCTGAAGTCTACAATCTGTTCCTTGGTCTTATTGACATTGAGTGAGAGGCTGCTGTTATTACACCACTCAGCCAAATTTCCAATCTCTCTCCTGTCTGCTGATTCATCAGCACCTTGATACAGCCAACAACAGTGGTGTCACTAGCAAACTTGTATATGGTGTTGGAGCTGTATTTGTCCAAACAGGCACAAGTGTAAGGTGAGTAGAGCAGGGGGCTAAGTACACATTCCTGTAGTGCTCCTGTAATGGAGATTGTGGAGGAGATATTTTTGCCAATCTAAACTGATTGGTGTCTATGAGCGAGGAAATCCAGGATCCAATTGCACAATGGGGTATTGATGCCCAGGTCTTGGAGTTCACTGATTAGCTTAGAGGGGATGACAATGTTAAATGCCAAGCTGTAATCAGTAATCCTGATATATGCATATTTGCTATCCAGGTGTTCCAGGGCTGTGTGAAGAACCAAAAAAGATAGCATCTGCTGTAGACCTGCCACCTCGGTAGGTGAATTGGACTGGATCCAAGTCAGCACTCAGAAAGGAAGTGATGTTCAAAAACATTCTGTTACTGTGAATGTAAGTGTAACTGGGTGATAGTCATTTAGACAGGTTAACACAATCTTCTTGTGCACCAGTATTATTGAAGCCTGCTGGAAGCAGGTGGGTACCGCACATTGCCGGAGTGAGAAGTTGGAGACATCTGTGAATACATCAGCCAGTTGGTCAGCACAGATCTTCAGTTCTCGGCCAGGCTGGATGCTTTCCTTGGATTTACTCTTTTGAAAAAAGCCCGCACGTCATCTTCAGATACTGAGGATCATCGGGAGATATTGGGGGTGCATGAAGGTTTGGTTCTCCCAGTTCACTTTTGTGATATATATTATTTCTGTTTTTGCACAATTTTTAATCTATTCAATATATATATAGTAATTTACTTATTTATTTATTATTTTTCTTTTTTTCCTCTTCTGTATTATGTATTGCATTGAACTGCTGCTGCTAAGTGAACAAATTTCGCAACACATGCCAGTGATAATAAACCTGATTCTATTCTAATCAAAGCAAGCACAGAAGGCATTGAGCTCATTATGGAAGCAAAACCTTGCTGCCCTCTATGTCACAAGATATAACTTTATAGGAGGTTGTGGCATTCAAACCTTGCCACAGCTGTCGAGCATCCCTCATTGATTCCAGTCTAGTCCAGAATCTCCACTTTGCCAGAGACACACATCAAAGTTGCTGGTGAACGCAGCAGGCCAAGCAGCATCTGTAGGAAGAGGTGCAGTCGACGTTTCAGGCCGAGACCCTTCGTCAGGACTAACTGAAGGAAGAGCTACTAAGAGATTTGAAAGTTGGAGGGGGAGGGGTAGATCCAAAATGATAGGAGAAGACAGGAGGGGGAGGGATGGAGCCAAGAGCTGGACAGGTGATTGGCAAAAGGGATATGAGAGGATCATGGGACAGGAGGTCCAGGAAGAAAGACAAGGGGGGGGGACCCAGAGGATGGGCAAGAGGTATATTCAGAGGGACAGAGGGAGAAAAAGGAGAGTGAGAGAAAGAATGTGTGCATAAAAATAAGTAACAGATGGGGTACGAGGGGGAGGTGGGGCCTAGCGGAAGTTGGAGAAGTCGATGTTCATGCCATCAGGTTGGAGGCTACCCAGACGGAATATAAGGTGTTGTTCCTCCAACCTGAGTGTAGCTTCATCTTTACAGTAGAGGAGGCCGTGGATAGACATGTCAGAATGGGAATGGGATGTGGAATTAAAATGTGTGGCCACTGGGAGATCCTGCTTTCTCTGGCGGACAGAGTGTAGATGTTCAGCAAAGCGGTCTCCCAGTCTGCGTCGGGTCTCTCTGGCGGACAGAGCGTAGATGTTCAGCAAAGCGGTCTCCCAGTCTGCCATTCTGACATGTCTATCCACGGCCTCCTCTACTGTAAAGATGAAGCCACACTCAGGTTGGAGGAACAACACCTTATATTCCGTCTGGGTAGCCTTCAACCTGATGGCATGAATATCGACTTCTCTAACTTCCGCTAGGCCCCACCTCCCCCTCGTACTCCATCTGTTACTTATTTTTATGCACACATTCTTTCTCTCACTCTTCTTTTTCTCCCTCTGTCCCTCTGAATATACCTCTTGCCCGTCGTCTGGGTCCCCCCCCTTGTCTTTCTTCCCGGACCTCCTGTCCCATGATCCTCTCGTATCCCCTTTTGCCAATCACCTGTCCAGCTCTTGGCTCCATCCCTCCCCCTCCTGTCTTCTCCTATCATTTTGGATCTCCCCCTCCCCCTCCAACTTTCAAATCCCTTACTCACTCTTCCTTCAGTTAGTCCTGACGAAGGGTCTCGGCCTGAAACGTCGACTGCACCTCTTCCTACAGATGCTGCCTGGCCTGCTGCGTTCACCAGCAACTTTGATGTGTGTTGCTTGAATTTCCAGCATCTGCAGAATTCCTGTTGTTTGTACTTTGCCAGAGAGGTATCTTTCCAGGGAGCATGCCTGCACCTCGCGTAGCATTCTTGATCTCCAGACTCGAATGCCTCTGACCAGACTCTCAGCAGATTCCAGATTTCATTGTTCATCCAGGGCTTCTGAATGGGGAAAACCCTGAACTATTTTGTGGGGACACACTCGTCCACAGCGTATTAATAAAGTCTGTAACAACTCTGGTGTAGTCATTCAGGTCCTCACATGAGTTCTTAAACACAGCCCGGTCCACTGATGCGAGGCAACCCTGTTACAGTCCCTCTGCCTCCCCTCAGACATTTTGTCACCATATGAGGAGACATCATCAGTACATTCATAATTGTAGTGTGTCCCACAAATGCTTCAACTTTATATACTTATCAATCTGCTGAGATCCCATCATTACGGAAACTCATTTGTGATGTAGAGAGGAAGTCTCATCACTGATTGGTTGCATGACGAACTCTGTGTTTTGTGGTCTGGAATTTTGTCTGCATCAGCTCTGAAATAGGATCGAAATCTACATGTCTGTTTACAGAATTGTTCATGGAAAACCACGCTTCCAGGGGTTCTCTTGCACGCCGCTTGTTTGCTTGCACCATGACTTTCACTGATGCCCAGCCGAATTTGTGTCCTTTTTGATCTTCATGGGTAGAGATAAGGGTGAGTTCGTCATGCCGCTTGACAACCAGTTGATGTTCCTGGATCCTTGCAGATAGTTTCTCCCAGTTTGGCCAATGTAATATTTGCTGCAGTCCCCACATTGGATTTTGTAGGCCACATTGGTATTGTCCAATAGCCTGGTTTGCTCTTCTGGTCAGCAGAGTACTCGCCTCAAGATTGGTGTTGGCTTCTGGGTCATGGTTCTTGCATACTTCATGGCTACATAAAGCTAATCTTTGTGACAGCCACTATATTTACATATTTTATCCAGGAATATTCATATTCACAAATCTTACGAGGAAATTCTGTGCTGGGAAGTAAAATACTGCCAATAATGCGGTGGTTTCATTTTTCCGGTTACTGGGTGAGAATATTGAAATAGGGAAGAACTGGAATAATTGGATTGTTCCCTGGAAACAGGGTTGCTAAGGAAATGATTCAGTGAGTAACAAGAGGGTCACTAGTGTCAAAATTGGGAATTTGTGATATCTAAGAAGCACACAATGGTATAGTGGGATTTGATGGGATTTGGTGGGACTTTTTGCTAGTGTAATGGGTTGCTGCAGAATGGCAAATGAGAAATAAATGACAGACATCCCACCTTGCAAAAACTCATTTCACGGAGGTAGCACCATCAATTTGAGGGAGACTCCCAGAACTTCCGGGAGAGGTGGGATGTCTGCAATAGAGTAGCTGCTTAGCAGCCAGCCAGCTAGTTTAAATAACGTTAGCTATGCTAATGAACGAATGACACCTATTAAACTCACCTCAACATGTCTTTTACAGCCTTAACCCACCATGGGCAATAGAAAAGTCCCTGTTGCAAACAGTGCAGCGAGCAACACTGTCATTATTTTTGACCCTTATTAGGCAGGGATACACTTTAGTGTAGTCTGGGGTGATGTACGTTTTATATTTTCTTTTTTTGGAACACTCTGCTATGGTGCTCTCTCTCTCTCTCACGCTGTCTCTCACGCACGCTCTCTCTCTCACGCTCTCGTGGTCTCTCCCACGCACACTCTCTCTCTCTCTCTCTCTCCCTCGCTCACTCGCTCTCAAAAAATTTGATTTCCGGGGCACTGTATATAATTTGCGGGCATCAGGGAGCCACTATTAATATGCGGGAGACTCCCGGATCTTCTGGGAGAGGTGGGATGTCTGAAATGAAGTCCAAATTTTTGTCTACTGGTCCCCCTAAATAAGAAGTCCTTGTACTAAGGGTCTGACTTCCAGACACAGATGAACCCTGTTCACATATTTAGAGTATATATGCTCGGTGGATGAGTGTGAAATATCCCGTTGCAAAGTTATGGAAATGGGCTGAAGAAACACCAGTATTGTTTACGGAGGAAAGTCTCAAGAGTGAGAACCCTATGTACCTAAAGGACAAAAAAAAAATCAGAATTTAGAGAAATCCAAATGCATCCACAGGGCTTTGGCATTAGGGACTGGAGTCAAGTGGATCAAAGTCAATCTGAACAGTCTTGAGCAAGTTTAGTTTGCATCAGAATGTAAAGGTCAATTAATATGCTTGGTATTTGGAAGATACAAAGCTGCTATTGAAGTAAGGTGCTCAGCAAAGATTTACTCTTCACTGAATTATATTACAGGAAATTGTAAAATGGAGTGGAAGGATGCAATTTGGTAATAGAGTGACCTACTCTTCAAATATACTTCAGGGCGACCCAGGCTTGCTTGTAGATGGACTATTAATAAATAGTTTCTCTGCAGCCTTACCAGTGGTTAAGCCAGAATGGTAAAGGGGGACTGATGCATTATTTTATACTCAAACAGCTGGTCTATCTCACTCATGTATGCCTCCTTATCACTGTCTCAGATTCTGTCAACAACTGTTGTGTCACTGGCAAACTTATAGATGGCGATTGAGCTGTGCCTAGCCACAGAGTTGAGAGTTTAGAGAAAGTAGAGCAGTGGGCTGATGGTGCATCCTTGAGATGCACCTGTGTTAGTGAAGAGGACATGTTACTTCTGATCCGCATTGACTGTGGTCTCCCAATGAGTAAGTCAAGGATCCAGTTTCAGAATGAGGGAGAGACCAAGAAATGGATAGATGCACAGGGGGTCTTGTGGTCATAATGCCCTATTTGCTTCCTCGTGTCACATTAAGTAAAATGTTTGTGTGGTCTTAATGCACTTCTTACCCATCACTGTTATATTCTATTAAAATTAAATATACGTGGATTGAAAAGGTCAGGAACACTACTGAGCTGCTGATGATGAAAGAGCTGTGAGTTAATTTTTATGATGGCCGTATGCGAAAACTGAAATTTGAAACTGAAGCATTTGTTGATGTGACTAACAGTGAGTCTACATGCAATGTGTTAGTCATACATTGTTTTGTAGAGAATCAGTTGTTTGTTAATGCAAAATTGACTAATAGGGTGGTTATTAAAAAACATCACCAACTGGCAATTCATTTCTTCTGTTCTTGGTATTATGGTATCAACAAAATAAAGAGCCTATATTTACTCTAATTGGAGAAGTGGTAATTTATTCACTGAATTTGTAACAGCTCACAGTGAGATCACTAACTGTAGGTGCCATATGGAAGGAAAGCAGCCCACCTACACAGAGTACTGACTGGAATCGGTGACTCATAGACAACTCTGTTGTTGCACCTGAAAACTTGAAGTCATTCTCATGTAATTCAATAAGAGAAAGCGCGAGATCAAGTTGATAAGCAGATTTAGATAATAAACACAATAAAGGCTACAGGTGCTGGAAATCCAAAGCAAGCACACATAAAATGTTGGACGAACTCAGCAGATCAGACAACATCCCTGGAAATGAACAAACAGTCAAGGTTTTGGGGTCCCTTCTTCAGGTTCATATAATTATACAAACAAGTTGGTTAGATACAGTTCAGTGAAACTAAGACACATTGAATGTCATGTTTTATTTGAGTGTGATCTGATTATCATTCTGCCATTTGATTTCATTTCTATTTATGTACAGTATTTAGGGATACAGCACACAGAAGGCTCTTCTGGTCCTTTGAGCCACTCCAACAGCCTCCAACATCCCTGATTTAATTCTAAGCTAATCAAAGGACAATTTACCTTAAGACCATAAGGCTATTTGGCCCATCAAGTCTGCTACACCATTTAATCATGGCTGATCCCTTTTTTCCACTCCTCAGCAGCACTCTCCAGCCGTCTCCCTGTAACCTTTGATGTCATGGCCAATCGAGAACCTATCAATCTCTGCCTTAAATACACCCAATGACCTGACCTCCACAGCCGCCTGTGGTAATAAATTTCACAAATTCACCATGCTCTGTCTAAGGAAATTTCTCCCCTTCTCGGTTTTAAATGGATGCCCCTCTATACTGAGGCTGTGCCCTCTTGTCCTAGACTCCCCCATGGGAAACATCCTTTCCACATCTACTCTGTCTAGGCTTTTCAACATTCGAAAGGTTTCAATGAGATGCCTCCCCTTCCTTCTAAACTCCAGCGAGTACAGACTTAGAGCTATCAAGCATTCCTCATATGATAGTCTTTTCATTCCCAGAATTGCCATTGTGAACCTCCTCTGAACCCTCTCCAATGCCAGCACATCTTTTCTTAGATGAAGAGCCGAAATTGTTCACAATACTCAAGGTGAGGTGAGGCCTCGCCAGTGCCTTATAAAGCCTCAACATCACATCCCTATTAGCGTTTAATAGCTTTCACTTCACTTGTCAGCCACAGTTGTGCTAGTTTGCCATTTAGGTATACCTTTGATTTTGGAATACATCTATCCTGCACCTTCCTCATTTTTCCCCGAAGCTCATGCCATTGCTGCTCTGCTGGCACCCCTGCCAGCATCTCCTTCCAATTTACTTTGGCCAACTTCTCTCTCATACCACTGTAATTTCCTTTACTCCACTGAAATACTGCTAGATTAGATTTTACTTTCCCTGTCAAATTTCAAGTTGAACTCAATCATATTGCGATCACTGGTTCCTAAGGGTCCTTTTACCTTAAGCTCCCTAATCACCTCTGGTTAACTACATAACACCCGATCTAGTATAGCTGATCCTCTAGTAGACTCAATGACAAACTGCTCTAAAAGGTCAGCTCGTAGGCATTCAACAAACTCACTCTCTTGAAATCGATTACCAACCAGATTTTCCGAATTGACCTGCATGTTGAAATGTTTACAATAATCAATTAAGCTACCCAGTATGTATTTGAACTGTGGGAGAAAATCCACTCATTCCATAGGGAAGACATACAGACACCCTTGAAAGAATACCGGCTTGAACTCCTACATCCTGAGATGTAATAGTATCGCGTTAATGGCTATGCTACAGTGGAAACCATTTAAGACGATGAGTCCATAAGATATCGAGTAGATTTAGGCTATTTGGCCCATTGAGTCCGCTCCGCCATTTCATCATGGCTGATCACTTTCTCTCTCAGCCCTAATCTCCTGCTTTCTCCCCACATCACATCATACAGTGACTAATCAAGAATCTATCAACCTCTGCCTTAAATATACCCAATGACTAGGCTTCTGTAGCCGCCTGTTACTTCATATTCCACAGATTCATCACTCTCTGGCAAAGGAAATTCCTATATGAATGCCCCTCTATTCTGAGGTTTAGCTAATCAGGAACAGCCAATTTTATAATAAGTTGAAGAGTGAATAAAAGAAAAATTGAAAATATAATATTAAATGTGTGAAAGATCATTTGGGTGAATGGGGTGAAATTTGACCTTTTGGGTAAGTGCGGAATGATTGATAACAGATCAGCCAGATGTTTTACATCTTCCCTAGTTTACTTAAGTCAAGACAAGAATAATTTCTTCAAAGATGAGGAGCTCAAAACTATACACAATACTCAAGGTGAGGCCTCACCAGAGTCTTATAAAGCCTCAGCATCACATCACTGCTCTTGTATTCTAGACCTCTTGAAATGAAATTGGATCTCACCATATTTAGTATTCACTCTTGAAATTTGGCTCACCCTTTCTCCCTATGTTGTTTTTAGAAGAGGGAATGAATGATTGAAATTCATGATCCAACTTCAGTATGATTCCCAAAGTTAAAACTGCTAGCACTTGTTCCTAAGATTTTCTATTTGACAAAAGAATTAGTTTACCATCCATAAAATTCTACTTCAACATGAATGTGTCTTAACAATGTACATGTACAGAGGGATCTTGTTTTTAAGTTTACAGATCCCTGTAACTGACCACCAGTTGATAGGGTGATAACAAGTTGCATGTCTTCATTAGTCGAGACACTGTGTTCAATAGTCAGGAAGTAATGTTGCAGCTTTATAAAACTCTATTTCGGCTGTATCTGGAGTATTGAATTCTGTTCGAAGTGCATCATTATAGGAAGGATGTGGAGGACTTGGTGAGGATGCAGAAGAGTTTTACCAGGTTGCTGCGTGGATTAGAGGACAGGTGCTATAAGGAGAGGTTGGGAAATCTAGCATTGTTTCTCTGGAGCAGCAAAGGCTAAGGAGACACCTGATACCTTGTTGCAAAGTCAACCAAAATTTCAAACTTTTGAATAATGTGATGTTCCTTTGAGTTACTACTTTTTCAGATGATTGACTAAGTCCAGTAAGTTTCTTCTTAGGAATAAGGTATACCAATTTACCAAGCAGTAAACGACTTCTGCTGCAGCTTACCTTATATAAAATAGGCCACTTATGTTACCTGCTTCAAAAGGGCATCAATTGCTGAAGTAAAGCAGGGTGAGCTGCCTCAACGTCTATCACCCGAAAACACTCACAATTATTGTGATGAAATACTTTGAGAGGTTGATTATGGTTAAAACTAACTCTTGCCTGAGCAAGGTCCTGGACCTGCTGCAATTTGCCTCCCACCTCAATAGTTCTACAGCGGATGCAGTCTTCCTGACTCCCCACTTGCCCTTGGATCCCTTGAACAATTGTGATAACTACAACAGGGAGATCAGGCTGCTGTCCATTGATTACAGCTCAGCATTCAACACCACCATCTCATCCTGATTGTGACTTAGATGAAGATCAGACCACATTTATATATATGTAGCTACACATCTCTGTATACTGTATATAATTCAGGCATACACATGCATATCCAGTGAACGGTGGTTCTGTGGGCGAAAATGCCTTGTTAGTGAGAGAAGTTAAGTTCCCTGGGCCTGACAGGATATACCCTAGGTTATTGTGAGAGGCATGAAAAGAGATTGTCTGGGTCTTGACCAATATCTTTGTGTCCTCTCCAGCCACAGGCGAGGTTGTGGAAGACTGGTGAGCAGCAAATATTGCTCCATTATTCAAGAAGGGAGCCAGGGATAATCCTGGAAACTATAGACAGTGAATCTCACATCAACGGTAGGGAAGTTACTGGAGAGAGTTCTTAGGGCGAGGATTTGGAAAACCATGGGCTAATTAGTGAGAGCCAGCATTATGTAGGGCATGTCCTGTCTTACCAACTTGATTGCTTTTTCGGATGAGCTGAGGAGGATGATTGATAAAAGGTAGAGCTGTGGATGTTGTCTATAGGGATTTTAGCAAGGTGTCCCTCATGGGAGGCTTATTCAGAAGATTAAGATACATGGGATGCCTGGTATGGATTCAGAAGAAGAGGGTAGATGTGAAAGGGACTTATTCTAGCTGGATGTCTGTGATTAGTGGTGTTCTGCAGGGATCCGTACCTGGATTTCCTCTCCAACCCCTTACCCTTCCTACCCACCTAGCTTCACCTATCGCCTACAACACACACAACATGCTGGAGGAAGTCAGCAAGTCAGGCAGCCTCTATGGATAGCTGACCTTCTAGCTATCCCCCTTCCCCACCTTTTTATTCTGTCATTTTCCCCCTTCCTTTCCATGCATGCTGCCTGCCCCGCTGAGTCCCTCTGGCATTTTGTGTGTGTTGCATATACAAACCAAGCTGTCCCACTGCCCTCAGTTATTAATTCATGAAGTCATTTCCCATCGGGTCATCCAGTGTTCCTTAAAACCATGGGGTTCTGTCACTATTAGAGAAACAAGTGACCCCTTACACTTGCAGCATTTTGTGTGGGTTGCTTTGGAATTCCAGCATTTGCCGATTTTTTTCCCGTATTTAGGTGTGCTGACCCCTTAACACCCAGAAGACAAAGATCATTGTGGACTTCAGGCATGCTAGGAGCCACACTCACGTCCCCATCTATATCAACGGAGCTGTAGTGGAGCGTATAACAAGCGTCAAATTCCTGGGTGTCCACATTTCCGAGGATCTCACCTGGTCCCTGAACTCCTCCATCCTGATCAAAAAGGCGCAGTAGCGCCTTTATTTCCGGCGGAGCATCAAGAAAGTTCACCTCTGTCCCAGGATACTGATGGACTTTTACAGCTGTACCATTGAGAGCATACTGACCAACTGCATCTCAATGTGGTACGGCAATTATCCCGTATCGGACTGCAAAGCCCGCCAGAAAACTGCCCAGCGGATTATCGGCACCCAATTGCCCACCATTGAGAACATCTACCATAAACGCTACCTGGGCAGGGCGAAAAGCATTATCAAGGATGCATCTCACCCTAACCATGGACTTTTTACTCTCCTCCCATCCGGTAGGCGCTACAGGAGCCTCCGCTCCCGCACCAGCAGGCACAGGAAGAGCTTCTTCCCTGAGGCTGTGACCCTGCCGAACCTCACATCACAGCGCTGAGCAGTATTGCACCCATATTGTACTGTCTCAGTACTTTTATATTTGTATGCTGTGGTACTTTTTACTCACAGTTATTTTGTAAATAACATTATTCTTTGCATTTCTGGTTTGATGCTGACTGCATTTCGTTGGCTCGGCACAATGAGAATAAAGTTGAATCTAATCTAATCTTACAATCACTTGAGGAGCAAGAGGCTGAAATCAGAAACACATCAAACCGAGAAACTGTAATGAACCCAGCGAATTACCGTTTATTGCAATTGTGGTTTACGGCGGTGACGCACGCGTGCACGGGAGGCAAGATGTGCACCGAGCACGCGTGTACGAGCGCGCTCCCGCAACGTTGCTGCCATGGAGACTGATTTGTAGAGTCCTCAAGCACCGGAGCTGATTGCAAGGGCCGGGTAAGTGGAGGGGGGAACTTCAGTGGGTCGCTGGCCATTGCCCCCTGAGGCTGACTCACTGGCTGTCCCGGGCTCTGCTGGAGCCTCTCGATCCCGTGGCAGGGTTACTGACCGGGTCCATGTCCAGAGGCGCCGGACTGGCAGCCTGGAAGAACCGGTTCAAATCCCAACCACCGGTGCTGCCGAGGAGCTTCAGCTCGGCTCACTCCTCAGACCTGAAAACCTGCAGGTCAGCTGCATTGCTATTGGCGACCATTGAAACATTTCTTTCGCTGTGCTCGCTCTCTGTGGCAGGGACATATTTTTCTGGCCCTCTCTGATTATGGGACAAATGCGTGTCTGTGTATCAGTACCCTCACGTTATTTCATTGAGGGCGGGGCTGAAGAGGTTGTAGACCTGTACAACAGAAATGCTGGAACCTGAGGTCAGGTACCTGAGTTAATGGGGTGGGGTGGCCTGGCGGCTGCACCCCTGTTTGCTAATTGCTAACTTGTAAAACTTTTGTTTACCAACCAGCCAGACAGATTATTTCATACATAATTCCGTGTGGGTGGAGAGTACAAAAAAACACATGATACCAAGGTGAGGCCACCTTCAGGGTGGAGGAGCAACATCTTATATTACGTCTGGGTAGCCTCCAACCTGATGGCATAAAAATCGATTTCCCCCTTCTGGTAAAAAAAATTGTTTACCTCCCCCTCCGCTCTTCTATTCCCCACCCTGGCCTTAGATCTCTTCTCACCTGCGTTTCACCTCACCCCCCCCCCCACCACTCCTTCCCTTTCTCCCATGGTCCACTCTCCTCTCCTATCAGATTCCTTCTTCTCCAGCCCTTTACCTTTCTCACCCATCTGGCTTCACGAATCACCATCTAGCTATCCTCCTTCCCCTCATCCCCTCACCTTTTTATTCTGACGTATTCTCCTTTTCTTTCCAGTCCAGAAGAAGGGTCTCAGTCGAAAACGTCAACTGTTTATTCATTTCTATAGATGCTGCCTGGCCTGCTGAGTTCCTCCAGCACTGTGTGCATGTTGCTTTAGACTTACAGCATCTGCGGACTTTCTGGTGTTTATATTGCAGATATAATGTTACATTTAGAGAAAGTGCCGTGCAAGTTGACGAATATAGTGCAAGAGTTATGTCAAGGTATTGTAGATTGAGAGATGATATGAGAGGGCTATTTAGTTATTTTATAACAGGGCAATAGAAGCTGTGTATAATTAGGGAAGAAGGATATTTCTCCTGTGATCTGAATTGACTTCAGAGATGGGCTGTTGCAATAACTGGAATGAGAATCAGTGGTAGGGGACATATCCTCTGATCATTAAGGCTGTGCACAAATATATGGATGTGTATACGATGATGAGAGGCATTGATCATGTGGATAGTCAGAGGCTTTCCCAGGGCTGAATTGACTACACGAGAGGGTATAGTTTTAAGATGTTTGGAAGTAGGTACAGAGGAGATGTCAGGAGTAAGTTTTTTACGCAGAGAGTGGTGAGGACGTGGAATGGGCTGCCAGCGACAGTGATGGAGGCAGATATGATTGGGTCTTTTAAGATACTCCTGGATAGGTGCATGGAGCTTAGAAAAATAGAGGACTATGGGTAACCTGAGGTAATTTCTAAAGTAAGTACATGTTCGGCACACCATCGTAGGCTGAAGAGACTGTATCTTACTGTAGGTTTTCTATGTTTCTATGTCTAATTTGTTGCTGCAAAGGTGATCCAGTTCAAATTCTTGCCCACACTGCTGTCAGTGTGCGATTGCACGATGATAAACACATGATTTCCCTTTGCAATGACCTGACAAGCTAAGTGGAGACACAAGGGACGGTGTGTGCTGGAATCTAAATCGAGAAACAACAGCTGGGGGAGCTCGATGGGTCAGGTGACACTTGGTGAGGGAAATAAAGGGGCTGAGACCCTTCATCTAAACTAACACTATGAAAGAAAGATTGCCATCATGAGGAGGTGAGGGGGTGGGTGAGATTCGTGCTACCTCAGTCCAGATGTAGGCTCTCGACCCAAAATGTTGGCTATCCTTTTGCCTCCACGGCTACTGCGCTGAATTATTCCAGCAGTTTATTTCTTGCAACTAATACGCCACATGCTTTTAGGGCAGATAAGGTTGGACAGTGAGTGTTAGCTCAGACTGTTTGCTTTGGATCTGTATTTGTTGAAATTGAGCCTGTGCTCCTTGGAGTTTTGAAGAATGTGGGATGCCTTTTTCAAGCATATATAAAATTCAAGCTGACTTGTCAAGGTAAATGAGATGTTTTCACTCACAGGGGAAGAAACCAGCAAAGCTGCAAAATAAAAAAACAAACTTCAAAAATGAATTGTGTTTAAATTTTCTTTTCTCAGAGGGTAGTAAATTTTTGGGATATTCTTTTCCACCCCCTCCAAAGATGGGCCAGGTCATTAGATATGTTTAAGGTGGAAACAGTTAAATATTTGAAATACTGAGGATTGTGGAGAAGTGGCAGAGAAGAAAAAATCAGGGCAGCGCAGATGAGCTGTGATCATGTTGAGTGGTGGACAGGCTTGTGGGCCTGGTAGCTTACTCTACTTCCTATTTTCCCCACATTCTTCTGAAAGAATAAAAAGTTAATGCACGCTATCAATTATTTCTTTTCTCCCTGTGGTACATCACTCAGCAAATCCAATAAATACTTATGATGATTTGTAAGGCCTTTAGTTCCTATTGCCAAGAATGTAAGGGGTGGGAAGAATGTAAGGGGTGGGAAGTTTTGGGGGAGGTTGTCGTGGATGAATTTCTCAGATGTAGAAACTCTGCCAAAATGAAACTATAAATCTGTACTAATGGTACTTCCTTTAGCAATCATTTGTTAAATTTGTAGTGATTAGATTGCACTCGTTGTTTGGCAAGGGTTGTCAGCACTTTTGGATTAAATAAACACTTATATCTCTTAGAGTTACACAAAATTGCAGATGCTGTAGTCTGGTGCTAAAGATGTCCTTTATGCTGGTTATTGGAACAAAAGGAGAAAAGCTTTTAATCTAAATTCTAACTTGATAAGCATTTTTCCAGTAACCTCATCAGTTTTTAGGACCTCTAAATGCTTCATTAGAACACAGTCTATAGTACAAGTAGGCTGTGTGGGCTCTCATCCCTTTATTACTGATCTTTTACCCTAGGATCACTCTCCTCTATCAATCCCAAATCTTTGGTTCCCTAAATACAATAGAAAAATCCTCCGCACTATACTTGAGTAGACACTTCCAAAGTTTCACTAGCACTTGAATAAATTTCTTTATTCCTCCCTCTGTGATTCCCTTGTCCATTTGTCCCTCCCCACTATTCTCCCTCCAGACCTGCAAGTGGTCTAAGTGCCTCACCTGCCTGTACATCTCCTCTCTCACCTCCATTGAGGGCCTCAAGCAGTCCTTCCAGGCGAGGCAACACTTCACCTGAGAATCTGCTGGTGCCATGTATTACACCCATTGCTCCTGATATGGCTTCCTCTACATTGATGAGACCCATTGTAAATTGGGGGACTGCTTTGTTGAACACCTCCGCCAAACATTTTAATTCCGATTCCTGTTCCGATGTGTTGTTCCATGGCTTCCTCCTGTGCTAAGATGAGGCCACCCTCAGGCTAGAGGAAGAACACCTTATATTCCATCTGTGTACCTTCCAACCTGCTGGCATGAATATCAATTTCTCCTTCATTGAACAAATCACGCACCCCCCCCCCCCTTCCACACTCTGACCTTTTACTGCTTCTCACCTGCCTCTTACTTCCCGCTGGGTCACCCCCTCCTTCCCTTTCTCCGCTTGTCCACTCTTCCCTACTATCAGATTCTTTCTTCTCCAGCCCTTGACCTTTCCCAGCCACCTGGCTTCACCTATCACCTTCCAGCTAGCCTCTTTCCCCTTCCCCCACCTTTTAATTCTGGTATCTTCCCCCTTCCTTCTCAGCCCTGAAGAAGGGTCTTGGCCTGAAACATCGACTGTTCATTCATTTCCTCAGGTGCTGCCTGTCCTGTTGAGTTCCACCAGTGTTTTGAGTGTGTTGCTAAAGAAATTCCTTCTTATTCCACTCATGAATGATTGATCCCTTATTTTGAAATAGCAAATTCTGATTTTAGTCATCCCAGCCAAGGGAAATATCCCTACATGGACTCTGACAAGCCTCGTAAGAACATTTCAATCAGATTGCCTCTACATTTTTTTTTATATCTCCAGAGAGTATATATTTAATTTCTTCTCATGAGGCTAAATGAAGTCAGTCTGGTGAACTTTTATTACACTGTCACTAATATGTTCTTGGGCATGAAACAAGACTGATACATTATTCCAGATGCAGTTAGCCAGTGCCTCAAATCCTCCTCCAACAGAGGAGTTGTCTTCCTATTCGCTTGCTGTACCTGCATCTTAATTTGGGGACACCCAGGAACACCTGAATGGTGTACATTGCTGACAAAAGAAGGTCCCTGTACTTGAACGATCTCTCTCTCGATGGTGAGAGAAAGTCTGCTGGTCCTTGAGTCAGGGAACTCGGACAAGCGGCGTGGCAGATTGTAACATTGAAACAGTGAGCTGTTTGTATCCCCTCTCGTTGTTGCTTGAGTGATATCTTTTCCTTGCCAGTGAGAGAGAGAGAGACTGTATGAAATGTTGAAGTGTTGGGATGGACAGTAGTTTCTGATGGGCTCTAAATCATGGTCTCTGGTGTCTTTGTTATTGCTTGCATGGTGGGTGCTGGAGTTAAAACTTTTGCTGGAGCAAGTGGGGGAGGCGTGAGGGAAGTGTAGATGTTTTCGCTGTTGCTGCCTGTGCGCAGGTTCTAACATTTCCTGTCATTCATTCTTCTAGTTTTCTTCTGTTTCATGGATGTCTGTGAAGAGTAAGAATTTCAGGTTGTATAGTGTATACATCCTCTGATATTAAATTGAACCATCTGCTATTCAACATATGGTTTAAAAAATGATTAATGTTTCATTTACAATATTATCACCCTTTAACTTCCTCTTGAGATTAGCTGACCACATCCTGTTGCATCTGGTCACATTTTCTCTGCATGCTTCTCATAACTCATTGCTCTTCATCTTCCATTAGTGGACTTGGATGGAGGGGACAAGGTGTAATATCTTAGTCATTGGTCGGGCTCCACCACCAAACCATTTGCTACTCCAGTAGTTACAGCTTCTCAAACTGTAAATGACTAATCTACTCTTAAACCCAGATGCTGGAAATCCAAAGCAGCACACACAAAATGCTGGAGCAACTCAGCAGGTTAGGCAGCGTCTATGGCAATAACATAAACAGTCGATGTTTCGGGCTGAGGCCTTTCTTTTGAAAAGGAAAAGGGAAGATGCCAGAATAAAAAGATGGGGAAGGGCAAAGTAATTAGCTGGAAGATGATAGGTGAAGCCAGGTGGGTGGGAAAGATCAAGGGGTGGAGAAGGAAAGAATCTGATAGAGTGGACCATAGGGAGAAAGGGAAAAGTTGGGGGAAAACTAAGAGGGAAGCAATAGGAAGGTGAAAAGAAATAAAGGTCAGAGTGGGGAAGAAAAGGAAAGGGGTATGGGAAGATTTGCTCAGTCAAGGAGAAATCGATATTTGTACCATCAGATTGAAAGGTATCAAGATGGAAAATATGGTATTGCTCCTCTTCCCTAAGGATGGCCTCATCTTGGCACAAGGGGAGGCCGTGGACCAACACTTTGGAATGGGAATTGGAATTAAAATGTTTGGTCACTGGGAAGTCCCGCTTGTGGAGGCGTTCAATGAAGCAGTACCCCAATTTCCAACCGGTCTCTTACTTCTCTTGTCATGTGTGAAGCCAAGCAGAGCTGCAGAACGGATGATGCTAATGAGAGAGATAATGAGAGACAACGGAGAACCATTCAAAATGCTAATAAGAGAGAAGAGAGAGATTAACGAGAGAGAGACACGTAATTCAGAGTTTGGAGGACCGATTGGCGGGAATTGGTCAGAGGCTCACAGGGTGTAAAGGTATGATCGGTGGGAACCTGGTGTGTGTCCGCCCTTGCCTGGGTGCCGGGTTCACCATGGAAGAATGATCGCATTTGGAATGGAGGGGTCACAGTCGGTGACCACAACGGGATCAGAAGGCATTGAAAGGTTTGCCTGAAACCAACCCTCCCTCCCTACCTACCTACCTACCTACCTACCTACCTACCTACCTACCTACCTACCTACCTACCTACCTACCTACCTACCTACCTACCTACCTACCTATCTATCTATCTATCTATCTATCTATCTATCTATCTATCTCTCTCTCTCTCTCTCTCTCTCTCTCTCTCTCTCTCTCTCTCTCTCTCTCTCTCTCTCTCTCTCTCTCTCTCTCTCTCTCTCTCTCTCTCTCTCTCTCTCTCTCTCTCTCTCTCTCTCTCTCTCTCTCTCTCTCTCTCTCTTCCCCCCCCCCTCTCTCTTCTCCCCCCCCCCTCTCTCTTCTCCCTCTCTTTCTCCCTCTCCCACTCCCACCTCCTTCCCCCTCTCCCTCTCCCTCCCTCCCCCAATGGTACAACATCAGCGATTACTTCAAACTACACTAGACTGAACTGAACTCTGCTTCACCTTAAGACTGGTCATTTTACCCCTAGACTGTGATAGAGCTTGGTTGATTCCTATTACCCTATTTCTGTGTATATGTGTATACTATCATTGCTAACCTGTTACATTTATATCCTTGTGGTTAGTGTACTGTATTACTTATTTCTTTAATAAAACTTTATTAGTTCCTAGTAATCACAGACTCCAACGAGTGTTCCATTTCTGCTGGTTTGACAACCCAGTTACGGGGTACGTAACACTCTTACTCTGTTTTCTGTCCAGTAACACGGCCTCAGAGTAATTTTTTTTCAGTTTTCAATGTCTGGAAAAAATTTCTACAGGATATACTTGTGAATCTTATTGTAGGTAACAGACTTACCTGTGCTGTAAAACAAAATGCTCTTGCTTTGAAGATGTGCCAAGGTTTCCTGTGGATTTCTATGTGGCGATTTTACACCCTGTAGTCATTTTCTCTGCTATATAATTATACAGTTGATATTCAGATACTAAAGTGTATGATTTTAATAGGAAATAATGGATGAAGACAAACTGCTTGAAGAAGCCCTTGAGGCTGAACTAAGCAAGATCCATATTCCTGCATCAGAAATAGAAGAATCTGAGGAGGAAGAATTGGAGGAATCAGAGGAGGATATACTCATTGAATCAGATCCTGTGAGCTTTTAAATTTGTTATGAAATTGCACTTAAGTAAGGGTAGAACATTGAAAACCTTTGATCTGCTTAATAATATCCTCAGTAATTATGATCTGAATGCAAGTGGGACCCTGAGATTCTGGTGACTTCTGGTGTCATTTCAGTATTTGCCTTCTCAGAACTCATATTTTGGCCTCCTATTTCATTTAAGAATGCCGAGGAACAATACATCAAACGTCAATATATCAATACATCAATACTTTGCATTCCTTACTTCACCGCCTTCTGGCTCTTTCTTTAGTTTAAAGTAATTTAGTTAATTTCTGTCTTTGTGACAAACTTAGTAACTGATCTCTATTGAAACACTAGTGTGAGAGATTGTTATGATATTCCATTCATGACAGATCAGAATAATTTTGATGACACTGGAAATTAAAGCATCAGATGTTCAATTGGTGGTCAGCCCATATTGTCCATAGTCAAAAACCCCTGTAAAATGACTTTTAAAGCTTGGCAAAGATTGGCTACATGTTAGTGATTCTACAAACACTATCTTGATCAGTTAAAAAAATAAGTAAAGCTAGTCAAGCATAATTGAGTTGTTTTAAATAAACGCCTTTTTGGAGATATATTCTTGCAGGCAGGCTCCATTAATTAATTAATTAAAACAATTATTGAGATACAGGTCCTTCTGACCCTTGAGCTGCACCACCCAGCAACTCCCAATTTTAAACCTAGCTTAATTTTGAGACAATTTACGATGACCAATTAACCGACCAACCAGTATGGCTTTGGTCTGTGGGGAGAACATACAAACTCCTTATAGACAATGGCGGAATTTGAACTCTTGGTTGCTGGAACTGTAAGCATTGTGCTGACCACTAGGCTTCATCCTTGCATTCTCCCAAGTAATGAATTGCTAAGTCTCTGTTAAAAGGTGAGTGAAAGAAAAGCTATTTTTTTGCTATCAGCTTGTTTAGAAATTGCATAAACTGGCCTAGAGATAGGTCAGCTGACTACCATGACAGACTGTGTGTGTGTGTGTGTGTGTGTGTGTGTGTGTCTGTCTGTCTGTGTGTGTCTGTGTCTGTGTGTATGTTAAGACGTCCTGCAAGAATGTAGACTCTTAAAAGAATGAGATGCAAGCAAATGCTAGTTAATTACATCCTGAACAAATCAATCAGTAAATAGTGGATCTTTTGAACAAAGGTGAAATAGTTATTAATTCTCATGTTCTAATATTTTTAATTGTTGAATTTGATGGTACAAATTGGATGCTACATTTTAAAAAGAAATTTATGATATCATTTGATGTATTAGCAGATTTGATTTCTCTTAAATTGAAGAACTGATTATCCTGTTGGGCTGACCAATATTTTGAAAATTTGATATCAGAAGTTATTTATGTTTTAGGATGCAGATGACGTCCCCACATCTGTCCTTTGCTACTTCGACCAAATTAAGCAAAGAGGAGAGACTGTGGAAAAGATGATTCTCCAGGATTTAGAGCAGCTCGAGTGTAAGTATGTTTAAGTTCGAAGTTAAAAGTACATAACTTATCAAAGTGTGTATAAATTATACAACCTTGAGATCCATCTGCATACAGGCAGCCACAAAATAAGAAACCTGACAGAGCCTAATTTTAAAAAAAGACCAATACCCAACGTGCAGAGAAAAAAAACAAATCAGGTTATGCAAACAATAACGCAAGCATCAGCATTCAGAACGAATTGCACCCATAAACCCGAAGCCGGGAGCAGCCGGTGTAGGACCATGGTCTCAGTCTCAGTTTCAGTCCATCATACAGAGGTAAATCACCGCAAAGCTTGCAGACGTTCAGCCTGGAACAACTGGGCATGACACAGCTTCATTCTCAGCACTGAGGAGAGTGGAGTAAAACGTCACAGAACAGATGTATGAGATTGTCAAGACTTGCTCCCATGCATTTTCACTAATCCCTAGTTTGATAGTAGAATGACTCTGTTGTGGAAGAGATTTCCAGTAAAAAAAAAGTAGTATTCTCTTAAGGACACTATAAGAGTTGCTGCTATTGTAGTGTGAGGAGTAAGAACAGGAGTGGGAAACATTGTCCAAGAAATTCAAAATTAGAACCAAGATCAGCTTTAATATCACCACCATTAGTCATGAAATTTGTTTCTTGGTGGCAGCAGTACGATGCAACACATATTAATAGAGGAAAAAACAGTGAATTGTAATAAGAATATGAATATATATATAATAGTTAAATTAAATAAGTAGTTGGAAAATAGAAATAAAAAAGTAGTGAGGTAGTGTTCATGGTTTCAATGTCTATTCAGAAATCGGATGGCAGAATGGAAGAAGCTGTTCCTGAATTGTTGGGTGTGTGCCTTTGGCCTCCTGTACGTCCTTCCTGATGGTAGCAACGAGAACAGGGCATGTCCTGGGTGATGGATGCCACCTTTTTGAGGCACCACTCCTTGAAGGTATCCTGGATACTATGCAGGCTAGTGCCCACGATGGAACTGACTAAATTTGCAAGTCTTTGCAACTTATTTCAATCCTTTGCAGAATCCCCATCCCCCACCCCCACCCCACACCAGACGATGATGCAGCCAGTTAGAATGCTCTCGGCAGTACTTCTGTAGAAATTTGCTTGTGTCTTTGGTGACACACTAAATCTCCTCAAACTCCTAATGAAATATTGCTACTATTGTGCCTTCTTTGTGGCTGCATGGATATATAAAATTGTGTAATGTGTGAGTAGCTCTTATAATTGTGGGGCTGTCATGCAAAATTTGGTAATGAAAGTGAGTAAGGGCTGATGACTGGGGCCCTGAATAAGGTCTGGCCGTGAAGGTGTAGATATTAGATGCTTAATAAGGACCTGGAGAGATGTTGTTTGGCATCTTTTTAATCTAGTGTGTGGGGAGAGGGAAGGTTGCACGTGGCAATGGGGTGAATTGTTGATCGAAATCTGGGTTGTCATCTTTTGAAGTTCAGCGGTTTGCAGTAAGGACATTTGATCAAAGGGTAATTGTGGATTGGGACTGGGCAATTAGTGAATCAATACAGAGGTAAATTGATGAGTCAAGTCCATAAGGAGTCACAACCTGGAGGGGTTAGAGATTGGGTTAATTGGAGGTAAGATCAATAGTGGAAAGATAAGGACCAATGCTGAGGTGAAAGGACACAAACGTTAAGGAATGAGAAATGAGATGTAATATACTGTAGGCTCACGCTGAAGAAACATAAATCCAGTATATGGTTATCCTTGGAAGGACTATTGAGGACCACTCCCATACATTTTCAACATGATGTAAAACTGTTCTGTATTTGCAAGTTACAATGCACACCAGAAAGTAACACTATTTCATTCTGAGAAAAATCTATTTGCAATTGTTATGTTTTGCTTAATTTCACAGTCTACCTGATTTTGACGATACATGACATTTTACTAATTGAATGAAAGAGGAATGAAAGCTGATTTAAAACAAAAATCACCACTCTTCCATATACTCAAATTTTATGTCTGTAGTTGAAGAAAAAAAGTTTTAAGTGTTAATTTTCTTGTTGCTTCACTTGAAAAGTTTCTGTCAGTTGTTCATGCTTTATTGCTGAACTTCATAGTAATTCGTTAAAAATCAAAAGAGTGAACATTTTCATTATCAAAGCTTTCAAGGACCATATGGGAAGAAATGAATAATTTGTAATTTTTTTCTTTCAATGTGAACGTATTTTAGCTATCAAGTTTCAAGACTGTTCAAGGAATACTTGAAGATTATTGCATTGTAATAATTTTTCATCACAGTTATTTAGGCTTTTTCCTAAGAGCTGAAGGTTGAAAATATTCTCACTTCCAGTCCACTTACTGTATAGTCAATGGATAGAAAACCATATGAAAAAAAGTGTTTTAAATGTTTTAGTTGTCGGAAGTGTGCTGGACATTTTTCTCGACTTCTTATGTTCTGGATGCTGAACTACAAAAGAGTAATTCACTAACTAAACATTATGTATTCTTCATCTTTTACAGCCAATTTTGTAGTACTAAGGTTTATTTAAACTTACATTAAGTTTAAGTTTGACCAGATTTGATTAAGACTCTAGGAAAGCAGCAGACACTTGAGTTTGACAGTTGTATTTTGTCAATAATCCATACAATAATAAAGCACCTTCTTTTTGTATAATCACTATTCACTACACAGGCCCCAAATGTTTACTGAACTCATTATTTTATACCTCAGAATTAGTATTTCTATTGCTTATTTCAATACGGTTTTAAACAACCCATTTTAATGCAGTTCATCGCTTGATCTTTGTTTTGACAGATGTTGATCATTCTGTTCAGAATTGTTCTGAATCAGAAAGGTTGCTAGCATTGGCTTCTGAATTTGGCGAGGACCATTTAAACATGAAGGAGAGGGTAATTCCAATTTTGCTTGCTTATTTTGGAAAATGTCTACACATATATACACTGTTGTTTGAAAATAAGTGGTGTTTGAACTTGAAAATTTGAAACTTTTAAAATTGAAAGTTGTCATGTTAATCTGTGCTTTTCAGCGTTGACAGCAGAGATTTAAATTGTTTCAGAGTAGAAAAATAGTAAAAAAAGTAGTAAGTAAACTGCTTTGACATTACAGTATTTGATACTGATAAGACAAAACTCTCCAAATGTTTTTCACCATTTACAGTGATTTAGTCGTCAGGTATTGGACAGCACTGATAACTTATTAAAGATGTAAAAGTTCTGTACCAAGCCAGCTGCATGTTATATATTACACTTGATTTTTAGACGTTCAGCCCATTCCTATAAATTTCATGCTCCCATGGAGCCCCATTTAACTGTAATCTTTTACAAGTTGTTACAGCTGCCTCTTTGAATCACTGTAGTTGGAAAATTCAGCAGAATTTGTTCTGTAAGTATTTTATTTATATACTGCTACACAGGTGAGGAGGCTTGGTTGAATTTTCTTATCATTTGCAAAAGTTAAAAATGAATTAACAGCATAAGAAAATCTAAATGAACTCACATGACTCACTTGGAGTATTGTGAGCAGTTTTGGGCCCCTTATATAACCATGCCGCTGGATCCGGGAGGGTATGTCCTGAGGGTGGGTCTGGACCTGTGCAACAAAAAATCCATTCACGCACACGCTGTTCCTTTCTGAGGAGTGGGGTATCATCCCACTAACTGACTGAAAGGAACCATCATCATCCTATGGGATGGATAGCCAGAAGAAGGAGATCTAAGAAAGGAAGTGCTGACACTGGTGAGGATTCAAAGGAGGTTCATGAAAATGATTCCAGGATTGAAAAACTTGTCATATGAGGAGTGTTTGATGGCTCTGGGCCTCTACTCACTGGAATTCAGAAGAATGAGCAGTAACCTCATTGAAGCCTATCGAAGTTGAAAGGCCTTGATAAAGTGGATGTGGAGCAGAGATTTCCTATGGTGGGGGATCTAGGATCAGGGGTCATAGCCTCAGAATAGAAGGTCATCCTATTAAAATGAAACTTAGAAGGACTTTCTTTAGACATAGAGTGGTAAATCTGTGCAGTTTGTTGCCATGGGCAACTGTGGAGGCCAAGTCATTGGGTATTTTTAAGGTAGAGATTGATAAATTCTTGATTTATCATGAAGGGATACGGGAGAAGGCAGGAGATTGGGACTGAGAGGGAAAAAAGATCAACTATGATGAAATGGCAAGTAGACTTGATGGGCCAAAGGGCCTAAATCTGTTCCTATATCTTATGGTCTTCATCACAATGACCTTCAGTACAACGAACAGTGTGTATTAATCGGTCACAGGGCTGGTATCAGAATCTAATGTGGTAATTCTTTTATACAACATTAAGGAGGCTACTTTGCCAATTGGACACAAAAAATGACTGCTTTAATGTATGTTTTACTGAATCCTAAAGCTTTTCAATAGAAATACAAATCAATGCATTTTGAAGCTTATCTTTCGTTTAATGCATAGTTATTTTCAACTGTGTGAACATTTATTTAAGTATGACTTTTTATCTTTTCGCAGTTTAATGACACTTCTATATGAAATCTAATATAACTAATGCATGTGACTAAAATTTCTTTCTAAACCAACAATAACAACAAAAAATTAGTCTACAGTCTAATCATCACTCACATTCATACTGTACTGTCTTGAAAGACTTTTGTTTGTGGTTGGGTCACTGAATGAAAGTCCATGAATAAATGCAATGTTCTGTGCTGCCATTTAGTTATCCAAAAGTGTTATTTGAAATGGCTGTGAAAAAGAAATCTATCCTCCCTTTAAAACTAACAGAGGAAACATAGTGGCCATGAACAATGCTTGGCGTAATAAAATTGACTGCAGATTGATAGAATAATAAATGGCAATTATAACTTAGTCCAAACACTGTTTTGACTTCCACTGATTTTTGATATTAATTACATTCTATGTTCGAATAGAATCAAAGTGGCTATTAACCTCAGAGAATAGTACTTCATCTTCTTTCGGGAGATGTTGAAGTCCCTGGAACAAAGCTTAAGATAATCAACTTTTTTCTCCATAGTTGATTTCTTTATTTCCTTTCTTAAAATTTTTTCTCCTCTGACTTTGACTACCAGTATTTGAAGCAGTTGTTCCCTTGATGACTTTGGGCTACACCCTGTTACAGATATTCTCACTTCTGTCTCCATCCATACCCCTCTCTGTAACATAAAACATGTTCTCTGTTCCCTTTTTTTTAAGCTGGCTGGTGGTGTAGTGGCATCTACACAAGACTTCGAGGTGAGTGCTCCCATGTTTGAATCTGGCCAGCTCCTTGCACGCTTCCATCTGTGCAGAGCTAACAACTCAGCCTCATAAAGAACAACCAGAAATGCTAAAGAAATGACAAAGTTGCTGTCGAGTGTGCACAAGGTGCAGAAAGGAACAACAACTATTCCTGTTTTGATGAATGGTGTGTCTGATCATTTTTCACAGGTCCTGTTTAATAGTGGGTGGAAGTTTAGGCCAGTAAGTCAGTAGGTGAGGCAGATCTAGCAAGGGCTGTGAAAATCTGTGAATTTTGATAGATGGAATTCATGAATAGTGGCCCTGAAGGATAATTGGCAAAGTAGCTTCCTTAATGGGAACTGGCGTCATCTGGGTTCCCAAGTCTGGCCTGCGACCTATTTCGGAATGGCACCTTAAAATAATGCAGAAGGAGATTTCATAGATATTGTTCATCTATGCTGTCATTTAGGTGAACTTGAGAACAGCCTTGACCATGTATGTTCTATTGAAAATCTTGATAATGGTTGTTGAGCATACATTGTGTGTTTTTGGTTCCCACTGTCCATATTTGGGATCAGGTGCACAGAGGACTGGGAACAAAAACAATGCAACTTTCGTGATACATCTGATTTTAAACCATAATCTGGTTGGATAGTTTTGCGAGATTTAATGAACTTTCTAATCAATGTTCATTCCAAAAATGATGGTGTTGGTTTGATAGCAGTGATGTCATTAGATAAGGTGTTTACTTTAGATAATCTTTGTGGAGATATCTTTGCCTGATATTTGTGTGGCAAAGTTCATCATTGTAACTCTTCCGCCAAGTGTGTACACTGTATAAAATGTGGCACCATGTAATCTGTTTTATAGGTGAATATGTTATATGTGAGATCCTAGTTTAGGAATATATTCTAGACAAAAGAAAATGTTGGAAGTAGCTAAATAGTGTCCTTGTGATAGGGAATTCAGTGTGTTGTATCTGCTGTTACAGATGACAACTGAAGGTAAAATTGAAAATACAGAGGAACTGTATTTAAGAAGAGGTTTGAAACTGCTGAAAAGACAGATTAAGACACATCTCCAACAATGTGTGAAATTTTGGCAGTGGGTCAGGAATCCCCACAGTACAAACTGCTTTTAACTGAGATTTGATTATACTGCAAAAAAAAGTATATTAAGATCTGCATAGTTTGATTAATATTGTATTGTATGATATGACAACAGACTAAACATGAAATATATAGCTTATTTATTTATTTATTTATTTATTTATGCATGCTCAGCATAACTAACTTTTCAATTTCTAGATACACTTACATTTACATTTCTTCCCCTCACAGATATCAGGTATGAGAACACTTCCATCAAAATATAGACATCACCACAACATCCTATACAAAAGCCCTTATTAGTATAGCAGACAGGTTTACATCTACATACTGCAGAAAAGGTTGCCATGCTTTATGAAAACTATTTGTTTTTGAGTGTACCATACATGTCAAAAAGTCCAAAGGAATGTATTCCATGATTAATTTACGCCAACCAAAAAGTCCAGGGGCCTTATCGGATATCCAACAAAGTAAAGTGTTCTTCTCGCACAAAAAGTCAGGATGTTAAAAAGTTTTTTCTGATGTGCATTAATAATACGACTGCTGGGTAGGCCTAAGAGAAAAGACACTGGGTCCAGCTCAAGCTCCATCTTCAGAATCTTTTCCATTTCACCCCAAATATCACTCCAGTAGGCCTGAAGTTTGGGACAAATCCAGAAAATTGAGGGCAACACAGCGAAAATATCACCCTTCACTCCAATAACCGGCAGTCCAGATTTTCAGTCTGGCATAATGGATTCTGAATTTAAACTTCGGATTTCTAAGGGTATTCTTCATCTAGGAGATTTGTTTGATGAAGGAACGATGATGTCTTTTAGTCAAATAGTACAGAAATTTAACATACCGAACAAGGATCTTTTTCGTTTCTTTCAGATAAGAGATTATATACAGAGAAAAAACATCACTGTTAACTGATTTCTATAGTTCTGACATAGAAAAAAGGGTGTTTTGTTCTAAGGGTGAAGTCTCTATTAGTACTTTTTACAGCATCCTGAGGGAATGTTCTTGTGGAGAGGCTGAGCATCTGGGAAAGGTCTGGGAGGAACAATTGGGAGTAGAAATTACAGCTGAAACATGGGAAGATATCGGTGATAGTGCAAAGAAGATTTCAGTTTGTAATGGAACTAAAGCATTGCAACTCAAAATTCTGCATAGAGCCCATCTGACTCCAGATCATCTCTCGAAATTTAAGACGGGGATTTCTCCAATGTGTTCTAAATGTAAAGTAAATACTGGAAAATATATAGCTTTTAATTGTTTTCTCTAGATATTAGCCCAAATAGAAGAGGAAGAACAAAAAAAAGACATGGAACTTCAAAAGAACATAGACGCTGATGTTCAAGTGAAGAAAACTGATCAGCCTCTAGAGGATGAGGAAATTTCAGGTAAATTGGTATTTTTTTGTGTATCATGCTATAATTGATTTTGTATTGTAGGGTAATGTAATGGATGGAAACATATGCATAACTCACAACCGACAGTGTATTGGGGTTCACTTTAGGCTGATCTGACTTGATGATGTAATTACATGAAGTTTTTTTCATCATGTTTTATGTTCTGTGTTTGGAGGACAATAAAGGAGTTGCGGCAGTTTCCCTTTAAACATAAAATGCCTAAGCCATTTTATTTACGAAAACCTGCGTTGGTGATCCTGATGCTTTAGGACAATTCCAGAGTTACTCAACATGTCAGCCAATGCAGTCGCTTTGAAACTGACGGAATTTTAGGAGCAAAATGCCATTGCTTGGTTTGTACAGGTTGACACCCGGTTTGCACTGTGAGAAATATCAGCGGATGGCACCAGATATTATGATGTAGTAGCATTGCTGAACAGATCCACGGCAGCAAGAGTGGTGAGTCTGCTTGAATACCCAGCTGAACATGGTAAATACTGGTCACTGAAAACTCATCTTTTACAGACACTTAGATTATAGGTGTCTGAGCGTGCCAAGCAGTTGCTGTCCTTGCCCGGCCTGGGAGATTAAGTCAAGTCAAGTCACTTTTTATTGTCATTTCGACCATAACTGCTGGTACAGTACACAGTAAAAACGAGACAGTCTGTTTCAGGACCATGGTGCTACATGAACAATGCAAAAACTACACTGAACTACATAAAAAAACAACACAAAACTACACTAGACTACAGACCTACGCAGGACTGCATAAAGTGCACAAAACGGTGCAGGCATTACAATAAATAATAAACAAGACAATAGGCACATTAGAGGGCAGTAGGTTGGTGGCAGTGTAGGCTCTGGGTATTGAGGAGTCTGATGGCTTGGGGGAAGAAACTGCTACATAGTCAGGTCGTGAGAGCCCGAATACTTCGGTGCCTTTTGCCAGATGGCAGGAGGGAGAAGAGTTTATATGAGGGGTGTGTGGGGTCCTTCATAATGCTGTTTGCTTTACGGATGCAGTGTGTGGTGTAAATGTCTCTAATGGCCGGAAGAGAGACCCCAATAATCTTCTCAGCTGACCTCACTATCCACTGCAGGGTCTTGTGATCCAAGATGGTGCAATTTCCGAACCAGGCAGTGATGCAGCTGCTCAGGATGCTCTCAGTACAACCTTTGTAGAATGTGGTGAGGATGGGGGGTGTGAGATGGACTTTTCTCAGCCTTCGTGGAAGGTAGAGACGCTGCTGGGCTTTCTTTGCTATGGAGCTGGTGTTGAGGGACCAGGTAAGATTCTTCACCAGGTCAACACCAAGAAATTTGGTGCTCTTAACGATCTCTACAGAGGAGTTGTCAATGTTCAGCAGAGAGTGGTCGTTCTGTGTCCTCCTAAAGTCCATAACCATCTCGGTCCATGGAGTCGTCTGTTGAACGGTTGGGACGGTATGCGAACTGCAGGGGATCCAGTGAGGGGGGGCAGCAGGGTCTTGATGTGCCTCATGACGATCCTCTCGAAACACTTTATGATGATGGATGTGAGTGTGACGGAACGGTAGTCGTTGAGGCAGGACACTGAAGACTTCTTCGGCACGGGGACAGTGGTGGCAGCCTTGAAGCACGTAGGAACGACGGCGCTGCTCAGGGAGATGTTGAAGATGTTAGTGAGAATCTCAGCTAGCTGGTCTGCACATCCTCTAAGCACTCTGCCAGGAATATTGTCTGGTCCAGCAGCCTTGCGTGCTAGGACCGCCATAGCTAATGGATCGCATGTTGTCTCTCCTGGGAAATCACCATCCTTGTTTTATTTTTAAAGAGCTCTTCACGCAGCAAATGTCTGATTAAGTTTGCATAGCCCTCGCTAATACACCTGTGAAAGACTACAGGGAGCTTGATAAAATGGCTGATAGTCTACGCTCAACCAGGCAGCAATGCATAATTCCTCTTTCTTTCCCCACCTCACTAAGCCCAGTCTGCAGGGCCTCCAACACGGGCACGACTGTGGCTGCGAAATCAACACAGCGGGTCTGTTATTTTTGCCATGCTCGCTTTGGTACAAATGCTAGGAAGTGCCTTGCAGCTTCGACTGTGCAGCTATATAGGGACATCAGAATTCTGTGAACACTGTGGGTTCCAGCTGCCAGGGTCGTCTACTGTTCATTATGGACATCCTTTCAGGGCGACACTTCTTTCATTTTCATTTTTAAATCTTTTTATTAATTATTATTGAAAATCAACAACAAAAAATACATTAAAATAATCAAGTCAATATATCAATATATATAATGAGTCAAACTATTAACCAAGCTAAACATTACATCAATAATAATAATAAAAAAAATGTTAAAGGTT
The DNA here is from genome assembly GCF_030028105.1 of Mobula birostris. Taxonomy (NCBI): domain Eukaryota; kingdom Metazoa; phylum Chordata; class Chondrichthyes; order Myliobatiformes; family Myliobatidae; genus Mobula; species Mobula birostris. Next base: position 11,491,938 of record NC_092378.1, on the reverse strand, counting down.
TTTTTTGGAAAAAAGAAAGAAGGAAAAAAGACCACCTGCTAACTAAAACAAAAAAACCCTGCTAACAAAAAAAACAAAAAAAAAACCATTTGGAGCACAAACCCGGAGCTATACGCCATACAAGCTTCCGTAAAAAAGACATCATTCCGCCAACCAAATCCATTTACCCAAGAATCAGAAGGAGACCATCTTAATTAACTCAAATCAAATGATAGTAGCGGGCAACAGAGTCCCACCTTTTCTCAAAGTCAAATCGAGAATCAAAAGTTTGACTTCTAATTTTTTCCAAACTAAGACATAGCACCACCTGAGAGAACCATTGTATCAAAGTGGGAGCAGAAGCATCTTTCCATTTTAATAAAATAGCCCTTCTAGCCAATAATGTAACAAATGCAATTACATGTTGGTCTGATATAGAAATACCATGAATATATTGAGGAATTATTCCAAACAAAACTGTCAATTTATTAGGTTGTAAATTAATTTTTAAAGCTTTAGAAATTGTAGAAAAAATCGATTTCCAAAACTATTTCAATATAGAACCCGACCAAAACATATGTGTCGATGTAACTATCTCAGTTTTACATAGAAACATAGAAAATAGGTGCAGGAGTAGGCCATTCAGCCCTTCGAGCTTGCACCGCCATTCAGTATGATCATGGCTGATCATCCAACTCAGAACCCTGTACCTGCCTTCTCTCCATACCCCCGATCCCTTTAGCCACAAGGGCCATATCTAACTCCCTCTTAAATATAGCCAATGAACTGGCCTCAACTGTTTCCTGTGGCAGAGAATTCCACAGATTCACCACTCTCTGTGACATCTATCACACTGACTATTAACATTAGGAAATATTTTAGACAGTCTGTCCTTTGTGAAGTAATAACGATGTACACTCTTAAATTGAATTAGAGAATGACTGGCGCAAATCAAAGAAGAGTTAACCAACTTCAAAATTTGCAACCAATCCTCTGTTATCAAGGTCATGTTAAGCTCTCTTTCCCAATCTTGCTTAATCTTAAGTAAAGGATAATTATCCTGTTGTAATAGTAAATTATAAGTTTTCCTAATAAAACCTTTCACTAAAGGGTTCATTTTTAAAATAATGTCTAACAGGTCAGAATCTTGTATATATGGAAAATTACTTAAATATTCTTGTAAAAAATGTCTGACCTGAAGATATTGCAAAAAGTGTGAGTGTGAAAGAGAGTATTTAGTTACTAATGTCTCAAAGGACATCAATCGGTTTTCTTGAAACAGATCCATAAAGAAATAAATTCCTTTATTCCTCCAAAGAGAAAAGGTAGAAAAGGTTTAAATAAATAGTTTTGATAAATTAAACTAAGAAGGTTAAATCTTTTTAAGATTAAAGAACTTACGAAACTGGTACCAAATTCGTAATGACTGCTTAATCATAGGATTTATATTTAAAATAGAAATTTTGGCTAGTTGTACGGGTAAAGAAGCTCCTAATAACGAACTTAAGTAAAATTGTTTCACAGCTTTCAATTCCAGATCAACCCATGGTGGTCGTTGATTTTTATCGGTCCAATATAACCAAGAACACGCATAACGTGTATTAACCGCCCAATAATACGTTCTTAAATTAGACAAAGCAAGACATCCATCCTTTTTTAAATTTTGTAAATGACATTTTCCAATTCTTGGCCTTTTATTTTTCCAAACGGAAGTTGAAATAATGGAGTCAACCTGATCAAAAAACTTCTTCGTTTAAAAAAAAGGAATATTTTGAAATACATATAAAAATTTTGATAAGATCATCATTTTAACTGCATGAATTTGACCAACTAACGAAAGGGTAAGAGGATTCCATCTAGAAAATAATTGCTTCATAAAATCCAGTAAGGGAACTAAATTAGCTCTGTAAAGGTCTCTGCGGGCATGAGCTAGTGGACCAGTTGTGGAAATGTGGTGCTTGACCCCATCAACTACAGTTACAACACATGGGGTCAAGCACCACATTTCCACAACTGGTCCACGAGCTCATGCCCACGGGCATAGACTCGACCCAGAAAAGCTGGCAACCACAAGGCTGAGTTTGTCAACATGGAAAGGATCGGCATTGTATGCAGGTCGAATAGCTCCTGGACTTCACCCCTCCATATGATCCCTAAGCCGGATGTTGGTTACTCCCCGTGTGATGATTATTGACGTCTTAATGAGGTTACCATCCCCGATCGTTACCCAGTCCCACATATCCAAGACTTTTTTGCACATCTAGTGGGAAAGTTAATTTTTTCTAAAGTTCCTTAGTTAGGGGCTGCCATCAATGCCAGTATGCTCGGAGGACATTCCCAAAATGGCTGTGATAACCCCATTTGGCCTCTTTGAGTTTCTGTGCATGCCGTTTGGGCTGAAAAGTACAGCATGGACTTTCCAACTCTGTATTAAAAGACTTAGATTTTTTTTTTGTTTACCTGGATACCATAATTGTCACCGGTGCATCCAAATCCGAGCATGCACACTGCACCCTTTTCAAGTGCTTAAGCCGACATGGTTTGATTATTAATCCTGCTAAATGCCAGTTTGGGTTGTCAACCATTGAATTTCTCGGTCATTGCATCTCCACAGAAGGTGCAAAACCTTATGGATTTCTCACTACTAAAAAACTACAAGAGTTTTTAGGTACGGTGAATTTTTGTCACCGTTTTGTCCACCTGAAAGGAACTAATGCGAATTTGGCCGCGAGGTTCTCGGCCTCTAACTGGCTGTCCGCCATTTTTCTTTTCTTCTAGGGGGTCGTATTTTCAGTGTTCGTTGACCACAAAAACCTCGTGTATGCGATAGTCAAAATATCAGACCCTTGGTCTGCATGGCAGCAACACCACCAGACATACATATCAGAGTTCACAACTGAGGTACAACACATCAAGGGGAAAAATACTTTTGTGATTGACTGCCACTCATGGCCAGCTGTTGAGGCCGTACACATAGGGGTTGACTAGGCTGGCATGGCAGCCAACCAAGCTGCTGATCCAGAGGTCCAAACTTACCGAACAGAAGTCACCGACCTGTGGTTGGCTGGCATTAAGTTCAGGGAAGCTAGGGTTTCTCTCCTGTGTGATGTCTCAACTGGTCGCCCTCACCGCAGACTGGAGGTGTACTATTTTTAACTCTATTCATGGCTTTTTGCATCCAGGCTAGAAAGCCTCATAGACTGGTTGCACCAAAGTTTGCGTGGCATGGCCTTAGAAAGGACGTGCATGATTGGAGAGGAGCATGTTGAGTGCCAGTGGGCAAAAATTAACGGTCATATTCAGGCACCATTGGCATCTTTTGAGATCCCTTAGCCACAGTTGGTCCATGTCAACGTGGACCTGGTTGGTTCTCTTACCCCCTCCTGTGGTTTCAGGCACCTCCTTAACATGTTGGACCACACCACAAGGTGGCCAGATGTCGCCCCATCTCACATCGATGAGGGCCGCAGACGTGGCTCGGGTGTTCATCAGCACCTGCGTCTCTCAATTTGGCACCCTATCTGATATTTCCTCTGATTGGTCCCCAATTCACATCAGATCTATGGGCTGCAAGGGTCCAGAACCTTGGCAGTAGGCTACATCACATACCTGGAGTCCAATGGCCTTTGTGAGGATTTCACTGCTTCTTAAAGGCTGCTCTGAGGGCTTCCCTGACGGATGAGTGTCGGCATAATCATCTACCGTGGGGCCTGCTGGGTCTCAGAACAGCTCTGAAAGAGGACCTGCAGTCATCCACAGCTGAGTTGGTATATAGGCAGCTGTTACGAGTGCCAGGTGATTTTATCCCCAACACTTCAACCACCTGGTCGGCCTCTCAACAGCATTCCGCCCTCGTCAGTAAATTCAATTCCTTTGCACTTATTCCTACCTCCCATACAGCGTTCCTGTTGACTTTATTCCGCCTCGTTTGTTTTTGTCCGCCATGATGCACACCAACGTCCTGTTCCTCATTTTGGAATAGAGAGAAAAGATTTCTGGCATAGATAAAGAGGGGGTAAACCTGAATGCATTTCGGTAGCTCGCCTTAAGCCGGGCTGCCAAGATTTGGAGGATTCTGCTACCATGCCCTGCTGTCACAACGTGACCATGGGTGTGTCAGCACACTTCTGGATGAGCCAGAGGCACTTGCTGTTACTCCACCCATAGAACATAGGACCCGAACCGGGTAGCTCATCTGAGCTCCAGGCAGGCTCACAATAGCGGTTTAAGTAAATTCTGGGGGCACCTGTGTAGGCTAATGTAATGGATGGAACCATGCATAATTCACTACCACTGACATTAGTTGGGGTTCCCTTTAAGAGGCTGGTCTGACAAGATGATGTAATTACATGAAGTTCTTTTACCAGGCTTTATGTTCTGTGTTTGGAGGACAGTAAAGGAGTTGTTATAGATTTCCTTACACTTAAAATGCCTCTGCCATTTTAAGACCATAAGACAATAGGATATAGGAGCAGATTAGGCCATTTGGCCTATCAAGTACGCTCCGCCATCTCAGTCCCAATCTCCAGCCTTCTCCCCATATCTCTTCATGCCGGGACCAATTAAGAATCTATCAACTTCTGCCTTAAATATACATAAAGCCTCCACAGCTGTCTGTGGCAAATAATTCCACAGATTCACCACTCTCTGGCTAAAGAAATTCCTCCTAATCTCCATTCTAAAAGGATGCATCACTATTCTGAGACTGTCTCCTCTGGTCTTAGACTCTCCCACCATAGGAAACTTCCTCATCACATCCACTGGTTTCAATATAGTCACTCCTCATTCCTTTGAATTCTAGCAAATACAGGCCCAGGGCCATTAAATATTCTTCATATGAGAAGCCATTCAATCCGGGAATCATTTTCAGGAACCTCCTTTGAACCCTCTCCAGTTTCCACACATACTTTCTAAGATAAGGGGCCCAAACTACTCACAATACTCCAAGTGAGGCCTCACCAGTTCTTTATAAAGTCTCAACATTATATCCTTGCTTTTCTATTCAAGTCCTCCTGAAATGAAGCTAACATTGCATTGCCTTCCTCATCACAGACTCAATCTGCAAATTAACCTTTAGAGAACCCTGCACAAGCACTCCCAAGTCCCTTGTTTTTCTGTATATTCTCAGTTTTTCTGTATATTCTTTCTATTTAGAAAATAGTCAATGCTTTCATTTCTTCTACCAAAGTACATGACCAAACACTTCCCGACACTGTACTCCATCTGCTATTTCTTTGTCAATGATCCTAATCTGTGTAAATCCTTCTGCAGCCTCTCTACTTCCTCAGAACTACCTGCCCTCTACCTTTCTTCATATCATCTGCAAAAGTCGCAACAAAACCATCAATTCCATCATCCAAATCATTGACATATAACGTAAAAAGGATCTGTCCCAACACAGACCCCTGTGGAACACCACTAGTCACCGGCAGCCAGCTTGAAAAGGCTCCCTTTATTCCCGCCCTGCCTCTTGCCAATCAGCCACTGCTTTATCCATGCTTGAATTTTTTCTGTAATACCATAGACTCATAGTTTGTTAAGCAGTCTCACGTATGGCATCTAGTCAAAGGCCTTCTGAAAATCCAAGTACACAACATCGGCCAATTTTCCTTTGTCTATCCTGCTTGTTATTTCTTTAAAGGATTCCAACAGATTTGTCAGGCAGGATTTCCCTTGAAGAAACCATGCTGACCACGGCCTATTTTATTTATGAAAGCCTACAATATTGCTGTAGTGGTAAACTATACAATATATGAAGGGAAGCATTAATCAAGATCCTTTGTGTTGAATTTTAAACTGTCGTCTCAAGTGCAAAGCTTTGAGAGAACACTTCTGTAAAACTAAATGTACCAGGAGCTTGTAACAATATTAGTTTTTTGTCTCACGTTTATAAAAGGACAGATGATTGGGGACCGATGACGTGAAATTATCACAGAGGCAGAACACATGCTTTATTTATTGCCTCGCCCAAAGAACCTTTTACCTATTAGTTTTGTTTTTATCCTCTGCAGCTTAAAAAAACTTTTTTTTTAAATTTGGGATTAATTTCTTTTGTGACAAGTGTGACTACTTCAGCACTTTATACTCAACGTTTATTTATTAATTCCTATTATCTTGGCTTCATGAACTGATAATCTGTTATTTTCGTTTACACCTAAACCTGCAATATCTTTCCAGTATATTAGTTTCTTTGATGGATTTCTTGTATTTCCAGTATTTTCTTAATTGTAAAAAAAAATGTTCCATTGAGAAGTTGGTAAGAACATGAGACAACGTAATTGAAGACTTATAAATGAAAGTGTTAATTAATGATGTGAATCTAAGCATTCAATGATAAGTTAATAGAAATTAAATTACTCTGTCATACTGGAAACTTGGCCTCAAAATAATTGGCTATAGGATGGACTAGCTTGAAGTTTAAAGTAAAACTGTGAACGAAAACACACGAAGTAGACAGACACAGATTTGTTTTATTTTCTTCAGATAATGAAGATTTTATAACTTCCAAATGCAAAGAAGTGGAGGAGTGCTGCCATCTGACACTGCAGCAATGGGAAGCTGAAGAAAAAAGACTACAGAAAACCAAGCTGGCAGAGCTAATGGACCAGAGAGAAAAAGAGAAGAAGCAAGTGGAGGAGGAAGAGGAGCGAGCTAAGAGTAGGCAGAAACAATTTGAAGAAAAACTAGAGAAACTAACAGTAGAGAGGCAGGTAAGTATTATCAGAACCACACACATAGCAGCTGAGGCAGTATCTGCTGAGGATAAATCAGTAGTGTTGTTTGCAGTGAAGAGGCCAGTTGAAGACTACAAAGATGCTTTTGATCATTTAGTAAGATGGACAGAGCAATGACAGATAGAATCTATCCTGATTAATGTGAGGCAAGGCACTTTGGGGAGATTAATAACAATAGAATATAAACAGAGACTGGTAGGGTTTAGCGAGTATTGATGAAAAAAGTCAAGTCAAGTTTATTGTCATTTAACTATATTCATGTGTATAACATATTTAACTATACAATATATATAGAAATGAGACAAGGTTTCTCCGAACCAGGGTGTAGAGCACATTCAGTACACATAACACATGATAACTTATGAAGGTAAGGAACCTTAGTGTACAAGTTCAAGGTTCCCAGAAGTTGGCAACACAGGCAGATTCAGTGATGAAGTTGTTATTTGGGGTTTTGTTTTCATGAGGTACATTTCCTTGAGGACGTCTGTTTTCAGTTCCCAAGTTCCTGCCTAATAGCATTATAATATCCCCTCACCCAGTCAAGTACTTGTCAAGTCAAGCAGACCCAGTCTGCTCCTATCAATGTTCAAAGCAATGCTAAAGATCAAGGAATTGTGGTTGCTGTCTCTGAAATGCTTGCACGCTGAGAAATCTGTTAGCTGACCAGGTTCATGGCCTCTCCTCTAGTTGCCTTGTCCACACATTGTGTCAGGAGTCCTTCCTGAACACACCTTACAAATTCTGCCTTATCTAAACCTTTTGCACTAAGGAGGTACCATTGAATATTAGGGAAGTCACCCATGACAACAACCCTGTAATTTGTGCACTTTTCCAAAATCTGCCTACTAATCTGCTCTCAGTGCCCTTGTTGGTATTGGGCATCCTATAGAATACTTCCAGTAGAATGATTGCTCCTTTTCTGTTTCTGACTTCTATCCGCATTGACTTAGTAGATGATCCTTCCAGAATGTTCTCTCTTTCTGCAACTGTCATAATAGCCATGCTTAGCACTGATACTCCCTCACCTCTTTTACGTCCTTGTTCCTGTCCCTTTTGAAATAAACTCTAGAACATCCAGTAACCATTCCTGTGCTTGTGACATCCAAATCTCTGTAATGCCATCACGTCGTAGTTCCACTTAGTGATCCAAGTGAATCACCCTTTTTCGTGATACTTCCCGCATTAAACACATTTCAAGTCCTTCAACTGACTGCATTTATACCCTATCTGCTGCCTATTCCTCCTCATTGACTCTATATACATTGCATCTACCTTTACCCGAACCGCTCTATCACCGTATCCCATCCCTCTGCCAATTTAATTTAAGCCCTCCTTAACAGCTCCAACAAACCTGCCTGCGAGGATGTTAGTCTCTCGCAAGTTCAGATGTAATCTGGCCCTTTTGTGCAGATCATAACTTCCCCAAAAGAGATCGCAATGATCCACAAATCTGCCCCCTGCACCAGTTCTTCAGCCACACATTCAATTGCCGTATCATCCTACTCTTGCTGTCCCTGCACATTACACAAGCAGCATTGCAGAGATTTTGTCCTTGAGGTCCTGCTTTTTAGTTTCCCTCGGAATTCCCTAAGTTTGCTCTTCAGGACCTTGAAGCAACACACATCAAAGTTGCTGGTGAACGCAGCAGGCCAGGCAGCATCTCTAGGAAGAGGTACAGTCGACATTTCGGGCCGAGACCCTGATCCCAGCTCTCATCCATGCCGGGTCTCTACCACTGCGAAGCCTCTTCAGGACCTTGTTCCCTTTCCTAGCTATGTTGTTGTTACCAAGATGTACCACGACATAGCTAAATTACAATCACATCAGCCATAATTTTATAAATGTCTTTGTTTTGCTGCTAATTCCTGTGTTCACATCTGTATATATAGGTAAAAAGACAGGTTTTTGCATAACACAGTGTTCTGAGAAGGGGTGCGATTGATGGAGATGGAAGTTCATATCAGGGAAATTTAGAGGAATAAGTCCATCCAGAATGCTGAAAAGAATGTTGAGGAAACGATGTGATGGTGTTTGAATCTCACCGAAGGTACTAAAATTATGGAAAGTGATCTATTGAAATAGTGCCTGATGAAATATAACCCCACTGACTCTCATAGCTATTTGGCATAAACCCACTGATTCCCACGGCCCTCTTGACTATACCTCTTCCCACCCTTTCACTTGCGAAAATGCCAACTCCTTCTCTCAGTTACGTATCCACCACATCTGCTCTCAGGATGAGGCTTTTCATTCCAGAAATACTGAAGTGTCCTCCTCCTTCAAAGAAAGAGGCTTCCCTTCCTCCACCATCAATGCTGCCCTCACCCGCATCTCTTCCATTTTGCACGCATCTGCCCTCACGCCATCGTCCTGCCGTCACACCAGGGATAGGGTTGCTCTTGTCCTCACCTACCACCCCACTAGCCTCTGTGTCCAGCACATCATTCTCCTTAATTTTTACCATTTCCAGCAGGAACTCACCACCAAACACATCTTTTCTTCCCACCACTTCCTGCTTTCTGCAGGGATCACTTCCTATGTAACTCCTTTATCCATGTCCCTCCCCATCACTGATCTCCCTTCTGGTACTTATCCTTACAAGTGGAACAAGTGCCACACCTGCCCCTACACCACCTCGCTCACTACTATTCAGGGCCCCAAATGTCCTTCCAGGTGAGGTGACACTTTACCTGTGAGTCTACTATATTTGGTGCTTCTGTATATCGGTGAGATGCAACGTAGATTGGGATACCGCTGCACCGAGCACTGTTGCTCTGTCTGCCAGATAAAGCAGGATCTCCCAGTGGCTACCCATTTCTATTCTACTTCCTATTAACATTCTGACTTGTCAGTCCATGGCTTCCTCTACTGCTGTGGTGAGGCCATACTAAAGTTGGAAGAGCAACATCTTTTATTTCATCTGGGTAGCCTGATGGCATGAACATCGTAGCCTAAACTTGATGACATGAACTTCGATCTCTTGAACTTCTGGTAATTGCACCCCCCCCCCACTTCACCGTTCCCTATCCCTGTTTCCCTCTCACCTCATCTCCTTACCTGCCCATCACCTCTCTCTGGTGCTCCTCCCCTTTCCCTTTCTTCCATGATCTACTGTCCCCTCATATCAGATCCTTCCCTTCTCCACCCCTTTATCTCTTTCACCAATCAACTTCCCAACTCTTTACTTCACCCCTCTCCTTTTCCCAGTTTCACCTATCACCTGCCACCTTGTGCTTCTTCCTCCCCTCCCCCTACTTTCTAAATCTGACTTCTCCTCTTCCTTTCCAGTCCTGATGAAGGGTCTTGGCCTGAAATGTTGACTTTTTTTTCCCCCATAAGGGCTCCCTGGCCTGCTGAGTTCCTCCAGCATTTTGTGTTGTGTTATTGAAATAGAAGATGAGGAATAGGTAGAAAAAAGATTAGAATAGAAGACTGAGAAATAGAGGCCCATGATAAATTCAAGGCTAAAGGAAAGAGGTAAAGTCGTGCCTAAGAGAAAAAAATGAAGCATATCAAAATCTCTGTGGTGGAACATCTTGCCATCAGAAAAGATATGTTGGAGAAACTGGGAGAAAGGAATGGAGAAATAGAATTAATCTTTCAGTCCAATACTCCTCATTTTGCAGTGAGGGAAAATTCTCCAAAAGAAAGAGTAGGCCACAGGCCAAAGCCCCATACTGAGGGGTGGCCTTTGATGGGTGTTTAATATTTTGGAAATATTTTAAGTGACCCTTATTGGGATTGCTATTTTCAGTGCACTATCCATTCCTTGATATTGTTGCAAGAAGTGACGTAAATGAGATAAGCACCGTTTTCTGTGATGTAACAAATTTCTGTGTATTAACAAATTTCACGACACATGCAGGTGATAATAAACCTGATTCTGATGTAATCCGAGGATGTAAAATCCTTTACCTCTTTGGTATTTTCAGCTGACTGTGGTTGCAAGTATCTTTTCTTTAACACTGTAAGAGTATTATTACTTAATCATGGTATGCAATCTATTATCTACCTAATACGTAGTACATTACAGTTTTGTGTATTTTACATAGGAACAGCGGGCTAAACTGGAAAAGAAAATCAAACAGAACCAGGAGACTTTGGCAAAAGAGTTAAAACGTCATGAGGTGAGGAATGTTTGAATCTTTGTAAGTAAGAAGGGAGCAAATATGGTTCATTTAGTTCTTTCTATCATGATCCCAATTTAAATGCAGTGAAGTATCTCATCCAGTACTGGATTAAAATGTAAGGAATAGGAGCTGGAGTAGATGACGTGATCCCTTGAGTCTTTTTTTGCCTTTCAGCCATTATTTGTCTTTGACCTCAGCTTCACATTTTTGTTTCATTTACCCCATTGTTTCAATTGGTTCAAGTTGTATTTTTACAAACGTGAATATTTGTTTGATGTTTTGAATTTCTAGGCACTCATACAATCACTGCAAATGAAACTGGATGAAGAGCGAAGAATCTTTGAAGAGCAGCAGGACAAAGAGAGGAAACGAGTGGAAGAGCTGCGTTACAGAGCAGCAACTAGTATTCAGGCAAGATTTCGGACATTTTTAACACTTAAAAAGTATTCTCCAATACTGAAGGAGAAACGGGATGAAAGGAAGAGAAGAAAAGACCTCCAGCTCAAGATGGCTCAAGAAAGGAAAGACTTTGAAGAGAAAATTAAAAAAAAACTAGAAGAACAGAGCCGAGTTGAACAGGAGGAAAGAAAAAAGCAGGAAGAGGCTGTACGGCTGCAAAGGGAGGAGCAGAAACAAAGACGGATTGAGTACGAAAAGAAAAAGGAGCAGGAGCGACAGAGGTTAGAAAAGGAGAAACAAATGAGAGTGAAAAATCTACAAGAAGAGGAGAAACAAAAAGAACTACAAAAAAAGAAAAGGGAAGAAGAACAAAAGGAAGCAGAAGAAAAGTTGCTAAAAGAAAAAAAGAACGAGTGCATTGAACAAACAGAGGAAAAAACTGAGAAGAAAGTTGTGCTGCAGCTACTCGAAGAAGTTACTGCTAATTCCAGCATGAAGGAGAATGAAACCTTCAAAGACAATGATAATGTGTATGTTCATATGAATGAAAATATGTGTTTGCCTTCTAATGCACAGGACAACTCTCTCATAAATCCCAGTAAAACTGAAGGTCAGTGTACAGCTGAAAGAGCTTCAGATGCAAAAATGGAAAAGAAACTACCAGCTGAAGAGATAGTGAAAAGTGAAACAGTGAATACTCTTACTATTGAATCCAATGTCATAGTACCCCAAAATAACATACTGCAAGAAGTTATTCCTTATGCAGTTGGAGACACATTCCCTGGTAAACTATCTGGTGATAGTCAATCAGTATTAAATAATAATGAAGATAAGCTACAAAATGAAGCTCAGATTGCTGCTGATGAACTAATTGAAAACATGGATGTTAGTTTACAGAACACTTTCACCAGAGGGCTTGCTCTTCCTGATCACCTTGAGCAAAAGAGATTACATTGGATGAAAACATGCATTCCTTGGTCCAAAATTTTCAATGAAAACAAGAAAAAGAAAGTGAAGCAACAAGTGAAACTTCGGAATAATCCTGTTAGCAGACTGCCTGTGCTGAGTCCTGAAACAATATTGCACTCGGGTGTTTGGACCTCACTTCAACAAGTATGTGTTTATTCTATTGTTGGTTGACTTTGAAAATGCTGAATTATTATAAATATTTTATACATGCGATTTGCCAGTCTCATTTTGCCACATGCTACTTGGTTGACAAGTGCTTTCAAGTTGAACTTTTGGTGAAATTAACTTCTGGTTTTACTTTACTTTTAATATTAACATATTGCTGTATAACACATTAAGGTGGATTGTGTTCATCTGCAGCTGCATTCACACGTGATGAGGAACTGCTGTGTGCTTGTTCTTCCAGAAACGTGGTTCCAGGACAACACCCCCATGCACCATCAATATACAGTCCCTGCCACACAGAGACTTGGCTATATTGTTGTTTGTGTGACTGTATGTTTTTCTGCTATAATAACTATATGTACTATGTATGACTGTTGGTGCTGTGTTTTAGATTATGAAGACACGTGGTCCCGTTTTATTGTCATTTAGTAATGCATGCATTAAGAAATGATACATTATTTCCTCTGGTGTGATATCACAAAAACAGGACAAACCAAGACTGAAAGAACTGACAAAACCACATAATTATACATGTAGTTACAACAGTGCACAATACCATAACTTGATGAAGAAAGGCCGTGAGCACAGTAAAAAGTACAAGGTTTCTCAAATGTCCCACATCTCACGCAGACGGGAGAGGGAAGAAAAACCCCCCCTGCCATGCCGACCACAATCCGACTCTGAGTCATCCGAAAACTTCGAGCTCTGATCAGCTCTCCGACACCGAGTACCGAGCACCATCTCTGTCGGAGCAATTCGAACTCTTTCTCGGTCGCCAAAAGCAGGCAAGGCCAGGGATTTTGAGGCCTACCCTCCGAAAGATTCCCGACATGCAGTAACGACAGCAGCGGACGGGCATTTCAGATGTTCCTCTGTGATTTCACGTCCATTCTCCATCAAATCAGAATTGCCCACAGCCCATATTTAACAGATACGACATCATTTTTCACGGGAGAACTGCGCACACGCGGCACGCTGCCATCTTCTCCTCCCGCCTTGCACCTTGTTTTGCACTTTGTCCGTGGAGGAACGCTGTTTCATTTGGCTGTATTCATACTTATTGTTGAATGACAAGTATGCTTGAACATATTCAGCCTCTGCACTGAGTGAAAAATTAAGGTAGTAAATTCATGTTGACTCACTGTCAGAGCAGAGAATGAAGGGATCAGGTGCAGGTAGAAGAGACTTAGTCTAATTTGCCCTCATGGTCTGTACAGACATTGTGGGTTGAAGGGCCTGTTTGTGTTGCACTGTTCCATGTTCTGACAGACTATCTATCGGTAAAAATGATCACATCTAATCCTGAATTATCACATTCCGCTATAATGTTACATCCATATGTGGATTTCCTACAGTCATTTCCAAGGAATAATAATCTGAAGAGTAAAAACAAAATCTGTTGACTCTCAAGTATCCTTATGCCTATTGTACTGAATTTGTGTGGGCATGTGGCCAAGTGGTTAAGGTGTTCGACTAGCGATCTGAAGGTCGTGAGTTCGAGCCCAAGCCGAGGTAGCGTGTTGTGTCCTTGAGCAAGGCACTTAACCACACGTTGCTCTGCGACGACACTGGTGCCAAGCTGTATGGGTCCTAATGCCCCTGGACAACATCAGCGTCGTGGAGAGGGGAGACTTGCAGCATGGGCAACTGCCAGTCTTCCATACAACCTTGCCCAGGCCTACGCCCTGGAGAGTGAAGACTTTCCAGGCGCAGATCCAAGGTCCCGCAAGACTAACGGATGCCTTACTTTATTGTACTGAATGCATGGCTGAAAGTGGCAAACTCTTCAGTTGTTATCTTAATGTTTGCTCTGGTGCTCTTCAGATAAATCCTGATATTTCCTCAGGCTCAGGCCACTCTCAGTACTATCCCAAATATCAGTCAGACAACTGTCTTAATACAGCTCTCAGCAGAGAGTGGCTAGGCCATCTACCATTGAGCCGCAGATACAAAAGCCTTAAGTTCAACACTATCAGGTTCAGGAACAGTTATCACCCTGCAACCATCGGACTTCTGAACTGGCGTGGATAACTTCAATCACTACTGCTCTGAATTAATTCTATGACCTGCAGACTTACTTTAAAGCAGGGGTTCCCAACTTTTTTATGCCATGGACCCTTACCTTTAACCAAGGGGTCCATAGCCCCAAGTTGGGAACCTCTGCTTTAAAGAAATCTCTACTCCTGTCCTCAGTAATTTTTTTTGCTTGCACAGTTTGTCCTCTTTTGCACATTGGTTGCTTATCGGTCTTCGTTATGCCCCTTTTTTTTTGTAAATTCTATTGTATTTCTTTTTTCCCATAAATATCTTCAAGGAAATGAATCTCAATGTAATATATAGTGACAAATGCATACTTAAGTAATGAATTTACTTTGAACCTTTGAGGAGAAAATTGTAAGAGGTCTCCGAGGATGAAAGTGTAATCTATGAATGCCTGTGCTTTAAGAAGCCGGCAGTGGCAGCAGTTGTCTGTGATCTGTCTGTTTGCTTTTGTAAGCTGATGGAGAAACAGTTGAAGTTTTGACTAATGGAATAGAGACAATCACTGGTGTTCCTAATGCATCAGTGGCCAGAGAGGGGCTGATTTTGACTTCCACTGTGAGAGGAGTGTAGGCATGTATGTGAGTGTTTGTAGTTTTATGAGGTTAGGCAGTGAGGCCTAACTTGTGGAAATGAAGTTTGCTCACTCACATACTTGTGATTGAACCATAGGTCCCCATGAGTATCTTTCACAAGTCAACAGTTTCTGATGCTGAGATACATCCTAGGATGCGCTGGGACACACATATCATCAGTGATGTAACTTGGGGTCATCAGGTGCTTTGCCTCTTTTAACATCAGACACTCTCTCCCAGGTGATCCAGCCAGGATGATCAGGCCGGATCAATCCCAGAAACATTGGTCCATGCGTCATACCTCTTGATCCATACCCATGTGGAGGCTCGCTCAGCATCCTCTGCAATGGTTCTGATGGCCTCCGTAATGCCAAGGAGAGAGTAGATTCTGTACAGTGAGCAGTCAGCAGAACCTCTACAGGCTCACATCGTGCTCTCCACCCCTGTCTCTGGCACTGCTCTACCAGCTCCTGGTATTTGGCTTTCTTGCATTCAGACGACTTCTCAATTTGTTTTTTGTAAGGAACTGCCAGTTCTACCATGACCACCTGTTTTGAGCTTTCTGATAGAGTGACCATGTCAGGCCTCAGATGATGATTCAAGGCTATTGATTTATGTTAACGCAAGCGCTGTTGAGAACATAGAACAGTACAGCAGGCACTTTGGTCTACAGTGTTGTGCTGAACTAATTAGTAATCAAATATCCAGCTAAACTAATCCTTCCTTTCATATCTATAACCTTCTATTTGCTGCGCATTTATGTGCTGTTTACTGAACACCTCTCAAGTACCTTCACCACCGCCTCTGGCAGCACGTCCCAAGCCCCTACCAATTCTTAAAAGCAACCTCCCCTGATCATTTCCTATGAAATTATCCTGTCTCATCTTACATGCATGCCTTTGGTATTAGACAGTTCAACACCAGGAAAAAGATACCAGCTGTCTAACTTACCTATGCCTCTCATAATTTTATTAGCCTCTATCAGATCTCCCGTCAGCCTCTGCAGCTCTAGAGAAGACAATCAAATTGTCCAACCACTCCTTATAGCACATACCTGGACATAACACCCACCCAGTCAGCCCTAACTCTTATGTCAGAATGCTGTTCATTGACTTTAGTTCGGCATTCAATACTATGATCCCCTCCAAGCTGATCACCAAACTTCGCCAGCTTGGTATCAGCGTATCCCTCTGCAATTGGACCTTGGACTTTCTGACTAACAGACCCCAATCAGTTAAGTTAGGCAACCTCTCCTCCACTCTCACCCTGAACACCGGTGTGCCTCAAGGCTGCGTGCTGAGCCCTCTTCTGTTCTCCCTTTTCATCTATGACTGCGTTCCTGTACATGGTTCTAACTCCATAATCAAGTTTGCAGACGACACCACGGTGTTGGTCTGATGAGAGGGGATGATGAGACGGCCTACAAGGACGAGGTCCAGCACCTGGTTGCGTGGTGTGCCGACAACAATCTGGCCCTTAACACCCAGAAGACCAAGGAGATCATTGTGGACTTCAGGCATGCCAGGAGCCACACTCACGTCCCCATCTACATCAATGGAGCTGTAGTGGAGCGTGTATCAAGCTTCAAATTCCTTGGTGTCCACATTTCCGAGGATCTCATCTGGTCCCTGAACTCCTCCATCCCGATCAAAAAGGCGCAACAGCACCTTTATTTCCTGTGGAACATGAAGAAAGCCCACCTCTGTCCCAGGTTACTGGCGGACTTTTACCGCTGTACCATTGAGAGCATACTCACCAACTGCATCTCAGTGTGGTATGACAATTGTCCCGTATCGGACTGCAAAACCCTCCAGCGTGTGGTGAAAACTGCCCGGCAGATTATCGGCACCCAATTGCCCGCCATTAAGAACATCTACCATAAACTCTGCCTGGGCAGGGCGAAAAGCATTATCAGGGATGCATCTCACCCTAACCATGGACTTTTTACTCTCCTCCCATCCGGTAGGTGCTATAGGAGCCTCCGCTCCCACACCAGCAGGCACAGGAAGAGCTTCTTCCCTGAGGCTTTGACGCTGCTGAACCTCTCATCACAGCGCTAAGCAGTATTGCATCCGTATTGTACTGTCTCAGTACTTTTATATTTGTGTGCTGTAGCACTTTTTTTATTCGCAGTTATTTTGTAAGTAATACTATTCTTTGCATTTCTGGTCAGATGCTAAATGCATTTCATTGGCTTGTATCTGTACTTGGCACAATGACAATAAAGTTGAATCTATCTATCTATCTATGCCTTCTAATCCAGGCTGCATCGTTTTAAACCTTGGCTGTACCCTCAACATACTTCTTGTAATGGGGTGCCTAGGGTTGAATGCATAATCCAGATATGGCCTGTCTGAAGTCTTATAAGGTTGCAGCATAACTTCTCAACTCTTGAACTCAGTTCTTCGAGTAATAAAGGCAGACATGCCATATACCTTCTTTACCACCCTGTCAACCTGTGCAGCCACTGTCAGGGAGCGGTGGATTTGGATTCCTCTGCACATCAACACTGTTAAGGGATGCATACTGTGTCTGTTTCCAGAAATGAAGAACTGATATACTAATAAATATATCCTCCTAAAACTCGCTACTATCAGCAAATTGTGGTTCATTAGAATCACAACAATTAAATGCTGTATAATATCCCATAACTCATCAAAGTGGAGGACGTTATAATGTAATGTATTATTAGACCAGTATATATTGATATTTCTTAACTGAAACCTTAATAATAAAATAGTCCTTTTGTCATGAATTTGATTTGTTGGGTTTTAGAAAGCCTCAGATTATGTATGAATATATGAATTTCTTTAACCTAAAAGTTGTTCGAAAATAATCGATAGTTCAATTTTTAACATATGCTGTTCAAATGTAATATTGAAGAAATTGAAATGTTTATCACTTGTAGTTTATTCAGTAAATTTTTGCTCTGCAGAATATTTCATAGTGAAATCCTATAGCTTTTTTTGTTCATTATTTTCTTTAAAAATAATAAAGCTTTAACAAGTTCATGATAATTCTGCCATTATATCATTGCCATTTGAAAAGTTGTATTTGTGAAATAGGTTTATTCTTCAGCTTTTGAAAGTGTTTATACAGCTAGCTGACAAAAAACTTGAGAAGTAGGATTTCATTTTTAATTTTAGATGTAACTAGTATGAATAAACAAACAAATAATTAAGCCATTTGGAAACTTTGGAAACGATCTAAGAGCACGTTTGATACCAGATAGTTTTCTATATAATGAAACATTTTTCTCTAATGTAGGTTACAACTGTTACTCTTCAAGATTTGCCTGGTTGTAGCCTGAACACCCTTTCACAGTGTCCGAGACTGAAGTCACTAATACTCCGAAACTGTCAACTAGACACATTAGAGGGTGTCAATAATTGCAAAGGTTTAAAGTATATAGATGTACAGGTAAAAAAAAAAAATTGCTTTTGAATAACTATTGATTTATTCTAACCGTAATTGTATTCTTCTTGCATCATTGTTCCCACTCATTTATCAAAATCTCAATTAAGTACACTTATAAAAGTTGACAAAATATGAGATGTCTGTTATCACTCTTTTGGTTGTTAGATTAAACATCACATTAAAATTGCTTCAATAATTATTAATCAAGCAATCTTTACAAAAAAGAGGCAACTATTTACAAACCCCATTTCCAGAAAAGTCGGGATATTTTCCAAAATGCAATAAAAACAAAAATCTGTGATTCTCGTGAACCTTTATTTAACTGAGAAAATTACAAACAAAAGATTTTCAATAATTTTACTGACCAACTTAATTGTATTTTGTAAATATACACAAATTTAGAATTTGATGGCTGCAACACACTCAACTGAAGTTGGGACAGAGTTCAATTAAGATTGGAAAGTGCACAGAATATTCAAGTAACACTGGTTTGGAAGACTCCACATTAAGCAGGCTAATTGGTAGCAGGTGAGGTATCATGACTGGGTATAAAAGTAGCGTCCATCAAAGGCTCAGTCTTTGCAAGCAAGGATGGGTCATGGCTCACCCCTTTGTACCAAAATTCGTGAGAGAATTGTTAGTCAGTTCAAAAGGAACATTTCTCAACGCAAGATGCAGAGAATTTAGGTCTTTCAACATCTACAGTACATAATATTGTGAAAAGATTCAGAGAATTCAGAGACATCTCAGTGCATAAAGGGCAAAGTCGGAAACCACTGTTGAATGCGCGTGATCTTCGAGCCCTCAGGCGGCACTGCCTAAGAAACCGTCATGCTACTGTGACAATTATAGCCACCTGGGCTGGGGAGTACTTCGGAAAGCCATCATCACTCAACACAGTCTGTCGCTGCATCCAGAAATGCAACTTGAAACTGTATTACGCAAGGAGGAAGCTGTACATCAACTCTATGCAGAAACGCCGGCGAGTTCTCTGGGCCCGAGCTCATCTCAGATGGACCGAAAGACTGTGGAACTGTGTGCTGTGCTCAGATGAGTCCACATTTCAGCTAGTTTTTGGAAAAAACGGGCGTCGAGTTCTCCGTGCCAGAGATGAAAACGACCATCCAGATTGTTATTAGCGAAAGGTGCAAAAGCCAGCATCTGTGATGGTATGGGGGTGCATCAGTGCCCACGGCATGGGTGAGTTGCATGTATGTGAAGGTACCATTGACTCTGAGGCGTATATTAGGATACTGGAGAGACATATATTGCCATCAAGGCGACATCTCTTCCCGGGACGTCCATGCTTATTTCAGCAGGACAATGCCAGGCCACATTCTGCACGGGCTACAACAGTGTGGCTTTGTAGACACAGAGTGCGTGTGCTTGACTGGCCTGCTGCCAGTCCAGATCTATCTCCTATTGAAAATGTATGGCGCATCGTGAAGAGGAGAATCAGACAACGGAGACCACGGACTGTTGAGCAGCTGAAGTCTTATGTCAAGCAAGAATGGACAAAATTTCCAATTGGAAATCTACTACAATTAGTATCCTCAGTTCCAAAACGATTAAAAAGTGTTATTAAAAGGAAAGGTGATGTAACACAATGGTAAACATGCCTCTGTCCCAACTTTTGTTGAGTGTGTTGCAGCCATCAAATTCTAAATTTGTGTATGTTTATAAATACAATTAAGTTAGTCAGTAAAACTATTGAAAATCTTTTCTTTGTACTTTTGTCAGTTAAATAAAGGTTCACGTGAATTAACATATCACAGATTTTTGTTTTTATTGCATTTTGGAAACTATCCCAACTTTTCTGGAAATGGGGTTTGTATAAAGTCATAGAAAAGTACTGTCCTTTCAGCCCATCTAGTCCATGCCGGACCATTTAAACTGTCCACTCCCATCGTCCTGCACTGGGACTACAACCCTCCATACCCCTACCATTCATGTACCTATCCAAACTTCTCTTAAACGTTGAAATTGACCTCGCATGCACCACTTGAGCTGGCAGCTCGTTCTACATTCTCACAAACCTTTGAGTGAAGTTCTTTATCCTCATGTTCCCCTTTAAACTTTTCATCTTTCACCCTTAATCCATGACATCTGGTTGTAGTCCCACCCAACTTCAGTGGAAAAAGCCTGCCTGCATTTACCCTATCTATACCCCTCATAATATTGTATACTTCTATCAAATCTTCTGTATAATATTTTTGGATTATTTCTTTTAATCTGCTTTTATAACCAAAGATGATACTGGGTATTTACAAGAATTTTAGACCATTGTTTTCTCATCCTTCGTTAATTAGCTTGTAATTTACCTTGGGATATTCCTGTTTAAAACAAAAGCATTCTTCTAGTTTATCTATCTTGGTTTTAAAGGGACAGTGGTTTTAATTGTTGCATCATTTTGGCAGTGGCTGATTTTTTCTCAAGGCTACCTCCTGAATTGTAGAGAAAGGACTGTGCAGATATAAACCACCTCCTCCTTGTTTGACCACCTGTAATATGTTACATGACATCTCCGATAACAACAATGTGTTGTAAGAAGCACGTTATTTCAATCAAGTTTATTCAAAATCAAATCATGCACTATGGGAAGTAGAGACAATGTTTTTGCTGCTAGTTTTAAATGCACTGATTTGTAAGAATAATTATAAAGCAAACATCACTTAAATGGCAATCATATCAAGGAAAATTGTTAGGTACTACTAGTCTCTAAGGTACTCAAGTCTTTAAATTTAATTGTAGTGCAATCCCCTTCCTAAAGGCAGATGGTTAAACAAAAGTCTGCTGACTTATTTAGGGCTCAAATGAATAGGACATCCAAATTTCTGAATGCCTTCTGATTTGTTGAGGAGCAAAAAGACCATATTCTCACCAAAATTCCTGTGAATTAATACTACATTGATCATTATCTACCCCTCTAAAGCAATAACAGTAAACTACTCATAAAATATGCAGTTATTATGACAAACATAAATGTACAATTTTAAATCATATCCAAATTCTTTTTTTGTCTACATAGAAAAATAACATCAAGAATATCCATGGCCTTGAGTTGGAGGATCTCTGTGTTCTTCTGCTCAGTAATAATCAGATCACCTCTCTGCATGGTCTGGAGAAATGCAGCAGCCTACGCATCCTTGAATTATCGCACAATAACATCACTCGGATAGGTGGGCAAGTGATAGCTGCAAACTTTTGGGTTTACTTGGAAAGTGTTTTTCACTTGATTAAATTGTTTTACCAGTGCACCTTCTGGATTAGTTACTCTGCTTGTCTTTCCAGTATGTTAATCTTGGTGAGCTAGGCTACCAACATTGCATCTCAAGAAGTAGGGACAGGTTGTTAATGGGGCTTGTTGAGGATTTTATCCAGTCACATATGTGTTCCCTTTGCTTTGATCTTCTGAATACCTGTTGGCCATCATCTCCACCAGAGGCTGTGGTGCAATGTTAGATTTTTTAGATTATGAGGACACGCAGTCCTCTTTTATTGTCATTTAGTAATGCATGCATTAAGAAATGATACAATGTTCCTCCAGAATGATATCACAGAAACACAAGATAAACCAAGACTAAAAAAACTGACAAAAACTACATAATTATAACATATAGTTACAACAGTGCAAAGCAATACCGTAATTTGATAAAGAACAGAGCATGGGCACGGTAAAAATAAAAGTCTCAAAGTCTCTTGAAAGTCCCATCATCTCATGCAGACGGTAGAAGGGAGAAACTCTCCCTGCCGTGAGCTTCTAGTGCCGCAAACTTGCCGATACAACACCCTGGAAGCACCCAACCACAGCTGACTCTTGAATCCGTCGGAAAACTTCGAGCCTCCGACCATCCCTCTGACACCGAGCACCATCTCTGCCAAGCGCTTCGACCCCGGCCCCGGCAATAGGCAAAGCGGAGGATCTGGGGCCTTCCCCTCCAGAGATTCTCGATTGCAGAGTAACAGCGGCAGTGAAGCAGGCATTTCAGAAGTTTTTCCAGATGTTCCTTCGTGCTTCTCACGTCTGTCTCCATCAAATCAGGATTGTGCACGGCCCCTACTTAACAAATATGATATCATTTCGGAGTGGTCACATGGCGCTGCATCGCGCCGCTATCTTCTCTTCCCCTCTCAATGTTAGCAATCATTTCAAGAGGACTAGAATATAAAAGCAAGGATGTAATGTTGAGGCTTTATAAAGCACTTGTTAGGCCTCACATGGAATATTGTGAACAATTTTGGGTCCCTTATCTTAGAAGGGATGTGCTGAAACTGGAGAGGGTTCAAAGGAAGTTCACGAAAATGATTCCAAGCTTGAACGGCTTCTCATATGAACAGTGTTTGATGGCTTTGAGCCCGAATTCAGTAGAATTCAGAAGAATGAAGGGTGACCTCATTAAAGCCTATCTAATGGTGAAAGGTCTTGATAGGGTGGATGTGGAGAGGATGTTTCCTATGATGAGAGAGTCTAAGATCAGGTGATACAGAATGGAAGGGTGTCCCTTTAGAACAGAGGTGAGGAGGAATTTCTTTAGCAAGAGAGTGGCAAATCTGTACAGTTCTTTGCCACAAGCAGCCGTGGAGGCCAAGTCATTGGGTATATTTAAGGTAGTGGTTGATAGATTCTTTAATGGTCAGTGCATGAATGGATGCTGGGAAAAGGCAGGATATTGGGGCTGAGAGGAAAAATAGATCAGCCATGATGAAATGGCAGGATAGACTTGATGGGCCAAATGGCCTAATTCTGCTCCTGTATCTTATGGTCTTATAAGAAGTTATTTGGAGAGATGGAGGTGTCCAGGTGTAATGTTCGATCGATGTCCTGGCTCACCTGCCCCACATGATGTAATGTGGTGGTGCAGTCGCTGGCGATCCAGGCAGCATTAACAGTGAATTGGTGCATCTGAATTGCTGAATGCTAGGAGACCTGTCTAGGTCCTATGAGATGCAAGTAAATTTATAGCCACCGTTTGACCTGCCCTCTCTCCTGGGATCTACCTGATCTGTGCTCATTACCCAACCTTCTCTTCCATGCCCCTAACCTGGTTTAAGACCTTAGTGCCCTGGATTATGACCTACAGTCAGACCCGGCACTGCATGAGGCCCTGATATCCCAGGTGACCTAACCTGAACATCAGAGGACAGGGCATAAAGTAATAAGTAAACACAAGAAAGTCTGCGGATGCTGGAAATCCAGAGCAACACACAGAAAATGCTGGAGGAACTCAGCAGGAAAGACAGAATCTACGAAAATAAATAAACAGTTGCTGTATCAGGCTGAGACCCTTCTTCAGGACTGTAAAGGAAGGGGGAAGATACCAGATTTAAAAAGGTGACAAGCTCGAAGGTGATAGGTGAAGCCAGGTAGGTGGGACATGTAAATGACTGGAGAAGAACGAATCTGATAGGAATGGAGAGTGGACTATGGGAGAAAGGGAAGAAGGAAGGGCACTGGGGGATGTGACAAGCAAGTGAGGAGAAGAGGTAAGAGGCCAGAGTAGGAAATAGAAGAAGAGAGAAGAGGGAGTGGGAAAAAAACTCAAAGGAGCATTCAATATTCATGCCATCAGTTTGGAGGCTACTTAGACAGAAAATGAGCTTCTTCACCCTGAGAGTGACCTCGTGGCAGAAAACGAGGCCATGGACTAGCGTGTCAGAAAGTGAATGGGGATAGGAATTAAAATGGCCACTGGGAAATTCTGGTTTTGGTTGATGGAGCAGAGGTGCTAATTTATATTGTCTGTAAAAAATATTCAACCCCTTTGGAAGTTTTCATATTATTGTTTTCCAGTATTGAATCACCGTGATTTAATTTGGCTTTTTGATCAATGATCAACAGAAAAAGACTCTTGCATATCAAAGTGAAAGCAGATCTCTACAAAGTAATTTAAATTAATTACAAATATAAAACACAAAATAATTGATTGCTTAACTATTCACTCACCTTTAAAATTACACACCAAATTATCACTGGTGCAGCCAATTGGTTTTGGAAGTTACATAATTAGTTAAATGGCAATCTTTTTGGAGACTTGTGTGCAGTCAAGGTGTTTCAATTGATTGTAGTAAAAATAAACCTGTATCTGGAAGGTCCAACTGCTGGTATTCCAGCAAAAAACTACACAATGAAGAGAGAACACTCCAAGCATCTCTGAGAAAGGTTATTGAAAAACACATGTCAGAAAATGGATGCAAGAAAGTTTCCAAGTCACTGAATATCCCTTGGAGTACACTTTAGTTAATCATCAAGAAATGGAAAGAATATGGCCCAACTGTGAATCTACCTAGAGCTGGCCATCCTCAAGAAAACTGAGTGACCATGAAAGAAGTGGACTAGTGAGGGAGGCCACCAAGAGACCAATGACAATTCTAGAGGAGTTACAAGCTTCAGTGGCTGAGATGGGAGAGACTCCGCATACAACAACTGTTGCCTGGGTGCTTCAACAGTCACAGCTTTATGGGAGAGCGGCAAAGAGAAAGCCTCTGTTGCAAAACAAAACTCATACAAAACCTCAGCTAGAGTTTGCCAGAAGACACGTGGAAGATTCTGAAGTCAGCTGGAAGAAGGTTCTAAGATTCTATGGTCTGATGAAACCAAAATTGAGCTTTTTGGCCATCAGGCTAAATGCTATGTTTGGCATAAGCCAAACACAGCTCATCATCAAAAACACGCCATCACTACTGTGAAGCGTGGTGATAGCTGTATCATGCTGTGGGGATATTTCTCTGTAGCAGGTCGTGGAAGGCTTGCGAAGGTAGTGGGTAAACTAAATGCAGGAAAATACAGGGAAATACTGGAAGAAAACGTGATGCAGTTTGCAAGAGAATTGCAACTTGGGAGAAGATTTCTTTTCCAGCAAGACAATCACCGGAAGCATAAAACCAAAGCTACACAGGAATGGCTTAAAAACAACAAAGTTAATGGCCTGGAATGGCCAAGTTGGAGTCCAGACTTCAATGCAATTGAGAATTTGTGGCTGGACTTGAAAAGGGCAGTTCACTCATGATCCTCATGCAATCTGACAGAGCTTGAGCAGTTTTGTAAAGAAGAATGGGGAAAAATTGCAGTGTCCAGATGTGCAAAGCTGATAGAGACCTATCCACACAGACTCAAGGCTGTAATTGCTGCCAAAGGTGCATCTACTAAATACTGACTTGAAGGGGGTGAATACTTATGCAATCAATTATTTTGCATTTTATATTTGTAATTAATTTAGATCACTTTGTAGATATCTGTTTTCACTTTGACATGAAAGAGTCTTTTTCTGTTGATTGCGTCAAAAAAAGCCAAATTAAATCCACTATGATTTAAAACAATAAAACATGAAAACTTTCCAGGGGGTTGAATACTATTTATAGGCTCTGTAAGTTTGGCCTCCCCAATGTAGAGGAAGCTGCATCGGGAGCAGTGGATATAGTAGACGACCCCAACAGATTCGTAGGTGAAGTGTCGCATCACTTGGAAAGACTGTTTGGGGCCCTGAATGGAGGTGACGGAGGAGGTGAGTGGGCAGGTGTATCTTTTCTCTTGCATGCAGAGATATGTGCCAGGAGGGAGATTAGTGGGGAAGGATAAATAGACAATAGAATCACAGTGACAGCGATCCCTGTAGAAAGTGAAGAGTGGGGTATGGGCGAGGGTTGGGGAATGTAAAGACGTATTTACTGGTAGAATCCTGTTGAAGATAGCGGAAGTTAAGTAGAATGATATGTTGGATGTGGAGGCTGATTGGGTGGTAGGCATAGTTCCCTCTAAGCTGTACGCGCGCACACACGTTTTTCAACCAGTGCACAAAGGAAATTAATGTGCGCACAAAAGGTTAGTTACCTAAAATAATGTAGTAGTTAATAATTATACTTATTGAAAATAATCTTTTAGCTAACTGTTTCTGTTAACTAGTTAGTCTGTTTTTCAAATACCACAATGCACGTCACTAATTTACGTCACCTCACCTATCCTGTTCCGGTTTGTACAGCTGCATCATGGCAGCAGCCATGTTTGGCGGACAGTGTTCATATCGTAAGGTTTACAAAGATCTGTTTCAAATCCTGTAGATAGCTTACTAAGTTTTTATTAGAAAAAATATTGATTCACTATGTTGAATTCAAAAGAAGCGAAGGGCGTGAAGCGCAAAAGAACTGCAAATTTGTTTAAAGTTGAATGGCATAACAAAATAATAGAAACTGTTACACGGAAAGCTCATGAGGTCATGAATGTTCAGCTACGAGAAATATCTATGTATGATTCAGAAACTGGAGTTATCTGTTTGTATTGTGATGCGAAAGTTGCTGGAGAATTTGCTGGTGGAAAGAAGTGGGATGATATTTGGAAACTTGACTTTTTGAAGTGTCATTTGGCAAGTAAATCGCATTTGGATGGTGTACAAATGCTCAGGCAATAGAACCCATCATTACCCGTTACAGGAGTGCTATGCATGTTACGGTTGAGTGCAGATGAGCGAGAGTGAGAATGATCAAACCCAGAGGAAATCAAGTGGAGGTACAAGAATGGTCAGCTTTTGACTTCTTCGCGTTTGCAGATTGTAACTTCACATTAGGCGATGAACAAGTTAATGCCTTATGTCTAAAATATCATGATTTTCTAGCTGAAAATATTGTAATAGTTAGATAGCTTAATGATTTCAAATTTTCCGTGCAAGAAAAAATTAAATCCAAACCGATTTCAAACTTTGCTCAAATGGTGGCATTTGTACTTCAAAATGAACAGTTTTGGGACCTTACACAGTTGATGGACATTGGGGGAACTTTTCTTGCGTCTAGTGCGACTGTGAGCGAGGTTTTAGCCTATCGAATCAACTCAAAAATAAGCTGAGAAACTGTTTAGGTGAATGTTATTTGGATATGTTAATGAGAATCAAAAGCTATCAATTGGATGGAAGTTCTATGAGTCGAAATAGAGTTTACAAAGAATGGGTAAATGCCAAAGACAGGAGAGAGTAAAAGATAACTGAATGACTTAAATATGATAAAAAATTAAATATCTCCAACCTGATGGCATGAACATTGACTTCTCTAACTTCCGTTAATACCCCTCCTCCCCTCCGTACCCCATCCCTTATTTACTTATTATTATTATTTTTTTTCATTCCCCTTTTTTCTCTCTCTTTTTTCTCCCTCTGTCCCACTCACTATAACTCCTTGCCCATCCTCTGGGCTCCCCCCACCTTTCTTTCTCCCTAGGCTGCCCGTCCCATGATCCTCTCCCTTCTCCAGCCTCGTATCCCTTTTGCCAATCAACTTTCCAGCTCTTGGCTCCATCCCTCCCCCTCCTGTCTTCTCCTATCATTTCTCATCTCCCCCTCCCACTTTCAAATCTCTTAGTAGCTCTTCTTTCAGTTAGTCCTGACGAAGGGTCTTGGCCTGAAACATCGACTGTACCTCTTCCAATAGATGCTGCCTGGCCTGCTGTATTCAGCAGCATTTTTTTTGTGTGTGACTTTTGTTGTTATTCTGTGCAGTTTTATATCAAATATTCTGTAAACCTACATAAACTGTCCCATGTGTGCATTCAGTGCACACATACTTTTGTCACAGGAAAAATATTTGCACAACATAAGATTTTTGTGCACACTGACTACTAAAAATTAGAGGGAACATTGGTGGTAGGTGAGAACAAGGGGAACTCTATCCCTGTTAATGAAGATAGGGTGAGTTCCATTGTCCAGGAAATGGAGGAGATACTGGTAATGACAGCATCAATGATGGAGGAAAAGAAACCCCATTCTTTGAAGGAGGAGGATGTCTCTGATGCTTTGGGAAGGAACAGATACAGTGGAGACGAAGGAACTGAGAAAAGGGAATAGCGTTTTTACAAGAGACAGGGTGGGAAGAGGTATAGTCAAAACAACTATGGGAATCGGTCGGTTCTTAAAAGATGTCGGTAGACAGCTTGTCTCCAGAGATAGAGTCAGAGAGATTGAAAAAGGGGAGAGAGGTATCAGAAATGAGTCAAGTGAATTTAAGGGCAGGGTGCAAGTTGGAGGCAAAGTTGATCAAATTGACGAGCTCAGCATGGGTGCATGAAGCAGCACCAATGCAGTCATCACTGTAGGGTGAAAGAGTTGGGAATTATTACCAGGGAAGTCTTGGAACATGGACTGTTCCACATAGCAAACAAAAAGGCAGGCATAGCTGGGGCTCATACAGGTGTTCATGGTTACTTTTTGAGTTTTGGAGAGGGTGGAAGGAGCTGCAAGAGAAACTATTGAATGTGAGGACCAGTTCTGCCAGATGGAGGAGGGTGGTGGTGGGGGGGAACTGGTTGGGATTTTTGTCAAAGATGAGAGCTTTAAGGCCTTCTTTATGGGGGAATAGGAGTGTAAAGGGATTGAACACCTTTGGTGAAAATGAGGCAGTCAGGGCCTGGTAATTGAAAGTTGTAGAGGAGATTGAGAGCATGTGAGCTGTTGCAGGTATAGGTGGGAAGAGATTAAACCAAGGGGAATAGAATGGAGTTTGAGGTATGTGGACCCAAGTTCAGTGGGGCAGGAGCAGGCAGAGACAACGGGCCTAACTGGACAGTCAAGTTTGTGGACCTTGGGTAGGAGGTAAAAACAAGCAGCGTAGGATAAGTGAACTATGAGTTTGGTGGAAGTCGATGGGAGATCTCCAGATTTGCTGAGGTTGGTGATGGCAATATGATTGTGAGCGTATGAGCAGCAAGAATTAGAAGTGCAGGCAAGCAGTCAAAGAAATGCCCCAGGCTGAAGCTCTGAATATTTGTAGCTGTAATAATGAAGAAACCAAGATTTTCCTACTTTGGATTGCAGCCAATGTTCTGTGTACTACCTATTCACAATATGGTATTGAACTTCTCAGCCTATCAGAAGCAGAATGGTTACGTCGCTGAAGACTGACCTACTGTCTCCTGGCCCTGCACCCCAAGCTCCTGCTTCTTTGTTTTCTGTTTGACAAAATTTGGATCCTAGTGTATATGCAAATCAAATGACCAAGCAAGTTTCCCCTTCAATACAGGAAATCCCATACAGTGCTGGATACTTGTGAGCGCTATTTGCACAAAGACCGAGCTTTTCCAAAATGTTCTTGAGTTCACATTAAGTTAGTTTAAGAGCACTGTGCATATCATAATGGAACAGAAGAAACCTTTTTTTATTTTTACATGGTGAAAGCTTAGAAAGTGTTAAATACAAATGCAGGGAGTAAGGGCTTGTGAAAATCAACAGTAGAATGTGTATTGGAATAATCAGTACTGTATTCATATATTTGTTATTTGTTATTTTCCAGGTGGTCTGGAATCTCTTAAGAAACTCCAGAGGCTGGTTGTAGATCATAATCAATTGATAAGCACCAAAGGTTTAAGTGAAACTCCAACTCTTCTTTACTTTGATTGCTCCTTTAATCATCTCAGCAGTATTAAAGGTATTGATAACTGTGGACTTCTTCAAACTCTGAAATTACAAAGCAACAACCTCTCTGAGGTAAAGTAATAAATGTGAAGTTGATTGTTAACAGAATGAAAGTAAAGCAATTTAGAATAAGGGTTGCGATATTGCAATGGGGAGTCTTGCATCCTCTTTGTACTGGGATTAGGTGACTGATGGATAGCTAGGAGCGACCATAAGTAATGTGATCAAAAGATCTGGATGTTGCAATAAATAGTCAAAGCAAAGCTCAAATGATATATATTATTGTCATCAGATTCCTGGAATGAGACTACTACCTTGAAACCCCTCCAAGGTTTGCATTTAATGGCATTTTTTTCCACTTAATTGTGTGTTTTCATTCAGTCCCAGACATATTTTGCCAGAAATATATGCAGTTGTTTTTTTTAGAAACTCTCATGACACAAATGCATAGAATATATTAAGTATTAATTAAGTTGAATGCCTTAAATTTATGTCAATGAATTTGATGCAATTCTGTTCAATTAAGACATTGACACCACCTAATGTGCTGCCAATGTAAATAAGTGTAATAGCACTCATTGCACAGCAACTTCAAGTTTGGGACAACTACTATTAAAAACAGAAGTACAAAAGTTGTTTTGTGCTGCTCTGCTGTTAATTTCACAATTGGCATGGGGCTGTCTACCTCACTATTTCAATGCAATGACAGATTGATGATGCTATTTTAACACAGTCAATACTAATTCAGTGAGGGACAGAAAACTGGGCCGTTTCCATTTCATTTGTAGTGTCCTTTTAAGCATGAACTAAGTGTTAATTGTTGCCAGTCATCTGCTCTATCATTGTAAATTAAGCCATCAGAAATGGGGAAACTCATAAAAGTATACATTATGATTTCAAAAATTTATATTATTTTTTATTTCTTTTTCTGTTCTTCTATCTTCCCCTTCATTTCTTCTGGTACTAATTTGACAAATAGTTCACACATTCTTTCTTTCTTCTCAATCCTTATATGAGCCTTTAATCTGATTCCGTTAGGCACTACACAGTTATTGGCCTGTTGTTCAAATGCTAGTATGCTGTTTCTGTTCCTGCATCAGCATTAAATTACACTTCCAGCAATTTGCCAGTTAGCAGCAGATGTAATGGATATGAAATTCTGGATGAAAAATCTGCATTCTGCAGGGACACAGAGGCAGTTCCCCATGTATGTGCCCCCAAATCATGCTTCCTGGGTATGAGTTCTATGAGGAGGAATGCCATATCCATTCATTTGAATTGAGAGGGGCAATAACAAGGACAGAGACACATTTTAATTAACTTGCAAGAACAAATCTGCAGGTGTTGGAAATCTGAGCTTTCACCCTTGTGCATCAATTGAACTTAGTTCAGTGTCTGGAATTGTTGTTAAGAATTAATTTTAATCACTTGAACCATTTGGAGGTTTCTTTAATGTTAAAAATATTGTTAAACTTGTCAAAAACTATACATGTTTCTCAATCATCTAAGGCAGAGGGAATGGGCTAGCTGGTTGTAAGAAATTCTGTCAGCTTTTTGTCGACAGTTTTTTCATCTCACCACCAAGGAATTGATGTCATTTATAACAAAGCTTGCTACTGCTACCATACAAGGATTCATCCCTGTGGATCAGACTGGTATTTGCTGAATAGATTTGCAAAGCTTAATAAAAATATAAAATGGTGGAAGCATTCAGCAGGTGATCCAGCAGGTTGCATATTTTTAATTTTTTTCTAGAACTTAAAAAAAGAGACAATATTTCAGGTTAAGGACAATTCTTCAGAACTAGAGAAAAATAGGTCTGCAAATGGAAAGTGAAATCATGGTATCTGGGGAATTATAGTTACTCATAGAAAATTCTAACTGTTATGTAGCTAAGCATTGATGCAGAATGTTTCAGTTCAGAAGAATATTTTGTAAACTGGGTGTACTGGCCTTTGCAATTTTAAGGCATGAGCTTGTTTCCCATGGTAGCACTTTTTACCCTTCAATCCAGAGATGTTAGTTTAAATCCCACTACAGATAATTGTGCAGATGATCTCAGTGGAATACTGGGGGAGATGTTATCTTTTGGTTAAGACTTAGAATTCATACAGGTTAATTCAAAATCGAAATATTATAGATACTAAAATATGAAATAAAAATTGTACACAGTGGAAGTCATATTTGCAGGTGTATTTATAGATGATAATTTTTTCAATATCATTGAAATAACGGTTAAATTTTTGCCATTGTGTTTTGGGAACTATCTTGTACATGATTGACTATCACTTTTCCTGAATAACAACAACAAATTTTACAATATATTTCACTTTTGCAGGAAATCCACTGTATTGTCTATACCTTTCAGTGAAGGCTGTTCAACCTTTGTCACAAAAGTTGGAATTTTTTTAATAAAGTGGTTTGTAATCAGTGAGGAAAATAATTAATCAAATAAAGCAGAGATATTAGTTCAACATAAAGTGTACTTAACAACAGTATGATCACCACAGGTCCATTTCATGTTGAAAATGAACAGGCAATAGTTTCCAGAATATCTTTAATTTTTCTACAGTTACCGAGATTTGGAAATCATGTGTTACTGCGTGACCTGTATTTGGATGACAATAGTATCTCCACTCTAAAGGAGCTGTCCGATTACTGGCTGCCAATGCTTCAACATCTCTCAGTTTCTCAGAACAGGTAAGATCTAGAATGACATCATCATCACCATCATTATGTGCCACATCAAATGATATGGCTTGTCATTGCCTTCTTATGGGCAGTATCTTTTCAAGATGGGTAACCCCAGTCATTAATAATATTCTTCAGAGATTGACTGTCTGATGTCAGTGGTCGCATTACCAGGGCTTATGATATGTTCCAGCTGCTCATACGACCATCCACGTCCTGCTCCATGGAATGGTGACCTGCAGGCTGGCGGTGGGAAGGTGTGCCTTGTACCTCCTCTGGTAGAGACGTATTTCCACCTCGCCATCTGTTTCAAATGGCATGTTGCTTTTTGATTAGCACTTTCCCTCCCAATAAATGGTCCTAATCAATTTGTCAATTAACAGTAACAGTACGACAGTTTGTTGAATAACGGTAACTTTAAATATAGCTCGTGTCTTTTAAATATTTGATAAGTATAGTTATATTTGCATTTTATGCTTGGTTCATTCATATGTTGCAGGAACATTTCATTTAATGTGCATATTCTTGATTCTGTGGTTATCATTTATGAAAGATAGCTCACTTGGTTTCAAAACTAATTGGGAGCATTTATTGGGAGGGAAAGTGCAGATCAAAAAGCAACATATAATTTGAAATAATATATTGAAGAAATAACACAGGATCAAATTTCTATTTTAATTACCTACTGTAGCATAAAAAAGACAAAATGAAAAAGTAAACACATTATTTTAATCACCTAAATATTGATTCCTCTTGTGTGAGATTTACATCAGTCTTTCAGAAAGCACTGGAGATGATCTAACCAGTATTTTCACAGTTCTGATTGGATTGACCTGCCTGCTTTTGTATACAGTGCTTAGTATGTCCAGTACTTTCGCAAGCACTTAAGCAGGTATCGGGATGCGCATTTCAAGATTACTGTGTTATTTAGCATTATTTAATATGTTGTCAATTTTTTGTTTGTCTTCCTCAAACCCATCAACTAGAGCTTAACATAAATTCTTGCTGGAGAGGTTGTTCACTAGATTGATTACTAGGGTGGCAGGACAGTAATATAAGGAAATAAAAGTGCTCTTGTTGAAATGTACAAAGTTCTAATGGTTCTAATGGTTGGATGCAAGGAAGATATTGACTTTGGCCAGATGGAAGTGGGGTGGGGGAACAGGGTCTAGACATCTATGTCTGAGATAAAAAAAAATTCATTACTCCAGTGAAGTAAAATTCTTTAATAAAATACCTGAGAATAAACTTGAAGTATAACTGTTGCAATGTGTCTACCTACATCAATACCATCTTGTGGTCCTTAAATGGTATATTTCTGCCATACATATTTATTGTCATTTACTTCATTTTCAAAAGCATGAGAGTAATCTCAATAAAGTTTACAATATTTACAGTACAATATTTTTAAGCTGTTTGCTGAGTAAATGCTAGGTTCATGATTTTTTTCCCCTGGGAATTTGGAAACCTAGAACTAGAGCCACAAATTTAATATAGAGTTGAACATTGACAATCCTCGATTAAGAATTTGGATTGTCTATATTGATCTTTCTTTTAAAACGCAGTATCAAATTTTGTGACAATTTTACTTGGACATACTCCTGAAAATGACCTTGCATAGTCATTAACATAATGGCTATTTGTAAATGCAACTTGTTGTTTAAGTTTTTTTTTGGATTCCAAAGGGAACAAGGACTGTATAGAGTCATAGAAAAGTACAGCACAGAAGCAGGCCCTTTGGCCCATCTAGTCCATGCCAAACCATAGAAACTGCCTACTCTCATCAACCTGCACTTGCACCACAGCCCTCTGTACCCCTACCATCCATGTCCTATCCAAACTTTGTCCAAGCGTTGAAATTAAGCTCACATGAACCACTTTGCTGACAGCTTGTTCCACACCCTCTCAACTTTCGCTTGCTCCACTTGAATTTCTCACCTTTCCCCCTTAACCCATCACCTCTGGTTGTAGACCCACTCAACCTCAGTGGAAAAAGCCTGCTTGCATTTACTCTATCTAATCTGTACCCCTCATAATTTTGTATACCTCTGTCAAATCTCCTGTCAATCTTCTACCTTCCAAGGAATAAAGTTCTAACCTAATGTCCAATGGCCATAGGATTGACTTTGACAGCACAAAACTATTGTGCCACGCCAATAGCTTTCGGACTGGCTGTTAAAGGAAGCCATTGAAATAAAATGAGAAAAAAAGAATATTAATAAGCTGAAGGTGTTGCATCAAGTAAGAACTGGAATTCAATTACAAACAAAGTGGGAGAGTGAAAACCTGATTGGATGAGGACTGACCAGTCAGGAGGGACGGAATACAGGGGTATAAATACCACCAGACTAGACATGCCCAGGCATCATCGCTAAAGAAGATGGCAGAATTCATCATCGAAACATTGGTTATAATCGATACCTGTACCTGGCTGGAAGCCCAAGAAGAGTTTACCATCCTATCTTATTCAATTTTTCCTTATAACTCAGGTCCTCCAGACTCGGCAACATCCTTGTAAAATTTCTCTGTACTTTTTCAACCTTATTTACATCTTCCCTGTAGGTCGATGGTCAAAAATGCACGCAATACCCCAAATTAGGCCTCACCAAGATGTTATGCATTTTCAACAGAACGTCCCATCTTCTGTATGGAGTACTTTGATTTATGAAGGCCAATGTGCCAAAAGCTTTCTTTATGACCCTTTCTACCTGTGATAGCATTTCAGTTAATTGGATAAAATGGGATGGTGGAGTTGAAGTAAATGAGTAATAAACTTATAAAATTTTGGAATAAGCTTGAAGAACCAAGCTGCCTAGTCTTGTTAGAAACATAGAAAACCTACAGCACAATACAGGCCCTTCGGCCCACAAAGCTGTGCCAAACATGTATTATGTTCTAAGTATTCTCCATTACCTGATATATTTTCATCATTGCCATTCTAGTTCTCTCTGCAATCTGAAATTAATATTGTATCTTTAAGAACAAAGTCTCAAGCTTGGAATTTCCTCAGCAGTAAAGACGTCTCATGTTTAGGAACACTGTTATAGATCAGGGCTGACGACCTCTTCTCAAAGTCAAGTGTTAGATATAAACTGGAGCATACTGTATAAATTAATGAAGCAATGACAATCACCTTAGAAGGAACAAATTTATTCTCCCTTCTCCCTCCTTTGGGGCAATTGCCTCTCCAATTTATCAGTATGATATTCATAATCTACTTTATGATCATTTTTGACTTGACAAGGTGACAGCTAAAGTAAAAATAAAATTCTTTGATGTAGTCATTAATAAAAATGTGTGTGGAACTTACTGCCAAGGAATAAAGGCTGATTTCAAGTGCAGCACCCAATTGCCTTTTGCCTTAAGATCAGTTTCAACACATCTAGTTGAAAGTTCAGATTCAACAATACATCACTTTGCAGCACATTCATAAAGACTCACTCTGTAGTCCACATGACCTTCATCTGAGAAATGTTCTTCTACTCTTTAGTGATATTGTGAATAATTTTCTACTTGCTGTTATGATTAAACAGCAATCAAGTGATCCAGTACCTGGCATTCTTACATCACTCGAAATTTAGAAACAGCTTCACTTGAAGAGGACTGGCTTTTTAGGCTGATTATAATTAAATTTTCAGCAACCAAGCTCCTTTCTGATATTAAATTAAAACAGTTGTTAAAAGAAATTGGGTGCTTAGTACAGGCAGAATACTGAAGGCAAGTTCTGCATCAAATACAGTACAAATTTGATAAGAACTAAGAAGACCATGGAGAAAGATACAGAGCTAATTAGTGGTAAGTTGACTTTTAGTTGCCCAAATTCAAGAAAGTAACTTGACTCAGACTAGCTGTCCAAGTTTCTGTCTGAATATTTATAGCACAGTTAGAGACCCTAGCAAAAGACAACCCTATGATAATCGGAGAGATGTTATTAAATCTTCAAAAAGGAGATACTTTTAAATTGTTTTAAAGAATTCCCTCTGATCCTTTAAATTTTAAAGAATCTACATTGTATTAACATTAAAACAATGTGGTTTGGAATGCAAACTGCTGGCTTATCCAAAATATTCACAAACTATCTTCATGTTGGAATATTTGGCCTATTATAATGAATGCCAGAGTGCTGTCTTGAAAATCAGCTTTTGCAGATGCATTAGATCTATTTTAATGTTCAGTGATACTAATTGAAAATTTAATCTGATAGTACTAATCTTCATGGCTCCACAAACTAGTCCTGTAATATTAAATTGATCCTAATCACATTCAGGAGTGTTATCAATATTTTACTTCAGAATTTCTATTATTTAAAATAGGATTCTAGTTTAAAATCTTTACTTTTTTTACTATTTCAAGATTTATGTCTACCTTAAGCTTTTTGGACCAGGAACAGGTCTTTAATTTTATACTTACTTCATTATACTAGACCTTGTATCTCAGGAGAGAGAATGCCTTTATTCCCCGAAAAATATCACCATTTCATAAAACATTCTATTTTCACTTCTAGATGGTGAAAGAAAGTGTTTTATGCTTTGAGTATCAGATTCAAACTACAGTGTATTTTCTAAAGAAAAATGCTGTCTCTCACTTTTTTGATAAAATGTATTTTGATGTGCTTGAAAGCATTGATTTCATGAATTTCACAAACTGAATATAATTTCTATTTGAAACTGTATCTTGATGGGAAAGGAAACATATGAATTACTAAATATCCTCAGTTTACTTGAATTAGTTGTGTGAAAATTTTCATGTTTGTAGTGGCTTGAAGTAACAGCTCCCGAAAAAGAATTGGAAATATTCACAGCAGTGTTGTCTTTCTGTTAATGTTTTTCAAAATAATTATAATGAATAAGAATCACTACTATTGGGTCCACTGCAAATGGTACATATTTGACTAAGAAAATTTAATTTTACAGTTGCTTCTGAACAAAGTATATTTTATCTTTTTTCAAGTTGTACAAATGTATTGTTTGTAATAACGTTGTTACAAATAGCTCTTCTGATTTTTACTTCATCCAAGTCTGAATGAATCCAGTGAAATGTCTCTGATTTTCATAACCATTACTTTTGGTTCTTGAACAAAATTAAATCATAAAAACAAACAATACTAGAAATAATCAGCACACTTCAGATGAATGATCAGTAAACTTGACTTGTTGAGAATCTCCAACATGTCCCGTTTCCGTTGGATTTCCACCATCTGTGATATTTGCTTTTGTAAAATATTATCATTTTATATATAAATACATTTTGTGCAAATTATGTAAATGACTTCCTATTTCAGGATTCTTGTGCTATATTTAAATAAACTTGATAATTAACAAAATCACATCAGCCAGTTAATAAAATGAAATAGAGCAAGTCTGTGAAGTGAAAGCATAATTCAGCCAGAAGAGGGGGCTAAAGAGCATTGTAGTCTGTATTTGATAGAATGAAAGAATTCCATTTAAATGTTTTAAATAAAACTACATATCAACAGTTTGCTAAAGTAATTTAGGTATGTATATGTAACACTGCAAAAAGTTTTGTTTCTGTAATTACCGTAGAAAATTTGAATTCATTTTTTTTCAATGGAGGTGTGATAATTATTTAGAATTTTAAAATATATAAAGCAAAGACCTACAAAGTAAGCTAAAGTCAGCATGGTTTCCTTAAGCGGAGATCATGCTTGACAAATTTGTTGGAATTCTTTGATGTAGCAAGCAGGATAGACAAAGGAGATTCAGCGGTTGAAATTTACTTGGATTACCAGAAGGCTTTTGACAAGGTGCCATATATAGCATTGGTTACACAAGAGGATAGATAGAAGATTGGCTGACTGAAAGAAGGCAAAGAGTGGGAATAAAGGGGGCCTGGTGACTAGTGGTGTTTCTCAGGTCTAGATGTTGAATCTGCTACTTTTCACATTGTGTGTTGATGTTTTGGTTTACAGAATTGATAGTCTTGTGGCAAAGTTGCAGATGATACATTGTAGGAAGGGGAGCAGATAATGTTGAGGAAGCAAGGAATCTGCAAAATGACTTGGACAGTTTGAGAGAATGGGCAAAGAAATGGCAGATGGAATATTGCAAGGGTGAAAATAAACGTCATGGCAATCATATATAGGCCTCTTAATAGCAGCCAAGATGTAGGGTTGAGATTGCAAACGGAGCAGGAAAAGGTATGGGAGCAGGTAAGGATAATGACACAATTGTAATGAGGGACTTCAAAATGCAAGGGGATTGGGAAAATCAGGTTGCTGTCAGATCGCAAGAGAGGGAATTTTTTGAATGTCTATTGCATGGCTTTTTAGAGCAGCTTGTGCTTGAGCCTACTTGGGGAAGGGCAATCTTAGATTGGGTGGGTCATAGTCATACGTTATTGATCCCGAGG
This sequence comes from Mobula birostris, assembly GCF_030028105.1. NCBI lineage: Eukaryota > Metazoa > Chordata > Chondrichthyes > Myliobatiformes > Myliobatidae > Mobula > Mobula birostris. Next base: position 11,453,083 of record NC_092378.1, on the reverse strand, counting down.
GAAATTGGTTTTCGTTACAGTTGCACCAACCAAGAATAGAGTATAAATATAGCAATATAAAACCATAAATAATTAAATAGTAATATGTAAATTATGCCAGGAAGTAAGTCCAGGACCAGCCTATTGGCTCGCGGTGTCTGACCCTCTAAGGGAGGAGTTGTAAAGTTTGATGGCCACAGGCAGGAATGACTTCCTACGACGCTCAGTGTTACATCCAAGTGGAATGAGTCTCTGGCTGAATGTACTCCTGTGCCCAACCAATACATTATGTAGTGGATGGGAAACATTGTCCAAGATGGCATGCAATTTGGACAGCATCCTCTCTTCAGACACCACTGTCAGAGAGCCCCAAAGAGGGTATGGCCTGGGTGGTGGAGTTCTATGGAAACCTCTGCCACAGACTGTGGTGGAGGCCAAGTCTGTGGGTATAGTTAAGGCGGAAGTTGACAGTTTCCTGATCGGTCAGGATATGGCAGGAAGGCAGGTGTATGTGGTTGAGTAGGATCTGGGATCAGCCGTGATGGAATGGTGGAACAGACTCGATGGGCTGAATGGCCTAATTCTGGTCCTGTGTCTTATGGTCTAATATGTGGATGTTTGTGGTCATGTATGGGACCAACTGGAGGGGATGCAATATTGGATCTCCTGTTAGGAAACGAATTAGGACAAGTGACAGAAGTCTGTGTAGGGGAGCACTTTGGTTCCAGTGATCATAACACCATTAGTTTCAACTTGATCATGGACAAGGATAGATCTGGTCCTAGGGTTGAGGTTCTTAACTGGAAGAAGGCCAAATTTGAAGAAATGAGAAAGGATCTAAAAAGCGTGGATTGGGACAGGTTGTTCTCTGGCAAGGATGTGATCGGTAGGTGGGAAGCCTTCAAAGGGGAAATTTTGAGAGTGCAAAATTTGTATGTTCCTGTCAGGATTAAAGGCAAAGTGAATAGGAATAAGGAACCTTGGTTCTCAAGGGATATTGCAACTCTGATAAAGAAGAAGAGGGAGTTGTATGACATGTATAGGAAGCAGGGAGTAAATAAGGTGCTTGAGGAGTATAAGAAGTACAAGAAAATACTTAAGAAAGAAATCAGGAGGGCTAAAAGAAGACATGAGGTTGCCTTGGCAGTCAAAGTGAAGGATAATCCAAAGAGCTTTTACAGATATATTAAGAACAAAAGGATTGTAAGGGATAAAACTGGTCCTCTCGAAGATCAGAGTGGTCGGCTAAGTGCGGAACCAAAGGAAGTGGGGGAGATCTTAAATAGGTTTTTTCCGTCAGTATTTACTAAGGAAACTGGCATGAAGTCTATGGAATTAAGGGCAACAGGTAGTGAGATCATGGAAACTGTACAGATCGAAAAGGAGGAGGTCCTTGCTGTCTTGAGGAAAATTAAAGTGGATAAATCCCCGGGACCTGACAGGGTGTTCCCTCGGACCTTGAAGGAGACTAGTGTTGAAATTGCAGGGGCCCTGGCTGAAATATTCAAAATGTCGCTGTCTACAGGTGAGGTGCCAGAGGATTGGAGAGTGGCTCATGTTGTTCCGTTGTTTAAAAAAGGATCAAAAAGTAATCCGGGAAATTATAGGCCAGTAAGTTTAACGTCGGTAGTAGGTAAGTTATTGGAGGGAGTACTAAGAGACAGAATCTACAAGCATTTGGATAGGCAGGGACTTATTAGGGAGAGTCAACATGGCTTTGTGCGTGGTAGGTCATGATTGACCAATCTATTGGAGTTTTTCGAGGAGGTTACCAGGAAAGTGGATGAAGGGAAGGCAGTGGATATTGTCTACGTGGACTTCAGTAAGGCCTTTGACAAGGTCCCACATGGGAGGTTAGTTAGGAAAATTCAGTCGCTAGGTATACATGGAGAGGTGGTAAATTGGATTAGACATTGGCTCAATGGAAGAAGCCAAAGAGTGGTAGTAGAGAATTGCTTCTCCGAGTGGAGGCCTGTGACGAGTGGTGTGCCACAGGGATCATTGCTGGGTCCATTGTTATTTGTCATCTATATCAATGATCTGGATGATAATGTGGTAAATTGGATCAGCAAATTTGCTGATGATACAAAGACTGGAGGTGTAGTAGACAGTGAGGAAGGTTTTCAGAGCCTGCAGAGGGACTTGGACCAGCTGGAAAAATGGGCTGAAAAATGGCAGATGGAGTTTAATACAGACAAGTGTGAGGTATTGCACGTTGGAAGGACAAACCAAGGTAGAACATACAGGGTTAATGGTAAGGCACTGAGGAGTGCAGTAGAACAGAGGGATCTGGGAATACAGATACAAAATTCCCTAAAAGTGGCGTCACAGGTAGATAGGGTTGTAAAGAGAGCTTTTGGTACATTGGCCTTTATTAATCGAAGTATTGAGTATAAGAGCTGGAATGTTATGATGAGGTTGTATAAGGCATTGGTGAGGCCGAATCTGGAGTATTGTGTTCAGTTTTGGTCACCAAATTACAGAAAGGATATAAATAAGGTTGAAAGAGTGCAGAGAAGGTTTACAAGGATGTTGCCGGGACTTGAGAAACTCAGTTACAAAGAAAGGTTGAATAGGTTAGGACTTTATTCCCTGGAGCGTAGAAGAATGAGGGGAGATTTGATAGAGGTATATAAAATTATGATGGGTATAGATAGAGTGAATGCAAGCAGGCTTTTTCCACTGAGGCAAGGGGAGAAAAAAACCAGAGGACATGGGTTAAGGGTGAGGGGGGAAAAGTTTAAAGGAAACATTAGGGGGGGCTTCTTCACACAGAGAGTGGTGGGAGTATGGAATGAGCTGCCAGATGAGGTGGTAAATGCGGGTTCTTTTTTAACATTTAAGAATAAATTGGACAGATACATGGATGGGAGGTGTATGGAGGGATATGGTCCGTGTGCATGTCAGTGGGACTAGGCAGAAAATGGTTCGGCACAGCCAAGAAGGGCCAAAAGGCCTGTTCTGTGCTGTAGTTTCTATGGTTCTATGGTTCTATGTATTTTGGTAGAAGAAATGAAGGCATAGACAATTTTCTAACAGGAGAGAATTAGAAATTTAAGGCACAAATTGATTTGGGAGTCCTAATGTAGGATTCCCTGAAGGTTAACTTGCAGGTTGAATTGGTAGTAAAGAAGGCAAATGCAATGTTAGCATTTGGAATGAGAGGACTAGAATATAAAAACAGGAATATAATGCTGAGGCTTTGGTGGCATTGATCAGACTGCATTTTGGGCCACATATCTCAGGGAATGTGTGCTGGCATTGGAGAGGGTCCAGAGGAGCTTTACAAGAATGATCCTGGAGATGAAAGGATTAATGTATGAGGAGCTCTTGGCCTCTACTTCCTGAAGTTTAGAAGGATGAGGGTGGAACTCATGAAACCTGCAAGTATTGAAAGGCCTGGATAGAGTAGATATGGAGAGCATGGTTCCAATAGTGGGGGCATCTAGGCCCACAGGGCACAGCCTCAGAATGGAGGGACATCCATTTAGAACTGGGATGAGGGAGAGCTCCTTTAGCCAGAGGGTAGTGAATATGTGGAATTCATTGCCACAGATGACTGTGGAGGCCAAGTCACTGGGTATATATAAAGCAGAGGTTGTTATGCTCTTGAATAGTTAGGGTGTCAAGGGTTGCAGGGAGAAGACAGGAGAATGAGATTGAGAGGGAAAAATAAATCTGTCATGATCGAATGGCCTAATTCTGCTCCTATGTGTTGCAGTCTAACATTTTAAGATGCAGTGAAAGAAGCAAGTGTAGGAAAAAACCATGGAGGGAGCATTGTAGGAGGTGAAAGCAGACATAATGCTGCAATGAGGCAACTGAAGATTGGTTCTGAGGGCATAAAAAACAAAGCAGGGAGAGCAGAATTTTTAAAATAAATGTTCTGAGTATTGAAATAATTTGAAAGAAAAATAGAAAATGACAGATATGACTATTATGTAAAATTGTGTTGAGGCCAGAGGATATTAAATACTTAACCAGAAAACGTAGAACTGTTTCAATTTATGCTAAACCTGATTGGAATAGAATGTTGGGTGGACAGAGATTGTGGTGAAGTGGGAATCGAAAACAGGCAACTAGAAGTTCAGGGTTACAACTGGTAATATAGGGAGGTATTGTACAAAGCAATCAAGTAACATGCAGAGAAATGAAACTGTGGATGTTGTGATCTTGAGCTAAAAAATCCAAACTGCTGGAGGAACTCTGCAAGTCAGATAGCATCTGTGGAGGCAAAAGAATGGTTAATGTTTCTTGAGAAGACCCTATTACAGAACTGAGAGCGTAGGCCAGCATAAAGAGATTAGAACAAGGAGTGAGGCAGGGCTTGAAGGTGATAGGTGGAATCAGGTGGGCAGGTTGATGGGCGTATGGAACTGGGCAACAAGGAGGAAGGGGGGAATTGGGAGACAGGCTGTTGGGAAGAAGAGAGGAAAAAATAAGGGAAGGTGGATGTTGACACAGGCTGCAAGGTGTAAGTGGAGACACAAGAAGTCACAGATTCTTGAATCTGATAAATAAGGGGGATGATAATTAGAAGACAAGTGCAATCTGCATTTGGTTTCCACATTTTTGTGTTGTTTTTACATACTTCAGTGTAGTTTTTGTATTGTTTCATGTAGCAGCATGGTCCTGAAAAACGTTGCCTCGATTTTATTGTGTACTGTACCAGCAGTTATGGTCGAAATGGCAATAAAAAGTGACTTGACTTGACTTGACATTGTAGAGGAAATAGTGTGAACAGCAGATACAGAATCTTAAGTTTAAAGAAATGCACATACATTGCTGTATATAACCTGGAAAAATGTTTGGGATCCTTGCTGATGGGAAGGGAGAAGGTAACAGGGCAAGCTTTGCATCTTATTTTTCACTTGCAATGTAAGGTTCTTTATCAAGGGTTTTGTGCATAGGTCACAGTATAAAGAGTTACAATAAAATAGAATAGAACTTTATTGTCATTGGCCAAGACAGTGATTTTGCAGGTGTACTCCAGTCCATGCAAAACAGATATTTACAATGATATGGCACAGCTTATTTTTTTTTAAAATCCCATATTTACATGTAACAAATGACTTTGATAGTCCATAACACTCAAAGTCCATTGGCAAGCCAAGGTGTAGCATTATTCAGCTGCAAAACAGCCCTCAGGAAGAAGCAGTTTCTCTACCTTGCTGTCTTGGCTAAAATGCTTCTGTATCTCCTGCCAGATGGCAGGAGATCGAACAGGTGGTGTCCAGGATGGGATTGGTCTCTAATGATGTTATTAGTGCTCTTTATGCATGAAAAGTGTAGATTGTCTCCAGGTCCGGTAATTGAGTCCCAATGTTAGGAATTGTTAAAGTTGTTAGAAAATATTTGTATTTACTCTGATTCTAAGGCTATGATGCAGAAAAGTGCCTAGGATAGTCAGTTTTAAAATTTATTGCCTTTAACCAGTGAAACTGCAGAAGGAATTTGCAGTAATAATGTTTTTTTTAATTTCATCTGGACATCACTAAATAGACCAGTTTTTTACTTGTCAGACATAATTACATAGAAACATAGAAAATAGGTGCAGGAGTAGGCCATTCGGCCCTTCGAGCCTGCACCGCCATTCAGTATGATCATGGCTGATCATCCAACTCAGAACCCTGCACCAGCCTTCCCTCCATACCCCCTAATCCCTTTAGCCACAAGGGCCATATCTAACTCCCTCTTAAATATAGCCAACGAACTGGCCTCAACTGTTTCCTGTGGCAGAGAATTCCACAGATTCACCACTCTCTGTGTGAAGAAGTTTTTCCTAATCTCGGTCCTAAAAGGCTTCCCCTTTATCCTCAAACTGTGACCCCTCGTTCTGGACTTCCCCAACATCAAGAACAATCTTCCTGCATCTAGCCTGTCCAATCCCTTTAGGATTTTATAGGTTTCAATCAGATCCCCCCTCAATCTTCTAAATTCCAACTAGTATAAGCCTAATTCATCCAGTCTTTCATCATATGAAAGTCCTGCCATCCCAGGAATCAATCTGGTGAACCTTCCTTGTACTCCCTCTATGGCAAGGATGTCTTTCCTCAGATTAGGGGACCAAAACTGCACACAATACTCCAGGGGTGGTCTCACCAAGGCCCTGTACAACTGCAGTAGTACCTCCCTGCTCCTGTACACGAATCCTCTTGCTATAAATGCCAGCATACCATTCGCCTTTTTCACCGCCTGCTGTACCTGCATGCCCACTTTCAATGACTGGTGTATAATGACACCCAGGTCTCGTTGCACCTCCCCTTTTCCTAATCGGCCACCATTCAGATAATAATCTGTTTTCCTGTCTTTGCCACCAAAGTGGATAACTTCACATTTATCCACATTAAATTGCATCTGCCATGAATTTGCCCACTCACCCAACCTATCCAAATCACCCTGCATCCTCTTAGCATCCTCCTCACAGCTAACACTGCCGCCCAGCTTCGTGTCATCCGCAAACTTGGAGATGCTGCATCTAATTCACTCATCCAAGTCATTAATATATATTGTAAACAACTGGGGTCCCAGCACTGAGCCTTGTGGTACCCCACTAGTCACTGCCGGCCATTCTGAAAAGGTCCCGTTTATTCCCACTCTTTGCTTCCTGTCTGCCAACCAATTCTCTATCTACATCAATACCTTACCCCCAATACCGTGTGCTTTAAGTTTGCACACTAATCTCCTGTGTGGGACCTTGTCAAAAGCCTTTTGAAAGTCTAAATATACCACATCCACTGGTTCTCCCCTATCCATTCTACTAGTTACATCCTCAAAAAATTCTATGAGATTCGTCAGACATGATTTTCCTTTCACAAATCCATGCTGACTTTGTCCGATGATTTCACCGCTTTCCAAATGTGCTGTTATCACATCTTTGATAACTGACTCTAGCAGTTTCCCCACCACCGATGTTAGGCTAACCGGTCTATAATTCCTCGATATCTCTCTCCCTCCTCTTTTAAAAAGTGGGGTTACGTTAGCCACCCTCCAATCCTCAGGAACTAGTCCAGAATCTAAAGAGTTTTGAAAATTATCACTAATGCATCCACTATTTCTTGGGCTACTTCCTTAAGCACTCTGGGATGCAGACCATCTGGCCCTGGGGATTTATCTGCCTTCAATCCCTTCAATTTACCTAACACCATTTCCGTACTAACATGTATTTCCCTCAGTTCCTCCATCTCACTGGACCCCCTGTCCCCTACTATTTCTGGAAGATTATTTATGTCCTCCTTAGTGAAGACAGAACCAAAGTAATTATTCAATTGGTCTGCTATGTCCTTGCTCCCCATAATTATCTTTGAGAAGATGATGCTGAGCCACCAACTAGCATTGTAACAGAGGTAGATCCAGGATTGTGATCTAGAAACAATAATAGAATAGTGATTAATTTTCATATCTGGTGTATGTCATTGAAGATTTCACAAGTAAAGGTTATGGGTTTGAGAAGTGCTGTTTAATAATCCTAAGTGACTCATCGTAGAGAGCTTAAAAATTTCATGTCTGTGTACTAATGGAGGTGAGAGAGTTGGGCTGCCAGTCAAGTGGTTGTTACCCTGCTTCTTGAGTACTTCTTGAGCTCCAGTTTGGCAGGCAAATAGGAGCGCTGGTGCATTAAGGTATGAACTACCTTGCCACTTTAGGAGTCACAAATGGAATAGGATGATAAGCTGTCATCACAGAGTATTCTCAGTTCTGGCATAATAATAGCCAGGTCAATGATCAAGCACTGTCCTGAGGAACTTCTGTATTCATGTTGTGGAGATGAGATATGAGCTTCCAAAAAACTATATCTATATTCAGTTATACAATGCATATCTTTAGCCAATAAGAATTTAACACACTGATTTCCATTGATTTCAATTTTACCATGTATACATCAAAAAGTTCAAAAGTAAATTTATTGTCGAGCTACACATATGTCACTGTATACAATCCTCAGATTCATTTTCCCACAGGCATATTCAGCAAATCTGTAGGAGAGTAACTATAGCAGGATCAGTGAAAGATTGACCAGAGTGCAGAAAATAACAAATTGTGCAAATGCAAATACCAATAAATAACGAGAATGTGAGATAACAAGATAAAAGAATCCTTAAAGTGAGATCACTGGTTATGGGACTATCTCAATTCATGGGCTAGTGAGTGTAGTTATCTCTTTTTGTTCAAGAGCCTGATGGTTGTGTGGTAATCACTATTCTTGAACCTGGTGATGCATGTCCTGAGGCTCATGTACCTTCTACCTGATGGCAGCAGTGAGAAGAAGCATGCCTGGGTGTAGGGGATCTCTGATGATGGATGCTACTTTCCTACAACAGCGTTTCATGTCGAGTGCTCAATGGTTGGGAGGGCCTTACCCATGATGTACTGGTTCGAACCCACTACCTTTTGTAGGATTTCCCATTCAAAGACATTGGTGCTTCCATACCAGCTACACCTTAATGTTGCAGCTGTTCAATACTGCTTTAAAGTTGATGGCAACCATTTATAACTTGGCATGAAAGGCTCTAAATTGATAACTTGATTTTACAAAGGGTGATATCCTTCTTGCTCATGGTACAATTCAGTATTATTGTTCAGTCTATTCATTCAAGTCTTTGTGGATAATAACCTTATTAGATGGTTATTATATGAAGTAGAGTGCCTGAAGTAATTGTAAATTTGTGATTTTTTTTAAGTGTTTTGACGAGGTAGTAACTAGCTTTACTAATAATAAAGGAAACCCATCCCTAATGAGTTCTATTGTCAATAGCAATTCTCTGGTCAAATATCAGCAAATGAATGAATGCTCTTGTTCAATGCAGAGTAGTTTTAGTCTTAAAATGTTTTTAACCTGAAAAGCTGCTGGTATTTTTGTCGAAACAAGTTTTGCTGTTTTAATTTCTGTACATTATAAAGGCAAACTCAAAAAAGTACATCTATTTTTCTCTCAAAATAACTACAAATTTCATTTCAATTCATAATATATGACTCTCAGCAGACATATGATAGGTTTGTCCTTATGTCTAATGACAGCAATGATCATTCAAGTGCGTTTATTGCCAAAAATGAGAATGTTGACATACAAATTTGCTTCAAGTTAAACAGCTTTTCATCATAAAGGGGAGTACTTGGATTTCAAAGGTAATTGAGCTGTTTTCATGTGTAAAAAGTACTGATATACTGATGTACCAATGTCCTATTTTCAGTCTGATGCAACTTACAGACATGTCTGACTTTAAGATGTTACAAAGACTCAACATAAGCAACAATCGTTTGTCAGGTAAGGTAACATCCTATTATTTATCTTTCTTTCATTATTACTTAATCATCTACTCAAACAATTTATTGTTAGAGCACTTGTCTCTAGTGACCGAGATAACAGGCTTTATTTGCAGCTGCCTGTGAGAATCATTTAAGTGTGACATTAGTCAATGTGAAACACTACCATTGTGAACTCACAGCTGTTACCCTAAGCAAACATAACTTTGAGATTTTTGAAGATCAGAAGTCACTCAAAGTTAGAATTGAAACCAATGTTCCTTTAAAATAGGAAATTAGTTGTCCACCATCTGGGCTATATAAAATACATGTATATGTTTGTGAACACCAGAGATTCTGCAACTGCTGGAAATATTGAGCAACACACACATAAAATGCTAGAAGAACTCAGCAGGTCGGGCAGCATCTATGGAGAGGAATAAACAGTTAAAGTTTTCAGACTGACACCCATTCTGAAATATGCCCCAGTAAGTTTAAACGTTTCAGATGTAATGCTTCTACATGAGAATAGAAAGAGGCAGCAAAAAACTATTGGTCACTTTATCTAAAATCTGTCATTAGGAAATTGCTAAAATCTGTCATTAGGAAAATGCTGAAATCTGTTGTTAAGGAAGCAGGAACAGAAGATTTAGAGGATCACAGTATAATCAAGCCAAATAGTGGGAGCACAAACACACCTGTGCATGCATAATTACCCACATGCTCTTAAATTCCTTCTTGCTGCCTTCCTCAGTGTCCACCTTCCTTCTTATTCCCCCTCCTCCTAATGCATGATTTATTTCCATTTATACCTAGATTATCCTACTCATTGACACCTTTTAGTACAGTATCATTTGATCAGTATTGCCATTTTCATTCTTCCTGTCAAATTTTATTGCTTCGCACTGCACAATATTCAATGTTGTCTACTAATTGTCTGCTATTTTGCTAGCCTATCTCCTTGCATTGGGTGGCAGGGTATAGATATGTCTGTACCAAAGGAAGTGTAAGATTTTCCTTACCTCTACTACCCTGCAGGTCACCCTTGAGCAAGGTGTAGCACCTGCTTCGCCCCTCCCCCCCCCCCCCCCCCCCAATGAGGGCCACGTGAAGCCATGGAGCAGGTGGTGGATGGTCGTATGGGCCGTTGGTGCATATCACAAGTCCTGGTTATGTGTCCACTGATGCCAGGCAGACAATCTCCAAAACATATGGACAATGGCTGGTGTCACTGTTCTTGTAAAGACACTGCCCAGAAGAAGACAATGTCAAACCACTTCTGAGGGAAAAATTGCCCAGTAACAATCATGGTCAAAGATCATGACACGACATGGCATATAATGATGGTGATGATCTCCTCACAGTGTTTAGCACACTGAAATGTAATTTTAGTAGAGAGGTGGATTCTCTAGATGCTGCAGAACTCTAGCACAATTAGATGTCACCATTGCATCCCACTTGGAATTCAACAATAGAGCAGAGTGACAGGCATACCAGTATCTGTCATGAGAATCTTCCTACTTTACTGTCGGCTTACTTAATTCCAGAATACATCTGGGAGCAGCTGGCAACATACATGACGCTGGAGGAACTCAGTGGGTCTGGCAGGACCTATGAAAGTCAGTGCTTTAGACATGACCCATCATCAGCCCAGGTTAAGGGTTTTGACCAAAAATGTTGACAGCCCATTTCCTTCCATAGACCCACTGAGTTCCTTCAGCACCTTGTATACTGCTCCAGGTTCTAGCATCTGCAGTCTTATGTCTCCTGAGAGCAAATGAAGATTGGGGTGGTTCCCTCCAGAACCTCCAGTCACCGTTAGCATGACCATAATCCAATTTGAGACAAAGAAGAAATACAATCTCTGGAAATCATATGCATTCAGCAAATATACCACCAGTATCCATTAAAGAGAAAATATGCAAAGAAATGTCTACTCCTGAACTGTAAACTGTCCTTTCTACTTACTGAAGTTAATACGATGTTAATGAGATGGTTACTAGAATTTTTTGCGACAACCATAAATTTCCTGCTCCTTCAGTACCATATTATTTGACTTCTAGTATCTGTGAAATTTTGAATCTGAAGACCTGGAGACTAGCTGTCCGGCTTCTAAGTTAGACTCAGGACTTTATGTTTGTGATTGTGGGAGTGAAATATCAATTTCCTCTTTTCACTTTGATTGCATGTAAAAATGCTTTAATGTAAACTTATTTATGGTGTCATAAAGGTAACAACCTGTTTAACATGGTAAAGTGTATAATATGCATTGTTTTCTTTAAAAAGAAAAGCTGACCCTGACATTTTTTATTTTATTTCAATGTCTTTGAATTTTTGAATATGTATATTAATCAAATTACTTATGTTATCTGTTTTACTCAATTTGAATATATTTCCTTTATCATAGATCTTAATAGCTTACTTTTATGTCTTAATGGATGTCATAGTCTCCAGGAGTTGACACTAGATGAGAATCCATTTCAACAAGAGTCAGGCTGGAGGTGAGCCAAATCTATTTTTCAATTACTGCTATCCAACATGCAGGATTGTACGATGCTGAATTGAATGCAGTATATTACAGTAGCTCAGTCAAAGTATAAAATAATCATGCCAGTGCCGAAGCATTCCACTGCCGCAGGCCTGAATGGCTTCCGCCCAGTTGCACTCTCCCCCATCTTTGCAAGGTGCTTTGAGAGACTGGTTCTATCACATCTGAAATCTGTCTGCCCACTATCCTGGACCCCCATCAATTTGCCTATCGTACCAGCAGGTCTACAGAGGATGCCATCTCCATGGTACTTCATTCTGCCCTGATCCACCTGGAGAGCCCCAACTCTTAGGTTAGAATGCTGTTCATTGACTGTAGTTCGGCATTCAACACTGTGATCCCCTCCAGCTGATCGCCAAACTTTGCCAGCTTGGTATCCCTCTGCAATTGGACTTTCTGACTAACAGACCCCAATCTGTTAAGTTAGACAACTTCTTCTCCTCCATTCTCACCCTGAACACCGGCGTGCTTCAAGGCTGTGTGCTGAGCCCTCTTCTGTTCTCCCTTTTCACCTATGACTGCGTTCCTGTATATGGCTCTAACTCCATAATCAAGTTTGCAGACGACACCACGGTACTTGGCCAGATCAGAGGAGGTGACAAGACAGCCTACAGGGACGAGGTCCAGCACCTGGCTGCATGGTGTGCCGACAACAACCTGACCCTTAACACCCAGAAGACCAAGGAGATCATTGTGGACTTAAGGCATGCTAGCAGCCACACTCATGTCCCCATCTACATCAACGGAGCTGTAGTGGAGCATGTATCACACTTCAAATTCCTTGGTGTCCACATTTGCAAGGATCTCACCTGGTCCCTGAACTGCTCCGTCCTGATCAAAAAGACGCAATAGCTCCTTTATTTTCTGCGGAGCATTAAGAAAGCTCATCTCTGTCCCAGGATACTGACGGACTTTTACCGCTGTACCATTGAGAGCATACTCACCAACTGCATCTCAGTGTGGTATGGCAACTGTCCGGTATTGGACCGCAAAGCACTCCAGCGGGTGGTGAAAACTGCCCAGCGGATTATCGGCACCCAATTGCCCACCATTGAGAACATTTACCATAAACGCTGCCTGGGCAGGGCAAAAAGCATTATCAAGGATGCATCTCATGCTAACCATGGACTTTTTACTCTCCTCCCATCCGGTACGCGCTACAGGAGCCTCCGCTCCCGCACCAGCAGGCTCAGGAAGAGCTTCTTCCCTGAGGCTGTGACTCTTCTGAACCTCACATCACAGCGCTAAGCAGTATTGCACCCATATTGTACTATCTCAGTACTTTTATATTTGTGTGCTGTAGCACTTACTTTTTATTCGCAGTTATTTTGTAAATAACATTATTCTTTGCATTTCTGGTCAGATGCTAATTGCATTTTATTGGCTTTGTGTTTGTACTCGGCACAATGACAATAAAGTTGAATCTAATCTAATCTAAAATAAATAATATCATGTTTTTCTAGCAGATGTAGAACCTGTATTAATTGCACTGTCTAAACTCTTAGTACTGCAGGGATCAGTGTAAATGATTTGGATGTGAATGAACATGGAACAATTAGCAAGTTTGCTGATGATACTCAATGGGGGGGGGGTCTTATTGACAGTGAAGCAGTTAACCATGAATTGCAAAGAGATCTTGCTCAATCAGAGAGATAGTCTGAGGAATGGCAAATGGATTTCAACTTACAAACGTTTGTAGTTAAGTGGGAACAGTATGCATGTTATGTTGCAATTATACAAGTAATTGGTGAAGCTAACAGTCTCACATGTGTTATTGTATGTAGGGCATATGAGTGGGAGAGAAAACAGACCCTGGGTAGCAATATTGTTACTTTGGATAGTTTGGTGGGGTATGAACAAGAAGCACAAAAGAAGCATAAACAAGTATTTAAATCCTTGAAACCTGTTGGGTTGTTTAGTACAATTTAAGTCAGTAACATTGTGTGTTTATATTTATTTAGTTATTATTATTAATAACATTATCATTGCAATTTATTTTTACTCAACTCAAGCTGATAAAACCCGGGGTGTGGGCATAGCCAAGCACACTCATTTCTCAATTGCTAGGAACTTTCAGGCTAATCTAGTGGTGTTTAGTATTGTGGCTTTCTGATGATTTACCTTCATATTGCTGTGTAGCTCGAATTGTTTAATGCTATTTGTGTAGTGACTTTGGAATGATACCAGTTGTAGATATTACTGTCAGGGACAGTGTATACCCTATTCATGTTCCAAATTCTTTCAATTTCCTCTTTTAATTCAGCATATTTGTAGTGTTTTCACTTATTGATTCTGTAAATTATGTGTTTTGAATGGCTGCATCTACTTAAGTAAGTTGTTCTTGCTTGTTTATCCTGTATTATTATATCCAGATAGTTATTATTGATTGTCCTATCTGTAATTACACATCAGTCATAATATAGTTTGTGGTATTCTCATTCTAAAACTGGATCAGGCTTGTATTTATAGTAAGATATGATTTATTTTATGAGTCTATATTTTAAAGCAAGATTTTAGTGAATAATGTTTGTCACTTAACACAGATTGTGTTAAACTGCTACAGGATCCTGTAATGTGTTGGATTGTTTCTGGTTTTCCTTGGCATTTTCTATGTTTATCATCTTGAATTTGTTGGTCTTTTCGTATTTTCGATTTCTTTTTTGTGTTAATTACCTGGTCCTGTATTACCACAAGGAATCCTTCTGTTTCTGGGAAGAGATTTCTAATTCTAAGCATTTAATGCTTCCTTGTTGACATCTCATCTGTTCAGATTGTAGGGATGTCTTCCATGGAGGGTCATGCTCTTCCATTGCTCAACTTTTTTTTTACTAGTGATAATTTCTTCATTTTTCTGGGTTGTGCTCTCACTTAAGTTCAGTGGTGTATACTTCTTATTAGAATTGCAGAGTTGCATGGAGTGCTGAATCCAGTTTTCAGTGATGAAAATATATCCCCAGAAGTTTTATTTGACTGTTGTGTAGATTTTATAATGTCTGTTATTCCTCTTACCACATTCTGTCCTTGGTTATTAATCTAAGCACATTCAAGTGTACGTAATGTTTTCTGAAATTTGTCATTTCAGTTCTTATTTTTCTTTGTAACTTTTCCAGATCAGTTTCAGACCAAGATATTATGCCAAAGGAATATGTTAATATAGGTATAACAGAAGTGTTTATTGCCTTTGTTATATTTTTACTGTTGAGCTCTGTTTGGCGGATGTTCTTAAGCCTTGAATTAAGTTCTGTCAAGTTTTTCCTTTATGGAGCTGTGATCTGTTTTCTTTGTTTGTTAATATCTCAGCCGCTTTTATGTTTCATATGCATCTATCAGTTTATTTTATCCTGTTGTTCTGTTTTGTATTCTATAGATCTGTTGCACCTTTCTTAATGCTTAATGTTCTGCATTTACGCAGTCCAAAGTTCATGTTTGTATCTTTTGAAAATAGCTCTACTGTTTGAATTAATTGCTCCTTCATCAGGAAATCTAAAGCATATAATTTCAACTCATTCATGTATAGAAGATGTGTGAAAGTGTAGCTCATTTTGTTGTTTCTGATTTGACACCCAATCTTCATCTGATTCAGCAAATTGTGGAGTTGGTTTAAAGCCAAACAGAACCATAGTGGACTTAAGAGAGCCACCTTGGAAAATACCTCAGTTTATCAGTTTATTTTGATAACGGTGGTTGTTCTTTTTTGGTTGTTAATAGGGTGATTATAGTATGCTGATGCTTCAGCGGGTATTGCAGGAATTTTACAAGTATTGAGTGTACAATGAGTACACAATACTCCAAATGTAGCCTCACCAATCTTCTTCTAACTACAAGAAAAACTGCAGATTCTTCTCCTACTGCTTTTTATTGCCGGTTGGCAGACCATCTAAAAATGTGCATTACCGCCACCTACTGAACTGGAGTGTGAGGAGTATGCAAGAGTGGCCCTAACACCTAACACCACCTGTTGATCACCTGTTACAGGAAAGACACTGTCAGGCTGTAGAGGAGGTGGAAGAGATGTATGAGAATGCTGCCTGCACTAGAGGACCTGAGTTATAGGGAAAATTGGCCATGCTGGTTCTTTATTCGCTGGAATGCAAAAAAATGTGGAATGATCTCATGAAAATTTATAAAATCCTGGAGCAGGGGGGATAAGGATATGGACAGTCATGGTCTTTTCCCCTGGGTTGGGGAAGTCCTAACTAAAGGGCACAAATATAAGACCATAAGACATGCAGAATTAGGCCATCTGGCCCATCGAGTCAGCTCTGCTATATAATTATAGCTGATCGTTTTTTTTTCTATCTCCTCCTCAACTCCAGTTCCCGGCCTTCTCCCCATAACCTTTGATGCCATGTCCAATCAAGAACCTATTAATCTCTTCCTTAAATACACCTAAAGTCCTGGCCCCCACAGCTGCATGTGGCAACAAATTCCACAAATTCACCACCCTTTAGCTAAAGAAATTTCTCCACATTTCTGTTTTGAAAGGGCGCCCCTCTATCCTGAGGCTGTGCCCTCTTGTCCTAGACTTCCTTTCCACATCTACTCTGTCCAGGCCTTTCAACGTTCGATAGGTTTCAATGAGATTCCCCCCTCATCCTTCTGAATTCCAGTGAGTACAGACCCAGAGCGATCAAACGTTTGTTGTATGATAACCCTTTCACTTCTGGAATCATCCTTGTGAACCTCCTCTGGACCCTCTCCAAAGCCGGCACAACTTCTCTAAGATGAGGGGCCCAAAACTGTTCACAATACTCAAAGTGAGGCCTCACCAGTACCTTATAAAGCCTCAACATCACATCCTTGCTTTTGTATTCTAGACCTCTTGAAATGAATGCTAATGTGGCATTTGCTTCCCTCACCACGGACTCAACCTGCAAGTTAACCTTCAAGGTGTTCTGCACAAGGACTCCCAAGTCCCTCTGCATCTCAGATTCCTGGATTTTCTCCCAGTTTAGAAAATGGTCCGCACATTTATTTCTACTACCAAAATGCATGACCATGCATTTTCCAACATTGTATTTCATTTGCCACTTTCTTGCCCATTCTCCTAATCTAAGTCCTTCTGCATCCTACCTGTTTCCTCAGCACTACCTGCCCCTCCGCCAATCTTAGTATCATCTGCAAATTTGGCAACAAAGCCATTTCATCATCTAAGCTATTTATATACAGCATGAAAATGAGTGGTCCCAACAGCGACCCCTGCAGAACACCACTACTCACCGGCAGCCAACCAGAAAAGGATCCTTTTATTCCCACTCACTGCCTCCTACCAATCAGGCCAATGTTCTAACCATGCAAGTTTCCTGTAATACCATGGGCTCTTAATTTGGTAAGCAGCCTCATGTGTGGCACCTTGTCAAAGGCCTTCTGAAAGTCCAAATATACAACATCCACTGCATCCCCTTTATCTATCCTACTTGCATTGTCCTCAAAGAATACCAGCAGATTCGTCAGGCAGGATTTTCCCTGAAGAAAACCATGATGACTTTGTACTATCTTGTCCTGTATCACCAAGTACTTCATTACCTCATCCTTAACAATTGACTCTAACATATTCCCAACCACTGAGGTCAGGCTAACTGGTCTACAATTTTCTTTCTGCTGCCTTCTTCCTTTCTTAAAGAGTGGAGTGAGATTTGCAATTTCCCATCCTCTGGCACCATACCAGAGTCCAATGAATTTTGAAAGATCATTTCTAATGCTGCCACAATCTCTAACGCTACCTCTTTCAGAACCCTAGGGTGCAGTTCCTCTGATCCAGGTGACTAATGTACCTTTAGGTCTTTCAGCTTTTTGAGCACCTTCTCTCTTGTAATAGTAACTGCACCCACTTCTATTGAGGAATTGAGGGTTTCTTTTTACCTGAGGACAACAAACCATTTATTTTATCCTACACCTTAATCTTCTGTTGTGTATGTCCTTTATAAATTTACTTGCTCTTATGTCCCCCCTTGTCTGCGAACACTGCTCATCTTCGATGTTGTTTGGCTTCCAAATATAATAAGAGATTTGAAAGATAACTAAGAGGTAACTTCTTTACACAGAAGTCAATGAGTACCAAGAATGAGCTGCCGGCGTGCCAGTGGAAGTGCTTGGGGCAATTACAGTTGCAATATTTAGAGTCATTTGGATAGTTACATGGGGGGGGGGGCTTGAATTTCAAATGGCTTGTAGATACATACAATGTCACTTGTGTATATACAAGAACAAAAATGATTCTTAAGGTATTGAGGGCTTCTTTTGTGTTACCTGAAGATAACAAACCATATATTGTACCCTGCATCTTAATCTTCTGTTGTGTGTGTCCTTTATAAATTTACTTGCTCTTATGTCCTCCCTTGTCCACAAACATTGCTTATCTTCGATGTTGTTTGGCTTCACTGGTCCAACAATTTATGTCAATATCATTAACAGACACCATCCTGATCATGCCTCTGATCTTGGCACCAGACTCCACTTCCTCCAATGTCACCAACGGTCCCAGACATGAAGTACAGATTTCTCCTATAGTCCTTTGCTGCCCAAGTCAAGGAAAATCCTCTAGGTGTGTCTATGTCTCTTGTGTTTTGTGCACAGCAGATTATTGCTGCAAGAGCTATGCGCACAACTAACAAGGATATTCTGCTTAAGCATCATGAGTTTAATATGGCTTTTAGACATGGGAGAAATTTAACCCCACTGTCACTTTTTGTCTCATGCCTTTTGTTCCTTGCAAGTTGTTAATATGTTCTGGATGAACAAGAATAATTATTAATGCACATTAAAACAAGTTTCAAAGTTCAAATTTATTATCTAAGTATATATACCATATACAAATTTGATATTCACCTACATGCAGACAAAGAAACACAACTGAATCCACAAAAACCACACACAACAAAGACCGCTGCATCCAATGTGCAAAAGAGGATAAATAGCTAAAATACTAAAAAAGAGTAAACAAAATAGCACCTAGAACATGAACCGCAGAGTCCACAGCTAGCTGAGATCAGCGAAAGTGGTCCAGGATCCCAATGACCACAACTAGTCCTGAACCTGGCGGCTTGGGTCTCAGACTCCTCCACCTTCACCTAATGGTAGTAGTGAGAAAAGAGGGAGACCAGTCAAACGCAGGCTGATGGCACTGAACACCTGTTCATCTTCCGCTCTCAGCCTCGCTGATTGTAACCTCTATCGGCGCTATAATTGTTGCAGACTAATGGAGCGGAGCACAGTTTCATCTTCCTCTGTCAGAAAGCATCCGCCCCAGCGATGGCTGCCCCGGCCATACCTGCATTCTCGAGAGTCTAGTTCACTGATTTTTCCAGGAAATCTTAAAATCACCAGTATATTCAGATAGTTCAAAAGTACACCCCTTAAAGGAAAATTACAGGCTACAGTCTACAGCAATCACAGTTCAGCAGAAGTATATCTTGTAGAGTGGTAACTTAGTGAGCTGCCTGCAAAATGTCACTGAAGTTTATCAAAGGGGTTGGTTATATATGGGTTTGAATAGATTTTGCATTCTTATGGATCATGCTATGAATAATTTTGCAGTTGATGCAATACAACCAATCATATACACATTATCTCTTTGATGTTCCAGTGTTGGTGTTTCTCTTTGGGAATGCTCGCATTTATTTTATATAGGTCAACTGAAGGGGTAGCCAATCGGGACTGAGGCAGGGGGGGGGCTATATAAATAGTGAGCACTCCCAGAGAGAATCACCAACAAGTACGCACCGAGGATGTCACCTCGACTGGTGATGAAATGTCTGCAAGCTAATTGTCAAACACGGCGAACACCACAACATCAAATGCTTCAACCCAAGCTACCAATATTCACCATCAACCTAAACACATTAACACTTTCCTGGAGTAATCTGTAGATAATCTTATTGTCTGCTTCTTTTCCCCAAGCTCCACACCTGCCTCTGCCTCAAATGCATTCAAGTTTTCCTTGAAAGATGCAAACTTTTTGGTTTACTTATCTATGGCAAAATACTCCATGTACAGTACATAACATTTCTGAACAAACAAAACATAATACTTTACATCAATCAGTATTAGATTTCACTAAACAACTTACCTAAATAATGGAATCTTACCAAGTATCTTTTCATACAGGTTATGGGTGATTTCTGTGTATCTGGGGCTGTTTGACTTCAAGGTCCTTTTTTATTTGCCTTGATGAGATCTGCGCAACAAAAGTAATGACAGTATTGTGAATCAGTAAGTTTATAGACACTCCCATCCCCATGGTTTGGAATGTCATTACATAGTGATATAAAACAAGAATGTGACTCAATGTGTTCTTAGTCAAATAGAAGCTGCTGTATTAGTGTTGAGCTCCTATTTACAAACAGAAACATGAATTATGTGACAAGAATAATCATTTATTTCACCCAGGATAATTGCAAAAGTTCACATTTTGTAATCTAGATCATGACCAAAAATGAAGTGATACACTCTCGTTAAAATAGATTTTGGATTGCTTAGCTCTTAAAAACATCATAGCATTATTTATTATTGTAGGGTAGCTTAATGAAATCTCCAAATGATTAGCTTTAGCAGACACCAACAGAATCAATAAACTCATTCGTAAGGCCAGTGATGTTGTGGGGATTTAACTGGACTCTCTGACGGTGGTGTCTGAAAAGAGGATGCTGTCCAAGTTGCATGCCATCTTGGACAATGTTTCCCATCCACTACATAATGTACTGGGTGGGCACAGGAGTACATTCAGCCAGAGACTCATTCCACCGAGATGCAACACTGAGCGTCATAGGAAGTCATTCCTGCCTGTGGCCATCAAACTTTACAACTCCTCCCTTGGAGGGTCAGACGCCATGAGCCAATAGGCTGGTCCTGGACTTATTTCCTGGCTTAATTTACATATTACTATTTAATTATTTATGGTTTTATATTGCTATATTTATACTCTATTCTTGGCTGGTGCAACTGTAACGAAAACCAATTTCTCTCGGGATCAATAAAGTATGACTGTGACTATGACTATTATTTGTCACATGTACACCGAAGCATCCAGTGAAATATGTTGTTTGTGTCAGGGATGTGCTGGGTCAGCCTACAAGTATTGCCACACTTCTAGCGCTAGTGTAGTATGTCTACAGCCTACTAACTCTAACTTGTATACCTTTGGAATGTGGGAGGAAAGCCAAACAGTCATGGCGAGAATGTCCGAACTCTTTACTGACAGTGGTGAGAATTGAACCCCGATCTTACAAGTGTTGCAATAACTGCTATGCACCGTGCTGCACTGTGAGCAAGATAGCTTCTAGATATATTGTATATAACAATGAAAAAGGCTATTATTCCTACTTGTGTGATTTAGTAGACTATCTTCCAAACAAAATGTGATGTTGTGAGTCTATTCTGTTATGCATCTATGTACACAAAGCAAAAAAACACTGACGCATTTAACTGGAGCATACATGATCTGAACTACAGCCTTCAGATTCCTGACTCCTGATGCTTGTCCAATGTCCCAGTGAACACATGAATTTAGTTTCACAAGGAGATCACACCAAGATTTGTGATCAGACCTCCAGATACCACATCCTCAGGCACTGCACATGCACATGCTGTTCAGACCCTCTTTCATAGTTATTAAGAGCCTCTGATATTCAAAGACATTAAAGAACAGTTGAAATTGATTTAAGTAAAAGATAACAAATGTATTTAAAACATATTAAAATGCTAATAAATAAAGTATACAGAGAAACAAATAAAATTAAGCAGAGGCAAAAAAGTCAGTTGATGTCAGCCACCCCTTTCAAATGAAACTTGCGTTGCCCCTCAATTCAGCAATTTAGGCAATAATTAGGGCTTTGTTGTCATCTTATTCCCTGTCAAGGATAAAAAATACAGCTCTCATTGCTGATTCATTGAGACAAGGTTCTAACTATACTACTGATTAAGCAATTGATGCATGTGGAATGAATTTTGGCTGATTTAAATCTATAATGAGGTAATGAAACATGATGTTTGTTTGTTCATTGTGGGAAGAAAAATGTGAAGTTATATTAAAGTAAACAGCTTGTACTTTGACTATTTTTTGAATGTAAGACAAAATGCATGTGATAATAGCAAGTTTGTGCTGGTTAGTCATTATCTTTTTGGGAAATGTTAAGCTGGCTGGAGATGAAAGTTTCATATACAAGGGAATTGCAATCATTCAGGATCTTCTGTAGAGTGTTATTGGGAGTTCATTATCAAAATTCATTAAATGCAGTTGGCTTGAATGTACTGGCAACAGTGGAACCAACAGATTATTTCTGACACAGAGTAGCCAGAATAAAAGAGCTCTCAAATAAATTAATACTGACTATTTTATAGCTTCTTGTTTCAAAAAGTAGAATGCATCCCTCCTTCTGATTTGGAATATCTGTATAAGAACCAAGTAGCTCTGATATTCAGATTCATAAACTAATTAGTATCCCTGTTTAGAACAGAGCCAAGGTGATCAGGTTAACAAACAACTGTATTTTATGCAAGAATTATTTTAGATTCCCATCAAGTATCCAAAATTATAAACATTATCCCAGTTTAATTATCCTTTTATAGACTTTATTTAACTATAAAACAAATATTCGCAGGTATGATAAAAAGGATGCATTTCTGATTTTTTTTTGTTGAGGATTCACAGTACTTTTAATTAGTTGCTCTGTAGGATACCTCAGAGGCAGCATGGGTGTAAAGCGGGGCTACAAGTGCGTTTAAAGAAACAGGGTTTTTAAACTCCCTACACCGACTATCTTGCTGGCAAACGTGCAGTCTCTGGTGAATAAAATCGATGATCACAGAGCTAGGGTGCTGAATCAGAGGGACACTAGGACTGTGTGTGTCCTTTGTTTCATGGGATCCTGGTTAACCCCTTCCATACCAGATGCAGCGATTCAGATCGATGGGTTTACTAATACGCCGTTGGGATAAGTCTATAGAGTCTCTCGAAAGCAGAGGTGGAGGAGCATGCCTCATGATCAACTCTTCTTGGTGCACAAATATGTTGGTGCTGTCCTAATTCTGCTCACCTGGCCTGGAATATCTAACAGTTAAGTGCTGTCCTTTTTAACTACCATAGGAGTTCTTTGGGGTCATTTTGGTAGTTTACATTCCACCTCAGGCTATTGTTAATCAGGCTTTAGATGATCTGAGCAATGGGATCAACATACACAAAACAGTGCACTCTAACATCTTCAGCATCGTTTTGGGAGATTTTCACCAGGCCAGTCTGAAAAAATCACTAAGTAACTACCATCAACAGATCACTTGAAGTAGCAGAGGAAACAACACAGTGGACCATTGGTACACCACCATCAAGTATGCCTACTGTGCTATTCCATGCCCTCACTTTGGGAAGTCGGATCACCTGGCTGTACTTCTACTCCCTGAGTATAGGCAGGGACTGAAGACTGCAGCACCAGCAGTGAGGACCAAGAAGGTTTGGACAAGGGAAGCACAGGAGCGCCTACAGGACTGCATTGAATTGGTAGACTGGACTGTATTCATGGATTCATCTTTGAACCTGGATGAGTACACTGCAGTTGTTACCGACTTCATTAAAACCTGTGTGAATGAGTGTGTGTCTACAAAGACTTACTGTACATTCCCAAACTGAAAGCCGTGGATGAACCAGGAGGTACATCGTCTGCTGAAGGCTAGATCTGTGCAATTCAAGTCTGGCAACCTAGGCCTGTATCAGAAATCCAGGGATGTTTTGCGGAGGACTATTTTAAGGGTGAAGAGAAAATTTCGAACGCGGTTGGGGGCAACATCGGATGCTTGGCAATTCTGGCAGGGTCTGCAAGACATTACTTCCTACAAAGCGAAACCCAAAAGCCTGAATGGCAGTGATGCTTCACTACCAGATGAACTCAATGCCTTCTATGTGTGCTTTGAAAGGGAGAACACAACTACAGCTGTGAAGATCCCTGCTGCACCTGATGACACTGTGATCTCTGTCTCAGAGGCCGATGTTAGGCTATCTTTAAAGAGAGTGAACCCTCGCAAGGTGGAGGGTCCTGATGAAGTACCTGGTAAGACTCTGAAAACCTGTGCCAACCAGCTAGTGGGAGTATTCAAGGACATTTTCAACCTCTCACTGCCACGAGTGGCAATTCCCACTTGCTTCAAAAAGGCAACAATTATACCTGTGTCGAAGAAGAATAACGTAGACTGCCTTAATGAGTATCACCCAGTAGTGCTCACATCGATAGTGATGAAATGCTTTGAGAGGTCCATCATGACAAGCCTTAGCGAGGATCTGGACCCATTGCAATTTGCCTATCGCCACAATAGGTCAATGGCAGATGGCTTTAGACCACCTGGACAACACAAACATCTACGTCAGGATGCTGTTCATCGACTATAGCTCAGCATTTAATACCATCATTCCCCACAATCCTGATTGAGAAGTTACAGAGCCTGGGCCTCTATACCTCCTTCTGCAATTGGATCCTCAACTTCCTGACCGGAAGAACACAATCTGTGCAGACTGGTGATAACATATCTTCCTCGCTGACGATCAATACTGGCACACCTCGGGGTGTGTGCTTAGCCCACTGCTCTACTCTCTATATACACATGACTGTGTGGCTAAGCATAGCTCAAATACCAACTAAAAATTTGCTGACGATACAACCATTGTTGGTAGAATCTCAGGTGGTGATGAGAGGATGTGCAGGAATGAAATCTGCCAACTAGTGGAATGGTGCCGCAACAACAACCTGACACTCAACGTCAGTTAAGACTAAAGAGCTGATTGTGGACTTCAGGAAGGGTAAGATGAAGGAACACCTACCAATACTCATAATGGGATCAGAAGTGGAGAGAGTGAGCAGTTTCAAGTTCCTGGTTGTCAAGATTTCTGGAGGATCTAACCTGGTCCCAACATATCGATGCAGTTATAAAGAAGGTAAGACAGTGACAATACTTCATTAGGAGTTTGAAGAGATTTGGCATGTCAACAAATACACGCAAAAACTTCTAAGTGCAGGCTTGTGATTAAAGATCTCCTCACAGAATATTACTTATTTCAGTGATGACCTTGGAAAACCTGAATCTTCCAATATATTATTCATCATAGTACTTCAGTTAGTATGTGATCTCTCTGAAGTTTGCAGGAATAAGTTCTTCATTAAGAACCTACAAGAGCAGAGGCTGTACTTGATCTGGTATTGGGAAATAATCCTGGTCAGGTGTCAGATCTCTCAGTGGGAGAGCATTTTGGAGACAGAATTGTGATCTTTATCTCCTTTCCCATATCTTTGGAGAGGGATAGGAACAGACAGGTTAGGAAAGCGTTTAATTGGAGTAACGGGAAATATGATGCTATCAGGCAGGAACTTGGAAGCATAAATTGGGAACAAGTGTTCTCAAGGAATTGTATGGAAAAAATGTGGCAAGTATTCAGGAGGTATTTGTGTGGGGTTCTGCATAGGTAGTTCCAATGAGACAGGGAAAGGATGATAGGGTACAGGAACTGTGGTGTATAAAGGCTGTTATAAATCTAGTCAAGAAGAAAAGAGGAGCTTATGAAAGGTTCAAAAAATGAGGCAATGAGAGAGAAGATTATAAAGCTCGCAGGAAGGAGCTTAAGAAAGAAATTAGGAGAGCCAGAAAGGGCCATGAGAAAGCCTTGGCAGACAGGATTAAGAAAAAAACCCCAAGGCATTCTACAAGTGTGCGAAGAGCAAGAGGATAAGATGTGAGAGAATAGGACCAATCAAGTGTGACAGTGGAAAAGTGTGTATGGAACCAAAGGAGATAGCAGAGGTACTTAATGAGTACTTTTCTTCAGTATTCACTACGGAAAAGGATCTTGGTGATTGTAGGGATGACTTATAGTAGACTGAAAAGCTTGGGCGTGTAGATATTAAGAAAGAGGATGTGCTGGAGCTTTTTGAAAGCATTAAGTTGGATAAGTCACTGGGACTGGACGAGATGTGCCCTAGGCTACTGTGGGAGGCAAGGGATGAGATTGTTGAGCCTCTGGCGATGATCTTTGCATCATCAGTGGGGCTGGAAAAGGTTCCGGGGGATTGGAGGGTTGCGGATGTTGTTCCCTTATTCAAGAAAGGGAGTAGAGATAGCCCAGGAAATTATAGACCAATGAGTCTTAGTTCAGTAGTTGGTAAGTTGATAGAGAAGATCCTGAAAGGAAGGATTTATGAACATTTGGAGAGGCATAATATGTTTAGGAATAGTCAGCCTGGCTTTGTGAAAGGAAAGTCGTGCCTTATGAGCCTGATTAAATTTTTTGAGGATGTGACTAAACACGTTGATGAGGGTCGAGCAGTAGATGTGGTGTATATGGATTTCAGCAAGGCATTTGACAAGGTGCCCCCTGCAAGGCTTATTGAGAAAGTAAGGAGGCATTGGATCCAAGGTGACATTGCTTTGTGGATCCAGAACTGGCTTGCCCACAGAAGGCAAAGAGTGGTTGTAGACAAGTCACATTCTGCATAGAGGCCAGTCACCAGTGATGTGCCTCAGGGATCTGTTCTGGGACCCCTGCTCTTCGTGAGTTTTATAAATGACCTGGATGAGGAAGCGGAGGGATGGGTTAGTAAATATGCTGATGACGCAAAGGTTGGGGGTGTTGTGGATATTGTGGAAGGCTGTCAGAGGTTACAGCGGGACAATAGTAGGATGCAAAACTGGTCTGAGAAGTGACAGATGGAGTTCAACCCAGATAAGTGTGAGGTGGTTCACTTTGGTAGGTCAAATATGATGGCAAAATACAGTATTAATGGTAAGACTGTTGGCAGTGTGGAGGATCAGAGGGATCTTGGGGTCTGAGTCCACAGGGCACTCAAAGCTGCTGCGCAGGTTGACTCTGTGGTTAAGAAAGCATACGGTACATTGGCCTTCATCAATTGTGGGACTGAGTTTAGGAGCTGAGAGGAAATGTTGCAACTATATACGACACTGTTCAGACCCCACTTGGAGTACTGTGCTCAGTTCTGGTTGCCTCACTATAGGAAGGATGTGGAAACCGTAGAAAGGGCGCAGAGGAGATTTACATGGATGTTGCCTGGATTGGGGAACATGCCTTATGAGTGAACTCGGCCTTTTTTTCCTTGGAGTGACGGAGGATGAGAGGTGACCTGATAGAGGTGTATAAGATGATGAGAGGCACTGATCGTGTGGATTGTCAGAGGCTTTTTCCCCAGGGCTGGAATGGCTAGCACGAGAGGGCACAGTTTTAAGGTACTTTGAAGTAGGTACAGAGGAGATGTCAGGGGTAAGCTTTTCAAGCAGAGTAGTGAGTGTGTGGAACGGGCTGCCGGCAACGGTGGTGGAGTCAGATACCATAGGGTTTTTTAAGTGACTCCTGGACAGGTACATGGAGCCCAGAAAAATAGAGGGCTATGGGTAACCCTAGGTAATTTCTAAGGTAAGGACATGTTCAGCACAGCTTTGTGGGCCGCAGGGCCTGTATTGTGCTGTAGGTTTTCTATGTTTCTATGTTAATGGACATATCTTTAAGTCTTGTACCAAGATCCGTGACCCATCAGGAGTGATGAGTCAAGCCCATAATTGTGCCTCCAGCATAGGAATGGTATCTTTGGAGTAATTTATCTGGTGCCTACAATACAAATATCTTAGTAGTCTAATATCTAAGTACGTACAAGCACCCTTTCGATTTTTGGGGGTGTCTAAGTCACCTGTACTCAACTCAAGGTTATCCCATCAGTGTCAGCCGAATGTGCCTTTAAATAGCAAGCAAAGGAACCAACTAAAAGTTGCCAAGTTCAAATGAGACAATGAAGTAATGTTCATGGAATGGAACGTTCAGCACAGTTTCATTCAATTTGCAGAAATGTGTGTTCCATGAATAGTGCCATCCTTATGTGCATGGCTAAAGCTGGGAAACGAATTCTAACAAGAAGTGTCCCATCAAATTTCACATTGTTTGTGACTTCACCTGGTAACACTAGCTGGTGTGATCTGCTCCAGATAAAGTCAATTTTTTTTTTGAAGATGTAGAACTTCAAAGCATAGTACTACCTGAGCCAGCCTCAGCCTGGTTTGTCTTTTAGCTGAGATGATTTGGATAGGTGGAGGTTGTTTGCAGGTGTGAATATACCAGGGGTTCCCAACCTGGGGTCCACTGATCCCTCAGGTAATGGTAGGGATCCATGCCATAAAAAGATTGGGAACGCCTAGAGTTTACTGTTTTAGCATCCCCCATTGATTTTGATACTCTGGAAGTACAACATTATATTAACTGTTTTGTTACCAGGCATTTTGCAAAAAAGTAACCTGCATTTCAGAAGGAGTGGCATGGCATCCACGAAGACTTCACGCAGAGAGGAACAGGGCTGGTGAATTGGTAGTACTGAGAAGATGATCATAAGGATGAGCTTTATTTGTCATATGTACATCAAAGCGTACCGTGAAGTGTGTCACTTGTGTTAAATCCAACCAGCGAGGATTGTGCTGGGAGCAGCCCATGAGGGTCATCACACATTTGGCGCCAACATGATATGCTCACAGCTTATTAACCCTAATGTGGGAATGTGGGAGGAAACACGCCTTGTGACGGGGAGAATGTACAAGCACTTTGCAGACATTGTGGAATCCAACCTGGACCTTACATCTGGTGCTGTAAAATGCTGAACAAACTGCTATGCTACAATGCTGCCCTGGGATGTAGTCAAACCCGGGCAGGGGCAGGACCGAGAGAGCAGAGGCCCTAAGGAGGGGCAAGCCTGAAGCAACTCTTGATTGACTGGCATCTTTGATCAATTGGTACTTACCCAGCTTTGCAGATGTTGGAGCCTTCTACCTATTTTATGGGGTGGGTAAGTACCAGTGTTGATCCAATTATGATATTTTCAGTAGTTCAGTCTGTCTAAGAGAAAAGACCCTAACTGAATGAAGGGAAAGCATGGTAATTTAAAATGTATTCATCAACTGAAGTGTTTAAAAGATGCAAAGGAAGTTTAGGCAATAAATCCAATTAAACTTGCTGACAAACTGAGATTATTGAAGTATGCCTGTTGGATACAATAATGGCAGACAAATGAAGTGAAAATTACAATTGTACTTTATTTCCAGAACAGATGAACTGAATCTGGAAGGGCCATCAAAAATATAACCAATGGTAGGAAGTGTTGTGGCAATTACAGCCAAATAAAAATATTATTTTATTTATTTTTATTACTGTATGCTATGTGGCAGATAATGGAAGTGAAGCCAGTGGGGTTCTGGAAGAACAGGAATGGGCAAACATTTTTATCGTGAGAACCTATGCAGAGTTTACAGTGCTTTGGAAATTTAAGTCAAAGCTGGAGAGAACTGGCCAGCAGGTTTTAGTTTTAGAAGTTGGTAGTGGTGAATTATACTGATGCTGCCATGAAGCTTGAGATCAGGAGAGTGACTTGAGTGACAACAGCTACTGCTGTCATTAACATAAGTGAACACAGCCAATCTGGGGCTAGAGGAAGCCTGGCCGACATAGAATTTATTGGTCCCTTGACCAGAGCTGGAGGAAGCAGAGGCAATTGAAGAAAATTTATGGAGAGTTGGAATGGATCTGACAGTGTCATTAAACTTCAAAGCAACACCCGAGCTGAAGCAAACAGGGCTGATGACAGCAAATGTATTTTCTAAAGAATTCCAGTGGAAGCACAACATTGTAAATAAAGCTACAATTTTTTACATGGCATAATGTTTTAAACTCCCACATAATTCTGAAAGTATGAAGTAAAATCTATAGCGGACTGACACTAGCTCTAAACTACCTCTAACAAAGGTGTTAGATTACTATCCTGTGGCAGAAAGCCTATATCTACAGGACCTGTTTAAAGAGGAACGTCCCATAGTTATTCCGATCTTCTACTGATTGAAGCACTTGCTGTTTCCACTGAACTTGTTGTCTACATACCCTTAAAGAATCATCTTACCTGGTGCTGGTCTCTTAGCAAATGATGGGTGTTGCCCAGGAGCTTTCTGAATGAGACTGATAGGCTTGTCTCCAGAGTTATCTTAAAAGCTAATTAAAGCCTGCATACATGTATACCAACTGGTAAACATTCACTGACATTCAGAAACCATGCAAAACTGTTAAGCATTATCATACCACTTTATGATTAAATAAAATAAACAATAATACAAAAAGTGGAATTGAACAACTGAACACAATTAAAAACACGTACACCAACTTAATTTAATGTTTTTCAATAAATAATCCTTACAGTTGATCTTCCTCCAATAGCTATTTCTTCTCTAATGTCAATGGCTCTATTACCTTGCACCAGATGGTGTGATGGAATCTATGAAATTTCAGAATGTCTCATGTAATTTTGTTATAAATCTAAAGTTGTCTCAACATCAATGATCATCTGTTTGGAAATTTGGGATCTCCTCCTTACATTTTTTTATTGTAAGTACTTGTATCAAATACAATAAAATAAGCTGTTAAAATTACCCTGCACTATAAACAATAAAAAAACCAGTTTATTTAAATGAGGGTTTCAAGATATTTATCAGAAGTAAAGGAGAAGAATGGAACAGTGGACTGAAAAAGGAGATTTAGTTTTTATAGATGAACGACTATTCTCTCTCAAGACCAGCAAAAGTATGTTCTATTCACAGTATCAATCAAATACACCATTTTAAACTTTGTGAGAAATTTGAGCCGTTTTCTCATAAAGTGTATTGATGAACATGTTGACAGGTCGTTTACATTGACGTTTAAATTCACTATAATATTCCATGTTGCCCTATTTTTCTTTCAGATAATTCTTCCTGAACTTTTAATATGAAACAGAAAGATGACATATTATGGCAGAAACAAGAGTATGCTCTGCCTTATTCCCCAGCAACACATAATTTAGCATTCACAGAGGAGTGTGACAAGTTATGTTCCTTCTCTCACTTTTAATCTCACTGGTGATCTAAGATGCATTGGTTTCTGGCTTAAGATCATATTTTTTCTACTTTTCTCAAGGGAGCAACTTCTTTGAAAAGTTATATTTTGCTTGATTATATTTTTAAACCTTGAAGTAACAAATTATATAATATTTAAAGATTTTTATATTTTCACTAATAATGTTATAAAATAGTTTTATAAAATGCATTTTTGTATAGCATTTTCGTCTAAAGATGATATCTGATACTCAACTCTGAGCATTTACTTAGGATCATATACAAAAAATGCTAGATTTGGATTGAAGATAACCATTTCCCATTAGAATTATTCAGTATTAAAATGCACCAGCAATCCTTTAATGTTAGCTTTGTGAATTGCTTCTTACAGATGTTCAATCCTAAAAGTACTGCCAAACTTGCAGGTGGTGGATGGTGGGAGAGTTACTTCCATTGATGATGCTTCTGCAGAGAGGCTGAGCAAACCTTCAGCAGGGAGTTTCCTAGCTCTATGTCAGACCCAGCTTCAAGACATTGAATTATTACACAGGAGACACAAAACTGAATTGGAGTAAGTCTCCCTTTTCGAATTTTGTCCTTTTTGACTGTAACTTGAGGCTGTGCCTCTTGCAAACACATAGTTTTTTGACACATATGTTGGTTTGATTAAAGAATTGCACAAAACAGGAAACAGGACAATTTAGTTTAAGCATTTTCCAGTTTTAATTTATCAACACTTGGCTTGAGATTTCCACTGAGGTTGGTTCCAGTATAGGTTTAATGAAACTCAATATGTAGTAAAGCTGCCTTGTTGGTGTACTGGCATTTCTGCACCATCTTTCAATTGTCTTATATCATCGACCACAAGCAAATTAATAAAAATGATTGGCATAGTTATATCAACTTGCACGTATTTTAGAGCTTTTAAAGTATCAACATTTCCAGAATACCCTGCTGAATCATAATCAGGCAAAATGGCGACAAAGTCAAAAGAGGATATCAAAGTACTGTACAAAGAAAATATTATCAGAGAACATATATGTCACCATATACAACCCTGAGATTCATTTTCCTGTGGGCATACTCCGCAAATCTATAGAATAGTAACTGTAACAGGATCAATAAAAGATCAACCAGGGTGCAAAAGACAATTAACTGTGCAAATGCAAATATAAATAAATAGCAATAACTAATGAGAACATGAAATATTGAGGTAAAGAGTCCTAAATGTGAGATCATTGGTTGTGGAAACATCTCAATGGATGGGCCAAGTGAGTGTAGGTACCCGCCTTTTATTCAAGAGCCTGATGGTTGTGGGGTAATAACCGTCTTCAACCTGTTGGTGCAGATCCTGAGCTCTTCTGCCTTCTATCTGCTGGCAACAGTGAGAAGAGAGCATGTCCTGGGTGGTGAGGATAGCTGATGATGGATGCCGCTTTCCTACGATGGCATTTCACGTAGATAGGCTCAGTGGTTGGGAGGGCTTTACCTGTGATGTACTGGGCTGAATCCACTACCTTTTGTAGAATTTTCCATTCAAAGGCATTAGTTTTTCCATGCCAGACCGTGGTGCAGCCAGTCATTATACTCTCCACTACACATCTATGGAAGTTTGTAAAAGTTTTAGATGTCATTTAGTTCACAGACGCCTAAGGAAGTAGAGGCACTGCCATGCTTCTTTGCAATTGCATTTATGTGCTGGATAGACAAATCCTCTGAAATAGTTGCACCCAGGAGTTTAAAGTAGCTATCACTCTCCACCTCTGATCCTCCATTGAGTACTGGCTCCCGGTCCTCTGGTTTCCCTCTCCTGAAGTCTACAGTCAGTTCCCTGGTCTTGCAGACATTGAGTGAGAAGTTGTTGTTATGACACCACTCAGCCAGATTTTCATTCTCCATCCTGTATGCTGATTCATCACCACCTTTGATTCAGTGGTGACATCAGCAAACTTGAATATGGCATTGGAGCTGTGCTTAATCATACATGTAAGTCATTGGTGTATATTAGAAGGATTTAACAAAATCTTGATCAAGTAAAAATGCAGAGGGAAAATGGAAGAAAAAGAAATGTTTATGGGGTGAATTCCTGAACAGGAGGCTGCTGTGGACCATGGCACAGAAAAATTTTAAGGGACAAAAACATACCATCCATGATCAAGGTCTTGGAGGATGTTGATTTACTGCTGTGGAAATACAATTTCTTAGAATTAATTATGTGGGATATGTACCCATGAATTTGGATATATACATTACACAAGGAAAAGAAAGTGAAGATTATTGTTTATCAGAACATCATACTTGAGAGTGAGTTTATTGAGCAGGAGGTAATGGCAGCTTTTTTCCAAGGGAAATGGTACAAGAAGGGAGTAGACCTCTTATCACAACATCTGGTATGGAGCTAGAGTAGTAATCATTTTAATGGGAATGAATCTAGGGAGGAAGTGGTAGTTTTTAAGGACAAGATGGGTTTGTTGAGATTACAAGAGAAGAAAGAAGAAAATTACTTGATTTGTGAGCTTGATGGAAGGGAGCAGTGTTTTACAAAGGCAGTTAAATGGATGGCACCATTCTTGGCGACATACAGACTATTAGATTCTCCCATGAGGAGATGAGTGTAGAAATACCCTGGTGAGAAATTTAACAGAATTCTTTGTATTAAAGTGTAAAAGGCACTGATAACCTATGACACAACGAGTCCATACCAACCGTGGTGCCCACTCCACTAGTTCCAATATTTTGCATTTGACCCATATCTCTCTAAGCCCCGTCCTTCTGTGTACCTATTCAAGCATTGATAACATTGTACCTGCCTCAACCACTTCTATATGCAACATATTCCATATACTCACCACGCTCTGCATGAAGAAATTGGCCCTCAGGTCCCTTTTAAATCTTTTCTTTTTCACCCTATATTTATGTCCCCTAGTTTTAGTTTCCCCTACCTGGGAGAAAAGACTGTTACTAACTACCGTATCTATTCCTCTCATAATTGCAACCATTTCTGTAAGGCCACCCCTCATTCTCCTATGATCCAAGGTATAAAGACCTAGCCTGTCACCTTCTCTTGTAACTCAGGCTCTCTGGTCTTGGCAACGATGTGCTCAGTTTTAGGTCACTTATCTGAAACAAGATGCGCTGGCATTAGAGAGGATCCAGAGGAGGTTCACGAGAATGATTCTGAGAATAACAGGGTGAACATATGAGGAGTGTTTGATGGCTCGGGGCCTGTATTCGCAGTGTGGGGGGATCTGATTGAAATTTGTCAAATATTGAAAGACAGAGTTAATGTGGGGAGGATGGTGAGACTAGGACAAAAGGGCACCGCATCAGAACAGAGGGATGTACATTTAGAATAGAAGTGAGAAGAAATTCCTTTAGCCAGAGGGTGGTAATATCTGTGGAATTCATTACGATGGACAGCTGTAGATGCCAAGTCAGTACGTACATTTAAAGTACAATTTGTTAGTTTCTTAGTTACTCAGGGTGTCAAAGGTTATGGGGAGAAGGCAGGAGAGTGAGGTTGAGAGGGATAATAAATCAGCCACGATGGAATGGCGGAACAGACTTGATGGGCTGAGTGGCCTTATTTTGCTCATATATCTTATGGTCTTAAATTATTATTTATGTATCTTTTTGTTTTTAACAGCAGATCAAATTCGTTGGAGATTGCAGATGCACACTTGCGTCACTGTGAAGAACTGATGCATCTGGCTGAAGAGTGTAGATATGCTCATGAGTATGGAGAATTATGTGCTATTGAAGAGAAGAAGCACTCTAATAGTCCTGTTGATGAAGAATTTTGTTTTGGAAAGCAGCACAAGAATCTGACTGTCAATTGTATAAAAGTAAAGAGCCAAAGCACTGACCATGCAATGGATTGTGACGAAGTTCTGACTCCTGTTACTCATATTTAT
This sequence comes from Mobula birostris, assembly GCF_030028105.1. NCBI lineage: Eukaryota > Metazoa > Chordata > Chondrichthyes > Myliobatiformes > Myliobatidae > Mobula > Mobula birostris. Next base: position 11,418,520 of record NC_092378.1, on the reverse strand, counting down.
GGAAAGAGAAATCAAAATGATTATTTACACACAGCTTCTCACGTTTCCCAGGACTATGATCCCAGACCCTTTGCAAATCTGAAACAAACTGATTTTTCTTTGCAAGAATTCAGAATGAGGAAGGGTCAGAATCAACCTAAATCCAACAGAATTGCATCTGGATCACAGAATGATGCGAGTTTGAAGGGGAGACGTGAACAACAAATTTCAGAGGATTACATTAAAAAGTAATAATGCAAGTCGATTTATTAATATGTTTGTCAATTATTTATTTTAATTTTGATCATAGTTTAGAAATTTTGAACATTGCAGAAGCCATATAAGAATTTTGTACTAATCAATCTACAGCAAACACCAGAATTGACAATTACTATTAAATTTGTGCTCCCGTAATTATAATCTTCTGTGGCTTGCATAGCATCTGGGGCTGCTGCTTTCTAGAGATAGCTGTTTAATGTCAAAACAGGTATTTTACAATGATTTTACATTATTTGCAGGAAAGGGGATATCTTGATTGTTTCTGCTGTCTGAAATTCTTTACCTTTAACATGTCTGTCCTTTATTGCTTCTGATTTAGTACCTTTGATGCCTTCTATTAGTTTCCCTGTTTAACTTGGTAAAAATGAGGTAAATCAGACAGAGCCACAATTTATATAGTTGCAGTACTGAACAGGAAGAACCAACGGTCCAAGAATGGTTCTGTGCAAAAAAGAAATATGCAATAAAGGTAATCAACACTCTTGTAGGCAGAACACCTCATTTTCTCAACAAAATTTCAGGTTTAATTTTGTTAAGTAGCTCATGCGTATGCACCTTGCACAGCTTTGAATTAAGTTTATAGATGACCATTTCATTCATTGCCTGCAATTTCCATCAGATTTTCTTTTCAAGTGGTCTTGACATCAATAAGGTATTCACCTCATTGGATTTACGTAAATATACTTTTATCCTTTTTGGCATATTGTGTCCTTTTTCCTTTCAGAACAGCTTTTTCCAAATATAGTTGGTCCATGGTTAGAAATGCCAAATGATTGTTTGGTTCAAAAAATACATGTGTAAAATTGTAATGAGGAGCATATAGACATTTACAAACTATTATAAGTTTTACAATTTTGTCGTCAAACGCCATGTAGAAAGAGCAGGAGACAAGTACGCAAGCCAAGATTTGTTCAGTCATGATCTCATTAAATTTTGGAAGAGATGCAACTCTGTGATCGGTACATCCACATTCTGTTTCTTGATCTTGTTGGATCTCCACTTTCAGATGCCTACAGAGGTTTCTAATATCTTTGGGATTGACTTCCAGTTCAAGAATATTTCATATTTGTGATTAATAAGCTTCTGAATTTCTTGGCTTTGACTAGACTTCAGGGCAGTCCAGGCCCAATGGGTAGTCTGTGACTTTTAGTTGGAATTCATTAGCCCATAAATGTGAATCCGTCTGAGAAAAGCAGTCTCAATGTTCCTAAGACTTTTAATATTGATTTCCTTGGAGTAATTTTTTTCTCTTGTTGTCATTATTTTGGGGACATGCTGAAAATAAGTTCGAAGACTTAGTGGTGGTATCTTCAAACACATATTTAGAGCCCCATCTCCCTCAACCAGGTAGAAGTGGAACATACCAAGGAACTACAGAGGCAATGTAATTGTCATATTCATATTTATCTCCTTTAGGAAAGGAGATAAACTTGAATATAGTAACTAGGGGAATGTAATGGCAATCATCCTCCTTAGCTGCCTCTTCTCGGCAGCTGAAGAGCTTATAGCTGAATTACCGTGTGGCTTCTATCAAGACACAGCTACAAAGGATATGATCTTCACTGTGTAACAGCTCTAAGAAAATTGAAAGGGGCAGCATCAGTTGTTACATGTGGCCTTCCTCAATCCAGCAAAACCCTTTGACTATGTCAGCTGAGAGAATCTGTGGAGTATCCTTTAAAATCTGGCCACCATTAGAATTGTGTCTCCATCCTACAACTGCATGATGACATACAAGCTCAACCGATGTATCCACAAGTGCAGAGTGGGGTTAAATAAGGTTGTGTCATAGTTTCACCCTTCTTCTTAATCTTTCTTTGTGTGGTATTGCATCTGATTTCCAACAATCTTCTTGCTACAATGGAGTTAATCTACAGGATTAATTGGAATCTGTTCATTTTCCATTAATCTATTCCAGAAGTTAGAGCACTTGAGCCTCCATCATTGAGTCATGATACACAAATATTGGGTGTGTATATGCACATTTGGAGGCTATGGTTCAAATCATTGCTGGCTCATTCACTGAACTCTGCAGAAAAATAGGCATCTACAGAACAACATCTTCCATCAACTTTCTCCACTCATTTGAGATCCATAGCGGAAAATGTGAATCAGACTCCTTGTCATAGGTAGGTAGATTGATAGATACTTTATTGATCCCAGAGGAAGTTACAGTGTCACAGTAGCATTACAAGTGCACAGTTCTACAAATATATAATTAGAAGAGAAGAAAGAATAAAAAAAAAATAAGTTACCTCAAATAGTCTAACAGGATGGGGTCATCTCTTCCCTGGCCTTAGGTTGACTCATTATAGAGCTTAATGGCCAAGGGTCAGAATGACCTCGTATAATCTTTGGAGCAGCACAGTAGTCTTTGTCTATTACTAAAAGTGTCCCTCCATTCAGCCAAGGTGGTGTGCAGAGGGTGAAAAACATTTTCCAGAATTGTGAGGATTTTCCATAGGGTCTTTTGTTCTACCACAGCCTCCAGCGTGTCCATTTTGACTCCTATAACTGAGCCAGCCTTTCTAATCAGTCCATTGAACCTGTTGGCATCAGCCGTGTTGATGCTGTTGCCCCAGTACACCACCGCATAGAAGATTGTACTGGCGACAACAGACTGGCAGAACTGAAGGAGGGGCCTGCATACTCCAAAAGACCTCAGTCTCCTCAGGAAGTAGGGGCGACCCTGCCCCTTCCTGTACACATCCTTTGTGTTGGTGCTCCACTCAAATATGTCATCCAGGTGCATCCCCAGGTACTTGTAGGTCTTCACCACATCCACATCCTCACCATCAATAGTAACAGGGAGCAGTGCAATCTTAGTCTTCTTAAAGTCTATCACATCTCTTTTGTCTTACTGATGTTGAGCTGCAGATGATTCGGCTTGCACCATTTGACAAAGTCATAGTCTAACTTGTCTTCATTCTTGGATGCCACACACTGGAAGAGGCTGAACTGATTTACCAAGCTTGGAAAGCAGGAGGTTAATCAGAAAAATGAATTGGAATAATTGAGTTGCAACAGACAAAAAAATACATAATGGGAAAAAAAGACTTTATAACCAATATTAAAGTTAATGTTATAGAGATTAACGTAGGTGATAGAATGAATAAGGAACAATATGATCAGGTTGGGAACAGAAAGGAAGTCAATGGTTGAATAATTATCTTCATGTTTTCAGTGTTTTTTTTTAGGAACCAAAGAGTTTCTCTTGGAGGCTGAAGATGTTTTTTTTTTTGTTTAACTTTGGGAATTATCCATCACTGATCATTAGGTAAACATATTGACAGCTTGTGGAATGGAGGTGTCCAGGAAGATGAGAAAGGGTAGTTATAGCTGTGAGTTGTAAGGCTACATTGATAGTACCTTCAGATGATGTTGTGTTGGTGCAGAAGAGTAAGCCTAAATAGATCTGAAGGTAATACAGTGGGTGGAATGAAAAGCTATCTAAGAAGACAAGCTGTAGGAAGAAGATCACCTTTGTTCATTGTTTCTTTTAATAACTGACTGTTGTGAGAAAGTAAAGAGTTTTTCCCTATTTGGCCTGCATCTTCTCAAAACAAATTTAGAATCATTTTATAAGGTAGTGGTTGAATAAAAATTAGTGGTATTTGATTTTTAATTTACTGTTTGTATTTTTCTCCTAATTACAATATTTCTTTTGTTTTGTCAGCTATGCAGCGATTGTCTTGCAATCCCACTGGCGGGGGTACATCATTCGGAGAGATATTCATAAGTACTCGGTACTTCATAATGCAGCTTCACTGATTCAGACTGCATGGAGAGATTACTGCAACAGAAAGAAAGTTGCCTTCCAGCATAGTGCTGGCAAGCCACCTGAGAAATGGAAGTTATTTGATGACAGTGATGAAAGTAGAAATAAAGCAATCATTATCATCCAGGTTAGAGAAAACTATTCCATTGTTTGCTGTAAGTGTGTTTTTTTTTGTGCTTCACTGATTTAGGAAAACAAAACAGGTAATGTGTGTTCTTTATGAACTTGTGAGACAAATGCTTGGGAGGAATCCTGTATATGACTTCAGTCCTCTGGCATGGGTTTTGCTCGCGACATTGTCTGTGGCTACTGCAGACTAGTTAACAACACCAATATTATTATATCAGGCATCTGCCAAGATGGTAGAGCATGAACAAGATAAATCTTGATCTTTTATAATCCAGTATCACGTTTGTTCTTAACATCAAACTCATTACTTTATTAATAACAAACAAGAGAAAATCTGCAGATGCTGGAAATCGGAGCAACACACACAACATGCTGGAGGAACTCAGCAGGCCAGGCAGCATCTATGTCGACTGTACTTTTTTCCATAGATGCTGCCTGGCCTGCTCAGTTCCTCCAGTATTTTGTGTGTGTTGCTTTACCAATAATCTTCATTTTCATGGGAAAATATATTGTTAAATGGAATAATTTGCCTTTCATAAATTTATAGTGCTTTTTCATCTCTTTATTAGTCACTTAATTTTGTTTTATTATATGAGGGAATACACATGATCTCTAATTCAATGATTAATGCAGGGTTTTTTCCCAAAATATTGATATGTCCTGTCTGTGCTGCATGCACTGCCCCTTTGATGGAGTGGTACGGTAGCGTAGTAGTTAACACAATGCTTTACAGTACATGTGACCCAGGTTCAATTCCCGCTGCTGCCTGTAAGTAGTTTGTATGTTCACCCTATGACCACGTAGGTTCCCTCTGGGTGCTCCAGTTTCCTCCCAAAGACCTACTGGTTGGTAGGTTAATCGGTTATTGTATATTGCCTTGTGATTAAAGTAGGATTAAATCGGGGGATTGATGGGTGGTGTCGCTGGAAGGGCCTATTCCGCGCAGGATCTGGATGCTGTCATAAGTTATTGAAAGGTGACTGAGAATTTTGGAAGAAGAGAAAAGAAACCCTTGGATCCCTTTTCACAATGGTACATAGGTGGCCATACTCATATCATCATCTGTTGGGGGAGAAATGCATCTGAAGTCTGAGCTCCTATTACCACTCTGTCAGGGGTAATGAGAGGTCCCCTGACCTTCCACAGATAAAACTATAGACGTGTACTTATTCTCTGAAATCCCTTTCCTCTGAGGTTCAGATCATTGCCACACTAGTCGTTGGAACATTCTATGTGGTGATGAATGACCTATCCTACGTTTCCCAGTCTGCTGTGGTTAATCATCCTGACAGGATTTCATAGGATTACAGGTTTGTCAAAGGTTCAGACAGTAGTCCAAAAGAGATTTACTAAGCTAATTCCCGGTATGAGGAGGTTGCCCTACCAAGAGAAGCTAGACAGTTCACATCTTTATTCCTTGGAGATTAGAAGAATGAGGAGTGATCTTACTCAAACATATAAGATCATAAGGGGACCTGACTGGGTCGTGGCAGAGTCAGAAAGAAAGTGTATAGTTACCAGTTAAGAGCCTAGTCATTTAAAGCTGAGCTGCATATGAGTTTCATTTCTGGAATCTCTGAAATGTTCTGTGAATTTAAGCTCGTGAAATTTTGGTTGGTGGTAGAGGCCAGATGATTAGGTATATTTATGGTGGAGATCATTCACCAAGAGGTGTTGCTCAAGATTTCCAGCATCTGCAGAACCTATTGCGTTCATCGACAAATACTTAGAAGATTGAGGAATTGAGGATTATGGAGAACTGGTACAGAAGAGTTGAGGCCAACATAGATCAATCATGATCATTTTGAACAGTGGGGCAGGCTTAACAAGCCTAGAGACCTAATCTTATCCCAGTTTTTTGGTGTTTTAAATGAAACTAGAGCTTAGTTCTTCACAATGGCTATCATTTCCTGATCATGAAATACGTGTATGCCCATAGTTAATGCTAGGGAAACTTACTGCAGTGTTCCACAGAGGTTTACAAAGTTTTGTCAATGTTGCATGCTGCGCAAATTACATTGTTACAAGGGTTTAACCTTTACCAGAAGCCCTGCAGCAGGAGAAGGTAAATACAATGAGAGCAGAAAAGAACAAAATCCATTATTGTGCAAAGCAGTCACAATGTTATTGTGCTGAAGTAATAATTAGGGTGGCTCAGGTTGGTGAAGAATCAAATGACTGAGGAGAAACAACTGTTCTTGGATGTGGTCATGTGGGACCTCTTGCTTCTGTACCTCCTGCCCCATAGTGCCTGTGAGAAGATGGCATTGCCAAGATGATACGGAATTTGACAATGCATGTTGCCTTCTTGAGGCAGGGCCTTTATGAAGATACTACCGATGGTGGGGAGAAATATGCTAGTGATGAGGTGTGCTAGGGCCGAGTCCATGTCTCTGCATCTTCTTATGTTCCTGCCCACTTGAAATGCTCCACCAGACCATGATGCAACCTATCAGGTTACTTTCAATGGTACATCTGCAGAGGATTTTTTAGTGTTCAATGACATGCCAAACCCCCTTAACATTCTAAAAAAGGTGAAGACACTGTTGTCCTTCATTATGATTGTATCTTTCTGTGTATGTGCTGAGCCCAAAGGTTGACCTCTTGCACTTCCAGTCAGAACTGTGAGACAGAGCCAATGTGATTCATTCAATGAATTAGTATTGTCAATGTAAGAGTTATGATCATTTTTCACTTGATTTTCTCTGCAAGTTTATATGAGTAAATATTGTATGTAGCATTGCTGTATGATTTTTGAATTTTATTGCCAACTACTGTAGCTCTTGGGTGCTCATTTCTCCATCGCCAATGCTTATGTACTCAAATATTTTAGTATCTTCATAGCTGTGTTCTCTGCAAAGTTCAAAGTAAAATTTATTGTCAGAGTTTATTCATGTCACCACATCCAACCCTGAGATTCTTTTTCCTGCAGCAGAGATACTTAGCAATCATATAGAACAGTAACTGTAAACAGGATCAATGAAAGAGCAAGAGCATCGAAGACAACAAACTGTGCAAATACAAATGCAAATAAATAGCACTAAATAACGAGAGTCAGAGTCATAGTCATACTATATTGATCCCGGGGGAAATTGGTTTTCAGTTACAGCTGCACCATAAATAATTAAATAGTAATAAAACCATAAGTAGTTAAATAGTAATGTGTAAATTATGCCAGCATGAAATAACAAGATTGAACAGGGGAACACCAGAAGTAGATTAAGTATAATTATCCTCTTTTGTTCAAGGGCCTGATGGCTGAGGGGTAGCAACTGTTCTTGAACCTGGTGGTGCAAGTCCCGAGACTCTTGTACCTTCTACCTGATGGTAGCAGTGAGAATAGAACATGGCCTAGTTGGTGAGGAACTTTGATGATGGATGCTGCTTTTCTATGACGACATTTCATATGGATATACTCAATAGTTGGGAGGGCTGCATCTGTGATATACTGGGCCAAATCCACTACCTTTTATAGCATTTTCCATTCAAAGGCATGTAATTGATAAGATATATGGAGAAACACACAGAGTATAGAAGCCATTTTAGGTTCTCTCCCAGCTTCTGGCTTTCTGTGTTCTCTTTTGCTAAACGCGAAAAAGAAACCCATGTCTGAGCTCATAGGAACTACTATAGCAACCTCTAGCCATGTAATACTTGGATTACTGCCAGGAATTTTCCTCCTTACATGCTCAAATCTCAACATGTGGGTCTTTCTTAATGACTCATCATTGGAGGTCATGCTGCTTAGAGTCCTCAGCGTGATATCCATGATGAGTCGCTGGGAGAGACCCACATATTGGGATTTGAACTCTTTGAATCAATACTGTTTATGCTACAAGATTACTTTTTCTATGATACTTTTTGATCATGTAATGGTTTGCTAATATTTTCTGTCCAGGCTAACACATGATGAATGAGTACATAGATGATTACCAAGAGCTGCAAATGGCTACAGAACCTTACCCCAGCATGAGTTACCAATTTTAGAAGCAGAATGAAGGAGAAGGTTTAGAAATGGGGAACCGTCATGACACTTGATTCACGGCAGTAATAACACAGGAAATGAACTTAACTGGGAACGTTCACTCACCAGCACAATATCTCTGCAACAAGCAAATGGCTTGCTGCTTGGTGCATAATACTGTGTATGAAATGATGTCTGGCTTCTCTAGTTTTCCAGACTTGTGTAGTCTTCCTGACTGGCTTTATTATCTGTCTTCATGGCATGAGCAAAACTGATGGATTACATTATTGATTTATTTTTAAAAACAAATAGCCCCATCAACATGCACAGATGTTGCCGACAGTGGATATAGCTAATTTAGAAGAAAAATATATGTTAATATGAGAATACATTTTAGAACTGGAGTCCTAGCATTTCAATGGCGAATTAAGTTCAACACGTAAATGTGAGGGAGGAAAAAATGGGGGAAAAAAAACGTACACTCAGAAAATAAGAAACTGAAGCTCTTAGAAGACCAAATCAAACAGAAGCAAAAAAATAATATGCTGGTCAGTAAAATTGTTCTCAAATTTTATTAAGGCACTTAGATTTATTTTTAAGGGTATAAAATTCAAAAGTAATGAAGTTATGTTAATCTCGGTCAAAATGCACCACATTTGTCCTGTGGTTTAAAGTGAACATAAAGCACCAGAGTTGTGTACAGGGCTGATACACAAACTGAGATATTTCAACTACAGGGAAATAATTCTGCTTTCTCTTTCTTAAATTATGAATTAGTTGCATAGGGTAGATGCAGGGAAATTTCTTGCACTTACGGGCAAATCCAAAATTATCAGTCATAAATACAAAGTGGTTACTAATAAATTCAAAAGGGAAACCCAATACAAACTTTATCAGCACTATAAAAAGCTGAGGCAAATTAATGCTTCCAAAGGAAAGTATTATGAATGTTTGGGAGAAACAGAATAGAAAGAGAGCCAAGTCAAATATAATGGAAAGGAACACAAAGCAAAACAGAACGTGGGAAGAACCCTGTGGTGGCAAAAGGTTTAAATCAACATTTTGTGTTAAGATCTTGCAATATGACTCTTTTTCTTAGGAAAGTGATGGAAGTGGGTTTGAGGTGCTTTAAGGTTGCAGCTGCAGAGGGATGATCTCCTGATGGTCCAGGATACAATGGTCTGGTCTGCATTAGTGGAACTATATTCCAGAGGAAGGTAAGAGGAAGTGCCAGAAAGCTGTCATCTAGTTTCTGCAAAGTAGATGTCAGTGTAACAGATTACAATGTCAACCTCCTTATATGAGGATTTGATGAACTAAGGGTCAGTCTGAACTGAGACGAGAGCTGCACACTCAGAGAGGATGAAGTTGGAGTGGATGGGGTGAGTGGAGAGTCATGGCAGTCCAATGCCACATTGTAATTGGAGATGAAAAGATCAACAGAGGGTTAAAAAGCCAGAAGGGGCTGTCCAAGTGGAAGGGGAGTTCTAGAGATAGGTAGAAAGGTTGTCAGTGGAGGGATGACTTGTTGAAGAAATAGGTATCAATGCAAAGATGGTGGAAGAGGATATTGATATTATGTCTAGTCTAGAACTTATTGAAGTGCTGGCATAGGGGTTCAAGTTGAGGCCTCTGCTGAGGACAGGCTGCTCAGCATTGGAGATGGGTGGGAGGTCTGAGGAATAGTGAGGACCCTGCAGGGTGGAAGATGTCTTTTAGTGGGGTGAAGAGAGATGGTGAGTGGAGAGTTGGGAGGGAGAAGGGCTGGGGGTTATATTAGAGCTTGAGATGAGATACAAGACCAGAGGAAGATGGGTGACAAGGTAAAGTCAGCAAGGGTGATAGGAGATTGGATCATAATTGGGTGTGAGAGGGAGGAGCACCCCATTTAATGTCAGCGGTCCTGATATTGGGTCTTGATCTAAAATGTCGACTTGTCCCTTCTGCCTCCGTAGTTGCTCCTTGACCCACTGATTTCTTTCAGTGTTCTGTTTTTTTATTCCTGATTCCAGTATTTGCAGTCCTTTTTGTCTTCATAAAGGACAGGGTGTATAAACTGCAGCACAGACCAGATGGGCTGAATGATTCTTCAAGTGGTGCGTGTTCATTGCAAGATTAACAATGCATCATTATTAGGCTCCAAAATTAGACAATTTTGTTGCGTTTTTTAATGGTGTCAATTGTGAAGACAGTTCAACAGTACCTAAATGACTAAAGGCAATTTATTGTGGCAAAAGGAACCTACTACTTTTGGTTCCTTCCCAATTTTTTCTGCCATTGTCATCTTGGTCATGCGGAGTAGTGGGAATATCTGTATACATTTTGTTAGAAAAACATTCCAAGAATAAACTGTGGTAAATGAATTGTAATTGATTAGCAATTCCACATTGGAAAACTTACCTATTTCTTTGCAGTCAGCAAATTATTCTACCTTGTGAAATTGTTCAACTATGGCATTAGCCATTATGGGGCATCCTCACCTCTCCATAGCAATTTCCAAGGAAAGTTCTAGCCAGAAACTGATGGTAAATAAATGGACTCTTGTCTTCCCTCATTTCTACTATTACTTCCTTAAAAAGGTCCTCTCCAAGTTATAAATACTCACATCACCATTTAAAATGTAACAGTAATTAATTAAGGAGTTGCAGAAATGCAGCATCTAATTGAAGACCATAAGACAAAATAATATGTGAGGTATTTTTTTTCTGTCTCTATATTTAGTGTTTATTTGATTTTTGTTTTTGACTACTATTTTCAGGTCTAGTAATTTGAGCATTTTTTCCCAATTTGTGCACAAATCTCAGTGTGAGAAGCAGGTTCTCACCCTTTCAGTAGGACGTGGGTTAATTGAAATTCAGAGCTTCAATAATACAACAAGACCATAAGATATAGGAGCTGAATTGGGCCATTTGGCCCATCGAGTCTGCTCCGTCATACAATCATGGCTGATTCCTTTTTCCTCTCCTCAGCCCCACTCCCAGCTTTTATCCCATAACCTTTGATGTCGTGTCCAATCTAGAACCTATCAAGCTCTGCATTAAATGCACCCACAAAGACCTGGCCTCCACAGCTGCCTGTGGTAACAAATTCGACAAGTTCACCACCCCCAGCTAAAGAAATTTCTCCACATCTCTGTTTTAAATTGGCGCCTTTCTATCCTGAGGCTGTTCCTTCTTATCCTAGACTCCCCCACCATAGGAAATATTCTTTCCACATCTACTCGGTCAAGGCCTTTCAACATTTGAAAGGTTTCAATGAGATCCCCCATCATCCTTCTAAATTCCAGTGAGTGCAGACCCAGAGCTATCAAATGTTCCTCGTAAGATAACCCTTTCATTGCCAGAATCATCCATGTGAGCTTCTTTTGGACCCTCTTGACTGCCAGCACATCTTTTCTCAGATGAGGAACCCAGAACTGTTCACAATATTTAAGGTGAGGCCTCACCTCACCAGTGCCTTATAAAGCCTCAGTATCACATCCCTGCTCTTGTATTCTAGACCTCTTGAAATGAATGCTAACATTTCATTTGCCCTCCTCACTACTGACGCACCCTGCAAATTAACCTTTATGGAATCGTGCACAAGGACTCCCAAGTCCCGTTGCATTTCAGATTTTTAGATTTTTTTTCCCGTTTAAAAAATAGTCTGCACATTTATTTCTTCTACCAAAGTGCATGACCATGCATTTTCCAACATTGTATTTCATTTGCCACTTTCTCGCCCATTCTCCTAATCTGTCCAAGTCCTTCTGCAGGCTATCTGTTTCCCCAATATTAACTGCCCCTCCAGCAATCTTCATGTGATCTGCAAACTTGGCAACAAAGCCATCTATTCCATCATCTAAATCATTGATACACAGCATAAAAGGAAGTGGTCCCAACTCCAACCCCTTCAGAACACCACTAGTCACTGGCAGCCAACCAGAAAAGGATCTTTTATTCCGACTTGCTGCCTCCTACCAGTCAGCCAATGCTGAACCATGTCAGTAACTTTCCTCTAATACTATAGGCTCTTAACTTGGTGTGCAGCCCCATGAGTGAAAAACCTTGTCAAAGGCAGTCTGAAAGTCCAATATACAACAACTACTGCATCTCCTTTATCTATCCTACTTGGAATCTCCTCAAAGAATTCCAACAGGTTCGTCAGGCAAGATTTTCCCTCAAGGAAACCATGCTGACATTGTCTTATCTTGTCCTGTGTCATCAAGTACTCCATAACCTCATCCTTAACAATTGATTCCAACACCTTCCCAACCACTGAGATGAGGTAACTGGTCTATAATTTCCTTTCTGCTGCTGATTTTTGAAAGATCATTACTAATGCCTTCACAATCTGTACTGCTACCTCTTACAGAACCCTAGGGTGCAGTTCCTGTGGTCCAGGTGACTTATGCTCTTTTAGGTCTTTCACCTTTTGAGCACCTTCTCCCTTGTAATAGTAACTGCACTCATTTCTCCTCCCTCACACCCTGGCACACTGCCAAAATTTTCCACAATGAAGACTGGTGCAAAATACTCATTTAGTTTATCTACCTTCTTGTCTCCCATTATTATTTTTCTGGCCTCATTTTCTAGTGGTCCTATATCCACTCGCATCTCTCTATCTTTTACATACTTGAAAAAGCTATGACTATCCACCTTGATATTGTTTGCTAACTTGTTTTAATATTTCATCTTTCCCTCCTAATGATTCTTTTAGTTGCTGTCAGTAAGTTTTTAAAAGCCTCCCAATCCTCTGTCTTCCCACTAATTTTTGCTTTGTTGTATGTCCTCTCTTTTGCTTTTACATTAGCTTTGACTTCCCTTGTCAGCCACGGTTGTAATATTTTGCCATTTGGGTATTTCTTCATTTCTGGAATGCGTCTATCCTGTACCTTCTTCATTTTTCCCATACACTTACGCCATTACTGCTCTGCTGTCATCCCTGCAAGCATCTCCTTCCAATTTACTTTGGCCAACTCCTCTTTGATACCACTGTAATTTCCTTTACTCCACTGAAATGCTGCTACATCAATCTTTACTTTCTCCATATCAAATTTCAAGTTGAACTCAATCTTATTATAATCACAGCCTCCCACGGGTTCTTTTACCTTAAGCTCCCTAATCGTCTCCGGTTCATTACATAATATCCAAACCAGTATAGCTGATCACCTAGTAGGGTCAATGCAAACTGCTCTGAAAAACCATCTGGTAGGCATTCAACAAACTCACTCTTTTGAGATCCATTGCCAACCTAATTTTCCCAATTGACCTTCATGTTAAAATCTCCCATGACCATCATAACATTGCCCTTCTGACACACCTTTTTTATTTCCCTTGTAATTTGCGGTCCACATCCCAGCTACTTTTTGGAGGCCTGTATATAACTGTCATCGGTGTTCTTTTACTCTTGCAGTTTCTTAACTCAACCCACAAGGATTCAATATCTTCCGATCCTATGTCACATCTTTCTATTGATTTGATGCCATTCCTTTTCAGGACAGCCACACCATCCCCTCTGCCTACCTTCCTATCCGTCCGATACAATATGTAACCTTATACATTCCGCTCCCAATTACAACCATCCTTCAGCCAAGATTCAGCGATGGGCACATTATCATTTCTGACAATCTGTAGTAGTGCAACTCATCCATCTTATTTCTTATACTTAGTACATTGAGATATAACACTTTGAGTACTGTATTTGGTATCATTTTTGATTCTTCATCCCTAATGCACTGATAGACACCCTGCTGGCTACAATTTTGTCCAATCATCTGCCTGCCCTTCCTGACAGTCTGACTGTATGCTATCTTTGCTTTTTTATCATTTGTCCTATCATTAGTCCCTTCACCCCCTCCCCACCCCATCAGATTAGTTTAAACCCTCCCCAACTGCTCAAACAAACCAGCCTGTGAGAATATTGGTCCCCCTTGGGTTCAGGTACAACCCGTCATTTGTACAGGTCTTACCTTCCCCAGATGAGATCCCAATGATCCAAGAACTTGAAGCCCTGCCCTCTGCACGAGCTCCTCAGCCACGCTGATCATCTGCCAAATCGTCCTGTTTCTACCTTCAATGCTGTGTGGCACAGGTAACAATCCAGAAATTACTAACCTGGAGGTCCTGCTTCTCAGCTTCCTGACTAGCTCTCTAAATTCTCTCATCAGGACTTTTTAGACTGTTATTGGATCATGTCAACATTGAGCTCTCAATACCTCTTCATTATTTACCTTTTAACGTTTTAATTTTTGTGTAAAAATTAATTACATAATGGATTTATTCAGGCACATTGGCGAGGCTGCCTCCTACGGAAGAAGCTGTCTCGTGCTTTAGCTGCTGTTCTTACTGAAGAAGAGGATGACTTTGAAGAAGTTAATCTGAATGATTTTGTATTTGATGAGGTAAGTAAACATGAAATCATGTTCCTCAAACTTTATCACATCAAGGATTGTAAAGTGTTTGTGGTGATGCCTGTGGTTGGAGTGTGGGCCTGAAATTGGTGGCTGCAAAGTTTATTAATCCCCAAGGCCCAAACAAGCCAAACCGAGATGTGGCCCAGGGCTTTAGAGGAATGGATAGGCAGAGAGTGCAGGTATGAGAGAGAGAGAGGGGGACACAATTGGAAGCCCTTAAGAGGATATTGGATGCAAGTTGAGAAGTCAAGCCTCGCTGCTCCCAGAGACAGGCATCTGAATCTGAAAATGATAGGTTTATTGGGAGTGCTATGGTAGGTTATATGGAATCTTGGAGACTGGGCCTGAGTGAAATAATGAGCTGAGATTGGGGCCTAGCTCAAGAGATCAGGGCTGGGGTGTTGGAGAATAATAGGTATTAGCCTGGGCCTAGTCAGAGAGAATGGAGGGAAGTCCCAGGAAAAGTAGAAATTATTGCAAAAAGGTCATTTGGGTTAGGTTCTTAATTAAAAAAAGCATCTGGGTTAGGTTCTTTGGGCTGGGCTCTTTAAATGAAAAATATGACGTAGTTTTTAAGTAGTGTGCAAAATGAATCATTCAGTGTGATGTGCAGCACTAGAAATAAGTAGCACCATAAAATTGTATTTCTTGACCAGTGCTAAACACTGAAAAACTGTCATTTGATAAATGTTCAGATTTTAATTTACTTGCATTATGTTCAACACTATTAACCTGTTCTTGTTATATTGCACAATGCAGTACCAGCTGTGCTTGTGGAAAAACTGGGCCCCTTCCCTGGTCAATGTTATATAAATCACATAACCATCATTAATGTATCTGTAACTGTCCTCATCAAATCTAGATTTCAGTTCAGATTCAGATTTATTTATCACATATACATTGAAATAAACAATCAGCATATACGAGGACGGTTCAGGGCAGCTTGCAAGTGTCATCACATACTCCGGTGCCAGCACAACATGTCCACAATATTTCACAGAGCAACACAAGCAGCAACAACAACTGTAAAGCAAACCCCTTTTACATCCCTCCCAGCCAGCCAATCACCCGCACACACAGACCTCAAACCTCAAGGTGTACATCCTGAAAGAGTGGGCCTCAACTTACTGCCAGTGGCAGCTTACCCAGAACCATCACTGGCCAATGTATTGAAGATGGATTTTTTTTTCCTGGTATACTGGTGTTAATTCTCTGTCTAAACTTATCCGAGTGCTTAATGGCAAGGCATTGCTCGACATTTGGGCAGGTTATGTCAAATTGTGTCATGAAAGAGTTGAATATTGATTGTGACAGGTGACTATGCTATGCCAGCTGGCTCAGAGACTCAAACCAGACAAATATTTTGAATGTTTATTAATCTAAAAAATACTTAAAATCTATTAAGAAATAATTGAGACAATTAAAAAACAAAATAGGATGGCAGTTTGAAAAATAGCACCATTTCCAGCAAGCAAGAAACTATATTATATTATATCTATTAGTGAGACTTGGTGCAGATGGGGCAGGATTGACAGTTCAGTGTTCTGCGGTCCCGTTGTCATAGACACGATAGAGGTATTAAAGGGGGCAGGGTGGCATTACTCACCAGGGAGTATGTCATGGCCATGCTCAGAGAGGACATGCTGGAGGGTTCATCTATTGATAGAATTTGGATGCAGCTGAGGAGTAAAAAAGGAATCATCACATTATTGTTACTATATTATAGTTCTCTCAATAGTCAGCAGGATTTGGAGGACAAATTTGTAGCAAACAGTTGCAGGAAATGTAAGGTTGTAATCTTATGTGTTTTTCACTTTCCACCTACTGACTGGGACTTCCACTCTAAAGGGCAGGACGGGATAGAGTTTGTCAATTGAATTGAATTTATTTCTTACATCCTTCACTTACATGAGGAGTAAAGATCTTTACGTTATGTCTCTGTCTAAATGTGTAATGTGCAATTATAGTAATGTATAATAAATAGAACAGTCAATGTAACATAGAGTACACTCAAATCAGCGTGAGTTAATCAGTCTGATGGCCTGGTGGAAGAAGCTGTCCCAGAGACTGTTGGTCCTGGCTTTTATCCCCAGTGATCCTTTGGGCCCTTTTCTCACACCTGTCTTTGTAAATGTCCTGAATCATGGGAAGTTCACAACTATATATGCGCTGAGCTGTCTACACCACTCTCTGCATAATCCTGTGATTAAGGGAGGTCCCATACAAGGTAGTGATGAAGTCAGTCAGGATGCTGTCAGTTGTGCCCCTGCAGAAAGCTCTTAGGATTTGGGGGCCTATACCAAACTTCCTCAACTGTCTGAGATGAAAGAGGTGCTATTGTGCCTTTCTCACCACACAGCTGGTGTTTACAGACCACGTGAGGTCCTCGGTAATGTGGATGCCAAGGAACTTAAAGCTGTTTACCCTCTCAACCCCAGATCCATTGATGTTAATAGGAGTTAGCCTGTCTCCATTCCTCCTGTAATCCACAACCAGCTTCCTTGTTTTTGCAACATTGAGGGAGGGGTTGTTTTCTTGACACCACTGTGTCAGAGGGATGACTTCTTCCCTGTAGGCAACTTCATTATTGTTTTGAGATTATATAGTAGTGTCGTCAACAAATTTAGTTAGCAGATGAGAGCTGTGGGTGGTGACACAGTAGGTATACATTGGAGTAAAGGAGGGGACTTAGTACACAGCCCTGAGGGACGCCTGTATTGAGAGTCAGAGGGGTGGAGATGAGGGCGACCACTCTTACCACCTGCCAACGATCTGATAGGAAGTCCGGGATCCAGCTGCACAAGGCAGGGTCAAGGCTGAGGTCTCTGTGCTTCCTGACGAGCCTGAAGGGAATTATCATGTTGAATGATGAGCTGTAGTCCAAGAACAGCATTCTCACATAAGCATCCTCCTTCTCCAGATGTGTAAGGACGGTATGTAGATCAGTGGCTATCGTGTCGTCTGTCGATTGGTTTTATTAGTAGGCGAGTTGTAGGGATCTAGTTTGGGTGGTAGTATGCTGCAGATGTAGTCCTTGACCAGCCTCTCAAAGCATTTGCTTATTATTGAGGTGAGTGTGACAGGATGTCAGTCGTTCAGACATGTTACATTGGTCTTTTTTGGTACAGGGACAATGTTGGATAATTTGATGTAGGAAGGCACTCTACACTGCAAGAGGGAGAATATAAGTTTCATTAATCAATGTATACAGTAGAGCTCCCAACTAGAGAGAGAGTGATACTGAATCTCCTCTTAGGGAATGAGACAGAAGTTTGTGTAGGGGAACACTGGATCTAGTGATCATAATTCCAATTTTTTCAAGATGATTATAGAGGATAGGACTGATTTTACAGCGAAGTTTCTAAGTTGCAAAAAAAAACAATTTTGATGGCATCAGAGGAATCTGGTGGGTATGTATTGAGATAGGTTGTTTTCTGGCAAAAAGGTGCTTAGTAAGTGGTAGAGAAGGTACTGGAGAGAATTCTAAGGGATAGGATTTATGAGCATTTGGAAAACCATGGCCTAATTAGGGAGAGCCAGCATGGCTTTGTGTGGGACAAGTCATGTCTTACTGACTTTATTGGGTTTTTCAACAACGTGATGAGAATGATTGATGAAGGTTGAGTTGTGGATGTTGTCATATGGATTTTAGTAAGGCATTTGATAAGGTGCCTCATGAAAGGCTCATCCAAAAAAATTAAAATGCATGGGATCCATGGTGAATTGACTGTTTGGATTCAGAACTGGCTTGACCTTAGAAGACAGAGGGTAGTGGTCAAAGGAACTTATTCTAGCTGGAGGTTTGTGATTAGTGGTGTTCCACAGGGATCTGTATTGGGACCTCTGCTGTTCATGATGTATATAAATGATCTGGATGAAAATATAGATGGATAGGTTAGTAAGTTTTCAGGTAGATGTTAATTATCTAGACTTTAGAAAGCTCTTCGACAAAGCCCCTCATAGGAAGCTGGTCAAGAAGCTTAGGTTGTTTGGTACTCAGGATGTTGTAGTCAATTAAATTCAACCTTGACTTAGAAGGAGAAACCAGAGTGTGCTAGTAGATGGTTCTCTCTCAGTTTGGAAGCCTGTGACTAATGGTGTACTGCAGGGATCATTGCATCAGTTTATATTAATGAGTGAAATAATAATGTGGTAAACTGGGTTACTAAATTTGTGGATGACACGAAATTGGGAGCGTAGTGGTGAGCAAGGTAAGCTATTGAAGCTTGCAGCTTGGTCCATCTGAGAAAATGGGCATAAAAATGGCAGGTAAAATTTAATACAGGCAAGTATGAGGTGTTGTACTTCGGGGAGTACAGACCAGGATAAGACTTGCACAGAGAATAGTAACGTTAGGGTGTTTGGTAGAATGAAAACGCCTGAGAATATAGTTCCATTATTCCTTGAAAGTGGCATCACGGGTAGATAGGATCATTAGGAGAACTTTTTTAACATTAGCCGTCATATATCAAAGTACCTACTGAGTACGAGAGTTGGGATGTTATGTTGAAGTTGTATAAGATGTTGGTGAAGTTGAATTTGAAGTATTGTGTGCAGTTCTGATCACCTACCTGCAGAAAAGATGTCAGAAATTTTAAAAGAGTGCAGAGCAGAGAAAATTTATAAGGATTTGCCTGGACATGAGTACCTGAGTTACAGCAAACGTTTGAATTGGTTAGGAAGTGATAGATATGTGTTCAATTGTAATATTTAAGAGAAGTTTGGATAGGTACGTGGATGAGAGAGGTATAGAGGGCTATGCTGGTTACAGGCAGATGGGACTTGGAAGAAGATTCGGTTGGCACAGACTAGGTGGGCCAAAGGGTCTGTTTCTGCGCTCACTATCATTAAGATCTAGCCTCAACCAGAATGCAAACTTTTTCACCTTTTTCATTGAATATAAACTGAAAGAAAAGTTTGAACTGCTAGATATGAAGAAGAAAATTTCTTCAAAACTAGCTAATAATGTAAAAACATAAATTATGGTCAAAATCATTTTTGATCAATATTTTAAAGCAACCAAATAAAATGGCTTATATTATGCCACCAGTCTTTTGTTTGACATGATACTAATGGAAATAGTGAAAAAATTTTTTAAGGTTCTAGAAATAATGTTAAGCACATTGTTTATTAGCATTAATAACTGAATAAATCTTACAGAGATGAATACTCATCTGTTTTTCTGGGAACATTAGTGGCATAATTTCTCCCCTTCAGGTGTTTTGAGGATATTTTCTAGGAAAGAAATGTCCCATTCAAATTTTTTGTATTTTGTAAATAAGTATTTTTACAAGTAAATTACCGAAGTAACATTGACTTGATTATTGATGGGAGATATTTAAAAAAACAAATGAACTGAGACAATAGCCAACATAAATTGTAAAAAATATTAATTCAAGAATTACTACCATAATTTTTATGCTAAATGTAGCCAAACAGTGTTGTTATGGAAAACATAATATAAATTACACTGAAAAGTAAAATTCTTTTGGGAGAGGAACATTAAATTTCCTTAAAAAAGAACCTGAATACACCATTATTATTTTTGGCATAAATGCTCAAGATCAAAAGCACTTTGAAGGATGCTTGTTCTACAAGTGCCAAGATATTTTCATCATAAAGACATGATTTAAAGATAAAGCCATCTCTGCCAAGTTAACACCAGAATCCTGAAAAAAGAGATTTTATGATGACCATTTTTGTTCCTAATGTGCTAAATGCAATTGTTTGATTTTTTTTTCATTTCTTTACTGAATTTTGTCTAAAAAGAATCTACTACTTCACTTAGGCAACCTTGGACAAGGATTGGATAAAACTAGATCCTTGGGTCTCTTCTCAAACTCTTCCACTTCCAAAATCAGACCTACAACAAAAGGTACTGCTTTATGTAAACCAGTTCCATTCCCGTTTTAACTGATCCTTGATTGAATGTGGCAATGGAATATGAATTGAGAAATGCAAAGGCATAAAAAACAAGTATTTCAGAGTGTCCCGAAGTTCATCAGCAGTGACACATGGAATTTGTCTTCTGGCTTTTCTTCCAAACACTTAGATTAATTGCTGTATTATTTGTTCTGCAGTTCTTTTACACTGCAGTGGCATGTAAGTGATGCACTGCAGCTGTATATTTGGCACAGAACTGGAACACAATGAGTGAAAATGTACTTTAGTATAGTTTGATTAACGAACAATGACAGGAGCAAAATTTCAGACCTCACTTGAGAACAAATTGAAGAGTTGTACTAAACAAAAATGATGCAGCTCTTTAAAAATCTGAAATAGAAGCAGCCTGATTTATCAGGTTAGGAGGGAAAGCAAATCCTGGATTTATCTGTATGTTGAAAAGCAATAATAACTTTTATACCTTGTATTTCTAACACCTTTCACATAGTATAGAAGGGGTTTCTGATGTAGCGGTGTTCGCTGAGCTTGGCAATTAGCTTGCACACATTTCATCACTAGTCGAGATGATATCCTCAGTGACTCCAACAACTGCACACTGAGGATGTCACTTTGACTGGTGCTGAAACGTCGGCAAGCTAATTGCCAAGCTCAGTGTACACTGCAACGTCAAATGCCTCAACCGAAGCTACCAATACTGTCCACCATCCTAAAGAAACAGTTTTATTCTGTGAGGAAAAATATTAGCAGCTAGGAACTCATCTAATTGTCACAATATTCTTAAACACATTTCAAATGAGAATAAACCCAGGAAGCAAATCATTTCCAGTATTAATAATAGTCTGTTGTTAAATTCTCCACTCAAAATGAATGAATGTCAAAGTGAAGGTGGAGTATACAATATAAAATGTTCACTCACTGATGTACCCAAAAGATCGTATTACCAAGTAAGTGAAAGTTTATTCCATTATTGAGGCATTTCCTCATGGATCAGGAAAGATAATTGCTTTACTTAATTAGTAATTTTGTTCTGTGATTCTTTTTGTTTTTATTTCACTACTTATCAACTAAAGCAGGGGTTCCCATTCTGGGGTCCACGAACACCTCAGTTAATGGTAGGGGTCCATGGCATAAAAAATGTTGGGAACTCCTAAACTAAGATATCTGATGATGCACTGGAACCTGTAATTAATATGAGTCTGTAAGGTAGTTAATTTTCTCTTGCATGAGGTCATACGTAGGCACATTTTCATTTGATGAAATATATCAAATATGATTAAAGGAATGCGAGTTAAAACTTGAATATTACTTTAAATTGAGAGAGAAAGACATGTAAATATTGGTTCAGATTAATAAAATGCAAATTTAAGACTGACAGTTTGAAGTTCTTTGAGCAAAGAGTGACATTACCAAGGTTAAAGCCTGCACCAATTATATCCAGGGAGTTGGCATTTATCAGAACCTCAGCTTATTGCGTATTAAATAATGAGAGAATGCATGTCCTGAAGCACAGTCTGATGTCCCAAAGTTTCACTACCATGGAATGTTTACCTGGATGAATGAACCACCAACAGCACAAAATAAGCTCGAGAGCATTCAGGCAGAGCAGTCCATAGTACTGACACCCCAGCCATCCGAAACATTTATTTGTTTCATCATCAGTAACGTGTGGCTGCAAAAACAACAACAGTTAGTTGTTTCAGCTACTCGAACAGCATCCTCCAAACTACTGGCCTTAACCATCATAACAGCCATAAGAAGCAGGTGCTTAAGGGCTCTAAATTGCATTGCAACATCTCCTCCAAGTCCAAATCACCTTGATTTGGAAATATATTGCCATTCTTACACTGCTGTTGTATCTAAATCTAGGAATGTTATACCCAATAGCATTGGGAGTTCTACAAAGTTCAAAGTAAATTTATTATCAAGGTGCATATATGTCACCATATACAACCCTGAGATTCATTTTCTTGTGGGCGTATTCAATAAAGCCATAACAGAACCAATGAAAGACTACTTCAACCAGTGTGCAAAAAACAACAAACTATGCAAATACGAAAGGAAAGAAAAATAAATAAATAAATAAATAAACAACAAGTATTGAGAACATGAGATGAAGAGCCCTTGGAAGTGAGTCCATAGTTTGTGGGAACATTTCATTGACGGGGTGAGTGAAGTTGATTGAAGTTATCCCATTGGTTCAAGAGGCTGATGGTTGAGGGCTGATGACTATTACTGGACTAGGTGGTGTAAGTCTTGAGACTCCTATACCTTCTTCCTGATGACAGCAGCAAGAAGAGAGCATGCCTTGGATGGTTGGGGTCCCTGACGATGGATGCTGCTTTCCTGCGGCGACAACACTTCGTGTAGATATGCTCAATGGTGGGGAGGACTTTACCCCTGATGAACTGGGCTGTCTCTACTACTTTTGTAGGATTATCTGTTCAAGGACGTTGGTGTTTCAGCAGAAGGACTTCTGTGATTCATGAAGATGGCTAACCATTTTTTCCTTAAGAACAATTAGGAATGAGTAATAAATGTTGCCCTAATCTTAAAAATGAATTAAAGTGAATATTACAACACTTTATATGCACTTAAGAGCATTTATGAACACATTCCTAATAGTAAGCAAAGGTGAACAAGAATTGTCTTATCTTGTGGTAAAAAAATTTAGAAGCAAACTACCGTGGATGCTAGAAGCTTGAGTTAAAAATATATAGTAAATCAGAGAAAAAAAACAGAATTAATACTTTAGGACAAAGATTTTTCTTCAAAGCTAGGAAAACAATAGATAAGTGATAGGGTGCAGAAAATTAAGAAGGGAAGGAGGAAAACTTGAGTTAGTGTGACCAGTGCAAGAGATTAAGTGATGAAAGGGAATATACTCTAAAGCAAAACTAGATTATAATTTGAACAAGTAGAGAAAGAATAGATCAGTACAAGGTGTAAATGAGAGAAGCAAAATCATTACCAAAGAAAACTGTGTGAATTTGGGAAATTTGAAATGAAAACAGAAAATGCTGGAATTACCGATTCTGAAGCTATGATCTGTGTAAAATCTAATGCTGTACTGTTCAATCAGCAAATGTCACAGCTGAGCTTCCCTTCCATTAATGCCATGTCTCACTCCCAAACTGAACTCTCTTTTTCACCACCTACTTTCAAAGACTTTCATAGGATTCAAAGTTCATTTATACAGTTCATTTATATGTATACAATGTACAACGCTGATAGTCATCTTCTCCACAGACAGCCCTGAAACAAAGAAAACAATGGAAACCAGTTTAAAGAAAAACATCACCCCTCCCCTGTGCAAGAAGGCAAAATGCACAAACTTTCAATATTTGTAGAATGGTGCCTCATATTCCAACTACACACACTGTAACCTTCAGGCCTCAATCTCAAGTTTAATAGTTTCACATGATGAGTATTTCTAGTATTTTCTATTTCTGATTTTAAGTATCTTCAGTTTTTCACTTCCACATTTTCAGATTCTGCACATCTCACTCACACTTCCTCAAACCTGAGCAATTCCTTTACTTGTCTATTACCACTCACTGTCGTCTTGTTTGTCATTTCTGTCATCAGTAAAGGCAAGGGTGGCATGTACATGGGAACATTCATCACTGCAGGTCCTCATCAAGTCACACGTCATTCTTATCACCATTCCACAGTTTAAATTTCAGAGCTCCTTCGGGTATTGTGGGAGTAGCTTAACCACTGATTGCAGTAGTTGAAGGTAGCGCTCCATCACTCTCACAAGGGCAACTAGAGAAAGGGAATAACTGCTGGCCTTGCCATCTAACACTCACAGCTAATAATCTGGATTAAGATAAACCATCTCTTTTGTCTTCCCCTCTATTATATTTGTGTTTGCCTTTTCTCCTTCCTCCCTCTTCTTGTAGGGTTCTCAGTAATATTAACTGTAATATTAACTGCTAACCACTAATAATGAAATGGCTTCTCTGTAGTGTCAACTGATGAGGTAAGGTTCTCTGGAGCAGCATGTTTGGGTTATAATTAGTGATAACAGGATTTGTATTCATTTGCTAACCAATGGAAGAGATGTTATTCATTCTGACTGTGTGAAAGCTGTTAGTTTGCGCGGGCTTGGGGGGGTTTCAGTGAGGAAGAACAAAAAGGAACAACGTGCTGGACGCGCTGTGGTAGACCACCGTGGTTGGTCCCAATCGGAGAGCCCAGGAGTTCGGAAGAGATAGAATGGTGGAGAGATGACTCCATTAATAGAGCTGCAACGGTTGTGCATGAATTGGTTGAACTCTGATAAGTTTGGCGCCTTTTTCTTTTCCTTTTGTATTTGTGTCTCTATTAACCACGTAGTTACATTAAGATTTATAAGGTGTAATCAGTTAATCGTACCTTGTGTGCTGTCTGATATTTTTTGTACCGGGGTGCATTACACAGCATCAATGCAAACGTGAGACATGGTTTGGCGGGCGGACGGGGTTTCCCCTAGACAAGCGTAAGTCGTTAGCCCTAAGCGTTACCTTTGGGGGTCGCTCGTCCGGGATTGAATTCGGTGGATGCTGTGTGACCACTCTGTTTAAAGTACAGTGGTGATGGCCATAGCTGCATTTCGGCGATGGTGTGCAGCTGCGGGGGTGCCAGTGAGCAATGCGTGTGTGTTGAGGGAGGTGGAGACTAGTGTACTGGATGATGCGTAACTTCGAGGTTTGAGTACGGTTAAAGCTGTTGGCAAAGTGGAAATTGTATCGCGAAACATTGATTTTGAAGCAGGTACAGACATAGTGTTGATGCAGACAAGTGAGGACATAGGAGGGGCAGAGTTGCCTGAGGGGACTGGCATCCCAGGGGAGGTGGGACCATGGCACCTGCAAATTGTCAGGGAGGGAGGGCCGGAGCTCAGCGAGCTGAATCGCCAGCGGATGAGGGTGGGGATCTTAGGGAAGGAATTCTCTCAGTACTGAAGGATGAAGAGAAGGAGTGGTCAGATTTGGAAAATTTGGTTACTTTCCGTTCCCTAGCGAAAGGCGAGAGTTCCAAGTTGGCATCTGCAATTACCTTCCTGGTAAGAAGGGCAGAGCGGCCCCGCCAGAAGATAAGAATTTTCTCGGGGATAACACCTACCCTCGAAGGTGAAGAGGATTATGAGACATGGGTAGAGCAAACGTCGCGGTTGTTAAGTGAGTGGCAGTGCTCAGATGAGGAAAAGCGGCAGAGATGGTTGAAAGTTTGCAGGGAGTGGCGGCTAGGGTAGTGCGAGGTGTGAAGGTTAACCAGCCATTGGCCACTCTGACTATCTGGAGGCCTTGGAAAGTGCTTTTGGGTTGACCAGGAGCTCCTGGGAGCTCCTCGGGGAGTTTCAAAACATGTGTCAGGAGCAGGGTGAGAAGCTCTCTGCGTACCTCTTTTGGCTAGAGAGACAGCTTGGGGGCTACGGCGCTTGGGGGGGGCGGGTCATTCGGGCTGAACAGATGGATCAGTTAAGGATGGATCAGGTAACTAGGGGTGTCCAGGCTGAGGACAAGATTACTTGGAGTCTCCGGCAGTCCTATTAAACGTGTCCTCC
Source organism: Mobula birostris (assembly GCF_030028105.1). Classification (NCBI taxonomy): domain Eukaryota; kingdom Metazoa; phylum Chordata; class Chondrichthyes; order Myliobatiformes; family Myliobatidae; genus Mobula; species Mobula birostris. The sequence goes on along the minus strand of NC_092378.1, from coordinate 11,392,545 downwards.
TCCGACGTTGGTTCAGCTGATCAGAGACGTGAGGGGGGATGAGAACGCACTGAGGCTGCGGGAGGACTCTGTTAGTAGGCTGAATTCCTCATTTGCAGCCCCTGGTAGTGAAGTGATGGGAGCTGGCTCCACCTGGAAATTGATAAAGGAGGTGGTGGCCAAGCTGAGAACTGAGGAGTCGGTAGGCAGGGCCCCACCCCCAGGGGACAGACAGCGTAGAGGGATGTGATTGGTGGGGGTCCATGAGAAGAGGGGTGGCCGGTAGCGTGTGCTATAACTATGGGGAAGAGGGACACTTTCAGAGGATGATGATTCGGATGTGTGGTACATGCTGCCGTTCGTTAACTCCCCCGTGACGGGGGAACAGATTCCAGGCCCTTCTCCCACTGCGTCAGGTGAGGCGAGGGGGGCTATGGGTGGGCAGCTGGGAGTACAGCAGGACTCTGGAGGAGAGGAAGTGGTGCCTAAACAAGAGATGGAGGATTCTGGGGTGCAGACGGGTTTGAGTGACCCCTCGCAGGAAGGTTCGCCCCGTAGCTCCAGGGGGTCCCCAGTAGTGTCTGAGGTGGAAGAGTCAGAAGAGGGGATACGCAGGTCTCAGAGAAGAAGGAACCCCCCAGATAGATTGGCCTATGTAGCACCTGGGGAGCAGGGTGTGATCTCTACTGTTTTAGGGAGTTATGTCACTGCCTTCTGCACTTGGATTGAGCTCTGTGTTTTGCAGGAGGAGTTGACGAATTATCTGAACATCACGAGGGCATGACTAAATTCAGTGGGGGGAGAATGTAGGGTTCTCAGTAATATTAACTGCTAAAAATGAAATGGCTTCTCTGTAGTGTTAAAATGAAATGGCTTCTCTGTAATGTTAACTGATGAGGTAAGGTTCTCTGTAGCAGCATGCTTGGGTTATAATTAGTGATAATGGGACTTATATTCATTTGCTAACCCATGGAAGAGATGTTATACTTTCTGCCTGTGTGAAAGCTGTTAGTTTGTGTGGGCTTGTGGGGGGTTTCAGTGAGGAAGAATGAAGAGGAAGGACGTGCTGGACGCGCTCTTGTAGACCACCGTGGTTGGTCCCAGTCGGAGGGTCGAGGAGTTCGGAGGAGATCGAATGCTGGAGAGAAGACTCCATTAATTGAGCTCCAATGGTTGTGCACAAATTGGTTGAACTCTGATAAGTTTGGCGCCTTTTTCTTTTCCTTTTGTATTTGTGTCTCTATTAACCACATAGTCACATTAAGATTTATAAAGTGTAATCAGTTAATTGTACCTTGTGTGCTGTCTGAAATTTTATGTGTGAGTTTGTACCGGGGTGCATTACACAGCAGCTATGCAAACATGAGACACGGTTTGGCGGGTGGGCGGGGTTTCCCCTAGACAAACGTGAGTCAATAGCCCTAAGTGTTACCTTCTTAAAACCTATTATTCATTAACAAACGTGGAATAGTTAAGGAATGATTAAATTGTTTTTCCAGAACAAGTTGCTTTGCAATGCAGTATATTTTTACAGAGTTATAGAAATGTACAGCACAGAAACAGGCCATTTAGCCAATTTAATCCATGCAGAATTATCTTTGAGTGTCAAGATATCTTGTGTCTTCCAGGCCCTTGCTCATTATGCTCATGATTCACCCGCCTTACCAAGACAACCACAGTTGGCATGGCAAGGAGATGATGTGAATACTGTTGAAAAAATTGAATATCCATCCTCATCTACTCTTCAACTACACTCATCCAGGTAGAAATAGACAAAATCCCGAGCTACTGTATAATGACACGGCTATTTTGTGGTAAAAGCACAATAGGGTTTAATGTTCTTCTATCAAGTAGAGATATCTGAAACAGAAAGCACATCATAAATATGCTCACCTTCAACAGATACATCAGGCAGTAACTTATCACGTCCATGATATTGTATCCATATGTTTTATAGCTAGCAGCTTAACTGTGAAGGTTATATTTTTTAACAAAGAATCACTGCAAAACTACAGCATTAGCTAATTGAACCAAGCTGCTCGTGATGATAAATCATACTCCTTTGTGTTTCTGCTATGATTTTCACAATGATCTTTATTTAATTTTGACTTTTCACAGATAAATTTCAAAACACTAGGTTATTAATCATTAAAGTGATCAATCACTGAGACACCTTCCCCCACCCTCTGCCCACCACTTTCTATCACAACCTTCCAAGTTCTGCAGTGCTTGATAGGGTTTCAAGTGAGCTAATACTAACTGTAATTAAGAGTCCTATATTGGGATGTCTACTTGGTCTCATGCAACTTCCAGACTGATTTAAACTAGATCAGCATTGATTCCCAACAGTCTCAAAGGTCCAGTGTACTAAGCAGCCTCTGTACAGTAATTACAAGACTGAAGCCAGTGTGTTGAATGTATCAATCAAATGGTGGATACAGGTGCTATTGGCAGTAAACAGATACATCTTCGTAACAATCAGCTTAATTCATGTCCATCAAGAAACATAAAAGAAGAACTTAAAGATTTGTCTTCAGACTGTTAAAATTGAGCTTTGATCCTGATGCTGAATTAGCTGTGATGTCAAGGCAACACCTAAGATTTAAGCGAGTACCGTTAGTTGGGATTCCAAACAAAATTAACAATAATTTGAACTTTGTTCTGCAGTTCTCTTGAAACTTATTTCTGCTTGCTTCTCTATGTATAGTGTCTACTGGGCACTTACGGGCATTTAACAAATCCAAAAATGCAAAATTTTTTGTTACTTCTTCATATAGCAGAACGTTGTCAGCATTCTCTGAGTCTACGTCATGTGGTAAACAAAGTTTCATGTCTGAGAAAGAAGAGAAGATCTCTCTGGAATGGTAATCCCAAATTATGAAGTTCACTTTTTATTAATACTCCAACAGAACAGAATAAATAAGACCTTACGTTGTATTTGTCAAAACATAAATCTCCTTAAAACCATAATTTTACATTGAAGACATTCTTGAAGTTTAATTTGGAGTACGGTGTGCAGTTTTGGTCACCTCTCTACAGGAAATATGTAAATAAGGTTGAAGAAGAAAATTTACAAGAATTTTGCTGGGTTTGGAAGACCTGAATTACAGGGAAAGATTGAATACATTCAGATTGGAGGGTTGTGACTAGTGGTGTCCCACAAGGATCTGTTCTGGGACCTCTACTTTTCGTGATTTTTATTAACGACCTGGATGTGGGGGTTGCAGGGTGGGTTGGCAAGTTTGCAGTCGACACAGAGGTTGGTGGTGTTGTAGATAGTGTAGAAGATTGTCGAAGATTGCAGAGAGACATTGATAGGATGCAGAAGTGGGCTGAGAAGTGGCAGATGGAGTTCAACCCGAAGAAGTGTGAGGTGGTACACTTTGGAAGGACAAACTCCAAGGCAGAGTACAAAGTAAATGGCAGGATACTTGGAAGTGTGGAGGAGCACAGGGATCTGGGGGTACATGTCCACAGATCTCTGAAAGTTGCCTCACAGGTGGATAGGGTAGTTAAGAAAGCTTATGGGGTGTTAGCTTTCATAAGTTGAGAGATAGAGTTTAAGAGTCGCAATGTAATGATGCAGCTCTATAAAACTCTGGTTAGGCCACACTTAGGAGTACTGTGTCCAGTTCTGGTTGCCTCACTATAGGAAGGATGTGGAAGCATTGGAAAGGGTACAGAGGAGATTTACTAGGATGCTGCCTGGTTTAGAGAGTATAGAACATGATCGGAGATTAAGGGAGTTAGGGCTTTACTCTTTGGAGACAAGGAGGATGAGAGGAGATATGATAGAGGTGTACAAGATAATAAGAGGAATAGATAGAGTGGATAGCCAGCACCTCTTCCCCAGGGTGCCACTGCTCAATACAAGACGACATGGCTTTAAAGTAAGGGGTGGGAAGTTCAAGGGGATATTAGAGGAAGGTTTTTTACTCAGAGAGTGGTTGGTGCGTGGAATGCACTGCCTGAGTCAGTGGTGGAGGCATATACTAGTGAAGTTTAAGAGACTATTAGACAGGTATATGGAGGAATATAAGGTGGGGGGTGTTATATAGGAGGCAAGGTTTGAGGGTCGGCACAACATTGTGGGCGGAAGGGCCTGTAATGTGCTGTACTATTCTATGTTCTAATAGATTAGGGCTGTATTACTTGGAACGTAGAAGATTGAGAAGAGATTTGATAGAGGTATACAAAATTATGAGGGATATAGATAGAGTAAATGGAAACAGGCTTTTTCCACTGAGGTTGGGTGGAACTATGACCAGAGTGAAAGGTGAAAAGTTTAAGGGGAAACTTCTTCACTCAGGGTCGTGAGAGTGTGGAGCAACCTGCCAGTACAAATGGTGCATGAAAGCTCAATTTCAATGTTGACAAGAATTTTGTATAGGTATATGGATGGTAGAGGTATGGAGGGCTATGGTCCGGGTGCAGGTCAATTAGAATAGTCAGTTTAACTCATTCAGCATGGACTAGATGGGCCAAATGGCCTGTTTCTGTGCTGTACTTTTCTCTGACTCTATGAATCTACTGACATCTTTATTACTCTTTTTATCTTTCTATTAAAAAAACGTATTCAGTTCTGTGTGCTTCAGTTATTCAATTTTAATTGTTATTTTAATAATATCTGAAAAAAATTCTTATCATTTACAGCTGTTGTATCTATTCATTAGAAGTATAGAAGTCATGCAGAAAAACATCATAGATTCTTCATAATTTTGAAAAATAGCATTGTATGTATATTATGGTGTTTTATTCATGTTGATGTTTCCACTTGACTTCCTTGCTTAAGATTAACTTTTTGTCATTTCTTTCAAGGGAAGTATATATATTTATTTCTCATAAATTATCTGAAACTGTGTACCTTTCTGTTGTTGTTATTGATAGGGGCTTTAAAGATGTCCACACTGCACAACTGATGCTGAAACGAGCTCAGAAAATGAAATCCAAGAAAGCAGAGGCCAAAAAATTGCAAGGTACGTTTACATTTCCTCCTGCAACTTGACAGCCATGCAGCAGGGTGGTTGTAGGGAAAGGAGATGGGTTTAATTCATGTACTTTCTGTTGATAGAATTATTAACTCCTGTTATACAAGATTCTTATGTCAAACGCAAACAAATTTTGTCAAATATTTTGACATCTTCTATGCAGCATTTCTGTGTTTGATTAGTATTACCTTAATCATACAATTATAACTTTGTATGCACACACGTAAAATTAATGGGCCACATTTACTCAGTCCTCACTTGCCACCTATTACCATCATTCCTTCCCATTCTTGCTACTCACCAACACTCCCATGGCTTTTCAAGAGGAGTAGAATATAAAAGCAATGATGTAATGTTGATGCTTTATAAAGCACTTCTGAGGCCTCACTTGGAGTATTGTGAACAGTTTTGGACCCCTTATCTAAGAAAAGATGTGCTGACATTTGAGGGGGTTCAAATGAGGTTCACAAAAATTATTCTAGGATTGAAAGTCTTGTCAAATGAGAAGCATTTGATGTCTCTGGGCCTCTCTCTATTCATTGGAATTCAGAAGAATGAAGGGGGATCTCATTGAAGCCTGTGGAATGTTGAGCGGATATGGACAGAATGTTTCCTATGGTGGGGGAGTCTAAGTCTCAGAATCTAGGTGGATCCTTTTACAAACGTTTGTAGAATGGAGATGAGGAGGAATTTCTTTAACTAGAGAGAGTGGAATTCATTGCCACAGGCACCTGTAGAGGCCAAATCATTAGGTATATTTAAGGCAGAGTTTGATAGATTCTTGATTAGTCAGGGCATGAAGAGATACTGGAAGAACGCAGGAGACTGGGGCTGAGAGGAAAATGGATTAGGCATGATGAAATGGCAGAACAGGATCGATGGGCCAAATGGCCTAATTCTACTCCTATATTTAATGGTCTTATAGTCTAATGGCTTTCCTATGGCTACATTTATTTCTTCTGGCTCAATGGCATCAGTCAAACTAGAGGTCTTGCTGCCATCGTCGCTCCAGGGTGACAGCTAAGCCTTGGGCAGCAAATACTGAGCTCCTGTCTCTAGACTGACTGAATAAGCCCTTTACAAATTTCTATTGTCAAAAGTTTCACAATTTTTTTTATATGTCTCTAATTGTCAGGGACATTTAAGAACATTTCAGATAGATTTTAATAATTTGAAAATGTAACAAAATTCCTGGAAAATACAAGAAAGAATGTTTTCTTAAAAATTAGAGAAAGGAACAGTAAAACAAAAATAATCTCTTACCTTTTCAAACAAGGTCATCAATTCTATTCATATGAATGGGAATGTATCACATAAACCCAACCAGTCATATGCCTCTGGCCCTCTGCTGTGAATCTTTATCATCTGCCTTGGATTCAGTACTGGTTTGGGACCTGCAATTCATTTTTGTGTTGCAAACACAGGTGCAAAGGTCAGAGTCGAGTTGATTTACAAAGAGGACAATTTTGGCAGAACTGGTGAATAAATGTAAAAAAGAACATTATACAATTGGATATCTCCATTTGTATCTCAATCTAATGGCACTCTAAAACTTTCTGTATTGATCTTTTGAAACTTTTCCAGTCAAAGCCAAAGTACATTTATTATCAAAGTATGTATATTTTATACAACCTTGAGATTCGTATCCTTACAGGCAGCTAGCTACAAAACAAAGAAGACCTTCAAACACCCAGTGTGCAGAGAAAAGAAAGGGAAAGAAATCTTGTTCTCTCTTCTTTCTCCGATTATTGACTCTTGAGTGTGGAAACTTGATTGCTTTGTAAATTGCTAGAACAGCAATACCTGAGGATCTTGATTCTGATTGACCATTCGCAACCTAAAAATCATAAAATAATTATTGAATTTAGGTATATGTTAGTGTAAAATCACAGACCACAATTTCTGGAGTGTTTAACAGCAACTCACTATTATTGATTTTTATTAAAGTCATGCCTACACCTATTAAAAGGGAAGTGCTTACTGCTTGTAACTATTGTTGGAAGTCCTTCCAGTTGTTTTGGGAATAATTAATCAAATACTGGTAAACCAAGCCCAGAATTGAGCATATGACACCTTGCTAATATGTTGAACTGAAATCAAGGCTTGGGCCTACTCTGGGCTGCTCTGAGGATTCAGATCCTAGGACTCAATCTGGTTTGGAATGCTATTGCTTGCTTCTAATGTTTGCATGATTTGTGTATTTTTTTTCTTTTCCTGCGCATTGGGTGCTGGTCTTTTTTTTTTAACGTGTTCTTTCTGGTTTCTTGTGTTGTGGCTGCCTGTAAACAGACAAATCTCAAGGTTGTATATGTTCTTTGATAATAAATGTACTTTGAATCTTGACTTGGCATTCAGAGTTCAGAGAGAGAGAGTACCTCGATACCTTTGGGCTCAGGAAGCTCTTTACAATAGAAATACGACATTGGATAGAATCCAAAAGAACAGGATAACATAACAGAAAACCACATGGGGAGGTCATTGAATGCATCAAGAAATTTTGCCTCCCAACATGTCCTTTACATTTTCTTAGCAAGCTACAATTATTGTGAGCAAATGCTCTTTAGCAGCATGATATTTAAAAAGAGCTTGGGGCCTTTTGGGACTTTTCAGCATGCTGCAATCATTACAATCTCTAAGGCACTTGGCAAAGGCCGATAAAAAGAACTGAGATGTAAGCAGAGTGGCCACTGATGGAGTGAACAGTGTTAGAGTGGCCAGGCTTGGGTGAGATCAAGTGGAGGCTCCAAGTAAGTTTCTAGTAAGCTTTTCTTTTCACTCTTTCTTTGTCTATTAGTACATAGCTTATGTGATGAGAATGGGTGCAGGACTGGTGGTATGTTCTTTGTGTAAAACGTGGGAACTTTGAGAGACCTCCAGTCTCCCTGTTAACTAAATCAGCACAAATTGCACTGAGCTGCAGCTCCTTAGAGACCGTGTTAAAGACCTGGAGCTAGAGCTTGATGACCTTTGGCTCACAAGGGAGAATAAGGAGGACGTAGTTGGGAGCTACAGGGAGGTAGTCACGCCTAAGTTGCAGGAGGTGGGTAGCTGAGTGACTGTCAACAGAGGGAAAGGGAATAGGCAGTTAGTGCAGAGTATCCCTGTGGCCGTTCCCTTGAACAATATGTATACCACTCTGGATACTGTTGGGAGGTGGGTGAGGGAAACCTACTGGGGGAAGCCTCAGTGACCAGCTCTCTGGCACTGCACTCAGAAAGGAAGGTGGGAAAAGAGGAGTGCAGAAGTAATATGAGATACGACAGTTAGTGGAGTAGACAGCGGATTCTGTGGGCAGGAAAGAGAGCCCTGAATGGTGTGTTATATAGAAACATAGAAAACTTACAGCACAATACAGGCCCTTCCGCCCACAAAGCTGTGCTGAACATGTCCTTACCTCAGAAATTTCCTATGGTTACCCATAGCCCTCTATTTTTCTAAGCTCCATGCACCTATCCAAAAGTCTCCTAAAAGACCCTATCGTATCCGCCCCTACCACCGTTGCCGGCAGCCCATTCCACACACTCACCACTCTCTGTGTAAAAAAAACTTACCCCTGACATCACCTCTGTACCTCCTTCCAAGTTCCTTAGCCGTTTCAGACCAGGGAAAAGCCTTTAACTATCCACACGATCAATGCTTCTCATCACCTTGTATACCTCTATCAGGTCACCTCTCATCTTCTGTCACTCCAAGGAGAAAAGGCCGAGTTCACTCAACCTATTCTCGTAAGGCATGCTCCCCCCTCCCGCCAACATCCTTGTAAATCTCCTCTGCACTCTTTCTATAGTTTGCACATCCTTCCTGTAGTGAGGCGACCAGAACTGAGCACAGTACTCCAAGTGAGGTCTGACTAGGGTCCTATATAGCTGCAACATTACCTCTCGGCTCTTAAACTCATTCCTTCAGTTGATGAAGGCCAATGCACCGTATGCCTTCTTAACCACAGAGTCAACCTGCGTAGCAGCTTTGAGTGTCCTATGGAGTCAGACCCCAAGATCCCTCTGATCCTCCACCCTGCCAAGAGTCTTAGTGTTAATACTATATTCTGCCATCATATTTGACCTACCAAAATGAACCACCTCACACTTATCTGGGTTGAACTCCATCTGCCTCTACTCAGCCCAGTTTTGCATCCTATCAATGTCCTGCTGTAACCTCTGACAGTCCTCCACACTATCCACAACACCCCCAACCTTGCTTGGTGCTGGATCCCAAGAGAGGGAATTTGTGGAATACCTATGAGATGCCTTTTTAAGAGCAGCTTGTGGTTGACTGGGGAAAGGCAATTCTAGAATGGGTTCTGTGTAATGAATCAGATTTAATTGGGGAGCCTAAGGTAAAGGAACCCTTGGGAGGCAGTGACCATAATATGATAGAATTTCACCTTGGAGTTTGAGAAGGAGAAGCTGAAGTCAGAAATATTAGTATCATAGTGGAATAAAGGGGATTACAGAGGCATGATAGAGAAGCTATTCAAAGTTGATTGGAAGAGGACACTAGCAGGGACAACAGCAGAACAGCAATGGCTAGAGTTTCTGGAAGCATATTGGAAGGCACAGGATCATCACATACCAAAGATGAAGAAGTTTTCTAAAGGGAGGTTGAGGCAACCATGGCTGAGAAGGGAAGTCAAAGACAGCATAGAAAGAAAAGAGAGGGCATACAATATAACAAAAATTAGAAGGAAGTTAGAGAATTGGGAAGCTTTTAAAAACCAACTTAAAAAAGAGAGAAAAGATGAAATATGAAGGTAAGCTAGCTAATAATATAAAAGAGGATACCAAAAGTTTTTTTTCAGATGTGCAAAGAGTAAAAGAGAAGCAAGAGTGGATATTTTACTGCTGGAAAGTGACACTGCTGAGGTGGTAATAGCGGGTGAACTTAACAACTATTTTACCTCAGTGTTCACTATGGAAGATACTGGAAGTTTGCCAGAAGGTTTGAACATGTCAGGGGCCAGAAGTGAGAGTAGTTGCCTTTACTAAGAAGAAGTTGCTTAGGAAGCTGAAAGGTCTGAAAATGGATAAATCATCTGGACCAGATTGGACCTAGGGTTCTGAAATAGGTAGCTGAAGTTGCTGTGGAGACATTAGTAAATGATCGTTTAGGTATCACTAGATTCTGGATTGGTTCCGGAGGACTGGAAAATTGCAAATGTCACTCCACTCTGTAAGAAGGGAGGGAGGCAGAAGAAAGGAAGTTATAGGTCAGTTACCCTGACTTAAGTGATTGGGAAGATGTTGGAGTCCATTACTAAGGATGAGGTCTAGGGGTACTTGGAGACACGTGATAAAATAGGCCAAAGTCAGAATGGTTTCCTTGAGAGAAAATCTTGCCTGACAAATCTGCTCGAATTCTTTGAAGAAATGACAGGCAGGATAGACAAAGGAGAATCAGTGGAATTGTTTTACTTGAATTTTCAGAAGGCCTTTGTCAGGATGCCGCACATGAGGCCGCTTAACAAAATAAAAAACCTGTGGTATTACAGTAAAGATACTAGCATGGATAGAAGATTGGTTGACTGGCAGGAAGCAAAAAGTGGGCATTTTCTGGTTGGCTGTTGGTGACTAGTGGTATTCTGCAGGCATTAGTATTGAGACCGCTTCCTTTCGTGTTTTATGTCAATGATTCCGATGATGGTATTGACGGCTTTGTGGTTAAGTTCACAGACAATACGAAGATGGGTGGAAGGTCAGTGTTGAGGAACCATGGAGTCTGCAGAAGGACTTAGGCAGATTAAAAAAATGCAAAGAAGTGACAGATGGAGTTTAGTGCAGGGAAGTCATGCACTTCGGTAGAAGGAATAAAGGCATAGATTATTTTCTAAAGGTGGATAAAATTCAAAATCCGAGCTGCAAAAGAACTTGGGAGTCCTTGTGCAGGAGTTCCTTTCCCTTCAAAGCTACTGCCTGACCCACTGAGTTCCTTCAGTTTTTTCAGTGTTGCTTCAGCTTCCAGCATCTGCAGTCCTTTAAGTCTCCATACAAGTCCAGAGTTTAGCAAAAATTTAACTTGTACATGACAAGATATCAAAACATTAGAAATATTCTCAGATTACCCGACAGAATTTCAACATTGTATCTCAACCATGGTTTATATGCCTCAGGAGAATTGCTTCCATAAGTCTTGGAATACTCAGGAAAGGGAGAGAAAAAAATTAGCTAGCAAGTAATTTATTCCATGTCACTCAATATGCCTTTTGGCTACTGGCCCATTGGAGCATCCACGGATGTGTCATTGAATTGGCACTATTCTGCTTTCTGAGCAAGAAGGGTAGTGAATGTTAGGAAAAAAATACAGAAACAAAGCTTAAATATAGAAATTCTTGCTTCACAATAAGAAAACTAGACATTAATCTTATTTCGTTTTTCACAGTTGCTGCTTGAAGTACTATAACTCATTCATTATTTTGTATATTTATATTAATGGCTTAATTTAAATTGTAAGTTTAAATATCTAATCTCATTTTCAGAATTGTACCCTAAAAGTGCAATAATTCACTGAATCACAAGCCACAGTTAATTGATTACAATACTTATTCTGTATACTGCATTCATTATGTGCCACTTTTAGAATACAATTACAGTACCATGTTGATCTAGCTGAGCGATCAATCACACTAGTTATATAGAAACATAGAAACATAGAAAATAGGTGCAGGAGTAGGCCATTCGGCCCTTCAAGCCTGCACCGCCATTCAGTATGATCATGGCTGATCATCCAAATCAGAACCCTGTACCAGCCTTCCCTCCATAGCCTCGATCCCTTTAGCCACAAGGGCCATATCTAACTCCCTCTTGAATATAGCCAATGAACTGGCCTCAACTGTTTCCCGTGGCAGAGAATTCCACAGATTCACCACTCTCAGTGTGAAGAAGTTTTTCCTCATTTCGGTCCTAAAAGGCTTCCCCTTTATCCTCAAACTGTGACCCCTCGTTCTGGACTTCCCCAACATTGGGAACAATCTTCCTGCATCTAGCCTGTCCAATCCCTTTAGGATTTTATACGTTTCAATAACAATATCTAACAAGTCACATCTGTAAATCCTAGCAGACCAGAAATGACTAGAGTACTATCTTCAAAGTTCTACAGTATGGAGGCTAACTTCCGCTACTTGCTAAACAAGCATCTCCAGCTAAGCATTTCATATATCTTGTAACTGCCCCATCACTTTTTCTTGTATCCGGATGTTATTTGCTGCTGTCATCACTGACGTCACTTGTGGCTCAGTTGGCTCCTTGGTTTAATTTCCAGCTAACATGATACTTTGGTCCAATTTGGCGATGAATTGTGATCCTTATCTTCAGTTTTGAAGTGCTGTGAATACTGCAAAATGACGATCCTGGTGCATAAAGAAGCAGTGTGAATTTTGCAGGGGATAGTTGGGTTGGTTGTTGAACACAATGATCATTTGTCATGTGCTTATAGAGCTGGTAGATAATTATGACGTCAATGTGCAAAACTAACTTGACTTTATTTTTTGATGCATGTGAGGTGTTGCGCTTTGATAGGACAAATGCAAGGAGTCACTGCACTGTTAAGGGCAAGACCCTTAGCAGTGTTGCTGAGCAGAGAGATCTTGGGATTCAAGTTCATAGCTTCATGGAAGTGGCTACACAAATCGATAGAGTGGTTAAGAAGACTAATGGAATGCTTGCTTTTATTAGTTGAGGCATTGAGTTCAAACTCCAAAAGGTTATGTTGCAAATTTATAAAACACTGGTCAGGCCACACCTGGATTGTTGCATACAGTGCTGATCTCCTCACTATAGGAAGGATGTGGAAACTTTGGGGAGGGTGCAGAAGAGGTTTACCAGGATGCTGCCTGGTTTAGAGGGCATGTGCTAACATGAGAGCCTGGACAAACTTGGGCTGTTTTCTTTGGAGTGCTGGAGGCTGAGGGGAGATCTGATGGAGGTTTATAAGATTATGAGATGCATAGATAGACTAGACAAGGTGTATCTTTTTTCCCAGGGTAGAAATGTCTAATACTAAAGGGCATGCATTGAAGATGAGAGGGGGTAAGTTCAAAGGGGATGTGAGGGGAAATTTTTTACTCAAGGAGTAGTGGATGCTTAGAATGCACTGCATAGGTATGGTGGTAGAGACAAATACATTAGAGTCTTTGAAGAGACATTTAGATAGGCATATGAATATGAGGAAGATGGAGGGATATGGACATTGTCTAAGTAGGAGGGATTAGTTTTTGGGGGGAGGGGTTGATTTACTCTTTAGTTGGTTCAGCACAACATTGTGTGCCGAAGGGCCTGTTCCAGTGCTGCACTGTTCTGTGTTCTCACTGTAGCCAATCTCTCATTCCAGGGAGATTCAACAGCCTTCAGCAACAAGAAAACCCTCCTACATAACCTGTTAATTAATTGTTAGTTATGTGTTACTGCTGTTTGCAGACTGTTGCATATCAGTGCGAGGCAAGCAGCAGTGCTGTAGATATCACATACAAAATGTAGAAGGAACTCAACAGGTCAGGCAGCAGCTAGAAGAGAGGAATAAACAGTCGATGTTTCAGGCTGTGGCCCTTCATCTGGAAGGGGGAAGAAGCCAGAATAAGAAGGTGGGGGATGGGGAAGGATTAGAAGCTGGTTGGTGATAAATGAAACCAGTTGAAGGGGAAGATAGGTGGGTTAGGGAAAAGGGGATGAAGTAAAGGAGCTGGGAGGTGATAGATGGAAGAAATAAGGGGCTAAAGAAGAAGAGATCTGATTGGAGAAGACAGCAGACCTTGGAAGAAAGAGAAAGGTGAGGGGCACCAGAGCGGGTGCCAGGGTCAGGGATGAAAATGCAGTATGGAGAAAAAGAGAAGGGAAAACTTACTGGAAGTTAGAGAAACCAATGTTAATGCCAATATGCTGGAGGCTACCCAGGCGGGATATGAAGTGCTGCTCCTCCTTCCTGCACGTGGCCTTATTGTGGCTGTAGAGGAGACCATGAACTGACACATTGGAAGTTGAAAATTTAAATCCCTAGGAAATCCCACCTTTTGTGGGGGACGGGAAAAAAGTGCTTGAAGAAGTGATCCCCCAGTCTATGTCAGGTCTCACCAATGTAAAGGAGGCCTCTCCAGGAGCACAGGATACTGTAGATAAGCCCAAGAAATGCACAGGTGAAGTGCTTCCTCACCTGGAAGGACTGTTTGTGTCTCTGAATGGCGATGGGGAAGAAGTTGTAGTGACATGTAACACTTGTCCCTCATGCAACGATAAGGGCCAGGAGAGAGATCAGTAGGGAGGGATGAGTGGACAAGGGAGTCACATAGAGCACAAACCCTGTGGAAAGTGGAGAGTGGGGGTGAGGGAAAGATGTCCTTAAAAGCCTTTGCTTTCAGTTAACCACAATGTCTGATCCTTGGCACGTTTTCCAATATAATATACATAATTGACAGAAGTTCCACATTTTTTGGAATCTTCTTAAAAACCTAATGGTATTAGAATTAAAATTGGGTTTATTACCACTAACATGTGTTGTGAGATTTGTTGTTTTGCTGTATACGTAAGGTTATGGTAAAGCACCCGAATGTTGCAATAGTTCCTATTGAAGGCATAATGCAAGTACAGTGAATTGAAAGGTGCTGAGGCTAAAAGAGCAATTGAATTGATCTTAGCATTCAAAGGTGCCGTCATTGAGCTGATTATGTTCTGCAGCTGTTGACCTGGACCACGATTCCTGACGTTGACCAAATCATACTGGGTGCAGTGTGCCTGCCTGGAAGGCAATCTATTCCCAAGAGAATACAAGATCTCTCTTCTGTTTCCACCTCCTTTGCAATTTCTCTATCTAACCTCAATGCTGTGTTCAAAAGCCTTGCCTTTCAGTTAATTAGATAACCTAATCCTTATGCATGTTTTCCAATTCTATATAATTGACAAAAAGTCCCACTTTGTTTTCAATCCTCATGTAAAAAATCTGATGGTATTAGAATCAGAATTATGTTTGTTATTATTGACATGTGTGATGAGACTTGATATTTTACAGCAGCAGAATGGAACAAGATATAAAAATTACTATAAAAAGACATAAATGAAAGAACAGTGTAAAAGAGGAATAGTGAGGTGGTGTTCATGGACCATTCAGAAATCTGATGACAATGGAGGAGAAGAAGCTGCTCCTGAAACATTCCTAAAAATTCAAGCTCCTGTACGTCCTCCCTGATGGTAGCAATGTGAAGAGGGCGTGTCCTAGGTGGTGAGGGTCCTCAGTGATGGATGCCACCCTCATGAGGCACCGTCTTTCAGAGATATCCCTGAAGATGGCAAATTGGCTTGGATAAAGGAACAAATAAAAGAATAGTAAAAGCAGTACCAGCTACCTCAACAGAACCATGGCCAATCAATTTTTCAGCAGAGTGTACAGGTGCAGAAGGGTCACTTCCTTACACCCTCAAGAACTTCAGGCGGGCCGGTGCAGATCTCATTAGGCCTCCTACAACACCATCGAGTGCCTAACAGAGGGGTGGAGGTTGGGGCAAGTTATGCTTTGGTCATGTTTTTAAAATTTCCATTGTGGACTTACTTCCTTTGCCATAAGTTCTTTCCAGTCTTTTGGCAAACATTAGTCTGATTATTAAATTTAAAGTACACAACTACATTAAAGAGGTTACTGATGCCTCATTTGCTTTGTGCAGGATAAGCTTTTTTTATTTTCATGGCTGGACTTCTGAAGGCCTGATCTTTGCCCCCTCACCCTCACCACCCCCCCCCCCCCCCACTCCCACCTCAGCCCTAAGGGAGTTTTCTCTCAGACTTTATTTGTCAGCCATTCTCAGACTTAAGTTTGCTGAATAATTTCTGGGATGCTAGGAGGATGACAAATAACTCTGCACGGCTGTGCTTCCAGCTTTGCCTTACCTGGAGCACATGGCTGTGCTTAAGCCGCTACAGATGTATTTGCTTGTGTTCAAAGTTCAAAGTAAATTTATTATCGAAGTACCAATATATCACCATATTCAACATTGCAATTAGTTTTTTTGCAGGCATACACAGTAAATCCAAGAACCATAATAAAATCAATGAAAGATTGCACCCAATAGGATGTACAAATAACGATGTGCAGGACAATAGGATGTACAAATAACCGATATGCAGGACAACAAACTGTGCAAATACAAAAAATAATAATAATAATAAATATTGAGAATATTAGATGACAAGTACTTGAAATTGAGCCCATTGGTTGATGGAATAGTATGTTTGGTGAAGCGAGTTAAGTTATCTCCACTGGTTTAAGAGCCTGATGGGTGAGTGGTAATAATTGTTCCTGAACCAAGCAATGTGGGTCCTGAGGCTCCTGCACCTCTTTCCTCATGGTAGCAGCGACAAGAGTGCATGGCCTGGGTGGTTAGAGTCCTTGATGATGGATGCTGCTTTCCTGTCACAGTGCTTAATGGTGGGCAGGGCTTTACCCATAATGGACTGGACCTTATCCACTTTTTGTAGGATTTTCCATTTAAGGGCACGGTGTTTCCATACTAGGCCATGATACAACCAGTCAATATACTCACCACCAGACCTCTATCAAAGTTTGACAAAGTTTTAGATATCGTGCTGAATCGTCTCAAACCTCTAAGGAAGTAGAGGCACAACTGTGCCTTATTTGTAATTGCACTTACGTGCTGAGCTCAGGGCAGATCTTCTGAAATGATAACACTGAGGAATTTATGTGGCCACCTTTTCAAGTGCACCTTCCCAATAACTTCATCCATTCCCTGGCATTGATTTATTTCACAGGACTGTAGCAATATAATGGTGATATTTTGAAGTGGAAAAACAAGATGGAATTGGAGAGAGTGAATTGGTGAAATGCCACCCAAAATAATGGTTGTGGAGCAAGGAATGGGTGATGAAAGTAATTGTGCAAGTGCTCAGATGTGAAATGAGTGGGGATGGTGCAATGAGAATTGGAAATGATTGTGGATTTCAGGGGAAGTTGGAGGAAGACACACCAGTCCACAATGAGGGATCAGCAGTGGAAAAGATAAGCAGTTTCAAATTCCTGTGCAACACACACACAATGCTGGAGGAACTCAACAGGCCAGGCAGCATCTATGGAAAAGGATAAACAGGTGATATTTCGGACGAAGACCTTTCATCAGTCCTGATGATGAAGGGTCTTGGTCCAAAATGTCAACTGTTTACTCTTTTCCTCCAGCATCTATGAGTCTGTGGTGGCCAGTGCGATCATGTTTGCTGTTGTGTGCGGGGGCAGCAGGCTGAGGGTAGCACACACCAACAGAATCAACAAACTCATTCGTAAGGCCAGTGATGTTGTGGGGATAGAACTGGACTCTCTGACGGTGGTGTCTGAAAAGAGGATGCTGTCCAAGTTGCATGCCATCTTGGACAATGTCTCCCATCCACTACATAATGTACTGGTTGGGCACAGGAGTACATTCAGCCAGAGACTCATTCCACCGAGATGCAACACAGAGCGTCATAGGAAGTCATTCCTGCCTGTGGCTATCAAACTTCACAACTCCTCCCTTGGAGGGTCAGACACCCTGAGCCAATAGGCTGGTCCTGGCCTTATTTCCTGGCATAATTTGCATATTACTATTTAACTATTCATGGTTTTATTAGTATTTAATTATTTATGGTGCAACTGTAACGAAAACCAATTTCACCCGGGATCAATAAAGTATGACTATAATTTCCAACATCTGCAGATTTTCTCATGTTTGTTGTTCAGTATCCTGGTTCTA
The DNA here is from genome assembly GCF_030028105.1 of Mobula birostris. Classification (NCBI taxonomy): domain Eukaryota; kingdom Metazoa; phylum Chordata; class Chondrichthyes; order Myliobatiformes; family Myliobatidae; genus Mobula; species Mobula birostris. The sequence continues at coordinate 11,374,866 of NC_092378.1, read as the reverse complement.
ACACTTTGATGCAATTATGAAAAAGGCATGCCATCGTTCTCATTCATTAGGAGTTTGTGAAGATTTGTTATATCACCTAGAGCTCTTGCAAATGTGTACAGGTGCACAATGGAGAGCAATTCTGACTGCTTGTATCACCGCCTGGTAAACCAGCACCTAGTAAAGTGCAGGATCAAAAGAGTTTTGTAAACTCAACCAGCTCTGTCACAGCACAACTCTGCCCACTATTGGGGACATCCCCAAGAGGCAATGCTTCAGGAAAGTGGCTTTCTTCATTAAAGACCCTCACCTTCTGAGACAGCGCTCTTTTCATTACTGCCATTGAGGAGGAGGTAATGAGACCCACACTCAACATTTTAGAACAGCTTCTTTCCTGTCTGCAGTCAGATTCCTGATGGGTCCATGAACCCATGAACACTGCTTCATTATTCTTCTTTCTTGTGACACAGTAATTCTTCTGCCTTGCTGTGCCGTACTGTCACAAAACAACACTTTTCCTGACACGTGTCAGTGATAATAAATCCGATTCTGGTTCTGGGATTGGCGGATACGGTCAGTGTGTTGCAGCAGACTTGTGAGATTATTGACAGGTTTGATAGGATTCAGACTTCATATGTTTTAGTTCCTCGTGAAATTTGTGGAGGGGCAGGTTTGTGAGTAGGTCAGTGAATTTTTCATGTTACAATACAAATCAATTGGGTCAGGGTGCCTTTTTTTGTACATGTATTAATTAGGCTGATTATTTTCCCTGTTATCCTTTATCTTAGACCCATTAGCGCGATTGGCTTTATTCAAGAACAAGAAAAATAAATACCTTCCCACAAAATCGTCAAAGAAGATACAAGCCAGTGTGAAATATTTTAATGGTAAGCAGAAACAGCAGAGTTAAATTTAGTGATTTGAGAGCCAGATTTTGGATTAATCAGTTACATGCTTTAATTCATGTTGTTGAATCATGCAGTATAAGGTTAAAAATGATTTGCTTCGCCTGTTACATTTCCTGTCCAATAGTTAGTTCCGTTGATGCCTATTAGCATGTCAACCACTTCGCAACACTGAACTAACAGACTGCATTACAGCGTACATCAACTTCTGTGTGGATAATACTGTTCCAGCTAGTACTATTCACTGTTTCCCAAACAATAAGCCTTGGGTCACCATAGACATTAAAGCCATACTGAACAGGAAGACGAGGGCATTCAGAGATGGAGGTAGGGAGGAGATGAGGCTGGTTCAGAGGGAACTGAGAGAGAAGATCGCCCAGAGCAAGGACTGCCACAGGAGGAAGCTGGAGAGGAAACTCCAGCGGAACAACACAAGGGATGTGTGGAGTGGTATGAAAACAATCGCAGGATACAAAAAAGACCAGAGACCAGGTGATTGAAGGGGACCAGGAAAGGACCAATGAGTTAAATGCTTTTTTAACAGGTTTGATGAGGAGGCTTATGTTTACACCCTCTACAATGCATCCACCCCCCACCTCCTCTCCTCTCACCCTTTGTCCCTCTCCAAGGACAGCAGAGAGCCAATGATCATAGACACATGGACTGTCGCTGCCGAGCAGGTAAGGGGAGAGCTCTGCAAACTTCACCCAGGCCAGGCTGTGGGGCCGGATGGCATCAGCTCAAATGTACTCAAGGTGTGTGCTACTCAGCTGGGTGCATTATTTCAGTACATCTTTAATCTGAGCCTGAGCTTGGAAAGGGTCCCTGTGCTGTAGAAAACATCCTGCCTAGTTCCAATAGCCAAGAAGACATGTCCCACTACACCCAGTGACTATAGACCAGTGGCACTGATCTCACATGTTATGAAATCATTAGAAAGACTGATCCTGACACACCTCCGGACCATTGCAAATCCATCACTGGACCCTCACAGTTTGCTTACCAACCACATATTGGAGTCAAGGATGCCATTATCTTCCTGCTTCAATGGGCTTACCCCCATCTGGATGAGCCAGCCAGCACTGTGAAAATCGTGTTCTTTGATTTCTCCAGTGCTCTTAACACCATACGACCTGCTTTACTAGGGAATAGGCTCACAGAGATGCAGGTGGATGCTCAACTAGTGTCCTGGATCTGTCCAGATAGTCACAGTATCTGAGATTGCACAGCTGTGTATCGGATATTGTGGTTAGCAGCACAGGGGCACCTCAGGGGACTGTCCTGTCCCCTTCCTGTTTACTGTCTACACTGAGGACTTCAGGTACAACTTGGATTCCTGCCACCTGCAGAAGTTTTTGGACGATACGGCAGTTGTGAGCAGTATCAGTCAGGGTCAAGAGGCTGAGTACAGAAGAGTGACGGACAGCTTTGTTGAGTAGTGTGTGCTGAATCACTTGCAACTCGACATCACTAAGTCAAAAGAGTTGGTCGTGAACTTCAGGAAGATGAGAACATCCTGCATTCCCACCTCCAACAAGGGAACGGGTGTGGAATTTGGCCGGGATTACAAATACCTGGGAACTCACCCAGACAATAAAAGGACTGGACTAAAAATACAGAGACTCTGTATAAGAGGGGACAAAGCCCGACTGTACTTCCTGAGGAGATTCCGGTCATCCAATGTCTGCAGTACTATGCCGCAGATGTGCTACAACTCAGGGGTGGCCAGCATTCTATTCTACGCTGTGGTCTGCTGGGGCAGCAGCGTGAGAGCAGCTGAAGCATAGAAGATTGATAAGCTGTTCAGGAAGACCATTTCTGTTCTGGGGGTGGAATTGGATTCCCTGGTGGTTGTGTCTGGGAGGAGGACGCTGCAGAAGCTATGGAACATTATGGAAAATCCCTCTCACCCCCTCCATGACATAGTTGACAAACAGAGGAGCACCATTAGTAACTGACAGATTCCACCAAGGTGCACCACTGAACGTGACAGGAGATCCTTTCTCCCTGTGGGTATAAGACCCTATAGCTCCTCCTCCTTAAGTATAATAAGCATATGGATTCATTACACATCTGTATTTTGCACTATTATTTTTAATGCATATTTTGTATTTTTTCATACTTCTTCAATACTTCCATTTTGTATTTTAAAGTATATATTTCTGAATGAGCAATCTTGCAACAATAATTTCCTTCAGGATAAATGAAGTTTTGTTTTATCTTATCTTAAAGAAAATGAATTTCTACCTCTTTTATTTAATATCTTATGAAATTATTGAGTGGAAATAATGTAAATACTGTAAGTGAGATAAAAATTCGATACAGTTGATTCTTGCATCTGTTTCTATATGCAATTCGGACCATCAGTTTTAACAACCCTATTATCTAGAGAAAGGATGGATTCATAGAATTGGAAACTAAATTGTGATTTGATCTTTTCCGCCATGCATAGTGTACATTGTTGCCTTTGATTATGCTTAGTCCTTCTTTAATTGATAAACTGTTAGATCTTCACTAAACATTGGTTTATAAATTCCCGTAAATTAAACATATAACTAAATTATTAAAACTGTTATCCTTCCTGTTATTACAGTGAACACATTTGATTTGAACATATGGGGTAAATTTATTCTTTGTTCAATAGTCCAATATTTATCTGTAGTTTGGAATGTAAATACCATGAGAGTATTAAAATACATTATATTGTGTACCAGAAACCATATTGAACAACTAGAAATGTAAAAAGTATGAGCCTTCCAGCACAATCATAGCTCAACCCTAGCAGGAATGGCAAGGGGTTCATGAAGTGAAATATTCCTCAATAGTTCTGTCCCTTCATAACTTTGAGGTATCCTTGAAGCATATTGATTGGAGCCTCCACCAACTCCAAGCAAGACAAGTTTTTATAGAAGGGGAAGTAAATTATGACTTAGAAAGGAGTGTAAAGTAATGTTCTTCATGGGCCCAGTGCTAGTATTATGCAAGCATCTTATGCATCAAAGTTCTGCCATGCAGGAGCTCGTGTTACAAACACCAGAAAGTCTGCAGATATTGGAAATCCAAAGTAATCATGTCGTCATGTGCAGTAAGATAAGCTTACAAAAGGAAGGTATTTCTTCCATAATCTCCAATCATCATGAACACTGAAGATTGTAGAGGAAGTCACCTTGGAGGTGGTCTGGTTCTGTATGGAGCGGAGAAGTGACTCACAGGAGGCTGGTTGGATAAGTGTCTGGTGGAGGTGTTGGGTGGGGCTGTTTGTTAGAGAAAAAGAGCTGGTCTGGGTTGGACAGCCAATTGGTGGGACATAATCACAGGACATGGAAATCATTCTGGGAAGGAAAGACAGACTAAGAATATCAGCACCAAGAGAACAGGAGCATGTGTGTTTATTTGGGGGTGGGGGTAGGGGGGGGGGGCGGTTAATGGGATTGTTCACTAAGAAAAATTACCTAAAGAAAAACACTCTGGAAATTATGGTACATTTTCAGTCTGAAGTCTCTTGCATCTTCAGAAAATATAGATAGTGTGGGTCCCTTAAATAGTCATCTCTTCAGTTATGGATAATTCTCTCCCAGCAGTTGCAGGCTCATATGCACAAAGAGTGTACACAAATGATATTAAATCAGCCATAGAATGCCAGTTGTATTCCCTGATTACATACAGTGACCTCTGTTTCCAACATCATGTTCATAAAAGAGGATCTGCACCTAATCTACAGAGATGTGTTCCAAATGAAAAGAGTATCCAAATGTATTTAATAATTGAATTGTTTAAATTTAGATAGGTATACTTTATTAATCCCGAGGGAAATTTGGTTTCGTTACAGCCGCACCAACCAAGAATAGAGCGTAAATATAGTAATACAAAAACCACCAACAATCAAACACCAAAATGCAAACTATGCCAGAGAAAAAATAAGTCCAGGACCAGTCTATTGGCTCAGGGTGTCTGACCCTCCACGGGAGGAGCTGCACGTTCGATGGCCACAGGCAGGAACGACCTCCCGTGCCGTCAAGTATTGTATCACAGTGGAATGTGGCTGAAGTCCAACAGTAAAAAGTTCAATATCCAGTCTGCAGACACATTCCTCGATCGTAATATACCCAGGATTGCACCATCCATTGTTAGCCAGAACAGTAAGCACCCAACTCCTTTACGCTTACCGCTCTCAGTGCACTTCCGGTCAGCCAGAACGGTATTACCCACCGAACTGCTCTTCTCCAAAAGTCTCTGTTGTCTCGACCCGGTCCTCTTTCCTCAGCTTTGTGATCCCCCTCTGTGTGTTTTCCTCCGGATCTCAGCAGGGGTGTCCACCGCTCTGTTCGCTAAGCCGGCTGGTCTTTGCTGGTCCGTGGAATGCACAATGCGGCCTTGCTTCTGTCCCGCGTGTTGGGATGTAACCATTTCCAGCGCTAAAGAAAACCCAAATGAAACTCTCTCTACCAGCATGTTAGGGAGGATGCAGCTTCGACGTGTTATCGTGAGAAAAAAAATACAAAAAATAAGGTAAATTAAAAAGTAAGAAAAGATCGGAACGGCTGTACCAGGCTGCATGCAGGACTGGCGCATGCGCACTAAAATTTATAAAATATTGCAAAACATTTGAGTTTCTCAGAGTCATTGTATTTAAAAAAGAAAAAAATATTTATTCTATAATAATAGAATAGATTTTCTGCCCCCAGTACTTAACCTGGAATCTCCAATCACTGTCTCCCACATCTGTACATACCACATCTATATGATACTTACCTAACTCGCCTAAAGCATCATGGCTTTGATGGTCATTTGAACAGTGCCAGCACATTCAGTAACACATTCAAAACCCCCAGAGAAAGCCTCCCCTCAGCTTTGCCCACTGTAAAGTCACAATTATCATATATTACAGTTTGTTACAGTATATTATAATTTGTTACAGTTCCAAGATAGTTAAAACTATTAAAATGAAGCAAGTAACATTTAAAACTTCTAAGCAGAATAACATTTTTAAAAAGTAAACTAAGAACACCTAAAAATGCTTTTTGAAAAATAATAAGCTAAACCAAAATGATGGGGGGAAAAAGCCAGTCCTGCAATCCCTATTAAATTCCCGAGATCTCAGATCCCATGCCAGGTCCAGTCTGGTACTGAATCCAAGAGGTAATTCCCTAGCTGAGGAATCCATGGGGAGCCCTATGATAGAATGAACTGACAAATTCAGCATTCTGAATCGGTCAGCGCTTTCAAGAGCTCTACATTTGGCAGCATGTCATGGGCTTGCTTCCACTTAAAGAGGTATGCTCCAGTGATTCCATTCAAAACCTTCAGCATTTACTACAGAATCTGGGCTATTTTAAGTCTCATTACAATTTTGCCTTTGGAAATGATTTTTATAATGTTCATTTTATGGATCAATCTCCCCATCTTACAAGGTGGAGCTTTGTTTTCTGAAAACACCTGTATTATACAGCAACATTAAGAAAATTACCTCACTTAATTTAGGGAAAAATAATTATGCACCAATATCAGATAAAAACTGCAGAAGCTAACCTTTCAGGATTGGGTACCCCTTTAGCTGCTTCACTCAGAGCGGTTACATGCAAGTACATGGTTGAACCCTCTAGCTACTTCACCCTCCAGGCTGTAACAGGAAGTGTTATGCCATTCAATATAGGGGTTCAGTGAAGAGAAAAAGACGGGGTCCTGGGCAGGTTTAGTCTTCGGATTAGGTTGGCTGGGACAACAATGCAATAAATGCCTCACTCAATTCTAGCTTTTTAATCCTGTTTGTCATACTTACATTTAAACTTCTCCAACAGCTATGCCTTTGCCAGTTAAAAAAAACACGAGAGTTTGGGATTATGCAACATACATTTTTTTAAAGAAAAATGACTCGAGGCCACCAACTGTCAAATCCAATACTTAGGCAGTTACAATAGAGAGTTAAAAGTGTTGAAATGAGAAAAATTTGTTTATGAAAGCTGTTTTACAATTCGTTTCACATCTGTGCAGGATGGTTATGTGTAATCAAGGAGTGAAATATATAAGTTTGTGAAACTATGGATTTAATGACTCTCTTAGGGTGTAAAACGATAGGTACTTCAAGCAGGTAGATATAGCCGGTAAAATCTAGAAAAGAACTAGAATAACATAAACACATGGAGTTGGATAACTTGGAAAAAATCTGTGTTGTGTTTGCGTTAATCATCTCCAGAAGAAATCCAAACTAATACTTGAAACATAAGACTTCTTGGAGAAAGCAGTAGGGCCTGAGGCATTGGTGATCTCAAGGAGCACTCTATGGGTCAGAGCCACTTTTCTGGCAGAGTGCAAGCCCAGTTCACAGGATTGCTTCTTACAGAACTGTAAAATGTTGCAGCAGTTGTGCTATCTATGGATGTAGTATTTTTTTCAATTTTGATTTTTTAGTTAAATGTTTTTTTACAATCTGAAATATAAAATTTTAAGACCATAAGGTATAGGAGCAGAATTCAGCCCATCTAATTTGCTCCACTATTTCATCATGGCAGATCCACTTTTTCCTCTGGCCCCAATCTCCTGCCTTCTCCTTATATCCCTTCATACCCTGACCAGTCAAGAATCTATCAACCTCCACCTTAAATATACATAAAGACTTGGCCTCCACAGCTGCCTGTGGCAACAAATTACACAGGTACATCTCTCTCTGGCTAAAGAAATTCCCATTTCCATTCTAAAAGGACACACCTCTATTCTGCGGCTGTGTCCACTAGTCCTAGACTCACCCACCATAAAAAACATCCTCACCGTATCCACTCTATTTTAAGCGAAGCATGTACAAATTTTCCAAGCAACTAAATTATGATATTGATTTATTGCAAATTTATCGTGTAGTCGTTTGCATCTTTATTAACCATGCATCGTCTTTGCTCTTTAAAAAGATAAACATTAAAAGTAACTCACAAATATTACACTTCATTACAATTCTGTTTTACTGGATTACATGGTTACCAGTAGCAGGGATGCGACGGCTGTTCGCCCGCTCGGCTCCTAAAACTCCACCACCTTTCTGTCCGTTGCCTCCCATGGACATTCGCTCAGCTCTGCCACCCTGCGGCTCTTCCTGCAAGAAAAGGAAGCTGGAATATGCCACTCATTTGTTAAGAGGTGGTGGACTGCAGAAATTGTTATTGGAAGGGATGATAGAAGGAAAGAGGAAGGCAGCGGACCAGTTGGTATGATAATGTGAGGCAGTGGACTGGATTGAGTTATGCTGAGGCCAGAAAAAGAGCGCAAGATTGAAGAAAATGGAGGTGCATAGCCGCCAACCCTGGATTCGGGACGGCACCCACTGACCGACTGACTGACAATTCTGTGTTGTGTGGAAATGTCATTCAAGTTCCTTTGCACCTTATAACATTTTTATTTCTTTATCCTATAGTATAACTCAGGTAAAATGACTAAAATATGATCAGATTGAGACCATGGAAGTCCCTTGAGGCCTCCGTCAGTCAAGCTCGGCCGTGGATGTTGCATCCTGGCTGACTAAATATGCAAGGCTGATCAATACAATATGGAGAGCAAGTTGTTGCACATGTAGCAAGCTCCTACTCTCCACGCATCTGATGAACCCAAAGGAACGGCAGAGACCGATAAAGTTTGGCCCAAACAGCGTTGCAAGAGTTGCCAGTCAGCGTTAAACTCAATGTAAGACTCCCTCAGGGACTCCAGCTCCAGTTATTTCCCTCAGAGTTTACTCTTGAAGCCTTCCCCATGAGTGGGTATAGTCGCAACACAGTGGAGGTTTGAGATTGGAGTTTTCCTTCTAGATGAGCTGTCAACCTCGGCTGACAAGCCCCATTTGCCCAAAGCGGCTGGTCTTAAGGCACCAGAAAGCTACCCTTGCCCCTTCTCCTGTCATTAGAGACCGTTCCACTAGGCTTAGTAGCTCAGCCATAGATGAAGACCAGGAGCTGGACTTGGTTGTCAGAGGCTACTTGAGGCACACATCATTGAGAGCATTTAATTGGTAGTGGGAGCTTATTCCCATTACCACTCCCAGTTAAAACAACCTTAAGGAACCACTGATACAAATATCACTTCTAATAAAATTTTGACTCCTTAAAATCTATATTATCATAATGCCAAGAATGCAAAAAAAACTTACTATAAAGCACTTGGGGACATCCTGAAAGTGATGTGAATAAAGCTATAAATAAATGGGGCGGCATGGTAGTGTAGTGGTTAGCATAATGCTTTACAATACCAGTGATTGGTGTTCAAATCCTACCGCTGCCTGTAAGGAGTTTGTATGCTCTCCCTGTAATCGCATGAGTTTCCTCCCCCAGTCCAAAGACATACCATTTGGTCTTTGTAAATTGTCTCGCAATTAGGCTAGGGTTAAGTTGGGGGTTGCTGGCAGCATGGCTTGAAGGACCGGGAGAGCCTATTTCACACTGCATCGCAATAAAAACATATATATAAGTGTTTCAGTCTTATTTTGTTTTGAACCAAAACTCTTCATGAAATGGAGTTAATGTAGCCCTATCAGAAATAACTTGTAAAATTACCAGAAGTTTGTACCCCTCTTTCCTGAAAGGTGAAAACAAATGTACATTGTAGATATTATAAGTGACACCAAAGTATGATTCAAAACATAAAATGTTGATAGTTGTGTCTTCTGTTATTCTACTCAATCAATAAATTAGTACTGTCATTGCTCATTGTTAGTTCTTTCTTGTAATCAAGGTAATGACAGATCATCCAACTGTTTCCTTGTAGAATCTGCATGTGTATTATTCCAATAACTGAACCATTTTCATGAAATGACTTAGTGTGATCTTCACTGAAAGCATATGTGCTTTGTGAATTAGCAGTTCACTGTATTTTTTTTCAAAAAAAGAGGAAGATTAGCCATTCAGATGTATATATCCAGCACATTGTTATTCCATGTTTATAATATATAATTATTTTCTTCTCCAGCCTGTGACCTTTCCCATCCACCTGGCTTTACCTATCACCTTTCAGCTAGCCACCCTCCCTACCCCCAACCCTTTTATTCTGGCATCTTCCCTCTTCCTTCTCAGTCCTGAAGAAGGGCCTCGGCCCAAAGGATCAACTCTTTACTCTTTTTCAGGGATGCTGCCTGACTGAGTTTCTCCAGCATTTTGTGTGTGTTGCTTTAGATTTGCAGCACCTACAGATTTTCTCATATTTGTGATTTCCTTTTATTTCCAATATTTCACGTTTGATTACACCATTTGGATATATGGCAGTCAGACTGAATGTAGGGTTTCGTTTCCTGTCACTTCAGTCCTAATTCAAAGATTGAATGCTAGTTGTGGATATGATGGCTTATATTAAATCATTGTGTGAGGCCTAGAGAGATTTTAACTCCTGTGATTCATTACTGTAGTCCACCTCTTGCCCAAAACCTAATAGAAATGACTTGGCTTGGCAGGTGGAAGCAGAATTTCAGGTGGCTAGAGACTACCTTCCGGAACTCCAGAGCACAATCTGTTGAGACAGGAGAGGCCCAAAGATTCTTTATGGACTACAGAAGTACTCTTACACCTCCTAAACCATAAGGAAACAATTATATAAAAAATTCAGATGAGCAATATTGCTTGGGCTCTCTTGGTACTGATCTTATTTGTGCTGTTTTCTTCTTTGGCAGCTGTCAGACCAGTTGGAATTCATATGACTATTATATTCATATTAATATTAAAGTCAGATTAGGATCCTGCTTGAGTCTGAGAACCCTAATGTCAGCATTTTGAGGCTTCAAACACCCATGTATTAAATTGGTATTGGCTAAGGCTGCTTTGCAGACGAGTAGGTAATCCTCTATGTCAGCCTCTGAATTCATTTTTCACATTCAGTATTGGTTAAAATCAGATTTATGCTGTGATATCCAGTCAGTGGGACTTCAGAATCAGAACAAGCAATAATTCAGTGAAGGTGCAAAGTAAGCAAATATTAAGTTTTGTTGTCCACTTCAAAAATATGCAGTAGCCCAGTTCATTTTATTTTGAGAAAACGTACTAGCAGAGCATGCAACAACTGTGATCGGTTAACTTTTATATGTTGACAACTGTGATCGGTTAACTTTTATATGTTGGTAATCTTTCAGGTTCTGATGAAAGATCATAGACCATAAATTTTCTTTACATATGATGCATGCATGTGTTATTTGTGGATTCTTGTGATTTTTAAATGCTGTAGTTTTCATATTAAAGGCAAAAGCAAAGTAAAGTTATTGCAATATTGTTTGAGAGAATATCTGTTTTAAAATAGTTTAGTTTTATAAAATATATACTGTACATACCATGTCCACTTTTGCCCTTCCCTTTTTCCCTTTTGAATGATGAGGCCTTGATCTCCACTAGCTGTTAATTTTAGCAAGTTTTCTGAGGTATTTAGAATCTTTTCCAAGCTTTGTTAAAAATAAACATGGAAATCTCCCTGCAGGTGTTTTGATGGCCCCAGATCAGAGCGAGATTTCCTGTTTTCGTTACAAAAATATGCCAAACTTCATTTGATGGAAATCGCTAAAAAAAGATCAGCAAAATCAGTTGATTACTAAAAACAAGATAATATTAACTATAATCTTTGTAAATAAACTTAATACATTTAACTAAGTGCCTTTATTACTTTTGATAAATAAGGCTTAGCTGCAAATTAGCAATCCTAGTCCATTTTCCACAATGTCCTCCCACAGCATCATTTGTTATGTGTTCCATTTTGAACATTGCTTTGGTAACTTTTATATAATAGATGATTAAATTAGTATGATTCTCGTCTTGAGAATGAAACTAATATTTGATATAATTTGGAATATTTTATAACAAAGTTTAATAACATTTTTTTCAGAAAAGCAAAAAAAAAAGGTTATTGCAAGATGCATTAATCATACCATGTGATTCAATTGTTCAAATCATATATCAGCATTATTATTCTGCTGGTACCAGGTTGAACATAAGAGGTGAGAATGTTTTATAGTAAAATGGCACCCTGGGACTCACTCCCTCCGTATAACCATTACTGTTAAGATGACGATAAACTAGAATTTTTTGGAATAATCTTAAACTGTAAAATAGTCTTTGTTGAAATCCAGTTACCAGTTAATTACTATACTGGGAATATTTATTTAAGTTATTTCTTTATATATAGACATATATAAAGATCTTAGGTTAAAAACCATAGAATAGTACAATAAGTAATGGTGCTCTTCACAAGTATTGGAAAATGCCTTGGACAAAATTTAACCTGCAGATGACCTTGTCTTGTTTATTCAGTAGAGAGTTCGAAGTAATGCATAGACTGTCCATTATTCTCCTTTTTGAGAAAATTAATGGCAGATGGTCTTGACCTCAATGACTGTCACTAACACAGCACTGAATACCTCCTTTCTTTAATATCACGATATTGTTTCTGCTTTAGAGATAGTGACCTCTGACTGTACAAGCTCCCTAGGAGATCTACATGATAAGTCTACATCCACATTTCTGTTAAAAATATATACAATTTGTGCATCCACTTAATTTGCCTAATCCAGTCATCTTTCAAAAAATGAATAAGGCTTCAAGCATTTTATAGTCCAAAGCATACATCATAAAAAGAGAAAACCTAAACTTTATTACGAGATTTCTTTCCGTTAACTGTCTAGTTAGCCGTCAGTTAATTTCATGGCTTCTGCCAGTTGTGTTTGGATTTGGAAGACGTGGAAGTCTCAAGACTAGTGACGTAATCCTGATCTGCCAAACAAGAATCTGAAATTGTTCATTTAAATTCATTGCTATTTGTATATACTACTTGTTAAGGAGCTGAACATTTCATGGATTTGATCAGGTTAATTTCAAAATTTTGGCTACAAATATTGTTAAAAATATAGAAGAGGGATAATCACTGAAGGGATACAAGTCAGCTGCTATGTGTCAGTCAGCACAAAGGATATAGAGGTGCAGAGGCCATTCATTCTTACGAATATCAGTTTAAATAAAAGCAGCTTAACTCAGAAAAATATAATAAGTATAAGATCAACTTTGATCACATAAGGATTTCTGCCTTTTTCCCATTTCATTTCTTTGGCTGTGAAATCCTTGGAGGAGGAGGGGTTAAGAACCCTCTTTTGCTCAGAGATGCATGCCTTTAAATGTATTCTAAATACCACGCACCAAATGTCTCTATATCAGCTGTCTGATAAAACTTAAGTTAATTCTTTAGTTTTCTGCAGAGACTTGTTTCAAACATGTAGATGTAGGCTAAAAATAATTTCATGTTAAGTAAAAATTTTGGATACTATATTTTTTGGGGTTTTTGCAAGTGAATGATTATGCTTTTAAGAATAAAATGCAGTTAGTTAATTTTAATATAAGGATGTCAGTAAGGGTTGGTTTTCACAATGAAATATTTGTTCCTGGCTGTAATATAAGGATCGTGAACAGTAATTAGGTTCTGCTGTTGAGTATTCAGCTTCTTTTAGTGTTTTGCTTGTCCTTGACTGAGGCAGATAGTTGTAATGATTTATTCTGTCGTTTCATTCAGTGCCAGAAGAACTCAGTCACCAAGACATGACTTCAGTGGAGTTGCAACCAACAAGCAGAGAACTAACCTATCAGTGGCTTCACACACAAATTGCCAACTATGAAGAAACAAATCCCAGAAATAAGAAACAGTGAGATCTATTTAATTTTACTACATGAATAGGGTGGAAAGATGGGGTATAAGGATAGATATTTAACTTAGCACTACAATATAGATTGTGTGATTGGCTACCTGTTGAAGACTGCCTGATTTCTCAGTTTCATTTAAAATTAAGCCTTTTTCTTAATTGTGCTGATGATAAGCAATGCCATTACTGTTAGTCAATTTAAAAAGCTACATCTAAATTTATTGTCCATATATCTAAGTAGGTCAAATGATTTTTTCAGAAATATGAGCTTTCTGGCTCTCATGAAACAAATGTCACCAGAACAATAAATGTAAGAAATCCTGCAGATGCTGGAAATCCAGAGCAACACACACAGAATGTTGGAGGAAATCAGCAGGTCAGGCAGCATCTATGGAAATGAATAAACAGTCGATGTTTCGGGGTAAGACCTTACTTCAGGACTAGGAAGGGGGGGAAGAAGCAAAACTAAGAAGGTGGGGGGAGGGGAAAGAGTTCAAGCTAGAAGGGGATAGGTAGAGCCAGGTGGGTGGGGGTAGGGGGAATGAAGTAGGAAGATGGAATCTGATATGAAAGGAGGTGGGAGAAACAGAAGGAGGAGGGGCACCAGGGAGAGGTGATACACAGATAAAGAGAAGAGGTAAGGAGAGGGGGCCAGACTGGGGAATTGAAGAAGAGAGCAAGGGGGTTGGGGAAAAATCTCCCTCCTGGCACAACGCTGCAAGCAGAAAAAGTGCTACAACTGCCCATTCACCTCCATTCAGGGCCACAAACAGTCCTTCCAGATGGGGTGACCTCAAATCACAGATACACCTGGTCGTCTACTGTATTAAGTGTTACCAGTGCGGTCTCCTTTACGTTGGGGGACCACTTTGTCGAACACCTTTGCTCCATCTGCAAAAAGCAAGATTTATCAGTGGCCAACCATTTAAAATCTATTCCTCATTCCCATTCTTATCTTCCTCTACTGCCATGAGGAGGCTACTCTCAATTTGGACAAGCAACAACTCATTCCATTTGGATAGCCTCCAACCTGATGGCATGAACGTTTTCCATGTTCTGGTACTTTTCCCTCCTCCCCCTCCCCACTCTGCTCCCCCTTTACCACATCTCTTCTCCTCACCAACCTACAACCTCCCCCTGATGCCCCTCCTCCTTCCCTTCCTCCCATAGTCCACTCTCCTATCAATTCCTTCTTTTCCCAACCCCTTACCTTTTATACCTATTACCACCTGGCTTTACCTATCACCTTCTAGCTTGTACTCCTTCCCCTCCCCCATCGTCTTGTTCTGGCTTCTTTACTCTTCCTTTCCAGTCCAGAAGACCATAAAACCACAAAACATAGGAGCAGAATGAGGCCATTCAGCCCAGTGGGTCTGCTCCGCCATTCCATCATGGCTGATCTCGGCCATGAAGAAGGGTCTCAGCCTGGAACATCGACTATTCATTACTTTCCGTAAATACTACCTGACTTGCTGGGCTCCTCCAGCATTTCATGTGTGTCACAATAGCTATCTGTATCTAGTTTTATCATCTTTATTACAGTTATTTTTTGGGGTAAGGTATCCTGACTGCTTGTGAGCACTGAAACCAAGAAGATATGAAGTTGATACACTTATTAAAACAATATTGCTATTTTGTTGTAGCAGGTTAATGCTAAATATTTGAGGACATTTGCAAGCAGAATGTTTAAAAAATAAGTACAGATCACTTGATATAACCATAGCGAGTAGAATACTTAAATGTGTCTAATTCATTTAATGGTTCCAACAATAAATGACCCCATGGTAAATATCAACCATACTGGAGAAATTGTGATTAAGCAAACACCTGCGGGATTTAGTAGTATGACCACTGCATTGCTTCTGTGCTTTTACTAACCCAATATTCAAACATCAAAAATGAGTTAGACCAGGATGTCCAGCTAAGTTCAGAGCATCCGGTAAACCACGTTTGAAACTGCATTGTATATATAATCCATTGGATGAGTAAAGTGAAATTTCACTAGCAAAGAGTCTGAATTTGCTTTGGTGTTTTTCTTAGAATCCAGATATCCAGTTGCACATATAGTATTTGCGCCTGGCAGTTTCATTTCCCAGTGTAACTTGTTCTACGCTGTAACTAATTTCTTCTTGACAACAATTCAGTGACTACTGAACAGGTAGAGTTAAGCAGTATTTATAAAAAAAAAAATGCCTTTGTTTTAATAAGGTCATTTTTTGTCTCAAAATTGGTTGATATCTTGAAAGGACATTATGATTTGTGAGAAAGTTCATTAGTGCACAAGAGAGAAGGAGTGGGAAATCAGGTAGATGTGGATTGAGCCCAGACCCTAGGTACTGTGGGAGTGGGGCTTAGCAATTGGGATAAGGACATCCAACTGTTACTAGTTGACAAAGGATGGTTGTGAGAACTGGTTTCCTTGAGGATCAGGTGCTAAGGGCACCATTAGTGAGGTGACTGGCTTTGATGGGTCAGAGCAGGGGTTCCTAACTTGTATTATTCCATGAACCCCTACTATTAATTGAAGAGTCTGTAGATCCCAAGTTGGGAACCCAAGGGTTAGGGAGATAGCAGCCCTCAATAGTAGCTTTGGTAATGGGGGAGTAAGCCTTGTATAGATTGGAGTACAATGTGCATGTGAAAGTTCAAAGTACATTTATTATCAGAGTATGTATAAATTATACAACCTTGAGATTCATCTGCTTAATGCCAGGTGGCCATCCTCCACACTCCAATTCAGGCTCCACCTCAGCAGTCTAGACTTCACCACCCAGTCCATGGCTGCAACGGCGTTCCAGCCCATACTCAGCCTTTCCCGGTTTAGACGGGCAGGGTCCGAAACTCTTCTGCCCTGACTCCTTTCCGATTCATTCATTCCAACTCCATCTCATACATGCCTCCAACCACCTCTTCTCGCACAAGCCACGCTCTGACTTGCATCGCACTTGCATCAACCTTCCCCTCGCTCACTTCTTCATTGTTTGCGGTGATAGTTTACCATGATGTATCATATTAAAAGTGTTATTAATAAAGTGTGTTTAGTCATATTTCTTGCCTTATGGACCACTTCCAGCTTCAGATGCACCATCTTAAATCAGAAGTTACAGTTGTAGAGGATAGCATGGGCATTGATCGTAGTCATACATCACCAAGATAGACCCTTTACAGTCCATCAATTACCTACCAATACTAATCCCATTTTCCTGTACCCAGGGTTCAGGCATTGTGTTTCAATTACACATCTCAATATTGTGAGGATATTCAGGTGGTGTGTTCTAGATTTCAAACCCCTGTGCCCCACCCCCTCCCCCCGCAGGATGAAGAAAATTTGCCTCAGTTTCCCCATCTTCCCAACTCCTTACCCTAAACCAATATCCACTGGCTCTTGTGAGCTCAGCAAAGGGGAAAAACTGTCTGATGGGCCCAATGACTTCCACCTGTGTTATTACAACCCTGAGGTTCTATGATTCAATTATTGATGCTTTGTGGACATCATTTATCTTTAACAGATTTAGGGTTGATTAACTGTTAGTTTTTCCATCTCTCTTTTGTCAAGACTTCTTCTGCAGCCATTCCTCCTACTCCTTAACCCAGTCTATCCTCATCCATGTGACAACATTATATTGCACAAGGCTGCAGATGACCAACTTGGGAATGCAAGTTGATAATAGCAGTCTTTTGGTATTCAATACACAGGCCAAACTCAAACTTGGGCAACTCACCACTATCTGACACTTAAATTATATATTCTCCTGATAGCATGATTTTATATTTGCGATAATTGCAATCCTGATCTTCTGTACTTCTGGACCTCCTCCAGCGGCTGCAGATTGGATTTTGGAAGGTATCTCTGACTTTGATGAGGACTGGTGACTTAGAACAGTTTCAGCCTGAGAAAGCATGATATTTCAAAGACAGCCATGCAAGCTGTCCGAGCTGGCTTTTAGGCACCCATGCAGGCTTTCGGTACAGGGAGAATAGAACTAACTATAAGTTGGGCCCACAAGTGACAGAATGATCACTACTCCCAGTGGGTTGTAGTATACAATTCCCACTGATCTGAAGAACTGCAGACTATTAGAACTCTTGTAGTGATTTGTGTAATTTTGAAATGCATGTCTTGATCATTATGTTAGTGCTTTGTCAGGAAGAAATAAGAAGAACCTGAAATAACATTATAAACTAAAATAATGGGTTAATGGTAAGGCACTGAGGAGTGCAGTAGAACAGAGGGATCTGGGAATACAGATACAAAATTCCCTAAAAGTGGCGTCACAGGTAGATAGGGTCGTAAAGAAAGCTTTTGGTACATTGACCTTTATTAATCAAAGTATTGAGTATAAGAGCTGGAATGTTATGATGAGGTTGTATAAGGCATTGGTGAGGCCGAATCTAGAGTATTGTGTTCAGTTTTGGTCACCAAATTACGGGAAGGATATAAATGAGGTTGAAAGAGTGCAGAGAAGGTTTACAAGGATGTTGCCAGGACTTGAGAAACTCAGTTACAGAGAAAGGTTGAATAGATTAGGACTTTATTCCCTGGAGCGTAGAAGAATGAGGGGAGGTATATAAAATTATGATGTGTATAGATAGAGTGAATGCAAGCAGGCTTTTTCCACTGAGGCAAGGGAAGAAAAAAACCAGAGGACATGGGTTAAGGGTGAGGGGGGGGGAAGCTTAAAGGGAACATTAGGGGGGGGGCTTCTTCACACAGAGAGTGGTGGGAGTGTGGAATGAGCTGCCAGATGAGGTGGTAAATGCGGGCTCACTTTTAACATTTAAGAATAAATTGGACAGATACATAGACGAGAGGTGTATGGAGGGATATGGTCCGTGTGCATGTCAGTGGGACTAGGCAGAAAATGGTTCAGCACAGCCAAGAAGGGCCAAAAGGCCTGTTTCTGTGCTGTAGTTTCTATGGTTTCTAATAATAAAAAATGTGGGTATGTCAGCCCAGGTTGTGTGGCTGGACTGTTGTGTGTGGGACATTAATGGATAGTGATTCTATCAGACGGGAGATATCTACATTAGATCATCTCTGTCTTGAATCGCTCCAGCTCAAGGTAGTTGAATTAAATAGCAAAACTTATTCAACTCCTGAGGGAAGGAAAGTAATATCTGACTGGTTATCTTGGTCGTGCCTGATCAAATGATGAAAGATCCTGACAATTTAACTGATGGTTTACAGAACAGAAGCAGCTAAAGTGAAATACAGAAACTATTCCCCATAAGAAATCTGATCCAACCTGATGGATAGTCTTGACACGAAATGTTGACTGTTTATTCCCCTCCATAGATGTTGCCTGACCTACTGAATTCCAATAGCATTTTGTGTGTTGCTCTGGATTTCCTGCATCTGCAGAATTTTTTGTGGATACAATGTACTTGCTGACAGTGAATAAGAGCATCAAAATGACAGCCGGAAAACTGACTATAGTATCTCAGAGTTGGAGGCTACTGAAGAGGAAAGAGAAGAATTGCAGTGCTGTGGCTGTGAAAAATTCAGTAATTACAGGGAGAGGCTGCAGCCTCCAGAAATATAATTGAGAGTCCATCTGATGTGAGGTTAAGTAACATTTTATAGAATTAATTTTAAAGTTGTCTTTCCTGTTTTTTAAGCTCTTGATCCGGGACTGAAGTACATCACTGTATTGTTTTTGTTTTATACTCCTGCTCAAGCTCTCAGGTCTCCTTTCACCAGTCCCTTAAATTTAAACAATCTCCCTCAAAGGATAATTGGCAGGTCAGCTTTTTTGAACTACGCTCCTAAACTGTGGAACTCAATACCTAAAACTATAAGGGATGCAGATTCAGTTGACGCTTTTAAACACCAGCTCAAAACCTATTTATTTAACCTTGCTTTTAACTAACATCATTTTAAAACTTTATTTTCATGCTTATTTTTATTTTTATTTTATTTTCATGTTTGTACTTTTATCCCATTGTAAAGCACTTTGAACTATATTATCTGTATGAAAAATGCTCTATAATTAAAATTATTATTAGTCTTACAGAAGAAAAAAATCTCAGCTTGAAAGCATAAGAGAGATGGTGATTGTTGGAACCAGGACAGGATCTCAAGCATTATAAACTCTGAATTATACCTGAGTCATCTGCTTGTTTGTGTAAATAATGTGAACTATGAAACTGAACATTTGGTAGTTTGACTGGTGCAGGGATCAAGGTTTTCTTTTCTAGCTAAACCTGAATTGAAACTTTAGGACTGATTGTTAATTTGGGGTGGGTCAAAGATGCAAGTGGAAAAGTTAACTACAGTGCTCACAAGGACTTTAAACATACAAGTGTTGATTTGGAAGTTTTAAAGGTGCTAATAGTTTAGAGATTGTCGGATGGAGATCTCAGCCAGGAAAACGTGTCAGGAACAAATAGGCTGGGTTTTGGACAATGATTGGGAAAATGATATGCGGAAATCAATCTCAATTGTTCTACAACTAACAAGGACTGTTATCGAGCTGGTGTATTACTTAGTACCAAATCAATTTATTAATAAGTAATACACCAGATCTAGATAAAGGGGTAAGGATATATTATTATTCAATATCTGATAATAAGTGATCAAGTTAAATATAACTTTGAAAACTGTGTGGCTCGCTGAGGCAGGTGAGTACGGCCCTGCATTAATGTGATGGTTCTCTATTTCGTTGACAAAGGAGAATGTTACTCTGGTTCTGCATTATGCATTGGATGCTATGCTTTGTGGACTGTGGACTTTTTCAGACTTATAGTTTTTATTTTCTGTATTTTTCATCCATTCCTTTCTGTTTTGTTGTGCAAAGGGAGGTGTTTGGAGGATCTTGTTCCTGTTACATTCTGGTTTTTTTTTTGTGCGGGGAGAGGGAGGGCTTGGTGGTCGACGTTCTTGTTGCGTTTCGCGCAGGGGGGTTGGGAGTTGATTAGGATGCTGTTCTTTTTGTGCAGGGGTGGGTTTTATGTTTCCATTGAAACAACTTTCATGTTCTTTCTTTGTTTCATGGCTATCTGGAGAAGATGAATCTCAGAGTTGTATATGGATGCACAATTTGATAATAAATGAACCTTTGAAAAGGGGGCAAAACAGATGTTTACGAAGATTCTGGAGTTGGGCAAAACTGATTTTCACGTAATGAGGAAATTGTTCAGAGTAATTATTGCAAACTTGCTTGTGGCATGATGAAAAAAAGATCAGTGGAATTCATTCAATACAAGTGTTTATATCCTTATGGAGAGCAAATTTGTGAATGATTGCAGAGCTGATAGACAAAAAAAGAGAAAGTAAACAAAAAGGCAAAAGCTAGCACAAATAAATGATATAGGATAGCAAAAGATGGCAAAACAAAATATAATAATTGTAGAAAAGAGTATGCAAAGAATCTTGGAAGAAGTATCAATGTTAATAAAAATTATCAAAATGTATTGCAAATTATTATCAAAAGGATGATAAAAATGAAATGAACTTGAAGTGATATTAATGGTATTATAAATGGTGAAATAGGGAATGAAATTATATCTGCAAAATAGCAAGATAAGAAGATTACACATGTCCTGACTGTAATCTTCCAAAATTTTATTGATACATAAATCATTCTTTCAGCTTGTAAAATTGGTTGAGTTATTCTACTTTTTAGAATACTGTGGAGGAGGGAAACCAAGAAATTCAAGGCATTCATCTAAAATTTCTTATCAGTAAACTATTAAAGTCTATAATTAAGCATGATGTAATGAGCCACCTTCATCTGAATATAAAAAGGATAGGTCATACCTGAGTAACCTGAGTGAATCTTTGCAGCAGTGCCTATGTCTATTATTTGTATTAATTTCCATGGGCTCTTGATCGGGTTTCTCAAAGATTCAAAGTACATTTATTATCAAAGTATGTATGCAGTCTCCAACCCTGAGTTTCATCTTCCCCACAAGCAGCCATGAAAAAAAAAACCATGGAAGCTTTTCAAAGAAAAACATCAAACCACCACTCTCCCGCAATAAAAGAACAAATCATGCAAACAGCAGCAAAAAAATGTGATGCTATATAGAGAAAACCTGCAGATCTAGCTTTCTCTATTTCTCTCCAATTTAGTTATTGTTCTTTGTTCTTAGTCTCAGCTGCTTTAAATGCCATTCATTACATTGCTGTGGAGGGACAATGGTTATCACTATGGTTATATATCAAGTGATTATCATATCATAGGTTTTCAGACTTGAGGACAATGTTGACTTTTGGACATCTACAAGGGCAGAACCTGTTGTTTATACAGATGTCTATAAGGAGGTGACTTGCAGTCAATTTGCCAGGTCAAAATAGTGACTGCGTAGTAGGAGACGAAGTAAAGATGATGAGCAGCTTGGTAAATGTGTTCAGGACTAAACCATATTTAAAAATTATGGACATTTATTTCAGGAATAAAGTTAGGTTAATGCCTTTACAAACAAATAATAGTGGAAGTTTAGAACTCTCTTCTATAAATTATAATTTCAATTAATGCTCAATCAATTGTTAATATGAATCCGAGAATTTTGGACTTCCATTAACCAAATAGATTGAGGTACATGGATAAGAGTTGTGGAAATGGATCAGGGTTGTGCGGGATCAAGAGGTGGCTACTAATAGTCTATAATTTAGGGTTAGTAGAAGCATTTCCTATCGATTTAGTTCAAGCACTTCTTATATCTGCCATCTTACTGACCTGGCAATATATCTGTCATTATTATGGGTATGTATATAAGCAGGTAAAGTGGTGTGTCAGTGGCCACAGAATCGGTCTTGTTCGCTGACTGAGTTGGAGGACTGAGAGTTGCTACCAGAGTGGAAGTAATCCAAAAGAAAAGTGAGGAAGTACACTACTTAACATTAATTATATTACATTCTTGATTGGTCAGGGATGAAGGGATACAGGGAGAAAGCAGGAGATTGGGGCTGAGAAGAAAATTGGATCAGCCATGGTGAATGGCGGAGCAGACTCGATGGGCCAAATGACTAATTCTGCTCCTTTATCTTATGGTCTTATGGTTTTAAAGAGAACCTACCCAGACCTTAAAGGTTGGCATCTATTCTGGTGAACCTAATGCATCTTTCACAAGTGTTGGGAAGATCTACTTCTGAATGCGTTCCAGGTAAAAGACAAATTATGGAAGTAAGATGTGCATGAATAAGCTTTTGGTTATCAGACACCTTAGTATGCAAGGATCTGGAAGGATTGGAAACTATACAGGAATGTAATATTCATTATGGTTTTATTTCATCTTCAAATTGAATTACAATTGCACAGTAATATGGTGTGTGTTCTGCAGTTTCCAAGCTTAATTATTACAGATAGAAGTATGTCCTTTTAAGCCCACAAAATAAAACCTTTCCTCCGCAGGTTACAAATGCCTGACTTGTGTACAGCCTGTACGTGCAAATGGGAGACCAGCAGGATAGGTTTGCCTGCTGCTACAGGGCTTCAGGCATCTTCTGCAGCCTGACAACTCAGTTTGTGGTCAGGTTCACAGGAACAGAACCCTGCTGTAACCTGGTACAATCTTTACCTATAACTGAGGAAAAGAGTGTGAGAGAATATGGAAGCATTCTTATTCTGTATATTTATGAAGTTATTTGAAATAATCCTGGGCTTGAGAGGGAAAATAAATCAGCCATTATCAAATGACAGAGTAGACTCGATGAGATGAACAGCATAAACTGGCTCCAATGTCTTATAGTCAAGAAGGAAATCTCCAAGATGAAACCGACCAGCTCAACAATTTATTGCAGTTAAGGAAATGTTTACAGTAATTATAAATTTGATTTAAGCCTTAACAAGTTAGATGTGGCAAACTGTATTAGATAAAAGATGATTTTGCAGAACAAAAAACGTAGAGGCATTGACTAACCCAGGTTTTGTGAGTTCCATTCACACCAGGATTTGAGTTCAGTCTTTTAATAATCTAATTTAATAAATAATTTAATAAAGGAACACAAAGCTGTTCAGATTGTTGTCGGAACCCAACTGGTTCATTCATATTCCTTCAAGATAGAAAATCTAGTGACCTCTAGCAAACATGTTAGCCCAATGCCACAACAATACTTTTTCACTTCAGCTGTTCTCTGAAGTAGCTTAGCTAAATGTTCCTTGTAACAAACCACAGCCTTTTCCAGAAGACAGTTCACTCAACAATTCAGGGAGAGCTTCTTCCTCTCTGTTATCCAATTTCTGAATGGTCATTGAACCCATAAACACTACCTCACTACTTTTTTTATTTCTATTTTTGCACCACATTTTATTTAACTATTTAATATATACACTTACAGTAATTCACAATTTTTTTCTATTATGTATTACATTGTACTGCTACTGCAAGTTTTTCAAATTTCATGACATGTGCCGGTGATATCAAATTTGATTTTGATTCTGAGCACTGCCTTCGTATACCATTTTTAGGGTGATTATGATTGTCAGCTATTTTAGTTCATCCTCAGTTGAATGACTGGATTTTAAAATAGACTTATTCACAGTTTTTGAGCAATGTTCACAGACAGGCACATCACATTTAACTGTTTGGAATGTTGTTCTGTTGTTTTGAGTACAGTTCTTCAGCAGATAAGATTTTCATTCTGAAACTCACAGAAGTGATATTGTAGATGAATAATACTTTCAATGCCTTTGCATTTCTGTACTTTTTAGTTCTTATTCAAAACTTAGTTGAATGAACTAAGAAGATTCACTTTCACACTGAAATCAGCAACATCTTTTTCAGAAGATATGAAAATGAAGGGAATACTGCTTTGAACATTTGGTGATACATTTTTTTTCCACCATTCAATATTATTCTTTGACTCCAGTTTATTTTGAACATGAATTTGCCAGATTGCTTGTCTAAGGAATTGTTTCTACATCTGGGTAAGTTCTCTTCTTGCACACTGTAATTCTAAATAAATAAGGTGTGCGGTTACAGAGTGCCAGTAGGATGGCCTGAAACTATGAAAAGACATCTTTCTTGGTGGGAGAGGTAAATAAGTGACCAGCAGCACCCTACCCACACTGATTCTTAATCTAAAACTAAAACTCAGAATATAACTTTTCTTTCACAATTTCCTGCAGCTGAATGCTTGCCATAACTGGTCCTAAGGAGCCATTAGACACGCTGTATAAAATGTCTTTACCATCCCTCAGGCTCTTTAGGAGTGATCATGTGCATTTTGTTACAGTGTATGTTTTTGTTGTCTTGTATTCATTTATCCCAATAGTACATTGAATGGCAGGCATGTATTATGTGGAAATGCATTAAACTGCCAGTCTAATATAAACTATTGAATTTTCGCTCACTTGAATAATTGATCAGTTATTCAAGATGCAACTAATGTTATCACTATATTCATACAATTTACACGTGGGTTCAATTCCAGAATTCAAATATGCACTGCTGAATGATCAGATATAGTCAAAAGTATTCCTTTAATCAGCATTGTCAGTTTCATTAGCACTTTTTACACTTTAGAAGGATGAAACAGACTTAGTTCACAGAGCAAAATTATGAAATACTGCATGAATAGCTGACTCAGAGTGGAAATCCAAAGCAACACACAGGGAATGCTGGAGGAACAAAGCAGATCAGGCTTCATCCATTGAAATGAATGAACAGTCGATGTTTTGGGCCAAGACCCTACTTCAGAACGGGAAAGGAAGGGGAAAGATGCCAGAATAAAAAGGCGAAGGAGAATAGTTTAGAAGGAGATAGGTAAACTCAGCTGTGTGGGAAAGATATAAAGGGCCTGTTCTGAAGTAGAGTCTCAGCCCAAAACATCGTCTGTTTATTCATTTCCATAGACGCTGCTTGACCTGCTGAGTTCCTCCAGCATTTTGTGTGTGTTGCTTTGGATTTCCAGCGTCTACAGATTGTCTCATGTTTATAACTATCAAAATGATGCTTTTATAAAGTTGAAGTTCATGTTTCACTAACGTAGAAAAGCAGAGTGGATTCTTACACAGATTTTGAACACTGTTTCTTCAATTACATAAACTGAGAGTAAGCTGCAGTATTTAATTATGTTTAAAGCATGACTGATGTGTTTGTTGAAACTAAAAGTTTGAGCTGATGTAGATAAGCTGTGTCTGCTTTAAAATTATCAACTTGTAGAATCAATTGATACTTGTGCTTGGATTATTTTACAATTTAATAGAATTTTTTTCTCATACAGTCTAATATGTTTCAATATATACTTTCAATGCATTAAATTAAAGTATGTTTTACAGATCATCGTGCTGTAAGGTCTGGATTGATGCTATTTAAAAAAGAAAATAAAATTATGAGAAAATAAACTTTCAATAAGCAATTGGAAATGCAATTTTGTTTGGAACCATCCAGCTGATGATTATGAAATGCTCTCTGCTATTGCATCAAAAAATAAATGAATTGGTGTCCCAAGGGGAACTTAGCATCATTGAGTTATGCTATGAAGTGCAATTGGGTTCCAAGTGATTACCCCGCGATAGGTTGAGTTTATTTTGACTCTGCATATGTTATTTCCACATCATATATTAATAGAATTTCAAAACTGTGTGCTTAACTAAAATCTATTCTTGCAATACCATTTGAATGGTATTTGCAGGGATGACGGCAGAGCAGAAATTCTCTGAAGTTTCTGGGAGCAATTCGGAAGGTGCAGGATAAAGACATCCTAAAGAAGTGTTCTAAAAGCAAGATGACACAACCATGGCTGACAAGGGAACTGAAAGCCACCATAAAAGCAAAAGAGAGGGCAAAATTTAGTAAGAGGTTAGAGGATTCGGAAGCTTTTTAAAAGCCAACAGAAGGCAACTTAAAAACCCATAAGGTGGGAAAAGATGAAATATGAAGGTAATGTTAGCATTCATTTTGAGAGGACTAGATACAAAAGTAAGGATGTAATGCTGAGGTTTTATAAGGCACTGGTGTGGCCTCACTTGGAGTACTGTGAGCAGTTTTGGGCCCCTTATTTAAGAAAGAATATGCTGTCATTGGAGAGGGTTTAGAGGATGTTAATGGAAATGATTTGGGAATGAAAAACTTATTGTATGAGGACTAATTGATGATTCTGGACCTGTACTTACTCGAGTTTAGAAGAACTGAAACCTATCGAATTTTGAAAGGCATTGAAAGAGTGGATAAGGAGAGGATGCTTCCTGTGGTGGGAGAGTCTCGGACCAGAGGGCACAGCCTCAGAATAGAGGGACAGCCCTTTAGAACGGAGATGAGGAAGAATTTCTTTTGCAAGAGGATGGTGAATCTATGGAATTTGTTGCCACAGGTGGTTGTAGAGGTCAGGTCATTGGGTGTATTTAAGGGAGAGGTTAATAGATTCTTGGTTAGTTGGTGTGTGAAAGGTTATGGGGAGAAGGCAGGAGACGGGGTTGAGAGGGAAATGGATCAGCCATGATGAAATGGAGGAGATTCAATGGGCCAAATGGCCTAATTTTTACCTTATATTTTATGGTCTCATGGAATCTTATTCTCATATGTTTGTATTTATTTTTCTGCAGTCATCACTTCCTGCCAGAGATGGACCCAGAGGTATTGAATGGTGGTCGTGTTCAGCTCATGGTAAGAATTTTTTTTTACAACTATAAACTACTTTAATGCAAAGGGAGAATATTACCTTCTGACAGAATATTATACAATTTCTGCCTAATTTGCAGTTCAGTTTTCCTTTTAAATGTTTCTTTTATTTAGATTTTAACTATATGCATTATGCAAATGAAGTTTTTTTTTAGTTAGGATCAATTCAAGGATTAATTTTCATTATGCTGGTATTGGAGTTTTAACAAGTTATTGAATAAAAATGTGAAATATTATGCTGTCAACAAATAATCACTTGCATACTTTGCTGTCCACAATGTCACACTAATTAAATGAAATGTATAAACATTTTCCATGTTCAAAAAATTAACAGTTTGTGTACGGAACAAATAATTTATTGTTTTATGGCTTCAGGCAAGTCCTATAGGCAGAGAAATCCCTGACTTAGGCTTACTCTCTGTAACCAGTGGCAATGCTATAAACCGGCAAGATAACAGAGTCGAGGTTAGTCACTGGCATTCGTCAGGATCTGCAAGTAAGTCAGCATTCCAGCTTCTTCAGAACCACTACTTGTAATGTAAATCGCCGCAATATATTGGAGCTATTGAAATTTACTTAAATAATTCCTAACACTTCATTTGTACTTGCAGTACGGTATTAAATTAAGTTTGCTGCAATATATGTTTTCTTCATGAAGTATTAGAAATTATAATCTATATACCACTCAGAAAGTTAAAGTGACAAACAAAAGTGCACTGCCAAATACTGGTAGACTCAGACAATAAGTTATTTTATTTATCTTTTACCAGTCTATAATCTGAAGATAACGGTTTAAAGTGTCTATTCTCTAAGATGACTCTTATAATTTTGAGGTACCTATATACATAATAGAAAGATAAATGCTGAACATTTTTTAAGACTGAAAGGAGCCAATACTGAAACTCTGTTCAGGGGGTCAGTCCTCTATATATTACTTAAAATAAACTCATAATATGACTTCAAATCTGAAATGTTTTTAACAAAGCAACACAAATATTTTGCTCTTGCATGTTTTTATAAAGTCATAGAAAAGTACAGCACTGAAACAGGCCCTTTGGCCCATCTAGTCTGTGCCAAACCATAGTCTTCCATACCCCTACCATCCATGTACCTATCCAAACTTCTGTGAAACATTGAAATCGAGCTCATGTGCACCACTTCAGCTGGCAGCTCATTCCACATCCTCACAACCCTCTGAGTGAAGAAATTACCCCTCATGTTCCCCTGAAACTTTTCACCTTTCACCCTCAACCCATGACCTCTGTCTGTAGTCCCACCCAACCTCAGTAGAAAAAGCCTGCTTGCATTTACCCTATCTATACCCGTCATAATTTTGTCTACCTGTATCAAATCTTCTCCTCTCAATCTTCTACATTCGAAAGAATGTAGTCCTAACCTATTCAATCTTTTATAACTCAGGTTGTCCAGACATAGCAACATCCTTGTAAATATTTTCTATACTCTTTCAACCTTATTTACATCTTGATTGGAATTGTATTGAAGTTGTGTTTCTACACACATGCCAAATGCCTACATGGGTTTAAAATAAAAATCATATTTAGTATCATATGGTGTAATACTGCCAAATATGGTGTGCAATCCAACAAGTGATAGAAATGATTGGTATGGGTGTTCCAACTGCATTCGCAGGACCCTGATGGAAGTTGGTAATGTAGAACACAGCAAGTTCAATTCACTGGCCCATTGGTGAAGGCCAGGCCCCCTTGCCTCGGGGTCGCCAGTTGTGATCACCTTGGTAGAAGACACCAGAGCTGGCTGTGAGCCGTTGGATTCTGTACTGGTCTGGGGGAAGGGAGAACACAACTACAGCTGTGAAGATCCCTGATGCACCTGAGGACCTTGTGATCTCTATCTCAGAGGCCGAGGTTAGACTGTCTCTAAAGAGAGTGAACCCTCGCAAGGCAGAAGGTCCCAATGGAATACCTGGGAAGGCTCTGAAAACCTGTGCCAACCAGCTAGTGGGAGTATTCAAGGACATTTTCAACCTCTCACTGCTATGGGCAGAAGTTTTCACTTGCTTCAAAAGGGCAATGGTTATACCAGTACCTAAGAAGAATAATGTGGGCTGCCTAAATGACTATCGCCCGGTAGCACTCACATTGACAGTGATGAAATGCTTTGAGAGGTTGGTCATGACTAGACTGAACTCCTGCCTCAGCAAGGACCTGGACCCATTGCAATCTTCCTATCACCACAATAGGTCAACAGCAGACACAATCTCAATGGCTCTCCACACAGCTTTAGACCACCTGGACAACACAAAACACTTACGTCAGGATGCTGTTCATCGACTATAGCTCAGCATTTAATACTATATTCCCACAATCCTGATTGAGAAGTTGCAGAACCTGGGCCTCTGTACCTCCCTCTGCAATTGGATCCTCGACTTCCTAACCAGAAGACCAGAGTCTGTGCGGATTGGTGATAACATATCCTCCTCGCTGACCATCAACACTGGTGTACCTCAGGGGTGAGTGCTTAGCCCACTGCTCTACTCTCTATATACACATGACTGTGGATAGGCAGAGCTGAAATACCATCTACAAATTTGCTGACGATACAACCATTGTTGGTAGAATCTCAGGTGGTGACGAGAGCACATACAGGAGTGAGATATCGCAACTAGCCACAGCAACAATCTGGCACTCAATGTCAGTAAGACAAAAGAGCTGATTGTGGACTTCAGGAAGGGTAAGATGAAGGAGCACATACCAATCCTCATAGAGGGATCAGAACTGGAGAGAGTGAGCAGTTTCAAGTTCTTCGGTGCCAAGATCTCTGAGGATCTAACCTGGTCCCAACATATCGACATAGTCATAAAGACTGGTATGGAGGGGCTACTGCACAGGACCGAAAGAAGCTGCAGAAGGTTGTAAATCTAGTCAGCTCCATCTTGGGCATTAGCCTACAAGGTACCCAGGACATCTTTAGGGAACGGAATCTCAGAAAGGCAGCGTCCATTATTAAGGACCTCCAGCACCCAGGGCATGCCCTTTTCTCACTGTTACCATCAGGTAGGAGATACAGAAGCCTAAAGGCACACACTCAGTGATTCAGGAACAGCTTCTTCCACTCTGTCAACCTGTTCCTAAATGGATATTGAAGCTTTGGACACTACCTCACTTTTTTTCATATACATTATTTCTGTTTTTGCACATTTTTAAAAATCTATTCAACATACATAATTGATTTACTTGTTTATTTATTATTATGTTTTATTTTTGTTACGTAAATGGCAACAATGAATATTAATCGAGACAGGTTATATAAAAATAACCAAACATTTATTAAACACCGATAAATGATATGGGAAAAAAGAAAACAAACGAAAACTTTAGCCGGAAGTTAACAGATATGCAGTCGTTCACCAACTCCCCACTCGGCACTGGTTCTTAAAGCGTTAAATGAAAAAACAGTTCTTAAAGCGATACAGTCAGATATAGTTCTTAAAACGATAACTTCGGAAGTCCAACAGTTTTACACATTCAATTGGGAGAGACTTCTCTGGAGAAGGATTTCTTCACGGACGCACCTTTACTGCTGTTCAACTGACCTTAAATTCCTTTAGAGAGCGAGAGCACCTTTTTGCATAAACTCTTTGCTCTTTCCGGCAAGAGTTATCTCGATGCAGGTACTCCTCCAGCGAAGACTCAATAGGGTCGATTCTTTATTAAACTGCTAAACGATGCCGACTTCTCTCAACCCTTCGATAAATTCTTCACTCTCCCTTCAACTGTTGAAATTGAGTAAATTGGCACATCCAGCCACAAATTTCCAGTCCGAGTAATATGGAATCTTTCAACAGAACGCACAACCGTTTTAAAAATGAAACTGCGTCATAAATACAAACGCAGCAGAAATGGAGGCACAGCACGTTCTACCTGGAAATCTACAAACCTAAAAACCAACTGCATCACCTGGGTCGACCCTTATATAGTCACAGGGCACATGTCATCACGTGACCTCACATCGGTGGGAAAATCACATCAGGTGACCTCCAAAAGACCATTACATCATTCTCACAAAAAAAAGCAGATCTCCTTGAACATGTAACATTTATAATCTTTTTCTTTCTCTGCTAGATTATATATTGCATTGAACTGCTGCTGCTAAGTTAACAAATTTCACATCACATGCTGGTGATAATAAACCTGATTCTGATTCTGACTATTTTGGAAACTAACCCCCATTCCCACTCTGTTACATGAATTTGTGATTCAGTTAGCCTTGTGATTTTCCCCATAGCACCTCATTATAAAAGGGCAATTGATTACCGAAGTTTTATTTGGTGACTAATAAATAAAAGTAAGATCTCCCATTCCAAATAATAATAAATAGATGCAACTAATGAAGCCCAAGATATAATGTGGTCCTGGTTTTCTAAGGTAATGTTCTGCTAAGTCATTCTTGATCTTCAGTGTTATGCTTTGTAACTTCAAGTCATTAAACTAATTCAAAAGAAGACATGGGAGTCCAGGTATGCATATTTAACTTCGTGTTTACTTTAAGTGAGGTGCGCATGTACCACATTCTAGCGTGATGACATTTGTAATTCATATAACCCATAATTAATTATTTAAGCAAATCAGAAATCTTAATAAATCAATCTATATATAATATACACACAAGGTTACCGAAATATTACTTAAATATTAAATACACAATATCCAGAATTTTCTGGACTCCAAAATAGAATGAGAACTCAACTATCAACTGGCTCTGCTCAGGTTTATGGTTTAGCTGTTCACAAATAAAGCATTTTTTTGATGTGGGATTTTCCCTTGGCATGTTATTCAGTCTGATCTTTCCTCTACACTGCCCTTAAACGAAAATGCTGGTTTTATCTGGATTGAAATTAAATAGCATTACCCTGTTGTATGCAATAGAAAATCATTTTTATCTGTTGATATAAAGACAATTGGAGTGAAGTATACTTTGTACACTGTATATAAAGTATATGCAATGGAGAAAGTGTCTTTATTTGAAACACTGACTCTGGTTCTCCCTAGATTGACCTGCTGATTGTTTCCAGCATTTTGCTTGATCTTGTGCAATATAATGACCTTTACTGGGTCCCCTGTATCATTCAGAAAACTGGATGGAACAGTTAATATCATCAGCCACCTTTAGACCTTTGCTGGAGAACTCAGACCACACATCAGAGTTATGTAGCTAGTAGGGTTGAGACCTCACCATTGTCAATGACTAGATTTTAAAACTGACTCCTGGACCCACATCCCAGTCGAATGCACATTAATAGGTTAATCAGCTACTGTATGTAGGTGATGGTGGAATCTGGGGGAGTTGAGAATATGAGGGGAATAATGGGATTAGTGTAAACATTCAATAGTTGATGTGCATTCAGCAGATTAAAGGGCCGCTTTCTGTGCTGTATGACAGGGAACTATTTCTGTTAGGATGCTTAGATCAACATTGTCTTGAATCTGCATTCCCAAACTAAAGAGCCTACAAATTAAAAAAAATACCTGTATCTCTAACACTTACATCCTTCCCTGTACTAAAACAATGTCTCCCCACAACTGGAACACAGCTAAACTAAACATATGCCAATAAAAATGAAATGATTCAATGAGAAAGTTCTACTCCGTTATTCATTTAACTGTGTAATTTATTTATAGAACAGTATTTGTTATCTTTGTACACTGTTGCTGGCTGATAATATACAAAGAGTACACATTGTTGGGAAACAAATAATCAACATCCAATAATCGTTATAAAGGATCTATTAAAATGCTTTTATCAATGCATATTTTTTATATTTTTGTGCATTATTAGGATCATCTAGTGATATTGTGAAGAGAATGAAGATCCAAAATAAATTAAGTTGTAGTGTTTTCTTAAATTCCATCAGCTAAGTTTTGGCTATGTTCTATTACTGTAGTTATATGATTGATGTACATGTGGATGTCTAAAGATATTTTAAAGAGGATCACATAATCTCTTGTTAGTGAAATCAAAACACACGATTATGCTGAAATGTTGTGAATACAACTTTAGCTAAACAACAGAAAACGAAGTAATTATGAACAGTTTTTTCTGGTACAATTGGCATGGACATGGCAGATAAAGTTAAAAGCAGAGAAGTATAAAATGATATATTGAATGATAGTATGAATTAAATTGCTTATTTTTGGTGGAAGTGCAAGAACAGAAAGACCCAGTGTATAAATATATAAATCTTAGAAGTGTACTTATAGTCCAGAAGATAGTTTGAATAACCTTTAATAGTAGAGAAATAGAATGCAGGATTAATAAAAGTACATTAAACTGATTTGGTGTAAAATTGAGCATTTATGATTGATTCTGGCAATCATTGTTTAAGAAGGAAATCAAGCCAATGGAGTCAATGTGAATGAGATCTACAAAAGTGCTAACAGGATGAGGAACTTGAGTTATTTTTGTGTTTTTGTAGTGCTTTTTAAAAATCATGAATGGTTTGAGAAAATAATTAATGAATTATTTCCAGTCGGAGGTCTCAGTCTCAAAGCAATGCAGATTTAAGCAAATTAGGAATGAAAAAAGAATGTGATCAATCAGTGGTATAAGGAAAAAATAGTGCTGGTGGAACAACTGAAGTAACTAAAGGTGGGTCGGGAGGTGCTATAAGTAGCAACAGCAAAAACATTGACAGCACTTGTTGTCTAAGAATGCAAATCAACATTTTCTCCCTTTTATTGCTTGGTCACACCACAGAAAATTACTTCTCTTCATCTACCCTATGGAACCCATTTATCATGTTAAAAAACCCAGCTCCATCATCACTTAATCTTCCGTATCAAAGTTATTGCAACCTTGGTCTCTGCAACTTGTACATTTAATATAGCTCTTCTAGTCTCTGTTACGTTTGTTTGAATATGCATTTAACCATCCCCTGACCTATTATTTACACTTTCTGAAGTGCAATGCCCATATCTGATACAATTCTCTGTATGTGTCAGTCTAACCAGTATTTTGTATACAGTATCTGCACGGCACTTCACATTCCATTGTATTGCAGCCTATTCGAAATGAAGGCTGACATTTCATTAGCAATTTTAATTAGTTTTTAGTGGCTTCTGTACCTGGGCCTGTACTGTTCTCAGTGGATCACAAGTCTGTTATCACGTTTTCATCTGAGCGCAATTCAGGGCAGTGCTTTGCAACATTCTTCTGCTTTAATTTTGCTGCATCAATGATTGTTGCTGCTGATATATTGAAGGACACAAAAAAGGATTTTGTTTCTCTTTATTAGCCACACTCCAAAAATATATGCAGTAATATTTGAAACAACAATATAAAATTAGGTTACGCATTGAGAATTTTATAAGTATTGAAATTTGTTCGTGGTGGTTTTAGGTATGAAAGAAATGAAATATAGTACTGTTTTCAGATGGATTAAATTACTTGTAAATGTTCATTGTAGTAACTTCAATTAATCATAATAAATAACTTGTTAATTCATACAACAGTATATAACAGAAAAGATTGGAGCTACATGCAAAAGTATTTGTTAACTTTCAGTTAAAGATTGTGTACGTAAATTTTAAATATCGATATGAAGCCTTCCTCTATCCAGTATTGCTAATTAAGATGCAGAAAATGTAAATAATAACACTGGTTACCACTCTAAAGAAATCTTGATATCACTATAAAGAGTGAAACAGCAACTATCCCCCCCCCAACCCCAATTCTACTTAAGTTGTGAGTAACTAGGCAATTTTAGTGTGTTAAATAACTATTTATTTTTTCTTTATTTTTTTTAAAAGGTAAAGTGCTTTCTTTTAAAAAGGAAAGAATAATTTAGTAGGACTGGCTAACAAAACCATAACTAGCCTATTAATCGGTGAGGATTTTGATGGCACCAACACTACAACATTCTTAATGGATTAAATTTCTTTGAATCTATTTAAAATTCATCCTGACGTGTAGACTAAGATCTGCGATTGCTGATGCTCTATTTTTTTTCCTCGAAAATCCAGCTGTAATTGTTTGAAAAGGTCATCCCACGGACACAGCAGAAAAAAAACTGAAGCATGACAGGAAATAGCAAGCGACCTATTTTAAAAGAAAGCTGCCCTTCTGCAAGGATTTTCCTTAAGGTCTTGCATGACAAAGATACTACACAAGGAGTAAAGCTCAGGCATCTCTGTGGCTGTATTAGTGGGCAGCACCAATAAGATCATCAGATTTTAAAGTACAATTGCATCATATGACTCTTTCCTTGGTTCTGGCAAACTGGTTTTGATTTTGACTTAACATATTCCTTGTCATAACTATTTTTTTATTTGTTAGCTTGGGATTTCCCAGGAAGCTATTGTATTAAAAGTTTTGTGTTTTCTCTTATAGTGAGGAGTATTGTGTGCATTCATCTAGGTACAACTATTAAATTCACAATAAACATTTCATAGACTGAATTTGGAAGTGTTTTGGTCTTCTATTTGAGGTCTAGTAATATCCCTTTAAATAAAACAAACTTCTGATTTTGTGATGTGTTATCACACAGGCAATTTTGTTTTAAATAAAGTATGTAGTATGTTTCTACAGTTAAAGGCACCTTTTAAACATTTATTTCTAAATAATGTTATTTAAAATATTCTATGCCACGTGTACCTATTTTATGTGGCATCATGACACCAGTAACCAGTGATCAAATCATTCCCCTGGGACTTGTCACCTTATTTCTATGAAAAGGAAATGGAAATAATTGAAGTTTAGGTATGGCAACATCAGCTATTGGGTACTGAGCATTTAGTTAAAACTTAAAAGCTTTTAAAGCAGTGAAATTTGTTCTATCAATATATCTTCAGTTCCATGTGCAATTTTCAAAATGGCTGTCAAATAATATGCTAAATATACAGATAATTAACTGTTTTATTCTCAATTGTTTTTATTTTGGTTACAATTTAACTAACGTAGTTACAATTTTATCTTACAAATAGAAGCCACTGTACCACCAAGGACTGGCTCCAAACCCCTGAAACATGAACGCATATCCTTTCGTGACAATCAAGTGCGTCTTAGTACAGGATGGGGAACTGGCAAGAGGAGGGAAAAATCTTCCTAATTATTGCCTGCATTCATAGGAACTTGCATAACAAAATTAATAAATGTGTCTGTTATGAAGGTCATGGCACTAAAATTTGGAATGTTCAATGAGTTTGGCCAGAGATTTCAATTATTATTTTAACTGTCACTGTATTACTCTAGTTGTTTGACAGAGTTGAATAACAAAATAATGGTTATTGATGACAATTTCATAATGGAAAGACCATTAACTGTTATATCATTTTATTCTGATATAGATTAATTTCAGAAATGTAGTTTCTATTGGTAATTTTCACAAAAACAATGAAAACTAAAATGTAAAACTTGCATTTATAACAATGTGATAATTCTTATGCTTAGCTATCTTAACACTATACTGACTGCAATGACAGAACACGATTCACCTAATCTGCATGAAATTAAATATTTCAGAATGCATTCAAAGATCTTACTGCTTTTGAATAATTTATAAAGATGTATTATATTGTAACTGTCCCAAACTGTTTTTATTTTGTAACTGTTCATAATCTATAAATTAAGCAATATGCATTGCACATGAATTAGAACTATTGATGTATCATTAT
Source organism: Mobula birostris (assembly GCF_030028105.1). Taxonomy (NCBI): domain Eukaryota; kingdom Metazoa; phylum Chordata; class Chondrichthyes; order Myliobatiformes; family Myliobatidae; genus Mobula; species Mobula birostris. The sequence continues at coordinate 11,338,135 of NC_092378.1, read as the reverse complement.
CAGTATATCATCCTTGAATGTAATGCTATGACATTATTACTCTTCAACGTTTTGTACACCTAAATCAAATTAGCAGCTTCGCTAACTTTTCTCTATTCTGCTTAAGAAAAGCTCTTTCTATCTTGCACCTTCACTGAAAACGTATGCTTCTTTTAATCATATCTTTGAAAAATAGAGCTAATGATTTGGAGAACCCACAAGTATATAGTTTTGTATGTAATTAAATGGGAAACCACTGATTTTCATGCTGTGTATGCATAATTTCAGTTTTTTTTCATAATAACTTTATTTTTTCAGATTGAAGTGAATTCTATTCAGAATTGTACCATGGCAATTTATATATTTTACTGTTTTTTAATATGTGCAGTAATAATCCAGAAAAATAACTTATGCTTTGTATTCAAAGTAGGGTCTGCTTTTCATTGTTTAATTGAGTGTCTCCTTTAATAAAAAGGTCTATGAGTAACAAATTTCAAAGGGAATCTCAAACTGTCTTAGCAGCAACGATCTGATTTAAAAGCAGTTTTTCAGATCAGAAAATAATGTTCATTATATTACAGAAAACAATTGCTTTTAAGGTTAGAAGTGGCAGTTTAAGCTTCCTCCTAGTTTTTTTTTTAACTTACTCTGCAGGTATGCCAGTTTTAAAACTTGACAAAATATTCGTGTTAGGCTTCATGCATTTTATATTTGCACCTTGAAGAAACTAAAATTGGAAGGAAAAATGCTGAAAGGGAGATTACTAGCACTATGCTGAAGGGTGGCTTTGTGCTGCAAAAAAAAATACTAGGGAGAACTATATTTTCACCGGAAGAGCTGCAGTTTTCTGCGGCGGAGAATCATGTTCGGCATGGAGACGGACAATCCTTTCAAACAACACACAAAAATGCTGGAGGAACACAGCAGGCCAGGCAGCATCTATGGAAAAGAGTCCAGTCGACGTTTCGGGCCGAGACCCTTCGGCAGGACAGGGTCTCGGCCCGAAACGTCGACCGTACCTTTTTTCCATAGATGCTGCCTGGCCTGCTGTGTTGCTCCAGCATTTTGTGTGTAGCTTTGAATTCCAGCGTCTGCAGATTTTCTCTTGTTTATCATTTAAAACATTGGGATTTAGATGGTGTCATCTCACTAAGTAAGAAGCTGGACCAAGGAATGGAAGAAATAAATGTGGAAGAGCGCTTGTCTTAACCCAGGACATATAGTATTCTACACCCCTGCTAACCTCGAACTTCAGCTGGGAGACCCCATACGGCTGGTTGTGAGGAAGGGGCTCGCCTTAAAAAAGGATGGTTCTGGCTGTTTCCAGGTGTAAACCTGCGGCAGAGCAAAAACTTCAATGTAATATCATCCAAGCATGTAGTTTCCCTTTACCAACAACGACTGATCTGATGTGCTATTTGCATTTCTTTTCCAGATGCAGCAAGAATTTGATAGGGATTTAACTCAATTTAAGGCGATTTTTAAAAATTCTAGTGTCGAACAGTTGCAGCCGCATTACCTCAGCAGGAAATTTCATTGCCATACCCTGATAAGTGTGACCATCCTAAGAGAAAGGCATACACAACAGCTCCACTGCAAAAATGTAAAACCGGCTAATGTCAATGTATTTCCCCAGTTCCTTGATAATCCTTGTAGTATTTTCCACTTCTCACAAGTCTGTTTGCTACCTTCCCGTACAGCATCCATGTTAGTCACAGAGACTAATCGCTATGTTATATCTCTTGGAAATATATTAGGATATAAATATATATTCGAAGGAAACCCTATAGTCAACAATAGGGTCCTTCTTTTTTTGGATTCTTCCTACTGGTTCCGAATATGGATATTACAGAATTCCCCGCACACATTGTCGACGTGTCTCTCGAGAGAACTTTTGCACTTCCGGATGTATCCTGCAATGATTAAATGTCGTTTAGGAGTAAAAATTGGATTTAGCAGTGCTCCTGAAATGTTCTGATGGGGGGAAAAAAAGTCGAATGCATTTGTTTGCCAAATCAAACAAAAGAAATCTCATACAGCAAACCCAAACAAATGATTGAGAGTAGAAAGTCATTTTGATGACTTCAGATGATTTAACATAACCGCCAAATAAAGATCACCAAACCTCGCTCATAAACGGCCCTTAGATGCACGGTAAGTTTTGTAAACCTCCAAGACCGCTAACGTTCAATTTTCGCTAAACTTATCTTGTCGTATTTTTCAAATAGAGGTGGTTCTTGTTGTCAGTAGCGTGATTTAACATGCCTGAGTGATGGTTCGAGACCCTCGGGGTGGTTGTAAATGTCTTGTTCACTTTGAATCAACAGAATGCTTTCAAATTGCACCTGATGTTTGCATTCCGATTCGGGCCACTACAGTTGTCCAATATTACGTCGTTTGTGTTTGTTGCTTTAAGCTTTCTCCTGATCTGTCCTCGGTAGAAGCGTGATAAGACATGCTGTGTCAGTGTTGTCACGTGAAAAGTTAACCCGCGGAGCTGTCACTGTGCAAACCGTGTAAGCAATCTATGTTTCTGAAGCGCACGTGGTGCCTGAAAAGTATGATCCTTGCAGAAATTATTTTAATCAAATAAACAATTAATTTTCGAAAAAAAGAGTATTGTTCATCGTGTATTTATGCTCCTGATAGGTAGATATTATGACCTCCAACAGATTTTCTTATTAAACGCTACTTAACATAGTCATCGTAAATTCACTATTTTAAGAACGTTTATTGTCCACTGAAAAACGATTATAAACCCGAACGTGGCGTAATGCCGTCATATAGATATGAGGTGAAAAATGATAGCGCCAATAAATCTGTTTGAAACAACTGGACGGCGAATGTGACAACAGACTACGTTCGTGAGAGCACAATGTAGAAGGAAAGAGAAGTTTCCAAATGAAATCAATTGAGCTGCTTAAACAGTAAGAGGGGGAAGTGAGAATAGAAATGTGATAAGGAAGCATTCATTCTGTACCCTTAAGCTGTCTTATAAATTTATTATACGTAGAAAATAAAAAAAGAACAGACTGTTTTTAATCATTGGCATTATTTTTCATATGCAGTAACAATTTAGACCAACTGAAAAATTCCAGGGTGTTAATATAACGTGTTATTCTTACTTAAAATGAATTAAAGTTCAAAGTAAATTTATTATCAAATTGCATATGGTCAACATACATGGACATACTCAGCAAATCTATAGAATACCAACAATAACAGAATTAATGAACGACCACCCAAATGGGGCGTTCAACCAGAATGCAGAAGACAACAAGCTGTAGAAATGCAAAAAGAAGAACCAATAATGTAAATAAATAAGCAATATGTGGTCCACGGCCAAGGTGCGAATATACTGTGAGAAACATAGAAAATAGGTGCAGGAGTAGGCCATTCGGCCCTTCGAGCCTGCACCGCCACGTGTCCTGTGGAGGCTCCAACTAACTACATTATTTCCAAATAGTAAAATGCTGCGAGACAAGGTAGATTTCCATTATTCCATCACTATACCGGCACATGCTCTGCCGGCTGCACAGCACTTTCCCTAATTTATTTTCATCCTACCGGAAGAATAGAGAAGTGTTTTAAATTTCCTGTGAGATTTGCATCTTGACCCACCTGATATGAAGGTGGTGTTTTGTATAAATTGTCTGAATAAAATAACCCATTGTACTTGTTGATGCTGATGAACTGGCTGATTTGTTTTGTTCGGTACGATCCCAGAATTCTGCACAAAACAACGGGGACTCGTAGCTTCAGACGGTCGGCTTGTTATTTACCGTATAGATCTGCCGGAATATGCAAATTTAATGCTCTGCCAAGCGTTACTTGCCAGAGTCATTTCTTTCTTTCTCTCTCTCTCTCTCTCTCTCTCTCTCTCTGTGTGTGTGTGTGTGTGTGTGTGTGTAGGGGCCACATGATTACCTACGCGTCAAAAACAAAGCATGCAAATAAAATGGTCAACGTGATTTTAACTAGAAATATCACGGACAGTACGGACGTAAACAGTTTACTGTTGATGGATTATTAGTATTAAAAATGAAACAGAAACTCGTCTAAAGCTTTTCGACAGCCAAAGGCACATTACGATGCGTTTCAATTGCCGGTGGGGGTGTAATCTGGGTGGAGATTGCTCTTCTGCGATTTGCATATTCATTTGATTGGGAGGAGGCTCCTTCCAGATGCCTAACGCTTTTACTCTATATAGGGCTGTTTCTGGAAACTTTATCCACGGCCAAAAGCTGCACTTTCAATCTGAACTCATTCTCTGGGAGAAAGGATCACGCCTAATCAAGACCCGGCAAGGTCATCGATCATTTGGTTTAGATGATTATGGAATTTGCAAGTGAGAATTTTTCTATCGTTGGCCATCATTCGAAAGGGAACGACTACTACGTGGGAACAGGGGCGACCTTGGAACAAGTTATGGAGAGTATGGAGGGGGGAACTTTCTATAACAAAAATGCATCAAAACGCATCCAAACCTTTATTAATATGGAAAGCAACGAGCACCACGAAAGAATGGGGAAACCCGTTCTCGAGGACGGTCCGAACGGTAGGTGCAAAAACCCTCAGTATCGCCAGCAAAGTAATTCATTCGTAGTGTGTGAGTAAGATTTAATTTGTTTCAAGAACAAGGTATCGAGAAATGAAGGCAAATATCCAATTAAGTACCCTGTACATTTAAATTGCTTGCTTGTCCGCTTGCTATGCACATGGCTGTTGCAATTTTGCTTAAATTGGGGCTGTGCCAATATTGCGCAATTATATTTACAGTTTTATTTATACGATTCACTTCAAGAATTGTAACTTGCTTTCCAGTACCTTCTTCTCGTCCCCATAAAGCGCAAACAGGAAGAGCTGTTTATTCTGCTTGTTCCTCGAAATAGAGGTGATATGTTACCATAACAGACTATTTATCTTGTTTCGGTCGCCTTTTGTGTAGTCGGGAGAACGTGGCGAAACGTTTTCTCAACGTTACCACCACAAATACAATTTCAAAAAGATGTCACCTCGAACTGTAGTCGAGTTATAGGATCTAAATTTACTTGCTGATTTCCAGTGATTCGATAAATGTGGATACTTAGGAATACACTTTATTGATGTGTAATACAGTTATGCAAAATTGAAAGATGAATGGGTGGTAGATATTCCTCGCTCTTAAACCGTAAATCCCTGAAGCAAATAACAACTGGGTTCCGTCCAGAGTCTTGGGCCCGTCTCCTGCCCCCATGGGGTCGGTGATTTCTTTATTAGTGGTCGTGGTGGGAGGAAGGGAATACTAAAAAGGGTAGGGATCGTGGATTCTTCAATCATCAGTTGCCAAACTGTCCCAAGCAATTTCTAATCCAAGGAACTACTGGTTGATAGTACTTGAACATACCTAGGTATCTCAGGATCTCGGTGTTGGAACCAATCTGCCCTGGGTGGGGTGGGGAGGGGTTGGCTTTTATATTTTAAGCTCAGTTCTATTCCCACCGCACAGTAACTATTTGAAAAATTTGTCATTTGATATCCACAATCCAGAAGACTGGGGCAGACTTCTCTCATCGGTTTGTTTAAACACGCAACGGCGGTTGAGCTGCATTTAATACTAATAATACATTGTCTGGAATAATTAAGCGTTTATTAAAATCTCGTCACAACAATATTATTTTCTATTTTGAAAATAAGGAAACAAAACTGTCAATGAAATGCCCTGGCCTTTAATTGCAGTAACAATGAGAACTAGTTGTGACTCTCGGCATAGACCAGTGCTGGAACAGAATTCAAGTGGCCTACTAAGCACCTATGTTATATTGAGTAACTTACAATGCTAACTAATCCTAGCCATAATAGTAACATTGCCGGTGATGCTATATTCCGAGAATTTTTAGAAAAAATAATTTTAGGAGATTATTTAGGAAATACATTTTAGAAAATTACTTTTCTTCTTGAACTTCGCATTTTCTGAAGTCAATTAACCTTAATCAAAATCATCGAAGAGTATTTCCAAATTGTAACAGAATGCATTCATGAAGAAACACGTTTCACTTTGTGGTTGTTACTTCCTTTTAGTAAAAATATTAGCATTAATACAGAAGCACCAATTCTTGGATTTACGACCGCTCTTTTAAATTTATATGTTTTAGTCTAAATGTCCAGGATTTCACTCCATCCAACGTCTTAAGGACGCCCGTTTCTGAATGTAAATTCACAAAACCCGACAACCTTATCGACATTTTCTCTAACGGAATACGATAAACCGTTAAAAATCCACAAGCACTATTGTTGTGTTGCTCTAAGGTGAATCTGGTTTGTTTTCTTCCGGGGAAGTGAACGTCGGTTTACATCAAAATGAGCAGGACTGCGCAAGAGACGGCGCTGAATGCCATTTAATCGCCGCAAGTTATTTTAAAATGAACGCTGGCAAAATCAGTTTTCATGCCTTGAAATCTGCAACTGATGAAGCTGAGAGCGAGAAAAAAAAGTAGATTATTATCAAGGCATTGAACTGATTTTTTTTCATGCAACATGACCTCCACACACTGAAAAGCACAAACTTTGTGAAATCTGAAAAGCTGAGTTCGTGCATATATTTAGAATAATAGTCTGGTGGTGCTTAAGAGTCAAACTGCAAGAACAACACTAAAGATGTTTCAACGTATTTTATGCTTCGGGATTCATAAAATCGAGTTTCTTCCTTTTTAAATAGACATATTGGGGCTGTTACGCCTTTCGACGCACGTTATGTTATCTAATTGCTGAAATGATCAATATTCCAATTAATTCCTTCAGTTGATAGTGCAAGTATGTTGGGCTTTTGCTGAATTATTTCACAAGTTATGCACACTCGAAAAACCGTCAGCTTACTAAATTCAATATATAAAAAAAACAAATCCATGTTGAATTGGGTCCTGGTGTCAGATAAACACGTTAGAGTAAGGAAAGAATCTGCGGTCTGACCTGAGTGTATGAACATTTTGCGATCAGAATCAGATTCAGGTTTAATATCACTGGCATACGTAGTGAAATATGTGGTTTGCCGTAGCAGTACATTACTAAAAAAATTATAAATTACAATAAGACACACACACACACACACATTCACACATATTTAAATCTCAGAATCATAGTAGAAGAATGTGGTGGTGTACATGGGTTCATTGTCCATTCAGACATCTAATAGCAATGAGGAGGAAGCTGTCTGAATCGTTGAATGTGTGACTTCAAGCTCCTGTACCCCCTCCTTGATGGCAGTAATAAGAGAGGGGATGTCCTGTAATAATATAACGTTATTTAAAAGTACTAAATTGAAGATGACTAATACAATAATTCTAACGCAGCCTTATTTAATGGTGCTCTTTTTATTTTCCAAATACGTTTCATTCCGAAAATGTTTATTCTCAACAAGGAAATTAAGGAGTTTATTTAATTCGAAACTTTGAAGATTTTCGAGGAAGAATCATTTTCAAAAAGTATCAAAGAATGGAGTTGACGTGTGGGCTAATCAAAACCCCACAGACTTCGTTCTTTTAATTCAACCTGGTTTCAATTGCTCTTTATATCCTTTCATTGTAAATCCCACAGTCAGACTGCGGCGAATTAGTTCCTGAAGTCCGGTGTGTAATCGCGCTGGGCAGCAAAGATAGCCCGGAAAGTTGTGATTCATTTCGAAATTTACACCGCGAATGGAAATTGGTCCTAAACTCGGGACTGGTTCGGTATTCGTCCGAATCACCTGAAATTATGCAACCAATCATTCCAATGAAATGCTAAATACCCTGAATACAATCTGAGCATCGTATACTGGTTCAGAAACTGACGGGGAAATTTAAACTCAGTCTCGGATTTCCTTTTTTTTAAATGGGGAACGCCAGTTTCAGCCAATGTCCATGTGTGTTCAGTTTTCAGGTAGGGATCCTCTTTTTTTTTGGAAGGGTTGGGTTGTGAATGGGAGAGGGCGTGGGAGCAGTTTCCCAATGGATGACCTACTAAATAATTAATTTACTGAGAATCCTTATCTTTGCCTCTCCGTGTTCACGGTTGCAAAGAAAAGGCCGGAGTTAAAAGCGCAGAATTATGTTACCCGCTCGACCAGACAGGCATAGCGTAAAAACACGTAGATATACTGACGTTTCTTTTTGTCAAGGGAAAGTATTTCATTAAAAAAAGTCAAAGGATAACAGGGTGATGCGATTTCAACTACACAAAAAAAGAATCGTTTCCACAGAGTTCTTGAAAACGCAATACCCAGAAAAAAGTCGACGTGCGAGTGTTTCCCACAAAAAGAACCATTTCTCCTGTTATAGAAGCAGCGGATTGTATTGCCAGAACTAATCTGCGAGTTTTACAATTTACAGTGAGCAGACAGCGATAACAGGGTTCTGAGCTAATAGATTGCTGTTTACTTTTGGGAAGCGTTAAAGATCAAGAATTTTTCAGCAGCTCATAAAACATATAAAGCGACCCCTGGGTTCCTTTAGAGCTTTCAGCCAGTGCGAGCAAATGATGACAGAAGCTGAAATTATTTTGGATTTCGAATATCCTTAATCAATTAAAAAAGAACTGAGATAATAAACAACAAAGTAAGAATCCTAGTAACAAGTGGATCTACCTTCTTCTCTCTCGTAAGCATGCTTTTTTGATTTTGAAAATGAGGCACGTTTAAACAGTTTGAAGCCAATTTTGAGCCTATTCCCTCGCATGTCGTGTTTGGAATTGCCCGGGATCAGAATGAAATTCAAAGTTCTGGAGAACTTGTTGCATTTCAGACCGTTACAGTGTTGCACAGCTGAAGCCTCATTCAATTAAAAAAAGCGCCAGATCTGCCCTGGTCCTAACGAGTACATATAATGCTATCGAGTACTGTATACGGATTTTAACCAACGACACAAGTTAGAAACCCATTTATGTCTGGGTATCCTTATATTTGTTGTGTTTATAAAGAAAGACAAAAAAAATAATAAACACGCGAAAGTCTGCAGATGCTGGAAATCCAAAGCAACACACACAATATGCAGGAGGCAGCATTTATGGAAATGAATAAACAGTCAACGCTTCGAGCTGAGACCCTTCGTCAGGACTGAGAAGGAAGGGGGAAGATGCCGGAATAAAATAAAGGTGGGGGAGGTGGGGTCAGAGGATAGTTAGAAGGTAATAGTTGAAGCCAGGTGGGTGGGAAAGGTAAAGGGTTAGACGAGGAGAGTAGACCATAGGAGAAAGGGAAGGAAGAGGGGCACCAGGGCAAGGTGATAGGCAGGTGAGAAGACATAAGAGGCCAGGGTGGGGAACAGAAGAGGAAGAGGGGAGCGGGAGAGATTTTTTTTTACCGGAAGGAGAGGTTGGAGGCGATGCAGACGGAATATAAGGTGTTGCCCCTCCACTTGAAGGTGGGCTCATCGAGAGGAGGCCATGGACCGAGATGTCGGAACGAGAATGGGAATCGGAATTAAAATGATGGGCCACCGCGAAGTACCGCTTTTGACGAATGAAGCTCAATGAAGCGATCCCCCAATTTACAACGTGTCTCACTAACGTAGGAGACACCGCATAAGGCAGATTTGATCAGCAAAAATACATATTTGGAATATTTCTCCTCAATTTTCAGTATCTTGCAATGGTACCTCAGTAAAATTAATCCAAGGTAATGATTAGTCCTAATGTATCGCTTTTGTTCTGTCTGGTTCAGTTTTAGGTACCTAGCATGTGTGTCTGTGTAGCATGTGTGTGAAGAATGCTTAGTGAGAATTCACTATCTGATTTTCCATGTAAGAATCAGTCTTTGCAGTTATTGTATCAAGATGACAGTTTGATTTTCATTATGCCTATCTTAATTGTTCCCTTAATTTGACACTCAGTTACATAAACACTAAAAATCACATCTTAATCGTTTTTCTAACTCATTCCACGTTTCCTACTATATACCGCTACACTACAAATGTTGCTCTGCCAGTAGCCGGAATAATACATATATTATTTCTATAAACCTTACAATGCAGTTTTGGTCACCTACCTACAGGAAAGGTGTAAACAAAGTTGAAAGCGTACAGAGAAAATTTACGAGGATGTTGCTGGGTCTGGAGGACCTGAATTGTAAGGAAAGATTGAATAGGTTAGTACTGTATTCTTCAGAAAGCAGAAGATTGAGGGGAGATCTGATAGAGGTTTACAACATTTTGAGGGGTATAGATAGAGTAAATGCAAGCATGCTTTTTCAGCTGAGGATGGGTGCGACTTACAAACAGAGGTCAGGGGTTAAAGTGAAAGGTGAAAAGTTTAAGGGGAACGTGAGGGGAAACTTCTTCACTCAGAGGGTCATGAGAGTGTGGAAGGAGCTGCCAGCACAAGTAGTGCACACGAGCTCGGTTTCAATATTTAAGGGAAGTTTTGGACATTTACATGGATAGCAGGGATATGGTCCAGGTGCAGGTTGTTGGGAATAGGCAGTTTAAATGGGCGTTGGCATGGACTAGATGGGCTGAAGGGTCTGTTTCTGTGCTGTACTTCTCTTTATTTCATAACCTTTTGAAGGTAGGTATCCTTCCAACCTCCTAAGACAGCCCCTTGGGATCAAGGATAATGTGTCTACTCCCATTCTGTGGTTTCTGAGGCAGCTGATGATGACAAAGTGGAATCTGTTGGCTTTGCCACAGGTGGGTAGTTTGGGAGACAGTATTCTCTTTCTGCTGTTTATGCAGGGTTAAGGTTATAGTTTATTAATGCATGGGTTTGTTGTTCTTGGGACCATCCCAAATGTTCCTTCCCTATTTGGAGTGGTCATACGCCAAAACTTTCCGGAGTCAGTGAAAATGTTACAATTTTCGAAGGACCGCTTGAGAATAATGTGTATGTATGGTAACCTCACCCTGTGCGAGAGCATAGCGAGAGTCAGCTTTTGGGAATTTTGTGTCTAATTCTATTAAAGCAATGGTACTTGTGATATTTTTGTAATATTAATTTTCGTTTATGAAGGAAAGTAAAACAATTGTAATATTTTACCATTCTTCTGGTTGCAACACTGTGCCAGCAAAGCGATAAGTACAGGAAAAGTTTTTTTTTCTGTATCCAATAGCTTAGCTATTTCTGTTCTGCCTTTAAGGGACAAAACAAGCAGGTATTGGTAGTATCTAGTAAAAAAGGAACAGGGATTGTACTGTGACCCTTTGTCTGAACACAGTTCTTATAGGGATTCTACAAAGGGCACCATGGTAGCATAGTGGTTAGCACAAAGTTATTACAGCTTAGAGTGTTCCGGAGTGTGGGATTCAATTCCGACAATGTTCTGTACAAAGACTGTACATCCACCATGTGGAATGCATGAGTTTTCCCCGGGTGCTCTGGTTTCCTCCCACAGTCCAAAGACATGCTCTACTCATGCTGTACTTTGCTCATTATGTGCCATGCTGTATGATCTAGGCAATCATGGTCTTTCCATGACCATGATTGTTCTTGGCAAATTTTTCTAAAGAAGTGGTTTGCCATTACCACCTTCAAGGCAGTGTCTTTACAAGATGGGTGACCCCAGCCATTATCAATACTCTTCAGAGATTGTCTGCCTGGTGTCAGTGGTTGCTTAGCCAGGACTTGTGATATGCACCAGCTGCTCCTACAACCATCCACCACCTGCTCCCATGGCTTCACATGACCCTGATCGAGGTGCTAAGCAGGCGCTACACTTTGCCCAAGGGTGATCTGCAGGCTAACGGAGGGAAGGAGCATCTTACACCTCCTTTGGTAGGAACATATTTCCATCCGCCACCAAAAAGATGTACCAGGTAGGTCAATTGGTCATTGTAAACTATCCCGTGAGTAGGTCAGTGTTAATCAGGATTGTCAGGTTTGTTGCAGAAGTGTAGCTCAAAGGACCGGAAGGATCTATTCCACACTGTATCGTTAAAAAAAAATAAAATAAAATCAGAGGTTTGATCATCAGTAATCTGATGTGACTTACATACCATTTCTATTTTTGACAGATTTCACTTTTGAACTTTAAAAAATTTTATCATCAGCTATTAACATGCTTTTGCATTTCCTTACTGAGTTGACTGTGCTTTTTTCCACCTGTACCTCCCTGTATTGCAATGCCTACATTGATATGTTTTATTTGTGTAGGACATTTACCATAGAAATACGTCCCGCTGCTCTGTCCTATAGGAATTTTTCCCCAGATTTTTGCATTAACATCCATTCAACATGTTAGTATAGAATCACGAAGGAATACAGGACAAAATATGTTCATTCACCCACGGAGACCATGTTAAATTTTGAAGGTCAATACAGTAAATCACTCTCCTCTCCACTTTCCGAGAATTTCTTTCCGCTTCAAGTATTTATTCAATTCTCTTTTGAAGACTACTGTTGGATCTGTTTCCACCATCAGGGACTGCATTCCAGAATCTTAGCACCTGACGTGTAAAGAAGTATTTCATCATGTTGGCCCTTTTTCTTCTTGTCAGCCACCTTAAATCTTTGCTGGCTGGTTATTGACTTTTCAGCCATTGGAAACAGATTCTCTTTATTTTCTTTCTAAGACACGTATAATTCTAAATATATCAACAAGATCTCTTCTGTACTTTACAAAGAACAGCCCCATCTTCTTCACCAGCATTTCTTGCACCAATCAACTTCACAGCTATTTACTTCAGCCACCCGCCTCCAAGTTTCAGCTTTCACCTTGTGTTTCTTCCTCCCCTCCCCCCATCTTCTAACTCCCCATCTTTTTTTCTCCAGTCGTGATGAACGGTCTCGGACTGAAACGTCGATTATACTCTTCTCCATAGATTCTGCCTGGCTTGCTGAGTTACTCCAGCATTTTGTGCATATTGCTCCTATCTTCTTCAATCTATTCTCAAAAAATTCTCCTTTCCCTCTCTGAAATCTTGTTGTACAGAAAGTTATGTGCTTGTCAGATGGGCCAAAAGACAGTTTTACTATTCTTGCTGAGTTTTGAGCTCTGTCCCTCTATAAAACTCAAGAGATATCACTCACTGTTTTGTAAATTTCTCCTGCCACCCCTTATGTCTCTGTTACTGTGCTCAATTCAATATCTAATTAGTCAACATTTTTATGTTTTCTTTTTCTTCTTGCCAAAATATATCATCTCACATAATTCTGCACCTTGTCTTACTGTGAGATCTATAACCTCTCGAAACTCTATTCCCACCCTCAAAGTTATTTATTATTTTGAAATGCTGATCTTTGCCTTCAAATCCAAGATATAAATGTGGATCAAATACAACAGAGGTTCTTGATCAGGAAATGGTGCATTTCATACAGACCTTCTGCACAAAATGTACATTTTAGAAATTTAGAGAGGATGATACTTCAATATATGGGAGTGGGTTGGAGATACATCTCTACCAAAGGAGGTGTAAGGCACTCCTTCCCTTCGCTAGCCTGCAGGTCACCCTTGAGCAAGGTGTAGCACCTGCTTAGCTCCACACCGCCCCCACCAATCATGAGTAGACATGGGAACGGGTGGTGGATAGTTGTACTGATGCCAGGCAGACAATTTCTGAAGAGTTTTGATAACGGCTGGGGTCACCCGTCTTGTAAAGACACTGCACAGAAGAGAGCAATGGCCAACCACTTCTGTAGAAAAAGTTTGCCAAGAACAATCATGGTCAAGATCATGATCACCCACGTTATAAGTCACGGCACATAATGATGGTGATGATAATATTAAATATTGGATCCTGCAGTGACCCCAGGCCTATTTTTTTCATATATTTTCTGTAGGTTAAATCCATAGCAAGAGGATGACTTCAGGAACCATTTAAATTATCTTATTTCTCACTTTGACTTTTGTTCTGTTCCTAAAAGAGAGGGTCTTATCTATCATTCATTTGTTTGACTTAGTGAAGATCTACATCTGGAGTATGAGTTTGATTTCTTATTTCTGAATGGTATTAGGCTAGTTATTTATTGCTTATGCTACAAATGTTCTAAATCTAACATGTTTTATTTTCTTTTTGAAGCTTTGCTGTCCTTTTTCTAAAGTTATTGGAAAGCAATAGCTGGGGAAAAAAAAACTCACATGTGAATTGTTTCCTGTTTTCTTTGTTATCCAGTCAATTATGGTGTCTCAAAGCCATTGGGTCAAGCTGACTGCACCAACCTCTCAAGACCTATGGAGAACTACTGCACTATGAAGGTGTCACCGTTGAAAGGTTTGGAGGAAAAATCCATCATGGATCAGAACGTTGACAAGAGTGATTCAAATGTTTCTAGCACGAAGAAGAGGAGAAATAGGACAACATTCACTAGTTTACAGTTAGAGGAACTGGAGAAAGTCTTCCAGAAAACCCATTACCCTGATGTATATGCTAGAGAGCAGCTGGCTCTGCGCACAGAGCTCACTGAGGCCAGAGTCCAGGTAAGTCCATCACCCAAATGCTGTATCTCTAGTCCTCTTAGCGTACAACTGTGGAACAAATCTTTCTGAAAAATGTATTAGATTCATAACTGCAGTATAGCAAAATGTTCAGTGTTTGATGTGGGATACATCTTGCACATATAAATGGGATTTCAATAAGCTAATTTAAAATGGCCATCTTTAAAACTGTATAGGTTCGTTCAGCTTTTCTATACATGCTGTCTAGCAACCCTAGCCTAATCAAAGGACAATGTACAATCATCAATTGATCTACGAACGAGTACATTTTTGGAATGTGGGAGGAAACTGAAGCACTGGAGAAGCACTGGTCATGGGGAGAATGTCCAAACTATTTATGGACAGCGGCAGGAATTGAACCCGGGTCGCTGGGACTGTAAAGTGTTGTGCTAACCACTATGCTATAGTGCTGATCAGACTTTGTATTATTATTGGTGAAGATGTCAGTGATCTTTTACATAGTGGAATATGTCTCACAGCAACTTCCAGATTAAACGTGCGAGCTATTAAATGTGGAAATGTAAAAGTCACAAATTGCTTCCACATCTTTTACTGTAGCAGTATCTTAGTTAATGGAAGGTTGTGAAAATGCAGTGCATGCGAATTATAATTATATTCATAATGATCCAAAAGTAAACCAGATAAACATTGGAGCTGCTGCATTCAGTAATGAGTGACTTTGTTCAAGTCAAGGCAAGTTTATTGTCATTCAACTCTACAGTATACCGTCAAACAAGACGTTTCTCTGAATCAGGGTGTAAAGCTTAGTAGTATACACAACACACATAACGCATAACAACTTATGAAGATAAAATCTACAGATGAATCACTCATAAATAACAAACTAAACTGCATAAATTAAATATTGTAAAGTGCGGAACAGATCAGCCGGTGACACTTCGAAGGTAGTGCACTGGGGAGTTTCAGAAGCGTAATGGCCTGAGGGAAGAAACTGTTTCTCATCCTGACTGTTCTTGTCTTTATGTATCAGAGTCTCCTGTCTGGTGGTAGAAAGTCAAAGAGGATGCTGGATAGATGGGTGGGATCCTTAATAATACTAAAGGCCCTGCTTACGCAGTGCTCCTGATTGTTAATGGCATGATTAATTTTGTTGAAGTACAGCCCACTGCCTGTCTCACTGCTTGCACACTGTTAGTTAACAGACTTACCAAGTCACATTAGTGTGGTTGAATTTGCTGGCTGAGGTGTATTTTCAGCTAAGCCATGAGGTATTTGCAGTGTGTTGGCCTTAAGTAATGTAATTTACAGATTTACCCGCAAATCTCCTTTGGAAATCTCCCTGCTGTTTTGTGACCTGCCAAAGCCTTCAAGAATTTCTGAATGGCTCTAACTATCAAAAATTGAATGAAGAATTCAAACGTTCTTAAAATATATTGACATATTAAAAGGTGAATTACCTAAAAAGATCTTTAAATAATTAAAAACATTAAAGCACACATAAATAATTAAAGAAATTATTCATGCTAGGCAGTGTAATCTTGTGCAGAGTCTGAAAGTAATTTTCCCAGTGTAAATGCTGGAGACTTGGTCAATCTGTTGCTCTATTGCTAGACTCCATGTGGAGCACAATCAGAAATTCAATAGCAGAACCTGTATTTTCAAATCTTACACATGTGTGCTGAGGTCCTGACCTTGGCAGCAATTCTGTACAGAACTGTCAGAAAAGCCCAGCCAAATCTGAGCAGTTAATAACTGCTAAAGAACTTCTGAAAAATTAACCAGAATTGAGAAAATCTGTAGATGCTGGAAATCCGAGTATCACACACAAAATGCTAGAAGAACTCAGCAGGCCAAGCAGCATCTGTGGAAAAAAGTACAGTCGACATTTCGGGCCGAAGGTCTTGCCGAAGGGTTTTGATCCGAAATGTTAACTGTACTTTTTTCATAGATGCCGCCTGGCCTGATGAGCTCCTCCAGAATTGTCTGCGTGTTGATCCTGAAAAATTAAGTTAAAGCACAGAATTCAATTCTTCATGTGTCAATTGACATTTTTCAAATTTAAATAAAAGTGCCCGTTGCACCCATGTTTAAATCTGTACACTTTTCACATTTTTCATTTGTCTCTCTGTACGTAATTTAACTCTAATTTATAATGCTTATTTTATATTTGTGCACTTGCATTTTCCGGATTCTTCAGTTTATTAGGATGAAGACCTCATTGTTTCTTCCAATACTTACAAATACTAAAGTTAAATGTTTAAATTTGTCATTTTTAAAATCTCTTCTAAAGATCAAAGCCTGAGCAAATGAATCTGCTGACTTACGTTAGTCAATTTTCCATGCCAGAGAAATTGATGTTCAGTAATTAAAAGTCATTACTTTGTTCAGGCAATCATGAACTATTCTCAACTCTGAATATCAGAAGCAGACTTGATGAATATGAAAAGCACTGATATAACACCTTCACAATATACAATGCTGAAAAAAATGTACTTTTACTAACCTGACATACCATACTCCCTGCGCTCCTCTCTCATTCCTTCCGTTCCCCACTCCACTGACACCCAATTTCATTCCCCTCCCACGTATGTTTGATTGAAAAACTGCACCTCTAATAATCCTGTGCCCTTCCCCAACTCTCTGCATCTGCCTTTCATCTCTCCCTTATCTGGTTCCACTTATCACGTTCCCTATTGATAAGATAACTTCCAATCATTGCTGATATGCTAAGTCCCCCTTTCCCTCACTACATACCTATCTTTACGCATTAAGACCACAGACCATAAGGTACAGGAGCAGCATTAGGCCATTTGGCCCATCAAGTCTACTCTATCATTCAATCATGGCCAATTATTTTTCCCCTCCTCAGCCCCACTTCCAGGACTTCTCCCCGTAACTTTTGATACTGTGTGTGGCCAATTAAGTACCTATCAATCTCTGCCTTAAATACACCCAACGACCTGGCCTCCACAGCTGCCAGTGGTAACAAATTCCACAAAATCGTCACCCTCTGAAGAAATGTCTCCACATTTCTGTTTTAGACGGACACCCTCTATCTTGAGGCTGTGCCCTCTTGTCCTAGACTCCCCCACCATGGGAAACATACTTTTCACATCTACTCTGTCCAGGCCTCTCAACGTTTGAAAGGTTTCAATAAGATCCCTCCCATTCTTCTAAATTCTAGCAAATACAGGCCCAGAGCCAGCAAACATTCCTCATATGATAACCCTTTCAATCCTGGAATCATCCTTTGAACCTCCTCTGAACACTCTCCAAAGTCAGCAAATCTTTTCTTAGGTAAGCAGCCAAAAACTGTTCATAATACTCAAGGTGAGGCCTCACCAGTGCCTTATAAAGCCTTTGCATCACATCCCTGCTCCTGTATTCTAGACCTCTTGAAATGAATGCTAACATTCCATTTGCCTTCCTCACCAGCAACTCAATCTGGAACTCAGACTTTAGGGTCCCTTTGCATCTCTGATTTTTGGATTTTCTCTCTATTAAGAAAATAGTCTGCACATTTATTGCCACTTTCTTGCCCACTCTCCTAATCCGTCTAAGTCCCTCTTCAGCCTTCCTGTTTCCTCAACACTACATGCTTTTCCATGAGCATCTAAGTCATTGATATACAGCATAAAAAGGAGCGGTCCCAACACTGACCCCTGCAGTACACCACTAGACTGTGGTAGCCAACCAGAAAAAGGATCGTTTTATTCCCACTCGCTGCCTCCTACTAATCAGCCAATGCTCTAACCATGCTAGTGACTTGCCTGTAATAACATGGGCTCTTAATATGGTAAGGAGCCTCATGTGTGGCACCTTGTCAAAAGT
The DNA here is from genome assembly GCF_030028105.1 of Mobula birostris. Lineage (NCBI taxonomy): Eukaryota > Metazoa > Chordata > Chondrichthyes > Myliobatiformes > Myliobatidae > Mobula > Mobula birostris. Next base: position 11,319,987 of record NC_092378.1, on the reverse strand, counting down.
CTTCTGAAAATCCAAATATATAACATCCACTGCAACCCCTTATCTATTCTGCTTGTTATCTCCTCAAAGAATTCCAAAAGATTCATCAGGCAAAATTTTCCCTTAAGGAAACCATACTGACTTTGTCCTATCTTGTTCTGTGTCACCAAGTACTCCATAACCTCATCCTTAACAGTTGACTCCCAACATCTTCCCAAGCACTGAGGGTCAGGCTAACTGGCCTATAATTTCCTTTCTGCTGCCTCCCTCCTTTCTAAAAGAGCGGAGTGTTATTTGCAATTTTTCAGTCCTCCGGAACGATGCCAGAGTCCAGTGATTAAGAACATTACTAATGCTATCACAATCTCTATCGCTATCTCTCTAAGAACCCTAGGGAGTAGTTCTTCTGGTCTAGGTGACTTATGCATCTATAAATCTTTCAGCTTTTTGAGCACCTTCTCCTTTGTAATAGTAACTGCACTCACTTCTCTTCCCTCACACCCTTCAACACCTGACACACTGCTAGTGTCTTCAACAGTGAAGACTATGCAAAATAATGATTTAGTTCATCCGCCATCTCCTTGTCTCCCATTATTATTTCTACAGCCTCGTTTTCTAGCGGTCCTATGTCCACTCTCATCTCTCTTTTAGCTTTTTATATACTTTTATTTTTTCTATCCACCTTGATATTGTTTGCTAGTTTGCTTTCATATTTCATTTTTTCTCTCCTAATGATTCTTCTAGTTGCTTTCTGTAGGTTTTTAAAACCTTCCCAATTCTCTACCTTCCCGCTAATTTTTGCTTTGTTGTATGTCCTCTCTTTTGCTTTTACCTTGTCAGCCATGGTTGTACTATTTTGTCATTTGAGTATTTCTTTGTTTTTGAAATACATCTGTCCTGCACCTTTGTCATTTTTCCCAGAAACTCACACCATTGCTGCTCTGCTGTCATCCCCGCCAGCTTCTCCTTCCAATTTACTTTGGCCTACTCCTCTCTCATACTACTGTAATTTACTTTACGCCACTGATGTACTGCGAGTCCAGACTTTATGTTCTTCCTATCAAATTTCAATCATATTGTGATCAAAGGCTCCTAAATGTTCCTTTACCTTAAGCTCCCTAATCACCTCCAGTTCATTACTTAGCAGCTAATCAAGTATAGCTGATCCCCTTGTAGGGACAATGACAAACTGCTATAAAAAGCCATCTTGGAGGCATTGAACAAACTCACTCTCTTGAGATTCATTACCAACCCGATTTTCCTAATCTAACCACATATTAAAATCTCCCATGACTATCACAGAATTGTTGTTTTGACTTGCCTTTTCTATTCCCCGTTGTAATCTATGGTCCACATTCCAGCTACTGTTGGGAGGCCTGTATATAACTGCCAATAAAGGTCCTTTTATCCTTACAGTTTGTTAACTCAACCCACAAGGAGTCAACATCTTCCGATCTGATGCCATTGCTTACCAGCAGAGCCATGCTACTCCCTCTGCCTACCTTCCTATCTTTCTGATACAATGTGTAACCTTGGACATTCAGCTCCCAACTACAACCATCCTTCAGCCACGATTTAGTGATGGGCACATCATCATATCTGACAATCTGTAAAAGTGCAACTAGATCGTCTACCTTATTTCTTATACTCTGTGCATTGAGATATAACACTTTGAGTACTGTATTTGCTATCATTTTTTATTCTGCATCCCTAATCACTGATACTCAGCCTGTTGGCTGCAATTTTGTCCTATCATCTGCCTGCCCCTCCTGACAGTCTGAGTGCATGCTATCTTTGCTGTTTACCATCCATCTTATCCCGAGTCCCTTCACTCTGGTTCCCATCCTCCTGCTAAACCCACTGTCTCCACATATCCCCTCCCCCACCTTGCTCCATCCGCCCATTATCTCCCACCTCATTTGGTTCCACCTACAACAACCTGCCTCACCACTCCCTCTCACCTTTTTATAGTGAATATTTATTTATTGAAGAACAGCATGAAATAAGCCCTTTGAGCTGCGCTGCTCAGCAACATCCCCAATTTAACCCTAGCCTAATCATGGGATAATTTACAATGACCAATTAACCTGCCAACCGGTACATCTTTGGACTGTGGGAGGAAACCAGAGTACCTGGAGGAAACCCACCAATTACAGGGAGAACGTTTAAACTCCTCACAGGCAGTGCCAGGAATTGCCTGCCGTGTAAAGTGCTGCGCTAACAACTGCGCTATAGTCCCACCTTTAGTATCTCCCCATTACACTGATAGTCTGGATGCAGAGTCTCAACCACAAACATCCTTTTCCCTCCACAGATGCTGCCTGACCCTCAGTTAGATTTTTGCTCCAGTTTCTCGCATCTGCAGCCTCCTGAGTCTGAATTCAATGTACATGTATCACAAACAAGATTAAATCTGCAGATGCTGGAAATCTGAGCAACACACACACAAAATGCTGGAGGAACTCAGCAGGCCAGGCAGCATCTATGGAAAAAAATACAGTCGATGTGTCGGGCCGAAACCCTTTGGCAGGACTGGAGTAAAAAAAAAATGGCTGAGGAGCAGATTTAAAATGTTGGGGAGGGGGGAGTGAAACACCAGGTGATAAGTGAAATCTGGAGGGGGGGGAATGAAGTAAAGAACTGGGAAGTTGATTGGTGAAAGGGACAGAAGGCAATTGGAGAAAGAAAAAGGGGTTGGAGCACCAGAGGGAGGCGACGGGCGGGCAAGGAAATAATGTGAGAGAGGGAAAGGGGGATGGGAAATGGCCGGGGGTGGGGAGGGGGTGCATTACCAGAAGTTTGAGAAATTGGTACTCATGCCATCAGGTTGGAGGCTACCCAAATGAAATATAAGGTGTTGTTCCTCCAAACTAAGTGTGACCCGTCTTGTAAAGACATTGCCCAGAAAAAGGCAATGGCAAATCACTTCTGTAGAAAAATCTGCCAACAACAATCATGGTCCTGGAAAGACCATGATCGCTCATGTCATATGACATAGCGCATAATGATGATGTCATACATCATGGCACGTCACGAATGAATGGTGCTTTTATTGGATGTTACAGAGGCTATTCCACAACACCATAAGATGTAGGAACAGAATTAGGCCATTTGGCCCATCGAGTCTGCTCCGCCATTTCACCATGGCTGATCCAATTTTTCTCTCAGCCCCAATCACCTGCCTTCTTCCAGCATCCCTTTATGCACTGACCCTATCAGTGTCTGTCTTAAATACACATAAAGACTTGGCGTCCACAGCTGCCTATAGCAAAGAATCCACAGTTTCACCATTCTCTGGCTTAAGAAACTCCTCCTCATCTCTGTTCTGAAAGGATGCCCCACTATTCTGAGGCTGTGTCCTCTGGTCTTAGACTCTCTCCCCATAGGAAATACCCTCTCCACATCCACTCTATCAAGGTCTTTCACCATTTGACACATTGCAATGAGGTCATCCCTCATTCTTTTGAATTTTAGTGAATACTGGTCCAGAGCCATCAAACACTCTTCATCTGACGAGCCATTCAAACCTGGAGTCATTGGTTGTATTTATAAGCATTAGTGGAAATGAATCTTATTTCCATTGGCATATAAAAGTGCATTTCAAGTGATTTTTGGCATTCGGCCAGCCACAGCCGTTTCCTCTTACTTATTTTAGTTGAATGTACACTCAGTAGCTACTTTATTAGGTGCCTCCTTTACCTAATGAAGTGGTCACTGAGCGTATGTTCATGCTGCTCAGCCCGTTCACTTAGAATTTCAACATGTTGTACATTCAGAGATGCTCTTCTTCACACCACTGTTGTAACGTGTGTGTATTTGATTTTCTGTCACCTTCCTGTCAGCTTCAACCACTATTCTCCACTGACCTCTCTCATTAACAAGGCATTTTCACCCACAGGACTGCTGCTCACTGGATGTTTTTTGATTTTTGTACAATGCTCTATAAATCTAGAGACTGGTGTGTGTGAAAATTCCTGGAGATAAGCAGTTTCTGAGGTACTCAAACCACCCTGTCTGGCACCAACAATCATTCCACGGTCAAAGCCACCTAGCTCACATTTCTTCTCTATTCGGTCATTTGTTTCAAATGACAACTGAACCTCCTGTCCATGACTGCATGCTTTTATGCATTGAGTGGCTGTCACACGATTGGCTGAATAGATCTTTGCATTAACAAACAAGTGTACAGATGTATCTAACAAAGTGGGCATTGAGTGTATATCCCTGAATTTACAAGCTAAAAACCATAGTGGTCAGACAGATGTGATAATTATGGATACAGAGAAATAGGATAATTATTGAGGCCCTCCACTGGTCAGGGTCAACCATGGATGTTGCATGCTAGCTGTCTATGTGATACAGAAGCCAGGGCAGTACAAGTTGGAGAGCAAGCTGTTGTCCAAAGCAGACTCCCCCTCTCCATGCAGCTGAGGCAGCAAAACGAACATCAGAGACTGATACAGTATGGCACCAGCAGCACTGCAGAAGTTGTCAGATTGCCTTAGGGACTCCAGCTCCAGACCTTTCCTTGGGATTTACCCCGAACCCTTCCCCATGAGTGGGTATAGTTGCAAGACAGCAGAGGTTTGACATCAGAGTTATCAGAAGATAATTGTTGACTTTCTGAGGTAAGACATGCTCTTGCCTGTTGACTTAATATCACTTGGTTCTGTTTCAGTGGGATTCTATTCCCATCCTCACTCCTCTCATGGATTTTTAAAAAAAAATTTTAGTTTGGTATGTTCAAAAATAAAGAGGTTCAAAGATTCATTTATTATCAAAGTATATATCCATTATGCAACTCTTGAGATTTGTTTTCTCCAGATAGCCATGAGACAACGAAACAATGGAAGTCATTCGAAGAAAAATACCAACCCCACTACAATAAAAAACTAACAAATTGTGCCAAATGGTAATAAGAAAGAACAGCAGCACAATTATCACCCCCCACACCCCGCATGTTAAAAAAATCTCACAAACGCAAGAAAAGCATCAAACAGCCACCTCCACATAGAAAAGCGAACTGCAAGAGCATCAAATCCCAACCCCACTACCCCCATACAGAAAAAACTTACAGATCATACCAAATTAAATCGCTGAAGCAGCAACAAGAAAGAACGAGCAAAAGCACAGAGTGTAAGAGACATAAAACCCTAAAGAGCCCAGTCCAATCCATAAATCGCAGAACTGCAGTAACATCCTCGACAGACTCGATGGAGAGAGAGCACTGGAATGCAGAGGCAGAGCAGCCAGGGAGATAAGCCTCAGACACAGACATCCTCTCTGACAGCAGCGAGCAATAGTGATTTTGATTTTGAATGATTGCAATTTTGTTACCAAAGCACATACAGTAAATAAGAAAATTGATGGGGAAAGTTAAGCAATGGCTTATTTCATGTCCCAGCTATTATTCACTCAAGATTTTATCACATTAGTCCCTGAGTATTATATCACAGCACTTCACTGTTTCGGATGTGTTGTAGTGTTTTCAATATAATGCACATGGTGTTATAATGAATAATTGCCACAATAACTGAAATGTATCAACACATGTCACAGCGAATTCCAAATTACAGATTTGGAAAGTTAAGATTTCAGTTTTCTGGATTTATTGTTTTCAGCTTTCTCTCCATGACCTACACATATTTCTCCAGCTAATATCTAAAGTATGAACAAAACAATGGCACGCAAGCACGTTAAATACCCCTCATGTGTCCTGAAACCAGTCAGCAGTGTAGTGGCATCCACACTGGACTTCAAGGTAAATGGTCCTGGGTTCAAATTTGACCAGCTCCCTGCACGCTTTCCATCCATGCTGTGCTGAGCGTCAAGCTAACAGCTCGGCCTCATAGAGAAAAGTCAAAAATGCTAAAGAAACGGCAAAATTGCCGCCCGATGCGCCGCAGGGCGCGGAAAGGAGTATATCCTGAAGCATAGGCATCTAAGAAGCCATTGGATAACATTAAGTACTGGTATTGGTTTATTACTGTCACATGTACCAAGATACAGTGAAAACCTTCTCTTACACACTGATTGTACAGAACACAGCACATTGAGCTAGAATAAGGAAAAACAATAATGATGCAGAATAAAGCGTAAAAGCTACTGGAAAGGTGCAGTGCAGGTCAATGGTAAAGTGCAGGATAAAGTGTGAGGTAGATTGGGAGTATCAGAGTTCCATCTTGTTGTACAAGAAGTCCGTTCAAAAGATAACAGTGGGATAGAAGCTGTCCTTGAGTCCAGTGGTGTGTGCATTCTAACTTCTGTCTCTTCTTCCCAGCAGGAGAGGGGCTGAAGAGGGAACGTTGGGGGTGGGTGGGGGTCTTTGATTATGCAGGCTGCTTTACTGAGGCAGCAAGAAGCAGAGGCAGAGTTCGCAGAGGTTCCTGTGGTTCCTCTGATGTGCTGAGTTGTGTCCACAACTTTCTGCAATAGGCTATAAAGCTGAAGTCACCACTAGCATTTTAATGCCTATAAAAATAAACCAGCATCGTTTTTGAGAGGATCATAGTGATGGAGAATCAATGATGCACTTTTGTAAATTTTCATCTAGCGAATTAATACTAGCTGTATCACTAAAATGCTTGATTAGTAAACCCGGATGATAATGTTACTGAGTTTATAAAATTACTCTAAAAAGAAAATGGAAATTCACAAGCATTTCTGCCACATCAAAAACATTATAAGGTAGCACTTCTTCCCCTTCCATTGCTGAAGGATGAGAATGGAAATGCAGTGAAAAAGAAAGAGACATGCAATTGGTGCCAGCAATAGCAGAAAACAACACATAGCTGAGTGGTAGGTTGCAAATAATATCTACAATAGATGACATGGTCTTTCTCAGCTGTCACACACACAGCTGATGTCATAATATTGCTCAAGCTTCACAATATCAACTTCAAAAAAATTCAAAAGTAAATTTATTATCCAAGTACATACATGTCACCAAATACAACCCAGAAATTCGTTCTCCTGCGGGCATACTCAATAAATCCATAATAGAATATTAATTAAAATAGAAATCAATGAAAGACCACGCCAACTTAGGTGTTTAACTAGTGTGCAAAAGACAACAAAGTGTGTAAATATAAAAAGAAAGAAATAATAATAATAAATAAATAAGCAAAATATCGAGAACATGTGATGAAGAGTCATTGAAAGTGAGTATATAGGTTGTCTGAACGTTTCAATGATGGGACAAGTGAAGTTGAGTGAAATTATCCCTTTTGATTCAAAGCCTGGTGGTTGAGGTGTAGTAACTGTTCCTGAACCCGGTGGTGTGAGGCCTGAGACTCCTGTAGCTTCTTCCTGACGGCAACAGTAAGAAGAGAGCATGTCTTGAGTGATGGGGGTCCCTGATGATGGATGCTGCTTTCCTGTGACAATGCTTCGTGTAGATGTGCCCAATGGTGGGGAAGGTTTTATCCGTGATGGACTGGGCTATATCCACAACTTTTTCAAGATCTTCTGTTCAAGAGAATTGATGTTTCTACAGTAGGGTGTACTGCAGCCAGTCAATATGTTTCCATAGAATATATGTACATATATATTCCAATACATAGCCATAGAAGTTTGTCAAAGTTTTAGATGTCATGTTGAATCTTTGCAAACTAAAAAAGAAGTTGAGGTGTTACATTGCTTTCTTCATAATTGCACTTACGTGCAGGGCCACGGACAGGTCCTCTGAAATAATAACACTGAGTAAGCTAAAGTTGCTGACCCTCTTCTCCTCTGATCCTACAATGAGGACTGACTAATGAAGGTCTGGTTTCTTCCTCCTGAAGTCGATAATCAGCTCCTTGGTCTTACTGGCATTGAGTAAGAGGTTGTTGTGGCACCACTCAGTCAAATTTTAAATCAGCCTTTTAGGACTTGCAATCTCCACTAATAGTCCTTGTTGACATATAGTAATTTTCCTTTGTTCTTGAAGTCAAAATTAAATGTTACGTTAAGACTTCAATGATAGCAATTCATTATTCTTTCCCTCCGAGAGATCAATGCGACATCCACCCTTCCCCAGCCACCTCACCAACCTCTCAATGCACACTTATTGATCGTACTGACATTCTGAAAATAATTCTTCCATCAGATCACTTGACTACAAATAAAAATATCGTCTGCACAAATTCAGTTAAAAGAAATGCTGACTTCATATCTCTGAATTTGAAAGTAAATGTGAGCCTCTCTTCATACTTTGGTAATTACAGATTGTTGTGATGTCACCAACAAAAGAAAAGGACGTTGGGATGAATTGGTATTTGTGACCCGTCGATCGAAGTTCAAAGTAAATTTCATTTGAAAGTACCTATATACCACCATATACAACCCTGAGATTCATTTTCTTTTGGGCATACTCAGCAAATCTATAGAATAGTAACTATAACTGGATCATTGAATGATCAACCAGAGTGAAGAAGACAACAAACTGTGCAAAAGCAAATATAAATAAGTAGCAATAAATAATGAGAACATGAGATAATAAGATAAAGAGTTCTTAAAGTGAGATCATTGGTTGTGAGACCATCTCAATGATGGGGCAAGTGAGTGTAATTAACCCCGTTTATTCAAGATCTTGATGGTTGTGGGTAGTAAGTGTTCTTGAAGCTGGTGGTGCAAGTCCTGAGACACCTGTACCTTCTACCTGATGGCAGCCATGAGTAAAGAGAGTGGCGTGGGTGGTGGGGAGCTCTGACAATGGATACTGCTTTCATGTAGATGCGCTCAAGTGCTCAATGGTTGAGAGGGCTTTACCTGTGATGTACTGGGTTGAATCCACTACTTTTAGTAGGATTTTCCGTTCAAAGGCATTGGCAGTTCCATACCAGGCTGTGATGTAGCCAGTGAATATAGTCTCCACTACACGTGTCAAAGTTTTAGACGTCATGCTGAATCTCTGTAGACTCCTGATGGAGTAAAGGTGCTGCTGTGCTTTCTTCACAATTGCACTCATGTGCTGGGTCCGGGACAGACCCTCTGAAATAGTAACACCCAGACCATGACCTGAGTTTTAACATGGTTATTGTGCTGCATTTGCTGCCTGCTTCTTCTGTCATTTCTCTCTGTAACTATCCTTCAACCACCAAGTGAAATATGTGGACCATGGACAGCTGCAACAGAAACTGACTTCCTACTGTCTATCAAATTACAGAGTGCAAATAATTTATCAGTTCTAGCATTCCCAATAAATTACTCAGCAGCTAAACACATACTTTGACATTATTTTAAGTATTGTAAAGAACTCAAGGTTCAAGGTTCAAGGTTTAAGATTGTTTATTGTCATTCTTCAGTAGACAAGCATAAAATAGAACAAAATAAAAGATGGAGAAGCAACACCTTACACTCCATTTCAGTAGCTTCCATCCTGATGGCATGAATTTCTCCTTCTGGTAGACAACTCCTTTCCCCTACCCCCCCCCCCACCTTCCGCAGCTCAGTCCCCACTCTGAGATTTACCTCTTCTCACCAGATCTTTTCCTGCTTCTCTTCCCCCTGTGTCCCCTCCTCCTTTCCTTTTTCCTATGGTCCACTCTCGTCTCCTATTAGATTCTTTCTTCAGCCCTTTACCTTTCCCACCCACCTGGTTTCAGCCATCATGTTCCAGCAAGCCTCCCTCCCCTCCCTCTACCTCTTTATTCTGGCATCTTCCTCCTTCCTTTCTAGCCCTGAAGAAGGGTCTCGGCCCAAAATGTCGGCTGTTTATTCATTTCCATAGATGCTGCCTGACCTGCTGAGTTACTCCAGCATTTTGTGTGTGTTGCTTTGAAATGATTGTTACACCTGATCTGATGAGCATTAAAAAACACAATAAGCATAAAATTATAATAAAGAAAAGACTCGCTATATACATATATATAAAAGCATCCTATGAAACACAAAGTACAAGTACAGTAATTGTTATAGGCAGAGACCCGTTGTTTGTACATAGAGCGACTCTAGGTGATGTGTATGTAATGGTGGTGGGGTGGGTTAATGGGTGGAAGTGTTGATCAGCATGACAGTTTTAAATAATCCAATATGGGCCTTACCTAATTTAATAAGCCTTTTCCAACTATATAGCTTGTTTTACTATGTTTGTTCATTGCTTTATGGGACTTGTGTCAGATTGACAGAACGTGGACAGAGTGTTGAAGTGGAATCTCAGCTCTATCACAGATGTTCAAAAAGAACAGCAAAGAAATTTGGAATACTTATGAATTATTAAGTTCAGAGAGGAAGCTATACCCTGTTACAGGAACAGTCACACACTGTACAGCACACACAAGGTAGCAAGCAGAAATGGTGTAGCAATCATGGTGTAAAAGAGTCCCAAAACTCACGGTATCAGCCCCCAGTGAACCACAATAAAGTCCAACTTCCACCGAGCTAACACTGGAGGTAGCAGTGACACCAGGTTGGCCACGCACCACATCTGGTGGATCACACCAGCCTCAACACACTCCCACCCGCCAAGGACAACTACAAACAAGAGAGAGTCTGCAGATGCTGGAAATCTGAGCAACACACACAAAATGCTGGAAAAACTCAGCAGGCCAGTCAGCATCTAGGGAAAAATGTACAGTCGACATTTCGGCCCAAAATGTTGACTGTACCCTTTTGCTAGATGATGCCTGGCCTGCTGAGTTCTTCCAGAATTTTGTGTGTGTTGCACAGACAACCACAATCCTGCCGGAAGTCTGATTCCGCCATCTTGCTGGAAGCCAGATTGTGCTCTTTACACTTTATCCGACTGCAAGGAAGAGAGAATGGATTTTGAAGTGTAAAACTATAGATTTGACAGAGAGATGCATCTCTTGCTTCTAAAGTAAACCAATGTTAATATTTAATGAATAAACTGCTTCCATGGCCATTGTACCACACCTGCTTCTCCTTCTCCTGTGAGCTCGAAGTTGTCTAAGATACAAGACCATCCCAGTGAATTGAAACACATCCAATCAACCAGAGAAATTGCACTAAACCAGTGATACAAGTTAAGTTCCTGTTTCCCATTCTACCTGTCTTAAATTGATTGCCCATTTTATGTTCTTTGGGTAGATTTGCTCTCATACACGTTATTGATTGTCTGTGTTTAATTTTTAAAATACAATTTTTCTTGTTCAGCTTGGCTTATTAACTGACATTAGCTAATCTTGCAAGATGTTTTACATTCTGTGGTTTTGCTCATTTTTTTGCCATTTCCACGATTTGTTCTTTTTTCTGTTTGAGGGGAGTGGGGGGTTGATTTTTTTTTGAACAGCTTCCATAGTTGTCTTTATTTAGTGGCTGTCTGTGGGGATGAAGAATCTCAGGGTTGCGTACTGCATTCATACTTTGATAATAAATGTAGTTTGAATCATTGAATCAAATCTGTTTACCTTGTAGTGATCTCAGGTAGGGGACAGCTGACATTACCTTTCAAACATTAATAAGTAAAGGCATCCGTTAGTCTTCCAAGACCATGGATCTGCGCCTGGAAAGTCTTCACTCTCCAGGCGCAAGCCTGGGCAAGGTTGTATAGAAGACCGGCAGTTGCCCATGCTGCAAGTCTCCCCTCTCCACGACACCGATGTTGTCCAAGGGAAGGGCAAGGGCCAATACAGCTTGGCACCAGTGTCATCGCAGAGCACTGTATGGTTAAGTGCCTTGCTCAAGGACACAACACGCTGCCTCGGCTGGGGCTCGAACTCACGACCCTCAGGTCGCTAGTCGAATGCCTTAACCACTTGGCCACGTGCCCACAACTTTCAAACATTGCGCTGGTGAAAACTGAGTTTCAATGGATCTTTCCCGATAGAAAAGTTTAATAATAAATGTTGCAAAAATTTCAGGGAAACTTCCTGGAGTGATAACAAACACAAGTGATCATTCTCCATTTGTCCAAGGCCCCTTACCCTGACATTAGTCAGCAGTGCATCACACAAGAAATGAGAACACAGGTGTGTTATTTTTTTCAGGTTTGGTTTCAAAATAGAAGAGCAAAATGGAGAAAGCGGGAACGCTATGGACAATTACAACAAGCTCGAAGCCACTTTGCAACCTCCTACGATGTATCCCTTTTGCCCAGGACAGAAACTTATTCACAGGTAGGTGAAAAACCTGGTGCAACAGTTACAGGAGAGAGTGAAAGAGCATACACTGACAAGTAAACTGACCACATTAAAAATAATTACAGGCACATTCTTTCAATAGTTTTAAAGGTGAAAATATGTGTTTTTGGTGTATATTAATATTAGGAGAGAAGCTAATCAGTAAGGGAATAGATATATTGTAATTTGGAGAGGAAAATAGATGAGGAGTTAAGGCATTTTTTCTCACTCAAAGTAGTACAGTTCAATGTCAGAAAGGATGGTGGAAGTAGAAAGCTCAAAATTTCAAAATAAATTTATCATCAAAGTACACATATGTACACTGCCATGAGACTCATTTTCTTGCAGGAACTCACAGGAAACAAAAAGAAATACAGCTGAAGTTCTAGGAAGACTTTATATAAACAGACAAAAACTGACAAACAATCAATGTACAACAAAGGACAAACTGTGCAAATAAAATGTTTGAGAACAAGAGATGTAAATAGTCCAAAAGTGAGTCTGTAGGTCTTGGAATCAGTTCAGAGAAGCGATGATCAAAGTTATCCATGATGGTTCAGGAGCCAGATGGTTGTAGGGTAATAACCTGGTGGAGTGGTACCCATAATCATAAAATTAAGCTGCAAAAACATTTGGTGCTGTAACCTAGATTAAGACTGAGAGCCAGGAAAAGGCTTTGTTCGGCATGGATGTAATATGACTTTGGTTATAAATTCATTTGAGTCTATGACTAGGTCTAGGAGCATCTGATGCTCAGGACTATTGAGTGGGCCAGGGACCCTCAAACGTGGTTTGGCATTCCATGATATTGGATAAGTTAATTTTCACCTCAATCCCATACTCTTGTCTATTTCTAGTAATTCATGAGCCCCTTCCTTATCAGGAACCGACTTTTATCTTAAAAGTTCTTAGTGACTCTGTTTCCATCATCCAAAGACTCTCAAGTCTCTGAAAGATAGTTCGTGCCTTAAATGGTTGACATCCTATCTTTAACAGTGACCACTTGTTTCAGATTCTTACACAAGAAGAAATGATCTTTCCACATCTATCCTGTTAAAACTTGACAAGAATTTTTTTGTTTTGGTCAATTAAACCACAACAAGCCTAGGTTAACTGACCATTCCTCATTAGGCAACCCATCCATTCCATGTAGTGGTCTAATTGTCCTTTCAAACAAAACATCTTTTCTTAAAAAAACAAAGGGCAATACCATACGTAGAACTCAAAATATGGCTTTGCCAATGCCCTACAGAACAGAACCATAACTTCCTTATATATGCATTCATATCTCCTGGTAATAAACATTAATATTCTGTTAGCCTTCCTAATCACTCCCTTTCCCATCCCAACACATTAGTCCATGGACTGCTCTACTGTCACTCTCAGGTTGGAGGAGCAACACCTCATATTACAGATGGGTAGCCTCGGACCTGACAACATGAATATTGATTTTCCTAGCTTCTGATAATTTCTTCCTCCTCCATCTTGTCCCTTTTTCCACTCCCCATACTGCTTCCCTCTTCTCTTCTCCTCTCCTACCCATCACCTCCTTCTAGAACCCCTCCTCCTTCCCTTTCTCCCATGGCCCACTGTCCTCCCCTATCAGATTCTATCTTCTTCAGTCCTTCACCTCTTCCACGTATCACCACCCAGCTTCTCACCTCATCACGCACCCACTGACCTTCCCCTTCACCTGGTTTCACCTGTCACCTGCCAGCTTGTACTCCTTCCCCTCCCCCACTTATTATTTTGGCTTCTTCTCTCTTGCTTTTCAGTCCTAATGAAGGATATCAGCCCAAAACATCAAATGTTTATTCCTCTCAGTAGATGCTGCCTGACCTGCTGAGTTCCTTCAAAATTTTATGCATGTTGCTTCATCACTTGTTGTACCTGTCTATGAGTCAATCGCCAGGGAACTGAGATCCCTTTACATCTGCAATCATTCACCTTTTAAGTAAAAAAAACTTGTTCATTTCTTCATTTACAATGGGCAGTTTCAACTACTCCACAATTATACTCAACTTGTCAGATATTTGTCCTTATTAATCTTACACAACTTATTGTCTACTTTGTGTCATTGACAGTTTTTGCAAACATACCTTTGGAGCCTTTGCCTGTGGCATATATATATGTGTGTGTGTGTGTGTGTGTGTGTGTGTTGTGACCGGTTGAGGCCCCAGCATCAATTCTTGTGACATTTTAATCCTTACATTTTGCCACCCCTACTGCCAACTCCGCTGTTGGTGGTTAGGGTAGCAATGTAGGTCCTCCATCTCTGGAGGTGTTCATGGCTTCCTTCATTGTGCCAGTAGCTTAGTTGTCACTACTCTTAATCATGTAATTCCCGAATGGAGACTCAGCAATACCATCACACTCAGATGTAGAAGGATTCTTCTTTGTTATTTCCATAACAATTTTGTTTTACTAGTCAGGGTTGTTAGCCCTGAGCAGAAGCCCTGAACCTGGATGACTGGTGAACCACTCTTAGTTGGTCCTCTACCCTTTGACCTGTTTGTCATGGGTGACCTTACCAACACCCAAAGCACAAGGCCCTGACTTCAGCCAACATCTCTGGATCATTGAGGCATGCAAGCCTCTAAACCACAACAAGGTTGTGGTCCTTTTGAAGGACTTTGCTCGCTTTGTTTCCTGATAGTCGGCTAATATTCTAACCATAGTGAATGTTACCTCCTATATCATGAGCTTCTATTTTCCATGCTTCCTTTTGATGTGGCACTTTACCAAATTTCTTCTGGAAATCTAAGTATAATGTAGCCATTGTTCAAACTTCAAAGTAAATTTTATTATCAAAGTATGTATATGTCATCATATACAACCCTAAGATTCATTTTCCATTGGTTCCCCTTCAACCACAGTGCATGTTGTTTCTTCAAACAATTCCAATAAATTGTCTGAACACGTTTCCCTTTCATAAAACGATGCAGGCTTTGCCTTGATCTTTTTCCTAAAGATCACTTCTAAGTTTAATAATCACTTCTAATATTTTCTGTCCAACAAAAATTTGAAGGTTCATTTAATATCAGAGTATATATACAGTATACAACCTGAAATTTGTACTCTTCACCACAAGAAACCCTATAGAATGAATGATAGAAACATCAAAGCCCGGAAGCCTCCCCTCCCCCCACCTTTCACACAAACAGCAGGTGCTAAGCTTAACTGACTTGCAGCTTTTTTGCTTTCTGTCTCCCTTCTGCTTTGAATAAGCATTTGCATTTTCTATTTTTCATTCTCATAGAGCACTGTGTTTAGGTTAAATAGGTACATTTAATGTCAGAGAAATGTATATAATATACATCCTGAAATTCTTTTTCTTCGCAAGCATCCACAAAACCAGAGGAGTGCCCCAAAGAATGAATGGCAGTTAAGCATTAGAACCCCAAAGCCCCCCCCCAGCTCCCCCCTCCCATATGTAAGCAGTAGCAAGACAACAACCCCCCCCACCAGTAAAAAAGCATCAGCACCCTTGACTGAGCACTTAAGCATGCAGCAAAGCATCAATAAAGACACAGACTTGCAGTACCCCAAAGACTACTAGTTCACCTGGTAATTCGACATACCACTGGCTCTCTCTCTTTCCTTAATAAGAGAAAAAGAGGTGTCCCCATTTCACAGTGAGAGGGGAGACGTAACAAACAACTCGCTGATATACAGTATGATGTTAAAGGTCTGTTGCACTGCTTTTTACAAGCACTGCACCCAGAGAATTGGCCCCGGAAAGGCTCAGGTCTCTGGACACAGAGCTTCCGATGTTCCATGTTCTCCCACAATGCCTTGGTCAGGGGCACTGGCCTTGAATTAGCCCGTCTTCAGAGCCACAAAAATCTCGCACCCTGAAGGCATGCTAGTCTTCCAGGCCGCGTGCTTGAGATATCAAAAAGCAGCCGGTTGTGAGGCCTTGAGAGTGGGTCCCATTCCCACAAAGAATTGAAGTCAGAGTGTAACTCCAGGTCAGATTGTTCAAAAGAACCTTGAAAAGAAAAAAAGAAAGAAAGAAAAGATTCTTTGGAAGAAGTTAATTATGAATGGTTTTAACAGTAAACTATTGGCATTTGCAGAAATTATGTGAGTCTGATCACTTTGTCTGTTCAGTAGATTTTTCAGTGGTGTGATATTATTCTCCACTCCAACCTTCATTCAAGTTACATCATCGAGTCATAGAATCATAGATAAATACAGCACAGAAACAGGCCATTCGGCCCAACAAATCTAAGCCAACTATGGTGTCCACCCGGCTAGTCCCAATTTTCTACATTCGGCCCATATCCCTCTAAAGCCTTGACCCTCTATTTACCTATCCAAGTGCTTCTTAAATGATACTATTATAACTGCATCAACAATTTCCTCGAGCAGCTTGATCCATGTAATCACTACCCTCTGCATGAAAAAGTTAGCCCTTAGGTTCCTCTCGCCAGAAATCTATGAACCCCAGTTTTGGTCTCCCTTACTCTGAGGAAAGGACTATCACCATCCACCTAATCATTGTGAACATTTCTATGAGATTGGTCCTCATTCTCCTCCGTTCCAAGGAATACAACTGAAGTAGCCACGTTCCCCTATTACTCAGGACCTCCAGTCCTGGGAACATTTTCATAAAATTTTCTGCACTCTTTCAGCTGAACTACATTTTCTTACAAATGTCACTGGACCAGACCAGATGTACTCCAAGCTACTGTGGGAAGCGAGGGAGGAGATTGCTGAGCTTCTGGCGATGATCTTTGCATCATCAATGAGGACGGGAGATGTTCCGGAGGATTGGAGGGTTGCGGATGTTGTTCCATTATTCAAGAAAGGGAGTAGGGATAGCCCAGGAAATTAGAGACCAGTGAGTCTTACTTCAGTTGTTGGTCAGTTAGTCCTGACGAAGGATCTCGGCCCGAAACGTCGACTGTACCTCTTCCTATAGATGCTGCCTGGCCTGCTGCGTTCACCAGCATTTTGTGTGTGTTGCTTGAATTTCCAGCCTCTGCAGATTTCCTCATGTTTGGGTCAGTAAATTTGCTGATGACACAAAGGTTGGGGGTGTTGTGGATAGTGTGGAGGGCTGTCAGAGGTTATAGCGAGACATTGATAGGATACAAAACTGGGCTGAGAAGTGGCAGATGGAGTTCAATCCAGATAAGTGTGAGGTGGATCATTTGGGTAGGTCAACTATGATGGCAGAATATAGCATTAAAGGCAAGACTCTTGGCAATGTGGATCATCAGAGGGATCTTGGGGTCCGAGTCCATAGGACACTCAAAGCAGCTACGCTGGTTGACTCTGTGGTTAAGAAAGCATATGGTGCATTGGCCTTCATCAATCGTGGGATTGAGTTTAAGAGCTGACAGGTAATTTTGCAGCTATATAGGATCCTGGTCAGATCCCACTTGGAGTACCGTGCTCAATTCTGGTCACTTCACTACAGGAAGGATGTGAAAACCATAGAAATGGTGCGGAGGAGATTTACAAGGATGTTGCCTGGATTGGGGAGCATGCCTTATGAGAATAGGTTGAGTAAACTCGGCCCTTTCTTGTTGGAACAGTGGAGGATGAGAGGTGACCTGATAGAGGTGTATAAGATGATGAGAGTGTATAAGATGATGAGATGTGGATAGTCAGAGGCTTTTTCCCAGGGCTGAAAGGGCTAGTACAAGAGGGCATAGTTTTAAGGTGCTTGGAAGTAGGTACAGAGGAGATGTCAGGGGTAAGTTTTTTACGCAGAGGGTGGTGAGTGCGTGGAATGGGCTGCCGGCGGTGGTGGTGGAGGTGGAAATGATAAGGTCTTTTAAGAGACTCCTGGATGGCTACGTGGAGCTTAGAAAAATAGAGGGCTATGAGTAAGCCTAGGTAGTTCTTAGGTAAGGACATGTTTGTCACAGCTTTGTGGGCAGAAAGGCCTGTATTGTGCTGAAGGTTTTCTATGTTGCTATGTTTCTATGTTAAAAGGGTGACCAACACTGTACACAGTATTCTGAGTACAGCCTGAATCAATGACTGATGCAATAGAAGATAATGTCTCATCTCCTATACTCATTGCACTGACTGATGAAAGCCAGTGTGCTAAATGTCTTTTTCACCAACCTATCTGTGATTCCACTTTCATTGAACTATGCACTTGTACGCCTTGGTCCCTCTGTTCCATTACACTCCCTAGTGCACTGCCATTTATATTGTATAAATCCTATGCTGGATTAACTTTCTAAAATGCATCACCTCACATCTGTCTGTTTTGAAATCCATTTGCGATTCATCAGCCCAATTCCTTAAGTGTGTACATAATAAGGAATTTCAATTCCCAGAGTGCAATGCGGGCTGTTCACCTGGAAGCGGAAGTGATGTTGGGGAGCTGGTGGCACGTGCCTGGCTTGAGCTGAAGCCATGAGCTGGTGCTGGCCACACGCGATCAAGAAGAGATAGAACCATTCTGTAAATAAATATGTGCCAACATTGAAACCCACGCTGGAACTGATCAAGGTCCCACTGTAATCTACAATAACATGCTTCATTATCAACAACACCTCCTAATTCCACGTCATCTGCAAACATCTCGCATTTTTGCATCCAAATCATTTATCAGTAACAAATAACAAGGGTTCCAATCCCAACCCTTGCAGCACACCACTAATCACTGGCATCCGTACTGAGAAACAGCCTTCAGTCACCACCCTCTGCTTCCTATCTCTGAGCCAATCTTGAATCCATCTAACTAGCTCCATCTGGATTCCATCGGCCCTCATCTTCCAGAACAGCTTACTATAAGGCCTTGTTAAAGGCCTAGCTAAAGTCCAAATATTAAAAAAAATCCATAAAATCAATATTTGTATTGAGTGTGAATCAAATTGACTTCAGTCTGTTAGCATTATCTAAGTGGCGTACTTGATCTCTGAGTATCGCATTCA
The DNA here is from genome assembly GCF_030028105.1 of Mobula birostris. Classification (NCBI taxonomy): domain Eukaryota; kingdom Metazoa; phylum Chordata; class Chondrichthyes; order Myliobatiformes; family Myliobatidae; genus Mobula; species Mobula birostris. The sequence goes on along the minus strand of NC_092378.1, from coordinate 11,301,044 downwards.
ATACTGCTTTCCGTTTGGAAAGCACAAATTGAAGTTATGCCTCCTTCTCCCTACCCGCTGATAATTTCAAAATGTTTAACATCAAGAAACATCTTTTTCTCTTGTCATGTGATTTATATAATCCTTCGGAGGATAACAGAGGAACGTTTATTATTTGAAACAGCATGAAAATTAATCTGAACATTTACTATGTTACTTAGCACAGATACTTAGGTTCTTTCAAACTCTGAAGAGAACTTAAAGTTTGTGGCAGTTTGATAGGATCACTAAAATAGCAGAAACATAATTAACCCAGGCACACAGAAGTTAAAAAGTAGCTCAAACTGTTCCCAACCAGGATTCTTGCTTTTCCACATGGAATATTTTTCAGTAGACCCCTGGCTTTCTGTCTGTATGAGGACAGGCATGAGAAGAGAATAGTTTCATTTTGTGATACAAATTCTACAGTTCATCCTTTGTACCAACTCACTAGCTCCGTAGCTCTCCCTCATTGATTCTGTTCCCCACTGCTTCGAGGGCAACATTATTAAATTTTCAGGATCACCCAGAAAGGGTCAGTAGGCGAATCTAATGAATTTGTTAAAAATTCATTCCAAAAATACCAGGTGCTAGAAGTACATGGCTAATCAGGCACCAGCCATTGATAGAGAAACAATGAAAATGTCTTTGGTCAATGGTCCTTCATCAGAACTAGAACAATGAAAAAAAAAGAATATGTCTTAAAATGCTGAGATGAGTCTCTGGTCATTGACCTGCACTCTATTAAAACAGCCTCTGTTCTCTTCAGCACTCCCACTCTCTACAATTTAAACCCTGCCTGCTCCAGTCCTGATCAAGGTTCCTTCACGAGAAATGTTGAAGCTCCTTCCCTCACTATGGATGCTACTGGTCCTGCAGAGTGCTCTGGCATTTTCCGATTTTGTTTTGTATTTCAGCATCTGCAGTATTTTGATGCTTTGAGCAAAATATATTTTGTCTTTGTCAAGCCATTTTACCAGTGTTCTCCTGATCAATCAGCATTAACTGTACTTTTGTCATGGTCCGGATCGGGGTCTCGTTAAATTTACCTTGTTTAAGTTACGATCCGGACCGTTGATTCCCTGTTTTCCCATGTCCCTCGGCTTTGGTGATTAGAGGCAATTAACACTCGGCTGAACCGTTAGTTTATAGTCTCCGGCTTTTAGCCGTTCGGCGTGGGAGCGTCTGCAAAGTCACCAAGGTATAGCGTGCCAATGTCATCTGGCCGGAGCAAGCCTAGTCTCCGCCCGAAGCGAGTGCCGGTAATTCGCCTTTCCTCACCAAAGCAACCCTAGCGTTACCTCGCCAAAGCGAGCCTGCAAGGTTTCCTCACCGAGGTGGGTCCGTCAGTTAACCCGCTGGAGGGAATCAAGAACCGCTGTCTACTGTTCCCGGGTCGAGTCGAGAGCTCGCCACTACCCGGAGGCTCCAAGTCAAGTCCTGGCCCTGGTGGCATTCAAGTACCAAGTCAAGTCCTGGCCCTGGTGGTCTGTGATTCCTGTCCTACCCCCCTGTCTGAATCCCTTCTCTGCCCCTCTCGCCTCTAGCCCTCGTCTGCAGCCCTCGCCTGCACTTCGGTCTAGTTCTATCGCCGGAGCTAGATAGGTACTGTCTGGTGTGCTTTCATGTTGGTCTTGTCCTGTCCTTGCCTCCGTGGGGTAAGTCAGGCCGTCTTGCCATTGCCCCACGGGGGGTCATGTCTTGTCTTGTCTGGTCCTCGCCTCCGTGGGGTAAGTCTGGCTGTCTTGCCCCGCGGAGAGTCATGTCTTGTCTTGTCTTGTCCTTGCCTCCGTGGGGTAAGTCAGGCCGTCTTGCCGTTGCCCCGCGGGGGGGGGGGGGGGGGTCATGAGTCCCGGCCCTATGTCCTGTACCCAAGGAGGGGTCCCAGCTCTCTGTTCTGTGTGTGAGTCCCGGCCCTATGTCCTGTACCCAAAGAGGGGTCCTGACTCTGTGTTCTGTGTATGTGTCCATGGTTCCATGTACCTGCTCTCCTGAGACCGAGGCTCTGTTTTCCATGTTCCTCCTCTCCCTAGCTCATGTTATGTCCATGCCTGGTTCTGGAGTCCGAGCCCGAGGCAAGACCCAGGTACTGGGTCCTTGCCCAGTCTCGGGCTCGGAGTCCATACCCTAGCCTCTTCATGTCTCCTCTAGTTCTGGGAGCCGATTCTGAGTCCTAGCCCAGACCCTTGGTCCCAGCCTAGTCGTAGTCCTCAGTCTGCTATTCCTACTCCTGCCTTGCTCTCCTGGTATCGAACAATAACCTAAATTTTAATTAACCTCACAAGATGTGTCTTGCATATGAGTCCGAGTCCACCCTTGCTCCCAATGCCCCATCAGTGTGACATACTTACGTTGCAGAGAGTGATGGTAATATTTTCTGCCTTCTCTCTGTATGTTGTCTGTAGATTAGATATTTAATTTCTTCCCATTATTATAGCTTCAGCAATATTTACCTTTCTTTTTTATGAAGTTACTGAACTTTCCTTTCTCTCCTTTCACTTGCTGATCATTTGCTGTTCCTTGAAAGTTTCTACTTCAGCTTTATCTGATAACTAATCCCCATGCAAGTGGTACTTGTTGCTTTTTAACTATTCACTTTCAAACCCTTTCTTACTACTTAATAAAGTCTTAAATTTTCTGTAAGTACCTGAGCTGGAATTAGTGAAAGTAGTCATGCCCTGAAATGTCAATAGGTCCTATGTCCATTAAGGAAGCAATTTTCCCTCTCTCAGCTCCTCTGGTCTAACACTACAGTCTTAGAGCACCACAGAATGGAAACAGGCCTGATGACCCCTCCAGTCCATGCAGAATTATTAATCTGCACTTGGACCATAGTACTTCACCCCTTTCCCATCTATGTACCGAGTAATGGGAATGATTAATCTATTGTATGTCCTGGCACCATACCCTAGCTGAGGTCCACTTTGGCAGCGACTGCCACAACCCAAGAAGCCTTGATTCAAGGGGGAATTCTCCTTTTAAAATATCTTCCTTTTTGCAGAGTAACATTTGCAAAGTAACTGCTGCTTTTGAAAAGCAGCTCTGAAGTTGTCAGTCTTTCAGCCCTTTTATTTATTTTCTTTTACATTGTTGGCTCTTGATTCACTGCGAAAAAAGCTTTACCGATTCTTCTTTCCTTTTATTCCTTCTGTCTCCTAATAGCTAGTATTGTGTATTTAATATTTAAATAATATTTGAGTAATCTTGTGTATAGGTTGATTAAGCATTCTTGTTTAAATAATTAAATTATGGTTTATACGTAAAAATACATTGAATGCATACCTCATCATGCTACCAATGTGATACGTGCGTGCCTTACTTAAAACTCAAAAGTATGCCCATACTTATGTATCTTCTTTTGAATTAGTTTAATGTTTTAAAGTTACAAACATAACTAAATAGATTTATTACTAAATAGATTATGCTTCAAATTAAATTTTAAATATTTAATTTTAAATTTAAAAATAAAATAAAATTTATGTATTTTAAATACATTTACATTATTTATTGAATTTAAATAATGCAAATTCACATTACTGTGATCTTGAATGGGTTCAGCACTAAGATCTGTCAGCAGTTCAACATTCTTCTAATAGGTCCAATACCAATATAGATTCCAGGATTCAGACACTTTATTAAGAAGATCCATCAAATTGCCTCAGCAGCTTTAAGACCCTCCAGAATGTTACATGATCTCAGGCCAATTGGAATTGATTGAAAATACTCACTTACATAACATAGATCATCCAGTGAGAGCAAATGGCTTAAAAACAGATTTCCTTCCAGGGCACCTTAGCTTTGGTTACTAGGACCTTGCAGAAAAATACCCTATCAGAATAGTTAAGACATTTAAACATAAAATATGATTTGTAATTTATTTTTTGTTCCAACAAGGACCTGCCTTTTTAATCAGTTAAGAATTTCTGTCTGATACATAACTCTAAAGCATAAATGCATAATTCTAAATACTTCTTCCTTATGCATTCCTTACTAAGCCTTATTTTCAAAAGCAGAGCAGAAATTTTTTGAATGCTTTTTGTGTCTGTTGCGACTGTGAACAAAGTTACTGTAGAGAAAATGAGTTTAGCGGCTATAGAAGTCTTTAGTCAGCAAAGTAAGCTGTAAGCATCAAATTTGAGACACTCTTGGAAGAGGCCTCCCTGACCCAAAATTACATGACATTTTTATATGCTAAAGATCAAAGGTAACAGTAGGACAATTTTATAGTTACAATGTATCTACAATGCTTCCTTTGCATTACATATAGTTTTCACACACCTCCTTCTTCGCACCCACACTCCAGACACCGAAAATGAATGTTAATCCCTACTGATTCTGGGCTGCATTCGTGCATAGGAAGGCATTGGAGGTCAAATGGTGTGTTTCTTTGTTTGAAATCAACCCCAAAATGCAGCCCCAGGAAGATCATTGTTCAGTGCTGCATTTTAATTTCAATCTACAACCCATGTTCAGGTCTGAAGACTGGCTACTGTTGAAATTATTATTTGCTATATACCATAACTCCAGAATATGCCCTAACAGTCCCAATCAGTATATAAGATAAAATGAGTTGCTATACTATAAAATGTTATAGTAGTGAAGAATGTAGTGGTTTGAATTTACTAGATAAACTGTAGATGTGGAACCATAATTTTGATTAGAAAATAGATACAATGATGCACTCGTCTGTTTGATTTTCAGCTGCAAAGTAATTTATGGGCAGGGAACAGCCCCACCAACTCAGCGGTTTCACCCTGTGTGTTACCACGTGAATCACCTCCTTGTATGTCCCCGTACCCTCACTCCCATAGGAATGCCAGTGCTTACATGGGCATATCGAATCATCAAAACCAGTTCAGTCAGGTCGCTCTCAACAATCTCTTCAATGACTCTGTGCTGTCGGGCTCTTCTGATGGACATGCCTTTGAGCCAAGGCCAGAGTGTGAACGACGTTCTTCAAGCATTGCTGTGCTTCGAATGAAAGCCAAGGAACACACAGCCAATATATCATGGGCCATGTAATGGGCAAAGTAATGCAAGGGCCGTTAAAATGCAGGACAATCCATAAATCAATGTACCTGTGCAATTGTGTTCCTGGAAAACGGTGTGCCAAGATGCTACATCTCAGCCAGAAAGTAATTGTAAGCCCATCACTGGAGAGCAATTCACAGGATTTTTTAAAATTCCACGCAAACTCGAAAACAATAGAGAAGACCGAATCAGAGGGTGGAACGATTGATCAGAGTGCTGAATGTATCTGTTCAAAGAGGACATTGTGTACCATGAATCACAGGATATTTTCAGCACAAGTTATCATTTAACACATACGTGTATGTCCACTCAATGAAAATGCTCTGAATCTCATTCCTCTGTCTTTCATTGTTACCTTTTAATTTCTTTTTAAAAAATATTCCTCCATGTCTGATTCTAAATCTCTCCTGCACATTTGTTTCTGGTAAAAGCCTTATGCTTCTGCAACCCACTTTGTTGGAAAAAAATACATTTCCTAAGCTCTTCTGTTTTGTCCGTTGTTGATCTTAAATTGAAGCTTTTGATCAGTATTGCTATTTCAATGGAACAAAATTTCAGAGAGAATGCATCAGAGGAAATAAAATTATGTTGATTGTTGAGTTATACCAATCCAAGGATGGATTTCTTTCCCTGTGCTCTCCAGGTGCCAATTCACTCATCAATGAAGACAACTATTCCCAATGTCTACTATCAAATCTACTCATCAACTTTAAACATCTCCAATACTGTGTACATGTCTTAGGCACACATACAATATATAACTAGGGTGCCTAAGACTTTTGCACAGTACTGTATTTGTCAACGTGGAGTGGAGAGTTTGTAAATCTGGCAGAAGCAAAAGATGATGGGAATGGCAAGGGTGGAACACTGCAGGAGGGGTGTGGGACAGCTGCTAGGGATGTGGGGTTGGCACAGGTGCAGACACACCTAACCCTGAGACACCAGCAAAGGTCATTTGATGCCAAACAATTGGTTTATTGACAATACAGAACGTTTCTCTGGTGCTGCCCGCTCCCTCCTCTCTCCCTTTCCCTTTTCCCAACTATGATACCCCTCTCCCTGCCTCCTTTCCACTCTCAGATGCATATCAGAATCAGGTTTATCATCACTCACGTATGTTATGAAATTTGTTTTTTTGTGGCAGCAGTACAGTGCAATGCATAGAATTACTACAGTATTGTGCTAAAGTCCTAGACACCCTAGTGATATACACTGTAAGACTTCTGCACAGTACTGTATATTAATTTTACCTTGAGCCTTTTTAAACAAAAAGAGTTCACTTTCCATCATGTCTTCTAACAAGTGAAGCCTTTCATTCCTGGTATTATTTCAATGCTCTCTTTGCATAGGTTAAGAATTCACCTCCAGTAAGCAGCCCAAACTGTGGAGAGCATTGATTTTGTTCACCTGAACACTGCTTATCCTCCTGGTTTTTGTATAAAACTAGGAGCTTTTTAAAACAATGAAATCCTCAGCTAACCATGATCTCTACATTTTGTTATTGCACCCCCTTAAACTCAAGTTTTCATTTATATATGCTTATATACGAAGAAGTATCCTGTCTCTGAACGGAGCGCACGGTGTTTATGTCCCCTAGTTTGAGCTGGCTGACACAGATGAGATTGGGCAGATACTCTTTTTTTTAAATGATAGGCTTTATTTGTCACCTATACATTGAAACGTGCAGTGAAATCAGTTGTTTTGCATCAAATCAAATCAGTGAAGATTGTAGCAAGTGTTGCCATGATTCTGGCACCAAGACAGCACACCCACAACTTACTAACTCGAACCGTACATCTTTGGAACCTGGCAGGAAACTGGAGCACCCTGAGGAAACCCTGCCAGTCATAGGCTGAACACACAAACCCTGACAGATAGCAGCAGGAATTGAACCCTGATTGGTGATCAGCTGGCACTGTGGAAAGATACACCAACCACTACGCTCCTGTGCGGCCCAATGTATTGTCAGAAACTCTACGATATGGAGAAAGGAGTCCTGATCAACGTAACTTCAGGATCTCAGCTGATTTTTTTTTGTATTCTCTGGTTTGAAGCATGTGGTCAGCTGAACTGGAAGGCTGTCTAGCTTTTGAGTGGGACGTTCCAGTCACAAAGACCATAATTGGTGACTGAATAGGAGTGAAGGAAGGAAACAGGAAGCTGGGGATCATAGAAGTGTCCTTGAAGTGATCGCAGGTGTCAAGGTAGACTGTCATTTGTGAAAGAGGAATTTGTGGAAGGTCTTTAGATCATGGGTCATGAGATAAGCAGCTTTTGTGAAGAGACTGCAGGACTGCATTCCTACCCCGCATACAGTTAAAGAAAGATGTTTACCTGTAGATGTGGTGGTTTGCATCTCTCTTCAGCTGCAAGATTATGAGACACAAGGCTTCACTTTAATAACACACTTAGCCTGCTCAACAATCTGTTTCAACCCATCCTGTTTTTTTTCACAGTCCTTGTCGGGGTTACATTCCAGGCATCTGGAATCCCTCAAAGACTGGCTGCCCTACCTTTAATTTCTTTCACATGCTAATAATATCAGCAAATCTCCTAAATAACATCTTATCAAATGCCTCCTGGAAAAAAAAGTGTACTCCTTTATCAATACTTCTTCATGGAATTTATTTGGCATGATTTGATTTTCATAAGTATGTTAGCTGGCAACAGTTAGCCAACTGAAGTATTTTCTTTTGGCCATAAAATGACCTTCGGAAGTTTAACCCACTCCTGATGTTAGGCAGACTTTTGGTGTTCATGTAGTTTCTCACATGTTTTTTTATTGTGTAGCATATGCTCTTAGCTTTGGGTTCAGTTGTAATATCCAGGAAAGCAGGAAAGGTTGCAGTGAGAATCTCTGTTAATATTCCTCTAACATCCATCGGGATTCCAGGATGTATATCTTTGAGTTGGCATTCCATTTTTATATTTATGGATAACATAAAGGTAGGGCATTCTGCCTATCAAGTTGAGGCATGATCTCATCAATCCCCTGCCCCCCCCCCACCGTAACTTCCCTTCAGATTCCCTTTGAATTTCCTGCAATCTGTTTGTACTAATATTAATTTATTATAGTCAATTAACCTATGAGCCAGTATGCAGCAGAAACACACAAAGGGCAGGTCATATGGTCAGAGGAAGAACAAGCAAACTCCTCACAGACAGCACTGAATATCCAGATTGAACGTAGGTTGCTGGAACTATGAGGGAGTAGCACTAACATCTGCACCACTTTTCCCATTGAGTTGGATTTACTGTATGCTCCCATGGACTTATTTCTTCGATTGTCCACTCTCCTCTCCTATCAGATTCCTTCTTCTCCACCCACCTGGCTTCATCTATCACCTTCCAGCTAGCCTCCATTCCTTTCTCCCCATCCTTTTTATTCTGGTATCTTCTGCCTTCCTCCTCAGTCCTGAAGAAGGATCTTGGCCTGAAACATTGACTATCTGTTGACTAGCTGCTACCTGCCCTGCTGAGTTCCTCCAGCATTTGTGTGTGTTGCTTTGGATTTATGCTTTGTTGTCCTGTCTCAACCCCTCCTTAAGTAGCTTTACACTCTTTTTCTACAATATCTCTTTCATTCCCTAAATATACCCATTTGAAGATTTCCTTTCTTGTTCTAATTTTATTTGAGATTACTGCTTCCTCATCCTGTCAATCTTTATTCAATTATCTTCTTTGCTTTTTTTTTCTCTGATCTTGCTCCCCCATCATCTGATTATTTTTGGTTAAGAATGATAATATTCTGGAATCGAATCCTTTTATTAAGTAAGAGGTGAATCTGAGCCAGCACAGCCATTTGCCACCTTGGTTGATTATTTTAAATGCAGCCAGTGTTTACGTTAATAATATTGCTTCATTTTGATTATATCAGATCAATCTAAAAATAACTTGTAAGAAAAACAGAGAAGGACTTCATTGATATTATCCAGCCAAGATTCTGGTTAATGAGTTTATACAGCATATGCAGCTACTTATTATAGTACAGATTACGAGAAGATCCAGTATGCTGCAATCTGCTCTCGACATTTCTATTCTAGATTTTGAAACAGACTAGTCCCAATGCCATTAAGTATACCTTTATTTGTAAAGTCAGAGCAATTACTGAGGATACTGCCAACCGATCAGCTGGAGGTAGGCAGGGCAAATGACTCACAGCAGGCAGTCTTTTTCTCAGCAAACAAAATCAATGTAAAGTGAATTTATCTGAAGTCTAGAAGTGTTGCTATCTCTCCAAAAAAAAGTACTCTTTGTATCATTAGCAAACATAGCCACAAAGCCATCTATTCCATAATCCAAATCGTTGATGTACATTGTAAAAAGAAGCGGCCCCAACACTGATCCCTGTGGAACACCACTGGTAACCGGCAGCCAACCAGAATAGGATCCCTTTATTCCCACTCTCTGTTTCCTGCCAATCAGCCAATGCTCTATCCACGTATGTAACTTTCCCATAATTCTATGGGCTCTTATCTTGTTAAGTACCCTCATGCGTGGCACCTTGTCAAAGGCCTTCTGAAAATCCAATAAATAATGAGAACACAAAATAGAGAGCCCTTAAAGTGAGTTAATTGCTTGTAGGAACATTTCAATGATGGAACAAGTGAGTGTAGTTATCTCCTTTTGTTCAAGAGCCTGATGGTTGAGGTGTAATAACTGTTCTTGACCTGGTGGTGTGAGTCCTGAGGCTGTCAGACCTTCTAGATGATGGTAGCAGTGAGAAGAGAGCATGGCCTGAGCTACTAATCAGCCGTCCTCCATTTTCATTGATTCTATTTAAATATAAACAACAGGGGTCTCAGCACTGATCCTGCAACTCACAATGGTCACATACCTCCATTAAGGACAACATCCCTCTACGATTACCCTCGATCTTCTATTGACAAGCCATTTCTGAAGCCAATCTACTTCGTATGTGTGGATTGCAGGTGAGTTAATCTTCTGAATCAGTCTACCATGAATGATCTTGTTTAATGTTTTATTGAAGTACATGGAGATAACTGCCCTAACCTCATTAATCATCTTCATCACCTCCTAAAAAAAAAGTCAAGATATTTCCTGCTCCAAACTGATGATCCCTAATAAATCTGTTCCTTTGCAAATGTGAGTAAATCCTATACTTAGGAATCACCTCCAATAATTTTCCTATCATTGATGTAAGGCTTTCTAGCCAATAATTTCCTGTTTTGTCCCAATTCTGCTTCTTAAACAAAGGAAGAATATTGTCTATTCTCTATTTCTCTGATCTTTTAACCACACATGCACAATCCCAGCTCAAAAATTGGTTAGCAGACAGGAAGCAAAGAGTGGGAATAAACGGGACCTTTTCAGAATGGCAGGCAGTGACTAGTGGGGTACCGCAAGGCTCAGTGCTGGGACCCCAGTTGTTTACAATATATATTAATGACTTGGATGAGGGAATTAAATGCAGCATCTCCAAGTTTGCGGTTGACATGAAGCTGGGCGGCAGTGTTAGCTGTGAGGAGGATGCTAAGAGGATGCAGGGTGACTTGGATAGGTTGGGTGAGTGGGCAAATTCATGGCAGATGCAATTTAATGTGGATAAATGTGAAGTTGTCCACTTTGGTGGCAAAAATTGGAAAACAGATTATTATCTGAATGGTGGCCGATTAGGAAAAGGGGAGGTGCAACGAGACCTGGGTGTCATTATACACCAGTCATTGAAAGTGGGCATGCAGGTACAGCAGGCGGTGAAAAAGGCGAATGGTATGCTGGCATTTATAGCGAGAGGATTCGAGTACAGGGAGGTACTACTGCAGTTGTTCAAGGCCTTGGTGAGACCACACCTGGAGTATTGTGTGCAGTTTTGGTCCCCTAATCTGAGGAAAGACATCCTTGCCATAGAGGGAGTACAAAGAAGGTTCACCAGATTGATTCCTGGGATGGCAGGACTTTCATATGAAGAAAGACTGGATGAACTGAGCTTGTACTCGTTGGAATTTAGAAGATTGAGGGGGGATCTGATTGAAACGTATAAGATCCTAAAGGGATTGGACAGGCTAGATGCAGGAAGATTGTTCCCAATGTTGGGGAAGTCCAGAACGAGGGGCCACAGTTTGAGGATAGAGGGGAAGCCTTTTAGGACCGAGATTAGGAAAAACTTCTTCACACAGAGAGCGGTGAATCTGTGGAATTCTCTGCCACAGGAAACAGTTGAGGCCAGTTCATTGGCTATATTTAAGAGGGAGTTAGATATGGCCCTTGTGGCTACGGGGGTCAGGGGGTATGGAGGGAAGGCTGGGGCGGGGTTCTGAGTTGGATGATCAGCCATGATCATAATAAATGGTGGTGCAGGCTCGAAGGGCCAAATGGCCTACTCCTGCACCTATTTTCTATGTTTCTATGTAAAACTGGCAGAGTATGCAGGAAGGATTCCTGCAGTCTGAGAAGTGCTAAGAACCTGGCACAAGGAGAACAATTATGCCTGATTATTCCAAAAGTAATGGTAATTGTGTGTTAAGTATGTGGGTTATGACCAAAGGAAAGATGGCTGGAGTCCCTTAGCAGTTTAGTGCAAGGGCGTTTATTTGGTGCATCAAAAATCAAACTTACAAAAATGAGCAAAGATAGCAAAAAGAAAACTGCCAATATTTACAAAATGATATCTACCAGAAAACACAATAATAGCTCCATACTATTTTTGTCCAGTGTGAACTCCCGGTAGTCCCTATCTCTTCTCTCTCTCCCACTGAGAGCCAAGAGGCCCATTTATTAGGCACCAGGGTATACCAGGTTTTACTTATCCACAAAGTTAACTTAAGCCTGCACATGAATCCGAATATGATGCACTGCACAATGTCTTAAATACAGCATACAAACAGTATATACATGTTTACACATCCCCATTTCAAAAGAAATGAAATATTCCACTGTGTATGGCAGGAAAGGCACCATAAAGCCAACCGGAGCTCTTGGCTTAAAACCTATTATGAGAATAAACTAGGGAAGATATCGAAGTGCACACACTCAGTGCAACAATGGCAGAATGTCAAGACAACGTTCGAGCTTGTGTCAATGCATATGTGTAAGGAGTGTGTGTTTACTGGGTGCTCTCTGTCCATTGTGACTTGAATAGCAGCACTTTAAATGAGGATACTGAAGCCTCCTCAGTCACTAGTTTAGTTCTGCTTTCACTTCAAAAATTATCTCTTATTGTTGTTAGTCTATATTTTCAATATACAATAACCTGTGCAGTCAAGTTCCTCTCATTTAAATCTTTTATATACATTCAGGCTCACATCTTTGATTTGAATCTCTGCTTTGATTCGAGCTAACACATAGTGGACATGAAAGATCAATTGGGAAGTATAATGTGGTCTGGTTTAAAGGAAGTAGCTAATTATGGGCCTTTACTCATTCTGGATAATTCACATCCAGTTGTCATTTCTTCTCTCATGCCTGTAAAATCAACTTGGAACCAAATGCAAACAAATAATCATCGCACAGAGCTGCCATTTACTTCTTCCGGGAATGGAAATAGATAATGCTAATAAAGGCCTAGTAGTTCAAAGTTCAAAGTAAATTAATTATGAAGGTACATAGATGTCACCATATACAACCCTGAGATTCATTTTCTTGTGGGCATACTCAATAAGTCCAATAATTATGATAGATTCAGTGAAAGACCTCGCCAACAGGGCAAAAGAAAACAAACTGTGCAAATACAAAAAAAGAAAATAATGATAATAATAATAAATTGAAAGACTGTGGAACATGGTCCTGACAGTAATATTGACCACTGGTATCATGCCAAAGTCACTACACAATAGCATTAAACAATTAGGGCTACAGAGCAATATCTATGTAAATCTTCAGAAAGCCACAATACAGTACTAAACATCTGTAGAATGGTCTGAAAATTCCTAGCAATTGAGAAATGAGTGTGTTTGTCTATGCCCGTACCTCAGGTTTTACCAGCTTGAGCTAAGAAAAAACTATTTAAAAAAATAATACTAAACAAATAAGTAAGCAATAAATAACAAAAACATGAATTGAAGAGTCCTTAAAAGCCTGTCCAGTGATTGTGGGAGCAGTTCAGTGATGGGACAATGAGTGAAGTTGCCCCCTCTGGTTCAAGAGCCTGATGGTCGAAGGGTAATAACTGTTCCTGAACCTGGTGGTGTGAGTCCTGAGACTCCTGTACCTTTTTCTTGATATCAGCAGTGAGAAGAGACCATGATCAAGGTGGTGGGGGTACCTGATGATGGATGCTGCTTTCCTGCAACACCGCTCCATGTAAATGTGCCCAGTGGTGGGGAGGGCTTTACCCATTATGGATTAAGCTATATCCACTACTTTCTGTAGGATTTTCCAATCAGTGGCATTGATGTTTTCATACCAGGTAGTGATGCAGCCAGTCAATATACTCTCCACCACACATCTGCAGAAGTTTGTCAAAGTTTTAAACGTCATGCCAAGTCTTTGCAAACCCCTAAGGAAGTAGAGGTGTTGCCATACTTTCTTCATAATTGCACTTACGTGCTGGGCCCAGGACAGGTCCTCTGAAATGATAACATCGAGTAATTTAACAATCTCCATGTCTGATCACCAATGAGGACTGGCTTATGGACCTCCAATTTCCTCCTTCTGAAGTCAATAATCAGCTCCTTGGTCTTGCTGACATACAGTAAGAGGATGTTGTTGTGGCAGCTGTTGTTGAGGTCCTCCATTTATCAGGGTTGACCATGGATGTTGTGTGCCAGCTGTCTATATGCAGCCGGTACTCAAGAAAACCAGGGCAGTACAATATGGAGAGCAGGATGTTGCCCATGCAGCAGGCATCTTCTCTCCATGCAGCTGATGAACCTAAAGGAACCACAGAGACCAATGCAGTTTGGCAGCAGCGGCATCACAGGAGTTGACAGTCATTGTTGAACTCAACATAGGACTGCCTTAGGGATTCCAGCTCTGGATTTTTCCTCGGTGTTTACCCCCAAAGCCTTCCCCATGGTTGAGTATAGCAACAAGACAGCAGAGGTTTGAGATCATAGTTTTCCTTCTTCCAGATGAGCTGCCAACCACGGCTGTCGAATCCCATCTGCCAAAAGAGACTGGTTTTAGGGCACCAGTAACCCACATTTTCTCCTTCTCCTATCAGTAGAAACGGTTCCGCCGGGTTTCGTAGCTAAGCCACACGTGAAGGCCAGGAGTTGGACTTGGTTGTCAGAGGCTATTTGAGGCGCACATCATTGGGAGCATTTAATAGATAGTGGGAGCTTATCCCCACTATCACCCCTGGCTAAGACAATCTTAAAGAATTTGCTGTGGCACGACTCAGCCAGATTTTCAGTTTCCCACTTATGTGCTGATTCATCACACCTTTGATTCGACCTACAGTGGTGTCATCAGCAAACTTAAATAAGACATTGGAGCTGTGCTTCGCCTTACAACCATGTGTAAAGTGAGTAGAGCAGGGGGATAATCATTTATTTTGCTCTAGTTCTGTGAGCGGCCTTGTGATGGTGTCTGAGGTGATACAACAATTTCACCATTCCCACTGTCCACTTGTCCTAAATTGTATGGTGTGCATTAGAAATATGGCTGGAGATCCTTCAAAGTACGTTTGTTGAATGAGAACACTGGTATTCTCATGTTAATGGAGAAGCAAAAATCATATTTTATTATAAGATAATGACACCAAGGAAGCACGCAGCTGAAACCTGTGAGCAAATCTTAACTTGAAATGAGTCGCACACAAAGGCAGACACTTTAGCAATAAGGAAATTCAAACCCCAGAGATATACCTGTCGGATCCCAGTACATGCCGTAACTCAAATCTTGCCTAAACTCAATGTGGATATCATTACGTAAACACGAGGAATTCTATAGATGCTGGAAATTCAAGCAACACACATCAAAGTTGCTGGTGAATGCTGTAGGCCAGGCAGCATCTCCAGGAAGGGGTACAGTCGACGTTTCGGGCCGAGACCCTTCATCAGGACTAACTGAAGGAAGAGCTAGTAAGAGATTTGAAAGATTTGAAACTCCCTCCCACTTTCAAATCTCTTACTAGCTCTTCCTTCAGTTAGTCCTGACGAAGGGTCTCGTCCCGAAATGTCAACTGTACCTCTTCCTAGAGATGCTGCCTGGCCTGCTGTGTTCCACCAGCAACTTTGATGTGTGTTGCGTGGATATCATTACTACAGGCTAGAAGGAATCAGAGTCAGAAAAGAGAGAGACTTGGAAGCATTATAGTACAATTGGTGGGGCATTGGATATTGGGATGGAGGAGGTGAGTGTCAAAGAAGGTCCAAGGTATCATGCACGCAGTATACGGAATAAGGGCGATGAACTTGTAGCACAGCTGCAGACTGGCACTATGATGATGTAGACATCACTGAATCATGGCTGAAAGAAGATTATGGCTGGGAAGCTTAATGTCCAAGGATACCCATTGTATCAAAAGGACAGATAGGAAGGCAGAGAAAGCGATGTTGCTCTGTTGGTAAAAAATGAAATTAAATCATTAGAAAGAAATGACACAGGGTTGTTGTGGATAGAGCTAAGGAACTGAAAGGGTAAAAAGACCCTGATGGGAGTTGTATACAGAGGCCCAAACAATAAGTAAGGACGTGGTCTACAAATTAAAACAGGAGATAGAAAATGCATGCCAAGAGGGCAATGTTACAATAGTCATAGTGGATTTCAATATGCAGGTAGATTGGGAAAATCAGGTTGGTGCTGGATTCCAGGAGGGAGCACTGGGCAGGCACTTGAGGGAAGTAATTTTCAGACTTATAAGAAAAGAGGGACACTGAACAATAAGCTGCCAGGGATTTAGTGGGCTGAAAGGTCTCCTTAAATGCCACAATATATGATTTAATGATTCTAGTAATACCCAGCTTCCTGTCCATCATGTATCCTTCACAGAGCTCTATCAAAACAGATTATCTGCTTATCAGTACACTTGTGGGAGCTAACTTGGTGTAAAATCCCTTCCATTAGAACTGTGATGAAAAAACAAAAATGTTTCATAAGCATTTGGGATATTAGATGCGGATGTGAAAGAAGGTATATAAGCATAAGTATTTTTCTCTTCAGTGAGGATTCCCGATATATTGTTTTTGGACATCAGCAGAAACTTTGATTTAAACTTTACGTGAGACCCCTGAGCACCATGGAATGCAATCCTAACACAGCCCACGAAAGGCAAAAAGTTTGCAAGCCTCTGGATTACAGAATCAGCAGAATAAAATGTTGGAAAACAGATCCCTTTCAATTAAATGCAAAGAGGAGCAGAATATGGTCCCAGAGCGTATATCAAACTGGCCATCAGTTACCCTCTGAACAGCCTTTCCCAAGCAGATGTAGTTTGATTTCACCGTGGAGCGCACAGAGATGGATGGTCTCTTACAGCACTTACAAGTGAAAGAAAACATTTCTTCTTTCCTTGCAGCAGATGAGATACATCATTATATGAATGGATTTGACCTTGTCAGGCAGACTAAAGCAATTAATAAGCGATCCCTCTTGGGGCTGCTGCCGCTGCTGCTGAGTAATGAGTTGTGAGTGGTCTCACCGCGTCTGTCGCTACCTTACAATAACTTCAGTGAGTAGAAGGCTCAGTAGCTTTCAATCGATCATGCTCCAGCAGACATCTAGTGGGTACCTCTTGTCTACCAGCTGGATCATGTCAAGAGACAACCCCACGCAGTTGCCATCCTTAAAGATTGGGCACTTGATCCGAAGATCAGAGGTCAAACATTTCTCACCTGGCTTAGCCAACTGAAATGGAGGAGTGAATAGTTAGTTTGAAAAAAAACAGTTTGTTAAAAAAAAATGTAAAGCATTTGGCCTCTAACAAAATAAAATCTATATCAGGAAACTTTCAAGTACTAGAAAGTAACTGGTGCGCATTTACTTTGATTAGAGGAAATGTTCTACAAAAAAAAATGTTTAAATACTCTAAGACTGTTTATTTCATTATACTGCCAGTTTCAGTTTCTGTTTATTGTTCCAAGATTGTTCATTTTCCAAGTTTCTTAATAATGGATTGAATATATTCTTCAGCGGAGGAACATCATTACTGATTGGATGGCGTGGTTTATAGTGTTTCCCCAGCCCCCACCCTCCCTGTTTTTAGCCTTCAAGCAGTTTTGGTTCGTTTTCAAGTAACCACTCCAATCTGGCTCTGAGCAGCACCCGTTTCAGTATTTGGTTTAAATACAGTGTGATCAATTAAAGCAGCATAATTCCAGATTTTAAGCACAAGAGATTCTGCGGATGCTAAAAATGCTAGTTGACACACACAAAATGCCGGAGGAACTCAGCAAGTCAAGCAGCATCAGAATCAGGTGTAATATCACTGGCATATGTCGTGAAATGTGTTGTCTTTGCAGCAGCAGTACAGAGCAATATGTAATCATAGAGCAAAAATGTGGATTACAGTAAATATACAAGTAGTTAAATTAGTGTAAAAATCGAAATAAAAACTAGTGGGGTAGAGTTCATGGGTTCAATGTCCATTCAGAAATTGGATGGCTGAGGGGAAGAAGCTGTCCCTCAATCACTGTGTGTGTGCCTTCAGGCCTCAGTACCTCCTTCCTGATGGTAACAATGAGAACAAGACATGACCTGGGTGATGGGAGTCCTTAATGATGGATGTCACCTTTTTAAGGCATTGCTCCTTGAAGATGTTCTGGATACTACGAAAGCTAGAGCTCATGATGGAACTGACTAAGTTTAAAAAACTCTGCAGCTTACTTCGACCCTGTACAGTTTTTATTTCTATGGAAAGAAATAAAAAGTTGATGTTTCGGACCGAGATCCTTCATAGGGACAGACGCTGAGTTCCTTTAGCGTTTTGCGTGTGTTACTTCCAGATCTATTCTTTTCAAGACCTCAGACCACTCCAAAGCTTTTACAGTCAACTGTTTATTGAGCTGTCTCCCTGGCAATGTGAGAGTCATTTGGGCACAGCAATGTCTTCCAAATAACAAAGTGATTATGACCAATTTTAGTCATGTTGATTGAGGATTAAATATTGTTCAGGCAGTGGGGATGACCCAGAGATCTTATATTCCTACCTAAAACCATAGATGGGTCTGGATAACCACCAAAGGTATGATTCTAACCCCATAAGTCAATTTAACATTCAAAGATTCAAAAATTCAAAGTGCATTTATTATCAAAGTATGCATACAGTACACAACCCTAAGATTTGTCTTACCCACAGACAGTCACAAAACAAAGAACCATAGAACCAACCTGTTCAAAGGGAAATATCAAACATCAACCCCCTCCCCCACACACAAATGGCAACAAAAAAAAATGAAAGCACAGAGTATAAAACACAAAATCAAAAGGCACATTTCAGTCCAGTTCAGGTCAGTGTTCATTATCTGCAGGTGGCCCCAATTCAAAAATCACCCAAATGTAGTAACAAAAAGGAGCAAAACCAGAACTAGAACTAGAACTAGAATGCATCAGAAAAATATCATCAATAAAATCAATTTATTATTTAAATAAAAATATTAAAAACAGAAGAGTATAAGAAATAGGAAAAGGAGTATGTTATCTGCCTCTTTGAACATGCTCTGCCATTCGTCAAACTCCTGGCTAATCCATCACCTCAGTTTAATTTTCCAGTACTCATCTATATATCCCTGATTTTCTTAACATTAAAAAATCTATCAATGTTTATTCTGAGTGAATATAATTACTAGGCTTCCACTGAAAATTGCAAAAGCTCACCAACTCCAGAAGGAAGAAATTTTCCTCATCTCATCCCAATCCTAATGGTCCATCCAATATTCTCAATCCATGCTTCTGTTATGATTTGTAACTTCAAAACATTAGATGAATTCAAATGAAGATAGGAGTCCAAAATACGTATGTAACTTTGAGCTAACTTTAAGCAAGGTGCACACGTGGTGGTGCGATGACGTATGCAAGTAGCATACTTATATACCGTATGTATCACATAATGAACTATTTAAATGAACAAGAATGCTTAATTAAATGACACACGCACATATATAAGATTACTCAAGTATCATTAAAATATTAAATACACAACATCACCCTGCTCTTGAACTTCTCATTCAAGAGCAATATCCTCCCCACAAACTCTTTCAGAATTCTCATCTCTATAAACTTTAAATAGTCCTGGTCTGTGCAGTCTTTCCTTTTACAGAAAATTTACTATCACTGGAATCAGTCTGATGATCCTTCACTTCATTTCCTCAGTGGTAGGTATTCCCTTTCCAGAGGAAGTAGACCAAATTAGTACACAACAGTCACCAAAGTCCTATACAAATAAAAAAAAAATCCTGGTGGACTACATTTTGCTTCCCTCTTAATATGGAAGCATTTTAGACACCGAAGGAGTATTGCTGAGCACAGGCTAAGGGATTAAGTGAAAAGATAACCAGCCAGATTTTTGTTCAGTGATAGATTGATAACATTTGCCACTGGCCTTAGTGAAAATGGCATGCTTAGCTTAAGACATCAGACAGTGTGAACTTGGACAAGCACTGGGAGATTTTCTGTCACAGCTTTTAAATGTTGTTCCCTGTGGCATTAGAGAGACATTGTATGGAATGGTAAAAGCTTGGTTTTCCCAAAACAGGAGCAAGGATGACCAACAGTGGGAAAGATTCGGTATACAGAATTGTTCAGAGTTTAATCTTTCAAATGTTTAAAATTTCAAACTTGTTTAAAACTTAAAAGACATCAAAACTGATAAACTTTTTGAGTCATAGAGACAATGAGTCTTAGGGAAGTACAGTACAGAAACAGGCCCTTTGGCCCATCTAGTCCATGCAGAACCATTTAAACTGCCTACTCCTATTGACCAGCACCAGGACCATTGCCCTCCATACACCTACCATCCATGTACAGTACCTATCCAAACTTCTCTTAAATGTTGAAATTGGGCTTGTGTGCACTACTTGTGCTGGCAGCTTATTCCATACTCCCACAAGCCTCTGAGTGAAGAAGGTTCCCCTCATGTTTCCCTTAAACTTTTCATCTTTCACCCTTAACCCATGACCTCTAGTTGTAGTTCCACCCAACCTTTAAAAAGCCTGCTTGCATTTACCCTATCCATACTTCTCATAATTTTGTAGATCTCTATCAAATCTCCTCTCAATCTTTTAAATTCCAAGGATTAAAGACCTAACCTATTTAATCTTTCCTTATAACTCAGGTCCTCCAGTCCCGGCAACAGCCTTGTAAATTTTCTCTGTACTCTTTCAACCTTATTTTTATCTTTCCTGTAGGTAGGTGACCAAAACTGCATACAATAGCCCAAATTAGGCCTCACCAATATCTTATACAACTTCAACATAACATCCCTTCTCCTGTACTTTATACTTTGACTTATGAAGGCCAACGTGCCAAAAGCTTGCTTTAAGACATAAGACACAGGAGTAGAATTAGGCCATTCAGCCCATCGCATCCGCTCTGCCCTATCTACCTGTGTCGCCACATTCAACAAATTAGGGACAAAAACAAATGATTAAATGAATAAGCCATGGGAAGGAGTTTTAAAATTAAAAATGATTTTGATATCTGCCACCTAGATCTCACAACACCATTGTTTTTCATGAAGTTCTCCTCCTCCCTCAGATGAAAACATGTGAGTGTACCGTCTTCCTGAGTCACAAAAATCCTTGTCCCTTTATTGAATGACATGTTGTTTTTAACATTAGAATACAGTTTGCAGAACAATCAAGCACAGAAATACTAAAGTCGTTGTCAGGTTTATAGAGTGAGGGAGGGCAAGCATGTGTAATTTTGTGGTCAATTGTCATAGCAAAATTCAGATCATTAACCTAATATCCTCCACAGATATTTGACAGAAATCAGTGCCACAGTAAATCGCCCACAAGCTGCCTTTTCTGTTTCCAGATACTTTATTTCTCTTTTAATTTGCTATAAATAACATATACATTTTCAACAGCTACAAAGCTGCTACTTTATCTGAGGCACTTCTGATATCAAATTATTACCTGTTTCTAATCCTATCTATAAAACATTTTAAATATAAAAAAAAAACTTAATTAAAAAATTAAGAGTTTAACATAATTCTGAGCACAGAAATATGTGCCTTTCCTAGCTCTCTTAATTTTAAATTAACAAACTTGTTAAAAGTCAAGTTTAATATTGTTTAATTATATGCATGTATATACTATATAAAACCACATAATGTAGATAGAAATGATACATTTCTCTGAACCAAGGTGTAAAGCACAGTAATACATATAGTACATGATAACTTATGAAGATAAGGATAAAATCTACAGATGAATCACAAATAAACAACAAACTAAAGTGCACTAATATTAAATATTGTAAGGTACTGAATAGAATAACCAGTGACACTTTGAATGTGAGTTCAGAAGCCTAGTGGCCTGGGGAAGAAACTGTTTCTCATCCTGACCGTTCTTGTTTTTATGCATCGTAGTCTCCTTCCTGATGGTAGAAACACAAAAAGGATTCAATTCAATTTATGTCATATAACTTATCAGATGTATATTCATCATCTCAGGAGATTTTTCTGGATGAAAATGAAACCCCTGGATGATACGTTGCCTCCAAGGTGACTGGGGTAGGACTGCCAAAGGGTCTCGGCCCAAAACATCAATTGTACTTTTGTCCAAAGATGCTGTTTGGCCTGCAGATTTTATAGAAACATAGAAACATAGAAAACCTCCAGCAGAATACAGGCCCTTCGGACCACAATGCTGTGCCGAGCATGTACTTACTTTAGAAATTACCTCGGGTTACCGTATAGCCCTCTATTTTTCTAAGCTCCATGCACCTATCCAAGAGTCTCTTAAAAGACCCTATTGTATCCGCCTCCACCACCGTCACCGGCAGCCCATTCCACGCACTTACCACTCTCTGCATAAAAAACTTACACCTGACATCTCCTCTGTACCTGCTTCCAAGCACCTTAAAACTGTGTCCTCTCGTGATGGCCATTCCAGCCCTGGGAAAGAGCCTCTGACTATCCACACGATCAGTGCCTCTCATCATCTTATACACCTCTATCAGGTCATCGTTCTTCCTCCATCGCTCCAAAGAGAAAAGGCCAAGTTCACTCAACCTATTCTCATAAGGCATGCTCCCCACTCCAGGCAACATCCTTGTAGATCTCCGCTGCACCCTTTCTATGGTTTCCACATCCTTCCTGTAGTGAAGTGACCAGAACTGGTTGCAGTACTTCAAGTGAAGTCTGACGGGGGTCCTATATAGCTGTAATATTACCTCTCGGCTCTTGAACTCAATCCCGTGGTTGATGTAGGCCAAGACACCATATGCCTTCTTAACCACACAATCAACTTGTGCAGCAGCTTTGAGTGTCCTAAGGATTCAGACCCCAAGATCCCTCTGATCCTTCACACTGCCAAGAGTCTTACCGTTAATACTCATTTCTGCCATCATACTTGACCTACCAAACTGAACCACCTCACACTTATCTGGGTTTAGCTCCATCTGCCACTTCTCAGCTCAGTTTTGCATCCTATCAATGTCCCGTTGTAACCTCTGACAGCCTTCCACACTATCCACAGCACCCCCAACCTTTGTGTCATCAACAAATTTATTAACCCATCCCTCCATAAATGATCATCCAGGTCATTTATAAAAATCACGAAGAGAAGGGGTCCCAGAACAGATCCCTGAGGGACACCACTGGACACCGACCTCCATGCAGAATATGACCCTCCTACAACCACTCTTTGCCTTCTGTGGGCAAACCAATTCATTATCCACAAAGCAAGGTCTCCTTTGATCCCATGCCTCCTTGCTTTCTCTATAAGCCTTGCATGGGTCACCTTATCAAATGTCTTGCTGAAATCCATATACACTACATCTACTGCTCTACCTTCATCGATTTGTTTAGTCACATCTTCAAAAAATTTAACCAGGCTTGTAAGGCATGACCTGCCTTTGACAAAGCCATACCGACTATTCCTAAACATATTATGACTCTCCAAATGTTCATAAATCCTGCCTCTCAGGAACTTACCAACCACTGAAGTAAGACTCACTAGTCTATAATTTCCTAGGCCATCTCTACTCCCTTCCTTGAATAAGGGAACAACATCCGCAACCCTCCAATCTTCTGGAACCTCTCCCATCCCCATTGATGATGCAAAGATCATCGCCAGAGGCTCTGTAATCTCCTCCCTCGCCTCTCACAGTAGCTCAGGGTACACCTCGTCCGGTCCTGGTGACTTATCCTTTCAAATCTCTTACTATCTCTTCTTTTAGTTAGTCCTGACGAAGGGTCTCGGCCCGAAACGTCGACTGTACCTCTTCCTATAGATGCTGCCTGGCCTGCTGCGTTCACCAGCAACTTTTATGTGTGTTGCTTGAAATTCCAGCATCTGCAGATTTCCTCGTGCTTGCGACTTATCCAACTTGATGCTTTCCAAAAGCTTCAGCACATCCTCTTTCTTAATATCTATATGCTCAAGTTTTGCAGTCCGCTGAAAGTCATCCCTACAATCACCAATGATTGGTTCTATTCTCTCATGTCTTATCCTTTTGCTCTTCACATACTTGTAGAATGCCTAGGGGTTTTCCTTAATCCTGTCCGCCGAAGCCTTCTCATGGCCCCTTCTGGCTCTCCTAATTTCTTTCTTAAGCTCCTTCCTGTTAGCTTTATAACCTTCCAGATCTCTATCATTACCTAGTTTTTTGAACCTTTTGTAAGCTTTTCTTTGACTAGATTTTCAACAGCCTTTGTACACCACGGTTCCTGTACCCTACCATCCTTTCCGTCTTATTGGAACGTACCTATGCAGAATTCTACGCAAATATCCCCTGAACATTTGCCACATTTCTGCCCTACATTTCCGCCCCACATTTCCCTGAGAATGTCTGCTCCTAATTTATGGTTCCAAGTTCCTGCCTGATAGCTTCATATTTCCCCTTACTCCAATTAAACGTTTTCTTAACTTGTCTACAACTATCCCTCTCCAATGCTATGGTAAAGGAGTTAGAATTGTGATCACTAACTCCAAAATGCTCTCCCACTGAGAGACCTGACACCTGACCAGGTTCATTTCCCTATACCAGATCAAGTACAGCCTCTCTTCTTGTAGGCTTATCTACATATTGTGTCAGGAAACCTTCCTGAACACAACTAACAAACTCCACCTTATCTAAACCCCTTGCTCTAGGGAGATGCCAATCAATATTTGGGAAATTAAAATCTTCCATTATGACAACCTTGTTATTATTGCACTATTCCAGTATCTGTCTCCTTATCTGTTCCTCGATGTCCCTGTTACTATTGGGTGGTCTATAAAATACACCCAGTTTTGACCCTTTCCTGTGTCTAACTTCCACCCACAGAGACTTAGTAAACAATCTCTCCATGACTTCCTCATTTTCTGCAGCCATGGCACTATCTCTGATCAGCAGTTCCACACCTCCACCTCTTTTGCCTCCCTCCCTGTCCTTTCTGAAACATCTAAAGCCTGGCACTCGAAGTAACCAATCCTGTCCCTGAGCCATCCAAGTCTCTGTAATGGTCACAACATCATAGCTCCAAGTACTGATCCATGCTCTAAGGTCGTTTGCTTTGTTCATGATACTCCTTGCATTAAAATAGACACATAGACACATCTCAAACCATCAGTCTGAGCATATCCCTTCTATCACCTGCCTGTCCTCCCTTGCACATTGCTTACAAGCTTTCTCTATTTGTGAGCCAATCACCCCTTCCTCTGTCTCGTCAGTTCGGTTCTCAACCCCCAGCAATTCTAGTTTGAACTCTCACCAATAGCTTTAGCAAAACTCCCTGCCAGGATATTGGTCTCCCTTGGTATCAAGAGCAGCCTATCCTTATTGTACAGGTCACGCCTGTCCCAAAAGAAGTCTCAATGATACAGAAATCTGAATCCCTGCCCCCTGTTCCAATCTCTCAGCCTGCATTTATCCTCCACCTCACTCTGTTCCTATACTCACTGTCGCATGGCACAGGCAGTAATCCTGAGATTACTACCCTTGTGGTCCTGCTTCTCAGCTTCTTTCCTAACTCCCTGTAGTCTGTTTTCAGGACCTTCTCCCTTTTCCTACCTATGTCGTTGGTACCAATATGTACCATGACCTCTGGCTGTTCACCTTCCCACTTCAGGATGTTGTGGATGCGATCAGAAACATCTTGGACCCTGGCACCTGAGAGGCAAACTACCAACCATATTTTCTCCAGCATTTTCTGTGTGTTGCTTTGATTTCCAGCATCTGCAGATTTTCTCCTGTTTAAGTCTACAAGAAATGATGGAAACCAAACGGTTGAGCGTGCGGGACTAATGTTCTGATATGAGTCTATTTTAATGCAAGGAATGTTGTAGATAAGGCAGATGAACTTAGAGCATGGATCAGCATGTGAAATTATGATGTTGTAGACACTGACGAGACTTGGTTGCAGTAGGGGCAAAACTGGCACCTGAATGTTCAGGGATTTCATCATTTTAGACAAGATAGAGGGGAAGGGATTAAAGGGAGGAAATGGCATTTTTCTCAGGGAAAATGTCCTGACAGTACTTAAGGGTGTATTGACTGAAGCAATATGGGTTGAACTGAAGAATAAAAAAGGGATGAGCACATTAATGGGCTATATAATAGACCTCCCAATAGTCAGCAAGGTTTAGAGAAGCAAATTTGTAGAGAGATCACAGATAGTTGCAGGAAATATAAAGTTGTGATACTAGGTGATTTTAACTTTCCACATACTGACAGGGTCTCCCATTGTAAAAGAACTAGATGGGATAAAGCTTGGCAAATGTGTTCAGGAAAATTTTCTTTATCAGTGTCAACTAGGAAGGATGCAACATTGGATCACTTGTTAGGGAATGAGACAGGATAGGTGACACACATTTATGTCACCTATGTGTCACTTATGTTGGATCTAGTGATCATAATTCTAATAGTTTCAAGATGATTATGCAGAAGGAGAGGACTGGTCCTGGGTTTAAGATTCTAAACTGGAAAAAGGCCAATTTTGACGGCATCAGAAGGGGTCTGGCAGGGCTGGTTTGGGTTAGCTTGTTGACTGGCAAATTGATACTTGTGGGAAGCCTTCAAAAGTGAAATATTGAGAGTAGAGAACCTGCATGCTCCTGCTAGAATAAAAGACACGCTAACAGGTTTAGGGAGCCTTGGTTAATGAGGGATATTGAGGCACTGGTTAAGAAGGAGGCACATAGAAAGTACAAGTAATTATAGTCATATGAGGCACTTGAGAAGTTTAAGCAATGCAGGAGAACACAAGACAGAAATCGGAATGGATGAAAGAGAACATGAGGTTGCTCTGGTAGACAAGGTGAAAGAGAATCCTAAGAATTTCTGTAGCTATATTAAGAGCAAAATGTTTGCAAGGGACAAAATTTATCCTCTTGAAGATCAGTGTGGTTATTTGTTCATGGAGCCAAAAGAAATAGTGGAGATCATTTTTTTTTTGTATCCCTATTTACTCAAGTACTCCTAGGTATGAGGATAAACTACATCCGGCTGTGGAGCGTTTGCTTTGGGTAATCAACCACAGCTACCTCCAGGTGACCCTTAGGCAAGGTGTTACACCTGTTAGCCTCCCTACTTGGGTTACAGTGAAGCCACGGAATGCAGGTGGTGGATGAAGCAGTAGGCAAGTTGTGAGTAACTCAGTCGATGGTTCCTGCTTCTCAGACGCTGAGCAGTAGATCCTTTTAATAGGACAATGTTCAGGGTCACCCATCTTGTAAAGACACTGCATCGGAAGCAAGCAAGGGGAAGCTACTTCTTGTATTTTATCCCTAGTACAACCATGCTTAATACATACACAAATGTAAAAGACAACAGTGTAAATGGTAGCCCACTTCCAAATAGTGCGGGCACCTCGCTCGGTATGGGATATCATGTCAACAGACAGGTGAGCCCGGATCGTCATACCACTATTGTCTGCAAGAACAAGAGACTGCGAATTGCCACTTGGAATGTTCGAACCCTGCACCAAGCTGGTAAACTAGAAAATGTAAAATTAGGAATGAAGAGGCTGGAGGTCAGCATCCTAGGCCTAAGTGAAATAAGATGGAAGGGCACTGGAGTATTCCAATCAGACAACTACAAGATAATATACTCTGGTGGAGATAAGTTTGATTGGAAAAGGGTGTTGTAATCATCTCAGACAGAGAAACATCCAAGAGCCTGCTAGGATACTGGCATATCTCAGTCAGAATGATGCTAATCAAACTAAAAGGATAACAAAACAACATCTCTATCATCCAAGTATACGCACCCACAATGGCAAGCTCAGAGGAAGAAGTTGATGCCTTCTACCACTCCCTAGACAAAGCACTAGAAGAATGCAAATCACAAGAAGCCATCATAGTCATGGGCAACTTCAATGCAAAAGTTGGTGAGGGAAGAGAACACCATATTGTTGGAGACCAGGGATTGGGAGAAAGAAATGAAAGAGGAGAAAAGCTTATATCATGGTGTAAAACAAACAACCAGATAATCACCAGCACTTGGTTCAAACATCATCCAAGAAGGAAATCGACATGGAGAAGCCCAGATGGGAACAACAAAAATCAAATCGACTACATAACGATCAATAACAGATTCAAAAACTCGATAACTCAATCGAAAAGCTACCCTGGAGCAGACTGTGGAAGTGACCACACACCAGTCAATTGCAAAATGAAAATAAAGATGAGAAAATTAAAGAAACCAAAAAGATCAGAACCACTGGATTATCAACAACTACAAAACAACCCTCATCTGAAAACAGAATACACAATCAAGGTGAAAATTCCTTTTCAATTGCTGCATCTTGGGACATACTAAAGGAATCCATGGTTGTAGCTGCAAAAGAAACGATCCCAAGAAAAGAACGGAAAAGTAAGAAGGAAAGGATAACTGAAGATACAATTGATGAAACAAAAACAGACAATCAAACTAAGAGACAGCGAAGAATACAAACAACTTGATAAGACAATAAAAAGAAAATGCAGAGAAGCTAAAGACACATGGCTAAATGAGAAATGCTCAGAGATAGAAATGCTACAAACCCATAACCCTGGAACAAAGTTGATGTACAATAAGATTAAAGAACTAACGGGGAAATTACCTTGCTCAGCAAGTGGATGCATCAAGGCAAAAGATGGCAGCTTAATTATGAACAAAAAGGAAATCCTAAACAGATGGACAGAATATATAAAAGAACTTTTTGAAGACCACCAAGAGGAGAAAAACCGAACATAAAGAAGAATCTTGAGGACCTAGCATTCTAAAATCAGAAATTCGAGCAGCCGTAAATAAAACAAAACATAACAGAGCAACTGGTCCAGATAACATCGCTGTTGAAATGATACTGGCCTTAGAAGATTTTGGAATAGAGAAAATAACAGAAATAGCAAATGAAATCTATGATCATGGACAGATACCTGATGATTTAAGTAAATCAGTGTTCATCACACTTCCAAAGAACGTGATGACCTTTCTTTCAAAGAAAGAAAGAGGGAGCAACAGAATATGAGTTACATCGTACAATAAGCTTGATGAGCCATGTGGCAAATATTATTCTCAGAGTAATCATGATGAGAACAAGACACTGTATAAAACCAGAAATCAGTAAAGAACAATACGGCTTTGTGGAAAACACTGGAACTAGAAATGCAATTTTCATGCTACGGATGATCTGTGAACGAGCCATCCAGGTACAAAAAGGCATCTACCTATGTTTCATTGACCATACAAAAGCATTTGATACTGTCAGACAGCAAGATATTCTGGAAATGCTCCAAGATCTTGACATAGATGGGAAAGATATACATTTCTTAAGAAACTTATACTGGGACCAGACAGCATCCATCAGAATAGAAGGAGAAGTGAGTGAGTATGTGAATATCATGAGAGGAGTCAGGCAAGGCTGTGTCTTTTCACCAGACTTATTCAACCTGTATAGTGAAAATATCTTGAGAAGTATCAAAGACATCAAAGGATTCACAATTGGAGGCCATAATATAAATAACATCAGATATGCTGATGACATTGTACTAATAGCTGACTCAGAAACAAAACTTCAAGAACTATTCACTATAGTGGCAGCAGAAAGTAATCGCAGAGGCCTCTCAATCAACACCAAGAAGACAGAAAGCATGGTCATCTCCAGAAAGACAAACATCCCACAATGTGTGATCAAGATCGGAAATACAAACATCAAACAAGTCAACAAATTCAAATATCTTGGCAGCCTAATAACAAGTAATGGCAGGTGCGACACAGATATTAAATACAGAATAGCAATGGTGAAAGAAGATTTCCAAAAAATGAAGACCATATTAACAGACAGAAAGATGAGCATGTACAATAAAAACAGAATACTGCAGTGCTACATTTATTCTATCCTGGCTTATGGAAGTGAATGCTGGACCATTTCTCCAGCAATGGAACAGAGACTAGAAGCAGCTGAATTATGGTTCTACAGGAGAATGTTAAAAATATCATGGACCACACACACATCAAATGAAGAAGTTCTCAGAAGAGCCCAAGCAGTTGGATCACTCATACCAACAATACGAGAAAGACAACTCAGATTCCTAGGACACGTCATGCGGAAAGATGAACGAGAAAAACTCATACTCTCTGGAAAGATTGAGGGGAGAAAACCTAGAGGAAGACCTCGGCTTATGTACATCAAGAGTATAGTCAGGTGGCTACGTATCGAGGAAAAGGAAGTCATCCAAAAAAAGGGTAGATCTATATGGAAAACCATGGTCATCAAAGTCCGCATCGGATATGGTACCTAGACAGACAGATATTTATTCAGGAGACTGACAGAGTCTATAAAACTGAGGTAAAAGAGTAGTGAGGTCATGGACCATATCTGGAGTATGGAAAAGGAGGTGCTTGAGGTAAATTGTAGTGGACCAATTTCCACAAGCTATGAAGGTGACCTCTTACTATCTCTTCTTTCAGTTAGTCCTGACAAAGGGTCTCGGCTTGAAACGTCGACTGTACCTCTTCCTATAGATGCTGCCTGGCCTGCTGCGTTCACCAGCAATTTTTATGTGTGTCGCTAGAGATAGTCAACATGGCTTGTGCACAATATTTCATGTCTAACCAAACATAAATTTTTGGGGTGATTACAAAGAAGGTTGAAGGAAAGGTGGTGGATGACGTCTACGTGGACTTTAGCAAAGTCTTTGACAAAGTCCCATATGGGAGGCTGAGCTCGAAGGCTAAGACACTTGGCATTGAGGATGGTGCTGTTAATTGGATTCAACTTTGGCTTAGCAGGAGAAGCCAAAGATTAGTAGAAAATGAGTGTCTCTCTAACTCAAAATCTGTGACAAGTGGTGTCCCACAGGAATAAATGCTGGGTCAATTGCTGTTGTTCATCTATATTAAAGATTTAAATGATAATGTAATAAACTGGATCAGCAAGTTGGTAGATGATACCACAATTGTTGGCATAGCGTACAAAGATGAAGGCTAACAAAGCTTACAGAGTGATCTGGACTGCCTGGGAAAATGAGCTGATGGAAACCAATGCAAAGAAATGTGAGATGTTGCACTTTGGGACCTTAAAAGAGGGTAAGACTTAACAGTGAATGGTAGGACAGTAGAACAAAAGGACCTGGGGATATAGGTCCATAACTCCTTGAAAGTGGTAACACAGGTGGATAGAGCTGTAAAGAGAGTTTTTAAACTATTCATAATCTTAAATCAGGGCATTGAGTACAGGAGTTGGGATGTTATGTTGAAGCTGTATAAGACATGGTGAGGCTCAATTTGGAGTATTGTGTGCAGCTCTGATCATTTTGTGATCGGAAATATATCAATAAGCTTGAAAGAGTGCAAAGAAAATTTACAAGGATGTTGCCAGGATCTGAGTTATAGAGAAAGTTGAACCAGTCAGGAATTTAAAAACGCAAACACGAGGAAATCTGCAGATGCTGGAATTTCGAGCAACACACATAAAAATTGCTGGTGAATGCAGCAGGCCAGGCAGCATCTATAGGAAGAGGTACAGTCGATGTTTCGGGCCGAGACCCTTTGTCAGGACTAACTGAAAGAAGAGCTAGTAAGAGATTTGAAAGTGGGAGAGGGAGGGGGAGATCCAAAATGATAGGAGAAGACAGGAGGGGGAGGGATGAAGCCAAGAGCTGGACAGGTGATTGGCAAAAGGGATATGAGAGGATCATGGGACAGGAGGCCCAGGGAGAAAGAAAGAGGGAGGGGGGAAGCCCAGAGGATGGGCAAGGAGTATAGTGAGAGGGACAGAGGGAGAAAAAGGAGAGAGAGGAAAAAAAACTGTACCTCGACTGTACCTCTTCCTATAGATGCTGCCTGGCCTGCTGTGTTCACCAGCAATTTTTATGTGTGTTACCAGTCAGGAATTTATTCACTGGAGTGTAGGAGAATAAGAGAAGTTCTTGTAGAGGTATACAAATTTATGAGGGGTAAAGATAGGGTGAAGACTAAAATTAGAGGTCATATGTTTAGAGTGAAAGGGGAAATATTTAAGGGGAATCTGAGGGGGAACTTCTTCATTCAGAATGTCATACTATTGTGGAACAGGCTGGCAGAGGAGGTGATGTGAATTCAATTGTAACATTTAAGAGAAGTTTACATAGCAATATGGATGGGAGGATTTTGGAGGGATATGATCCAAGTGCAGATAGATGGGATGAAACAGAAAACCATGCTGGCTTGAACTAGGTGGCCAAAGGGCTTGTTTCTGAGGTGTGGCATCTATGATCCTATAGCACTTTCTTTTCTGGTGTGTCTTAGCTTGCCTGCAACTTCGGATGTAATTGTTCTGTTCTCTCCAAAGCATTTTCCTCTGTTGTCCAGGGGAACAGAAATGCAGTGCCTTGTATTCTCTCTTACAAGCACAACCATAGCAGAGAAATAAAGTAGTAGTGCCTTCCCTGTGTCCACACCATTACCTCTGGTATCTCCTCCACCTCCCCTCATCATCACCTGATCTTGGACTCCTTCAGTTTCCCAGCCATATCCTTGAAGATCAAGGGCAGCAGATGCAAGGAAAACCTACTATTCTCAGTTAAGCCAGACACACTCATGGGTTTTCCTGGTCTCTGAAAAGGATCATCATGCCACTAGTTCAGGAGTAACTAAGGAAGGGCCACAAATGCTGGTAACACCAGCAACACCTAGATTCTATCAATCTGAAATAAAAAATAAAAATGTCAGAAGCACTCAGTAGGTCGGACAGTATCTATGGAGAGAGAGCAAAGTAAATGTTTCAAGTCAATAACATTTCATCTGAACTGGAGACATGATAAAACTGGTGTATTTAAGTTGCAGATATGGTGGTGGTTGAATGGGGGTGGGCAGGGGGAAGAGGGAATGTCTGGAGAGAATGGGGATTAGGAAAGTTTGAATGGTACAAGTGGTGCTGACAGAGGGAAAGTGGTGAAGGTGATTCTGGAAGAAGCATATGTAAGAAGGATGAATGAAATCTGAAAATCCACGAAAGAGAGAAAAAAAAACTGAAAATGCAAAATACAAGCCTGGCATGACTTTGCAACTTAAAACTGATGTCAAATGTCACCAGCTTGCTGAATACTTCCAACATTTTCTGAAGAACCTTTGTTACTCAGAGCCTGTAGTACACGTATGGTTTGGTTTGGAGTGGGTGATTCAAAAAGCTAAGATCCATTTAAGAGAAATACATTAGCTTTAGGCTTCACTGAATGGAAAGTGAGCTTCATGAATCATTTTCAGCAACCCTCCTGACAGTTTTTTATCCACCCTGAGGAGGGAAGAATAGGAAGACATGCTGATGGGATTAGATGAACAAAGAGGGAGGAGAATGATATGGAACCTAAAACACTATCATTGAGGTGGGGGGGGAAGAGCTGAATAGTCTGAAAGTTTAATAAGATTTTATATAATGATGGTGTGAATTCCCTTCATTTGGTAAATTCAAGAGAGAGTTATA
Source organism: Mobula birostris (assembly GCF_030028105.1). Classification (NCBI taxonomy): domain Eukaryota; kingdom Metazoa; phylum Chordata; class Chondrichthyes; order Myliobatiformes; family Myliobatidae; genus Mobula; species Mobula birostris. Next base: position 11,268,061 of record NC_092378.1, on the reverse strand, counting down.
ACCAACTCTGTCTGGGTGCTGTGGTCCGATATATGAATATTTATCGGTGATCCTCAGGGCTGTAAAGTCATAGAGCATGTGGCTGTGTCTACTGGGAAACTCATAACAATAACCTTAAAGCACACATAAGGTTTTCTGTAAAAGGGATTCTTTCATGGTTTAAGGGATAGTAACCAGTGTCTGGAAATGCCAGAGTTACGAACCACTTAAATGTGAAAACAGACTGCTGAGCCAACAGACTATGCTGTGTTTTGTTGCTGTTAGCAAACAGCTGTTTCATGCTTTGTCTGAGCTGTATATCTAAATAATGCAAGGTGAATATTAGATTAGTGTTTGGCATTTAATATATTGGCATCCCTCAGGGTAATTCCAAGTTTGTGATACAATGGATTTATCTAGTCCAAAATATGGTTCTAACACCAGTGGCAGCCACAAGTTAAATCAGAAGTGTGATTGCAGGCTTCATTGAATGGAAAGTGAGCTTCATGAATCATTTTCAGCAACCCTCCTGACAGTTTTTTATCCACCCTGAGGAGTATAATTTTTTTCATTTCAAATGCACATGAAGGAGAGGTGCTGCACATCCAAGAACAACAGCAGCCCATAAAAATTGTGCTCTACCAACACCAACATTTCACAAGCAAAAGCAGTTTTGCCAAAGGCTCAATGCCCAAGGCATTAACTCATCTGTCCTCTATTGCCTAAGATGCTGAAAGTTCCCAACATTTCCTGTTTACTTTTCAGATTTCCAGCATTGCACTTTGGTTCCATTAATCTTTCTTAGCTCAATTCTATTCACTTTACTTGTGATTGATCTGAAGGACCATCAGTAAGCTTCTATGACAGGCCACAGTTGTAACCTTTGAGATCTCAGTGTTGCTAGGTGACAACAGTGACATCAGGTACCCAACCTTGGTAACACACACAAAATGCTAAAGGAACTCAGCAGGTCAGGTAGCATCTACGGAGAGGAATAAGCAGATGATGTTTCGGGCCGAAACCCTTCATCAGAACTCCTCGGCGCAAAATATCAACTAACTATTCCTCTCCGTAGATGGTACCTAACTGTTGAGTTCCTCCAGCAGCTTGTGTGTGTTACTCTGAATTTTCAGTATCTGCAGAGTCTCGTTGTGTTTAAGATACCCAACCTGGATGGGAGGAGGGCTGAAAAATGTACATTTTCTATCAGCTAACTTGCTGCTTTTCTGTTGAATTGACCTATTCATGCTAATTTATATTTAATACTTAATTTAAGAGATTCTAGAAAGTGAATCAAGTGCATCACCCTACACCCTACTGTTTTTAACCTACAATGTTGCCTGATTGAATAATGCATCGGTTTTAAAGCTCTTCTCATCATGTTCAAATTCTCCATACAAAATTTCTTTCTATCACCTCCAACTATCCAAACATTTTGGGCACTTATAAACCCCTCTCTTCCACCATTATCAGTTCTGCCCTAGGGGGATTGACATTCTGAATATATTCCCTAAACCCTCCTCACCTCACAATGACGCTGACACTTCTGTCAATATGCATTTGGTCTTAAAGTCATGGTTGTTGGCTGTTTGTTAAATTTGTCAGATAATATTCATACAAATACATGGGATATTTTGCTATGTTAACTGTGCTACGTAGATACATGAAAGCACTGAATGAAGAGCAAGACATACACAATGCTGGAGGAACTCAGCAGGTTAGGCAGCATCTATAGCAAGGACTAGACAGTCCAAGTTTCGGGCCAAGACCCTGCTTCAGGACTGAGAGTGAAAGGGGTAGGTGCCAGAATAAAAAGGTGAGGGAGGATTAAAAGGCTAGCCGGAAGTTAATAGGTGAAGCCAGGTGGGTGGGAAAGATCAAAGAGTTAGAGGGCAGCAGAGATCTCGGGGGGGGGGAGGAATTGGGGGAATTGGGAGACGGTTTAACTGAATTCCCTTTGAAGAGAAGATTTAAGCTTTTTCAGGGTAGGCATCCCTCAAAGAGACTTTGCAAATCTTAGACAGGAGAAAGTTTGCACGTGCTGGAAATGCAAGGTAGCACAGCTTCACCTATCACCTTTCAGCTAGCCTCTCCCCCCCCCCCACCCCCCCAGGCCCACCTTTCTTTTCTGGCATCTTCCCCCTTCTTTCTCAGTCCTGAAGAAGGGTCTCAGCCCGAAATATTGACTATCTATACATTTCCATAGATGCTGCCTGACCTGCTGAGTTCCTCCAGCATCTTGTGTTTGTTGCTTTGGATTTCCAGCATCTGCAGATTTTCTCATGTTTATGAATGAAGGGCAAGGCCGTGGGAACTGCGCCACCTACAGGCGCTGCCTGGAATTGCACACCCTATGCAATACCACTGTGGGAGTGCTGTCACTGGATGAACTGATTCAAGCAGCTTACCAATACACTCTCAAGAACATTTCAAAGTGAACGATAAACATTACCCTAGCCACTGGGGCCAAGATCCTGAAAGAAATAATTTAAAACTAAGTGGTATTCAAGCACCAAACCGAAAAGGGAGGTGAATGATTTAAAGCCATCAATCACATGAACAATACTGTCAAATCAGTTCAGCAGCCAGTACTCAGTGATCTCTTTATTAGGTACATATATTTGAATTAACGAACAGGTGTACAGGTGAACATAATAAAATGGCCACTGAGTGTAGATATCCATTCAATCTTTAAAAAGGAATGTATTATTAGATACTGGATATGGTTTAAATCAGATACAAAAATTACTTCAATTAAAATCTGAAGGAATTAATTGTAGACTTCAGGAAGGGGAAGTAGGGAGGATGTATGCCAGTCCTATTTGAGGGCTGACTGGTGGAAGGAGTGAGCAGCTGCAAGTTCCTGAGCATTAACATACTGGAGGATTTATCCTGGGAGCAGCACATTGGCACAATCATGAAGAAGGCATGCTGCTGGCGGCTGTTCTTTATTAGGACTTGGAGGAGATCTGGGATACGTATCGCCAAAGACTCTTGTGAATTTCCACAGATGTATGGTAGAAGGCATTCTGGCTGGTGCGCAGGCTCTAATGCATGGAATTTCAAGACGCTGTAGGCTGAGCCAGCTCCATCACGGAGACAACCCTCCCTCACCGTCAAAGACATCTTAAGGATCTGATACCTCAAGAAGGTAACATCCATCATTCACCACCTGGAAAATGTCCCTTTCTCATTAGTACCATCGGGGAGGGGGTACAGGAACCTGAAGACTCACACTCAATGTTTTAGCAAAGTCTTCATCCCGTCTGCATTCAGATGTCTGAACCCCGGAAGACTACCTTGTTCTTTCTGCTCTGCACTCTTTATGAATTTCTGTAAATTTCAGTCATTTTTATATATTGCAATGTACAGCTGCCACAGAACAAAAAAATCATTACATATATCAGTGATAATAAACCTGATCCTCAATTTTATATTTTCTCCAGATTACTACCTCTATCTGTTCTATGTTCAAACTTCACAATAAATAAATGAGAAATCTTCTCATAAGGAAAAGCAATATTTATCACAATGGGAGAATGCAAATACTTCACATTTCTCAACATTCAAAGTATTTTTATTATCAAAGTACATATATGAAACCATATACACATACCATGGAGGCAGTGTAGAGGAGATTCACCAGGTTGATTCCAGGGATGAAGGGGTTAACCTATGAGGAGAGATTGAGTCGCCTGGGACTATACTCTCTGGAGTTCAGAAGAATGAAAGGGATCTTATAGAAAAATAGAAAATTTTGAAAGGGATAGATAAGATAGAAGTAGGGAAGTTGCTTCTATTGGTAGGTGAGACTAGAACTGGGGGACATTGCCTCAAGATTCAGAGACGAAAATTTAAGACGGAGAAGAGCAGAAACTGTTTTTCTCAGCAAGTGGTGAATCTGTAGAATTCTCTGCCCAGGGAAGCAGTTGAGGCTTCTTCACTAAATATATTAAAGATACAGTTAGATAGATTTTTACATAGTAACGGAATTAAGGGTTATGGAGAAAAGGCAGGCAGATGGAGCTGAGTTTACGGACAGATCAGCCATGATCTTATTGAATGGCGGGGCAGGCTCGATGGGCCAGATGGCCTACTCCTGCTCTTATTTCTTATGTTCGTATGTACAGCTCTGAGTTTCATTTTCCTGAGGGCATAATCAGCAATTCTACAGAATAGTAACCATAGGTTAAAATAAATGTCGAAAGCTTTAAGTTCCTCGGGGTCAATATCACAAATGATCTGACTTGGTCCAACCAAGCAGAGTTCACTGCCAAGAAGGCCCAACAGCACCTTTACTTCCTGAGAAAACTAAGGAAATTTGGCCTGTCCCCTACAACCAATTTTATAGGTGCACCGTAGAAAGCATTCTTCTAGAGTGCATCACAACCTGGTATGGAAGTTGTCCTGTCCAAGTCTGAAAGAAGCTGCAGAAGATCGTGAACACGACGCAGCACATCGCACAAACCAATCTTCCATCCTTGGACTCACTTTACACTGCACGCTGTCGGAGCAATGCTGCCAGGATAATCAAGCCCAGCCAACGCACCTTTCGTCCCTCTTCCATCCGGGAGAAGGCTCAGGAGCTTGAAGACTCATACGGCCAGATTTGGGAACAACTTCTTTCCAACTGTGATAAAACTGCTGAACAGATCCTGACCCGGATCCGGGCCATACCCTCCAAATATCCGGACCTGCCTCTCGGTTTTTTTGTACTACCTTACTTTCCATTTTTCTATTTTCTATTTATGTTTTATAATTCAAATTCTTAATATTTACTAATTTTTACTATTTTTAATATTTAATATTTGTAATCCAGGGAGTGGGAAGCACAGAATCAAATATCACTGTGATGATTGTACATTTTAGTACCAATTGTTTGGCGACAATAAAGTATAAAATATAAGGTATAGCAGGATCAATGAAAGATCAGCCAGGGAGCAGAAGATAGCAAACTGTGCAAATGCAAATATGATTAAAAAGCAATAAATAACGAGAACATGAGATAATGAGATAAAAGGTCTTTTGTGAGATTATTGGTTGTGGGAAACGTCTCAATAATGGGGCAAGTGAGCGTAGTTATTCCCTTTTATTCAAGAATCTGATGGTTGGAGGGTAGTAACCCTTCTTGAACCTGGTGTTATGAGACCAGAAGCTCTTGTACCTTCTACTTGAGAGCATGGCCTGATTGGTGGGGATCTCTGATAATGGATGCTGCTTTCCTGTGACTGCAGTCCACATAGATATGCTCAAAGGTGCGGAGGGCTTTACCCATGATAGACTAGGTCGTATCCACTACCATACAAGGGGATTGGTGTTTCCATATTAGGCTATGATACAACCAGTCAATATACTCTTCACTATACATCTATAGAAGTCTGTCTAAGTTTTAGATGTCATGCCAAATCTTCACAAACTGCTAAAAAAGTCAAGGTGCTGCCATGCTTATTTCATAATGGCCCCTCCATGCTGGACCCAGGACAGAACCTTTGAAATGATAACACTGAGAAAGTTAAAGTTGCTGACCTGCTCCATTTCTGATCGCCAATGAGGACTGGCTCATGGACCTCCAGTTTCTTCCTCCCAAAATCAATAGTCATCTCCTTGGTCTTGCTGACTCTAAGTGAGATGTTGTTGTGGCTTATGCTTTTAGGTCTTAATTTATAGGCTGAAATTGTCAGAATCTCCTACAAAATACCAGATCTTGCTTAATAACGTGAGGAAAGCTCACTTTATTCCCACTGTCATTCCAAAGCCTTCACTTGCAAAGAGCAAAGAGGTCTTCAAAAGTTTAAGTTGTTTTTTTCTTTCAGCTTCCATTTGAAATATGTAATTTGCCACTCAGTTGAGTGGAATGCTGTCTTCTGGTTCTATCCTGTTGTAGAAGACACTCTTGCAATGTTTTCTTTTAATTGGTAATTGACACCAGCAATTGCCGGTAAGTATACCTTGGTCGCTACCTATCTTGCATTTTTCCCTTCATCTGAAGATGGGGTATCCAGGAGCCACATTTACTCCTGAACTGACCGCTGCTTTCTCAGTCATTCAAAAATGCTGTCTTTTCCTCAGGCTTCCTGGTTAATTCCTTTGGATAGGGAGCAGAGCTGGGAATATTGTGTCCTTTTTGGGAATCTTTTGTGGGGCAGGCCAACTGCTTGTAAGGAGCTTGTATGTTCTATCCATGACCGCGTGGGTTTCCTCCAGGTGCTCCAGTTTCTTCCCACAGTCCAAAGACATACTAGTTGGTAGGTTAATTGGTCATTGTAAATTATTCCGTGATTCAGCTAGGTTTAATGGGGGATTGCTGGGTGATGCTGCTCGAAGGGCCAATACTGTGTATTATATCTCAATAAATAAATAAATAACTTCAGGGCAAACTTCTATTTAATTGTAATTTGGGACATTAATCCATTTTGAGCTTGCACTCTGCACAAGCTTCCAATATTCCATTTGCTTGGTAATTACATTGTTGTTTTTAATGGGTTGTAGGAATTATTAATAGTTAAATATATAAAACACTGCTGTGATTTTGAAGTTGTGCTTGAGTTAGTTTTAATACAATAAACTTTGGTTTGAATGTAATATGAACATTACAACCAGATGTGTATCGTAGATTGAGGTTACAAAATGTAATATGCATTCAAATGTTAAATTCAATTTAGTTACTTAGTCACTGGTCTCCGAATGACCACATTCTAATACTACATTACTTAAGCATCAGCACGTCTCAGCTCTGTTTGGTGAGTCATTAATTCAACCCTTATCCCCAACCCCATCTCTCGCCTGCAGAAATCCTAGCACATTAACTCAAGAAGTATGGCCCTATTCAAATGTTTTGGATGAGATATTAACTGCTTGCTATCTCAGGTGAACGTAGTAGATTCTGAGCTAATGCAAAAGGGTTACTTCTGGTGTCTCAGACAAGGTTTCGCCTACAATCAAAATTATTAACACAGATTCTCAGATTTATGAAACAAAAGATATTCTGTAGATGCTGGAAATCTTGAGCAACACAGACAAAATGCTAGAAGAACTCAACGGGTTGATGTGGTAAGTTCCTCCATCAGTTTGTGTATATTTCTCAGATTTATTGTGTTGTTAAAGGACATGTTTGTAAGCACATTCTCTGGTATCTTTCATATTCTTCTTCCTCTTCTTCATAGACCCTCAAGAGCAAGGATAACACACTTCCAGTCCATTTTGAGGCTAATGACAAATCAGAATTGCACTCATTCTCTTTCTTTCCTCTTTCTCAGTGCAATGGTTACGAGCTATTTTTTAACTGGGTTCTTCAGTTTTCTTGTTTTGTGACCGCCTGTAAGCAAACAAATCTCATCCTTTGATAATAAATGTACTTTGAATCTTTGAAGATAGCGTAGACCAGTGGGTAGCTTGTGAGGTGGTGTGTTCTTTCTGCTACTTATAGTTTTTGTTTAAATTTATTTAAAGCAGGGGTTCCCAACCTGGGGTCTACAGACCCCTCAGTTAATAGTAGGGGTCCATGGCATAAAAAAAGTTGGAGGTATCGCATAGTGGTGGGCCCAATGAGCCTACAATACCCAATTATGCATGCGTCCAATTAACCTACTAACTTGAGCATACTTTAGAATGCGGAAGGAGACCAGAGCATCCAGAGGAAATGTACACAGCTAAAGGCAGAATGTACAAACTCCTTACCAACAACAGAGGAATTGAACCTGACTCATTGGCACGATAATAACTTTAGGCTAACCACTGTATCCTGTGAGGTTCATGGGCAACTGATGCATGTATTTGGAGTTTCATGATACCACCCCATGTGCTTCTTCTCCACTTTGAGCGGTCATGGCCAAGGACTCCCAGGAGTCCTAGAGGACACTGCATTTTTACAAGGTGGCTTTGTGCAATATCTTGCAAATTTTCCTGTGTCAGTCTAGTAAGCTTTTCCCAAAACATAGCTCAGAGTGATCCCTGATTAGAATGACATGATCTTCTAAATCTGGGGCTTTCAATCTGGGGTCCATGGACCCCTCGGTTAATGGTAAGGTTCCATGGCATAAAAAGGTTGGAACCCCTGTTCTAAATGCTGCTTCTATGATATTATGTTCCTGTGGTGCTGCTGCAATTTTCATTGCACCTCTGCATATATACTCTTGTGCATATGGCAATTAACTCAACTTTAACTTGGACTTCAATTTAAAATATATATTCTGAGATTTTGGAGCTGGGCATGCAAATAAGATGGCCTAACCTCATGACATCATGATGCACAATATAAATGGAATTCTTCTATCTTTGCTTTCTGCCTCTGATCGAAATCCAGACACAGTCACACGTGTTAGACTCAAATGGTTTCTGGTAGTCCGGATATGGACTCTTCAACAAAAATACTGTACTAACAATACCAAATCTGTTTCCTTGTTGACTTTGGCAGTGACCAGGCATATGTAGAACACAAAGTTCACTAGAGTTTCACAAACTCCCTCAATAAGACCAGCTCAAACACAGCACTGTAAATATACAGTAATTCATAAATAATGATCTCCTATTTGTTTTTGAACTTTCACATAGAATCTGATGCACAATTCACAATCTCCATTCAACCACAGATTGCCCTTATTTAAAGCATACAAAATGCTGCAGGTCAGACAACATCTATGGAGTGGAATAAAGGAATAATAACAGCTGATATTTTCGGCTGGGAACTTTCATCAGCTCTGGAAAGGAAGGGGAAGAAGCCCATGGAAAGCGGTGAGAGGGAAGGAGAGGAGTACAAGCCAGCAGCTGACAAGTGAAACCAGGAGAGGGAAGGTGGGTAGGTGGGGAAGTGGGATGTAATCAGATGCTGAGAGGAGATGGGTGGAAAAGGCAAAGAGCTGAAGACAAAGAAATCTAATAGGAAAGGTTGGGGAGTTCCTCCTTCATTTTGTGCGTTTTGATTTCTTGTATCTGCAGGATCTCTTCTGTTTACGATTTACACTTATGTAATGCAGCTTCAACTGCTACTACTACGTCGATTCAGGCCTAGGGGGCCGGCATCGGGCAGCTTCAAACGTCATGAAATGTTATGAATTTTTCCTAAATATACAAGTCTGCTTAGATTCTGTGTTGCAAAATGGGAATGGCTAACATCACTGTTGCGTGAAAGTTCTTTAAGTCATTAGATTTCCATGGATATTGTTCTTACAGGTGAGGTAGCTGGCAGGTAATTCATCCACCGTGGCATTTGCAATACTACCTGATTTAGGGCAGGAATCTAATATTGAACACTTTGTTGTCTTCATCTCACTCCCAACTGGGCTGAACCTGTGAATTTGATGAGGGTATAAGTTGACATCTATTGCACACCCACACAATATTAGTTACCTGACAAAAGGTGTACACAATGTTTAACAATTGTCTGGTCCCTCCAGTGTTCTTCCCTTTGTGGCTAGAAACTCCAAACTGATTGTGGCGAAAAAGATAAAATCCTTCCTTATAAGACCAGAAGACCATAAGATATAGGAGCAGAATTAGGCCATTTGGCCCATCGAGTCTGCTCCACCATTTCATCATGGTTGATTCATTTTCTCTGTCAGTCCCATTCTCCTGCCTTCTTCTGAAACTCCTCATGCCCTGACCAGTCAAGAATCTATCAACCCCTGCCTTAAATATACCCAGTGACTTGGCCTGCACAGCTGCTTGTGGCAATGAATTCCAGATTCACCACTCTCTAGCTGAAGAAATTCCTCCTCATCTTTGTTCTAAAAGGACACCCCTCTATTCTAAGGCTGTGGCCTCTGGTCTTAGACTGCCCCACTATAGGAAGCATCCTCTCCACATGCACTCTATCAAAGCCTTTCACAATTCAATAGGTTTCAATGAGGTTACCCCTCCTTCTTCTGAATTCTAGTCGTAAGCACAATCATATCATAAACACAAGATCCTGCCTTAATATCTTTTCAAAGTACTACTTTGCAGTCTTCTCCAGATGAAATAAAACATTTTATTGGTAAAGGAAACATGTGTCACTTCTGCATATTTTGATCCTTTGTAATCTCATTCCCCACTTCAGTTATTTTCTTTGACACAGGTCATTGATTGCCAGTTTGTGATTGGTTCTGACAGATCTCAGTATTCCATCTCATTGTGACTGTTAGAGTTCCACCTGTCTAGATAATAACTAGTGGAGGGAAATAATAAATGATTAAGTCCAATGTTAGACAAAGCTCAGAGGTTTGAATCAAAGTATTCCAAAAGATTATGATATTTGGCCTTGCATTTGTTCTAAATTGTTTTCATTGGTTCTTATATCACTGCATGCAACTACTCTTTCACCATAGTTAATAAAAATAAAGAGAGAATGAATGAGAATTTCTGTAAAGAACACCCCCACACATAAACTTTTAACTGACATTAAAGAGTTGCTCACACTTGAAATAACTCTGATATTTCACTAGCAAGCCAGGTTAATCAATATTGAAAATAATTCGGAAGATGTGTAGCTCAGGGGGTTGATGGTTGGGTTGAGTTGTTCTCCGATCACGGCAATTTACTTGCAAATGTTCCATCACTAAGCGAGGACACACCATCATATGATGATGAAGCGTTCAAGTAAATTGCCAAGATTGGAGAACTCAACCCAACCCAACCAAAATTAAAAACATAGAAGAATATTGTGGGCTTGTTAATGATTCTTGCAAGTTGCTCTGAGAAGATCAAATGGCATGAAAAATGTTACACAGAACATGCTTTTGAAGGACAAGTAATGTCAATTACTTAGAGCATTTCTTCATAAGATTTTAATGAATTGTATTCAGTGCTGGTTAATGAATACAACACAAAAATTCTGCTAACAGGAACACAAGGAAATTCATCAAGTATCTGTAGAGGTGGAAACAAGAATATGACAGGTTGTGCTGTATGTTTTAGTTTTAAAACTAAATTAATTCTTAGGCAGTACACCAAAGTTAGTGTCAAAGAAAGCAAAGTCGTGAGGTTTACTTGCCTTCATTTCATTAGTGCTATTGGTAAGTCAGATAACTTAGAAACACAAGAGATTCTGCAGTTGTTGGAAATCCAGGACAACACAAGTAAAATTCTGGAGTGACTCAACAGGGTCAGGCAGCATCTACAGAGGAACTTCTTCTTATTGCTACCATTAGGGAGGAGGTACAGAAGCTTGAAGGCACACACTTAACAATTCAGGAACAGCTCTACAGCTCTGCCATCAGATTTCTGAGAAGAAATTGAATCCATGAACACTACCCAACTAAGCCCACAACTTTTCTTTGCACTATTTAGTTTAACAATTATATATATATATATTTATTTATTTATTGTAATTCACAGTTTTTATTATTATGTATTGCAATGTACAGCAGCTCCAAAACCAACAAATTTCATGACATATGACTGTGATACTAAATCTGATCCTGATTCTGAAATAAACAGTTTGACACTTCAGCCTAAGACCCTTCGTCAGGGTTGGTACCTTCAAAAGTTATTTTTGTTGCTAGTCCCTTGTGGGAGTGGAGGCAGGATTTGCAATTCCTAATCCACACTAAAAATACTGAAAGATATTTTCAAATTGTCAACCCATTGAAGGTTGAGGAACACTGTGAAAGAAATATAATTGCTATTCGGGAGAGCAGATTGGGGCATCGAAAGCTGATGGCCTTCCATGCAATAAGCAACGAGCTAGAACATTAGAGAGGAAGTGCAGACATGAACCCATGCACTGAGATGCTGGAATTAGGAAAATAAGTCCCTTGGGCAAAGGACCTATAAGTATTGGAATATGATATGCAAAGAAATTACCTTGATAGAGCTTGGCAGCTGACAATTTGAAATCCAAAAGCTACGTATATTGATGTATGTGGTAAGAGTAGGTCTGGCAGTGAAGCATTTTGTTAAAAAGAGGCAAATTTAGACAAATTACTGAAGTGGTATTTCCAGCAATCCTTGGGGTCCAGGTATCATTCTAATAAATGTGAACTGCATGCCCTCATTCTAAAGCTATAATACAATTTTTGTTCCCCTGAGCTCCGGTTATATCATTGACCTGAAATCATAATCCAGACTGACGTTTCAGTGGAAAAAGCAGGGAATGCTGCATTCTCAGAGATATTGACTGACAGATGATATTTAAAACAGACGTACTGCCCACCTGCTTTAAACATTGAACCTGTTATGGTGCTGGCTGAAGATTGTTAGTTTATCCGTCTTGAGTGCTGATCAATACTCCTCCCACAATCAACACTATTAGAAGAAGTGCTCTTCGGACAAGTACATCTTAGGTTGGTACCACATAAAAGTCACTGTGGTTGAAAATAATTTATTGAATGATGTGTCTGGGATGCTTCAATGAAAAATGAATTGCTTTTTATAGTTAAATATTATTTATCACATCCCTTTGCGAAAGTACTGATAGTGGATGGGTGGATGTACTATTGTGATGTGAATGTTTGATGTGAACAAGAAGATTTTAAATCTTGATTTTATACATATAACTTTCATTGGTGGCATGGTAGCTAAATGGTTAACACAATGTCTTACAGTACAGATGACCTGGGTTCAATTCCCACCATTGCCTGTAAGGAGTTTGTACGCTCTCCCCGTGACCATGTGGGTTTCCTCCAGGTTCTCCTGTTTCCTCCCACAGTCCAAAATGTACCAGTTGGTGGGTTAATTGGTTTTTACAAATTGTCCCATGGTTAAGCTCGGATTAAATTGGGGGATTGCTGGACAGCGTGGCTTGAAGGGTCGGAAAGGCCTACTCTGCACTGTATCTCAATAAATAAATAAATAAACAAATAGTTTCCTGAAGTAAAACACAAAAATGTTGGCTTTAATCACAATGCTAAATGCATCAGCTGATTTTACTAAAATGGAAATCTTTGTCACTCAATGTTGATGCCTTATATTTGGATATATTGAAACCAGCTTCTAATATACACTCAGTGGCGACTTTACTAGGAAATTTGCCTACTTCACTGCCTATCGTGCCACTGGTGTTTATGGCAGCAATGAAGGCCAAGAAACAATGGACAATAGGTGCAGGGGTAGGCCATTTGGCCCTTTGAGCTAGCACCGCCATTCATTGTGATCATCTCTGATCATCCACAATCAGTATCCAGTTCTTGCCTTATCCCCATAACCTTTGATTCCACTATCTTTAAGAGCTCTATCCATCTCTTCCTTGAAAGCATCCAGAGACTTGGCCTCTACAGGCTTCTGGGGCAGAGCATTCCATATATCCACCATCTCTGGGTGAAAAAGTTTTTCCTCAACTCCGTTCTAAATGGCCAACCCCTTATTCTTAAAATGTGGCCTCTGGTTCTGGACTCACCCATCAGCGGGAACATGCTTCCTGCCTCCAGTGTGTCCAATCCCTTAATAATCTTATATGTTTCAATAAGATTCCCTCTCAGCCTTCTAAATTCCAAAGTATACAAGCTCAGACACTCCAATCTTTCAACATATGACAGTCCCGCCATCCCAGAAATTAACCTTGTGAACCTGCGCTGTACTCCCTCAATAGCAAGAATGTCTTTCCTCAAATTTGGAGACCAAAACTGCACACAGTACTCCAGGTGTGGTCTCACCAGGGCCCTGTACAGCTGCAGAAGGACCTCTTTGCTCTTATACTCAATTCCCCTTGTTATGAAGGCCAGCATGGCATTAGCTTTTTTCACTGCCTGCTGTACTTGCATGCTTGCTTTCAGTGACTGATGTACAAGAACACCTAGATCTCGTTGTACTTCCCCTTTTCCTAACTTGACTCCATCTCTGGCAGCAATCAGGGCTTCCTTCATCATGTCAGTAGCTTCCTCACGGATTTCACTCCAGTCAGTCATGCAAGTCCCAGATGGAGTCTCAAGAATGCCATTACACTCAAGCGTAGAAGGATTCTTCATTGTTGCCTCCATAACAATTTTATTCTATCAGTCAGGGTTGTTAGCCCTGAGCTGAACCCCCAAACCTGGAGGACCGGTGGACCACTCTTAGTCCGGCCTCTATCCTTTGACCTGTTTGGCATGGATGACCCTGGCAAGAGCCTGGCTCCAGCCAACATAACTCTCTGAGTCATTAAGGCATGTAAGCCTCCAGACCTAATGACAGGTTGTGATTCTCTTGGAAGACTAGGTACCTCCTATACCTAATAAGTGGCCACTGAGTGTAGGTTCATGGACCCTTCCACTTCAAGGTTTGATGTGTTGTGTATTCAGAGATGCTCTTCTGCACACCACTGTTGTAAGGTGTGGTTATTTGAGTTTCTGCCACCTTCCTGTCAGCTTGGAACATTCTAGCTAGTCTCCTCTGATCTGTCTCATTAATAAAGCATTTTTGCCCAAAGAACTTCTACTTACTGGAAACAACAGGAATTCTGCAGATGCTGGAAATTCAAGCAACACACATCAAAGTTGCTGGTGAACACAGCAGGCCAGGCAGCATCTGTAGGAAGAGGTGCAGTCGGCGTTTCAGGCCGAGACCCTTCGTCAGGCCTACTTACTGGATGTATTTTTGCATTCACACCATTCTCTGTAAATTCCAGAGACTATTGTGTGTGAAAATCCCAGGTGATCTATTTATTTGTTTATTTAGAGATACAGTGTGCCATACAGTGTGTCCGTGAACCGGAATGAGGACTTCGGACCGGACCATGACACAGTATGGACGAGGACCTCTTGACTCATTGAGCCACACTGCCCAGCAACCCCCAACAGCCTGATTTAACCCTAACCTAATCCCGAGACAATTTACAATGACCATTTAACTTACCCGGTATGCATTTGGAGCGTGATAGGAAACTGGAGGACCCAAAGAAAACTCGTGCATTCCACAGGGGAAATGTACAGATACCCTTACGATACAGAGGAGACCAGTATTGAACTCCAACTCTGACGCCATGAGCTGAAATAGCGTCGCGCTGACCTCTACGCTACCGTGATGCTAATCAGTTTCAGTTATCAGAAGTTTCTGAGATAGTCAAGCTACCCTGTCTAGCACCAACAATCTTTCCACAGTCAAAGTCACTTAGATCACATTTCTTCCCCATCCTGAGATTTGGTCTGAACAACAACTGAACCTCTTGACCATGCCTGCATGCTTTTATGCATTGAGTTGCTGCCATGTGACTGGCTGATTGAATATTTACATTAGGTGAACAAGTGTGCAGGTGTACCTAATAAAGTGGTCACTGAGCATGTGGTTTAAATGCAATCTATCCAATAAAATAAATAATGTACTAAAGATTCAAAGTACATTTATTATGAAGTATGTACGTAGTATACAACCCTGAGATTCGTCTTCCCCCAGACAGCCACGAAACAAAGAAAACCCATTGAACCTGTTCAAAGAAAAGGGAAAAGGTTCAAAGGAGGTTCACCAAAATGATTCCGGTTTGAAAGACTTGTCATATGAAGAGTATTTGATGGCCCTGGGCCTGTACTCACTGGAATTCAAAAGAACAAGGGGTGAACTCATTGAAACCTATAAAATGTTGAAGGGACTTGATAGGGTGGATGTGGAGAGGATGTTTCCTATCATGGGGAAGACGAAGACCAGAGGATTCAGTCTCTGAATATAGGGGTGTCCTTTCAGAATGGAGATGCGGAGAAATTTCTTTAGCCAGAGTGTAGGGAAACTGTGGAATTCATTGCCACAGGTGGCGTGGAGGCCAAATCATTAGGTATATTTAAGACAGAGATTGATAGATTCTTGATTAGTCTGGGCGTGAAGGGATATGGTAAGAAGGTAGAAGATTGGGGTTGAGAGGGAAATTGATCAGCCATGATGAAGTGGCTTAGCAGACTCGATGGGCCAAATGGCCTAATTCTACTCAAATCTCTTATGGTCATATGTTCTCAGAAAAGCATCAAATTCCTCCCCCCCCACCCCGCCATGCGCAAGAAATACAAATTGCGCACTCATAATTTGGAGTTTTAGAAGGTATCTGATAAATAATCATGAAATCATAATCCACACAAAAACTTCTATAGTTGTACCGTGGAGAGCATTCTGACAGGCAGCATCACTGTCTGGTATGGAGGGGCTACTGCACAGGACCGAAAGAAGTTGCAGAAGGTTGTAAATCTAGTCAGCTCCATCTTGGCACTGGCCTACAAAGTACCCAGGACATCTTTAGGGAGCAGTGTCTCAGAAAGGCAGCGTCCATTATTAAGGACCTCCAGCACCCAGGGTATGCCCTTTTCTCACTGCTATCATCAGGTAGGAGATATAGAAGCCTGAAGGCACACACTCAACGATTCAGGAACAGCTTCTTCCCCTCTGCCGTCTGGTTCCTAAATGGACATTGAAGCTTTGGACACTACTTCACTTTTTTTAAATATACAGCATTTCTGTTTTTGCACATTTTTTAATCTATTCAATATATGTAATTGGCTTACTTGTTTATTTAATATTATTATTTTTTTTATTATTCTTTTTCTCTCTGCTAGATTATGTATTGCATTGAACTGCTGCTGTTAAGTTAACAAGTATTATGTCACATGCCGGTGATAGTAAACCTGATTCTGATTCTGATCCTGAGAAGTTTTATCATATAGACTACAGCACAAATACACTCCATAATGATGACATCCCACCTATAAAACCTCCAAATTCTAGTTTATATCCAACACACAAAACACTGTGATTTGACTTAAATCCTGGGACTTACTGTCTAACAAAACTGTGGTAGTACCTCCATTCAGGCAGTAGCTCACTCACTTTATTAGCACCAGCAGGGTTTGGAAAATAAATACTGATCTTGGTGGGAAAATAGTTCTTGCTAAAAAAAATCACATACTTGTCCTATCTAACAATGACAAAAGTGGAAAAGAAACCTAGAAAATAAGAGAGATTCCTCTCTCGGCGCCTGAATTGTAACATGATGCTGGTCGATATCTCTAACATTGTAGGTTCAGGATTAGCTTTATATTGAAATGTTGAGTGACAGAGTGGAGATACATCTCAACCAAAGGAGGGGTAAGGCGCTCCTTCCCTCCACTAGACTGCGGGTCACCCTTGGGCAAGGTGTGGCACCTGCTTAGCCCCTGCCACCCAACACTCCCCTCCCCACGATCAGAGTCAGGTGAAGCTATGGGAGCAGGTGGCTTATGGTTATATGATCAGCGGGTGCATATCACAAGTCCTGGTTATACGACCATTGACACCAGGCAGACGATCTCTGAAGAATATTGATAATGGCTGGAGGTCACCTGTCTTGTAAAGTCACTGCCCAGAAGAAGGCAATGGTAAATCACTTCTGTAGAAAAGTTTGCCAAGAACAATTGTGGTCAAGACCATGTTCACCCACATCTTGCTACTTGGCACTTAACACTGGACAACAAAGATTTTGCTTCCTGCATTCCTGATTTAATCCTTCCTTCAGTTAGTCCTGACGAAGGGTCTCAGCCTGAAACGTCGACTGCACCTCTTCCTAGAGATGCTGCCTGGCCTGCTGCATTCACCAGCAACTTTTATGTGTGTCCCCTGATTTAATCCTAGCCTAATCACGGGAGAATTTACAATGTAAATTAAACTACCAACCGGTACATCTTTGGACTTTGGGAGGAAAATCAGATCACCCGAAGGATACCAGCAAAGTCTAGGGGAGAACATAGAAACTCCTTACAGGCAATGGCAGGAATTGAACCCTGTCACCTGTACTGTAAAGTGTAGTGTTAATCACTAAGTTACCGTGCCACCATATTCGAAGAACTTGTAGTGGGACCGGAAAAACTTGCATGGAAGGCATACAAGGAAATTTTCTTGGCAACTGCAGAGCACCAAACTATGTGAATTGGTTGACAACATGCTTCAAACATATAGAGCCAACAGGATTCATGAAGATGTCACTAAAGATTCATTTTCTGCATTCCTATTTAGACTTCTTGGTGCTGTCAGTGATGAGCATGGTGAAAGGTTTCACCAGGACCTTGTGGTTATGGAGGTACGGTATCAGGGCAACTGGAATCCATCAATGCTGCCTGATTATTGCTGGATGCTTAAGCAAGAAGCCTCAGACACTGAGTACAAATGAAAATCATCAACAAAACATTTTTAGCTTAGTTGAACTATTGCAAAATGTTAGCATTGTTATGCAAATAAATGTATTTATTCAATAAAAATTAATTTTTTGTTCCTACAGATTCCTGTGTGATACAAGTAGTCTGAAATTATCATAAAGAAAAACAAGTTCTGAGGAAGCAAGACTTTTGGAAAAAGTTGTGGTTCAGTGTAATGAATAAATGAATAAATATTGAAACGTACCGTGAAATGCATTCTTTGTGTAAATGTCCAACACAGTATGATTGTGCTGGGGGCAGCCCATAAGTGTCACCAAGTGCCTGATGACAACATAGTATGAAGTTAACTTACTAACCCTAGTTGTACATCCTTTAGAATGTGGGAGGAAACTGGATCACTTGGAGGAAACCCACATGAAATGCACAGGAGAACCTATAGGCTTACAGAGAATGGTGGGAATTGAATCCTGATTATACAGCTGGAACACCAACCACTAAACTATCATACTACCCCATTATCCATCTTTGGTGCTTTCTTTTGTGGTTTAAAACAGACTCTCAGCAGCAGAGTCGAAAGAAATGTGTACTGCCCTTGGTCTTTCTCTACTCCTTTGCCTGCGCAGACCATAGAAGAGATATTGGTCACATCGCACCCTTTGCTCTAGACTGCTCATTCCTTCCTTCTTTATTTTTATTATCTGTTGCTCTGCTGAAGCAATATATAAAATTTATTTGACATCAATTTGATATTTATTGCTCTGCTTGTTATCTTATCCAGGTCAGTTTGACTAATGCACTCTGCTAATATTCCATACTACACAAGATGTTACTCACATGATTTGTGATCTTCTTATTTGACTGGGAGCACGGCCATCGAGGTGCCAATAAAACTTTCAAAGAGACCATCTTAATCTTCCCATATAAAAACGCAGAGTGATGCCAATGTTTTGAAAGAAGGTTGTAAAAACAACGACTATCATAGAAGATACTTCATTTCTCGTTTGATGTATCAGATGTCTTTTTATTTAAATAATGGAAATTTTTTTTTTAGTTTATGCAAATGCATAACAATGATGCTTTTAATCTCTGTCTACGTGTTAGAAATAGCATTTGCCACTCCTTTTAATATATATTCCAGTCCACTTCAAGATTCCTTTTTTATTCCTTAATTGGTTAGAGCAACAGCAATGTGGACAATTATGAAAGGTTTGCTTTATTTGTCACATGTAAAATGAAACACAAGGTGAAATTCGTCTTTTGCAGCAATGACCAACACATTCTGGGGATGTGCTGATGGTCCACAGGTCTGGCCATGCTTCCGGCACTGGCATCATATGCCCATAATTTACAAACCCTAATCTGTACATCCTTGGAATGTGGGATAGGACCAAAGCAGCCAGAGGAAATCTGTATCCTGTAAGGAGAAGGTTAAATATGATTCCTCCTTGGCCTACAATGGAAGTCTGTAAGGAAATATGGTGTTCACTTGGAGTGGGATCGTTTTGAGAAAGTACAAGAGAACCAGCCCACAGAAACGTTTGAGAAAGTTAAGGGAGTACAAGTTTACAGCCATAACAGTGGAGCATGGTGGGAAAACATGCTCTTCATGGGAAGGTGAGATCATTGTGCAGGTGTAGGTACCAAATGCATGGAAAAATACCAGTGTAAGGGGTTTTGAGGGGTATAAAAAGGGCTACCCTCTTGGTGCAACAGGAAGAGAGTTTTGTCATCGACCGGGTCACAACTGGTGGCCTGTGCAAAGATAAGGAACAGTACATTGAGAGAGTCAGAGTCTGTCAAAGCAGAGTTAGACTTTGAGAGAGAGAGAAAGAGAGAGAGAGAGAGGAGAGGCTTCATGAAAGTCTGTCAGCATTCCATAGATCAGCTCACTTAGAGGATGATAAGTATTATTTTGATGTCTGTACTGCTGTAGAGATGTTTTTCCCTTTGTATTGCATTTGTGTTAGTTCTGATAAAGAATTTTCTTGTTGCCTCGAACACATGCGCCATCTCCTTTATTTGCAAATGCCCTGAGCAAAACCAGGAAAGTACACATAAAAGATTTTACAATAATTTTTGTTTACACATGGTCACAGGGAGAATGTTCAAGCTGCTTACTGACAGGAGAATTGAACCCCAGTTGCTTGTCCAGAATAGTGTAACTCTAAGCATGAAGGAATTAATTAAGACAATGGCAAATTAGTGGACTGAAAAGTTTACTAAAATTTTTTCCACAAATGCTGCCTGACCCATTGAGTTTCTCTGGTAAATTGTTCCGTTTTTGATTTCTCAATGGCTTGATGAGAATTTTTCACTGTTGCAATTGAATTATGGTTTTGAAACTGCATTAAACCTGAGTATTTCTACTGAGGGCATGGCCATTATGTTCATGTGGCATAATCACTGTTCATTGTGGAATAGATCCAGTCATTTAAAACTGTGTGTCTGTCAAGTACTAAGCCATCACCAGGACCAAGAAAGTTACCAGAGTGGGTGGGAATGTAGAATTGATATTCACACACTCAATGATTCAGGAACCTTCTTACCCTTTGCCATATAATTTCTGAATGGACATTGAATCCTTGAACACTACCTCACTACTTTTTTATTATTTTTATTTTTGATAATAATAACAGGGTTGTCGTGGTGGGAGATTTTAATTTCCCAAATATTGATTGGCATGTCCTTAGAGCAAGGGGACCTTCTACGTGGATTGTCACCTTGTCGTGGTGGAGAAGCTTGTGTGGTCCTGTGATCCCGAGAGCAATGCCATCTGGAGCTATGCTCCTGGTAGGGTCACCCATGGCGGTAAGATCAAGGGTGAGGACCCTGACAAAGAACAATCCAACCAAGACCTCAACGGTGGAACAGGCGGACGAAGTTATTTGGAACTAAACGACTGTGAAGGCGGATGAAGGCTGCAACAAATCCATCAGCTCCAATTGTCGTGGTTTCCATGCCATTGGAATCAGTTGGTTGATTTGTGAAGTATCGTGTGCTTCTTGGAGTGCAACATCAAGTACATGTTAAACAAATAAATGCACAGGTGTCTTCACTCTGTGGGTCACTTTTTCAGAACAAAGAACATCATCCTCGACGCCGAGGGATAGCCACGATGACGACGACGAGAGCGAGGGGTTTAGATGGGGTGGAGTTTGTTAGGTATGTTCAAGATGGTTTCCTGACACAATATGTAGATAAGCCTACAAGAGGAGAGGCTGTACTTGATCTGGTATTGGGAAATGAACTGGGGCAGGCGTCAGATCTCTCAGTGGGAGAGCATTTTGGAGATAGTGAGCACAACTCTATCTTCTTTACCATAGCATTGGAGAGGGATAGGAACAGACAAGTTAGGAAAGCGCTTAACTGGAGTAAGTGAAATATGAGGTTATCAGGCAGGAACTTGGAAGCATGAATTGGAAACAGATGTTCTCAAGGAAACGTACGGAAGAGATGTGGCAACTGTGCAGGGGATATTAGCGTGGAGTTCTGCATAGGTACATTACAATGAGACAGGAAAAGGATGGTAGGGTACAGGAACCATGGTGTACAAAGGCTGTTGTAAGTCTAATCAAGAAGATAAGAAGAGCTTATGAAAGGTTCAAAAAGCTAGGTAATGATAGAGAGCTAGAAGATTATAAGGCTAGCAGGAAGGAGCTCAAGAAATAAATTAGGGGAGCCAGACGGGGCCATGAGAAGGCCTTGGCGGACAGGATTAAGGAAAACCCCAAGGCATTCTACAAGTATGTGAACAGCAAGAGGATAAGATGTGAGAGAACAGGACCAATTAAGTGTGATAGTGAAAAAGTGTGTATGGAACTGCAGGAGATAGCAGAGGTACTTAGTGAGTGCTTTGCTTCAGTATTCATGACTGAAAAGGATCTTGATGATTGTAGGGAAGACTTACAGCAGACTGAAGAGCTTGAGCATGTAGATATTAAGAAAGAGGATGTGCAGGAGCTTTTGGAAAGCATCAAGTTGGATAAGTCACCGGGATCGGATGAGATGTACCCCAGACTACTGTGGGAGGCGAGGGAGGAGATTGCTGAGCCTCTGGCGATGATTCTTGCATCATCAATGGGAACGTAAAGGTTCCGGAGGATTGGAGGGTTGCGGATGTTGTTCCATTATTCAAGAAAGGGAGTAGAGATAGCCCAGGAAATTATAGACCAATGTTTGTTACTTCAATTTTGATGGAGAAGATTCTGAGAGGTAGGATTTATGAACATATGGAGAGGCATAATATGATTAGGAATAGTCAGCATGGCTTTGTGAAAGGCAGGTCATGCATTACGAGTCTGATTGAATTTTCTGAGGATGTGACTAAACACATTGATGATGGTAAAGCAGCAGATGTAGTATATATGGATTTCAGCAAGGCATTTGATAAGGTACCTCATGCAAGGCTTATCGAGAAAGTAAGGAGGCATGGGATCCAAACGGAAATTGCTTTGTAGATTCAGAACTGGCTTGCCCACAGAAGGCAAAGAGTGGCTGTAGATGGGTCATATTCTACACGGAGTTCGGTCACCAGTGATGTGCCTCAGGGATCTGTACTAGGACACCTACTCTTTGTGATTTTTATCAATGACCTGAATGAAGAAGTGGAAGGATGGATTAGTAATTTTGTTGATGATACAAAGGCTGGAGGTGTTGTGGATAGTGTGGAGGGCTGTCAGAGGTTACAGTGGGACATTGATAGGATGCAAAAATGTGCTGAGAAGTGGAAGATGGAGTTCAACCCAGGTAAGTGTAAGGTGATTCATTTTGGTAGGTGAAATATGATGGCAGAATATAGTATTAATGGTAAGACTCTTTGCAGTGTGGAGGATCTGAGGGATCTTGGGGTCCGAGTCCATATGACACTTAAGGCTGTTGCGCAGGCTGACACTGCAGTTAAGAAGGCATACGGTGCATTGGCCTTCACCAATCATGGGATTAATTTTAGGAACTGAGAGGTAATGTTGCAGCTATATAGGGCACAGGTCAGACCCAGTTCTGGTGCTCAGTTCTGGTCGCCTCACTACAGGAAGGATGTGGAAACCATAGAAATGGTGCAGAGGAGATTTACAAGGATGTTGCCTGGATTGGGGAGCATGCCTTATGAGAATAGGTTGAGTGAACTCAGCCTTTTCTCCTTGGAGTGACAGAGGATGAGAGGTGACCTGACAGAGGTGTATAAGTTGATGAAAGGCATTAATCGTGTGGATAGTCAGAGGCTTTTTCCCAGGGCTGAAATGGCTAGCACGAGAGGGCACAGTTTTAAGGTGCTTGGAAGTAGGTACAGAGGAGATGTCAGGGGTAAGTTTTTTACACAGAGAGTGGTGAGTGTGTTGAATGGGCTGCTGGCGACGGTGGTGGAGGCGGATATGGTAGGGCTTTTTAAGAGACTCCTGGATAGGTACAGGAACTTAGAAAAATCAAGGGCTTGGGTAACCCTAGGTTATTTCTAAGGTAAGGACATGTTCGGCACAGCTTTGTGGGCCAAAGGGCCTGTATTGTGCTGTAGGTGTCTATGTTTCTTACTTAATTAATTTAACTATTTAATGTATGTGTGTGTAAATATATTTACTGTAATTCCCTTTTTTTTGTATTATCATGTGTTTGCATTGTGCCGCTATGTTAACAAGTTACACAACATATGCCGATGATATTAAACCTGATTCTGATTCTGATATCTGATCAGTTAAAATCTTAGTGAAAGTCAGAGTGGCTCCAGGGCAAGTGCCCTACTCCAACTCCTAATTTGGATGTTTGTTCGTTAATTGTGTAGTTGCATACGGTCATCTCCTAACTGAGCCCTTGGTCTACCACTACTATTAACCCCAGAACAGTGAGGGTACAGGGGAGTCCTGCAGCACCGAGAGAGGAGACAGTGTAGGACCGCACAGACAGAGCCATATAATCAAATGAGCAGAATTACGCTGTATAATCCCACCACATCCAAATATGGTTGATGGTAGAATGTTAAGAAATCAGTAATAGAAGGCAAATAACACACAAAATGCTGGAGGAACTCAACGGGTCAGGCAGCATCTATGGAGGGGAATAAAGCAGTTGACAGTTTGGACCAAAACTCTTCATCAGGACTGGAGAGGAAGGTGGGGGAGGGTAAGGAGTACAAGGTGGCAGGTATTAGGTGAGGCCAGGGTGAGGGTGAGGGGGAATAAAATGAGAAGCTGTGAGGTGATAGGTGGAGAAGATAAATGGCTGAAGGTAAAGTAGGAGTCTAGGATTCCATTAACATCCTGTCCCTCTGTGGTGGCATAGACGAGTCTGTGAATGCTAAAGACCAGACAGATTTATTTGATGCTCCTAGCATTATAAAGACTAGTTTTCTCCCAATTCACTTCTCTCAAGAAATGGAAGGAAGCATTTTTCCTTCCTCTTCCCCTATCTTTTTATTCCAGATTCTTCTTCCTTCCTTTCCAGTCCTGATGAAAGGACCCGCCCAAAACGCTGACTGTTTATTCCTTTCCATAGATGCTGCCTGACCTGCTGAGTTCCTCCAGCATTTTGCATCTGTCGCTCTGGATTTCCAGCATCTGCAGAATCTCTTGTGTTTATGAGTGTGTTTTACAGAGCAAAGACTGCTGGCTCCAACCACATGCTTTGCAGGAGGACTGAAGACCTATGCTCCAGAATTAACTGTGCTCTAACCCAAGCTGTTTAAATATAACTGGCATCTATCCAAGCAAGTGGAAAACTGCCCAGTAATATCCTGATGGAATAACCAAGCAAAAAACAATAAGCTTGCATTTGGAGGAGGGAGAGTAAGCAGAAGATACGGATATAGAACACGCTGCCAGAAAGGGTGGTGGGGGTGACTTAACAATAACATTTTAAGGAGAACGGGATATAATTCTGAAGAGAAAACAAAGCACAAATCTGACTATAAGGAGCAGGGAAGTGATATTAATTGAAAGATTCATTCAAAGACAGGGTACGTGACTCCTTCATTTGACCTTACATACCCACCTGGCAGCATTTCTCAGCCTTTTTGGGATATGAGCATGCTCTTTAAATCTGCACATATGGGCTCCTTGTGTCGATGATAAGTGTTTTCTGGATAAGTATAAATTATAAATCACACCCTGAACAGCGCCCAACAAATAAATTTGCTTGTGCAAATTAGTTTTGTATGCTGCTGACTGTCGTGTTCTTTATACGTACCGTGGGTTACTAAGAACAAACCATATTCTGGAAGAATTAAAACTAGAACTTCTATTTACAACAACAAACAGCAACCACGTTTTCACCTTACAGGTTCTAGATCATCCTGTTGTTTCTGCGCATACTCCGAACTCTGTCCAATCACGCTCTTACACGTGACACGTGATATCACCAGATCTTCCTTTCCTTAAAAAGAGAAACAATTAGCAACATTAATCAAAACAAATGCATAATTTAACATTTCTCTGTCAGTCTCTCTGGGAGTTTACGAACATGAGTAGACCTTCTAGGTCCGACGCAGACTGGGAGACCATTTCGCTGAACACCTACGGTCTGTCCGCCAGAGAAAGCAGGATCTCCCAGTGGCCACACATTTTAATTCCACATTCCAGTCCCATTCTGATATGTCTATCCATGGCCTCCTCTACTGTCAAGATGAAGCCACACTCAGGTTGGAGGAACAACACCTTATATTCCGCCTAGGTAGCCTCCAACCTGATGGCATGAACACTGACTTCTCTAACTTCTGCTAGTGCCCTTCCTCCTCTTCTTACCCCATACTTTATTTATTTATTTGTTTGTTTGTTTGTTTGTTTATTATTTTTTCCTTTTTTCTCTCTCTCTGTCCCTCTCACAATAACTCCTTGCCTGCTCTCCATCTTCCTCTGGTTCTCCCCTCCCACTTCCTTTCTCCCTAGGCCTCCCATCCCATGATCCTCTCCCTTCTCCAGCCTTGTCTCCCTTTTGTCAATCAACTTTCCAGCTCTAAGTTTCATGCCTCCTCCTCCTGTCTTCTCCTATCATATCAGATCTCCCACTCCCCCTCCCATTTTCAAATCTCTTACTATCTCTTCTTTCAGTTAGTCCTGACGAAGGGTCTCGGCCCGAAACGTCAACTGTACTTCTTCCTATAGATGCTGCCTGGTCTGTTGCATTCCACCAGCATTTTGTGTCTGTTGCTTGGATTTCCTGCATCTGCAGATTTCCTCGTGTTTGGTTCACACAGTTCTTGTGTTTTGTTGTTATTTTTGTGTGTTGTCTGATCTGCATCAATTAACTGAAACTCGGAAGTTGGTTCTTTCTTGAGGTCTTTGCGATTTCTTCTTAACACTGCTCCTTCTTTTGTTTGGACCATGTATGATCTGGGTTGTACTGTCGCTTTCTGTGTCCATGTGTTAATTTTGTCTTGTATCCTCACTTCATCTCCTTGGTGCAGTTCAGGTAATGGACGAGAACACCTGTGAAAATATGTTTTCTGCTTTGTTTTGTGTTCATCTTTCCAACTTTTCACTTGTTCATCTTCCTCCGTTCTCAGACAGCTCTCATCTATTGGCAGATTGGATCTCAAACAACGTTCCCTCAAGAGCTGAGCAGGTGAAAATCCATATTCAAGTGAAGTACTACAGTAGACTAACAATGCTTTATAAAAATCACCTCCACTATCTTTTGCTTTGTGCATCAGTTTCTTGATAATTCCTACTGACTTCTCAACCAATCCATTGGATTGAGGGAAAAATGGACTAGATGTTGTATGAACAAAGCCCCATTCATGAACAAAATGTCTCATACATTCATCATTGAATTATGGACCATTGTCTGTGAAAACTCCATCAGGTACACCATGTCTGGAAAAAACTGATTTCATGCATGTAATTATGTTCTCTGCTGTTGTTCTGCTCAAATCACACACTTCAGGATACAATGAGTAGCAATCAGTTATTAATAGATAATCTTTGTTGTCAGTTACTAAAAGATCAATGCCCACATTCTGATAACATCTCTGAGGATTCAGGTGTGGATGCAGTGGCTCCTTAGGGTTGCTAGGTTGGTATTTAAAGCATATTTGACAAGAAGACACCAACTCTGCAATTTCTTGATTCATCCTGGGCCAAAATATCACTTCCCGTGCCCTTCTCTTACACTTTTCAATACTTCGGTGGCCTTCATGAATTTTCCCAAGCATTTCTTTTTGGAAACTTTTAGGTATCACAATTCTACTACCTTTGTACAATATCCCATCCACAACAGACAGTTCTGATCTGTGGTTCCAATAATCTTGTACTACTGAGGTACAGTCATGCCTATTATCTGGCCATCCATCCATCACCACTTGTATTACCTGACTGAGAATTTTGTCCTTCTCTGTCTCATGATGCAGCAGCTCCAACTTTTTGGGAGCAACAGGTACAGTCTCTATGATCATATCAACAAATGCCTGAACATCAACTGCGTCCCCGTAACTGTCTTTTGTTGTTGGATCCACAGCTCTGGAAAGTGTTTCAGCCATGTATATGAATTTTCCAGCTGTGTATGACACATTCAACACATATCTTTGCGATTTGATCATCATTCGCTGAATTCGCAAAGAACAGTCACTTAAAGGTTTGTGAAAAAATGCAATCAGAGGCTTATGATCGGTTTCAACATCAATAGATTGCCCTGACACAAACTGATGAAATCTCTCACAAGCAAACATAATGCCGAGCAATTCTTTTTCAATGTGGGCATATCTTGTTTCTGGATCAGATAACGAACAAGACGCATATGCCACTGGTAGCCATTCCTGATCATGTTTCTGGAATAATACTGACCCTAAGCCTGCTTGAGACGCATCGCATGAGATTTTGATGGGTCTCTCAGCATCATAAAATTTCAACACAGTTTCTTTAGTGAGCACTTTCTTGAGATTTTGCCATGCCTTCTCCCGTTCATGATTCCAGCTCCATTCGTTTTTCTATTCTGTTAGCTGCCTCAATGGAGCAAGCTGTACTGAAAGATTGGGTATGAATTTTCCCATGTAGTTGACCATTCCCATAAACCTTTGAACATCCTTTTTACATTGCGTTCTTGGCATGTTCTCAATAGCAGAAACCTTCAATGGATCGGGACGCACGCCCTCTTTGCTGATGAAATCACCCACAGAAGTAAGTTCAGTCACTCCTAGCTGACACTTGTTTTTATTCAACTTCAGGTTTGCCTTGTGTGTTGCCTCTAAGACTTGTCTAAGTCTGGCGTCATGCTCTTGTTTAGATGATCCCCAAACAATAATATCATCCATGGAAGTATCCACACCCTCAATGTGCTCATACAGCATGTGAATGGTTTTATGGTGCACCTCAGGAGCTGATGCAATTCCAAACGGAAGCCTAAGAAAATGGTATCTGGCAAAAGAAGTGTCAAAGGTACACAGCTTTGAACTCGGTTCATCTAGTTTAAGTTGCCAGAATCCAGAGGATGCATCTAATTTACTAAAGTACTTTGTATTAGCAAACTGTGACATAATTTCTTCACGAGTAGACAATTTGAAATGCTCTCTTTTAATGGCTCAATTCAGGTCTCTTGGATCTAAGCAAATCCTCAGTTTTCCATTTTTCTTATCAAAAATAACAAGCAATTTGACCCATTTAATCGATACATCAATTTTTTGTATGACTCCTAATGTACCATTCTGTCAAGCTTTGTTTTCAGTTGATTATGTAATGCAAAAGGTACTTTTCTACATGGATGTACTATGGGTGGCACTGTGTTGTCAATTTTAATCGTGTGCTCTACTGGAAGACAACCAAGTCCTTTGAACAAGTCCTCATACTCCTTCATCAACTCACTGCATTCTGACTCTGTGTCACTGTCCAGGACTAAAGTTCTTTTCACCAAATTCAGTCCCTCACAGGCAGATAAACCCAGTATTGACTGTACATTCTTTGGCACCACCACAAATGAAAGCGTGTGCACCATATTTTTGTGTGATACTTTTGCCACACATGTTCCTTTAACTGGAATGTCTGCACCTGAATACCCAGTCACTTTAATATTTGTCTGATGTAACTTTGGTCTAGGCTTTAATGCAATAAACTCAGATTCTGCAAGAACATTTACATCTGCTCCAGTATCCAATTTAAACAGAATAGTGTTTTGGTTCACTTGCAATGGCATAGTCCAGTCATTCCTACTTTGTTTGTTTTCACAAAGCACATCTATATAAAACTCCTCTCGTTCATTTTCAAGTACTGCACTTACATGTTTTATTTCCTTTACACTTCTGCAACAGCGTGAAAAATCATTACTCTTACTGCAGGTGTTGCACATTTTCCGATATGCTGGGCACCTTTTTAGATGATGTTGCCGCCCACAGCGATCACAAAGTCTTTTTCTTTCAGATGACATCTTGTGCACTGTCAGTTTTGTTGTTGCTGCATTATTTTTTCTAATATGTTCACGCTTTACAGCATCTACGCGACTGTTCTCAATAAAAAGCTCTTAAGCCTGCGACATCACGGTCTCAGAAGCTTTGCAGAGTGCTACAGCTTTTCCCAAATTCAAATCTTGTTCTAACAGTCTTTCTCTCAGACCATTATCCAGAATGCTGCAAACAATTCTGTCTTTAATGAGAGAGTCTGTAAGCTCCGCAAACTCGTATCTTTTACTGTGATTTCTCAACTCTGTAACAAATGGATCAATCGTTTGACCAGGTCTGTGCCGACATTTGAAAAATTTATAGCGCTCATACGTCACATTACACTTCGGTATACAAAATGTGTCAAATTTGTTGATTATCTCTTTTAGATTCAAATTATCTCCATTTTCAAAACTAAAATTGTTATATACCTCAATTGCATCGTCCCCTATTACATGGAGTAGAATTTCATCTTTCAATTTTTCCATTTTATTAGCTGCTCCGATCACCGATAAATAAATTTCAAAATGCTGTTTAAATCATTTCAGCTACTTTTCCAGTCAGCTGAAGCGTTGATAGGGGTTGCAAAACTTCCATTTTTAAAGCTGTTAGCAAACAACAAAAAGGTTTGCGCTTTTTTTTTGATTATTTTCGCTTCTCCCGTGTTAGCAAAACGTATTATTCTTCCAGACTGACTTCTGACAGCACGTTGTGCTCTT
Organism: Mobula birostris; assembly: GCF_030028105.1. Lineage (NCBI taxonomy): Eukaryota > Metazoa > Chordata > Chondrichthyes > Myliobatiformes > Myliobatidae > Mobula > Mobula birostris. The sequence continues at coordinate 11,238,023 of NC_092378.1, read as the reverse complement.
TATACGTACCGTGGGTTACTAAGAACAAACCATATTTTGGAAGAGTTAAAACTAGAACTTATATTTACAACAGCAAACAGCAACCACGTTTTCACCACACAGTTTCTAGATCATTCTGTCATTTTTGCACAGCTCCGAACTCTGTCAAAATCACGTTCTTACACGTGATACGTGATATCACCACAGTGACAGTTCCAGAAAACGATCGAGACCGATCCTTCTTTAAGAACTGGTATGAAATGCAAGCTCAGTAGTCACTTGGCAGCTTTGGTGCTCAAAATGATACTTTCATTGAGAAGTACACTAGGTATAATTTACCTAGATCCCATTTTTTTTAGATATTTACAGATTAGAAACTTTTTAAATACTGTTCTTACTACCTTTCCGATTTCATATTCTACTGATATAATGGAAAAATTTTTGGATTTAAATCTTTTTCAGAAAGGTTCAATAGCAATTATTTATAATATGATAATGAAAATAAATCCAGATGTTTCAAATACAATTAAGAATGATTGGGAAAGGGAACTTAAGCTTACCTTACCTACTGAGATATGGCAAAAAATTTTACAACTAGTTAACTCTTCCTCTATTTGTGCTAAGCATGTGTTGATACAGTTTAAAGTTGTACACAGGTCTCATATGTCTAAGGATAAATTAGCTCGTTATTACTCTCATATAAACCCTGTATGTGATAGATGTCATTCTGAAATAAACTCATTAACTCATATGTTTTGGTCCTGTCCATTATTGAAGAAATATTGGGACGATATTTTTGATATTATTTCAACTGTCTTGAATATTGATTTACAACCTCATCCTATTACTGCCATCTTTGGTTTACCAATGATAGAAAAACATCATTTGACCTCTTCAGCTTGTCCGATGATTGTTTTTGTTACTCTAATGGCTAGAGGATCTATACTATTGAATTGGAAAGAGGTTAATCCTCCTACCACATTTCATTGGTTTTCTCAAACTATGTCTAGTTTAAATCTAGAAAAAATCAGAAGTGTGATTTATGACCCAACTATTAAATTTGATGAGTCTTGGAGACCATTTATTCAATATTTCCACATGATGTAATTTGACCCTTTCCAAATCTATTTTGTGATTTCGATATACGGGGAGAGGAGCGGAAGTGGCCACACTATTGGTTCTATCTGAGGTATCATAATAGCCCTTCCTTTTTCTTTTTCCTTTCCTTAGTTTTCTTTTAGTTTGGGTAGATTAGTTTTTTTTTCCCAAGGGGATATATATATTTTTTTATTTTTCTGTTTTTTAATGATATGTTTGTATTTTATGTATACTTTTTATATATTCTATTGCTAATTTGTGAGATTTTGGGATGTTTACTAACTATGTGTTACTTGACTGTATACTTTTATAACATAATTATTATTAATTAATACAATCCCAATCACTCTGTACTTATTTTCTGTAGTGTGTTTGATGTCGAAATTAATAAGAAGATTGAAAAAGAAAGAGAAGTACACACATTTACCGGAGGAGTACATGTGTGGCTAGGAATCCTGCAGCCTGTAACTCACTTCCTCACTCCCCAAAGCCTGTCCACCATCTACAAGGCTCAGGTCAGGAGTGTAATGGAATATTCGCCATTCGCGTAAACACTCAAGAAGCTTGATACTGTCCAGTACAAGGTAGCCCGCTTGATTGGTACCCCTTCCACAAGCATCCAGTCCCTCCACCATCGACAAATAGTTGCTGCAGTGTGTAGTATCTACAAGATAAACTACAACAACACACCAAAGTTCCTAAGGCAGCACCTTCCAGACCCACAACCACTATGATCTAGAAGGACAAGAACAGCAGATACCTGGGAATACCACCACTTGGAAGTCACCCTCCAAGTCACTCACCATCTGGATTTGGAAACGTATCACCGTTCCTTCATTGTCGTTGGGTCAACATAAACAGGAAATTGGGTTACTGTCAGGCGAGGGAAGAGGAAAGGGCAGGCAGAGCAGGGTTCCCCTGTGGCCATTCCCCTCAACAACAAGTATACCGCATTGGAAACTGTTGGGCGGGATGACTTACCTGGGACAAGCTGCAGTAGCTGGATCTCTGGCACTGGGTCTGGCTCTGCAGTGCAGAAGGGAGGGCGGAAAAAGAGGAGAGCGGTAGTGATAGGGGATTCGATAGTTAGAGGTGCAGATAGGAGGTTCTGTGGTCATGACAGAGAATCCAGGATAGTTTGTTGCCTCCTGGGGGCCAGGGTCAAGGATGTCTCTGATCGATTGCATGACATTCTGAAGTGGGAGGATGACCAGCCAGATGTCGTGGTGCACATCAGTACAAATGACATAGCAAGGAAGAGTGAGGAGGTCCTGGAGAGTGAGTATAGAGAGCTTGGTAGGAAGTTGAAAAGCAGGACCTCAAGGGTGGTAATCTCAAGATTGCTACCTGTGCTAGGTGCCAGTGAGAGTAAGAATAGGATGCTCTGGAGGATGAACAAGTGGCTGAGGAACTGGTGTAAGGGGCAGGGTTTCAGATTTCAGGACCATCGGGACCTCTTCTGGGGCAGGTGGGACCTGTACAAAAGAGATGGATTACACTTGAACTACAGGGGGACCAACACCCTTTCAGGGAGGTTTGTTAGTGCTGTTGGGGAGGCTTTAAACTAGATTTGCAGGGGGATGGGAACCAGAGTGCCAGAGCTGACAGTGTGGCTGGGGTGAAAATAAATGATGTTAAGAGTTCAAGCAAATCCGCTGATAGAAAGGTTGTGAGTAGTGGTAAAAATCTTCTGAGGTGTATATATTTCAATGCTAGGAGTATTGTGGGGAAGGCGGATGAGTTGAGGGCATGGATTGACATGTGGAATTATGACGTTATAGCAATTTGTGAAACTTGGCTACAGGAGGGGCAGGACTGGCAGCTTAATATTCCAGGGTTCCGATGTTTCAAATGTGATCGAGGCAGAGGAATGAAAGGTGAGGGAGTAGCATTGCTTGTTAGGGAAAATATTACAGCAGTGCTCAGGCAGGACAGATTAGAAGGCTTGTCTACTGAGTCCTTATGGGTGGAGCTGAGAAACAGGAAAGGTATGGCCACATTAGGACCATAGAATCATAGAACCATAGAAGCTACAGCACAGAAACAGGCCCTTTGGCCCTTCTTGGCTGTGCCGAACCATTTTCTGCCTAGTCCCACTGACCTGCACATGGACCATATCCCTCCATACACCTCCCATCCATGTATCTGTCCAATTTATTCTTAAATGTTAAAAAAGAACCTGCATTTACCAGCACATCTGGCAGCTCATTCCATACTCCCACCACTCTCTGTGTGAAGAAGCCCCCCCTAATGTTCCCTTTAAACTTTTCCCCCCTCACCCTTAACCCATGTCCTCTGGTTTTTTTCTCCCCTTGCCACAGTGGAAAAAGCCTGCTTGCATTCACTCTATCTATACCCATCATAATTTTATATACCTCTATCAAATTTCCCCTCATTCTTCTATGCTCCAGGGAATAAAGTCCTAACCTATTCAACCTTTCTCTGTAACTGAGTTTCTCAAGTCCCGGCAACAACCTTGTAAACCTTCTCTGCACTCTTTCAACCTTACTTATATCCTTCCTGTAATTTGGTGACCAAAACTGAACACAATACTCCAGATTCGGCCTCACCAATGCCTTATACAACCTCATCATAACATTCCAGCTCTTGTACTCAATACTACGATTAATAAAGGCCAATGTACCAAAAGCTCTCTTTACGACCCTATCTACCTGTGACGCCACTTTTAGGGAATTTTGTATCTGTATTCCCAGATCCCTCTGTTCCACTGCACTCCTCAGTGCCTTACCATTAACCCTGTATGTTCTACCTTGGTTTGTCCTTCCAATGTGCAATACCTCACACTTGTCACTATCGTCGGTGGTGGGGAAACTGCTGGAGTCAGTTATCAAGGATGTGATAACAGCACATTTGGAAAGTGGTGAAATGATCAGACAAAGTCAGCATGGATTTGTGAAAGGAAAATCATGTCTGACGAATCTCATAGAATTTTTTAAGGATGTCACTAGTAGAGTGGATAGGGGAGAACCAGTGGATGTGGTATATTTGGATTTTCAGAAGGCTTTTGACAAGGTCCCACACAGGAGATTAGTGTGCAAACTTAAAGCACACGGTATTGGGGGTAAGTTATTGGTGTGGGTGGAGAGTTGGTTAGCAGACAGGAAGCAAAGAGTGGGAATAAACGGGACCTTTTCAGAATGGCAGGCGGTGACTAGTGGGGTACCGCAAGGCTCAGTGCTGGGACCCCAGTTGTTTACAATATATATTAATGACTTGGATGAGGGAATTAAATGCAGCATCTCCAAGTTTGCGGATGACACGAAGCTGGGTGGCAGTGTTAGCTGTGAGGAGGATGCTAAGAGGATGCAGGGTGACTTGGATAGGTTGGGTGAGTGGGCAAATTCATGGCAGATGCAATTTAATGTGGATAAATGTGAAGTTATCCACTTTGGTGGCAAAAATAGGAAAACAGATTATTATCTGAATGGTGGCCGATTAGGAAAAGGGGAGGTGCAACGTGACCTGGGTGTCATTATACACCAGTCATTGAAAGTGGGCATGCAGGTACAGCAGGCGGTGAAAAAGGCGAATGGTATGCTGGCATTTATAGCGAGAGGATTTGAGTACAGGAGCAGGGAGGTACTACTGCAGTTGTACAAGGCCTTGGTGAGACCGCACCTGGAGTATTGTGCGCAGTTTTGGTCCCCTAATCTAACGAAAGACATCCTTGCCATAGAGGGAGTACAGAGAAGGTTCACCAGATTGATTCCTGGGATGGCAGGACTTTCATATGAAGAAAGAATGGATGAACTGGGCTTGTACTCGTTGGAATTTAGAAGATTGAGGGGGGATCTGATTGAAACGTATAAGATCCTAAAGGGATTGGACAGGCTAGATGCAGGAAGATTGTTCCCGATGTTGGGGAAGTCCAGAACGAGGGGTCACAGTTTGAGGATAGAGGGGAAGCCTTTTAGGACTGAGACTAGGAAAAACTTCTTCACACAGAGAGTGGTGAATCTGTGGAATTTTCTGCTACAGGAAACAGTTGAGGCCAGTTCATTGGCTATATTTAAGAGGGAGTTAGATATGGCCCTTGTGGCTACGGGGGTCAGGGGGTATGGAGGGAAGGCTGGGGCGGTGTTCTGAGTTGGATGATCAGCCATGATCATAATAAATGGCGGTGCAGGCTCGAAGGGCCGAATGGCCTACTCCTGCACCTATTTTCTATGTTCCTATGTTTCTATGTATTAAACTCCATCTGCTATTTTTCAGCCCATTTTTCCAGCTGGTCCAAGTCCCTCTGCAGGCTCTGAAAACCTTCCTCACTGTCTACTACACCTCCAATCTTTGTATCCTCAGCAAACTTGCTGATCCAATTTACCACATTATCATCCAGATCATTGATATAGATGACAAATAACAATGGACCCAGCACTGATCCCTGTGTCACACCACTAGTCACAGACCTCCACTCAGAGAAACAATTTTCTACCACCACTCTCTGGCTTCTTCCATCGAGCCAATGTCCAATCCAATTTACCACCTCTCCATGTATACTTAGCGAATGAATTTTCCTAACTAACCTCCCATGCGGGACCTTGTCAAAGGCCTTACTGAAGTCCATGTAGACAATATCCACTGCCTTCCCTTCATCGACTTTCCTGGTAACCACCTCGAAAAACTCCAACAGATTGGTCAAACATGACCTACCACGCACAAAGCCATGTTGACTCTCCCTAATAAGCCCCTGTCTATCCAAATGCTTGTAGATTCTGTCTCTTAGTACTCCTTAGTACTGTCTATTAGTGGGATTGTATTACAGACCACCCAATAGTCAACGAGACTTGGAAGAGCAAATCTGCAGAGAGATAGCAGGCAACTGCAGGAAACATAAAGTTCTGGTGGTGGAGGATTTTAATTTTCCATACATTGATTGGGACTCCCATACTGTTAGGGGTCTAGATGGTTTAGAGTTTGTGAAATGTGTTCAGGAAAGTTTTCTAAATCAATATATAGAGGGACCAACTAGAGGGGGTGCAATATTGGATCTCCTGTTAGGAAACGAGTTAGGACAAGTGACGGAAGTCTGTGTAGGGGAGCACTTTGGTTCCAGTGATCATAACACCATTAGTTTCAATTTGATCATGGACAAGGATAGATCTGGTCCTAGGGTTGAGGTTCTGAACTGGAAGAAGGCCAAATTTGAAGAAATGAGAAAGGATCTAAAAAGCGTGGATTGGGACAGGTTGTTCTCTGGCAAAAATGTGATTGGTAGGTGGGAAGCTTTCAAAGGGAAAATTTTGAGAGTGCAGAGTTTGTATGTTCCTGTCAGGATTAAAGGCAAATTGAATAGGGATAAGGAACCTTGGTTCTCAAGGGAATTTGCAACTCTGATAAAGAAGAAGAGGGAGTTGTATGAAAAGTATAGGAAACAGGGAGTAAATCAGGTGCTTGAGGAGTATAAGAAGTGCAAGAAAATACTTAAGAAAGTAATCAGGAGGGCTAACAGAAGACATGAGGTAGCCTTGGCAGTCAAAGTGAAGGATAATCCAAAGAGCTTTTACAGGTATATTAAGAGCAAAAGGATTGTAAGGGATAAAATTGGTCCTCTTGAAGATCAGAGTGGTCGGCTATGTGCGGAACCAAAGGAAGTGGGGGAGATCTTAAATAGGTTTTTTGCGTCTGTATTTACTAAGGAGACTGGCATGAAGTCTATGGAATTGAGGGAATCAAGTAGTGAGATCATGGAAACTGTACAGATTGAAAAGGAGGAGGTGCTTGCTGTCTTGAGGAAAATTAAAGTGGATAAATCCCCGGGACCTGACAGAATGTTCCCTCGGACCTTGAAGGAGACTAGTGTTGAAATTGCGGGGGCCCTGGCAGAAATACTTAAAATGTAGTTGTCCATGGGTGAGGTGCCGGAGGATTGGAGAGTGACTCATGTTGTTCTGTTGTTTAAAAAAGGATCGAAAAGTAATCCGGGAAATTATAGGCCGGTGAGTTCAATGTCAGTAGTAGGTAAGTTATTGGAGGGAATACTAAGAGACAGAATCTACAAGCATTTGGATAGACAGGGACTTATTAGGGAGAGTCAACATGGCTTTGTGCGTGGTAGGTCATGTTTGACCAATCTATTGGAGTTTTTTGAGGAGGTTACCAGGAAAGTGGATGAAGGGAAGGCAGTGGATATTGTCTACGTGGATTTCAATAAGGCCTTTGACAAGGTCCCGCATGGGAGTTTAGTTAGGAAAATTCAGTCGCTAGGTATACAGGGAGAGGTGGTAAATTGGATTAGACATTGGCTCAATGGAAGAAGCCAAAGAGTGGTGGTAGAGAGTTGCTTCTCTGAGTGGAGGCCTGTGACTAGTGGTGTGCCACAGGGATCAGTGCTGGGTCCATTGTTATTTGTTGTCTATATCAATGATCTGGATGATAATGTGGTAAATTGGATCAGCAAATTTGCTGATGATACAAAGATTAGAGGTGTAGTAGACAGTGAGGAAGGTTTTCAGAGCCTGCAGAGGGACTTGGACCAGCTGGAAAAATGGGCTGAAAAATGGCAGATGGAGTTTAATGCAGACAAGTATGAGGTATTGCACGTTAGAAGGACAAACCAAGGTAGAACATACAGGGTTAATGGTAAGGCACTGAGGTGTGCAGTAGAACAGAGGGATCTGGGAATACAGATACAAAATTCCCTAAAAGTGGCATCACAAGTAGATAGGGTCGTAAAGAGAGCTTTTGGTACATTGGCCTTTATTAATCAAAGTATTGAGTATAAGAGCTGGAATGTTATGATGAGGTTGTATAAGGCATTGGTGAGGCCGAATCTGGAGTATTGTGTTCAGTTTTGGTCACCAAATTACAGGAAGGATATAAATAAGGTTGAAGGAGTGCAGAGAAGGTTTACAAGGATGTTGCCGGGACTTGAGAAACTCAGTTACAGAGAAAGGTTGAATAGGTTAGGACTTTATTCCCTGGAGCGTAGAAGAATGAGGGGAGATTTGATAGAAGTATATAAAATTATGATGCGTATAGATAGAGTGAATGCAAGCAGGCTTTTTCCACTGAGGCATGGGGAGAAAAAAACCAGAGGACATGGGTTAAGGGCGAGGGGGGAAAAGTTTAAAGGGAACATTAGGGGGGGCTTCTTCACACAGAGAGTGGTAGGAGTATGGAATGAGCTGCCAGATGAGGTGGTAAATGCGGGTTCTTTATTAACATTTAAGAATAAATTGGACAGTTATATGGATGGGAGGTGTATGGAGGGATATGGTCCGTGTGCAGGTCAGTGGGACTAGGCAGAAAATGGTTCGGCACAGCCAAGAAGGGCCAAAAGGCCTGTTTCTGTGCTGTAGTTTTTATGGTTCTATGGTTCTATAATGGAATTCCCTCCCTAACAGCACTGTGGGTGTACCCACACCTCAGGAACTGTAGCAATTCAGGAAAACAGTTCATCACCAACTTCTCAAGGGGAACTAGGGATGGACAGTAAATGCTGGCTTAGCTGGTGACGCCCATATCTTATAAATTAATAAGTAAAAAGAAAAGAAGCTCAGCAAGTCAAGCAGCATCTATCGATGGCAATAAACAGTTGACACTTTGTGCCAAGACCCTTTACCATGAGTCCTGATGCAGAGTCTCGGCCCATAATGATGACTATTTTTTCCCATCAAAGGATGCAGCCTAACCTGCTGAGCTCCTCCAGCATATTGTGTGAATTACTCTAGGTTTCCAACATCTGCAGTACCTCCTGATTCTATGAACACCTTGAGGGATTTGGTTTTAATGCAGGAAGTAGGACTAATATAGATATCATGATGGTTTGGTTTGGACATGTTGACCAATAGGTCTATTTCTACACTTTACAACTCTATGACTCTATAACGCTATGACAAAATAATGCAAAAGGTTGCAGCAAAGAAGAGATTTATTTGTCACATGTACCTCAAAACATTGAAATGTACAATGAAATGTGTCAATTGCTTCAAATCAAATCAACGAGGAGAATCCAATGAGAACGAACTTCAGCAGTGAAAATTGGGATCCATATCATAAATCCATGAACTGAGATCACCAATAGAAGCTAGATCAGTATTTTATGACTGCTCTGATTAGTGTCCACCCCGTAGGACATTTGGAATATCAACACCATTCCAAAGAGGTATGTCCAGACTCGAGCAGACTATGTGGTGGGATGTAGTAAAAGTCTGGGACATCTACAATATTATTGGGATACATCTGTAATGTGCTAGAGCTGAGATATCAAAGTCCAACAACACACACCAAAGTAGATGTCATCCACAAGAAAGCAGCCAGCTTAATTGGCAACTTATCATCTATTCTCTTCTCTATTTGTCTGTAGTGGCTGCAGTGTGAAATGTGCATTTAATCACCTAAGCAACAGTATCTCTCAAACCACTAATCACTAACCATAAGAATGGCAATGGCCTCAGGTGAAGATCCCCCTCCAAGTCACACAATCTCTAGGTCTGGAAATATATCACCATGTCTTCAACATTGTTGGTTTAAATGCTGTAGGATGTTCCTCAACAACATTGTGGCAGTTCCATCAGAAGAAGGACTGTGGCGGTTCAGAAAGGTCTATCACCACTGATAAAGGCTGAACTTGCTAGTTGAGATCTTGAAAAATGAATATAATAAAAGAAGCCGAAAATGTACATGGGTGCTTATGAATCTCTGAGATGAATAAGACCATTCAGCCCATTTGGTCTGCTTTGCTATTCCATCATGGCTCTCAACTCCTTTCTTCTGCCTTCTCCCATAACTTTTGATGTCTTTCCTAATCAAGAACGTATGAACTCTGTTTTAAATATACTTAATTACATGGCCTCCACAACTATCTGAGGCCAGGAATTCCACAGATACCACTCTCTGGCTAAAGAAGCTGCTCTTCTTCTCTGTTCTAAAGGGGTGTCTTTCTGTTCTGAGGCTGTGCTATCTGGTCCTGGACTGCACCCTATAGGAAACATCCTCTCCACATTCATTTTCAATTATTGGCATCATTCTCATCCTTCTAAACTTCAGTGAGTACAAGCCTAGAGCCATTCGCTGCTCATACATTAACCCTTTCATACCCAGATTTATTCTTGTGGATCTTCTCTGGACCTTCTCCAATGCCAGCTGTTCTTTCATAGGTAAGGGGCCCAAAATACAATACTTCCAGTGTGCTTTTACCAATGCCTTATAAAGCTTCAGCATTACATCCTTGCTTTTATATTCTCATGGAACAAATGAAACATTGTTATTTCAAAGATCAGCAGGGGAACTGTCTTACTGCCCTGGGCAAGATCTTAAATACTTCCTGTTACGTCACTGGCATTTAGGGCAGAAATGAAGGTCCTCCATCTGTCTGTCCATACCATTGCACACCTATGGAAGGATTCTTCATTGCCATTCTGTAACAATCTTGTTTTACCAGTCGGGGTTGTTAGCCCTGAGCTGAACTCCTGAACCTGGAGGACCGGTTGAGCACTCTTAGTCTGGCCCCTAACCTTTGACCTGCTTGGCATGGGTGACCCTATCTAGACCCAAAGCACAAAGCCTTGACTTTAGCCAACATAGATCTCCAGGTCATTGAGGTACGCAAGCTTCCAAACCCTACGACAAAGTTGTGGCGCCTTATCAAAGATCACTAAAACAATTATCAGATCATAATGATGATTACTGGTGCTGCTCCATTTTTAAACATTCTAAATTGTTTATACTCAGAAATACTTCACTGGATATAAAGTGCTTTCAGACATCCTGAAAGAATGTGAAAATAAATACACATTAAGAATCCTGTTATGTACTGTTTTTAAGCCCCCAGACAAAATAATTTACTTTCTGAAAAATATTTTAATGCATCATTAAGAAAATTTAAAAGATATTAAAGGACTGTCACAAGCTTTCCATCCATTATTTTTGGGAAAAAAACAGTTTGGAATTGGTTTATAAATTCAAACCAATTGGTTTTGTGCTTACAAATGTTGGGCTTACATTTGGGGGAAGTTACCAGAGTTAATTGACTCTGGGAAATAATTTGCATGGTCAAAGTGCATTGCAGCATAAACTGTGTGAAGCAACCCCTGAACTGGATGGCTCTGATGACTAATTGATAGTTCTGTAGAGAACTGTTGGCTGGCTACAGTGCAGGAGAATGGGCATATCTGATTGAGTCCTGGACTCACCATTGAATTCAGACATATTTTGCAATTTACCAACTACTTGGTTTCATTAATTTACACATTTATTAAAGAGCTTAGCAGTATCTTTTGTTTACTCTTCATTATTTAGCTGCATATCACTGTTTTGGATTAATTTAATTTATTATTCACATATTTTATTTTTAATTATATCAACCCATTTTTACTGTTTTAAATATGATGATCAGAAAAATACAAAAGAAGTGAGACGTCCAACACAACTTGTCCTGTCAATAGTCTTCAGAGACCAGTCAACTTTTTTCTGCTTGGCATTTTCATAACTGCAGATGTTGGAAATCCAAGCAACACACACAAACACCTCCCTCTTGTTCTCCTCCGCCTTTTCTTTCTTCTATGGCCTTCTGTCTTCGCCTGTCAGATTCCCCCTTCTCCAGCCCTGTATCTTTTTCACCAATCAACTTCTTAGATCTTTAATTCACTCCTCTCACACCCCCTCCACTCCTGGTTTCACCTATCACCTTGTGGTTCTTCCTCCCTTTCCCCCACTTTCTTACTCTGACTCCTCATCATTTTTTTCCCAGTTCTGATGAAGTGTCTCAGCCCGGAGTGTCGTCTGCCAGGCTTGCTGAGTTCCTCCAGCATGTTATATGTGTTGCCGGCATTTTCATAAGTTTATTTACAATGAAGGAATTTTTTTATCGGAGAATCTGATTGTAATGTGGTTTTGGTTTAAGTGGTGAGTAATTGAAAGAAACATTGGAGATAAGGAAATTTTGTGTGCTACAACTAGTGCTTTTGTCTATGGTCTTCAATAGAATGTTTTTAGACAGTTTGCATTTGTGATTGAGTTCAGAGTGACGTTTCAGAATGTGAATCTGAAGCTGTTGAATGGTAACATTTCACTATGCATAAATTCGTTCTGGGAAAATTGAATAAGAAAAGTATAAGACCATAAGATATAGGAGCAGAATTTGGTCCAACAGGTTGGCTCCGCCATTTCATCATAACTGATCCATTTCTCTCCCAACTCCAATCTCCTGTCTTCTCCATGTATCCCTTCATGCCCTGACTAATCAAGAATCTATCAACCTCTACCTTAAACACATCCAATAGCTTGGCCTTCATAGCCGCCTGTGGCAATGAATTCCACAGCTTCACCATTCTCTGGTTGAAGAAATTCCTCTTCATCTCCATTCTAAATTGACATCCCTCTATTCCAAGGCTGTGTCCTCTGGACTTAGACTTCCCAACACAGGAAACATCCTCTCCACATCCTCTCTATTGTGGCCTTTCAACATTCGATAGGTTTCAGTGAGGCCACCCCCTCATTCTTCTGATTTCTAGGGAGTGCAGGCATACAGCCATCAGATGCTCCTCACGTGATAAGCCTTTCAATTCTGGAATCATTTTTAAACCTCTTTTGATCCCTTTCCAATATATTTCAGAATTTTGAAAAGTTTGTTTCTTTACAGAATTGATGCACTACCATTGCAAACTATTTGTTGTTACTGTTGGATTAATCTCAAATACAGGATTTCACCAAACTGCATTGTGACGGGGCTTGTCCAGCTATTTTTTGCTCTATCCTTACTTAGGTGATGTTTAAACATTATTTCCTTCTACAATGGAGATAGTGAGCTCAAATAGTTTATGAAACTCCATCTTTTCAATACAATCAAGTTAAATGAATTATGTCAAAAGTACAGAGCCACCTGTTTTTAGTTAAGGAAGTATAATATTTGACTGTAATCAACTCATTCCACTGGCATCAGAACCAGCTGATGCGAGCTGACTGGATTCAACAGGGCGGTAATGCATGACCATATTCACAGTGTGACTCCACAGCACAGTTCACTAATTTAGAACATTTGCAGTTCCCCAAATGGCAAAAGAACTGTAGATGTTTTAGTTCAAAGATGCGAAATGTAATTGACTTGAAAAAGGGAAGATGTGTGCTTCGTAATATTTAATACTGAACAGAGTTATCTTCAGTGTCCGCCAAGCTCTCCTGACTTTGGATGTAGTCTCCGAGGCGTCTGAATGCAGTCTTGTGTTACATTCCTTTGTAACATTGAAGGGACAATTGCAGTGATTCACTTCCTTCTGGATGTGGACAACATGGATAGAATTAGAGGAAATGCTAACAGTGGCTTTTGTCCAAAATGTGTGCCCCATTAGAGATGTTCTAAAGAGACTGCTTGTTGTTTTCAGACAATTCCCAAAAACAGTCTTGCCTCATTTTTCCAGTCAAAAATTTGGCCTGTTGATGACTAATTACAAAAATACTTATTATATTAAAATATAAATCCATTTCACAACATATTATCCATATGATTGCTATTATGATATGTGGATGAACTATGTATCCTTCAATTACTGAGAGAGATTTTGATGGCCAAGATCTACTGCCCATATCTTCATCAGCAAACTCTCCTTGGTTATATTTAATCACAGCAAGTTGGAAAGTTGTGCATTCTAGATTTCAATGGCATCATCTTGCAACTTTCAATAATTTAAATCAAAATAAAGGGACGGCACAACACTTTACAATACAGGCAATGAGGGTTCAGTTCTTGTCAGTGCCTGTGAGGAGTTTATACGTTCTCCCCAAGAACACGAGGGTTTCCTCTGGGTGTTCTGGTTTCCTCCCAAAGGCAATCAGGTTGGTAGATTAATTGGTCATTGTAAATTGTCCTGTAATTAGGCTAGGGTTAAATTGGGAGATTGCTAGTTGGTGTGGCTTGAAAGGCTGGAAGGGCCGATTCTATGTTGTATCTTGATAAAATAAACAGATACATTTAAATAATTTTAGTTCTTATTAAAAATTAACAAGTTAATCAAAAGTTGTATTAACGATTTAAAACATTAAACAGATACAATGGAAAGAAAGTAAGTTAGAATCTATGAACTGATGTGCTGACGTTAACAGCATTGAAACCTGTGGGAGGCTGAGTTTGTATCTGCCTTTGAATCTGTCAGTAATGCAGCTCCTTTGTATTTGGCAGTATACATGCATGGATTCTGCTGTTTAAAAAGTAGAACAATGTCATATCATAGAGTAATAGAGCCGTAATGAGATTCAGCAGGGAAACAAGTCCTACGGCCCTTCAAGTGCACACCAACCATCAACCACCCATCTGACACTAATTCTTCATTAATCCCATTTTCTTTTACTCTCCCTATGTTTTGTTCAACTCCACCAAGATTCCATTACTTGTCTACACACTAAGGGTGACTTACAGTCACCGTTTACCCTGCTAACGAGCGCAACTCTGAGGATGTGGGAGGAAGTCAGAGCATCGAAGGAAGATAGTAGAGCAGCCACGGAGAGGGCGAATCTCCATTTGGACCATGGGATTGAACCCATGTCCCTCCCGGTGTTCAGCAACAACTCTGCTCGCTGCACCACTATACCGTCATCTTGCTTTCAAAACCTAACATGGTTTTCAAATAACCCCAGTTTCAGAACCTAGAAAGTGAAGGGTAACTCAAGAAAGAGAGCTGTCTATTGTCTGCTCACCACTTTCAGTTTTCAGATTAACTACTGTAACAAACAGAAAAGCTAATGACAAAGGAGTGATATTACCACGTGAAAATTCTTCTATTTTTCATTAGAACTCAATTTGGCAGCGGGACGGAGTAACCTCAAAACGCACCTTCCCCAAGGTGTTCAACTCACTGGTCATCAAATATTGCAAATATTTTGTTCTCATTTGGAAGTTTACATTAAAAGGAAAGTAATGTTTGTTATCATAGCAGCAGCGCTGGTTAAACAAGCGAGATTATTGTGTACATTAGTTAATTGCTAACTGTCTTCAATGAACGTATATCACAATGGTGAGATAAATATTGTACCAAAATTGTTTAATAGCACTATTTCATTTTATCCAAGTCAACAAATAGCAATCAGATAAGCATTGAACAGTATTGAAGGATAAAGCCCAGAACATAACTCTGCAAAGTCTTGGCAAAGCCACAGGGCAAAATGAGAATCCACGTCCCACATGTCCAACAGCAGAAGCTACCAGTACTGAGTGAATTAATTACAGGCATCTAAAGAGCTCATTTCAAATTCCAGTAAAGACAGGATCAAAACAAGTGACTAATTTTACAAAAGCACAAATCATTTTGTACTTCTGACCTTCTTATTTAATGGATTGGCCATACAATGTCAGACGAGGTCTCCTTTAAAGGCTGACTGCTTTTAAAACCACTCAGAAAAAAAAGAAAGCATTGGTGAGGTGTGTCTGAAGGAAAAGGAACATTACCTTTCAGTTGGAGACTTGTGACACTTGACAGCTAATAAAGAACTTGCATTATGTTCAGAAAGAACGTTTTTGAATAACACAATTCAAAGCTGTGGTCACAACTTACTGTGAGGATATGAATGAAAATTAAATTTGAGTACCAGAACTCTCATTTCAAAAGCTAAAACATTAAAAACACACTGACGCTATTGATAGCCATAGGGCAGAATGAGATATTTGCGTACCTTCCTGCATCTTTGTCCTATAGTATACCATTGTATATAAGCCATCTACTTGCAGGTCTCCAGTTTAAATAAGAATATAAGGTTAGTTGATACCAAAGCCACAAGTTGTTATGATTTTTGTTGGCATCTGTGGAAAATATGCATGTAACAATATCTCTATTCCTTAAAAAATTCATCTGGAATTTCCAAAGGGAACAAGAAAAGGGCTTGAAGAGACAGATGACGCAGATTAGTTTTGTGAAATGAAGCCTGTGTAAGCTGCCAGGGGTTAAAACAAATTCATTTTGTTCAGATATTATACTGTAAAGCAGAAAAAAATAATGTAAACTGATACTTGAACAGTAGTTGACCATATTTTTTTATTCCAAATGCTGTTATGTAATGAATACTTTGGTGCTGCTTTCACCAGAATGGTTGTTTCAGTTTGTAAGGTACATTTGGGTTTAATAATCGTTCTTCAAAGTGGACATGCACACAATAGACATTCCAGCTGTGCCCCATGCTGCACTTCACACTGAATTCTGAAAAGCCAGGATGAATCGTCCAGCTAATGAAAGTTACCTACTGTATATGATATGAATACACTTGTCTTGGGTAGTTGAAGACTGATGGTTACTGCCATCTCCTTCTGATTACAATCTCATTGCCAGCTCCTACTGAGCATTAAACCTCAGCCAAACAAATACCTTCACACCTACTTCCCATCTGTAAATGCTGCTGAGCTCCTCTGGTGATCATTTTAGATTAACTGCTGTTAATTACTTCAGTCCTTTCTCTCATCAGTATTTATTCACTTGTTAAGGAATCCTGGAAGAAAAAAAATGTAGTAAGCAGAGCTGATCAAGAACTCCAAGAACACATGGGAAAATGGAAGCAGGAGGAGAACATTTGGTGGCTAAGCCTGTCCTGCCATTCAAAATGACTAGGGCTGATCTGCCCTAGGTCTCAACCCCTCTGTAATGGCGAGAGACAGATGCATTCCTTAGTTCCTTCAAGGAGGCTGAATCAGGTTTTATTTTTGACTTCGTGATATTGGTTTCAATGGAGATGATCCTACTCGATCAAATTCAAAATTCAAAGTTCAAGGAACATTTATTACCAAATTATGTATACTTTATACAGCCTTTAGATTCAGTGTTACTCTTCAACCAACAGGTTCTTGAACCAATGTGGAAACTTCACTCACCTCAACACTGAATTGTTCCACAACCTATAGACTCACTTTCAAGGAATCTACAAATCATGTTCTCAATATTATTTATTTATTATTATATTTGTTCTTTTAACTACACAGTTTGTCTTTTTATGCACATTGGTTGTCCATCCATGGGGCGCCACAGTAGCGTAGTGGTTAGCACAATGCTTTTTAGCACAGATGATCCGGGTTCAATTCTCACCGCTGCCTGTAAAGGAGTTTGTACGTTCTCCCTGTGTTTGTGTGGGTTTCCTCTGAGTGCTCTGGTTTCCTCCCACAGTCCAAAGTTGTACCAGTTGGTAGGTTAATTGATTGTTGTAAATTGTCCTGTGATTAGGCTGGGATTAGATCAGGGGTTTGCTGGGTAGTGTGGCTCGAAGGGATGCAAGGGACTATTCCGTGCTGTATCTTAATAAAAAATTAATTGTTTCTGTGGGTGCAGTTTTTTTTCCCCATTGATTCTATCCTGTTTCTCTGTATCTACCGTGAATGCCCTCAGGAAAATGAGTGTCAGGGTAGTAAAGGTGACATACAATATATGCACTTTGATAATAAATTTACTTTGAAATTTTGATGTCCATAAACAGGCTGCTTCCAAAAGAAAATTTGAAACTGAAATTCAGGGCTGAAAGAGCATGGTTTCTGAAAGTTGAACATTGCTCTAGGAATAATCTGACATTAACAAGGAGAGTTCACCCGGAACTGAATATGGATATTACTCTGTGGAGATAATCACTCTGTCACCCAGCTTGTGAAGACACTGCCCAGAAGAAGGCAATGGTACCGCTCTTCTGTAGAAAAACTTGCCAAGTACAATCGTGGTCAAAGACCATGATTGCCCACGTCATACGACAAGGTACCTAATGAATGAATGACTGAATAGACTGAAATCCCTCCGTGACATAACAATTTCTATCTGCTTTTCATTTTGCATGTGTCGACTTCTCACAATGAAAACACCTTACTTTTGATTTACATGGATGCAAGCTTTGGATGTTCCTCACCCTCCACAGCAGCTGGGTAACCCACCTCAGAAATGGGAAATCAATGCTCTGGAGCCTGTTAGACTTTTGTGGATGGTTTTCTACATGGTCAGTCGTGTATACTGTTCAGTTATGCTATCTCCTGTGTAGAAAGCAGGAGATAATTCAACTGTTTTGGCTTCAGTTACCATCTTACAGTCATCAAGGATATGACTTGCTTAGGACTGCTTTCAGAAATCATATTGTCCTATTTTACTGGTAAACACAAACTGAATAGTGGGCTCTTACTTGGCACTGACACAGGACTTTTTCCTGAGTGAAATATATCTTCACTGGCCAATATAAGAAAGATTTTAACAATTTAAATATCAACCAGTCAATGATTCTTGCCTCTTGTATTCTGGCGTTGATCTAGGAATTAAATAACCAGACCATGATTATCATTATCAGAACCTCTCTAAAGGAAACATGGCCCAGACGGAGTACAGCAATTACAGCAGTTCAAGTGGAACGCTTTATAATAGGTCTGCACAGGGTGGCTATAAAAAGTTCGGGAACTCTAAGTCTGAAACTTTAATGCATTCCTGTTACATCAATTAAATTATATTTTTTGAATAAAGATAATGTGCACACAGACAAATCCGATAAACATACATCAGGTTTAAGAATAATTAAAACCAGCAATGGAAGCTCTGCACTCAGAGCATTTTTTCCCCTATTAATTTGCATGGTACAGAATCCCAGATCCAGTCACAACACTTAATGATGAAGTTAGAACTTGGCAGAACGTATTCTCTGTATGTTCCATTATTAACACTAAGCATAGTCAACACAGAGAAATTAGTTTCACATGGAGTCAGCAGATGCGAAGAAATTATTCCGTTGATAAATGGAACTGCTGAATGCCTGGATAGATAGGCTGTGGTGCAAATATTAGTACAAATCGACTCCTTATCTTCCATTTGTAGAAACACTGATCCAAGCTAAACATTCCTCAGCGAGGTAGTTATAAACTTAGCAGGGCCTAATTTCACAATGTCTGTTGTCTGAATATAGTGGTGTACATACCAACAGTTGGTCAGCAGAGAAGTTCACCTGAAAATGCTTATGATTGGACCAAAGCTTAGAATTCGATTAGTTTTTAAAGAAAATTTTTGGAAATTTCACTCCTGTTTTGAGAAGAAATACTAGGAGGGCAGAGAAGCTATCACATATATATATATATTACAGTTTAGTTAAATTAACTGATATGGATAATATTGACTGTGGACAAAAATTAAATACATACTTGAGGAGATGATGATTCCACTTGCTATTCCTTAAAGGTTCCTAAGGAACTTGGGACTTAAATTCAAAGAAGAATATTGAAATGTTTGCAACCATCTTCATTCAGGAATGCTGAGTGGATTTCTTTTTTTTATATAGATGTCTGTCCTCAGTCAGTCTAAGTCACATTGGAGATAATTGAGTGGACACTACACAGTAGAGACCATGAAGGTCTGATGCTGTTTCCAGCTGTTCTGGAGACCTACGATTCAGAACTAGTATAAATGCAACATAGAAATTTAACTAGCGATCAAAGATTGCCTAGATATTTGATCTCCACAAATAATAGGATATTCAAAGTTATTTATTGTCCAGTCAGCTACATCACATTGACGAACAAAGTTACGGAAGGAGTCAGTAAGGAAACTAACAAGTGGCCGTTACTCGTCTGTAATCTGCCTGTTGATATTTATCTGCGTTTCATCAGAACATTTTAGTTCTAGACTTCGTTGGGGTTTTGAGTCAAATCCAGATTCAAGATCAAAATTTTCAGAGATGGACTGAGAGCTGGTGTTGAAGCAATGTTCAGCTGAATTTAAGGTCAGGGATTCCAGAAATATAGAAACCAATATTTGACAAAAGAAATTGGGAGGGAAGTCAGCTTGTGGACATTACGGTACTAAGGATAGCAAGCCAACCCCAACTACTTTCAGATGTTTCCACACTTTCTCTCATCAACAAAGCAAAACTCAGCAGGAAAGGCAGCATCTGTAGAGAGGAAAACACAATCAAACTTTCCGCTTCAAGGATCAGAGATCGACTTTGTTCACCATATACATTGACAGTACTGTGCAAAAGCCTTAGGCAGCCTAGATATATATATGTGCCTAAAAGATTGTGCAATACTGTACATTATAACTGCATCTATTTTAAATAGATAGGGCAGCACGATAGTGTAGTGGTTAGCACGAGGTTTACAGTGCAGGTGACCTGGGTTCAATTCCCGCTGCTGCCTGTAATGAGTTTGTACATTCTCCCCATGACCACGTGGGGTTCCCCTGGATCCTTCAGTTTCCTCTCACAGTCCAAAGATATGCTGGCTGGTCGGTCAACTGGTCATTGTAAATTGTCTTATGATGTAAAATTAAATCGGAGAATCGCTGCGTGGCGTAGCTCAAAGGGCCAGATGGGCCTATTCCACACTGTATCTCAATAAAAAAAATAATATAGACAAAATAACTTGATATATATTCCTTAAAATGCATATTGATTTGATGTTATCTATTTACTTAAAATAGACAAAAAAGACAGGGCAGCACAGTAGTGTAGCGGTTAGTGGATTGCTTTACAATGCCTGTGCTCACAGATCAGGGTTCCACTCCTGCCACTGTCTATAAGAAGTGTGTATGTACTCCCTGTGACTGCATGGGTTTCCTCTGGAGACTCTGGTTTCCTTCCACATTCCAAAGACGTACGGCTTAGGGTTAGTAAATTGTAGGCATGCTATGTTGGCTAAAAGCCTGGTGACACTTGTAGGCTGCCCAGTATAATTCTCGCTGATTTGATTTGACACAAGAACAACACTGTATGTTTTGATATACATATGAAAAATATAGCTTATGTCTTAGCTATTTATGCGTAATATAGGGAAAATATTCATATTTAAACAACAACTTTCATGTCCCTTTCAGGAAGTTTTAAAATGTTTTACAGTTAATGGAATACTTTCAAAGCGTAGTCACTGTTGTAACAGTTAATTTGTGCAAAAAGCAGGCTCTTGCACCAGGTAATCTGCTTGTATTTTAGAATGAAAGGTAAATATTTGGTCAAAGCAACTAATATAACTACGCTGCACTTCATCTCTACCTGAGAAACCAGACAGGGCCTCAGTTTAAACTTTCATGTAAAGGATGACATCTCCAGGTAATCAGCATTCCCTCAGTACTTCATTGGAAGGTGTGACAATCAATTTTGCCTCTAACTTCCACCCTGACCTTAAATTCAATTGGTCCATTTCTGACAACTCCCTCCCCTCCAATCTGATGGCACGAATATCAAGTTCTTCTTCTGTTGAAGAAATTTACCCCTCATTTCCTCTTTTCCCTACTCTGCCCATTCGATTCTTCTCATCTGCCTATTACATCCCCCAGAGTCCCCTCCTTCTTCCCTTTCTCCTATTGTCCACTCTCCTCTCCTAACAGATTTCTTCGTCTCCAGTCCCTGACCTTTCCCACTGACCTGGTTTCACCTATTGTCTTCTAGCTAGCCTCCTTCCTCCCTCCTCCACCTTTTTATTCAATCATCTTCCTCCTTCCTTCTCCGTCCTAAAGAAGGGTCTTGGCCTGAAATGTTGACTGTTTACTCTTTTCCATAGATGCTGCCTGAACTGCTGAGCTCCTCCAGCATTTTGTGTGTGTTACTTTTGTTCTTTCTCATTGTTAATTCTAGTCATTCACCTTGCACTTTTCATTCCTTATGAACGCTCCTAACCTTATGAGAATTCCAGCTTCAAAGGCT
Source organism: Mobula birostris (assembly GCF_030028105.1). NCBI lineage: Eukaryota > Metazoa > Chordata > Chondrichthyes > Myliobatiformes > Myliobatidae > Mobula > Mobula birostris. The sequence goes on along the minus strand of NC_092378.1, from coordinate 11,216,363 downwards.
TAGTTACTTGTACAGGCTCCATTGGCTTTATCTCAGTCTTCACACAATACATGGCATTTCATCACATTTCATGCAGCTTCATTACCTTTACAGCCCTCAGCACATAATACAAACCATTCATCCAGAATTTCCTGCCAGTGGTAAACAAACCATTGTCACTTTCGATGGACGTAACTGGTTAACCCAAATGTATCTTTTGTGGATAGGGATTCGTCTTTTTTTCCTCCAAGATGGCACCAAATTGCAAGGTCCATCGTGTTTGTGGCTCAGACTTAAGTTTTTTAGGTTCATATGGATGTTTTTGGGGACAACAGGGAAGCTTACAGTCAGTTTAAGGGTAGGGACAGGGATGAGGGGAGTGAGAGGTTGGGGCAGTAAATGAAGAAGTTAGGGGAAAAGGCCAGAGTTTGGAGTTCAAGTTGGATTTGGAGATCAGTGATCCCCAAGGTCTGTGGCCCTTGAAGAGATGAGAGTGGGTGATCCTCAAGGTTGGCGAGTCCTGAGGTCAGAAGTTCATGGTTAGCGAGCTCGGAATTGGAAGCCTGAGGTTGGACGGCAGACCCTGAGATTGGAGGCCTGTGATTGGTGAGTCCTGGGGACAAAACCCAGAAGGTGGCGAGTTCAGAGGTCAAACCCCCAAGATCAAAGTCCAATGGTCAAAACCCCTAGGTCAGTGAGTCCAGAGGCCTGGAGGTGGTGTGTCCCGGTATGTGTATGTGAATGGTGGGTGGGTGGAAAAGTGGTTTGTTTTGCTGTTGTTGCTTGCTGTATGTTGTCTGCGTGTTCTTTTGCTGAATAGTGTAGGCATGCTAAGTTGGCATCAGGATGTTTGGCCAACCTTGTGGTCTACTCCCAGCACATCCTCAGATTTTGTTGACTCTTAATGCGAATGATCCTTTCCACTGTATGTTTTAATGTACAAATGATTAATAAATAAATCTAAATCTGAAATCTAAGTCAATTTCCAGCAAATTACCTCCCTGATTCTTAAGGGCATTGTATTGTCTGCAACCAGGCCTTATATGCAGCTGTGGAATGGCTTCAGCTTCATGTTTGCCCACTGGACCAGAATTCAGCAGAATCTAGTCAGGATAAGATTGGTTAAGTTTGCAAGCTTAGGCATGTGGTGTTCACACTCACAATTGGGGGAAAATCTCAACTTGGATGGCACTTACTCACAGAAGTGCTCAGAGTTCTGAATGGTACAGCTGGTATTTCCCTGCAAATCCCATGTTCAGCAAAATTATCCCGCTGTCAGGGCTTGGTTCCATGCTTGGGTAACATGGTCGTTTTTAAATAGCCTGCCATCATTGCACAAACACACTTAAACATGGAAGCTTTGTTGGATATTTTATTTATTGTAAATATGTTCTAGGTGCCAGGGTGGAGATACATCTTCAAAAGGAGGTATAACGAGCTCCTTCCCTCCACTAGCCTGCAGGTCAAGTTTCAAGGTTCAAGGCACTCTTATTATTAAAGTACGTAGCAGTATACAGCTCTGAATTTTGTCCTTTCCAGACAGCCACAGAACAAAGAAAGCTATGGAACCCACAAGAAATACAAATCGCGCAAAAGTCAACAGGAGCATCAAACCCTTCCCCATGCAAACTGCAACAAGAAAGACGAAGCAAAAGCCACGGAAACTAAAAACATGAAACTGAAAGAGTCCTCTGACAGCACTGTGGAAGAGAGAAACCAGTTGAATGCAGGGACCATCCTTGAGGAGCAGCAAGTGAGAGACTGTCTCACACAGACACTTCCTCCAGCAGCAGTGAGCGAGAAGCTGGTAGACAGCACTGAACACTCACTCGCTATCCATATTTGCCTCTTATTTCAATCTTCCTCAGTGCTTTAATTGGTGAGACTGGCGAAAAATGGAGCTGATGTTGGCCTTGCTTTTAGGCTTCAAGGCCATTTGCCCTCTGGAATCTTTTCGGAGACAGCAAAGTGCCAGAATGCTCAATCAATCTTCAAACTGTAGATCACAGGCTTTAACAGTACCAGAAACACATTTAAAATAAAAAAGAAGACGCAAAAATAGTAAAAGTCGCAATTGGGCGAGGTATAGAAACTGCTAAGCCCCCTCGATCAGTGTCATGTGAAACCACGGGAGCAGGTGGTGGATGGTCCTATGAGCAGGTGATGCATATCACAGGTCCTGGTTATGCGACCACTGACGCCAGGCAGTCAACCTCTGAAGAGTACTGATAATGGCTAGGGTCACTGGCTTGTAAAGACACTGCCCAGAAGAAGGCAATGGCAAACCACTTCTGCAGAAAAAATTTGACAAGAACGTTCATGGAACGTTCACGGAAAGACCGTGATCGCTTACATCATACAACAAGGCACACAATGAACAAACAGATATTTTTTTAAACTGAAGTATAAGAAGCATTTTATAAAATTAACTTCCTTTTATGGGTAATTTTCTTAATTCTTTTCCATTGATTCACCCTATAAAAATCCTGGTTTTGTAAAGGATGTAAAACTGTTGGAATAATTTGTTTCCAAGTAAAAGAGGAATAGAAATATTATAAACTAAGAAAAGGCGTTTAGTCAGAGAATAATGAAGACCTTGTGCCATACTTGAGTCAGGCTCAGGGTGGATACACACCAGACAGCTTCCAGGGAGACAGACCAATGTTTAAATTACTTGGCATCTGCCTGGCAGGAGAGAACCCAGGATGTACCCCAATTAGCATTTGCATGGAGCTCTGTGCAAACGGTTAGAAATTTAAATGCTTGGAGAATAGGGAGAGGTGAATACCAGCTCCATTACTATTTAAATAAAGGTTAAATGGATTAGCAATGTGCGTAGGGGGTCCACCGGACTGCCTCAGCAGTTTCTGAAGCAGATTTGAAACTGCATGCTTTTCCTACTCCCTGATATGGGTGATTATTGACTTTCTGCAGCCTTACACCATTTTATTTGGGCATGAGTCCATACCTGACTCCTTGATTTTGATGCTGTATGTTTAATGCCAAACACCTATCAAACAACCCATCCCATCTCACTGCCAGACATCACCGTTTACAGTTTCTGACCTAATTAGGGTTGTTTCTTGTTATGTTTAATGTACCCTATTATTGTTTGCATCAGTCTCCATTCATGACATAAGTATGGACAGAGATGAATCATGAACTTTCCCAGAAGAAGCACTCACCCTCTTTTAGCTGAAAATAAAGACATCGGGGAGAATTTTCTGGATGTGCGCCCAAACACTAGATTACCAGGACACAGCAAAGATTGGAAAAATGCCAAGTTGATTATATGGCTAGATATACTGTAGCATTCAGCAGAATCCTTTCCCTATTGCTGCATTTAAGTGATCCTGTGCAAAGGAGCGTAGATCCGAGGAATTATCACCTGGAATTTTGTTCCATCACCTAAGCAGTGAACATGTTGTTATTGACTTCCAAACAATGTTTGGAGAAAATAACTAAACACCAATTCCTGTTATATTTACTGCTACAATCTATCTTGCCACAGGGTTTGCTTGTGTCATGATTACCCTGTGCCTCCCCAAAAATCTCCCTCCCAGCTCTTGTCCTTGCAAGTGGCCTAACTGCTGCATCTGCCCATTCACTTCCTCTCCCACTTCTATTCAGGGCCCCACGCAGTCCTTCCAGGTGAGGCAACACTTCACCTGCAAATCTGTTGGGGGTCACCTATGGTGTCTAGTGCTCCCAATGCGGCCTGTTGTAAATTGGGGGAGTGCTTTGTCAAGCTGCTCCACTCCATCCGCCAAGAGTGTAAATTCCCGGTGGCCAAGTGTTTTAATTCTGATTCCCTTTTCCGTTCTGAAATGTCGGTCCAAGGTCTCCTCTTGTGCCAAGATGAGGCCACCTTCAGTGTGGAGGAGCAATACCTTATATTCCATCCGGGTAGCCTCCAACCCGATGGCATGAATATTGATTTTTTCTGGGTAAAAAAAAATCGCTCCCCCTCCGCTTTTCTTCTTTTCCCTACTCTGCTATCTTACCTCTTCTCACCTGCCTATCACCTCCCTAGGGTCTCCTCCTCCTTCCCTTTCTCCTATAGTTCATTCTCCGCTCCTATCAGATTCCTTCTTCCTCAGCCTTTGACTTTTTCCACCCATCTGGCTTCACCTATTACCTTCCAATTTGCCTCTTTCTGCCCCCCCCCACCTCCTTTTTACTCTGGTGGCCTCCTCCCTCCCTTTTCAATCCTGTTGAAGGGTCTCAGCCTGAAACATGGACTGTTTATTTATTTCCTTAGATGCTGCCTGACCCACTGAGTTCCTACGGCATCTTGTGTGCGTTGGTTGTGGATTGCGATTTTCTTTCACATTTTAATAATGCAATTTCTCCCTTTTGTTTTACACCATTAACATCGCAAAAGGATTCCACAGGAGATTTTGCAAACATATTAAAATGATCTCAGCTACACAAAGAAATATGAGAGGGAATGCCAAAAGCTTAGCAAAAGAGATATTTCTCAGGGAGAATTTTGAAGGATAAAAAGAGACGGGAACAAAATAAGGATGTTTAAGAAGAATTCAAATGTTTAAGGCTTGGACAGTTGAAGATGCTTCAGAAGCCAGAACTGGATGATTGCGAGAGTACAGATACTTAGAGAGTTAAAGGAATGGAGGGGACTGAAGACATTAGGAGGACTAAAGTCATGAGAAGATTTTAAAACAAGATTGTGTCCGTGGAGATCAATAGGAACTGTGGTAACGAGTAAATGGGTGCAACCAGTAGAATTTTTCAGGTTGAGATTACAGAGCAAAGTCTAGGAAAAGCAGCCGGAAAAGCCTTAGAATAGGTGTCTCCAGAGGTAACACAGTAAGGGTGAAGGCTTCAGATGCAGATCAAATCAGTTTGATGTAGACAAAGGAGATATTAAGGATTTCAAAAAATAGAAATTTATATGGGGACCAAACATATGATTTTGATGTTGGAGTTTATATTTAGTTACTACATAACCACTTAGCTCAAGCAATTTCTATTTCTCCAGTGATGAACATTAACAAATTGTTATTCAATATTCAGATAAGTAAGGGAATTGAGAGGTTGTAGTGAATTAGATCTGTTTTTTAATATTAATGGGATAGGGAAAGAAAATTTGATAAACATTTGCTTCAAGCTAGCAAACAATGTATATTTATTTAATAATTTTAAGGTAATGAAGTAATTATCTCAACAGTAGGTGAATAGAAATTAAAATGCATCCAACTGAATATCATTTTAAAGTTTAATAAAGCATTTGAATAGCATTGAGATATCGCAAGCATAAACAACTAGAAAGTATAGATGAAAAACAGTTTCTGGTTAAAGGAAATAATTAGATTAACTAGCAAACAGTATTCTTATACTCCTATGTACATAAAATTAAAAATAAAATGGTGTATATGCGATTGGACAATTTCATTGACTTTTTAATTGAACACCATAAATCAGTGTTTAGATGATTACAGTTCAAAGTCCAAAGTACAAAGAAAATTAATTATTGAAGTACATATATGTCACCATATACACCCCTAAGATTCTTTATCTTGTGGGCATTCTTTGTAAATCTATGGAGTAATATCCACAACAGAATCAATGAAAGACCACCAACTTTGGCGTTCAACCAGAATGCAGATGACAACAAACGGTGTAAGTACAAAAAAAAGAAAGAAAGAATAATAATAAATAAACAAGCAATAAATATCAAGAACATGAGATGAAGAGTCCTTGATTGTGAGTCCATAGATTGTGGGAACATTCACTGCATGGGGCAAGTGAAGTTATCCCCTCTGGTTCAACAGCCTGATGGTTGAGAGGTAATAACTGTTCCTGAACGCATGAGTCCTGAGGCTCCTGTACCTTCTTCCTAATGGCAGCAGTGAGAAGAGAGCATGTCCTGGGAGGCTGAGGGTTGCTGATGATGGATGCTGCTCTCCTGTGACAGTGTTTCATGTAGATGTGCTCAATGGTGTGATAGTTTTATCTGTGATCCATTACTTTTTGTAGCATTTTCCGTTCGAGGGTATTGGTGTTTCCATACCAGGCTACCCATAATCACCTCTCACCTTCATCCTTGTGACAGAATATTGTTTATGAGTGAATGTGAGAAGTGTAAGAACTGGAAATTCCTCAGCTTGTAAGTAAGGTTGCCTAGCAGCATAATTATGCGTACTTCCTTCCCTTTATGCCGCCGGCATTTGGGGAAACAATGAAGCTCCTTCATCTCTGGTGATGTTCAGGGCTTCCTTCATGATGGCAGTACCTCCTCTTGGTTTTCACTACTGGCAGTCGTGCAAGTCCTGGGTAGAGACGCAGGAATACCATTGCACTCAGATGTAGAAGGATTCTTCATCGCTGTTTCTGTATCAATTTTGTTTGATCAGTCATGGTTGTTAGCCTTGAGCTGAACCCCCATACCTGGATGACCGGTGGACTACTCTTAGTCTGTCCTCTACTCTTTGACCTGCTTGGTATGGATGACCCTACCAAGAGCCAAAACGTAAAGCCCTGACTCCAGCCAACATAGCTCTCTAGGTCATTGATGCACACAAACCTCCAAACTATAACAAGTTTATGGTCCTCTTGGAGGAGAAGTTAGGCTGCACAATTTTGTGTGCTCTAATTCAATTTTAAAATAAGTTCAAGTGTAAAGAAGAAATGAGTGCAGGTTATTCAATGCCAAAAGGGGGAATCTCTATAGTTTTGCGCTCACTCACTGGTTTTCTTGAACCAAGTATCCAACAGTAAATATCAGGCTTTTTTTATTTAGAGATTCAGTACGATAACAGGATGTTCTGGCCTCACAAGCCCACACCACCCAGTTACACCCATGTGACCAATTAACCCGCTATCCCTAACCGGTACGCCTTTGGAATATGGGTAGAAACCAGAGCACCTGAAGGAAGCCTACACTGTGACCTACACAGTCACAGGAAGAACGTACAAACTCATTAAAGACAGCGGTGAGAATTGAACCCAAGTTGCTGGCATTGTAATAGCATTTCTCTGCAGTGGTGTAAGTGGTAATTCTAAAACTGATCTCACTTGTATAGATAACCGATAAAGAGTCTCGGCCCGAAACGTCAGCTATTTATTCCCATTCATAGATGTTGCCTGACCTGCAGAACTCATCCGGCACATTGTGTGCATTGCTCTAGATTTTTCATCATCTGCAGTACTTCGTGTCTATATTGGTAATTACCCGTATTTTTCTGTGAAAATAAGGTTAATGTAAAGATCCTTCAAATGTAACTTGTTTTCTTACACTATGAAGTATTAAGTGGGCTGTAACTTTCTCTTAGCTTACTTTTATGGCAGCAGAGGCTCCCCATTGAGATCTCCCACAGCAGCATTATGGTCATGGAAAGAGAAAAAACACAATAAATTCCCCAAACCAGTGTGAGCAGTACGATACACTATAGTCAATTCCTAATAAATTAGCACATCAAATTCCACAGAACTGTATTTACTTACTAAAATGCATACTTTCTGCTGTATGGTACGGTATGTCATTTTGATGAAAATAAATTTCTCAAACTGAAGTAAGATTTTACTAGCTATTATGAAATAAGTCATGCAGAAGCCTCCATGTATTTTGGGCTATTGATGTGGCAATGTGTGCAAGTCTGGTAAAGGGTAATTTAACAGGAACTCACAGTTAAAATCAGTCCATCAGCAGAATTAATCCAAACAGTGAAGGTGGGAGGTGATTCGGAAATATTTATTTCTAATTATCTAAACACTGATTTTTGGTACTCATTAAAAAAGTCGATGAAAATGTCTACTAACTTACATGCCAGATCTTTTTTTCAATTTTATGTTCTTATAAATATTTTTAAAAATTGCTAGTTAACCTACATAGTTACTTTAACCAGAAGCTGTTTTTCTTCCTTCTGTGCTTTGCAGAAGATGATAATGCTTTTGGCAATCCCAATGAATTTTCAATCATCCCTGTCTAACAGCAGGATTGAACTCTGACCTACTTTATCATTTAAAACTTTTATTGGTTTTCAACTGATTAATAGACAAAAATCCTCCTACTCCACAAAGAAGACTTGCCCTGATATTTCTGACTTAGGTCATAAATTTGCTACAATGGAGCTGGACAAAAAGAAAATGTCTGTACAGTGAGCTGGTAGGTATTTTGTTCTCTTTGACACATCAGCAGTATTGGGGTATAGACACTCCATACAGATTTAGCAATAAATGGCCACACCACTTTGCAACTAATATTCAAAAGAAGTATTTTGAAAATAATATTTATCAATCTTGGCTTTGGACAAGATCTTCACATGTAACCCTTTTAATATTCATATAGATTAAATTTCCCGGAGTCCCCTGGATATGATAGATTGCATGAATGTACAAGGTACAGTTGGAAGTCTAACATTAACAATATGGGGCAATGTGGCTGCAAGGCACTGAGATAACACCGCCTTCAACACTTGCATGAAAAATTAACTGGGAGGTGAGGGCCTGGGTTATGGTTTCCTTCAGCAGAAGTCTCCTGCTTCTGACTGTAGTAATAAAATTCCAGTCAAGTACCAGGACGTCACTTTCAAGTTCTGCTGGAGCACCATGAACACATCCAGCTGTACACAGCACTCAAGCCTTGCCAGCTTTCAGCCAATCCTTCTTCCTGAAAATGTGATGATGTGAAGAGAGACAGGCATAATAGGAGAGAGAATCAAAAGGAATCTCAATCACTCCATTACTAAACTGCTCCCCATTACTGCAGGAAGTGTATGCGTGCCAGGCAGAGTTCAAAGCCCATCTGCTCTAATGGAAAGGACTCATGGAGTCAGAGTGAACAGAAACACACATGGGAAAAGATCCATGCTAGAATTTTTCTGAGTGATGCCTCAGACTCACAGATGACCATCACACATGTAATCGTGATACTTCATTAGTCTTTGATTAAGCATGGTGACTATTTTACATCACATTGTAAAAGTGTGTTATTTTATAGGACAATTAAAAGTTTCTACCATTTTCTATTATAAACATTACTAATTCATCACAATTATATCTGCAGATGTTGTGTGGCTAAAAATGCACTGAGGAAAGAGTTTAAAGGAAATTCCTATTCCAGCTTAACTGTCAAAGGTGGGAGCTGATACAGTCTTAGCAAGATACGATTTCAAAGCAACTAAAAGTATATCAGGGTCTCTGGATTGACTCTGACAAGAAATCATAAGAATAGATTTATTCATGTGCACACACTATTCCGATCACATATTTCATCAGCATTTTTTTCTGAACAGCTCACTATTTTTCTGTTCTAGCGTGTATAAAAACACCTACTTGCAAACATAGGGTTTCTGTTGCTTTGGCTGTGTCATTTTCCGAGAACAGAAATGTTGATTTGTCTTTACTGAGTAAGTTGTTCAAGTGAGCTGTATTATCCACTCCGTGGCCTATCAGCTAGTTAGCAAAGATTGACAGGGCATTAGAGGGGCACAGCATGACTGTTCAAACTATAGCCAGTCTTATCAGCAAACTGGAGACAAGCTGGGGAGCAGGCAGACCCGTATTTACTGAAAGCCTGTGTAAACAGAAGAAACAGTAGCACATGTCTCAATTTAGCTAGTGATTTTTCACACCCTAAGCCACCAGGATTCACACTGCTGGGTGTCTGTTGCTGCACTGATAGCTACTTCACATTTAAATGTTTAGGAAGAGAATAATCTCTCCCACACCTTTTCAGGATCATTTTAACACAAGTAGTGACAAAATAGGAGGTACCTTTGCCCATTTTTAAGCATTCTTCAAAGGTATTTAGAACAAAACCAGCTTTTTCAAATTCTTGTCAATGATATATTCACGTTATGACATGTTTCTGGTTTCTGGTCACCCCGTTTTTGGTTGCTATTTTGGGCAACTTTGATCAAGGCAGCTTGCAGATAACAAACTGAACTGAACTGAATATGCCTGGACTCTTTCAATTTTGTGTTTTTGATGCTGTTTGATTTTTTTCGTGCCTGGGTGAGGGAGGGGTTGTTTTTCTTTAAACAGGTTCCATGGTTTTCTTTAGTTCATGTGTGTCTTTAGGGAAGACAAATCTCAGAGTTGTATACTGCATACATACTTTGAAAGTAAATGTATTTTGAATCTTTGATGCCCAATAAAAAAAAGGTTTCAGCCCAAAACATTGGCTGTATATTCATTTCCATCGATGCTGCCTGATCTGCTGATTTTGTCCAGAATTTTGTGTATGTTGCTCTTGGTTTCCACCATCTGCAAAATTTCTTGTGCTTAAAATAAAAATTTGAAGTTTCAATGGTTTTGTGCTTTATAAACTACCACACTGAAAACTGAAGTGCTTCTCACAATCTACTGGTTCAACTCACGACAGTCCAGTAGTGCTCAGAATGGAAATTAAAGATACATTCAACTCTGCTTCAGTAACATCATATATAAAACACCTTATATAAAACAGATTGTTTAATGTATTGACATTGGAAAAGAGATGTTTATTTCCAACCCAGGATCAATTAATCTGGCCAAATTTGGTAAACATTGATTAAGACCCACCACAGGACCAGTGGGAATCAAATTCAGTTGCACTAATCCTCTTGTTCTGATAAGATCATGGGAGCAGACACACATCCATGAATATCAACTACTAGTTCACAAGATAATTGGATGCAGGTGCCCATGTGATGTAATGGCAGTGGAGGCTTCTTACTTGACTGCTAAAAGTTATATAAAACAATTTAATTTTGCTCTAGTTCATACTAGTGCAGATAGTACTGAAATCAGGAAAAATCGCCAAGCAGCTCAGAATAGTGGTGTAGATCAGGGGTCCCCAACCCTTTTCGCATCACGGACCTGTTTAATATTGACAATATTCTTGTGGACCGGCCGACCGGGCGGGGGGCGGGGAGGTGTTCAAGTAGGGTTAAACTCACTTCAACATGTCTTTTACAGTTAGGGTTGCCAACTTTCTCACTCCCAAATAAGGGACAAAAGTAGCAGTCAAATCCCGGGACACTTTACCCCAGGAAAAGACTGCCTTGACCATGAAGCCTTGTGCGGGAAGCTGTGTGCGCATGTGTGACGTTTGCATGTGATGTGTGCATGTGTGTACCTGCCGATTGTTTTTCTCCCCCACAAGGTTTTGCCTTCATCTTCCCGACTACACTGTACATACATTATTTCTACTTTATATAGGCTGTCTATTTATCATATCATTCCTGCTTTTACTACATGTTAGTGTTATTTTCGGTTTTATGTGTTATTTGGTGTGATTTGGTAGTTTATTTTTTGGGTCTGAGAACGCTTAAAAATTTTTCCGATATAAATTAATGGTAATTGTTTCTTTGCTTCACGCCATTTTGGCATGAAAGGTTTCATAGGAATGCTCTACCTTAGCAGGGGAAATATGGGACAAGGGCAGTCCCGTATGGGACAAACCAATTTAGCGCAATTCTGTATACGGGATGTCCCAGCTAATACGGGACAGTTGGCAACCATATGTTCAAGTTCAACAGTGCGTGACAGGGAATGAGGAAAGGTGAAGCTGACTCATATCATTTTCTCGCAGCCCGGTAGCACATGCTTTGTGGTCTAGTACCGGTCCACGGCCCGGTGGTTGGGGACCGCCGGTGTAGATTATTATCTGTATTGCAATGATCTAGGCAGTGTGACAAACTGGGTGGGCAGAATCTCACACAATTCATAGCACCCATTCAGCTTACTGTACAGTATAAATCAGTTGCAACCTGTCACTAGTAATGTGAGTAGACACATCTGATTATTTTAGAACATAGAATATAAGACCATAAGATGCAGGAGCAGAATTAGGCTATTTGGCCCATCGAGTCTGCTCCGTCATTACATCTTGACTGATCCATTTCCGTCTCAGCCCCAACCTCCTGTCTTCTCCCTGTGTCCCTTCGTGCTCTGACTAATCAAGAACCTATCAAACTCTGCCTTAAATATACCCAGTAACTTGGCCTCCACAGACACCTGTGCCAATGAACACCACAGACTCACCACTCTCTGGCTAAAGAAACTCTTTCTCATCTCTGTTCTTAAAGAATGTCCCTCAGTTTTGAGGCTGTGTCCACTGGTTTTAGATTCCCTACCATAGGAGACATCTTCTCCCCATACTCTCTATCCAGAACTTTTAACATTCGATAGGTTTCAATGAGGTTACCCCCCATTCTTCTGAATTCCAGTGAGTAGAGGCCCAGAGCCATCAAATATTCCTCATATGACAAGCTCTTCAATCCTGAAATCATTTTTGTGAACCTCCTTTGAACCCTCTGCAATGTCAGTTGCATTCTTGTGGGGCCCCAGGCAGCTCACAATACTCCAAATGAGGTCTCACCTAGTGCTTTATAAAGCCTCAACATTACATCCTTACTTTCACATTCTAGTCCTCTTGAAATGAATGGTAACAGTACAATTACCTTCCCCACCACTGACTCAATCTGCAAATTAACACGTAGGGAATCCTTCACGAGGACCCCCCTAGTCCCTTTGCAGCTCAGATTTTGAATTTTCTTTCCATTTAGAAAATAGTCTACTCTTTTTTTTCTACCAAAGTGCATGACCATGCACTTACCAACACTGTATTCCATCTGCCACTTCTTTGCCCATATTCCTAATCTGTCTAAGGACTGGCAGCTGTTGGTGGACCTCGAAGGGCAGCTGAAGTTCCCCAACCATATCGCAGCCACCACCCAGCGACCAGACATTGTCCTAGTGTCTGAGTCTACTAAGCAAGTGGTGCTGCTGGAGCTGACAATCCCATGGGAAGATAGCTTGGAGGAGGTCTTTGAAAGGAAGCTCTCCAAGTACGCAGGACTAGTCAGCAACTGTCAGCAGGCTGGATGGAGAGCGAGGTGTCTCCCAGTGGAGGTTGGTTGTAGGGGATTCATAGCCCGTTCTTTAGTTAGAGCCTTCAGCATTTTGGGCATCGAGGGACAGAGGAAGGGGAGAGCCATCCGCAGTACCACCGATGCAGCAGAAAGGGCCTCAAGATGGCTGTGGCTCAAAAGAGGGGAGCCATGGAGTCATAAGTAGCTAGCCATCTGGACACAAGCTGGGGTCTGATCAGCCCCGGCTGGGTCACCTGGAGGAGGTTGTATAATGTTGAAAGACCCAAAACACCCGATGATTCCAGGAACATCACTGAAGATGTGTCCAGAAGCATCAATAGATGTATGTATACAGTCCTTCTGTAGATTCTCTACTTCTTGAAAACTGCCTGCTCCTCCACCTATCTTCATATTTTCTCTAAACTTCATAACAAAGCCATCAATTTCATCATCTATGTCATAGACATAGAACATTGCAGCACAGAACATGTCCTTAAGCCAATCATTTAACTTCAGTATTTTTCTGCACTAGAGTCAGGTGATAATCAAACAGTCAATGTAAAGTCTATCCACATTGTCCCTCTAACCCAGGGGTTCCATGGACCTCTCGGTTAATGGTAGCAGTCCATGGCACCGAAAAGATTGGCAACCCTGCTCTAACTCATCTCAAAGGGTCAACCATAAACTTAGAATGATATAGACCAAAGTGGGTATATCGTTTAGTTGACTAGATGTTTTGAAAATATTAAGCTACAGAAAAGCTGTACAATAAGAATTTTTCACATTGATTCTCCTTTGCATTGAGAAATTGACTAGCCATTGCAAAAATGGCAAGATAAGTAGTCAAGGTGAAACTGGTGCCGAACAAGAACCGGGTTTGCATCAAAAAGGGGATCGTGCTGGGACCGGTTCTTGGAGGAAGCTTTGGGAATTGACACTGTTCAGGCAAAATTTAAAAGTACATTCATTATCAAAGTACGTATACCACATACAACTTTGAGATTCATCACTAAACAAACATAAACCCAATAGAACTCATTAGAAAAAAGACTGTCAGACACCCAATGTGCAGAGAAAAAAGGAAATCGCGCAACAATAAAAGTAAGCGAACAACATTCAGAACTGTAGTTCGGGAAAGTGATGCCACAGCCACGAAGCCAGTCATCACTGCAGCCGATTCAGGATTCCTATCTGCTTTGAGCAAAAGGGACATCTTCTCTTAGGCCATTGGTCATTTTCTTCATGGAAACGGTGTCCACCACATGGACCATCAAACCATTCTCCCATTCACTCCTGCTAGTAACTATGTTATTTGCATTCAGGTGAGTTGTTCTTGTAGTAAGTGGCATGATCTATCAGTTAACCTGCCTGCTAAGATTGATGTAATGCTAAACCATCAGTAATTCATATCAAACTACCCATACATTGAAAATAAATATTGAAATTGTAGAAAAAATAAATAAATAATAAACACAAAAAAAATCTGCCGATGCTGGAAATCCAAAGCAACATGTACGAAATGCTGTAGGAATGCAACAAGTCAGGCAGCATCAATGGAAATAAATAAAGAGTCAACGTTTCAGGCCAAGACTCTTCCTTAGGACCCAGGACCCTTCCTCAGGAAAAAGTATTGTTCCTTTGTATGATGAAGATATTCCTGGCAAATTGTAATCACACTGCATGTTCCCACCAAGGCTTGCACAGATATTAATGCCACCTTGGCCATTTGCAGGATGTAGTAATGCCCTAGCTTGTTGCTCATTTTCTCTGCTTGCAGGAAAATGCAGAAGAGTCACATGAGGAGTGACTGTGATAGGTCAATTAAGGTCATTCACAAAGTAGTCCTCACCTATATTCAGAACCCTACCTGAGTGAAGTATCAGTAGCAAGATGGCTTTTGTGTCATTGCACTGATGTGGGCAGAGCCAGATGTGAAAGAGCCTTTGCAGATGCCAAGGCTCAACAATCATTTCCTAAAAGTATCTGAGTGCACAGAGAAAGAATCGAATAGAAATGTTTTGACCTCTGCTGAAACTAACTGGAGGGAGCATTACAAAAAAAAGACAAGTAAGCGCGGGCTGAGTGGGGCAATGAGTTGGCCCTCTTTTTAAAGATGGCTGTAAGCCAATTTTCAAATTTCAAAGTTCAGAATTCAAAGTAAATTTTATTATCAAAGTACAGATATTCCATAAACAATCCTGCGATTCATTTTCTTGTGAGCATACCCAGCAAATCTGTAGACCAGTAACCATAACAGGATTAATATAAGATCAACCTGAGTGCAGAAGACAACAAACTGCAAATATAAATATAAATAAGTAGCGTTAAGAAACAAGAACATGAGATAAAAGGCCCTTGAAAGTGAGATCATTGGTTGTGAGAACATTTCAGTGATGGGGCCAGTGAAGTTCAGTGCAGTTTTCCTCTTTTATTCAAGAGCCTGATGGTTGAAGGGTAATAAGTGTACTTGAACCTGGTGGTGTGAGTCCTGAGGCTCTTGAACCTTCTAC
Organism: Mobula birostris; assembly: GCF_030028105.1. Lineage (NCBI taxonomy): Eukaryota > Metazoa > Chordata > Chondrichthyes > Myliobatiformes > Myliobatidae > Mobula > Mobula birostris. Next base: position 11,201,053 of record NC_092378.1, on the reverse strand, counting down.
CTGATGGCAGCAGCGAGAAGAGAGCATGGCCTGGGTGGTGAGGACCTCTGATGATGGATGCTGGTTTCCTGTGACAATGCTCCGTGTAAATGTGCTCAATGTGATATACCCATGACGTATTTTATCTATAAGGTAAAAAGTCACATATCTCCACAGTATTTCAATGAATGGTATGAAAAGACTGAGATTTTAAAAAAATGACTTAAACTGAAGAGAGAGAGGAAACTAGCTCCACCATTCATAAGAATGAATGGATGTACTTGGGTTGGAATTTTTAATTTAATAACATTATGGGAGTTTATTAGTAGGCATGAGCATACATACAGGTGGTCGTAACCTGGGAATGGCCTGTAGGGTGACATGTATGTACGTATAAACTTGTTGTTTTATATTATGTTAGAGTGCTAAGTTTCCATTATGAGGCCTTGCTTGAAACTACTTGCTCTCATTTTCTTATTTGTAGCTGGTAATTTATTTCTATAAGGTACTGTAGACAAGAAGCCTCCGCTCTCATTGATTCAGTTGGACATCTGCATCCAATTACCTAGTAATCTAGTGGTTGATATGTGCAAGTATGCGTATGTTCTCATGATCTTATCAGAAAAGGAGGATTAGTGCAACCGAATTTGATCCTCACTGATCTTATCTGTGTTTACCAATATACAGTATTGCCAGATTAAGTGGCAAGTTACATTCCTCTTTGTATGGAATACAGAGGGCAGGCACTGCCTGGGAGTTACAGGGAATGGGCTAGGCACTTATGCAAAGCAACAGGACTGATTCATCTTGCATTGGCACAGACCCACTTGTCAACTGCTCCAGGCTAAATGAACGTTGCAAATATCAAGGAATCCCCAAGCATGCGAGCAACAACATGTGGTGGTCCTCCAGCGTATGCAACAACTTCCTTCTCTTTCTCCTGCTCGGTCTTTTTCCTTAGCTCCTATTGTATAAAGCTCTATTCATCCCAAAATTTGAGTCCAGTTTATGGACTGGAATGAATCACCAAACTTCAAGTCACGAGTTGCACTTTCATCACTTGCTGTTCATTATTTTGAGTCAAGGGATTGCCTTGGTACAAATTTTATGAGCTTCATTGGTTGGCATCCTGAATGCAGTCATAGGAAAAGCTTTAATGAGTCATTTGAGTCCTCAGCAGCCAGATATAAAGTCTGACAAAGGGTCTTCATCTTGAAACACAAACCTTGTATCTTTTTTCCATTGATGCTGCTTGACCTGCTAAATAATTCCTCTGTTTTCTAAAGTTATTTCAGGTCTCCAGCATCTGCAGTTCTTTTGATTATCTGCCCCCAAGCACATTTGGAGGACTGAAGAGATCATCCAAATTCCCTTCATTCTGTGGCCCGAGATGAAGGGATCAAGGAAGCTGTAGGAGCATCCTCAGAATCAGAAACAGGTTTATTATCCCAGGCATATGTTGTGAAATTTGTTTGTTTTGTGGGCTTTGCAGACATCTGAAGAAAGAATTTCCTGTCATTGTTGACTAACTGCATATTCACCGATTGGAATCTTCTCCAATTGATTAAAGTTGCAGGTGGAACTGCATTGACATCCATATGAATACTTACCATCAGCCTTGTTAAGATGTTTAGACACAGCAGCAAATCGTCTCTTTCTGGTTGACATCACCTGTTGTAAAGTTGGCATATAAATTATCTCTCATAGCACTGGTCATTTGTTACCTGCCCCATTCAGGGAACTGTGGCAGGTATCCCCTGCAGATCTCAAGGTTCCCAAGTCCATAGGCTGAAGTTAGCCACCAAAATGTGCACCAGGATTTTGCAGATGCTGGAATCTGGAGCAATGAACAAGATGCTGGAGGATCTCAGTGGGTCAGTCAGCATCTGTGGAGGGAAATGGACATTCGATGTTTTGGGATGAGATTCACCATCTGGAATGAAGTTTGTGTCAACCAGAACTGGTGCAGTGTTCATGGAGGTTGTGACATCAGATGATGACTTTGACTGACTCTTCCAAGGCAATCCTGTTCTGCCTCATTGAATAAACTGATCTCCTATCTATTTACTCTGTGTGCAGGTCTTATCAAAGAGGCATGCATGTCCTGCCCTCTCTTCCTCCTGTCCACAGAGTTGCTCCATTGACAACATTCAGAGCAGACTCCTGATAAGTACGCAAATCAGTAGGCCCAAAAGTGCACAATTGGAATATGTTTACCACCAATCTACTGAGAATGCAGTGACTGAGTCAGGAGGATCCAGTTGAAGCAGCTCTATTTATTATGATGTTCCATTACCAGTTCCTCAGTTCCTGCCCAAGGTTCTGCTGTCTTCAGGTTTCATAGAATATAGAAGAGTACAGCTAGGAACAGGCCATTTGGCCCATAGTATTGTGCTGAACCAGCTAAAAAGCAAATAAAAATCACCCAAACACTAATCCATCCTACCTACAAAATGTTCACATCCCACCATCTTCCTTACATCCATGTCCCTACCTTAAAAGCCTCTATGGCATTTGCCTCTACCACCACACTAGGCAGTGTATTCCAGGCATCCACAACTCTCTGAGTAAAAACTTTGCCCTTCATATACCCCTTTGAACCTCCCCCCTCTCACCTTCAATGCATGCCCGTTGGTATTAATCATTTCAACTCTGGAAAACAGATACTCTCTGTCCACTCAATGTCTGCCTCTCAAAGTCTTGTAAACCTCTGTCAGATCTCCCCTCTGGCTCCGGCACTGCGGAGCAAGCAACCCAAGTGTGTCCAGCCTCTTATGATATCACTTTCCTGCTAAATCAGGCATGAGCTTGGTGAACCTCTTCTGCACCCTCTCCAGCTGACTAATTTCAGAGCGTTTTGGGGCTTGAATACGCTGGATTATATCCCAAAACTGTAAGTAAGATCATCTTTAATGCACAAGTAACATGTTTATTTTACCAATCTGCCTCTCCCCTGCTGGGGTTTCCCAATAGATTCTGAAGTGCTTGGAATAAATCCAAAGGTCTGTGAGGCAATTCTGTTTGAATGACAGTTTACGTACATTTAACACCCTCAACTATACTGCAGTAATACAGAGACCACACACGTTCTGTAGGTTAAAATTGTTCCTAAATGTAAGAATGTAAAACTTAGTCAAAAGTCATACAATCAGACCTGAAATAATTTCCTGCATTCTGCCCGCATTTCCAAAGCATCCACGTTTGGAAAAGAGGCCTAAAAGACTGTCACTGCCAACTCAATGCATTTGTTTTCATATGATGAATAGATCAACTTGGCAAAAAGATATCATCAACAATTCCAGTGCCTTGCAGAGCTTTGAGAATGCCAGACTTTGCCTGTATCATGGATTGTTGACTTAAAGTACATTATGAAGCATTTTTGAAAATAGGAATATATGCAAGTGTGGATAAAGAGTACATAGGAGTTTATAGTAAATTACAGCACAGTACAGGCCCTTCAGCCCACAATGCTGTGCCGACCTTTTAACTACTCTAAGATCAATCTAACCTTTCCCCTCCTACAGAACCCTCCATTTTTGTATCGTACATAATGTCAGGCTAGTGAGCCTGACATCAGTAGTGGGAAAGTTATTGGAAGGTATTCTAAGGGACTGGATATATAAGTATTTCAAAGGACATAGACTGATAGTCAGCATAGCTTCATGCATGGTAGGTTGCGTCTAACCAGTTTTACTGAGTTTTCGTGGAAGTTACCAGGAAAGTTGATGAAGGCAAGGCAGTGGAAGTTGTCTACATGAGGCAATCCAAACTGAACACATCACTCCATGCGTGGTCTAACCAGGGTTTTACAGAGTTGCAATATTACCTCAGGGCTCTTGAACCCAGTTGCCCAACTACTGAAGGCCAATGCACCAAACACCTTTTTAACCACCCTATCAACTTGCAGAACAAACCTTTGACAGTGGATGAAATAACATTGTAGGTTCAACTACAGTTATAAAGACTGATTTTGTAACACTACTGCACAATATTTGTCTTGTTCTTTGGGGTACGACAATGGAAAAAGTTCAAATGGAGCTTACACTGCATTGGAACAAATAATTTAGTTATGGTCTATGAGTCAAATACAGCGTAAATTTTTTGAAGTGCCATGGTGTGCTCTTAGAGGGCTGGACCCAGGTGTCAGGCTTTCTGTGTCATGGAGATCACTAGAACCGACTCAACTCCAGAGTGCAGACGGCAGGCTCACAACTCAACCCAGGAGTGGAGGAGTCAGAATTAAAAGCTTTTCCATAGGAATACCAACAGAGCTTAGGAGGAGCGACTGAGTGACACCGCAACACATCTCAGTCTCTCCAACACAATGATTCTGCTGAGACACTGAACGAGAGTCCTCTTTAAATAATCATAGAATGAGGGAAACCCATGCTAGTCGCAATAAATGATTAGTAAATCAAGAACGAAAGGAGATCTGTGATCTATGGCAAGCTGCAGAGACCACAGGGCTCATGACAAGAAGAATATAAATCATAGGTTTTATGATTTGTAACTCCAGAAATAATCAAAAGAATAACAAAGGTGCTGGGATCTATGTTATTCTTCTTTATTGAGTCATTCACTAAGTTTGTAATATCAAGAGTTTATAAAACACTGGTGAAGCCTCACTTGGAGTCACTTGGAGTGCTGTGAGTAGTTTTGGGTCTTTTACTTCAGAAAGGATGTGCTGAAAATGGAGAGCGCTCAAAGGAGGTTCACGAAAATGATTCCAGGATTGAATTGTTTATCATATGAAGAGCATTTGATGGCTCTGGGCCTGTATTCACCAGAATTCAGAAGAATGAGGGGTGACCACATTGAAACCTATCAAATGGTGAAAGGCCTTGATAGAGTGGATGTGGAAAGGATGTTTCTTATGGTGAGAGAGTCAAAGACCAGAGGACACAGCCTCAGAATAGAGGGGCATACTTTTAGAATGGAGATGAGGGGGATTCCTTAGCCAGGGAGTAGTGAAACTGTGGAATTCTTTGCCACAGGCGACTGTGGATGCCAAGCCTTTATGTGTATTTAAGGCAGAGGTTGATAGATTCTTGAATGATCAGGGCATGAAGGGATACAGGGAGAAGGCAGAAGATTGGGGCTGAGGAAAATTGGATCAGCCATGATGAAATGGCAGAGCAGACTTGATGTGCCAAATGGCCTAATTCTGCTCTGCCATTTCATCATGATCTAATTATGATCTTATGACCTGGTAGCATAATGACAAATGCCATTTTCATACTTTTATATATAACCTGTAATGAATTATGTAAACAAAAAAGAATGCTTTATCAAAAAATATACTTCTATTATTTCTCAGATATTACTGAAATATTAAATATGCAACAATAGGATTGTAGTATTAAAAATGAAACTAACTTTATAATCTAACTATGACATTAATCACTGAAGTTATCTTCTACCTACAGTAGATTATAAATGGTAGAAAATTTAGGTTAGCAGGGAGACTCAGTGTGGGGAAATGTTTCTCTACATTCCTTTTCCTAGAATAATGCGCCACAAATTTTTTGTGCAATTGTGGGGGAGTTTATCAAAAAAGTATGTTGCTAAAGTTGAGAAATGTTTTTTAAATGTTCAGTTTTGGCTTATAATTGGCTCTGAGGCATCCAGTAATGTCAAGTGACATTAAACGATGCTCAAATCATGCTTGACACCAACTTACAGGATGGAATTTTCATATGCTTGGCCAATAATCAAAGTATTCATGTTTGGAAAAGAAGCAATGCATCTGCAGCGAGTCACTCTAACCAACCTGAGATGATGAAATCTGGTGCAAATGGACATATTTTCAATATTCTAGGCACATATCACAGTGGGTCTCCTTTGAGCTAAGCATTACTAGACTCCGACCCAAACATAATCTTAGTCATTCTTTGCCACAGCCTATGCCATTCTTCAACCATCTGATCATATCCTGATGCATGGTTTCGGCCGAAGGCATTGACAATTCCTTTATCCCTGCAGGTGCTGCATAACCCACAGCGTTGCTCCAGCAGATTTCTTGACATAGTCATAGTCATACTTTATTGATTCCGACTTTGCAATCATCATTTTTGCTTCCTACAGGCAACCGTGGCTCAGCATGGGCGGCATTCATTAATGGTCCCCAGTGGACCTTAAAATGTCATTGCTCATCTACCTTCTTGATCTGTTGCATTTTATGTCTTTGTAGTTGAGCACCTTTGCCAAGTGGGACAGATAGATCTGGGCTGCAGGTCCAGCCAGCTAGCACAGTAATGGTTAGAAACAAATCAGAGTCATCGAGGAAGACAGGACAAAACTGCCCTAAGACAGATGCCATAGCATCTGTCATTCACCTGGCCCTGACACACCTAGAAGCCAAGGACACTTATGTCAGAATGCTGGTTCTGGTGTTTAGTTTGACATTTGACTCTATTATTCCACAGGCTCTGGTGAATAAACTCCTACCCTTCAGTCTAAATATACACCATTGTGCAACTTTCTAACCAACAGACCTCATATAGCCAGGATTCACAACTGCTCCTCTCTCCCCATCATCCCACTGCTGTACATTCTGCTCACACATGACTGTAAGGCCAAACACCGAAGTAATCACATTGTCCAGTCTGTCAATGACACAACAGTGGCGAGCTCATCACCAACAATGATGAGATGGTGTACAGAGAGAAGGTGGAAGAGCTTGAGGCTTGGTGCAAGGGAAATATCCTCTTCCTCAATGTCATTTATTTATCCCGGTAAGTAGCTTAAAAGCTGTTTGTAATCCACCAGCAGTAAACTTTTTATGTGTGTGTTGAATCTATCCTGTGAAAAGTGCACTGGACTTATTATCTGAGACCAGACTGAAAATTGTTTGCTGGCCACTTGGGTCATCTCCAATTTACCATCAGTTATCTGCTGAGTAAGTATGCTTCTGCCTTTCCCGGTGATTTATGCAGGAAATATAATATAACACAATACAGTTACAATTTATATTCATAACTTTACTCTTTAGGTAGAATCAAGGTGTATTCAATTTATGAGTAAATTTAGCAGTCAAGAAAAATTATTCTGCTTATAAAACTACTTTGCAAATGGTTTTGATTCCTGTATGTCTTTAGGAAAGTAAGGGAGACATTGCCCGTTCTAGATTGTCAGGTTGTCTGTATGAGCTGACTAGGCTGCAGAAGGAACGTTATTTCAAATTTTGGGATCTTAGTTTAGAAAGATCATAAAAAATGCCGCAGATGGAATAGTTTGTTATTGAGAAGGTATTTTAAAAAAGGGTATTTTTCACTTCAGATGTTAAAATTAAGAGGTAATCTGGTAAAATTTCTCAAAAGCAAAAGAAATCTTTTCACGGTACAGTGAGGAAAGTTATGCCCAGTGGTCAGTAAGTTCGTAGTTACGGGGTACAAGTTATTATCATGGCCTCATCTGAAGAACAGCAGGCATCCAAGTTTCCGCATTCCATTTCCCGGGAGTATGGTTAGCTACTGCTGTCTCTTTAAGACTCAGACTCTCAATTATTGCCTGCCACATTCCATCATGAAAATGCCACATTCCATCATGAAGATGCCACATTCCATCATGAAGAATCTGTACTTAAAGGCCTCTTGCTGAGCACTCAGTGCTCAATCATAAGAGTTGCATTTCTAGTACTTTCATCTTTGGAAGTTGTTTGTGTAATCTTGTTTATTTCGAGTCTGAGTCAAAGTGTATTCTAGACCTTACTCTGCACTTGGTTCACCACCATTCATAGCTCTCTCATTACAGTTATCAAATGAGTTAAGGCAAGAATTAGAATTATTTGTTTTTACCTGGAGGTTCAGTATGACAAATAGTACCTTATCAGACAAAGGGATATAAAGCATATTTTGAAATTACTTTTGAAAGAAAATGAATAACGAAGAAAACATTAAAAGGCATGAAGGAAAAGTACTGTATGCAAATATGGTACTCAAAGTGTTGTATCTCAATGCATGGAATATAAGAAATAAAGTGGATGATCTTGATGCACTATTACTGATTGCCAGGTATGATGTTGTGGCCATGACTGAATCATGGCTGAAGGATGGATGCAGTTGGGAGCTGAATGTCCAAGGTTACACATTATATCAAAGGGATAGGAAGGCAGGCAGAGGGGGTGGTGTGGCTCTGCTGGTAAAGAATGGCATCAATCAGTCGAAAGATGTCACATAGGATTGGAAGACGTTGAATCCTTGTGGGTTGAGTTAAGAATCTGCAAGGGTGAAAGGACCCTAATGGCAGTTATATACAGGCCTCCCAACAGTGGCTGGGAGGCGGACCACAGATTACAACAGGAAACAGAAAAGGTGTGTCAAAAGGGCAATGTTATGATTATCATGAGAGATTTTAACATGCAGGTCGATTGGGAAAATTAGGTTGGTAATAGATCTCAAGAGAGTGAGTTTGTTGAATGCCTAAAAGATAGCTTTTTAGAGCAGTTTGTCATTGAGCCGAGTAGGGGATCAACTATACTAGACTGGGTGTTATGTAATGAACCAGAGATGATTAGGGAGCTTACAGTGAAAGAACCCCTAGGAACCAGTGATCACAATGTGATTGAGTTCAACTTGAAATTTGATAGGGAGAAAGTAAAGTCTGACGTAACAGTATTTCAGTGGAGTAAAGGAAATTACAGAGATGAGTTGGCCAAAATAAATTGGAAGGAGCTGCTGGCATTGATGTCAGCAGAGCAGCAATGGCGTGCGTTTCTGGGAAAAATGTGGAAGGTGCAGGACATATTTACTCCAAAACCGAAAAAATACTCAAATGGCAAAATAGTACAACTGTAGCTGACAAGGGAAGTCAAAGCTAATTTAAGAACAAAAGAGACGGCATACAACAAAGAAAAAATTAGTGGGAAGATAGAGGATTGGGAAGTTTTTAAAAACCTATAGAGAGCAACTAAAAGAATCATTAGAAGGGAAAAGATGAAATATGAAAGCAAGCTAGCAAATAATATCAAAGTGGATAGTGAAAGCATTTTCAAGTATGTAAAAAATAGAGAGATGAGAGTGGATATAGGACTGCTAGAAAATGAGGCAAGAGAAATAATAACGGGGGACAAGCAGATGGCAGCTGAACTAAGTAAATATTTTGCATCAGTCTTCACTGTGAAAGACATGAGCAGTATGCCTGATGTTATAGTGTGTGAAGGAAGAGAAGTGGGTGCAGTTACTATTACAAGAGAGAAGGTGCTCAAAAAGCTAAAAGACCTAAAAGTACATAAGTCACCCAGATCAGATTAACTCCACCGCAGGGTTCTGAAAGAGGTAGCGTTAGAGATTGTGGCAGCATTAGAAATGATCTTTCAAAAATTCATTGGATTCTGGCATGGTGCCAGAGGACTGGAAAATTGCAAATGTCACGCCACTCTTTAAGAAAAGAGGAAGGCAGCAGAAAGGAAATTATAGACCAATTAGTCTGACCTCAGTGGTTGGGAAGATGTTAGAGTCAATTGTTAAGGACGAGGTGATGGAGCACTTGGTGACACAGGACAAGATAGGACAAAGTCAGCATGATTTCCTTAAGGAAAAATCCTGCCTGATGAACCTATTGGAATTCCTTGAGGAGATTACAAGTAGGACAGATAAAGGGGATGTAGTGGATGTTGTATATTTGGACTTTCAGAAGGCCTTTGACAAGGTGCCACAAATGAGGCTGCTTACCAAGTTAAGGGCCCATGGTATTAAAGGAAAGTTACTAAGATGGTTAAAGCATTGGCTGATTGGAAGAAGGCAGCAAGTGGGAATAAAAGGATCCTCGTTTTTTATTGGTTGGTTGCCAGTGACTAGTGGTGTTCCACAGGGATCAGTGTTGGGACCACTTCTTTTTATGCTGTATATAAATGATTTAGATGATGAAATAGATGGCTTTGTTGCCAAATTTGCAGATGATACTAAGATTGGTGGAGAGGCAGGTAGTGTTGAGGAAACAGGTAGGATGTAAAAGGACTTAGACAGATTAGGAAAATGGACAAGAAAGTGACAAATGAAATATAATGTTGGGAAATGCGTTGTCATGCACTTTGTTAGTAGAAATAAATGTGCGGACTATTTTCTAAACGACGAAATAATCCAAAAATTTGAGATGCAAAGGAACTTGGGAGTCATTGTGCAGAACACCCTAAAGGTTAATTTGCAGGTTGAGTTGGTGTTGAGGAAGGCAAATGCAATATTAGCATTCATTTCAAGAGGTCTAGAATACAAGAGCAGGGACGTGATGCTGAAGCTTTATAAGGCACTAGTGAGGCTTCACCTTGGGTATTGTGTACAATCATGGGCTCCTCATATTAGAAGAGATGTGCTGGCATTGGAGAGGGTCCAGATGATTCCAGGAATGAAAGAGTTATCAAATGAGGAACGTTTGATGACTCCGAGTCCATACTCGTTGGAACTTAGAAGGTTGGCGGGGGGGAGGATTTCATTGAAACCTTTCGAATGTTGAAAGGCCTAGACAGAGTAGATGAGGAAAGGATGTTTCCCATGGTGGGAGGACCTGGGACAAGAGGGCACAGCCTCACGATAGAGGAGCTTCCTTTCAAAACAGAGATGTGAAGAACTTCCTTTAGCCACAGATGATGAATTTATGGAATTTGTTACCACATGCAGCCGTGGAGTCCAGGTCGTTGGGTGCATTTAAGGCAGAGATTGATAGGTCCTTGATTGGACATGGCATCAAAGGTTACAGGGAGAAGGCTAGGAAATGGGGTTGAGGAGGAGAAAATAAAAGGATCAGCCATGATTGAATGGCGGAGCAGACTTGATGGACCAAGTGGCCTAATTCTGCTCCTATGTCTCATGGTCCTATGGTCTTAAAATGAAGTGCCCTAAAACAATAAAAACTCAGTTTAGCATCTCTCATATACCCTCTGGGTTTCATTGATTTGTACAGCCAATGTTTTTGAGGTCTTTGTGGAAAAGTGGCAGTCAAATTGTGCACAGTAAGATCTCATAAGTAATTATAGGTTTACAACAAGGTAGGCAGTGTTAGTGATGTTCTTTGAGGAGAAAATAACCAGAAAGCTGGTCAGAAACCACAGCTCCTGAACACTACCAGAAAACAAGGCTCCTTCTTTGCAATTGCTTTATAAGATCATTTACATTCATCTTACAGAAAGATGGTTTAATGTCTTATCGAGAAGACTCCAATGGCGCAGAACTTCTTCAGCCAAGATCTTATCCTTGAGGATCTGGAATGGGACTGACCAAAAAGCATACAAAAGCAGTAAATCATAACCATGAGAAATTCTGCAGATGCTGGAAATTCAAAGCAACACGTACAAAATGCTGGAGGAACTCAGCAGGTCAGGCAGCATCTATGGAAATGAATAAACAGCTGACGTTTTGGGCCAAGACCCTTCTTCAGGACTGAGAAGGAAGGAGGAAGATGCCAGAATTAAAAGGTGGGGGGAGGAGAAGGAGGCTAGCTGTAAGGTGAAGGCAGGTGAGAGGAAAAGGTCAAGGGCTAGAGACGAAGGAATCTATGGGAGAGGAAAGTAGGAGAACGGGAAGAAGGAGGCGACCCAGGGGGAAGTGATACGCAGGTGAGAAGAGGTAAGAGCCCGGAGTGGGGAATGGAGGAAGATGGGAGCGGGAGGGAATTTGTTTTCCAGAAGGAGAAATTGATAATCATGCCACCTGGTTGGAGGCTAATGAGATAGAATATAAGTTGTTGCTCCTCCACACTGAGGGTAGCCACATCTTGACACAAGACGAGGCCATGAACCGACACATCAGAACGGGAATGGGAATCAGAATTAAAATGTTTTGGCAAGTGGAATTTCCCCTTTTGGGAGATGGAGCTGAGGTTCTCAACATAGCGGTGCCCCAATTTACACAGTGCCTCTTTAAATAAAAAAAAACTGCATGATTCCTAATTATGTCATACTGGCTAGAAAAATAAAAGGGCCAAGTTCGAAATGCCCAGGAAATGGACTCCAGTTTGGTGCCACACTCTGCTTTTGCATGCTTTATATTTTTAAATTTCAGAACAATTTTGGCATTCTTTTTCTTTTCTGATAAAAGTGCGACTGAGAAATGGCTTACTTCGAAAGTTTACTTCCATCAGTCTACCAAGAAAAAAAATCAGTCATGACCTTCCCTGAAAGCTTTCTTGTGTCAAGTAGATGTATTTCAGAAATGAATTCTGGTACATATTGACCTCAATTGCCTGTCATCGTAAATGCAGTATTTAGATAAGAGCATTGCAGAAAATCCACCCTCTTGCATGAAACTAAAGTCAATGTGCACTTTAATCTGTCTGGAAGCCCACATATTTCTGTGACAAGTGGAGTTCCCTCTACTGAACTGTTATCTTGTTCAAATTGTAAATCTTATGGCAACTAATGGAATGCCGACAATGGATGTTGTTGTATCAGGGGCTTGTGCTTTGGTTGTAAGTTACCTCCAGAAAGCCCAGATAACCAGACATGCCTAACTTCAAGTTCCACTATTTGGAAAGCCATAAATTCCGTGGAAAGGGAACTAGTACAGCAGACTGTAAAGAAAGTCATAAAATTTCATTGATGCTCTCGCTAGATTTAGAGTCAAGGGGGCTTTCGATTTCCCTCTGATCTCAAGCAAAATAAGACATTATCTGCGATGGAAGCTTGGGAGAGTAAAGATCGTGCAAGAAATGTTTTTCCTATGAAACCAATGGATATATTATTTAATGTTTCTCAATTTGTTGTAGTGTTCTTTGAGCTTTGCTTCATATTTCTTCCTTCTGAGCTCATTTTACATCCTCTCTGTATGGAAAACATTTCTGTCCCTTAGCCATCACTGCATATTAATTATTGAAACGGATATATCTTCAGATTGTATTTCTTCTCTCAAGAATGCTTTCTGCATTGAACTAAAGCTGGATGTTATATGAACTTGTCTCTTTCAGACAGCTGAGATTCGTCAGTTTCTGGCCCTGTTTCCAGATAGAGAATTATATAGTCACTCTGGCATTCTGAGCCAATTCTTATCAGTACCTTTGGCACAATAACTCTGCATTTTTGAAAAATTACCAGTGGAAATTGAAATGGGACCTAATCATACTCGATCCCCACTTCTTTCAAAACCCCAACCTCCATAGAGGACAAGCAATAATGGCAATTGGTGTAATTCCTTAAATTATACATTAAACAGAATTAGTTGCTTGTGATATTTGTGCTCTCTAAAGCATTGCTGAAGTTGTCAGAACCTTTTACATTGTAAAAAGCCAGGCTCTCATATCTGAAATGAAATTGCTATATAAAACAAGCATTGAAAAAAGGACTATATTTCTCCCTAAGTTGGCACAGGGCCCATGTTCTCCTTCCATAATGATTGTAGTAAGGCAGATGCCATAGACGCAGCATGTACTTGACCTGAAATTTCAAATATTGTTTGACCAAGGCTCTCTAAAGCCCATTGGCTACATCTAGGGGCTGATGGGTACCATTCCCTCTCACCATCTGCAACTCAAGGGATCTCTTAAGAAGGTTGTAGGCAACCACTCAAGAAGGACAAATGTACTTATCTTCCTTGGTTGAGATTTGTCACCACTTGTGGTGTAAACTCCTGTCTTGGTGGAAATTGTTGCAAATTGCCTATCCTTCATAAGCATGTACTATTTACTAAAGTCAAGAATTATGGATAAATGTCCTCAGGTCCAGATATTCATAAATTATTTGATTATCATGCATGGATTGGTTGGGATCACTATATTATCAGAACAGTGAGACAATACTGAAGACGAAGAATAAACTTTGCCCTCATAGCATTGTATTATTTCATTTTTAGTTTCATTGCATAGTTTTAAGTCTCTGTTTTGCTGATGGTGCTGTCTGTACAACTTGATAAGATCTTGTTATCAGCTTCTTCAGTCTCAGCATATATTTTCTGCAAATCAATGACTTTCTGCTGCATTATTTACTGACACAAGTACCTTCTTTCTCATTTTTATTTTCCTCTCTGTGGACCTCAGTTCTCTTACTCTGTTGTATTGCTCCTGTGATCTCCTGCTCATGACAAATATTCAGCATTATTCAACATGGACAAATATAAAACTTATGAAATTATTTGATCTGTATGAACCGTATGCAAAACAAGGTTTTCAATGTATCTTAGTATATACGACAAGGATAAACCAATACCAATTTAAATGTTGTGACTCGGCTAAACATGATGTTTGGTAATAGATTCCTCCAAGAGGGTTTAGAGGCTTGTATGCCTCAATGACCTGGAGAGCTATGTTGGCAGGAGTCAGGGCTTTATACCTTGGCTCTTGGCAGGGTCATCCACGCCAAATAGGTCAAATGGTAGAGCCCAGACTAAGAGTGGTCCACTGGTCCTCCTGGTTTGGGGGTTCAGCTCAGGACTAGCACCCTGATTGGTAAAACAAAATTGTTACACAGACAGCAATGTAGAAGCAACACACATAAAAGTTGCTGGTGAACGCAGCAGGCCAGGCAGCATCTCTAGGAAGAGGTGCAGTCGACGTTTCAGGCCGAGACCCTTCGTCAGGACTAACTGAAGGAAGAGTGAGTAAGGGATTTGAAAGTTGGAGGGGGAGGGGGAGATCCAAAATGATAGGAGAAGACAGGAGGGGGAGGGATAGAGCCAAGAGCTGGACAGGTGATAGGCAAAAGGGGATACGAGAGGATCATGGGACAGGAGGTCCGGGAAGAAAGACAAGGGGTGGGGGGGGGACCCAGAGGATGGGCAAGAGGTATATTCAGAGGGACAGAGGGAGAAAAAGGAGAGTGAGAGAAAGAATGTGTGTATAAAAATAAGTAACAGATGGGGTACGAGGGGGAAGTGGGGCCTTAGCGGAAGTTAGAGAAGTCGATGTTCATGCCATCAGGTTGGAGGCTACCCGGACGGAATATAAAGTGTTGTTCCTCCAACCTGAGTGTGGCTTCATCCTTACAGTAGAGGAGGCCGTGGATAGACATGTCAGAATGGGAATGGGATGTGGAATTAAAATGTGTGGCCACTGGGAGGTCCTGCTTTCTCTGGCGGACAGAGCGTAGATGTTCAGCAAAGCGGTCTCCCAGTCTGCGTGGGGTCTCGCCAATATATAAAAGGCCACATTGAGAGCACCAGACGCAGTATATCACCCCAGTCGACTCACAGGTGAAGTGTTGCCTCACCTGGAAGGACTGTTTGGGGCCCTGAATGGTGGTAAGGGAGGAAGTGTAAGGGCATGTGTAGCACTTGTTCCGCTTACACGGATAAGTGCCAGGAGGGAGATCAGTGGGGAGGGATGGGGGGGACGAATGGACAAGGGAGTTGCGTAGGGAGCGATCCCTGCGGAATGCAGGGGGTGGGGAGGGAAAGATGTGACATTCTGACATGTCTATCCACGGCCTCCTCTACTGTAAAGATGAAGCTACACTCAGGTTGAAGGAACAACACTTTATATTCCGTCTGGGTAGCCTCCAACCTGATGGCATGAACATCGACTTCTCTAACTTCCGCTAATGCCCCACCTCCCCCTCGTACCCCATCTGCTACTTATTTTTATACACACATTCCTTCTCTCACTCTCCTTTTTCTCCCTCTGTCCCTATGAATATACCCCTTGCCCATCCTCTGGGTCCCCCCTCCACCTCCTTGTCTTTCTTCCCGGACTTCCTGTCCCATGATCCTCTCGTATCCCCTTTTGCCTATCACCTGTCCAGCTCTTGGCTCCATCCCTCCCCCTCCTGTCTTCTCCTATCATTTTGGATCTCCCCCTCCCCCTCCAACTTTCAAATCCCTTACTCACTCTTCCTTCAGTTAGTCCTGACGAAGGGTCTCGGCCTGAAACGTCGACTGCACCTCTTCCTAGAGATGCTGCCTGGCCTGCTGCGTTCACCAGCAACTTTTATGTGTGCTGCTTGAATTTCCAGCATCTGCAGAATTCCTGTTGTTTGCAGCAATGTAGAATCCTTCTACATCTGTTTGTGATGGTATTCCTGAGTCTCCACCCAAGACTTGCTTGACCGACATTAGTGAAAACCAGGAGGAAGCTACTGACATGAAGGAGCTCTGAACAGTGCCAGAAATGGAGGACCTTCATTGCTGTCCTAAACGCCAGCAGTGTAACAGGCAGTAAGGTAAGGATGGGGATAGGCTATAAGTCATAATATGAGGTACGAATGTGAGCTGCTGGTAGACATAGTTATTAGTGTAGAGTCAAGCTGCTGGTCACAATGCAAAATGAATATAGAGAATGGCAACTTTTGAAGTTTCACTATGAATGATTTACGAGGCACATGTATACTCATCTGTATTGGTATTCAGATCTGTGCCTTAAACATGTATGTGCATATCATATTGGAAATGTGGAGAGTGTTTTTAAAATGAAATCCCCATTTTGTCCATCTGCAAATCACCATTATAATTGGTTCCTACATTAAGTTGGACCAGATGATCACCAGCAGCATGTGGAAGCCATGTGGGGGTGAATGCAAATTGCCATCATTCCATCGCTATTAAAAGGGTCAAAATGCCTAATATTTGATAGCAGTCATTTTAGGTGAGGAGGGAAGGTTCGAAGGAGATGTGCTGGACAAGTACTTTTATCTACATAAAATGGCGGAGAAGTGACGGGGAAGATTGTAACATTAGAACAGCGAGCCGCTGGTCTCTGCTCTCATTGTTTCAGGAGCGACCTCCCTCTCCCTCGCTGCGAGAGAGAGGAAGCCTGTCTGAGATAATGAACTGCTGGGTTATGGACTGTAGTTTTGAATGACTCAGGATCAAGGACTCTTTGGGTCTTTGGGGTTTCTGTTTTTGCTTATATGGTGTTGGGGGAGGGGTGAAATGCGGAGAGGTTGTTGGTGCTTCTGCTGGTGCGGGTGGGTAGGGGAGCGGAGGGGGTCGATGATTTTGTGGCTGCTTATGCGAGGGAAGTAGTTGCTTTAGGGCTTTGGTGTTTCTATGGAGGTCTCTTAGAACATAGAACATAGAACATAGAATAGTACAGCACAGTACAGGCCCTTCGGCCCACAATGTTGTGCCAACCCTCAAACCCTGCCTCCCATATAAGCCCCCACCTTAAATTCTTGTTTTATGGGTGTCTGTAAAGAGTAAGAGTTTCAGGTCGTATACTGTATACATACTCTGATATTAAAATGAATCTTTGGAAGCTTGGAATGCACGACTTTATAGTGGTGGAAGCAGATATATCAGAAGCATTGAGGTTCGTAGATAGGCACGTGAATATGCAGAAAATGGAGGGAAATGGATCATCTGCAGACAGAACAGTCCTGCTGAAGTGTCTTGGTCCAAAACTTCGACGGCACTTTTTCCATAGATGCTGCCTGGCCTGCTGAGTTCCTCCAGCAGTTTGTGTGTGTGGCATCTGCAGATTTTTTTTTCTTGTTAGGTAATAGGTATTATCAGCTTAATTAACTCAGCACATCATGAGCTGAAGGACCTGTTCCAGGGCTGAATTGTTCTGTGACTTCTCCTCAGGCTTGCGCAAGAAAGGAAAATAGGTTGTTGGGGAAGATAAGTGGGTATTTCAGTTGAAAAAATGCTCATGATAGGATGCAGGAGGAATTCCTCACCAGGTGAACCTGCCTCAACATTGCGTCCCTTCTCTTTCTTGCCTACCAGACTCTTCCTGCACCCTCTGCATATGACTTATCATGCTACCTTAACCCTGTGGCCAATTGAAGTTCACTCTCCCCCTGCCATCTAGCTGTAGGGCGTTGAGCTTCTTGAGTTTTTGAGCACCTGTATTTACTAATTGTTATCTTAACGAGAGCTAAGAGCCATTAAACTCTTTTGCTTTTGGTTTAACATTATCAATTTAATTGTGACTGGCATGTGTTTCATGCACTCTCTCTTCATTTAAAGACAACTCTTGTTTAGTGTCTTGGAGGGAATGAACTGTTGTTCAGTTGCTCCTCTGAGGCTCTGTTGCTATTCCTACATCGAACCTCTTGTTTCTGTCCCCTCCTGGGGTTCCTGCCATTCCTCTGCTCACTGGTTGAGTTGTGGGCCTGCCATCCACAGCTCCTGGATTGAGTCAGTACTGGTGATCTCTGTGACAGAGAACGTCTGCCTTTCCTCCGCACCTGTGTCCTGTCCTTCGCGAGCATGCTGTGACACTGTTACTTGTCTCCTGTTGTGAATGGCAGCTGACTTGCCTGAGGCTTCAGACCGAAGGCTCTGACTAAACGTTTTCCACTTGCCCTGAACCCCACCAGCAACCTTCCGAGGAGGTGACAATCGCCTGGATTCAGCTCGGGTCACAAAATCATCACCATGTTCTTAACTTCCATTTCAAAAGCAGAATTAAAAGATGAACTGAAAACACACTCTTTATTTGACCCTGGGCCAATGTGAGAAATGTCAAACTTAGCAGTTTATGATAGAAATGATTTTGTTTGGAACTGTGCTGAATTACTGATCCATGGTTATTTTCATATCCTTAGATGTTCTATTCATCCAAGTTAAATGAAAAATACAGGCTGTGGTATGGCAATGAAAACTGAACTGCATTTCAAAGTCACTGTTTATCACTAACGAGTAATATTGTGGAATAAGGTGCCCTATTTTCTTATCTTTCAATTAAATTCTTATCAATATTTTTTGTTATTTAAGACATCCAATTTAAAGGAAGAATTTCAATGATACAGTGCCACTCTAGAGAGTGAAGAACATAATTTTCTACAATTATAGTTACTGTTGTAACTTTGCAGCCAATTTCCAAATAAGTTCCTCAAAGTATCATGAGACTGATCAAATCTTTTTTTTTTGATGCCTTGATGGGTAAATTGCTGGTGGTACATCTGATAGGGAAAAAAAAACACCCCTTTGACTTCAAAGTAGAGCAGACATTATCCTTGCTGTACATTTCCTTTGAAAGACAGCACCTCCAGAAGATATTTATGGAATAATTACGGAGTGCCAGAGAAGAAGCAGAAATAGTTGTCTAGGTAATGTTCAATTCAATGCAATATGACCATAAGACAAAGGAGCAGAGTTAGGCCACTCAGCCCAGCAGGTTTGCTCTGCCATTCCAACATGACTGATTTATTATTCTCAACCCTATTCTCCTGCCTTTTTCACATAACCTTTGACTCCCTGGCTAATCAATAACCTATCAACCTCCGCTTTAAATGTACTCAATGACTTGGAATCCTCAGCAGTCTGTTCCAATGAATTCTACAAATTCACCACTCTGGCTAAATAAGTTCCTTCCCTAAAGGGATGCTTTTCTATTCTCCCACTATAGGAAATACCCTCTCCACATTCTCTCTGTTTAGGCCTTTCAATATTCAATAGGTTTCTAAGAATCTCTAATAAAGCTGATAAAAATGTGATGATTATTATGGAAAAATTCTTCCCATGGTTCCTAGAGGATGATTACCATGTTCAGCATCAACATCAGATTGGGTGATCATCTCTGGGAAAATATTTAACTAGATATTTAAGCTACAGATGTACCTTAAGTGTAAGGCTGCAAAAATGTGATTGAGATTCCGATTCAAATTTATATATCACATGTACAATGAAACATAAAAGAAAATATCTTGTCTGAATTCACAGCCAACACCCGCAATAATGTGCTAGGGGCAGCCGGCAAGTGGTGCCACATATTCTGGCACTAGTATACTGTGGTAAACCATGTATATATGTTGTAACTCGGTTACCTGTCTGGACACACCTCTCTGCTGACTGCCCCTGTGGCTCCTCCCACAGAATCCTGTATAAAGGTGTTCGCCTTGCCCCTCCTCCTCAGTCCGGGGGCAGACACTCACTGTGGAGGTCGTATTGTACAGCGAATAAAAGCCTTTCAGTATTTTTACCAAACCTCAGTCTTTTGGAGTAATTGAAGGTGCTTCAATTTTATTCGCTGTACATTTTAAAACATGGAACAGGCCCTGAGACCAGAAAAATTAGACCTCCATCCGCAAATGCCTGACGCTGGAAACACTTTTGAACTCTAGCTGGCCGGCTTCGAAGCGTATCTAGAGGAGATTAAAGCGACCGACCCCGTAGTGAAGCGCAGAGTTCTACTCTCCAGGGTCAGTCCACGGGTTTATTCGCTGATCAGAGACCAACCGAACTACGACGGCGCGATGAACGTACTCAAAAGACAATACCTGCGGCCGATAAACAGTGTCTATGCTCGGCATCGCTTAGCGACACGGCAACAACGGTCCGGGGAATCAAGTGCTGAGTTCGTCCAGGCCCTACGGACACTCGTGTGGGCCTGCAATTGCCAGGAGCTGACGGCGGCGCAGCATGCAGAGCTCCAAGTGAGAGACGCCTTCGTTACGGGGACCAGGTCAGTGTACGTGCGCCAGCGGCTGCTGGAAAAAGCCAATCTTACCCTAAATTCGGCAATGGAGCTGGCTGATACGTTGGAGGCCGCTCTGCATAACTCTGAGGCTCTCCAGGCACACGATCCCCCGATGGCCTCGTGGGTTCAGCAGACCCCGCAACCCGCCGCGAATCAACCTCGGCTGCCACCAGTCGTGAGTCCACGAAGTGCTACTTCTGCGGACTGGAGAAGCACCCCCGGAAACGCTGCGTGGCCCGACAAGCTACCTGTTCCAGCTGCGGAAAGAAGGGCCAGTTCGCCAAGGTCTGTAAGTCAAAACTGCGAGCGGGATCGAGCAGCGCCGCGTGCGAAACGTGGGGGTCGCCATCTTGCCTGCCGCCATCTTCCCTGCACTCCACCACCACGTGCGAGACATGGGGGCGGCCATCTCGGTCGGCGCCACCTCCCACCGCCTATGACCAACGGGTGCTCACGGGGCACCCCACCACGCCGGACCAAGACAGCGACCCCACCCTGGCTTCCGTGACCCTCGACCAAAGCGCTCCCCACCAGCTTGCAAGGTCAATGATGGACATCCTGGTGGAGGGGCACAGGACAAGCTGCCTGTTTGACACAGGCAGCACGGAGAGTTTTATCCACCCGGCCACGGTGCAGCATTGTGGACTCATGATACGGCCGGTAAGTCAGAGGGTCACCATGGCCTCCGGGTCGCATACAACAGACATCCGGGGGGGTTGTGTAGCGACACTAGTGGTGCAGGGCACAGAATATTGGGACTTTACGTTACTGGTCTTGCCTCAACTGTGTGCCCCTGTGCTGTTGGGGTTGGACTTCCAGAGCCACCTGAAAAGTGTGACAATGAAATATGATGGGCCCCTCCCGCCAATTACTGTCATAAATCCCCTGTTTTGTAGAGATATGTCACGTACCCCACTACTGACCACACACACACACCGACCCGCGCATCCCACCCAACATCATGTCAACTGCCACACTACCGACACCACTTGCGGCCTCTCCACCCTCAAGATCCCTCCCCCACCGCTGTTCGCCAACCTGACCCCTGACTGTAAACCTGTGGCAACTAAAAGCAGAAGGTACAGCGCGGGGAACAGAGCTTTCATTAAGTCGGAGGTGCAGCGGCTGCTCAGGGAGGGGGTCATTGAGGCAAGCACAAGTCCTTGGAGGGCGCAGGTGGTCGTTGTTCGGAACGGGGAGAAGAATAGGATGGTCGTGGACTATAGGCAGACCATCAATAGGTTCACGCAGCTCGACGCGTACCCTCTACCCCGCATCGCGGATATGGTCAATCAGATAGCACAGTACAAGGTGTACTCGACCATAGACCTAAAATCTGCTTACCATCAGCTCCCCATCCGCCGGGAGGACCGCCCTACACTGCCTTCGAGGCGGACGGCAGGCTTTATCACTTCCTGCGCGTCCCCTTTGGTGTCACGAATGGTGTATCTGTCTTCCAGAGGGCAATGGACCGGATGGTGGACCAGTGCCAACTGAAGGCCACGTTCCCATATCTGGATAACATCACCATCTGCGGTCATGACCAGCAGGATCACGACAACAACCTCCAAAAATTTCTCCAAGCGGCCAAATCTTTCAACCTCACCTATAACAAGGACAAGTGTGTATTTGGGACCACCCGACTTGCTATCCTTGGGTGTGTCGTGGAGAATGGAGTCATTGGCCCTGACCCTGACCGTATGTGCCCCTTGTTGGAACTCCTCTTCCCAATACCCTCAGAGCCCTCAAAAGGTGCCTGGGCTTCTTTTCATATTACGCCCAATGGGTCTCTAACTATGCAGACAAGGCCCACCCCCGGTCAAGTCCACCACATTCCCCCTCTCTGCCGAGGCCCACGCGGCCTTCAACCGCATAAAAGGGGACATTGCCAAAGCAGCAATGCATGCGGTGGATGAGGCCATTCCCTTCCAAGTAGAGAATGACGCCTCCGACTTTGCACTGGCTGCTACCCTCAACCAGGCGGGAAGACCAGTGGCGTTCTTCTCCCGTACCCTTTAAGGCCCTGAAATTCGGCACTCTGCGGTAGAGAAAGAGGCCCAGGCCATAGTGGAAGCTATAAGGCACTGGAGGCACTATCTTGCCGGCAAAAGGTTCACCCTGCTAACTGACCAGCGCTCAGTCGCATTCATGTTTAATAATCAGCAGCCGAGCAAAATCAAAAATGATAAAATTCTGAGGTGGAGAATCGAACTCTCCACCTACAACTATGACATCACGTACAGGCCTGGGAAGCTCAACGAGCCCCCGATGCCCTATCCCGGGGAACATGTGCCAGCGCGCAGATCGACCGGCTATACGCCCTACATGTAGACCTTTACCACCCGGGAGTCACCCGGCTTTTCCACTTCATGAAAGCCCGGAACCTGCCTTACTCCCTTGAGGAGATCAGGATGATGACCAGGGACTGCCAAGTCTGTGCAGAGTGCAAACCGCACTTCTACCGACCCGAAAAGGCACCACTCATCAAGGCCACCCGTCCCTTTGAGCGACTGAGTGTTGACTTTAAGGGCCCCCTTCCCTCCACCGACCGCAATGTGTACTTTCTTAACGTAATTGACGAGTACTCGCGGTTCCCCTTCGCCATCCCCTGCCCCGACACCACTACCACGTCAGTTATAAAAGCCCTGCGCAAGCTCTTCACTCTGTTCGGATACCCATGCTATATCCACAGTGACAGAGGGTCCTCGTTTATGAGTGACGAGCTGCGCCAATATCTACTGGCTAGGGGAATTGCAACCAGTAGGACCACGAGCTATAATCCCTGGGGGAATGGACAGGTGGAGAAGGAGAGTGGCACGGTGTGGAATGCCACACTCTTAGCCCTCAGGTCAAAGGGACTGCCGGTCTCCCGCTGGCAGGAGGTCCTTCCCGAGGCACTCCACTCCATCCGCTCCCTGTTATGCACAGCCACCAATGCCACCCCTCATGAGCGGCTCTTTTCTTTTCCCAGAAAATCGACCA
This sequence comes from Mobula birostris, assembly GCF_030028105.1. Lineage (NCBI taxonomy): Eukaryota > Metazoa > Chordata > Chondrichthyes > Myliobatiformes > Myliobatidae > Mobula > Mobula birostris. Next base: position 11,177,812 of record NC_092378.1, on the reverse strand, counting down.
CTGGAAACACCCTACCATCTTAGCTGATGTCCCCGGGGCCAGTGCTGCTCTGGAAACATGCGAGGAGCAATAAATACTCCCCGATAGTCGAGAGGGTTCACTTACTTCATGCAAACCTCCAGTATGCCTACGTGGTTTTACCTGATGGGCGGGAGGACACGGTCTCCATCCGCGACCTGGTGCCCGCAGGAGCTCCTGGCCCCTACCCTGAACACTCCGTGGTGACTATTGACCCCGTACTCACCAATGTATGTACCTATGAAACACCGTGCACCCCAAACCCTATACAGACACCACACGACACTCCCATACCGGGCGCGACGCACACGCACGAGGGAATACCGACGCCTAACGTGCTGGCACCTGAAGTCAGGCCGGAGCCAGCACAACCGCCATCGCCGGTGCAATCACCGCCGGTGCTACGTAGGTCATAGCGACGGACTCGACCGCCTGATAGACTTAACCTGCAAATATACTTCTTGTAAATATTGTCAGTCACTTCACCCCGCGGGACTCTTTTTAAAAAAAGGAGGGGTGAATGTGGTAAACCACGTATATATGTTGTAACTAGGTTACCTGTCTGGACACACCCCTCTGCTGACTGCTCCTGTGGCTCCTCCCACAGAGTCCTGTATAAAGGTGTTCGTCTTGCCCCTTCTCCTCAGTCCGGGGGCAGACACTCACTGTGGAGGTCGTATTGTCCAGCGAATAAAAGCCTTTCAGTATTTTACCAAACCTCAGTCTTTTGGAGTAATTGAAGGTGCTTCACATAGCATATGCGCAATGTTCTTCAGAACATAACAAGCAACAAAGCAAAAACAGCGAATCAAGTCCTGTTCCTTGTTTGCAGAATCACAAGAATTCACATCTCTGGCCAAAGGGCCTAGTTTGGACTTCTAACCGATCTTTGGGCTCCAATCCAGACCTCCAATTAACCTTCCGACTTCATTCTTCAGTATTAACCTATGACTCGCAGATGATGAAGAATGAAGACCCTGGAAGAGGGCTTGAAATCCAACTCTTGAATGCTGGACTTTCAAGTGACAAGAACCCAAAAAGGAACAGGTCTCAAACTCTGGTCAGCCCACACCACTGTCCTACAAACATGGAGTGGATCCTTAGACTTAGACTTAGACTCTGGCTAGTCCTCCAACTCTCCTATATCACTGTCCCTAAGCCCTAACCTAACCCCTAGCTCTCCTCTCTGTCCTGAAAACTATCCCTATGAACCTAAAAATAACCTAATAACTAAATCTGAGCCATGACCTTGGCAGGGACTGCAACTCAGTGCCATCTTGGTGAGATGTCTTCAGAGGCATTTGGCTTTTATACAGCTCTAGAGTGAATATTCCCAAACAGCATGTTTGTTTGCATTCAACAGCAACAACTCATGAGAAAACGATTGTATGCATGGTCAGCAAACTCTAACAAATGATCCAGTCAACCATTAATATGCAGTATTTGCAGTGGTTAGCACAACACCAATGACCTGGGTTCAGTTTCCGCCATTACCTGTAAAGCGATCTGTACATTCACTCTATGACTGCACAGGTGGTGCTCCAGCTTCCAGCCACTTTCCAAAGATGTACTGCTTGGTAGGTTAATTGGCGGTTGTACATTGTCCTGTGATTAGACTGGGGTTAAACTGGGAGATTGGTGGTCAGTGTGACCGAAATGCCGGAACCTATTCTGTGTTGTATCTCAATCAATAAATAAATCTATGAGAAGTATTGCTGCAGTTTCCAATAACCAAACTTCCTCTAATGTTCCTTTTGCTCCCAGACCAATATCATGTAAAAGGACGCGTGTAATGTTGAGAGGCCACAACCTGTTCAGGTTCCACTCCCAGTCGCATACGTTCATGCCCTGAAGGTGTATCACATTGTCTTCTTCACCACATCGTCCGAAACCTGACATCCCCTTTCTAAACTTCCCAGCGGGCTACCATTAATACAAAGAAAATTTCCACTACTGATTACACTGGGCAACAAAGATTTTGCATCCTGAATACTTTTAAGTGTACCTGATAGATTTTGGACTGTTGATCATAAAAATCACCATGAAATTTGCTCTATATTTGTTATCTCAATTGATAATTCAAGTCAGAATAACTGATGCCAAGATTAAAGAAAGCATTTTTGATGGTCCACCAATCAGACGGGCCATCAATGACAGACAATTTGAAGAATTTCTAGTGGGACCGGAGAGAATCACATGGAAGGCATTCGAGGATGTTGCTGAAAAATTTCTTGGCAACTATAGAGCACCAAACTACATGCAGCTGTTTGACAACATGCTTCAAGCATACAAAACCATGAAGTGCAACATGTCACTAAAGATTCATTCTTCTACATTCCCATTTAGACTTCTTCCCTGCAAATCTTGGTGCTGTTAGTGATAAGCATGGTGAAAGGTTTCACCAGGACATTGTGGCCATGGTGGAACGGTATCAGGACAACTGGAATCCATCACTGCTGGCTGATTATTGTTGAAGACTTAAGTGAAAAACGTCAGACACTGAGTACAAATGAAAATCATCAACAAAACATTTTTAGCTTAGTTGAGCTATTGCTAAGCATCACCATCATTATGCAATTAAACACATTATATTCAATAAAATTTAATTTCTTGTTTCTCAATTCCTGCGTGATACAAGTAGTCTGAAATTATATTTGTGTTCAGCTTCAAGCAGCCTATCATAAACAAAATAATTTCTGAGGAAGAAACATTTTTGAAAAATGTTTTTGTTCAGTAGTTAGTGTGATGCTACTCTGACATTCTGGAATTCAGAGTTCAATTCTTAACGTCATCTGTTAAGAGTTTGTGCGTTCTCTCTGTGGAATGTGTAGGTTTGTTGTGGGTTCTCCAGTTTCCTCCTACAGTCCAAAGACCCGCTGGTTGATAGGTTAATAGGTCATTGCAAATTGTCCTGCGATTAGGCCAGGGTTAAATCCGGGGTTGCAGGACAGTGTGTCTCAAAGGGCCAGAGAGGCCTATTCCACACTGTGTCTCCAGATAAAGAAATTGGAAAACATGATGTTCAGATGACTGAATGGAGAGATTTATTTTGATAGGCAGCAATTGATCCAAGGAAGCTCTTTAATATCATGATGGATGTTGATAGAAGAGACACACTGGATATATTCCAATTTGCTGGAAATGTGAAGTCCAAAAATTGACTTCTGTTTGTTCTAGAGCAACATACACAAAACACTGGAGGAACTCAACAAATCAGGCAGCACCTATGGAGGGGAACGTTTTGGGCCGACGCCCTTTATCAGGACTGGAAATGAAGGGGGCAGAGCTAGAAAGAGAAAAGAGGGAAAGGGGAGAATTTGCCGGAAGCTAGAGAAACTGATGTTCTTCTCGTCAAATTGGAGGCTAACCAGCCAGACTCTGAGGTGTTTCTCCTCCAGCCTGAGTTTGGGTCCATCATGGCAGTAGGGGAGGTCATGACCAGACATGTCAGAATGGGAATGAGATGTCGAATTGAAATGGTAGCTACTGGGAGGTGCTGCCCCTTGTGGTGAACAGAGCCAGGGTGGTAAACAAAGTGGTCCTACAACTTACATTGGGCCTCCTTCTTGTAGAGGAGGCTGCGCTGGGAGCTCTAGATACAATAGATGACCCGTAAGAATTTGCAGGTGAAGTTTTACCCCACATGGAAGGATTGTTAGGAGCCCTGAATGCTGGTGACGGAGCAGCTATAAGGAAAGGTGTCGTGCTTTTTGCACTTTCAGCAGATCAGCAGTTTTTGAGATATTCAAGCCATCCTGTCTGCACCAACAATCATGCCACAGTCAAAGTAACTTAGATCACATTTCTTCAGCATTCTGATGCTTGGTCTGAACAACAACTGAACCTCTTGACCATGTCTGCATGCTTTTACATATTGAGTTGCTGCCACGTGATTGGCTGATCAGACATTTGCATTAACGAGCAAGTGTACCGATATACAGTAGCTAATAAGGAGCTCACTGAGTGTACGTTGCTGTGAAATTAACAACCAAACACTGAAAAAAAGTGCAGAGTAAGATGAGAGAATTAAGTTCTAAATTTAAAAAATCAATGTTTAGATTTTTAAAACCTCCCTCCACAATGTAAGCCTGCAGGAATAAGGTTCTGAATTTGAAATAGCTAACTTGTCTGTCAGAAGGTTTCAATGCCAGTATTTCATATATATCCATTCATTTTCTAACACATAAGACTGTCTCTTACCCTCACACTCTGTCTTGTCATGATGTTGCATGTTTTTGTCTGCCAGCACTACACTTCCTCTGTCACTATAACACTCATCAAAATCATCATGTGCTGTGTTGTATGATGTAGGTGATCATGTTCCCATGCCCATGATTTTTCTACAGAAGTAGTTTGCCATTGCCTTCCTCTGGGCAGTGTCTTTACAAGACGGGTGACCCCAGCCATTATCAATACTCTTCAGAGATTGCCTGCCTGGCATCAGTGGTCGCATAACCAGGACTTGTGATATGCACCAGCTGTTCATACGACCATCCACCACTTGCCTCCATAGTTTCAGGTGACCCTGATGGGGGTGAGGGGCGATTAACCAGGTGCTACACCTTGCCCAAGGCTGACCTGTAGGCTAGTGGAGGGAAGGAGCACCTTGCACCTCCTTTGGCAGAGACGTATCTCCACCCCGCCACCTGTTACACTATATTCTACATTTTTTATTGCTTTTCTTTTGTACTACTCTGATATACTAATGTGATGAAATGATCAGTATGGATATCATACAAAATACTATGTATTTCAATACATAGGACAATTCTGCAATTCATCAGGTGAAAGCATTAGAAAACAATTGTAGTTATACCCAAATAGATTTGATTTGACTTTCTGTGGCAAGGTAAATACACACCTATTGCACAAGCGCAACAATTTTATCCCTTTCAGTGCATTTCAACAATGTGTGCTGAAAGCAGTAACTGATGTGAATTGACAATATAACTGAAAGACACAGAATAGTAGGTGTAGAAAAATAGGTAAAAACATAACTTTGCATATTATTTAAGGCTCTGAGATGGAGTACATTTACAAACTTGAATGATAGTGCAGATTTTCAAAGATTACCCCTCCTTAAGTTAATTTTTCTTTCAGTTGTTCCTACTTTGTGTCTGCAGCGATATACATTAATATGAAAGATGCTGTGGTCTGTACTGCTCAGAACACATTTATTCAGATTTTGATGTGAGCATGAAGTGGTCTTTGTCCATAAATATCACTTCAGTTTTTGTCGGGTAAATTTTCAGTAGAATATCCAATCTGCACTGTGTCTTCTATAGCCCGTCTGGAAATGATGTGAACAGGCCAAGCAACCATCGGCCTTCTTGTTCAGATTGTACCTATAAATAAATTGATATTGGCAACAGAGTTCAAACAAGGAAGAGCCAATTAGAAAAAATGAATTTAACACTTTCAGTGGAAGAATGATTATTTGAGGTAGCTAAAACATGTCAAATCATTATGATAACTTGAAAGCTTTGTCTTTGCTGAATCTGGATCTACTCTGTCAAAGAGACAAGTGGTGAAAATTTGCTTTCACTCAGCTTGAGGAGGAGTAGCACAACTTGAAGGTAATATCTGGATTTTCATCTGCATGTAATAGGAGCTGTAGTCTGATTTGTGCCAAATAATAGCAACAGTTATTTTCACGTTTTCACAGTAGCATAGTACAAACAAAATTATGAGAAAAATTTCAATTTAACCAGCACTCTGCTAGCCCTACAATAGGCGTTCCTAAATTGCAATAAAACCTTGAGGGCCCATGTCTGATAAAGTTGTATTAAATGAGCCTCCATTCTCATGATGCTGAGATACATCGTAGGATGCGCTGGGACACATCATCAGTGATATAACCAGGGGTAATTAGGTGCTTCTGATCTTTCAACATCAGACACTTTCACCCAGGTGCTTGATCAGGCCCTGGATGAGTGCCGGATCACATTGGTCCATGTGTCACACCTCTTAATCCATAATCATCTGGAGGCTTGCTCAGCACACTCTGTGATGGTATTGATGGCTCTTTTCTTTGCAACCCCTTTGATGCCAAGGGGAGAGAAGGTTTTGCACAGTGAGCATCCAGAAACACCTGTACACCCCACCTCAAAAGTATGTGAACAGCTTTGTGTTTGTTGTTATGGGTGAACATACCTAGGGAGTTTAACCTCAGTAGACTAATCAAATTTGTTGATCACAATTGGGCTACCTGTCTTTCATCCATCAGATAATGCATTCTTATACAATGGAGTAATTGACCAATAATGAACAATAATACAAGCTTCTAAAAATCTGCTTGAGAATTTTTTTTTCAAAATTTATATATATAATTAAAATAAATATTCCAAAAATAAAAATGGTGATATAATGTTCATGGGTTCAATGTCCATTCAGAAATTTGATTGCAGAGAGAAAGAAACTGTTCCCAAATCATTGAGTGTGTGGCTTTAGGCTTTTGTACCTCCTCCCTGATGGTGGCAATGAGGAGAGGACATGACCTGGGTGGTGGGGGTCCTTAATGATGGAAGCTGCCTTTTTGAGGCATCATTGCTTGAAGATGTTCTGATAATATGGACGCTAGTGTTCATGACAGATTTTACAACTCTCTGCAGCCTACTGCAATCTTGTGCTGTAGACGAGCCCCCACCCCCCCCATACCAGACGGTGATGCAGCCAGTTAGAATGCCTTCCATGATACATCTGTAGAAATTTTCAAGTGTTTTTGACTGCATACCAAATCTTTTCAAACTCCAAATTAAATATAGCCACTTTCATACTTTCTTTGTAGCTGCATTGATATGTTGGGTCCAGGTTAGATCCTCAGAGATATTGACACCCAGGAACTTGAAATTGTTCACTCTTTCCACTTCTGATCCCTCTATGAGGACTGACGTGCATTCCCTCATCTTACAATTTCTGAAGTCCACAATCAGCTCTTTGGTCTTACTGACATTGAGATCAAGGTTGTTGCTGCAACACCACTCAACTAGCTGATATATCTCAGTCCTGTATGTCCTCCCATCACCATCTGAAATTCTGCCAAAAATGATAAAATGATGAAGAGCTATGGACAGCTTTCTTAGATTTATATCCTACCCAGTAGTGGTGAATGAAGAGCTGATATTGTTTTGGATTGGTTAGATTTCTGGGGCCGGGCCAGATCTCCAGGGAGAAGAAAACATGAGCTGGGGGTAAGTGTAAGACTGAAGAGCAGATCATTTGCACACAAGGTACAGTTCTCAGTATAGTCTTGGGAAATGGGAAGGGAGATATTATCAGGTCTGGAGAGCACGCAAACCCATCTGTAATTATATGCTACAGATCTGAATCGAAAGTTAGGACCAAATTCCTGTTTGTAAGCCATTTTACATTTTATGTCTGTAGTAAATTAGACAATTATAAATTTGAAACTATATTATTGAAAGTGGTCTAGATAATTTTAATTTGTTATGTAGTTATGTAGTAGTGTTGGCATTCACCCAGAATTGAAAGCCTTAATTAAAACTCATTTCCGAACTATTTCAGAGTTGGGGAAGTTGTAGGAGGCATACAGTTATTGTGTAAAATCAAAGACAGCTAGCTGTTTACAACATAAAGTCTCAGGGAATCTTTTAATGCTGAGGCTCTTCAAACAGTTACCCAAGTACACCAGCCAGTAATAAATGGCCAACAGGAATCTCAGGGCAGATGGCCACTGTTGGGTTCTCAGCACTCAACGAAGTTTTTGTGTGTTGAAATGGGGAAGGTGGATGCTATCTTTCTGGAGTGGAGGGAGAAAGAGACACATGACAAAAGGCAGACAAAGCTATCTTTAATAGCTTAAAAAAAAGCCGTGGCTGAACAAGCATACAAGAATTTGGGGACTCGTAGCTTCCAGCATAGCATAAACAGAAGACAACCAACATCTGGATGCTGTATTGGCAGCTCAGACTTCAGTTATGCAAACAGAAATGGTAAGCAGTTCCAAGAGGCTTTCAGGGTGTTGCATCAATTTACTTTCCAATGGTTTATCACGATTATTGTCCCAGGGAGTGAGTGACTCCTTGTGGTACAAATATGCAGTCTTCCCTCAGTATAACAGTGCAATCCCACACTGCTTTCTCATTGGTATCCTGGCTGTTGTCATTCAATACTACAGCCACTCAAAATGAGACGATCCTGCATGAAGCCAAATAATTTAAGCTCAGAGTACTTGTGGCCATCCTCGAATATGATTCATAGTCATCTCCATTGAAAGTTTGCAGCTTTTTGGCAGCAACTCTATATCCAGTTGGGCAGTAATGCAGAGGAGTACTTGAGAAGGTGAAGGAACATGTGATATGGGCAGTAATGCTTTGCGCAAGGTGTTAATTGTCAAATATAGTTTGGCATGCACTCATTTAGAAACACTAATTTTATATTGGCTTTTATTTTTGTATTGTGATCAAGCAGGTATTTGTCCTGCACCTCCCCATATCTCCTAGATATGAATATTGTTAACACATACTAGCTAGAACATACAAGATTGGTGATTCCATCTCCACCATCATCGTCCACTCCCTGTTAACTTTAGCAATTAGAAAGAACTGTAGTAATAACCAGCAGAAAATCAGCAATTAACCTGCAAGAGTTGGGGTGATTATTTGGGTTCTTCTTGAGGGTGTGTATATGATCAGTTGTAAGAATTTATCTATCTATCTCTTGAGATACAGCATGAAGCAGGCCCTTCTCGCCCTTTGATCTGCACCACCCAACAATGCCCAATTTAACCTGAGCCTAATCACGGGACAATTTACAATGACCAATTAACCTACCACTGGTACATCTTTGGACTGTGGGAGGAAACCAGAGCACCTAGAGGAAATCACGCAGTCACAGGGAAAATGTACAAACACCTTACAGGCAGTAGCGGGAATTGAACCTGGGTTGCTGGTACTGTAAAGTTCTGTGGTAACCACTACACTACCATGCCACCCCTTAAATGGTGTATTGAGCTCCAATCTGCCAATACCAGTGACATATTACTGTTAAAAACTAACTCAGATTTCACCTGTCAACTTGCATACATTCAGCAGGTCAGCTGTATGCACGACTCGCTAACCAACATGGCAGTGCTGTGTAATCCACAAATGCACGCTGATGAATTACACATTATAAGTGCATCCTAAAAAAACTCGTACTGCAGGGCTGAACCTTGCGACCCTGCTAGAATTCTTTTAATTTTGTTTTAGAGCTTTAGAAATGCCTGTCTATTATTCTCCGAAATTATGTGTACAAATCTCTGTGCAGATCTACTGCTCGTTTCATTTCAAGGTGCATTAGAATTTTATACTTTTATGGAAATTGTTCACTGCATTAAATTCTGTTTGGCGCTTTCTCATTTATTTCTTCACCTTCAGGCTCTTCAACCAAAGAGGATAACTACACTCATTCTATTGCTGGCGTACCCACAACTGATGCTCTCACTTTAATGACTAGTTATCTTGTTATTTCATGCTCATTTTTATTACTATTTATTTATATTTTCATTTGCACAGTTTGTTGTTCATTGATCCTGCTTACAGTTACTGTTCTATAGATTTGCTAAGTATGCCTGCATGAAAAAGAATCTCAGCTTTGTATGTGGTGACTTGTATGCACTTTGATAATAAATTTTATTTTGAACTTTGAACACATCTGAAGTCGTATTGCCTGTGTTAATATCGTTTTCAATATTTAATTCATTTAATTTTTTAAACTGGCACCAATGATGAACCAAGTGGGGCACCATTGTCAACTTCTGACCACTGTGCAGAACGTTGAAGAAAACAGAGGCCTTTAGACCCGACACTCTGTTTTCTCTCTTGTAGCAAATCCTGAGCCAATGTGCTATATTCTTAGTTCCATGCCAGTTAATCTTCTTTATTAATCTCCTGGGTATAATTTGTCAACAACTGTTCCCAAGTCTCTCCACTGAGGTCATTGTATTCTTTCCATCTATGTTGTCTGCTACTTGTTCAAAAGAACGTTATGTTCTTTTGAATTTTGCCGATGAATAAACAAAGATATGATCTAGTACTACTTGTCTTGCAACAAATTTATTCCTTTGGTTTTGTAATGATTATTGTGAAACTATGTTTAATATGACATATTTTTATGAGCTTCAGTTAAACACACATTAAAGTGTGTTATCTTTTCATCATGTAGTATAGTCATCAATAATTTTCGGGAAACAAGAAATAAAAGAACAGTGAGTCATTCCTTCTCTCGGCAATACTATATGAGATCATACCTTCTCTGCAATCTAAAACTAACTTTAAAGGTAATGAACCTAGCTGTAAGAAAATAATGTACATGATCAACATATTTCCTTAGAATTTCTTTCTGTTATTTCAGAAATGAAATCATTACAGATTATAAATATCGGTTCAGAAAGAGTGAAGCACTTAACAAGCGTTTCACCCTCGTATTTTATTTTACTGACTCAAGGTCAAAGTTAAAGTTCAAAGTACATTTATCATCAAAGTAAGTATACTACATACAACCTTGAGATTTGTCTCCTTGCAGGCAGCCACAAAGCAAAGAAACCCAATAGAACCCATGGAAAAAATAGACTGTCAAACCCTCCATAAAAAAAAATACAAATCACGCCAACAACAAAAGCAAGCGAACAACAGAAGTCCACAGCGTCGAAGCCAGTCATTGCCGCGGCTGATCCATAGCCATTCGTTGTAGGCCACAGCCTCAGTTCAGCGCAGAGTCGAGTAAACCTTGAGTGAGCTGAACTGGCTTGTCCCTCGCCCCCAGCCCCAACACCCTGACCATTTCAATCTGGCCCGGAGCTTAAATAGTTCAGTCTTAAAAGATTTTAATATATTATTTTCTGTTATCTGTAGTTGTACAGCTAAGATTGAAGGAAACATTGAGACATTATGTGGCTGTTGCAATAAGTGGCTTCACTTCTGCTTGGCTGTGAGTATGGCACCCCCTTGCTGGTAATGATTTAAGTCTCAAATCTGTAACTAGTTTGCAAGACTTATTACTGTTATCCCAGAAATATGAGGCAAAATGGTTGCTCAGCACACAGAGAGCCTAATTTTAAGTGTTAGTGAGGTTGAGGCAGCCCTGCAACCCAGTTTGTTTTATTAATGAGGTCTTACGTACTGGGTGATCCCATCTGATGTACACCAGAACTCCAATTCTACAGGGGAACAAGGATGAAGAAAAATGATCAGCATCTTTGTCAGTGAGATGCCATAATGAATAAAAATAAAAAAAGAGAGAGGATATAAATATTGGCCACAAAATTGAGTCATGTGACACATCTTTTACTATGATGTCTGTATGGACATTGCAACCACATGTCGAGTCTGTTCACTTTGGAAACAAAGGGATGCAGGAACCCAAACAGTCTTTCAAAGGCGAAGGAGAGCTTCACTTGCATTTCCTATGATCTAGTGCACTCCATTCAGTGTTCACAATGTATTAAAAAAAATTGCGCAGGCTGGGTGACTATTTTACAGAGCACATGCCTTCAGTCCTCAGGGTGACCTTAAGTCCCGTGTAGCCTGACACAATCATTCTTCTTCATACTCCCATTCTAACTTTTCTGTCTGTAGCCTTGTTATAAAAGGATCAAAGTAATCTTGAGGAACAATCTACACAAAATGCTGGTGAACGCAGCAGTCCAGGCAGCATCTATAGGAAGAGGTACAGTCAACATTTCGGGTCGAGACCCTTTGTCAGAACTAACTGAAAGAAGAGCTAGTAAGAGATTTGAAAGTGGGAGGGGGAGGGGGAGATCTGAAATGATAGCAGAAGACATGGGGGGGAGGGATGAAGCTAAGAGCTGGAAAGTTGATTGGCAAAAGGGACACAAGGCTGGAGAAGGGAGTGGATCCGCTTCTTTTTGGATTCCAGACCTAACCAGTTCCCCTCTACCACCACACTCCTCCGTCTAGCGGAATTAGTCCTTACTCTTAATAATTTCTCCTTTGGCTCCTCCCACTTCCACCAAACTAAAGGTGTAGCCATGAGCACCTGTATGGGTCCCAGCTATGCCTGCCTTTTTGTTGGCTTTGTGGAACAGTCCATGTTCCAAGTCTATACTGGTATCCGTCCCCCACTTTTCCTTTGCTACATCGACTACTGCATTGGCGCTGCTTCCTGCACGCATGCTGAGCTCGTTAACTTTGCCTCCAACTTTCACCGTGCCCTCAAATTTACCTGGTCCATTTCCGACACCTCCCTCCCCTTTCTTGACCTTTCTGTCTCTGTCTCTGGAGACAGCTTATCTACTGATGTCTACTATAAGCCTACTGACTCTCACAGCTACCTGGACTATTCCTCTTCCCACCTTGTCTCTTGCAAAAATGCCATCCCCTTCTCGCAATTCCTCCGTCTCCACCGCATCTGCTCTCAGGATGAGGCCTTTCATTCCAGGACGAAGGAGATGTCTTCCTTTTTCAAAGAAAGGGGCTTCCCTTCCTCCACCATCAACTCTGCTCTCAAACACATCTCTCCCATTTCATGCACATCTGCTCTCACCCCATCCTCCCACCACCCCACTAGGGGTAGGGTTCTCCTTGTCCTCACTTACCACCCCGCCAGTCTCCGAATCCAGCATATAATTCTCCGTAACTTCTGCCACCTCCAACGGGATCCCACCACTAAGCACATCTTTCCCTACCCCCTCTTTCTGCTTTCCACAGGAATCGCTCCCTACGCGACTCCCTTGTCCATTCGTTTCCCCCTCCCCCATCCCTTCCCACTGATCTCCCTCCCGGCACTTATCGGAACAAGTGGAACAAGTGCTACACATGCCCTTACACTTTCTCCCTCACCACCAATCAGAGCTACAGACAGTCCTTCCAGTTGAGGCGGCACTTCACCTGTAAGTCAGCTGGGGTGATATACTGTGTCCGGTGCTCCCGGTGCAGTCTTTTATATATTGGTGAGACCCGACGCAGATTGGGAGACCGTTTCGCTGAACACCTATGCTCTGTCCACCAGAGAAAGCAGGATCTCCCAGTGGCCACGCATTTTAATTCCACATCCCATTCCCATTCTGATATGTCTATCTATGGCCTCCTCTATTGTCAAGATGAAGCCACATTCAGGTTGGAGGAACAACACCTTATATTCCGTCCGGGTAGCCTCCAACCTGATGCATGAACATTGACTTCTCAAACTTCTGTTAATGCCCCTCCTCCCCTTCTTACCCCATCCCTTATTTATTTATTTATTTATTTGTTTATTTATTTATTTATTTATTTATTTATTTATTAATTGATTGATTGATTATTTTTTCCTTTTTTTTCTCTCTCTCTGTCCCTCTTACAATTACTCCTTGCCTGCTCTCCACCTTCCTCTGGTGCTCCCCTCCCCCTTCCTTTCTCCCTAGGCCTCCCGTCCCATGATCCTCTCCTTTCTCCAGCCTTGTATCCCTTTAGCCAATCAACTGTCCAGCTCTTAGCTTCATCCCTCCCCCTTCTGTCTTCTCCTATGGTTTTGGATCTCCCCTTCCCCCTCCCACTTTCAAATCTCTTACTAGCTCTTCTTTCAGTTAGTCCTGACGAAGGGTCTCGGCCCGAAACGTCGACTGTACTTCTTCCTATAGATGCTGCCTGGCCTGCTGCGTTCCACCAGCATTTTGTGTGTGTTGCTTGAATTTCCAACATCTGCAGATTTCTTCGTGTTTGTGTTGAGGAACAACCCTGTATCTTCTATCCAGGTACATTGGACTTTTTATTGAATTTCCCCGTTTTAAGTAGCTTGTTTTCCCCATTTTTTATATATCAGAAAAGAGACCATTTCTTCACTTTGTCAGCTCTCTCTGATAGTTTGATTTTGTGTTTAACCTTTCTATTAGCATATCCTAACCCTTTTTCACAATGCATCACACTTCTTTGTCCACCTTTGAATGTCCCATTGACAACTCATTGTCTGGCCTCCACCCCTTTGTCCTATGCAACTCTTTCCAGCTTCCCAGCAGTTCTATCAAAATAAGTTTATTATCAAACTATATATACTGTGGAAAAGGAATGGTACGTCACATCCGGAGTTTCTCCGGTTAGTGGACGATTTCCCTCCACGCTTCTCTGGCGTTGTGGAGAACTGCGTACGAGGCAAGTTACAGCAGTGATTTGCCATCGGCTTCTGCCGGGTGAGTTTTCAAAGAGATCACCAGCTCATAGCCCAGCATGGATGGAAAAAGTGTGCAAGGGAGCCGGCTGGATTAAAACTCATGACCTTTCATCCCGAAGTCCGGCGCTGATGTCACTATGCCACCAGCCAGGCCACATATACTATATGCTATCATATACAAACCTGAGATTCATTTTCTTGTGGCATACTCAATATATCTATAGAATGATAACTATAACAGAATCATTGAAAGACCGCCCAATTAGAATGTTCAATCAGAAGCCGCAGGAGCCACAACAACCAACCCCACCGCCATCTTACTGGACCTCCAAAGGGTCTCAACCTGAAACGTCGTCGATTGTACTTTTTTCCGTTCATGCTGCTTGGCCTGCTGAATTCCTCCAGTATTTTGTGTGTGTTGCTCGGATTTCCAGCATCTGCAGATTTTCTCTCGTTTGCCATCTTACTGGAAGTAGGTTAGTGTGAGGAAAGAAATTATATATATTTTGGGTCAAAAGACAGCATTGGTCCTTAAACAAAGTTTTGATCCAACAAGTCAATAATTCCTTCCCGCTGTTCTACCCGCTGAGTCCCGCAGTAGTTTGTTTGTTGCTCCAGGTCCCAGCATCTACTATCTCTGAGGAAGGGGAGGGATTAATCAGACAACAAGAAATCTCTCTGATAGGGTGATGATAAACTGTTGATGAAACAGGCAGATACACTAGTGAAGTTTAAGAGACTACTAGACAAGGATATGGAGCAATTTAAGGTGGGGGCTTATATGGGAGGCAGGGTTTGAGGGTCGGCACAACATTGTGGCCGAAGGGTCTGTACTGTGCTGTACTATTCTATGAAACTAGCTGGATTATAGATTAATGAGGATAATCAAGGAGAGAAAGAGACATTTATTAGGTGACATCTATTAGGTAAAAGAGACATCTATTAAAGAGCCATACATCAGAAAATGAGATATCTTTCTGGCATCTTCCCCCTTTCTTCTCAGTCCTGAGGAAGGGTCTTGGCCCAAAACGTCAACTGTTTAGTCTTTTCCATAGATGCTGCCTGACCTGCTGAGTGCCTCCAGCATTCTGTGCGTGCTGCATCTATTAGGTTCTGTAGATTAGGCTGTTAGCGGAGAAAGAAACTGAATGATTAGTCATAGTCATAGTCATACTTTATTGATCCCAGGGGAAATTGACTTTCGTTACAGTTGCACCATAAATAATTAAATAGTAATAAAACCATAAATAGTTAAATATGTAAGTTATGCCAGGAAATAAGTCCAGGACAATCCTATTGGCTCAGGGTGTCTGACCCTCCAAGGGAGGAGTTGTAAAGTTTGATGGCCACAGGCAGGAATGACTTCCTATGATGCTTTGTGTTGCATCTCGGTGGAATGAGTCTCTGGCTGAATGTACTCCTGTGCCCACCCAGTACATTATGTAGCGGATGGGAGACATTGACCAAGATGGCATGCAACTTAGACAGCATCCTCTTTTCAGACACCACCGTGAGAGAGTCCAGTTCCATCCCCACAACATCACCGGCCTTACGAATGAGTTTGTTGATTCTATTGGTGTCTGCTACCCTCAGCCTGCTGCCCCAGCACACAACAGCAAACATGATAGCACTGGCCACCACAGACTCGTAGAGCATCCTCAGCATCGTCCGGCAGATGTTAAAGGACCTCAGTCTCCTCAGGAAATAGAGACGGCTCTGACCCTGTAGCATTACTGTAGCATTATATTTGTTGCTGCTTTCGTCACTAAAATGCATTCATATTAAGTTACTACACACATTCCACTCTAATTATGGAATGTTACTGGTTATTGGTTTAATGGAATGGAAGTCATTTGAAAGGAATAAGCTTTTCACATCTTGTACTCACGCAGGCATCGTATCCATTAAAAAGAATTTATTTATTTATTATGTATTGAGGTACAGCACGGAATGGAGCTTTCTGGTCCTTTGAACTGTGCCGACGAGGAACCCCAGGTTTAACCCTTGCCTAGTCACTGGATGATTTACAATCACCAATTAACCTACCGACCAGTATGACTTATGTTTGTTGACTGTGGGAGGAAACCAGAGCACCCTCAGGAAACTCAAGGACCTCATGGGGAGAATGTACAAATTCCTTTCAGACGATGCTAGTATTGATCTGCGTACCTTTTTTAAATTTACTTTTTATTGAGACACAGCCCTTTCTGGCCTTTTGAGCCACACTACCCAGCAACCGCTGATTTAACCCTCGCTTAATCACAGGACAACTTACAATGACCAATTAATCTACCGACTGATACTTCGTTGGACTGTGGGAGGAAACTGGATCACCCGAAGGAAACCCATGCGGTCATGGTGAGAACATAAAAGCTCCTTACAGTCAGCAGCTGGAATTGAACTCGGGTCGCTGGTACTGTAAAGCATTGTGCTAACCATTACGCTACAGTGTCGCCCTATTTAAACAATGTCCTTATGGTTTTCTAGGATTCCATGGCTGTCTGTCATAATGAAGTGTGGCATTTTATTTGTTTCCCTTTATGTTAATGGATGTTAATGTTTCTAATTAATTTACCCTAGCTGTTTGTGCCTTGATATAAATGTATTATTTTTGGATTTAAGCTATTTTCAAATACATTTTACTCTTTTAACAATTCAACCACAATTCTACGGTTTTTAATCAGAGACTAATCTTCAGAGACGTTCATAATCAGGGATGATGTTAATCAACGTGGGGGTGAAACAACCGAGTGACGTTGAGGACAGGATGAAACGTGGTCTCCTTGTGGTGCTGATGTAAGCTGCGTAGTGCACGTCTGCTTTTACTTGTTATACTCTTTCATGGAGTTGAAGGAAGCAATGTAAAATGGCACCAATTACAATTTATGGCATTTATAGAGGAAATAAAGAGCTGATGTTTCGAGCTGATACTTTGCATCAGGACTGGAAAGGAGGGAGTTAGAAGCTAGAATAAGAAGAGGAGGGGGGTAGGAGTACAAGCTGGCAGGTGATTGGTGAGACCAGGTGAGGGGGAAGGTGATGAAGTGAGAAGCTGTCAGGTGATAGGTGGAAAAAGGAAAGGGCGGAACAAAAAAAAAAGGAACCTGATAGGAGAGAACAGTTGACAATATAAGAAAGGGAAGGAGAAGGGGAGCCAGAGGGAGGTGATGGGCAGCTGAGAATAATTGAAGAATTATAAGAGGAGAGCCAGAATGGGGAATGGAAAAAGAGTAAGAAGGGAAGGGGTGAGAAATTACTGGAAGTTAGAGAAATCAATCTTCATGCCATCATGTTAGAGGATACCCAAACCAGAAAGTTAGGTGTGGTTCCTCAAAACTGAGAGGAGCTCCAACATGGCAGTTAGGGAGGCCATGGACTGACTGGCAGAATGGGATTGGGAATTCAAATTGAAATAAGTGGCCACCGGGAAATCCTGCCTTTCGAGATTGGTAGAGCAAAGGTGCTCGTCGAAGTGACCCCTCCTCCCGTTTACGTCAGGTCGCGCCGGGAACACCGGCTGCAATAGATAACTCCAACAGAATCACAGCTGAAGTGTTTCCTCACCTGGAATGGTGGTGAGGAAGGAAGGGTAGGGACATGAGTAGCACTTGAGCTGCTTGTCGGGGTAAGTGCCGGGAGGGAGATTTATGAGAATGGGTGAGCGGACAAGAGAGTCAAATAGAGAGTGATCCTTCAATCTCCACGGAAAGCAGAGAGTGGATGTTTATGGGGAGGAGGGCAAGATGTGCTTTGAGCTAATCCTGTTGTACATAGTGGAAGCAGTGTAGAATGATGTGCTGGATACCGAGGCTTGTGGGACGGCAGGTAAGGACAAGGGGAACCCTTCTCTGTTATGGAGGTAGGAGGATGGGTGAGGCAACATCAATAATAGCGAAAGGGAAACCTTGTTTTTTAAAGGAGGAGGCCATCTCAGATATTCTAGAATGGATGCAGCAGAGATGGAGGAACTAAAACAGGGAATAACATTTTTACAAGTGATAGGTTGGGAAGATGTATAGTCAAGATAACTGTGAGAGACAGTAGGTTTATTAAAGATGGAGGTGGAGAGACTGACAAATGGGAGAGAAGTATCTGAGGTGGACCAAGTAGATTTGGGGGCAGCGTGGAAGTTGGAAGCAAAGTTGATGAAATTGAGGAGTTCAGATTGGGTGCAGGAAACAGCATGAATGCAGTCATTACTGTAGTGTAGGAAGAATCAGAGACTGCTGCCAGGGAAGGCTTGGACTGTTCCATGTACCCGACAAAAAGTCAGGCATAATTGGGACCCATGTGGGTGCCCGTGGCTGCACCTTGAGTTTGAAGAAAGCAGGAGGAGCTGAAAGAGAAATTGCTGAGGGTTAGAAGCAGTTTCGCCAGATAGAGGAGAGTGGTGGCAGAGAGGAACTAGTTAGGTCTGTTGTCCAGAAAGACATGGAGTGCCTTAACGCCTTCCTGATGGGTAGTAGAAGGGTACAGGGACTGGATATCCACAGTGAAAATGAGGCAGTTAGGACCAGGGAACATAAAGTATCTGAAGTGACTGAGAGCAGGATGAAGGTAGGAAGGGTTTGAACCAAGAATTTATCTTGCAATCAGCAAAAATTATTCAACGCAGTGTAAACTTTGGCAGTTCAATTCAGCAATGAGCAGGGTCCTTTGCTAACTTTCTCTGAGGAGTCATAATTTTGATGTTATAGTTATTGTTCACACATTGTTCACAGATGCTTCATGCACAGTGAGGTTAAATAATACTCGTTTATTTTTATGGCTGCTCAGCTCGTACTAGTGGTTTACATGAGTACAGTCCTTGCTCCTTAACCTTGTACTACAATAAAGTTTGTTACATGTAGCCTTCAAGCATGGACAGATTTTGCGATGGCATTTCACCAAAACAGTGCACAAGGGTCCTGTAAAAGCCGAGTGAGCGGCAGACAGCATCAAGAGTTGGCTGCTTATATGAGCTTCAGTGCTGAAGGAACTCCCAGGAATGGTGGCATAGTTGTCAGCTCAACGCTTTACGGTACCAGCAAGCCGGGTTTAATTCCTGCCGCAGGCTGTAAGGGGTTTTGTATGTTCTCCCCGTGACCATGTGGGTTTCTACCGGGTGGTCCGGTCTCCTCTGACAATCCAGTCGGTAGATTAATTGGTCATTGTAAACTGTTTTGTGATTAGACTCGAGTTAAATCGGGAAGGGCTGGCAGGGCAGCTCAAAGGGCTGGAAGGGCCTATTCAGCGCTGTCTCAATTTAAAGAAAAATTGTAAGTATATGAGAAGATAACGTCCCATGACGATAATGTTCCACAAGTACAATCTCATCCGATGTTTGTATTTGCATGCGCTACTGTTTCATTTGCAGTATATCATTTGTTTGATTGAAATTACTATCCTTATTCCTAAACGGTTACTGAAAAGCTTTTTAATGAAAGTCCTCAACCTGCATTTCTAGTAGAAATATAATTAGTATTGCATATTGATTTAATCACTGGGTGTCATTACTCTAACCTTTTCTGCTCAATTGGACCATTTAATTATTTGCATTCCTTCCTACTGGTCAATTAATTAGGAGCAGATTGTGGAAGGACTTTGCAAAATGAGAAGACGCATTTCCATTGTATTTCTTCATCATGATGGTTAGAGTCATAGAGAACTACAGCATAGAAATAGGCCCTTTGGCCCATCTAGTTCATAGAACCATAGAAACCATAGAAACTACAGCACAGAAACAGGCCTTTTGGCCCTTCTTGGCTGTGCTGAACCATTTTCTGCCTAGTCCCACTGACCTGCACACGGACCATATCCCTCCATGCACCTCCCATCCATGTATCTGTCCAATTTATTCTTAAATGTTAATAAAGAACCCGCATTTACCACCTCATTTGGCAGATCATTCCATACTCCCACCACTCTCTGTGTGAAGAAGCCCCCCCTAATGTTCCCTTTAAACTTTTCCCCCCTCACCCTTAACCCATGTCCTCTGGTTTTTTCCTTCCCTTGCTGAACTGTTATTCTGCCTCGTCCTATCGAACTGTACCTGGGCCATAGACCTCCATGCCCCTTCCCCATCCACGTACTGTACCTATTCAAACTTCTCTTAACTACCAGCGTTGATCCTGCATCCACTACTTCCACCAGCAACTTGTTCCATACCTACTCCACCCTCCGAGTGAAGAAGCTCCCCCACAGGCTCCCCACAAATATCTCACCTTTCATCTTTCACCCTTATCCTATGACCTCTAGTTGTAGTCCCACCCAACCTGACTGGAAAAAGCTTGCTTGCATATACCCTCATAATTTTGTATGCCTCAGTCAAATATCCCTTCATTTTCTTTAATTCCTTGTGAATTCTGTTCTCTTTCAATCTTATTGTTATGAGGAGACACTGCCCAGAAGAAGGCAACGGCCAACCACTCCTGTAGAAAAATTTGCCAAAAATAATCATGGTCAAGACCATGACTGCCCATGCCATACAGCACGGCTCATAATGATTAGATTAGATTAGATGATGATGATGATTACGAGGAGCCCATTTTTAGAGGGTACTCTTTTGTATTTTATACAGTGCAATCCACTGCTCCTCGTCAAGTTGCCTCGGACATCAATGTGGATTAAAAAGAAAGGAAAAAGGTAATGTCTTCTATTTGTTGCTAAATAATAGTGATTTTATTGACATCTCATGTGTGATGCTAAAGTTGGGGCAGCACAGTAGCGTAGTGGTTAGCACAACACCTTACAGTACAGGTGACCTGCCTGTAAGAAGATTGTACGTTCTCCCGCATTGGTTTCCTTTGGGTGCTGCAGTTTCCTCTCACAGTTCAAAGACGTACCGGTTGGTAGGTTAATTGGTCATTATAAATTGTCCCGTGATTAGACTAGGATTAAATCGGAGATTAGAGGATCGTATGGCTCGAATGGCTGAAAAGGCCTATTCGATGCTGTATCTCAGTAAGCAGGTAAATAAATAAATGTTTCTTTTAAAGCATCTTGCCTAAGATGATCTTCTATACCAAGGACATGGAAATAGCACAGACCAGTCAGTAGAGTTGACGTGAATCTCATTTGAATTCAATTGTAGCACTTTGTAAATTGTATTGTATAAATAAGCTATGTTGTAAAAGCCAGAAAATACGTTATTTAGCCCCCAGCAATACTTTTGATTTTGCTGAGCTACATTTAATAGATTGAGTATATTCAGCAAAGCATGTAAATATGGACTGTTCATTACATTTATTGGTTTTGCTGGCAAGCCCTTCTACATCCTTACTGAAACAGGACTGATCCCTTAGCATGGACGATGATTGTCCTTGGCAAATTTTTCTACAGAAGTGGTCTGCCATTGCTTTGTTCTGGGCCGCGTGCTTACATGATGGGTAACCCCAGGCATTATCAAACTTCAGAGATTGTCCGCCTGGCGCCAGTGGTTGAATACCCAGGAATTGTGATGTGCACCAGCTGCTCATACGACCATCCACCACCTGCTCCCATGGCTTCACGTGACCCTGATCACAGGACTGATCAGGCACTACACCTTCCCCAAGGGTGACCTGTGGGCTAGCGGAGTGAAGGAGAGCCTTACGCTTCCTTTGCTAGAGACCTCTCTCCACCCTGCCAAGTATAAAGTAGTGTAAGGAACAGAGATATGTCATGCCTAGGGATTACAGATTGAGGTAGTTTGCAGCTCTGTTGCTGCATATCACTGACAGAGACATACAGGTGCCCTGTTTAGAACGCCAGATCTGTTCTGCAGTTATAATAAACAGAAAATATTGGAGACAGTCAGTAGGTTAGTCAACATCTATGGACAGAGCAAAAAAGTGAATGCTTTTAGAAATATTTTAGGTCAGAGACTCTTTGTCAGCATTTCTTTATTTTAAAAATTAACAACCATGAGTTGAAGATGTGGGGAGGGATGGGGGCAGGAATGTCTTTAGAGACACAAGATGCTAGAAATCCAGAGTAACATATACAAAATGCTGCAGGAACTTAGCAGGTCAGGCAGCATCTGTGGAGGGGAATAAACAGTCGATATTTCAGGCTGAGACCCTTCATCAGGACGCTTTAGAGAGGTGGGTTGGAATTCTTTCCTAAAAGGACATTAGTGAACCATGAACAAGTTGGATATTTATGACAATCCTATCATTTTCAATGATCATCGTTACCAAGGCAACTTGGAGATTTTTTTTCTGAATTCCAGATCATTAACTGCATTTAAATTTCACGGCTGCCTCAATGGAATTTGAACTTGGATTACCACATGGTCATTTACAGAGTGTAACAACTGAATTCAAGTGAGATAAAATCCAGTTCCGCTGCCTGGCCTGTGCTACTTCCCTGTCTTTGGTGAAGATGATTATTTCAGGCTGATGCTTCAAAAAGAACTTTAGCATCACACATAAGGCTTCAATAGAATCAGGACCATTTGACAGTAAATAGAAGACGTTACTTCTTTCCTTTCTTTTTAATCTACATTGATGTCCAAGGCAACTTGGCGGAGAGTGGTGGCTTGTATTGTATAATACATAAAGCAGTTTCTTTTAAAGGTAGTCTCCTCACATGTTGTTTCACTTGCGGGTCAGTGGAGCATGAGCATAAAGTTCTTGCTAAACTTGTCGACTGGCATCACTATAAAAGAAGGCAAATTCATTTTCAGCATCTCACTAGGCAATTGGCTACAATACAGGCTATTGTTCCAAATAGGCCATAACATGTGATGCATTTCAAAGCATCTCTGAGAACAAGAACAAGGCCTTATATATATATTAGACTTAAGTTGCTCTATTTCTCTTTTTTTATATTTTTAATTCATCCCGGCTCTCTATCTCCATCCACTTCCTCCATTCATCCCTCATATTGTTCCGCCTTCTACCCACCATTAGCACTGCACTTCCTAACACCACGCTATTTTTCCAGGGAGTGAATATGGTGGCAAATTGATGTGGGAGGTTTCCTGATCTGACTAAAAAGCCTCACCCACATACGCATAGCTTCCTGAAACAGCAGTGGGAGGTATGTGAAAGAGAGGCACACAGCCATATGGATTCCAGATGCCTGCATAACCTGTTGTCTCTGGATGAAGGTATGCTCCGCATACGGACACAAGATTCCGCAGATGTTGGAAAATGGAGCAACAGACAATCTGCTGGAAGGACACAGTGGGATGAGCAACATCAGTGGGAGGAAAGGAATTCCCAATGTTTCAGGTTGAAACCCTGCATCAGGACCCTAGGTATGTCACACACATTTTGATGTGGATTTGGGCCATTAATATTCCAGGTCGCATTAACCTTTCGTGTGTTTGATGCGCTTCTGACTTCTGGAATGAAAGGTTTCAAAAATAACATCAACGTTTCAAAGTTTCAAAGTAAAATTTATTGTCAGAGTACATTCCTGTTACAGCATGTAACAGGAGCATGAAATAACAAGATAAATAGTCCTTAAAGTGAGATCTTTGGTAGTGGGAACATCTCAATAGATGAGTATAATTATCCTCTTTTGTTCAAGAGCCTAATGAGTGAGGGGTAGTAAATGTTCTTGAACCTGGTGGTCCAAGTCCTGAGGCACTTGTACCTTTTGCCTGACAGCAGCAGTGAGAAAAGAGCATGGCCTGGGTGGTGAGGATCTTTGATAGATGCTGCTTTCCTGCAACAGTAAAAGTGCTCAATGGTTGGGGGGGGGGGGCGCTTTAGCAGTGATGTACTGGGCCAAATCCACTACCTTTTATATCAGCAATAAAGGGGGAATTTAACGATTTCAGGGCAGCCAACAGATTAACTGATCCCATTAGCTGGAAACCTGGTCCACTTAAATGCCCGTGTGTAGTAAGGAGCCGGCGATCCACACAGGTCAAGTTCGTATCTGTCTGTTACATACCACTTCAAGCACTTTGGCCAACATCCTCAGCAGATGAGTGAAAATTAAGAGCTGTATAATGTGGCATGTGAGGGAATATGAATGACTTTGATGTACATTATTCTTTCAGAATCCAGGAGAGCAAATCCTGTTCTTAACAGATAGGTTTAAGTTTGATTGCCAATATTTACCAGGTGGAGCGTTCAGGAGTCACTCTCAATTTCCCTAGGGCCTGAGCACCAGACTGCATAACAATGAGACCCCACACCCCTGATTCAGGTGATTGTTTCTGCCATCCAATGGAAGGTGTGTGGTAAAATGGAATGGGCCAGTGAAATGGCCGGAATGATGGCAGAGGCAACACAGATAGACAGGGCGGTGAAGGAAATGTTTGGCATGCTTGACCTCATTGGTCAGGCTGCTGAGCACACGAGTTGGGATGTCATATTGCAACTGTAAAAGTCTTTAATGAGACCACAGTTGGAGAATTAGGCATAGTTCTGGCTACCCAGCCATAGGAAAGATGTCCTTAAATTGGATAAGGTGCAGAAAAGATTAAGGATGTTGCTTGAACTGGATGGCTTGAGTCGTAAGGACAGGCAGGATAGTCTTGGACTTTATTTCTTACAGTGTGGGAGGTTGAGGGGTGAATCTATAGGAGCAGCATGTCAGGAGATTCTACTGTACATTCACTCTATTTCACAATGTTTTCTTTCATGCGTTAATAACGATGTTTCGTTTTCCTGAATCCAGAATTGCTTTCTCTATACTTTGCTGATCAGCATTAATAGTTCTACCAAATAATGATGCACATATGTAAACAGATAGAATCATTAACTACTGTATAGTTTTGTGTACAGTATTAAATTCTTGGCTATTTATTTTATGAGGGGCAATATTACAATCTGCCACCAGGTGGCAACATGGGACAATTTTCCTTGAAAAATGTGTTGCTGTCATGTTGTAAGATAAAACCCCTTGTGGTGTCAAACAAGCAAAACTCTGATGGGTCTAAGATAACTTTGAAGGGAACAGATATTAAGGACCTGTCAGTGGGTAATGACTATGTTTCCCTACTGACTATGATCAGTGTTTGAGGAGGTGAAAAGCAGGAATCTATTGACCAGGGGAGTGGATCCAAGTAATCTCACATGAAAAGCCTCAGCTTTCCTGTGGTTACTGCCATTGATGGGACGGAGCTGGTCTTAGCTTTGCCACTGCAATTGAACCACTTCCTCCTTTTAACAGCAAGTGGACTGCAATTAAAAGTTGTTTATCCGTTAGCTAACTCTGAGGGGATGGTTAGTGAAAACAAATGTCATATGAAATAGACTGTAGACAAAAGTTTTTTTTAAATTCAACACTCTCTGGGGAAATCATGAAATTAGACAAAAAGGATTTTACTGCTAATGGTAAATACAGCGCTGTCCATTGAGAAGAAATTTATGTTTGTGACTACTTTCTGCCCTTTAGAAATAGAAACTTATTTCTGACAGAAGTTGTGTTAATTAAAAACAAATTGCAGACAAGTAATCCAATCACAAACAAGAGAAAATCAGCAGATGCTGGAAATCCAAAGCAACACTTACAAAATGGTGGAGGAATTCAGTAGGCCAGGCAACATCTATGGAAAAGAGTAAATCAGTCGACGTTTCGGGCCGAGACCCCTGCATCTCTTGTTTGTGATCCATCTAGCATGTTAGTGCTTCAGTTCAATCATTCCTCATCTGCTCCATTTGCCTGCCTTAGCTCTCTTACACTTTCATACCCTGACTCGTGTGGCAATGTAGTGGGGTGGCTAGCATAAGGCTTTACAGTACCAGCGACTGGGGTTCAATTCCCACCACAGTCTGTAAGGAGTTTGTATGTTCTCCCTGTGATGATGTGGGTTTCCTCTGGGTCCTTTAGTTTCCTCCCACATCCCAAAGATGTACCGGTTAGTTGGTTAATTTGTCACATGGGAGTAACTGGGGGGCACCGGCCCACTGAGCCAGAAAAGCCTGTTACTGAGCTGTATCTCTAAATTAAAACATATCTTACTAATCTCAACCGTGAGAGTTTAAATGAAAATCCAAAATTTTTGCCACTTTTTAATGTTCAGAAATACTTCCGATATCCCCTTTGAAACTTAACTGTCAAGATTATTCTTTATATTCTCTAACAGATGAAGCAGGTTGGCAACATTTAGACAATTCAATCCTTTTCAAATGTTGCATTTTTCTTTCAAGTGACTGATCTAATTATATTAATTTTATCAAATAAATATCCAGACCTCTTTGACATCTGTTTTTAACCTTAAATGTGTTTCTGGGACTGTTAGAGCCTGCAATTTACAGCTTGGAGATCGATTGAGTGATCTAGTGCTTGGCTCTCTCTGAGAAGATTCTGGAAAATGAGCGTGTACTTGGATGGTCTTGATGCGAAGAAACTTTGAGATGGGGCATGAGCCAATGTTCGACTGCATTTGATCAATTAAATCACCGAGGATGATTGAAACATCAAGGTGAATGCAGAACACAAGGGAGAGTTCAGCGCTAACTGCCTTACTTTTGATTGCTACTGAGAATCTGTGAGTAGCCTATTGCTGTGTGGTTCGCTGTGGCAGGTGGGTAGGCCTCTCTGCCTCATGTGGTGTCCCTCCCTTATGGTGAATGTCAGTGACATTGTGTGGACTTCCCCAGACTTGTGTTTTTTATATTCTGTGTTTTTTTTTATTGCCCATTTCTTTTCTGTTTTGTTGTGCGAGGGGAGGTTGTTTGAGGGTTAATGCTCTGTTGTGTTCTGTTAGTCTTTTTGTGTGTGGGAGGGGTTGTTTCTTGGGAGGTCGATGTTCCTGTTCTGTTTTGTGCCAAGGAAGGGGTTTTGGGGGTTAATGATTGGGAAACCTTTCTTTTTTGTGTGGGGGTGTGTTTGATGTTTCTGTCTGAATGACTTTTATTTTCTTTTTCTGTTTTGTGGCTATCAGAAGGCAAATTTCAGAGTTGTATATGGGTACATGCTTTAATAATAAATGAACCTTTGAAGCTGCATTCCATAAGTCCTGGTTACTCATCAGAGTTGACTTTGTACGAGGGTGTAGGTGTCAGCAAGAACATAGGAAGATAGGTATTAAGAGAAATAGTTCACTAAATGGTTGCCAGAGTCGATCTGGCCATTCTTTAGGTATAGAGCTAGAAACATAGAAACGTAGAAAACTGCCCCAAATGAGGTCCCAATGATCCAGAAACCTGAATCCCTGCCCCTGCTCCAATCCCTCAGCCACGCATTTATCCTCCACCTCATTCTATTCCTATACTCACTGTCATGTGGCACAGGCAGTAATCCCAAGATTACTACCTTTGTGGTCCTGCTTCTCAACTTCCTTCCTAACTCCTTGTAGTCTATTTTCAGGACCTCTTCCTTTTTCCTACCTATGTCATTGGTACCAATATTAAACTAGAATGGTTGGGGACTTCTTCCTTTTTCCTACCTATGTCATTGGTACCAATATTAAACTAGAATGGTTGGGGGGGTGGGAATCAAATTAAAGAGGCTAGGCGAGAGGAGGTTAGTTCACAACAGGGGGATGGGAACCAGTGCAGAGAGACAGAGGGGTGTAAAGTGAGGGTAGAAGCAACAAGTACTAAGGAGAAAAGTAAAAGTGGCAGGCTGACAAATCCAGGGCAAGCATTAAAAAGGGCCACTTTTCAGCATAATTGTATAAGGGCTAAGAGAGTTGTAAAAGAGCGCCTGAAGGCTTTGTGTGTCAATGCAAGGAGCATTCGTAATAAGGTGAATGAATTGAAAGTGCAGATTGTTATTAATGATTATGATATAGTTGGGATCACAGAGACATGGCTCCAGGGTGACCAGGGATGGGAGCTCAACGTTCAGGGATATTCAATATTCAGGAGGGATAGACATGAAGGAAGGGGAGGTGGGGTGGCGTTGCTGGTTAAAGAAGAGATTAACGCAATAGAAAGGAAGGACATAAGCCGGGAAG
This sequence comes from Mobula birostris, assembly GCF_030028105.1. Taxonomy (NCBI): domain Eukaryota; kingdom Metazoa; phylum Chordata; class Chondrichthyes; order Myliobatiformes; family Myliobatidae; genus Mobula; species Mobula birostris. Next base: position 11,149,863 of record NC_092378.1, on the reverse strand, counting down.
ATGTGGAATCGATATGGGTAGAGCTGCGTAACACTAAGGGGCAGAAGACGCTGGTGGGAGTTGTGTACAGGCCACCTAACAGTAGTAGTGAGGTCGGAGATGGTATTAAACAGGAAATTAGAAATGTGTGCAATAAAGGAACAGCAGTTATAATGGGGGACTTCAATCTACATGTAGATTGGGTGAACCAAATTGGTAAAGGTGCTGAGGAAGAGGATTTCTTGGAATGTATGCGGGATGGTTTTTTGAACCAACATGTTGAGGAACCAACTAGAGAGCAGGCTATTCTGGACTGGGTTCTGAGCAATGAGGAAGGGTTAATCAGCAATCTTGTCGTGAGAGGACCCTTGGGTAAGAGTGACCATAATATGGTGGAATTCTTCATTAAGATGGAGAGTGACATAGTTAATTCAGAAACAAAGGTTCTGAACTTAAAGAGGGGTAACTTTGAAGGTATGAGATGTGAATTAGCTAAGATAGACTGGCAAATGACACTTAAAGGATTGACGGTGGATATGCAATGGCAAGCATTTAAAGGTTGCATGGATGAACTACAACAATTGTTCATCCCAGTTTGGCAAAAGAATAAATCAAGGAAGATAGTGCACCCGTGGCTGACAAGAGAAATTAGGGATAGTATCAATTCCAAAGAAGAAGCATACAAATTAGCCAGAGAAAGTGGCTCACCTGAGGACTGGGAGAAATTCAGAGTTCAGCAGAGGAGGACAAAGGGCTTAATTAGGAAGGGGAAAAAAGATTATGAGAGAAAACTGGCAGGGAACATAAAAACGGACTGTAAAAGCTTTTATAGATATGTAAAAAGGAAAAGACTGGTAAAGACAAATGTAGGTCCCCTGCAGACAGAAACAGGTGAATTGATTATGAGGAGCAAGGACATGGCAGACCAATTGAATAATTACTTTGGTTCTGTCTTCACTAAGGAGGACATAAATAATCTTCCAGAAATAGTAGGGGACAGAGGGTCCAGTGAGATGGAGGAACTGAGCGAAATACATGTTAGTAAGGAAGTAGTGTTAGGTAAATTGAAGGGATTGAAGGCAGATAAATCCCCAGGGCCAGATGGTCTGCATCCTAGAGTGCTTAAGGAAGTAGCCCAAGAAATAGTGGATGCATTAGTGATAATTTTTCAAAACTCGTTAGATTCTGGACTAGTTCCTGAGGATTGGAGGGTGGCTAATGTAACCCCACTTTTTAAAAAAGGAGGGAGAGAGAAACCGGGGAATTATAGACCGGTTAGCCTAACATCGGTGGTGGGGAAACTGCTGGAGTCAGTTATCGAGGATGTGATAACAGCACATTTGGAAAGCGGTGAAATGATCGGACAAAGTCAGCATGGATTTGTGAAAGGAAAATCATGTCTGACGAATCTCATAGAATTTTTTGAGGATGTAACTAGTAGAGTGGATGGGGAGAACCAGTGGATGTGGTATATTTGGATTTTCAAAAGGCTTTTGACAAGATCCCACACTGGAGATTAGTGTGCAAACTTAAAGCACACGGTATTGGGGGTAAGGTATTGGTGTGGGTGGAGAATTGGTTAGCAGACAGGAAGCAAAGAGTGGGAATAAACGGGACCTTTTCAGAATGGCAGGCGGTGACTAGTGGGGTACCGCAAGGCTCAGTGCTGGGATCCCAGTTGTTTACAATATATATTAATGACTTGGATGAGGGAATTAAATGCAGCATCTCCAAGTTTGTGCATGACACGAAGCTGGGTGGTGGTGTTGGCTGTGAGGAGGATGCTAAGAGGATGCAGGGTGACTTGGATAGGTTGGGTGAGTGGGCAAATTCATGGCAGATGCAATTTAATGTGGATAAATGTGAAGTTATCCACTTTGGTGGCAAAAATAGGAAAACAGATTATTATCTGAATGGTGGCCGATTAGGAAAAGGGGAGGTGCAACGAGACCTGGGTGTCATTATACACCAGTCATTGAAAGTGGGCATGCAGGTACAGCAGGCGGTGAAAAAGGCGAATGGTATGCTGGCATTTATAGCAAGAGGATTCGAGTACAGGAGCAGGGAGGTATTACTGCAGTTGTACAAGGCCTTGGTGAGACCACACCTGGAGTATTGTGTGCAGTTTTGGTCCCCTAATCTGAGGAAAGACATCCTTGCCATAGAGGGAGTACAAAGAAGGTGCACCAGATTGATTCCTGGGATGGCAGGACTTTCATATGAAGAAAGACTGGATGAACTGGGCTTGTATTCGTTGGAATTTAGAAGATTGAGGGGGGATCTGATTGAAACGTATAAAATCCTAAAGGGATTGGACAGGCTAGATGCAGGAAGATTGTTCCCGATGTTGGGGAAGTCCAGAACAAGGGGCCACAGTTTGAGGATAGAGGGGAAGCCTTTTAGGACCGAGATTAGGAAAAACTTCTTCACACAGAGAGTGGTGAATCTGTGGAATTCTCTGCCACAGGAAACAGTTGAGGCCGGTTCATTGGCTATATTTAAGAGGGAGTTAGATATGGCCCTTGTGGCTACGGGGGTCAGGGGGTATGGAGGGAAGGCTGGGGTGGGGTTCTGAGTTGGATGATCAGCCATGATCATAATAAATGGCGATGCAGGCTCGAAGGGCCGAATGGCCTACTCCTGCACCTATTTTCTATGTTTCTATGTTTCTATGTTAATATGTACCATAACCTCTGGCTCTTCTTTCTCCCACTGCAGGATATCGTGGACGTGTGATATCATGAAAGATCCCAGACCCTGGAACCTGGGAGGCAAACTACCATCTGAGTTTCTTTCCTGCGTCCGCAGAATGGCCTGTCTGACCCCTTAACTATAGAGCCCCCTTTCACTACTGCCTTTCTCTTCCTTTCCCTACTCTTCTGAGACACAGGGCCGGACTCTATGCCAGAGGTACAGCTACTGCTGCTTCCCCCAGGTAGGCTGTCCCCCCCAACAGTACTCAAACAGGGGTACTTATTGTTCAGGGGGACAGTCACAGGGGTACTCTCTAGTATCTGACTCTTGCCCTTCAATCTCCTGACTGTTAGCCACTCGTCTGTCTCCTGTGGCCCCAGTGTGACCACCTGCCTGTAACTCCTTTCTATCACCTTCTCGCTCTCCCTGACTAAACGAAGGTCATCGAGCTGCAGCTCCAGATCCCTAACGCGGTCCCTTAGGCGTTGCAGCTCGACACACCGGGTGCAGATATGGCCGGTCTGGTCTGATCTGGTCTTTCCTCTGCTTGACTTTCCAAACTGTTCCCTAGAACAACTGATCATAGAGACCAACTTGTTAAATTTATTCTACAAATAAGCCTCCGCTGCACTGTAGCCTAGTGAATTCCACTCGGTTTTGTTGAGACAATGTATGAGGTAGGAGACTGAGAAACCAGCCTGGAAGTTAGTTAGAAAATTGAAGTGAGAGGAAACAGAAAGTTAGTGGCATGATGTTCTGATGAAAGGACATCAATCAAGCATTAAACTTGTTTCTTCCTACGTTCCTTGTGTCTTGTGCCTACGTTCCATCAGTCATTCTGTGTGTCTCTCTCTGTCTCTCTGTCTCTCTCTCTCCTGTTGGGGGATGGTGCCAGGGTCCTGGGTCTTGGGCAAGGTTTAATTGACCTGGTTTGTGGACTGAACTCTGTACTTCATGTTATGATGTGCTCCTGGTCTCTGGTTCCTCCATTTTTGTTACTAGTTTGTACGATTTTGATCAGGGTGGTCTGGCTTTGCGGCCTACAGTCAACAGACAACGTAGGGCTTGATTGAATTGAACTGAGCTGAAACTGAACATTCCTGGAGTGTTTCATTGACTTTGTGGTTGAGGTTTTATATTCTGTGTTTTTCACTCATTTTTTCCGTTTGCGTGATTTGTTCTTTTTTGCGCTTTGAGAGTTTGATGTTTTTCTTTGAACGGGTTTCATGGTTTTCTTTGTTTCGTGGCTGCCTGTAGAGAAGACAAATCTCACGCATACATTCTTTGATAATAAATGTACTTTCAATCTTTGAATTCTCCCTTATTGCTGCCTGACCTGCTTAGTATTTGCTGATCTTTTTGGTTATCGTCAGATTTCTAGTTAACTTTGCTTGTAACTAATATCTTTTTTCATATTTTTCTTCTGTTTATTTTTATTTTATTTTCATGTTTGCCCTTTTATCCCATTGTAAAGCACTTTGAACCACATTGTATGAACTCTATAAGTAAACCATATAACCATATAACAAATACAGCACGGAAACAGGCCATCTCTTTTAATTCAGCATATTTCTGGTATTTTTCCACTTAATAATTTCCGTGTGTTATGTGTGTTTGGAATGACTTTATCTATTAAGTAAGTTGTTCTTGCTTGTTTATCCTGTATTATTATTATTATTTCTCTCTTTTTGTATTTCCAGTTTATTGTTTTTTTTTGCACATTGGTTGTTGTCCATCTCATTGGGTGTGGCCTTTCATTGGTTCTATTGTGTTTCTTGTACTTACTGTGATTGCTCACAAGAAAATGAATCTCAGGGTTGTATATGGTGACACATATATACTTTGATGATAAATTTACTTTGATCTTAGAAATGCCAGCAGTAATTCCCAGATTATTTTATCATTCGGGCTTTGAGGGACCTGGATATATCAAAATAGTCTGTTGTCATTTTCGATTTAAAGCTAAAAGTTGCTCAGCTGGCTCTGAAGTGTTTTAAGTGAGACTAGATTTATGAATGGTGCTATATAAGTGGAAGTACTGTTGATCTGAGAGCATAATAGGAGACTACCATGAGTGTAAATGTACAGTCAGGAATGTGATGGAATACTTACTGATTGTCTGGAAGAGTGTAGCTTCAACAATGCCCAATCCATCACAGGTAAAGCCCTCTCCACCATTGATAGTGTTTCCACATGAAACACTGTAACAGGAAAGCAGCATCCATCATATGGGACCGCCACCACCCGAGACATGCTCTCTTCTCACTGCTGCCATCAGGAAGAAGGGACAAGAGTCTCAGGACTCGCACCACCAGGTTCGCTACAGTTATTACCCCTCAACCACCAGGCTTTTGAACCAGAGGGGATAAATTCACTCAACTTCACTTGCCCCATCACTGAAATGTTCCCATAACCAATTGACTTAATTTTAATGATGTTCATCTCATATTTTCTATATTTATTGCTTAATTGAAGTCTAAGCAGAGTGATGATGTTTCCTTTGCTTGTATCTTCGGAAACAACTCTATTTCCAACTTTAATATCTTTATTTTTCCCTTTCAGGGTTCTTTTGAAGACCCTGACCTGGAATTACACACTGACTATGGTTCTTTGCGGGAATGGGACCCGCTCTCGGGGCTTTTACAACTGGCCGTTGTTGTTCGGCATGCCAAGGGCTCGGACTAAGAGCCTGGTTCGAATTTGGAAGCCTGGGATCTCAGGGCTCAGGAGACGGGTGGATCGAGGGGCGGTGTCACGACAGGAGACCCATGTGTCATCGGGGGAGTTGGAATACCTGCGGTTGTGTGCCCATATCTTTGGGCACAGAGCTCGAAAAAAGTCACGCGGCAGATATATAACATCATAAACCAGCGAGTTGTTTGTTATGTCTCCACTCTTGTTGGAAAAATGGAGACATATCTTTCTTCCTTATAAGGGAGAGAGAGAACCTGTGGTATGTCGAATACCGGATGAAACGAGAAGTCTTTGGGGTAACTGCAAGTCTGTGTCTTTGCTGATGCTTTGCTCAGGCTTGAGTGCTCAGTGGCAGGTGCCAATGCTTTTTTTTGCTGGTGGGGCGAGGGGGTATCGTTGCTTGCTGCCGCTTACGCGTGGGAGAGAGGGGATCTGGGGGAGACTTTGGGGTTCTAACATTTAACTGTCATTCATTCTTTGGAGCACTCCTCTGTTTTTGTGGATGGTTGCGAAGAAGAAGCATTTCAGCGTGTATATTGTATACATTTCTCTGACATTAACGTGTACCTTTGAAAACCTTTAAATTATGTATTTATTATTATTTCTTCATTTAGTCTTTGACCAGTTTGTTGTCTTCTGCGCTCTGTCCTTCCCTAGTGGTTCGCTTAAGAGCTCGATACAGTCAGTCAAAATCGCTGTCTTCCCTTTTCCCGTCTCCTTCTTTGGGGCAAAGCACGTGGACGCAAAGTGTCCGACTTTCCCACAATTATAACAGACGACCCCAGGAGACTTCCTGCCAGACTGCTCCCGGTCTACCTTATCCTTCTCACTAGTTCCCGGCTTACTTTCTGACTTTTCCGGCAGACTCTCCCCGCCGTCCTGACTACCCTTCTGGTAGCTTTTACTCGGGGCAAACTTCATTTTATGCGTCAACGCATACTCATCCGCTAACTTAGCAGTTGCGGCTAACGTGGCTGCCTCCTTCTCATCTAGGTAGGTTCTCATACCCTCAGGGACACAACCTTTAAACTGCTCAATCAGGATCAGCTGCAGCAGTCTGTCATAATCCCCCTCTACCCCCTTCGAGGCGCACCAACGCTCACAATATGTCTGCATCTCACGGGCAAACTCTAAATACGTGCGGTCCCACTGCTTCCTCGCATTCCGGAACCTCTGCCGCTATGCCTCTGGGACCAACTCATAGATCCTGAGGATGGCCTCTTTCACCACCTCATACCTCTGGGCATCTTCTGCGGACAAAGCTGAGTAAGCTTCTTGGGCTTTCCCTTTCAGTACACTTTGAAGCAAAACAACCCACTTATCCCTCGGCCATTCCTGACTTATAGCCACTTTTTCGAAATGGAGAAAGTACCGATCCACGTCGGTATCGTCAAATGGGGGAACCAGCCTAACCTCCTGGGTCACCTGGAACCCTCCACCTTGGTTCGGCACGAGCCTCTGCTCTGCCCTTATCTTTAACTTCTCCAGCTCGAATTCCCTTTCCCTCTGTTTCTCCTCTCACTCCAGCTGTCTCTCTCTCTCTCTCTCCTGCCCTTCTAACTGCTTCTCTTCGTGTTCTAACTGCCGTACCCACAACTCGTGCTTGAGTCTCAGTTTTTCAAGCTGTACCTGTACCGCGTCTCCAGCAGGTTTTTCAATAGACACCACCTCCAGCTCGCCTTGGGGAAACACACCTTTAGATACATAGTGCTCTACGATAGCTCTGTGTATCTTCTCTCTCCTCATTGTCGACTTCCCCTTAGCAAGATTCAACCCTTTGGCCACAGCTACCAATTCCGAATTCCTGGCATCCTCTAATGCCTCCAAGGTCGGCGCCTTTATAAATTCCTCAGCCTCCATTTCTGCTGTTTGCCTTTTCTTTCTTTCGGGAATTTTAACCCAATCAATTTACTCCGTCCCAAATTTAGCGTTCAAATTCGCAGACGAGAGCCCCACTTATGTTATGTACCCCGTAACTGGGTTGCCAAACCAGCAGAAGTGGATCACTCAGTTGGAGTCTGGATTACTAGAACTAAGAAAGTTTTATTAAAGAAACAAGCAACACAGTAATCAAAAGGATAATAAATGCAACAGTTCAGCAATGATAAACACACATGTGCACCGAATTAAGATAACAGGATCAATCAAGCTCTATCGTTGTCTAGGGGCAAATGACCAGTTTGAAAGTGACGCAAAGTTCAGTTCAGTTCAGTTCGCAGTAATCGTTGCCATGGCGATGGACAATGTGGGGAGAGGGAGAGAGAGAACGAGAACGACTGATCATTCGGAACGGCTTCCACTCACAAACCTGCGATATTGCTCACAAGCAGCTTTCGGGCAAGTCCTTTGTGACGTCACCTGAGGTCACCGACTGTGACCCCTCCTCCAGATGCGGTCGATTCTCTGCAGTGAACCCGGCACCCAAGCAAGAGCGGACACACACCGGGTTCCTGCTGATCGTACCTTTCCACCCTGTGCGTTTAAGGCTGATCCCCCCGATCAGCCGTCCAAGAGCTTCCCACCGACTTGTGAGAGACGCATCGCTTCCAGGGTCTCGTTACCTCGGGGTGTCGTGTGTGTCCTGCCTTAGCGAACCTGTCCCTTTTTATCCCCCTGCTGGGGTATCACCTGTCCATCACTTCAAACAGTTCAGGGTTCAAAGGGAGAGCCGCTCTTGACAATACCCAGACTGATGGCTCCTTCATTAACACCTCCAAATGCTGCTTCATTGTGTTCCTTATCTCTCCTTCTCCTGAGGACAGGTGGCAGACCAACTGCTGATGCCACTGGTGCTAGCCCAGGCCAGCAAACATCTTAATCTATGTGTATTCTCGTCACACTTCCCCCCTTTAAGGATTTTTACCGGGGTAAAAATTACAAACATGAGTACATTATTTGATACACACAAATATACATCTTTATCAGCTATTTGGCTAATACAGAGAATTTGAAGTTGTCAACACCTTGACAGACAGTCAGTAATCACATTTTCTGTCCCTTTTATATGTGTTATTAATAATCCCTTAGACCAGGCTCCAACTCAGCAAACTTCATAGTGGCCAAAAACACTGATGAATTTCGATCAATGTAACCTCTCATTTGGTTTTGCCCCGGACCACAATAACAAGGGTCGTCCCATTCCGACTTAGTTTTCTCTCGTAAGGGCTTAGTAGGAAGGGGAGGGGTAGTGACCGCAGAGTTATTGCAAAACTTCCTACAGTACCCCACCATCTCCAAGAGCCTTCTGAGGGCCCTCTTGTCTGTCGGGGTTGGGAGGTCAGCGATAGCCTGCACTGTAGCTTGCATCGCTGCCAGCTGCCCCTGTGTCACCACAATTCCCAGGTAAGTGACCTTCGTGTGGCCGGATTCATTTTTTTCAAGGTTCACTATCAAGCTGGCTTCAGACAGCCGTATTAAATTGCCAATACACACCTCTGTGTTCGTCAGCCCTTTAGTCACTGAATTACTCATTATATATGGATGTTGTTTACTAGGCTGACCTATTGTAACAGACACCACCCAACGTCCCAGTTCTTTGCATCGCCTCGGGACAATCAAACACATGGGTGCAAGTCATTTAACTACCTCTCCTAAAGAGCCGCTTTGTTCGGATATTAAGGGAGAGACCTTATCAGTAGACCTGGCCAAAACAATAGCCTTCTCCCATCTGATCGATCCCATACTAATCTTTTCAAAATGTTTTTTTTCTCTTATCAGGGGGCCCCTAGCTTCATTGACTTCCACGCTAACCCTGACTAGGTTCGTTAGCATATCAAAAGCCTGTGACCGTCTCAGTTCGCGTCGGTCATGATCAATAACATCCTTCCCCCTGGGCAGCCGGTAAACCTCTTTCATGATTCCACCAACTGTTTCCTCCAGCACCGCAAAATGTCCACCGGGGGGTACCTCGTGGGCCATGTTAAAAACCTCATCCCCACAACTCTTTTGCACCACCCCCCATTCCTCATCTGCGGGCACGGTACTTGGTCTTCCTTTCTTCCTTAGCACTTCCTCCTCCGCACAATAGCCTACTAGTTCCCTTGTCAAGTCTGTGTCAGAGAGAGCTGTCTCTGCCGAAACCATCAGCCCCTCGCCTCGCTCCCGCGTCTGCACAAATTCTTTCCTGGCTACTGCTACGTCTGTCTCAGCTCCCTCACTACCTCTTGTCTCACTACACTCCTTCTTTTCATTTTCTACCCCCTGCTCGTACAAGGTTGGCAGAAACGTCTCAGCTAAATTCACTACCGCAGCCCCATGATGAACCTGTGAGTCCAGGGGCGGGGCCTCACTGCTGGCAGGCTGACCTGTCAATCTCACGATTGGGAACATAACTCCCCCGGTGACGTCATTACCGAGCAAGACTTCCACGCCTCTCATCGGTAATTCGGACCTCACCCCGATCATGACTAGTCCAGAGACTAGGTTGCTTTGTAAGTGTATCTGGTACAAAGGGACTGACTCTGTCCCTTCCACAACACCTTTGACCTTTACCTCCCCAGTCTGGGTCTCTGAGCTAAACTCTAATACACTCTTCAGTATCAGTGACTGACACGCTCCCGTGTCTCTCCAGATCCACACTGGAACTGGTTTTAACCCCTCCTTCACTGACACCAATCCGGCTGAGATAAACCTCTCGCGCCCTTCCTGAACATTGGCAGACCTGTCCTTCCCTAGCGGTTCGCTTAACAGCTCGATACAGTCAGTCAAAATCGCTGTCTTCCCTTTTCCCGTCTCCTTCTTTGGGGCAAAGCACCTGGACGCAAAGTGTCCGACTTTCCCGCAATTATAATAGACGACCCCAGGAGACTTCCTGCCAGACTGCTCCCGATCTACCTTATCCTTCTCACTAGTCCCCGGCTTACTTTCTGACTTTTCCGGCGGACTCTCCCCGCCGTCCTGACTACCCTTCTGGTAGCTTTTACTCGGGGCAAACTTCATTTTATGCGTCAACGCATACTCATCCGCTAACTTAGCAGTTGCGGCTAACGTGGCTGCCTCCTTCTCGTCTAGGTAGGGACTCATACCCTCAGGGAAACAACCTTTAAACTGCTCAATCAGGATCAGCTGCAGCAGTCTGTCATAATCCCTCTCTACCCTCTTCGAGGTGCAACAACGCTCACAATATGTCTGCATCTCACGGGCAAACTCTAAATACGTGCGTTCCCACTGCTTCCTCGCATTCCGGAACCTCTGCTGGTATGCCTCCGGGACCAACTCATAGATCCTGAGGATGGCCTCTTTCACCACCTCATACCTCTGGGCATCTTCCGCGGACAAAGCTGAGTAAGCTTCTTGGGCTTTCCCTTTCAGTACACTTTGAAGCAAAACAACCCACTTATCCCTCGGCCATTCCTGACTTATAGCCATTTTTTCGAAATGGAGAAAGTACCGATTCACGTCGGTATCGTCAAATGGGGGAACCAGCCTAACCTCCTGGGTCACCCGGAACCCTCCACCTTGGTTCGGCACGAGCCCCTGCTCTGCCCTTATCTTTAACTTCTCCAGCTCGAATTCCCTTTCCCTCTGTTTCTCCTCTCGCTCCAGCTGTCTCTTTCTCTCTCTCTCCTGCCTTTCTAACTCTTTCTTTTTCTCCCGCCTTTCTAACTCTCTCTCCTGCCTTTCTAACTGCTTCTCTTCGTGTTCTAACTGCCGTACCCACAACTTGTGCTCGAGTTTCAGTTTTTCAAGCTGCACATGTACCACGTCTCCAGCAGGTTTTTCAATAGACACCACCCCCAGCTCGCCTTGGGGAAACACACCTTTAGATACATAGTGTTCTACGATAGCTCTGTGTATCTCCTCTCTCCTCATTGTCGACTTCCCCTTAACAAGATTCAACCGTTTGGCAACAGCTACCAATTCCGATTTCCTGGCATCCTCTAATGCCTCCAAGGTCGGCGCCTTTATAAATTCCTCAGCCTCCATTTCTGCTGTTTGCCTTTTCTTTCTTTCGGGAATTTTAACCCAATCAATTTACTCCGTCCCAAATTTAGCGTTCAAATTCGCAGACGAGAGCCCCACTTATGTTACGTACCCCGTAACTGGGTTGCCAAACCAGCAGAAATGGATCACTCAGTTGGAGTCTGGATTACTAGAACTAAGAAAGTTTTATTAAAGAAACAAGCAACACAGTAATCGAAAGGGTAATAAATGCAACAGTTCAGCAATGATAAACACACTTGTGCACAGAATTAAGATAACAGCATCAATCAAGCTCTATCGTTGTCTAGGGGTAAATGACCAGTTTGAAAGTGACGCAAAGTTCAGTTCAGTTCAGTTCGCAGTAATCGTTGCCATGGCGATGGACAATGTGGGGAGAGGGAGAGAGAGAACGAGAACGACTGATCATTCAGAACGGCTTCCACTCATAGACCTGCGATATTGCTCACAAGCAGCTTTCGGGCAAGTCCTTTGTGATGTCACCTGGGGTCACCGACTGTGACCCCTCCTCCAGATGCGGTCGATCCTCTGCAGTGAACCCGGCACCCAAGCAAGGGCGGACACACACCGGGTTCCTGCTGATCGTACCTTTCCACCCTGTGCGTTTAAGGCTGATCCCCCCGATCAGCCGTCCAAGAGCTTCCCACCGACTTGTGAGAGACGCATCGCTTCCAGGGTCTCGTTACCTCGGGGTGTCGTGTGTGTCCTGCCTTAGCGAACCTGTCCCTTTTTATCCCCCAGCTGGGGTATCGCCTGTCCATCACTTCAAACAGTTCAGGGTTCAAAGGGAGAGCCGCTCTTGACAATACCCAGACTGATGGCTCCTTCATTAACACCTCCAAATGCTGCTTCATTGTGTGCCTTATCTCTCCCTCCCCTGAGGACAGGTGGCAGACCAACTGCTGATGCCACTGGTGCTAGCCCAGGCCAGCAAACATCTTAATTTATGTGTATTCTCGTCACAGTGACAATGAACCCGCTCCCCCCACGGCAAAAAATGCATTGGCACCCGCTACCAAGCACTCAAGTGTTTAGCAAAAGCAACCACAAAGACACAGATTTGCAGTACTCCGACTAATGTGTTCACCCGATATTTGACATACAGAGGCTCTCTCTCTCTCTCTCCCAAATAAGGGAGAAAGACATGTCTTCGTTTCACAGCGAAAGGGGAGACATAACAAACAACTCGCTTGTTTATGATGTTAAAAGTCCGTTGCACCGCTTTTTCCAAGCTCTCTACCCAAAGATCTCGGATCTCTGGGCACACAGCCAAAGATCTTCCAGCTCCCACGACACACCGGTCTGGGACACCGACCTTCGATCTGCCCGTCTCCAGAGCCTCGAGATCCTAGGCCTCCAAAGGTGGAGGGAGGGGGTTCGTTGCTTGCTGCCGCTTACACGTGGGAGGGAGGGGAGCTGGGGGAGACTTTGATAACTGTCATTCATTCTTTGGGGCACTCCCCTGTTTACATGGATGGTTGTGAAGAAAAAGCATTTCAGGAAGTATATCATATACATTTCTCTGACATTAAACGTACCTTTGAAACCTACAATGAAAAGAACCTGCTTTAACTCCTGTGACTTTAAAAAGTTCAAACGAGACGTTATGCAGGATTGCTTTTGTAACCTTTCCATTTGAAAGCCACTTGGGAAAAATATTGGAATTATTATTTATTTTGTATTTGTTTGAAACTATTTAATTCCAAAAGTTTTTATAATGCTAGAATTTTTAAAGCTGAATTAATGTTAAAAGTTTTTAACATTCCAGGCAAGTTTTGCCTTTTCAGTGGATGTGCAACAATAATGCTGAATTCTGTTGGTTTGGAATGAGGCGAGGAAATCAGTCTATGCTTCTAGAACCAACCACCATGCCCACAACTTACAATGATTCCTCTGAAAATGAAGCTCAATTCAATAAGCGATCAAAACATTGTGCAGAAAACAGGAGACAAGATATTGCAGCTTATTGAAGTTTGACGTCTTAGAACGTTATTCAAGACATGCCCAGATAATTGCGTTAACTCTTTGGGAGTTCAATAATTCTATTCTAAATTAGTTATGATCAGCTGAAGGTACCTTCAGCCAGGTAATCAAGCTGAAACCATCATAGCTTGAACATTGCAAGGGCTACAATGACATATCCTAGCTATCACGTGCAAATACTTTTTCACTTTTTGTTACAACCATATTAACTATTAACAGATCGTGTATATCTAAAGGTTTACTACTTCTAATCTTGTTTCCATTTAACAAATCAATCTGATCATGGACTTACAGAGAATAAAAGTGTGATATTCGTCCTTTGCAATTTGCTTTTTTTCAATAAGATGATTGTATAATACATGGACTTGAAGCAACTTATCAATTAATCAACTTCCCTGCATAATAATAATGATTTTGGTGGTAGGAACCTATTCGTCACTCATAATGGCAATGCTTTAAAATAGATAGATATGTTTTCATTGCAAATTGGAGGAATAGTATGTCTGCAAATCCTTTGACGAACTTCTACAGATGCACGGTGGAAAGTCCGTTCCCTGGTTGCATCACAGCCTGTTATGGAAACACCAGTGTCCAGGAACATGGGGGATGCGGCCCTGTGCATCACAGATCAAGCTCTCCCCACGACTGAGTTCATTTACACCGAGCAGTGCCACAACAGGCAGCATCCATCGTCCAAAACCCCCACAGTCCAGACCAAGACCTCATCTTGCTACTGCCCTTGCTACTGCCTTACGAAAGCACAGAAGCTTTTGGTCCCATACCACCAGGTTCAGGTACAGTAATTACTCTACAATCATCATAAGACCATAAGACATAGGAAGAGAATTAGGCCATTCGACCTATCAAGTCTGCTCTTCCATTTAATGGCTGATTTATTATCCCTCTCAACCCTATTCTCCAGCCTTCACTTTGACACGCTTACTAATCAAGAGCCTATTAACTTGCACTTTGAATATATTTGAGCTCCACAGCTGTCTGTGGCAACAAATTCCACAGATACACCACCCTCTGGGTAAAGAAATCCCTATTCAACTCTATTCTAAAGGATGTCCTTGTATTTTCAGACTCTGTCTTCCAATCCTAGACTCCCCTACGACCCTCTCAATGTTCTTTCAATATTCAATTGGTTTCAGTGCGATCTCCATTTATTCTTTTAAATTTCAGTGAGTATAGGCTCTGAGCCATCATGCATGCTTCTCATACATTAACCCATTCATTCCTGGGTTAATTCTCATGAACCTCCTCTAGATCTTTTCCAATACCAACACATCCTTTCTTAATTAAGGAGCCCAAAACTGCTCACAATACTCTGGTTGTGATCTAACCAATGTCTTATAAAGCCTTGGTATTACGTTCTTCTTTTCATAGGCTTCTGAACCAGTGTGGCTAACATCAATCATCACTACCTGAACTGATTCTATGACCTACAGACTCACTTTCAAGGGCTCTTTACAACTCATCTTCTCAGTACTGTATTTATTTACACTGTTTGCCCTCTTTTGCACATTGATCATTTGTCAACCTTCGTCTGTTTATTTATAATTTTCTTGCAAAATCCTATTGTATTTCTTTTCCCCCTGTAAATACCCGTGAGAAAAAGAACCTCAGCTTAACAAATGGAAATATACAGGTACTTTGATAATAAATCTACTTTTAATTTTGCACTTTGAAATTAGAAACTGAAGCAAACAATCCCAAATTTAGTTTTACTTCTCACAGACCTATTTTGCCAAGGCATCCTTAGGAACCAAGATTTTGTCCCTACAGATTTGGAGCTGGTTACAGGCAAAATGCAATGAGATACTTCATCTGACAAACTACTAAGCAGCAGGCCATAAGATATTTGTAAATTTAATCTGGAGCTACTTAACTCACAGACTGTACTAAATTTTCACAAATTAAAGCCAGTGTCAAAACATCAGAGTTAACAGAGCCGTGGAGCTGGTGAGTGCATCTGGAAGGATCCAACACCAAATTCCTGGCTGCACAGCTTAATGTGGTCGTTAATCCATTTCTTTTTATTGCACGGTGTTTTTTTTTCCTGAGACAACAGAGAGAATTGAGAAACACTTTAAATCCGCTAAACCCACAGCTAAAAATGATTAATCTTTCAAGATGAGCATATGACCACTGATCTGTTTATTGGCCCCTCCTCTAACAAAATGTAATTATTGCTATAATGGTGAGCAAAGTCAGCATCACCATTACTACCTAGTGTTATACTGAACAGCAAAATTATCCTTGCCACAAACCACAGGCTCTCACACAACCTGCACTTCTTTCCCAGCTAAGATCTCCATATTGAGATTCTCATAATGGGTGAGTGGCTTGTTCATATGGTGCACAGAACATCTTTATTCCAGAGAAAAATGGCTCTTGTAACATGCAGTTGATTTTTTTTTCTGGAGAGTTGAAACTCACACCACATTTTATATGGTTAGGCTTTATTAAAACAGCAAATAGATTGGAGTTTGAAGAAGAACCACAAATCTTCTGATTCTCGGAACTTTTCCAAATATGTATTTACAGTTATGAAAGTTCATAATGTTTGATTTATTGAATGATTTGATTTAGAGATTCAGCACAGTAACAGCCCCTTCAAGCCCAGTGAGCCTGTGGCAATCAGGCTGCTAGCCTGTACATTTTTGGAATGTGGGAGGAAACTAGACCGTCCGGAGGAAGCCCCACGCGGTCATAGGGACCTTTCATACAGCAATGGAATTGAACCCTTGTCGCTGGTACTGTAATAGTGTTGCTCTAACTGCTACGCTAGAGTGCCTTACACCTCCCTTATCCACTGAGAGTTCTGTTACTTCGTGAGTTGCTACGGTTGGCATAATGCTTTTACATTACTCTTGTTTAGTCTTTACCAATTGTCACATTTTCCTCGCTAACATGTAAGGTTCCTTCTGTGCAATCGGTTTTCATGATCTCACTTTAGCCTTTATACTAGACATTCAATTAATGTACCAGGATTACTTACGGGGAAACAATAGTGCCTTTATAACACAGCAGTTAGATAGTTCTTGAGGAAGTTCATAGTTTACAGGTCCCACCTTCCTGGATTTACTTTTTCAGGATGTGGGAGATCGAAGGAGCTGATTCCTCCTAACTGACCCATATTCTGCGTCTCCTGAAGCCCCAACCTCGGAATGCCCTGGTGAGTTTTGTCTTGTCAAAGCATTTTGAACAGTTTGGAAGCATCTGTGATAGATTCATTTAAAACAAACACTCAGATGGGTTTAACTTAAGAGAGCAAAAACAAATTTTAATTAAAACAACTAATTATATAGTTATAATTATATATATTTTCCATCTGATGTCAATATCAACATGGTGGGTGGTATCCATTTAATACCAGAAGGCATGCATTTAAAGTAAGAAGGGTTAATTTCAAAGGAGATGTGAGGGGGAAGATTTTTTCACAGAGTGGTAGGTGACTGGTATGCACTGCCAGAGGTGATGGTAGAGGCAGAAACATCAGAGACTTCTAAGAGACATTTAGATAGGCACATGAATGTGAGGAAAAACGGAAGGATAGTGCTATTGTGCAGACAGAAGAGATTAGTTAGATGAATAACTTAATTAGTTCACCACAACATTATGAGCCCAAGGGCCTGTTCTATGTTCTATGTTAATATATATAAAAAGGAATTAAAAGTGCCCATAACAGCTATCATGGACCCCTGTAGTAGAAACAAGAGAACTTTATATTAAATTGTTGGTGTTTGAACTATATAATGAAATTACTTGCAGACATAGGGGCACTTCACAGTGTAGCTTTAGGCTTTGCTGCTCCCAGATGAGTGGAGCAGGGAAGTGTTGACAGCAGAGGACAGATTTTGTATCTGTGATACCAAAAAGCCAGCAAAATTAGTCCCAGTGGATGCCAAGAGACTTACTCAACATATAATATGCCAGCCATCATGAGGGATCCCAAATGATGCATGAAAATCTACCAACACTGATGATAAAACATGAATGAATGAATTTCTGCTTCAGTGATTTAATTAGCTTCTTACTTCATCTCTGTATTAGTTAATGAAAGCACCTCACTGAGGAAAGTCATAAAAAACATGTTTCTGTGAGAATCTCAGTCAGCTCCAACATGGGCACTGGGCTCCATAGTAACCAGGGCATCTTCAGGGAGTGGTGACTCAAAAATGTTGTGTCCATCATTAAGGACCCCCATCATCCAGGTCATGCCTTGTTCTCATTGCTACCATCAGGAAGGAAGTACAGAAGCCTGAAGGCACACATTCACACGGGGACTGTATCTTCATGGGCTGATGCCATACCTGCGTTCCTGTGATGTAACATAGAAAGTGTTTGAGTCATACAGGTGTAGGGATATGTAAAACCTGGGGAGATGCTACTTGGAATAGCTCAAGTCCTGTTTTAAGACCTTAAGACATAAGTGAAGACTTAGGCCATTCAACCAATCAAGTCTGCTCCACCATTCCCTCGTGGCTGGTTCATTATCCCTCACATCCCAGTCTCCTGCCTTCTCCCCATAATCTTTGACATCCTTACTAATGCTATTATTTCTGAGGACCTGTCCTGAGCCCAGTGTAATTATGAAGAAAATACAGCAGTGCTTCTACTTCCTTAGGAGTTTTCAGAGTTCAGCATGACATCTAAAACTTTGACAAACTTCTGTCGATGTGTAGTGGAGAGTATATTGACTGGCTGAATTACAGCCTGGTGTGGAAACACAAATGTCCCTGAATGGAAAATCCTACAAAAAGTTGTGGATATGGCTTAGTCCATTGCAGACAAAGCCCTCTCCACCACTGAGCACGTCTACATGAAACGTTGTCTAAGGGATTCCGCCACACAGGGCATGCTCTCTTCTTGTGGCTGCCATTAGAAAAAAGATACAGGAGCCTCAGGCCCCTCATCACCAGGTTCAGGAACAGTAACTATTTCTTAACCATCAGGCCCTTGAACTGAAGGGGATAACTTCATTCAACTTCACTTCTCATTACTGAAATATTTCCATAACCAATGGACTCTCTTTCAAGGACACTTCATCTCATGTTCTTGATATTTATTGTTTATTTATCTATTATTATTAATTCCTTCTTTTTGTATTTGCACATTTTGTTATCTTCTGCACTCGGTTGAACACCCAAGTTGGGCAGTCTTTCATTGATTTTGTTATGGTTATTATTCTATTATGGATTTATTGAGTATGTCTGCAAGAAGCTGAATCTCAGAATTGTATATGGTGGCACTTTAATAATAAATTTACTTTTCACCTCTGCTTTAAATATACTCAATGACTTGACTTCCACAGCCATCTGTGGCAATGGATTCCATAGATTCACCAGCCTCTAGCTAAAGAAATTCCTCTTCACCATTGTTTAAGATTAATGTCTGCATATTATTCACCCTGACATTGTTTAATAATGGTCAATATCACCATTTGCCTTGCCAGAATCAGAATCAAGTTTGATATCACTGACATATGTTACTAAATTTGTTCTTTTCCGGCAGCAGTACATTGGAATTCTTAAAGTACTATAACTTACAATAAGAAATATACTGTATATTAAATTAACTAAGTAATGCAAAAAGAAAGCAAAACTATTGAGATGGTGTTCATGACTTGGTTCATTATTCATTTGAGAAATCAGATGGTGGCAAGAAAGAAGCTATTCCTAAAACATTGAGTGTGTGTCTTCAGTTTTCAGTATCTCCTCTGTGATGGTGGTAATGAGAAGAGGGTCTGTCTGGGGTTATAGTGGTCCTTAATGATGGATTCCAGCTTTTTGGTCTATTGCTTTTTAAAAATGTCCTCAATACTGGGGAGGCTACTGCCCATGATGGAGCTGGCTTTGAGAAGGAACAAAGCAAAATATGCAGCCATATTTTATGTCCCATTGCCAATTGTGTAGCCCTCTTGATTTTGTGTTTATTCCATCACAAATGTGCTTTAACCGAGTTTTGTTTTTTGGGGGGGGGGGGCGTTGGGAGTGCAATTAAGCATTAGACCATCAGACGAGAATATATAGAAGCAAAATAAGACCATCAAGTCTGCTCCGCCATTTCATCGTGGCTGATCCATTTCCATCTCAGCCCCAATCTCCTGCCTTCTCCCTGTATCCCTTCACGCCCTGACTAATCAAGAATCTATCAACATTTGCCTTAAATGTACCCAATGACTTGGCCTCCACAGTTGCCTGCGGCAACGAATTCCACAGATTCACCACTCTCTGCCTAAAGAAATCCCTTGTCATTTCCGCTCTAAATGGACATTCCTCTATTCTGAGGCTGTGTGCTCTGGTCTTAGGCTCCCCCACCATAGAAACATCGTTTCCATATCCAATCTATCAAGTAGAAGACTCAAAGAATAGTTGAACTATTTCTGGGTGTAAGTACCTTTTTTAATGATATGATAACTGTTTATGAAATGCCATGCAGTTCTGTCCTAAGAGGGATATGTTGCCCTTGCTCCTTTCTCAATTCTGAAATCTTACATAGATACACTATTTGACCCAATAGCTACTTGTTTTCCATATTCCTTGTTACCTTCACATCATAAGATTGAACTAACAATGAGTGAAGACACAATTTTATTTGAAATAGTTTTTTTTATTATTGAGATACAGTGTGGAAAAGGCCCTTCTGACACCTTCTAGACACAGTGTCCAGCAACCCCTGATTTAATCACATCTTTGGACCATGGAAAGAAACCGGAGCACCCAGAGGAATCCCACATGATCACAGGGAGAATGTACAAACTCCTTACAGGCAGCGGTGGGAATTGAACCCAGGTCGCTACACTGTAAAGCATTGTGCTAGTTACTGTACTACTGTGCCCCCCCCAGGAAAGTAAATCCGCTTTTGTCCACCACAAGGGGAAAATTACAGACTATAAAGTTTACATGTTAATATTGTCGGTAAGATGAATTTTAGTGGGTTTTTGTACTAAATTCTGATGGAGTTGAATCGGACTACAAACACAAACACACATCTCAGTTGCACCTTTGAGTAAAGTCTCCCTTATTATCAATAGGTCTGTAATGTCCTACACATGTTCTACTTTTTGATGTGCAGTTAAGAACTTCATCAGCACCACACCAAGCCCTCTACGGTAATCAGAGTTGAATTGCCTTCTGTCAGCTTCTGACAAACAACCAGTAGAGGGCAGTGCAGCACAATTCTGCATTTGTTTTCTGAGTGAGTTGAAGAGATTTTGCAAGACAGATTTGACTCTACCTTGGGCTGCTTGATCATTTGCATAGGAAAGTATATAGTGCAGTAATTAGAATAGTCATATTAAACTAGTACTAGATAACAAATTTCTTCAACTAGTTAATACTTCCTCAATGTGTTCTAGACATACACTGATACAATTTAAAATAGTCCATAGGGCTCATATGTCTAAGGATAAGTTAGCTTGTTTTTACCGACATTTAAATGCTGTGTGTGACAGATGTAACTCTGAGGTGGCTTCTCTGACACATATGTTTTAGTCTTGCCCTCTTATAGATAAATATTGGAAAGATATTTTTGATAATTATTTCAACAGTTTTGCATATTAATTTAAAATCTCACCCTATTACTGCAATTTTTGGACTACCAGTGACAGATGTTGGTCATTTATCCATTTCAGCTTGCCGTTTGATTGCGTTTGTTACACCAAAAGCAAAAAGATCCATCTTTCTTAAATGGAAAGATTCTGATCCTCCTACTACTTTTCAATGAGTTTCTCAAACTACATTATGTTTAAACCTGGAAAAAATTAGGAGTGGTATGGCTGATTCTTCAGTTAAATTTGAAGAAACCTGGAGACCATTTGTTCAACATTTTCATATGATGTAAGTTGTCCCTTTCAGAACCTATTCCTTTAATAATCTTTTGTTTATCTATAGAGGAGAGGAGTTAATGACAAATAATGTTCTTATCTGAGGGAATAGGACATCCCCAGTCTTTGTTTTGTTTTTCTTTAGTTTAGGGGGTTCTTTATAAAACTCTTTTTCATGTTCAATTACTCAGAGATTGGGAGGCTTGAATTATATATTTTACTCAAATTATGTTTGTATATGTTAACCATTATCAATATTATCTCTTTGTATCATTAGTATTGTTATGTATATTAATCTGAAATTTACTAAAAAGATTGAAAAAGAAAGATAACAAATTTCTGAAAAAATTACCTAGATTTAAACTTCTATGGAGGGATATGGATTGGCAATTTATTGATTCTTAATCACAGCTATATTGCCTCTATGAAATTGTATGCTGCGGTTTATTTATATATTTATTGAGATACAGCACGGTATAAAATTGTATGCTGTGGTTTATTTATATATTTATTGAGATACAGCAGAATAGGCCCTTCTGGCCCTTCAATCCATGCTGCCCAGCAAAACCCCAATTTAATCCAACCTAATCCCAGGACAATTTACAGTGACCAATTAACCTACCAACGGGTATGTCTTTGGACTGTGTGAGGATACCGGAGCACCCAGAAGAAACCGTGAGTTCATGGAGAGAACGTACAAACCCCTTACAGACAGTAGTGGGAACTGAACCTGGGTCGCCTGCATTGAAAAGCGTTGTGCTAACCACTACATCACCGTGCTGCCCAGGGAAGCCTTCCTCAGAAGAGGAAAGTCATAACCATAGAATCAGAGAGCCATACAGCTTCAAAACAGACCCTTTGCCCAAACTCTTGCTAAGTACTGATGAAGGGACTCAACCTGAAGCATCAATGACTTCCTTCTATAGATCCTGTCTGATTTGCTGAGTTCCTCCATCAAATTGTGTGTGTTGCTCAATATTTCCAGCATCTGCAGAATCCCTGTGTCCATACTCAGCTTTTCTTATTTGTCTGCATTTCACCCGTATCTCTCTAAATCAGGGAGATATGCAACACTGGGGTCCATGCGTCCCTTGCTTAATGGTATTGGTCCATGCCATAAAAAAGGTTGGGAACCCCTGCTGCAAACCTTTGCCCTGCATGGATTAAGACGTGCACACAGGGGCAAACATCAGTGTTTCTTAGTCTTTCAAAAGGAATCACTGGCAGGGCCAATATTCCTGACCATCCCCAAGCTGGTGGTGAGGGGCAAATTCTTTCAACCTGTGTGATGAAGGTACTTTCACAATGCTGATAGACAAGTGGTTGCAAGATTTTAACACAGCAATGTCAAAGGAAGGAAGTGTATTTCTGAGTCAGGATGGTGCACGATTTGGAAGAGGATGTTCAGCTGCAGCCTTTATTCTTTGAGATTGCACAGTGTTGTGTGGTTGGGACATTGCCAACTAAAGGGATTCATTGTATTGCTTATAACTTAGTGGCCACTTTATTACGTATCTCCTGTACCTAATAAAGGATGGTAGGGTGGAGATATGTCTCTACCAAAGGCACTCCTTCCCTCCTCTAGGCAGCAGGTCACCCTTGGGCAAGTTGTAGCACCTGCTTAGTCCCTGGTCAGGGTCACGTGAAGCCATGGGAGCGGGTGTTGGATGGTTGTACGAGCAGCGGGTACATATCACAATACCTGATCATGTGACCACTGACACCAGGTAGACAATCTCTGGAGAGTACTGATAATGGCTGGGGTCACCCATCTTGCGAAGGCAATGGCAAACCACTTCTGTAGAAAAATGTGCCAAGAATAGTCATGGTTATGGAAAGGCCATGAACACCTCTTCATATGAAATGGCACATAACCAACAAATGTACCCAATAAAATGGCCACAGAGTGTATGTTCATGACTTTCTGCTGCTGTTGCCCAGCCACTTCAAGGTTCAATGTGTTGTGTGTTCAGATATACTCTACTGCACACCATTGCTGTAACGTGTAATTATTTGAGCGACTGTACCTTCCTGTCAGCTTGAGTCAGTCTGGCCATTCTCCTCTAGCCTCTCTCATTAACGGTGTGTTTTTGCCCACAGAACTGCTGCTCACAGGATGTTGTGTTTTGCTTTCTGCACTATTCTCTGTAAACTCTAGAGCAGGGGTTCCCAACCTTTTTTTATGCCGTGGAGCCTTACCATTAACCAAGGGGTCCATGGACCCCAGGTTGGGAACCCCTGGTCTAGAGACTATTGAGTGTGAAAACCCCAGGAGATTAGCTCAAACCCACCCCATATGGCATGAACATCATTCCATGGTCAAAGTCACTTAGATCACACTTCTTCCCCATTCTGATGTTTGATCTGAACATCAACTGAACCTCTTGACCATGTCTGCATGCTTTTATGAATTGTGTTGCTGCCACATGATTGGCTGATCAGATATTTGCACTAACGGGCAGGTGTTCAGGTGTACCTCTTTAAGTGGCCACTGAGTGAATATTTCTCAGTCTGGATGATGCACGATTTGGAAGAGGGTGTTCAACTGCAGCCTTTATTCTTTGAGATTGGACAGTGTTGTGTGATTGGGACATGCTGCTGAAGAGCCTTCACTGTATTGTTACTGTCCAACTTATAAATAACATGAATCTGGCAATCTACAGCTCCCCCTTGACAATAGCCTGAAGACCAGAGCAGTAGATCCTAGCAGGACCAACTTCAAATGTTTGAGTATCAATGAAATAGTTTGGTTATGAATAGTAAACCTCTATTTGAGAGTTCTGTCTTTTCAAAATATCATAGATTACTAAAGATATAAATTTGTTGATGATACAACCATTGTTGGCACAATTTCAGATGGTGATGAGAGGGTGAACAGGAGTGAGATATATCAGCTAGTTGAGTGGTGGTGGAGCAACAAGCTGTCTCTCAATGTCAGTAAGACCAAAGAACTGATTGTGGACTTCAGAAAGGGTAAGATGAGAGAACACACAACAGTCCTTATAAAGGGATCAGAAGTGAGCAATTTCAGTTTCCTAGGTGTCAATATCTCTGAGGAGCTAACCTGGACCATCATATTGATGCAGCTACAAAAAAGATAATGACCGCGGCTATATTTCATGAGGAGTTTGAGAAGATTTGGTGTGTCTCCAAAAACACACAAAAATTTCTACAGATGTACCATGGAGAGCATTCCAACTAGCTACATAACTGTCTGGTACGACGGTGGGTTACTGTACAGGATTGAAATAAGATACAAAGAGTTGTAAACTTTATCAGCTCCATTATGAGTACTAGCCTCCGTAGTATCCAGGACATCTGAGAAACACAGAAACATAGAAAACTTATAGCACAATACAGGCCCTTCGGCCCAGAATGCTGTGCCGAACATGTACTTACTTTAGAAATTACCTAGGGTTACCCATAGCCCTCTATTTTTCTAAGCTGCATGTACCTATTCAGGAGTCTCTTAAGAGACCCTATTGTATCCGCCTCCACCACTGTCGCCAACAGCCCATTCCATGCATTTACCTCTCTCTGCATAAAAAACCTACACCTGACATCTCCTCTGTACCTACTTCCAAGCACCTTGTGTTAGCCATTTCAGCCCTGGGAAAAAGCCTCTGACTATCCACATGATCAATGCCTTTCATCATCTTATATACCTCTATCAGGTCATCTCTCATCTTCCGTCGCTCCAAGGAAAAAAGGCCAAGTTCATTCAACCTATTCTCATAAGGCATGCTCCCCAATCCAGGCAGCATCCTTGTAAATCTCTTCTGCACCCTTTCTATGGTTTCTACATCCTTCCTATAGTGAGGCAACCCTCTGCCATCCAATTTCTGAATGGACATTGAACCCATGAATACTACCTCACTACTTTTTTTATTTTCTGTTTTAGCACAACTTATTTAATGTAACTATTTAATATATATATTTACTGTAATTCCCAGCTTTTTCTCTATTATTATGTATTGCATTAATCTGCTGCTGCAAAGTCAACAAATGCCATGACAAATGCCGGTGATATTAAACTTAATTCTGATTTGATCTGTCGCTCATTAAATCATCCTTCCTGACTCAGTGGGCTCAGCCCCTCCATTGTGACTGTATGTGCCGTGAGTCACTGTTTTGTTTTGCTATGTTTGTACATTGATAATGAATGCAGCTTGCAACATGCTGTTATTGTGCTAAAGGCTGAATATAAATTATTAGAAGCTATTGAACTCACGGGTAATCAATTTTTTTGAGGAAATACTGGGAATGAATAATCAGATTTGTTGGTTGTTACTGCACAACACCATATTTCAAGATATTCCTGAAAAACCTTTGTAACAAAAGTATGCAGAACACGGTAGCATAGTAGTTAGCACATGCTTTGTGCTTCAGGTGATCGGGGTTCAGTCTCTGCTGCTGCCTGCAAGGAGTTTGTATGTTCTCCCCGTGGCCACATGGGTTTCCTCCAGGTTCTCTGACTTAATTTCACAATCCAAAAACCTACCAATTGGTAGGTTAATTAATCACTGTAAATTGTAAATAGGCTAGGGTTAAATCTGGGGATTGCCTGTTCTGTGCTGTATCTTGAAATGAAATGAAAAACATCTGTATGGAGACTGGGGGCTGGAGCTGAGGCACTGTCTGTGTGTGCTGATGGACGGGGGGGAGGAAAGGGGCTTCCCTTGTTGCTTGTTGTGTTCTGTGTTGTTCTGCTGAACATTGTGGTCATGCTACGTTGGTGCCTGGATGTGTGACGACACTTGTGGGCTGCCCTCAGAACATCCCCCGGCTCTCTTGATTGTTAACACAAACAATGAACTTCACTGTAATGTTTTGATTTACACATGATACATGAATCTCAGGTTTGTACAGTAGATGGTGTGTGGTAAACCATATATACATGTTGTAACCGGGTTACCTGTCTGGACACGCCCCTCTGCTGACTGCTCCTGTGGCTCCTCCCACAGACCCCTGAATAAAGGCGATTGGGCCATTGCTCCTCCTCCTCAGTCCAGGGCAGATACTCAGCATGGTGGAGGTCACATTTTACTGCTAATAAAAGCCTTTCAGTATTTACTCTACTTCCGGTCTTTTGGAGTTATTGATAGTGCATCATGGTGACATATATGTACTCGATAATGAATTTTCTCTGCACTTTGAAATCTGAATCTGAATGTGTCTCACATAGTTCTAGTTGATAGAACTGAGCACAGTCACAATACTTATCAATTACCTGGCACTTAATTAAATAGAGTCACAGAGCCATAGAAAGTACACCACAGAGGCCTTACAGCCCATCTAGTCCATGCCGGACCATTTAAACTGCCTACTCCCAATGACCTGCACCAGGACCATAGCCCACCATACCCCTACCATTTGTGTACCTATCCAAACCTCTCTGAAACATTGAAATCAAACTTGCATGCACCACTTGTGCTGGCAGTTCGTTCCACACTCTTGTGCCCTTCTGAGTGAAGAAGCTACCCTTCATGTTCTCCTTAAACTGTTCACACTTCGTTAAATGTTAATATATGTCAGGATGTTCAGGGATAAGATTCCTTTTTCCCTTTGGTGCGCATGTAGCCTGTGAAAGAGATGTGTCCCGTCTCCATGTAACAGGCTTTTGCTTAAGATTATTAGGAGGATCTCATTTCCACATAACAGATGTTAACACCTGTATTTGTAGCATGGGGGCTGTTCTAGTCTCCTGCTTCCTTCATTGACTAGGTTTAGGGAGAGAAGCAGCTATATTCTATATTCCTCCAGCGTGTTGTAAGTGTAGCTATATTCTTTGCATCCTGGACTAGTGTACTATTCTCAGTTCTCTGAAAATTCAACTCTTATCAGTGATTCAGTGACATTGAGGCTTGACTTAAAAGAAGGCTGATGTCGGAAATTGTGCCAAAGGCCTCAGAGACTCAACGTGCAGCATAACAGATATGTGAGAGTTGTGTACTTAATATTTAAGTAATATTTGAGTCATCTTGTATATATATTGGTTGA
Source organism: Mobula birostris (assembly GCF_030028105.1). Lineage (NCBI taxonomy): Eukaryota > Metazoa > Chordata > Chondrichthyes > Myliobatiformes > Myliobatidae > Mobula > Mobula birostris. Next base: position 11,122,739 of record NC_092378.1, on the reverse strand, counting down.
TTGAGCATTCCTCATTTAAATAATTCATTACGGATTATATGCAGAAATACATTAATTGCAGACGTGATCACACTATCACAGTGATTTGTAGATGCCTCGCTTAAAGTAAACTCAACATTAGACCTGCATTTCATACTCCTGTGTCTTCCTTTGAATCAGTTTAATGTTTTGAAATTACAAAACATAAACTTGAGAGTCTGAAGTAAATTGGTTCAATTCAGTAATGACCAGAGACATCCAATCGAAACTGCATGCACTTGTTAATACATTGCTACACATTCTACAAATCCTTGTGCCAGACACATTCAAAATAAACTTTTTACTCAGATAACTTTGATCTACAGAATCTGCTGATCTTCAAAGAAATGAGTCAAATTTAAGAAAGTACTTTTTGGTTCTTCGATGTGCTATTTAGGTAAGACTGAACTTCCATGTAGAGATGGCTAAGGATCTAATATTATCTGAGCAACACACACAAAATGCTGGAGGAGCTCAACATCTCAGGCAGCATCTGTGGAGAGGAGTAATCAGTCAAGGTTTCGGGCTGAGATACTTCATCAGGATTAGAAAGGAAGGGGGCAGAAGCCAGAATAAGAAGGTGGGGGGGGAGGTATAGGGGAGAAGTACAAGCTGGCAGATGATAAGTGATCTGTTTAATTGGAGATGCAGTGCAGAATAGGCTCTTCAGGAGCTGTAAGCCGCACTGCCCAACAACCCACCGATTTAACCCTAGCATAATCACAGAGCAATTTACAAGGACCAATTAACCTACTAACTGGTACACCTTTGGACTGTGGGAGGAAACTGGAGCTCCCAGAGGAAACCCACGTACACGTGGAACTTGTTTACAGAGGACGCCAGAACTGAACTCTGAACTCTGATGTCCTGAGCTGTAACAGTGCTGCACTATCCACTCTTTGTCAGAACTGCTTTGGTGTTCAAGTGTAATAAAGCATTACGTGATATTCATAGTAACAAAGTGCAAGCATTTACTAAATAGAGTATAAATATCAAAGGTTTAAACCACAGATAAGCAATTTTACTAGCTTTCGTCTAAGACCCTGTCATAAACCCATTTATGAGGAACTAATTGATCATTTCACTGCAAGAACACAGTGAAATCTTCAGCTCTTCTATCATGCAAATCAAACAATGTACAGTAATGATTTTCTTTCTTTTCCTTTCCAGTATAAAATATAGAGCAAAATAAATTTTGATACATTACTGTAAAAGCAGATGTGACTATTCTCCAAGAGGATCAAAACCTTGTCTTGTTTTGGAGGCTTGCATATCTCAATAATCCAGACAGCTATGTTGGCTGGAATCAGGGCTTTATGCTTTGGCTCTTTGTTGGGTCATCAATGCCAAACAGTTCAAAGGGAAGAGGCCAGACAAAGGCTGAATCTCCAGGTTCGGGGGTTCATCTCAGGGCTAACAACCTTGATTGGTCAATCAAAACTGCTACAGAAACAGCAATGAAAATTCCTCCTACATCTGAGTTTGACAGTATTCCTGAGTCTCCACCTGGGATTTGTGCGGCTGACAGTAAACCGAGAGGAAGCTGCTGACACAATGAAGGAAGCCAGAGGTGGAGGACCTTCATTGCTGCCCAAAATGCCAGTGGCATAATGGACAAAAGAAAGAAGATGTGGCTATGTATAACATAGTCCTTTGCAACACCTTATTGACTGTAGCAGTTACAGTACTGGGGCTTTTGGTATTTCCTTTGCTGGTATATATTAGCTTTATTTGTCACATGTATGTGATGAGAAGACAGGCCAACTCCACCACTAAGACAGAACTTCATTGGACCCCTGCAGGGTGGAGGAAATGTGGGAGACCAAAGACAACTTGGCGCTGTACTGTAGAGGCAGAAATGAAGACACTGAGCCACTTCTGGGTGCAATAGAGAAGATGGCCAAGAACAGACAGAGATGGAGGCCCTTCATTGCAGCCCTAATAGGAAGTAGGTAAGCATTTCGAAACGTACAGTGAAATGTGTCATTTGCATCAAACCAAATCAGTGAGGACCGTGCTGGGCAAAGAAGTGTCGACAAACCTCCAGTGCCAACATAACGTGCTCACGACTCACTAACCCTAACCGTACGCCTTTGGAGTGTGGGATGAAACCGGAGCACCCAAAGGAACCCACGCAGTAACAGGGAGAATGTACAAACTCTTTACAGACAGCGGCAGGAATCGAACTCCGATCTTCTTGCTGATTGCCAAAAAGTGTTGCACTAACTGTATGCTACATTGCCGCCCACTCGATAGTAACTTGAATACCAAGAGAATTAGGAGGCCAGCAGGACCCTCAAGCACTGAATGCTTGAGCCTGTGCTGGCAAAAGTATTTTTTTTTAGGAAGAATAAGTAACAATAGGTGGATGCAGTAGCTTCACTATCTCTAGTGAAGTGAAGTCTATTTCTGAAGTGAATAAGCCTCTACACATTCCTACCCGTTTTAAAACAGACTCTGGAATCAGTTAGTGTCTCTCTGTAAGTGAGCGAGGACTCAATTTTTTTTTGTAAAGAGTGAGTTTCTATTTATCTGACCCAACACTATGGCACAATATTCCTGAGCTTCCCATAGCAGAAGAAGCTCTTTGGAATAAAGTTACTGTGGTAATGGGGAAGAGTTCTGCCACCTGGAGACTCTCCACAAATTTTCCTTTAAAAAATTCATATGCATGGTGTTATGCTTTGTAACTTCAAAACATTAAATTAATTCAAGGAATACACAGGAGTCAGAAAAATACGGGTGTAACTTTGCTTTCACTTTAAGCAAGGCGCACACGAATCGTGATAGCGTGATGACATATGCAATTTTTGCATATAACCTGTGGTTAGCTCAGTGATTCTAGACAAGGAGGTCAGATTCTGAGGCTGTAAGAGATCCAGAGAACAAGTAAATCAGAAGGATGATGGGGGATCTTATTGAAACCTTTCAATTGTTGAAAGGCCTAGTCAGAGTAGATGTGGAAAGGATGCTTCTTATGGTGGCAGAGTCTAGGACAAGAAGCCACAGCCTCAGGATAGAGGGGTATCCATTTAAAACAGATGTGGAGAAATTTCTTTAGCCAAAGAGTGGTGAGTTTGAGGGATTTGTTGCCACATGCAGCTGTGGAGGCCAGGTTGTTGGGTGTATTTAAGGCAGAGATTGATAGGTTCTTGATTGGACATGGCATCAAAGGTTACGGGGAGTAGGCTGGTATCTGGGGTTGAGGAGGAGAAGAAACAGGATCAGCCATGATTGAATGGCGGAGCAGACTAGATGAGCCAAATGGCCTAATTCTGCTTCTATGTCTTATGGTCTCATGGTCTAAATCAAGGAGGGGACAGGAGGAGCTGGTATCTATCATTAACTATTACCAATTGATGGGAGAGACCAAAAGACTAAGGAGCTGGTGGTAGACCTGAGGAGAGCTAAGGTACCGGCGACCCCTGTTTCCATCCAGGGGGTCAGTGTGGACATGGTGGAGGATTACAAATACCTGGGGATATGAATTGACAATAAACTGGACTGGTCAAAGAACACTGAGGCTGTCTGCAAGAAGGGTCAGAGCCGTCTCTATTTCCTGAGGAGACTGAGGTCCTTTAACATCTGCCGGACGATGCTGAGGATGTTTTACGAGTCTGTGGTGGCCAGTGCGATCATGTTTGCTGTTGTGTGCTGGGGCAGCAGGCTGAGGGTAGCAGACACCAACAGAATCAACAAACTCATTCGTAAGGCCAGTGATGTTGTGGGGATGAAACTGGACTCTCTGATGGTGGTGTCTGAAAAGAGGATGCTGTCCAAGTTGCATGCCATCTCGGACAATGTCTCCCATCCACTACATAATGTATTGGGTGGGCACAGGAGCACATTCAGCCAGAGACTCATTCTACCGAGATGCAACACTGAGCGTCATAGGAAGTCATTCCTACCTGTGGCCATCAAACTTTACAACTCCTCCCTTGGAGGGTCAGACACCCTGAGCCAATAGGCTGGTCCTGGACTTATTTCCTGGCATAATTTACATATTACTATTTAACTATTTATGGTTTTATTACTATTTAATTATTTATGGTGCAACTGTAATGAAAACCAGTTTCCCCCAGGATCAATAAAGTATGACTATGACTATGAGAACCACTTGATTTGTGTACCCAGAATAAAGTTCAAAGAAATTCAAAGAAAGTTTTATTATCAAAGTACATATATATTACAATATACAACTGTGAGATTCATTTTCTTGTGGGCATACTCAATAAATCGATAGAATAATAACTGTAACAGAATCTATGAAAGACAGCCCACACAGAGCGTTCAACCAGAGTGCAGAAGACAACAAACTGTGTAAATACAAAAAGAAGAAGCAATAATAATAATAATAAATAAATAAGCAATAAGTATTGAGAACATGAGATGAAGAGTCCTTGAAAGCTGAGTCAATTGGTTGTGAGCTCATTCAACAGTATTTGATGGGATCCTTTCATTCCAGGTGAATTGTTGCAATGTGATATCAGCAACCTTGCATGTATGATTTCCCCTTCAGAGCACAAAGATGTTATTAATTATGTGTACTCAATATATACTGTATATTTCAATCTCTGTAATATTATATCCATTAGCATACGTATGTACGTTAATATTGTATATATATATTATATGTACTGACAGTCACTTCCAGAGAGAAAAAAGTAGAAAAAAATAAGAAATTAAAGTGACAAGTAACAAGAAACTTAGGGTTACTTCTATATTCTGTTCACAAAGGCCCCACGAGTCCTCACCCAATGTGTATTTGGTTCCTACAATATAGAGGAAGTTGTATTCTTAATACCAAGTGTATCCCATACAATTTGAAAATAATACCAAACACTAGACTGGAAGCAATGCAAGAAAAAACAAATCTCTGCTTCACCTGGAAAGATTACTGGGGCTCCATGAGCGGTGGGAAGGAAGAGCTAAAAGAACAAATGTTTCATTGCCTGTAGATGCAAGAGGGGGTGTTGTAGGGGGAAGATGCTGCTGGGAATGGAAGAGCAAAATGGGGATTTGTACTGGAAGCAGTCCCTGTGTAATATAAATGAGAGGAGAGGGAAAGATGTGCCTGTTGGTGGAGTCTCTTTGAAAGTGGCAGAAATTACAGAAAACGATCTGTTGAATTCAGAGACTAGTGGGCAGAAGCTGAGGTCCAGGGGAATTCATCCCTGATCTGTCCCAGAGGAGAGATGATTAGAGTAGAGGCATGGGAAGTAGGTAAGACGTGGACTAAGACATTGTTACTGATGAGAGAGGGAAATCCACAGTTCAGGACGAAAGAAGACATTTCAGAGGCATCTTGTACTGAGCGTTTCATCATTGACAGAGATAAAGAAACTGGGAGAGCGGAACAAAATCCTTACAGGAGGTAGGATGGGATGAAAAGAAGTTGAGATAACTGTGGGAGTCAATAGATATGTACTGGATGTTAATGGCCAGTCTGTCTCCTGAGACAGAGACAGTCTCAGGAGTCAGACTAGCCTAAAATAAATGACAATTATTTCCAGCATTTTCTGATATTAGTTTAGATTTCCATCAAGTGTTTCTTTAATTTTTAATAATTTTAATGTATTATGGTTTAAATCATTAAAATATATACAAAAACATTGGAAATTGTTGTTTGATAAATATAATTTCCTTGCCTTAGAAATATGCAATTTGAAGGAATGTAAAAATCTGCTTAAAGTTCATTGATAGCATCCACAAATCTCTGATTCCCTCACGAGGAAGTAATCATCATTTTTACTCAGGGGTTTAGTAAAGGAATAATGCCTTTCATTCAACAGTTCCCTCCGGCAATGGTTATCCCACTGGTGAATGTAAACTCATGTTTAATAGAAGAAACTACACGCAATTACCAGCAGCCAGGAATGTTTTCTCATAGAATCAGTTTTTCAGTGAAGTGGAGATGTTGTTTTGCTTACCTGAAGAGTTGTATGTTGTACAAGAGGATCACAGCCCTGTCATCGGTTTTGGAGGCTTGTGTGCCTCAGTGACATGGAGAACTTTGTTGGCTGGAGTCAGGGCTTTATGTTTTGGCTCGTGGTAAGGTCACCCATGCTAAAAAGGTCAAAGGATAAAGGCCAGACTAAGAGTGCTGCACTGGTCTTCCATGTTCAGAGGTTCAGCACAGGGCTAACAATCCTGAATCGTAACACAAAATTGTTACAGAAACAGCAATGAAGAGTCCTTCTACATCTGAATGAGCCATTATTCCTGAATCTCCACCCGGGACTTGCATGACTGACAGTAGTGAAAACTGAGAGGAAGCTACTGACACGATGAAGGAAGTCCTGAACACTGCCAGAGATGGAGGACCTTCATTGCCGCTTCTAAACGCCAGTGGTGTAGCGGACAGTGAGTAACAGTGTATAATGCAACTACAGCAATGATTTATCAAGTTATCCAGTATTAACCAATGCAGTAATTGTTCCTTTGTCATTTGACCATTGTAATTGTTTGATGAAATCTTAATCAAGAATGAGTTGAGGTTACAGGTAAATAAGGCCAGATTTGGTTTTTATTGATTGATTTCTGATTAAAATATTTAAAAGTATGATGTTGCCAAATGACTATTGAAAGATTATTCATATATTGAATAAAGGATATGCTGTACCACAATAATCTGTTCAAATTGTTTGAAATAGCATAATGAAGCTAATATTTTTAGGAGAGAAATTGATAGTGGGGAAAGTTTGATATTAACCATTTTCACTAATTTTAGAGCTAATCTTTGAAGAAAGCAATTAGGAAAGAAAATGGGTGTTTAGATCATCACCATATTGTCTAAGCATCTCAGATGGCTTCTCACATGGAATTACCTTTGAGATGTTTGTAGAGTCAGTAGGCTTTTTGTTGCTGCTATTTAGTAAAACCAATAGTGGAGATAAATTTACGAATGCCTTTTCCAGTTAACACAGCATTGGTACAACAAAATATCAAAAGTCATGCCACATGGTATGCAGAGTTCTTAAAGGTACGCCGACTCTCACACATACCACAATATTGTTACAGCTATGTAGGATACAGCAAGAATTTTTGAACTAGAAACATTTTACATTGATTTTTACCATTGCCTGGTTATGTCCCTTGACTGAAAATAGAAATGTGAGTTCAAATCTGAACATATTAAATTGAGAATTTCAATTTAATTCTTAGTAAAAGTTTCCAAAAAGCTGTGAAAGTATTGTCAAATTGAAAGGATTTAATAGTGTCCTTTGGGAAAGAGAAAATCCCATTCTTAATTGTCACCATATGAAACATAAGACTCACATCAAATGGTTGACCTTACACTGCCTTAGCAAGTTGTTTACCTCTATCACCACTTCCTTAGGATTACAAGGGTTGGACAGAAAATACCAGCCTGGCTGAAAATATCCATTTGTTAGTGACTAATTGAAAGATGTTAACAGCTCAGCCAGTGAGTTGAATTTGGGGCAGAGATATCTGACTTGCTATTAACAATGTATTGCATGGCTCACGCTGGCAATTCAGTCAGAAGACAATCCATTCAAGATGCAGAAGAAAGATTAGCTCTATTTGTCACACACACACCAAGAGTTCAAAATATACAGTGAAGTGTGTAAATGTGTCAACTACCAATGCGTTTGGAGGTTTGCTCTGGGGCAGCCCACAATTGTTGTCACACTTCACCAACACCAACGTAGCATATCCCCAACTCATGCACCCTAACTGTAAACCGTAAGACCATAAGACAAAGGAGCAGAAGTTGGCCATTCGGCCCATCGAGTCTGCTCCGCCATTTTATCATGAGCTGATCCATTCTCCCATTTAGTCCCACTCCCCCGCCTTCTCACCATAACATTTGATGCCCTGGCTACTCAGATACCTATCAATCTCTGCCTTAAATACACCCAATGACTTGGCCTCCACTGCCGCCCGTGGCAACAAATTCCATAGATTCACCACCCTCTGGCTAAAAAAATTTCTTCTCTTCTCTGTCCTGAATGGGTGCCCTTCAATCCATAAGTCACGCCCTCTCGTACTAGACTCCCCCATCATGGGAAACAACTTTGCCACATTCACTCTGTCCATGCCTTTCAACATTCGAAATGTTTCTATGAGGTCTCCCCTCATTCTTCTAAACTCCAAGGAATACAGTGCAAGAGTGGACAAACGTTCCTCATATGTTAACCCTCTCATTCCCGGAATCATTCAAGTGAATCTTTTCTGTGCCCTCTCCAATTTCAGCACATCCTTTCTTAAATAAGGAGACCAAAACTGCCCACAGTACTCCAAGTGAGGTCTTACCAGCACCTTATAGAGCCTCAACATCACATCCCTGCTCCTATACTCTATTCCTCTGGAAATGAATGCCAACATTGCATTCGCCTTCTTCACCACCGACTCAACCTGGAGGTTAACCTTAAGGGTATCCTGCACGAGGACTCCCAAGTCCCATTGCATCTCAGAACTTTGAATTCACTCCCTATTTAAATAATAGTCTGCCCGTTTATTTCTTCTGCCAAAGTGCATAACCATACACTTTCCAATATCATATTTCATTTGCCGCTTCTTTGCCCATTCTTCCAATCTATCCAAGTCTCTCTGCAGACTCTCTGTTTCCTCAGCACTACCGGCCCCTCCACCTATCTTCATATCATCAGCAAACTTAGCCACAAAGCCATCTATTCCATAATCCAAATCGTTGATGTACAACGTAAAAAGATGCGGCCCCAACACAGACCCCCGTGGAACACGACTGGTAACCGGCAGCCAACAAGAATGGGGTCCCTTTATTCCCACTCTCTGTTTCCTGCCAATCAGCCAAGTATGTATGTGAACGTATGTGTTTGGAATGTGGGAGGAAACTGAAACATCTGGAGGAAACCCACACACTCGAGGGGGGAAAGTTCAAACTCCTTACAGACAGCAACAGAGGTTGAATTCCGATCAATGATCGCTGGTATTGTAAAGTGAATGCGCTAACCGTTATGCCTCTCTTCAAACATTCAAACATGAATAAAATTAGAGTCAATTAGTGCAAACAAATATGTTTCAGTTAAAACTGCGCTTTTCTGTTATTTCGACAGTATAAGAACATTGTTGGAAAAAAGTTGACTACAGCACTTTTTATGATATTTCGATAGCAAAAGAAAATTGGAGGAAACTTGATTTTAATCTTTGTGACTATTATGTGGCCACTTAAACTGTTCAAATAATAGCTTTCATAAATACACGATACTCAGCAGAAAATCTCTTTGTCCTGATATGGAGTCTCGGCCTAAAACATAGACTGCTTAGATCTCACCTGATCTGCTGAATTCCTCCAGCAGTTGTGTGTGTTGCTGCAAATACTAGGTTTGCCCCTCACTCTCTCTCCCTTTCACTCAACACTCTCGAAGGAAGGTCCTTATGTTTGAATGGTCTCTCTCGCTCGGTGCTGTCATGGTTTGTGCATTGGACTCTGTGGTTCATATTGTGATGTGTTTCTGGTTTCTGGTTGCTCCTCTTTTGTTGCTATTTTGTGTGATTTTGATCGGGGCAGCCTGCAGATAATGAACTGAGCAGAACTAAGTATGCCTGGATCCCTCTGTTTTTATATGCTATATTCTGTGTTTTCCGCTTGTTTTTTTCCATTTGCATAATTTGGTTTTGTTTGCATATTGGAGTTGGTGGCTTAAAGTTTTTCTTTGAATGGTTCCATGGTTTTCTTTGTTTTGTGGCTGTCAGTGGGGAAAACAAATCTCAGGGTTGGAAACTGCATACGTACTTTGATGATAAATGTACTTTGAATCTTTAAATCTTTGTTTTCCTTGAATTTAAAATATTTAAATTAAAACATTAACAGCATTATGTGAAATAATTATCACTGAACTAAAAAAATCCAGAACTAATGAAATTAACTATCAAACCTCTCACAATACAAGCAATGTAATTTTGCTTGAAATGTCAGGACTGGACAATAGGTACAGGACTGACTGACTGCAGCAGTACTCAATCACGGCCACTCTGTCTTGAGAAAGGATTGTATGCATTACTACTTAAAGTACTATATGCAGCCTAGAAAAAAAGCTGTTAATCTTTTTCTCCAATTCTTGTTTAATTTATGCTCTTGATAAATTGGAGTGAGGGTCAGTGAGGGCTCTTTGTCAGCACTTTTGGAGAATTCACTGTCTTTTGAAAGATCCATTTTAACCAGTGTTCACCACTATTCAGAACACTAAAAAGGGAAAACATTACAATGTCATTGTCATTATTCAGCACATAAGTGATTAACAGAGACCAATTTGAATCTCACACTCTTTCTTCCTCTATTCCTCAAATTCTGCCTAAAACAGGGATTAAGCAACTTCAAAGTGAGCATTGAGATCATATTGTTGGTGTGGATCACAGTGAAAAATAGCTGAATATCCAGGAAGACCCCCATGCAGCATGTGCTTGGAGCTGTCACCAGTTTAAAAATAAGCTTTATCAAAGGGCCACTGGCACGTAACGAGAGGGGAAGTAAAATTTAGCAATCCTATGAATTAGCTGGGTGCCATAACCAAAGATAATGCCAAGGGCAGCAGTTTGCTGCTTTCATTTCACTGAAGCCTGGTGCCCAATTTTATCTCTGGTCAGTCCCCTTTTGTCTCCCTTTAGGGTTGTTATAATCCTGCTCTACTCCATCCCAGGCCCACTTCCCTTGCTGTGTCACCCCAGTCCATACTGCGTGATTTAGTCACAATTAGAATCAGGTTTAATACCACCAGCATATGTTGTGAATTTTTTACTCTTTGCAGCAGCAGTACAATGCAAAACATAAAAGATACAAATATATATTAGGTAGTTAAAATGGTAGTGCTCATGGGTTCAATGTCCATTCAGAACTCGGATGGCAGAGAGGAAGGTGCTGATCCTGAATCACTGAGTGTGTGCCTTCAGGCTCCTGTACCTCCTTCCTGACGGTAACAATGAGAACAAGGCATGACCTGGATGATGGGCGTCCTTAATGATGGATGCCAACCTTTTGAGGCAACACTCCTTGAAGGTTTTCTCGATACTGAGGAGGCTAGTGCCCATGATGGAGCTGACTAAGTTTATAACTCTCTGCAGCTTATTTCGATCCTGTGAGGTAGAGGCCCCCCCCACCCCCACCCCCCCCCATACCGGACAGTGATCCAGCCAGTTAGAATGCTCTCCACGGTAAAATCTGGACTTTATTGCAGTATTCTGCTCTTTTATAAAAATATTCCAAAACATAACCCATGCATAATTCGAACATTTGAAGCTTTACTTGGTTGGATGTGTTGGATCTTCATTTGATTTCTGATCCTTCGGGTTCTTCCAGGAGTAAAAAATGGTGAGCAGTCTTAATTCCAAGATTTCAGTTTATTTTAAAGTACAAACAAACATTCAATTACTAAGCAAACTAAATAAAGACCTGAGAAACGATGCTATGAGGGGAATTAATGCTAAGAGGTTTTAGGCAAAGGAATAAAGAAGAAGCCAAGCTGGCACTTCTGAAAAATCTATCACTTTTATAGTGTCGTAGAAAAGTACAGCACAGGGACAGGCCCTTCAGCCCATCTAGTTCATGCCAAAAACATTTATAGATAAGAAAACTTTCCTCAGATATAGGTGAATTGGTTAATAAGCTGCATAATTAAAACCATTACCTCAGGTGGGTAATGTGCCAATACTTAGCCAATGAAACATGAGAAAGGTGATAAACCGTTAGTTTAGATGCTCTACCACTTTCTGCCAGTGAGTGTGAAAAATACGAGTTTGTTAAGAAGCACAAATCTTATAAAAAGTTTTATTTAAAAAACTGTGTTTTCCAACAGATGCAAACAAAACCCAAAAGCTATGATTAATGCAACATAAAATTAGAACTAAATAGTGCAAAGAAATGGCTGGAAAGGAGGAAGTTTAGAGAAAGGATTTTAATCATTGTGACTATTATGTGGCCACTTTAACTGTTCAAATACTGGCTTTGTTTTTCTTGCACTTAAAACATTTGAATTAATGACATTGACAGTAATGTGTGGGTTTGAAATAATTAATGTTGAAGTTAACTGACCTATGTTATGCATTACATATGGATCAACGAATTTGTTCCACTCTGAGCTGGTCAACTGAATAATTGACTCCTGATGTCATCGAGAACAAGACAAGAAGTTATTAAATGAAGAACTTTGAAAGGAATAATTTAATCTTTCGTGCATTACCACCCACTTCTTCATCAATTGTTTAAGTGCTGAAGAACTGAAGTGGAAAACTATTGCAAAATGAAGTTAAAACTTCAGAAAGCACACTTAGCCACTGATACATTGCACCAGAAGAAGTCTCTTGTAGCGTTTCCAATATATTTCAGGGAAAGGTTACATTTAAATTGCTAATGGAATTCTCGGCAGGAGCTTCATAATATTTAAATGAAATTTAATATGCAGTGTGAAGGGGTTTTATCTAAGCTTCAAAATGCTCTGTTCTTGGTGTCTGATTGATTGAAGCAAATGCAATTTTAAAGTTTGTTGCTTACAATGGAATCCCCATCGTTACATCATGGGCAACAAGTATCAGAAGCCAATGGTGGAAAGCAAACTGTGGATTAAAGAATGAAGGCAAAGATTTTTGTCAGACCACAACCACGCTCACGATAAAACTTCCCACTGTTGTTGGCAGAATTTCAGATAGTGATAAGGGGGCGTACAGAAGCAAGATATATCAGCTAGTTGAGTGGCGTTGCAGCAATGACCTTGCACTAAATGTAAGACCAAAGAACTGACTGTGGACTTCAGAAAGGGTAAGACGAAGGCACGCACACCAATCCTTGTAGGGGGGTTAGAAGTGGAAAGGGAGCAATTTCAAGTTCCTGGGGGTCAATATCTTTGAGGATCAGCTGCAAAGAAGGCACAACAGTAGGTATATTTCATTAGGGGTTTGAGGAGATATGTTACGAAAGACACTCGCAGTTTTCTATAAATGTACTAAGGAGAGCATTCTGACTGGCTATATCATTGTCTGATAAGAGTGTGGGGGGGGGGTTGCTACTGCACAAGATGAAGTAAGCTGCAGAGGGTTGTAAACTTAGTCAGCTCCATCATGGAAACTAGACTCTGTATGTATCCAGGACATCTTTAAGGATCGATGCTTCAGAACAGCAGGGTCCATCATTAAGGGCCCCCATCACCCAGGAAATGCCCTGTTCACATTGCCACCATATATAGGCATCCATTAGTCTCGTGAGACCACGGATTTGCACCTTGGAAGGTTTCCAGGACTCAGGCCTGGGCAAGGTTGTATGGAAGACTGGCAGTTGCCTATGCAGCAAGTCTTACCTCTCCACGCCATCGATGTTTGTCCAAGGGAAGGGCACTAGGACGGATACAGCGTGACACCGGTGTCGTCGCAGAGCGATGTGTGGTTAAGTGCCTTGCTCAAGGACACAACACACTGCCTCAGCTGAGGCTCGAATTAGCGACCTTCAGATCACTAGACCGACGTTTTAACCACTTGGCCACGCACCACTATAATTTTATTTTTATATAAATATATACTTACTGTAATTCATGGTTTTTCCCATTATTATGTATCGTGTTGTACTGTTGCTGCAAATACAACAAATTTCAAGACATATGCCAGTGATATTAAACCTGATTCTGATCCTGATTCTAAATTATAGGTATGGAGTGTGAAGGTCATTCGTTGAAAATTTCCCTGGCTTCCCTCGAATTTTAATATTAGCAATTCTATACAGAAAGTACAGAGGTAATGACCATATGTTGTAGGTAAAATGGAATGCGAAACGATGAGTGATTATGTTGGTGTTGGGATTTCTATAGAACGTTGGCCTCACAGAACTTGCACATTGGGGATAATTTAAAAGTCCTACAAAATATGTATTTAAAAATATCAAACCAGGTGCTTAGTTTGGATTAAGTGAGGCATTATTTGTCATGATTTCATCGAGATATCATGAAACTAAAACTGTGCTTGACTTGAGTAATCAGATAGTTATGAGTTTTAACCAGATGGTTTAGGTGTAGTGCGATGAAGCTGACAAACACTGCTCAGCTCAGCTCATGGTAGCAATGAACTGTGTCTGCCAGCTCAGAATATTCCAAATTGATCGCGAACATCGGCGTGTTTAGACTGTAGCTGGTACTACAACAAGTAATGTAGTGGCCAGTCTGCAAAAAGCTTCCACAATATCAAAGATTTAAATAACAAAATCAGCTTGTTTTTAGATTTTTACATTTCTGGAGTTGGACTTCAGTAATAAACTTTTGGAATCAAAGGTTGGAGTCCATTTATAAGGTATTGGTATTATTGGTAATAGTTTTGGTTTGTTATTGTCACATGTAGCAAGATACTGTGAAACGATTGTCTTGTATTCTGTTTGTACAGATCAAATCATTACATTGAGGTAGAACAAGGGAAAGCAAGAACAATTCAGGATAAAGAGTGACAGCTGCAGAGATAGTGCAGTGCAGGTAAACAGTAAACTGTAAGATCATAATGAGGTGGGTTGTGAGGTTGAGAGTCCACCATATTGTACTAGAGAACCATTTCATTGTCCAAAACTGTGGGGTGGACGCTGTACTTGAACCTGGAGGTATGTGTTTACAGGTTTTTGTATCTTCAGCCCATCAAGGTGAGGAGGAACAATAGGTGGGGTCTTTGTTTATGCTAGTTACTTTATCGAGGTAGTGAGAAGTAGGGATACAGTCTGGAATGGGGGGGAGTCTGTTTTCCATGATATGCTGAGCTGTGCCCACAATTCTATACAGTTCCTTTGTCACATGCAGAGCAGTTGCCATACCAAACTGTTGTGCATCCAGATAGAAGGCTTTCTATAGTGCATTAATAGAAATTGGTAAGGGTGGTAAAATTGGTAATAATTGGGGGACATGACAAGTTCCTTTCGTCTCCTGAAGAAGGTTCAGTGCACTTACTTACTTACTGCCACTGGTGTTTAAGGCAGCAATGAAGGTCCCCCGTTCTCTGCTGGTGTTCAGGGCTTCCTTCATCATGCCAGTAGCTTCCTCTCGGTTTTCACTACTGTCAGTCATGCAAGTCCCAGCTGGAGACTCAGCAATACCGTCGCACTCCGATGTAGAAGGACTCTTCATTACTGTGTCCGTAACAATTTTGTTTTACCAGTCAGGGTTGTTAGCCCTGAGCTGAACCCCTGAACTTGGAGGACCGGTGGCCTCTACCCTTTGACCTGTTTGGTGTGGGTTACCTTACCAAGAGCCAAAGCATAAAGCCTTAACTCCAGCCAACATAGCTCTCTGGGTCATTGAGGCATGCAAGCCTGCAAACCATTACAAGTTTGTGGCCCTCTTGGATGTAAGATTCAGCATACTTAGATTTAATTATTGCAAATATGCTGATTCATACAAACTTGTACCTGGAGGTATACTTCTTTCATCTTCTAAATGGGGTGTGGCTGCCTTTGACAAAGCTGGTATTTAATGCCAATCCAAGAGAAAGTGGCGGCAGTTCCACTGTGAGGTTTCTCCAAACAGGGAAGCTGGTTAGGGATCTTCAGGTTAAAAATGCAGTGACCTTGATAGAAGAGCAATAGATGTTCAAGACAGTGTGTTATGTTCTGTAAGTTGATGCCATTGCCTATATCTGTCTAGATTCCTTGTTAATTTGCTTTTGTTTTTAGAGTCATAGAAGAGTACAGCACAGAAACAGGCCCTTCAGCCCATCTAGTCAGTGCTGAACCAATTGAACTGCCTACTCCCATCAACATGCACTGGAACCATAGCCCTCTATACATCTACCATCCATGTACCAATCCAAACTTCTCTGAGACATTGAAGTCAAACTTGCATACACCACTTGTGCTGGCAGCTTGTTCCACACTCTCATAATCCTTGAGTGAAGATGTTTTCCCCTCATGTTCCCCTTAAACTTTTCACCTTTCACCCTTAACCCATGACCTCCGGTTGTAGTCTGGGAAAAAAAGATATGGCAAATCTTTGGCATTGTGTATTTTAATGGTCTTTATGATCAGCAACAAAGCTACCTATGGGTGCAAGTACATGTTTCCCTCAGAGTAGGTAAGATCGTGAAGAAGACATTTGACAGGGCGGAGTCTACCTGTGATGAATTGTCTAGGGTCCAATCAAAAGGGATGCTTTATCCTGGATGGTAACACTCAGTAGGAATTTATTCTAAATAGTATGAGGGATTCCTTGAGACAGAAACACAATCTGCAGTTAACAAAGGGCATCAAGATTAATGTTAAATTAAAAAGTAGAACATACAAAGTGGCAAGGACTGATAGGCCAGATGACTTTACGATCTAGGAGCAAAAGACTAAAACACTCATAAGAGAGGAGAAAATTGATTTTCAGAAAACTTGCATATAATATCAAAACAAAAGACACTGCAAAAGACCATGGGGGGGGGGGCATGGTAGCGTAATGGCTAGCACAACGCTTTACAGCACAGGTGACCTGGGTTCAATGCCTGTCACTGCCTCTAAGAAGTTTGTATGTTCTCCCTGTGCCCACATGGGTTTCCTCCAGGTACTCCTGTTTCCTCTCCAAAGACGTACCGGTTGGTAGGTTAATTGGTCACTATAAATTGTCCTTTGATTAGGCTTGGGTTAAATTGGGTGATTGTTAAGGGATCTGGGTTGAAGGGGCCAGAAGGGCCAATTCCGTGCTGTATCTCAATAAATAAGTAAATAAATATTCACGGAGAGGCTCATTTCAAATATCAGGGAGGAATTATAAAACTCCCAATCACAAGGGATAACATCACAGATGGAGAAATCAAAGATGATGAAGGTAGACAAGAAACTGGAACCTGAACGCTTGGCCAAAGTTTCTAAAGGAAGTGGCTGTAGAGATAATTCACCCATAACTTAAAATTTTTCAAGACTGAGTTACAGGATGGTACTATAAAATTGGAAAACAAGCAATGTGACACTTTGGTTCAAACAAGGAGAAAGACATGAGTCAGGAAACTATAGGCCTGTTAACGTTTATTGTTAGCAAGATGCTAAGATCAATAATTAAAGAGGAAGCAATTAATCAGTAAAGGTAAATATAATCAAATCTTATCTATATAGTCTTAGGACAGGTGAAGCAAGTTTGAAAAATTTGTTCAGATTCTAGGCAGTTGCTAGTAATGTGGCTATACCTAGAAAAGCTTGGCTCAAGTCATAACTAGAACTGGAGCACCAATCTCGAGCTATACTCTTCTCAAGGCCAATACTTTCTGCTTTTCCCAGTGAATTTTTCAATTTCCTGACACAACGTGGAATGAATTGAACTGGCTGAAGAACAGCTTCTATATTGGAACAAACTTTAATGGTCAGAGATGGTTGCAAACACTTCAGCATGCATGTATGTGTTGGGGCCTATCATAATTGCCTGTATCAGAGTATCATAGTATCATAGGCATTCCTGTACCTAGTGTCAATTTATGAACATACAATCAATGCATATAAGCAATCTTATCTATGTATTTATATTAATTGTGCTTTTTAATTATTGAGTTCTTAACCTTACTGAATTTTTTTGGTGCTGCATCAGGTCTATATTAAAAATTGTTTCTTTCTCCCTTACACTACATTGTTTAACTAATTCAGCACAACTAGATGGGACCTAATGAACCGTTTCTGCGCTGTACTTTTTTGATGGCTCTATGACTCTATGACTTGTGTGTTGGAAATGACATTAAACAATCTTAAACGATCTTAGTGAAGGTGGAGGTCATGAGGCTTTCTAGAGAGATTGCTATTTAGTTATTCATGAACAATTGTGAGTACATATGACTTTAATTTCTTGAAGCTTAATCTTTCTTTGATTTAATATTGTCAATTCTGAAATTTATCGCACTAAATCACTTTGATTATGCATTTTCTGCCTTAAAGTTATAATCCTCAACAAGATGCAAAATGAAAAAAAATACAGTTTATTCTATTCTCTATTCTATCTTAATTCTGATCTGCAAAGCAGAGATCTTTTATTTATCATTTTTCTCATATTATCTTATAACACAGAAGCCATTCAGTCCATTGAATCAATGTTGACGTAAACGTGATAGGTTGAGTTTATTATAGTCTGAATTGTCAATAAAGAAAACATAATTATTCATTTCCATAGATGCTGCCTGACCAGTTGAGTTCCTTCACCATTTTGTGTCTGTTGCTTTGAATTTTCAGCATCTGCAGACCTTCTTGTGTTTATAATTCAGGGATGGTCATTTTATGCCATATATTTACAATATAATACATTGTTTCTGCTACATATTTCTATAATCTCCTGCTGGTCTGTTACTATTTGAGATACATACACTCATCCCAACTGATTTCTTCACTGTACACCAGTTTAATTTTACTGCTATGGGTGGCAGCGATTTCATCTCCCAAGCACTTGGATGCTGAAATTTTTGCCATGAACCTCAACAGATTTCCATCTCTTTTCTATTTTAAGACCCACCTTAAAATAGAAGGCTGCAGGAGGACTTAGGCAGATTAAGAGAATGGGCATAAAAGTGGCAAATGGAATACAATTTTGAAAAATGCATGGCCATGCACTTTGGTAGAAAAAAATAAATGTGCAGACTATTTTCTAACAGGGAGAAAATCCAGAAATCTGAGATGCAAAGGGAATTGGGACTCATTGTGCAGAACACTCCAATGGTTAACTTGCAGGTTGAGTCAGTGGCGAGGAAGGCAATTGCAATGTTGGCATTCATTTCAAGAAGTCTAGATATAAGAGCAGGGATGTGATGCTGAGGCTTTATGAGGCACTGGTGAGGCCTCACCTTGAGTATTGTGAACAGTTTTGGGCTCCTTATCTAAGAAAAGATCTGCTAGCATTGGAAAGGATTCAGAAGATGTTCACAAGGATGATTCCAGGAATGAAAGGGTTACCATATTAGGAAAGTTTGATGGCTCTGGGCCTGTATGCACTGGAATTCAGAAGGATGAGGGAGGACCTCAATGAAATGTTTTGAATGTTGAAAGGCCTAGACAGAGTAGATGTTGAAAGGATATTTCCCATGGTGGGAGAGTCTAGGGCAAGAGGGCACAGCCTCAAGATAGAGGGGTGTCCATTTAAAACAGAGAAGTGGTGAAATTCCTTTAGCCAGAAGGTGGTGAATTTGTGGAATTTGTTACCACGGGTAGCTGTGGAGGCCAGGTCATTGGGTATATTTAAGACGGAGATTAATAAGGTTTTTGATTGGACATGACATCAAAGGTTATGGGGAGAAGGCCGGGGAGTAGGGCTGATGAGGGGAAAAGAAGCATCAGCCATGATTGAATGGTGGAGCAGACTCGATGGGCCATATGGCCTAATTCTGCTCCCATGCCTGATGGTCTTAAATCCTACATCTATACCAGAATGTGTTAAGTCACTTTCTTGATAATATTACTGTAACGCCTTGGCAGCAATTCTTTATGCTAGTGATGTTAGAAAATAAAAGTTGCATCTATATTAGATTACAGCCGTATAATTACTCTATTTATAATGGTCAGAAAGAAACCTTTTTAATGATTACGGGCTGGAATTCAAATCTCTGACACCAGGAGCATTTTTCCACCTTATCTAACACAGGGAAAATTGTTCTATATTCCATCCATGCCAGGGTATTATGCAGAGCTCAAAAGCATGTTTCTAGCTGTAATTCCAGTCTGACACACGTTGCAATATCACAGGCTTGCAAGTGTTCTCAACTCCCTTGGAAAGGGCTTTGAAATTTGTTTACTTGCACTGTTTTCAGCAGCTTCAGCTAGTCTTTCTCCCAACAAGAGTGTAACACCACCCCTTTACAGGTGCCAAAAAAATATCCTTACTGACTTGGCCATCTAGCATGTAAGCTATCCATTCCTTGAAATATTGGTGCAATTAGATCTGCCCCATCTCTAGCACATGAATCCACCATAATTATCAAGACACCTCAGCTCCAGAGAGTTTTTGGTGAGTTCACATTCTGGAAATGGATATTTTATTTATTGTCATACGAAATCAGATACAGTGAAAAACCAAGTCTTGCAAGCCACCCGTACAGATTGTTTCAAATCTTAAGTACAATGGAAAAGCAAGAACAATGCAGAATATAGTGTTACGGTTACAGAGGAAGTGCAAAGTAGGTAGACAATAAGCTGCAAGACTCATGTTGAGACAGATTAAGAATTCATCTTCAGCATACAAGAGTTCCATTCAGGAGTCTTATAACTGCAGGGACAGAAGCTGTCATTGAGGCAGATGGTGCATGTCTTCAGGCTTTTGTCTCCCCTGCCTGATAGAAGGCGCAAGTCTACATCTGACATGGAGAGTGTTTACAGACCAACTGCACAGAGTACAGGACAGGAAGAAGGAATTATTGGAGATGGCAAGACAAAAGGAATCTTGGATATTTAGATGTGTTGTGAATTTGGTCAAGAAGAAGAGGGAAATATTTATAAAGTTTAGGAAGCTAAAATCAAAAGGATGCCTTAAGTGTGATACGGAAGCCAAAAAGAAACTCAGGAAGGCAATTAGGAGAGGCAGGATGGATCATAAATGTTCTTAACATGAATGAATAAAGAGAAATTGAAGGGATTCTACATATACGAGGGGTGATTGATAAGTTTGTGGTCTAAGGTAGAAGGAGATGAGTTATACAGCTCTCATTACATGCACATGTAGGTCAACTCTTTGAGTGATTATGCAGAAAGTTTGAAGTTAATAACTCATCAGGGGTGATTGATAAGTTTGTGGCCTGGGGTAGAAAGAGATGAGTTATTAACTTCAAACTTTCTGCATAATCACTCAAAGAGTTGACCTGCACGTGCATGTAACGAGAGCTGTATAACTCATCTCCTTCTATCTTAGGCCACAAACTTATCAATCACCCATCTGTGGACACTTTCTGGAGGTCCAAGATCCATATGCTCCACAACCGCTGGACTAACTGTGTACATGTAGGAGGGGACTATGTTGAAAAATAAATGTGCTAGGTTTTCTAAAACTTAATCCTTCTACCTTAGGCCATGAACATATCAATCACCCCTCATATATCTAGAGCAAGAGTATAAATGGGGAGAGGTTAGGATCATTCAAGCATAAGACCAAAAGACCATAAGATACAGGAGCAGAATTAGGCTATTATGTCTGTGCTGCCATTTCGTCATGGCCGATCCATTTCCTTCTCAGCCCACAATCTGCTGACTTCTCCTAATATCCCTTCATGCCCTGACTAATCAAGGATGTATCAGTCTCTGCCTTAAATATACCCAATGACTTGGCCTCCACAGCCACCTGTGACAACGAATTCCACAGATTCACCACTGTCTGGATAAAGAAATTTTTCCTCATCTCAGTTCTAAATGATTGTCTCTCTTTTCTGAGGCTGTGCCCTCTGGACTTAGACTCCTCAATGACAGAAAACGTCCTGTCCACATCCACTTTATCAAAGCCTTTCAACATTTGATAAGTTTCAATGATATTCCCCCTTATTCTTCTGAATTCTAGTGAGTACAGTCCCAGAGTCATCAAATGCTCCTCATATAATAAGCCTTTCAATCCCAAAATCATTCTCATGAACCTTCACTGAGCCCTCCCCAATGCCAGCGTATCTTTTTATAGATAAGGAGTCCAAAACTGCTCACAATACTCCGTGCAGTCTGACCAATGCCTTATAAAGCCTGAGCATTATATCCTTGTTCTAGTCCTCTCAAAATGAATGCTAACATTGCATTTGCCTTCATCACCACTGACTTATCCTGCAAATTAACCTTTAGTGAATCCTGCACAAGGACACCCAAGTCCCTTTGCACCTCTGATTTTTAAATTTTCTCCTCAATTAGAAGAGAGACTACAGCTTTATTCTTTCTGCCAAAGTGCATGACAATATGAAAAAGGATCTAGTGTTGTCTCAGTGTATATGACAAATAAACTCTCCTCTGGCTTCCAACTGGGTACAGGTATCGATTTTAACTGATATTTTGATGACAACCTCTGCCATCTTCAACAGGAATGATGCATAGGCATACCTAGTCTGTCCCTCCTGATTGGTTAGTTCTCAACCAATCAGGTTTCTGCTGTCCCAGCTTGTTTACAATTGAATTCCAGTTCTTACTTAGAGCCTGACCTTTATCTTTATTAAAGTTGTTATTCTCTTACTCACTTCTTCACTGGGTAGTCCCAAAAGCCATTGCCATGACACAGTAGGTTTATGCTATCAAAGTCAATGCTATGGCCATAATGAATGTAATGTTCTGCTGCCGCTGATTTCGCTGGGTAACCCAAATGGATATACCTTTTCTGCTCCTTGATACGAGTTTCCATCCTGTGCCTCACCTGGCTGATACATACTGCTCCGCATTCGCAGGTGTAACGCCGTGGGAAAGATTTCACTGCTAGTGTAATAGATTCTCGGTAGCAGCAGTGTTTGGGTTATGACCAGAGATAATGGGGGCTTTGGAGTGTGTGCCGTCCAATGAGGGGAGTGTGTTTTCTTTCTTGTGTGGCTGAGAGCGAGACGGGAGATGAAGAGAGAAGATGTGAAAAAAGACAGGTTGTAGACTGCAGGATGGAGTGGATGTGGAGTGAGGGGCCAGGCGATGACACCCGGAGGAAATCGATGGAGGACTAACGGACAGGAAACCGTGTGCTCCAACATGCTCATTAGACTTTCATTAACATGGGCCCTTTTCATTTTGTTTTTCTTTACTAACCCTCTAGTCAGATTAAAAATTATAAAGCTAAATTGTTAATTGCCTATGGTATACTGTTTGATATTTTGTGGTACTGATTTGTAACAGGGTAACATATCACACAGCATCCACACAAATGAGATTTCACACGTCTGGTGGGACCGGAGACAGTCTTCCCTAGACTAACGCCACCGGCTGAACCTGAGGGTTACACAGGGAATGCTGGAAACAGCAGCCATCCTGAACCCCACGTCATCTTAGAGCAGGTGCCAATCCAGACATCAGAAGTTTGGAGAGGAGGGGATTCAATCAGGTCCACTGCCTGAGGATAAAAGACAAGAGTGGGTCAGAGCAGCATAATAGAGCTTTGACCAGTGGCCAAATGACGTTTGGGATTGATTAGGAAAAGCAAATTAAAGGAAGGGAGGGTGAGCACAGCAGCCATTTTCGCAGTGGCTGTCCTCTGAGTGGACATAGAGCAGCGATCTTAAGGCTTTAGCTCTTTGAGGCTTCAGCGAAGAGAAGGCTTTACTCAGAGAAAGCAAAGGAAAGAAAAGCTTGTTTTTTCCTTCTCTTCTTTATATCTGCTCAGCTAGAATAGTAGAGATGTCAGGCAGGATAGTGCAATGTTGCTCTTGTGGGATGCGGGAAGGCAGGGAGACCTCCAGTATCTTTGACCACTACAACTGCGAGAAGTGCATCCAGCTGCAGCTTCTAACAATCTGCGTTAAGGAGTTGGAGCTGGAACTGGATGAACTCTGGATCATTCGGGAGGTTGAAGGGGTGATAGATCTCTGACACTGAGTCTGCCTCTGTGACTCAGAAAGGAAGGGGGAAGAAGAGGCATGCTGTGGTGAGGGGGATTCATTAGTTAGGGGAATGGACAGGAGGTTCTGTGGGCAAGAACAAGATTCCAGATGGCATGTTGTCTCCCGCTGACAGGGTCTGGGATATCTGGATCAAGTCGTCAGCATTCGAACAGTATGGTGGGAGTTCCAGGTGTCAGAGGGCATGAAGTGTGAGAAGTTACCATAACTAGAGAGAAGGTTCTTGGGAAACTGAAAGCTCTGAAGGTAAATAAGTTACCTAGACCAGATGGTATACACCCCAGAGTCCTGAAAGAAGCGGCTGAAGAGATCATCGAGGCATTAGTAATGATCTTTCAAGAATCACTAGATTCTGGAATGGTTCCAGAAGACTGGAAAATTGCAAAGAAGGGAGAGAGGCAGAAGGAAGGAAACTATAGGTCAGTTAGTCTGGCCTCAGTAGTTGGGAATATATTGGAATTGATTATTAAGGATGAGGTCTCAGGGTAGTTGGAGACACGTGATAAAATGAGCCGCAGTCAGCATGGATTCCTTAAGGGAAAATCATGCCTGACAAATCTACTGGAATTCTTTGAAGAAATAACAAGCCGGCTAGACAAAGGAGAATCAGTTGATGTTGCGTACTTGGATTTTCAGAAGGCTTTTGACAAGATGCCACACATGAAGCTGCTTAACAAGCTATGAGCCCATTGTATTACAGATTCTAGCAGTGGCTGATTGGCCGGAGGCAAAGAGGGTGATTAAAGGGAGACTTTTCTGACTGGCTGCCGGTGACTAGTGGTGTTCCACAGGGGGTGATTTTATGTTATATGTCAATGATTTGGATGACGGAATTGATGGCTTTGTTGCAAAGTTTGCAGACAATACAAAGATAGGTGGAGGCGCAAGTAGTTTTAAGGAAGTAGAGAGGCTACAGAAGGACTTAGACAGATTAGGAGAATGGGCAAAGAAATGGCAGACAGAATACTGTGTTGGGAAGTGTATGGTCATGCACTTTGGTAAAATAAATGAAAGGGCTGATAATTTTCTAAATGAAGAGAAAATTTTTAAAAAGCTGAGGTGCAAAGGGACTCGGGAGTCCTTGTGCAGGATACACTGAAGGTTGAGTCTGTGGTGAGGAAGGCAAAAGCAATGTTACCATTTATTTCAAGAGGACTAGAATATAAAAGCAAAGATGTAACATTGAGAATTTATAACACACTGGTGAGGCCTCACTTGGAGTATTGTGAGCAGGTTTGTTAGAAAGGATGTGATGAAATTGGAGAAGGTTCAGAGGAGGTTCATGAAAATGATTCCAGGATTGAATGGCTCATCATATGAAGGGCGTTTGATGGCTCTGGGCCTATATTCACTGGAATTCAGAAAAATGCGGGGTGACCTCATTGAAACCTATCAAATAGTGAAAAGCCTTGAAAGAGCGGAGGTGAAGAGCGTGTTTGCAATGGTGATAGAGTCTAAGACCAGAGTACTCACCCTCTGAATAGAGGGGCATCCTTTTAGAATGGAGAGGAGGAGAAATTTCTTTAGCCAGAGAGTGGTGAATCTGTGGAATTCTTTGCCACAGGCAGCAGTGGAGGCCAAGTCTTTATGTATATTTAAGGCAGAGGTTGATAGATTCTTCAGGGCATGAAGGGATATGGGGAAAAGGCAGGAAATTGGGGCTGAGAGGAAAATTGGATCAGCCATGATGAAATGGTAGAGCAGACGTGATGGGCCAAATGGCCTAATTCTGCTCCTATATCTTATGGTCTTATCTTTGACCATCATAAGCTAGGATTTAAACTTCTTTATGGATTTGCGGATGGTATTCATGTCTCCCAAAATAGAATGTTTCTTTCAACTTTCAACATGCAAAAACTATTTAGGACCTGAAGGATCTCCACTAAGAAATAGAATGATTTTGCATGACATTCCTACAGAATGGCTACAAGGTGACAGAATCAAACAGGCCCTTAAAAGGGCTGACTGAAAAAAATAGGAAACCTAACAACAAGGAAGAACCCATCACTACCACCTGTCTTTCCTATGTTTCCACAGTTTCTTGAAACATCGCCAGGATCCTGGAGAAATACTGGATTACTAACATCCACAAACCTGATAGATGTTAGCTTGATAGTTGTATAGACATGAAGGGTAGTAAGGTCTATTTCTGTGCAGTTTGATTTCATTACTCAGAAGATCTTTGACTGTCGTTATCTGATATTACAAGGCTATATAATTATTTAGAATAACACTTCCTGTCTGGTTAAATCATACATGCTGATTGACAGAGTGCAGTAATATTCATGAATCATTTCAGATTTGTCAACCAAAACAGGACAAATGTAAATCTGCCAATATTTCTCAACAAGTTCCAACCTCATATTGTGCCATGGCTTTAATTGGATCTAAGCCCAATTTCCCATCAGTGGTATTGAGAGGAAATCATTATAAGCACAAAATTTATATAAATGTGAAGTTATGCTGTGCCATAATGCAATTAAAGAAAGAATTCTAGAGGTAAAAATTTGTCTTTGGTCACAGGCACTGAGCACGCTTTATTATCATTTATTCACATGGAGCCCCGCTTCCAAAGTTCAGATATATAGGTATTTACATCAATGGAATTGAGTATTTAAACAGGAATATAACACACCTCTGAGGGTATGTCATGTAATAGAAACATAGAAACATAGAAAATAGGTGCAGGAGTAGGCCATTCTGCCCTTCGAGTCTGCACCGCCATGCTGTATGATCATGGCTGATCATCCAACTCAGAACCCTGTACCTGCCTTCTCTCCATACCCCCTGATCCCTTTAGCTACAAGGGCCATATCTAACTCTCTCTTAAATATAGCCAATGAACTGGCCTCAACTGTTTCCTGTGGCAGAGAATTCCGCAGATTCACCACTCTCTGGGTGAAGAAGTTTTTCCTCATCTCGGTCCTAAAAGGCTTCCCCTTTATCCTTAAACTGTGACCCCTCATTCTGGACTTCCCCAACATCGGGAACAATCCTCCTGCATCTAGCCTGTCCAATCCCTTTAGGATTTTATATGTTTCAATAAGATCCCCCCTCAATCTTCTAAATTCCAGTAAGTATAAGCCTAGTCGATCCAGTCTTTCATCGTATGAAAGTCCTGTCATCCCAGGAATCAATCTGGTGAACCTTCTTTGTACTCCCTCTATGGCAAGAATGTCTTTCCTTAGATTAGGGGACCAAAACTGCACACAATACTCCAGGTGTGGTCTCACCAAGGCCTTGTACAACTGCAGTAATGACTCCCTGCTCCTGTACTCGAATCCTCTTGCTATGAATGCCAGCATACCATTCGCCTTTTTCACCGCCTGTTGTACCTGCATGCCCACTTTCAATGACTGGTGTATAATGACACCCAGGTCCCGTTGCACCTCCCCTTTTCCTAATCGGCCACCATTCAGATAATAATCTGTTTTCTTGTTTTTGCCACCAAAGTGGATAACCTCACATTTATCCACAATAAATTGCATCTGCCATGAATTTGCCCACACACCTAACCTATCCAAGTCACCCTGCATCCTCTTAGCATCCTCCTCACAGCTAACACTGCCGCCCAGCTTCATGTCATCCGCAAACTTGGAGATGCTGCATTTAATTCCCTCATCTAAGTCATTAATATATATTGTAAACAACTGGGGTCCCAGCACTGAGCCTTGTGGTACCCCACTAGTCACTGCCTGCCATTCTGAAAAGGTCCCGTTTATTCCCACTCTTTGCTTCCTGTCTGCCAACCAATTCTTTTTTTTTTATTTTTATATTTTTATTGAAGGAATGACACAATACGGAATATATAATGGATTACATTTTCCTCCATTTTGCTTTAGTATCGTACCCCCAAAGCAAACCTCCCCCCACCTGCCCTCCCCGAACATATCATGGCAGCTAATATATTTACAACCCAACAATTCACAAGTACAGGTACGGATATTTCACAACCATATCCCCACACTACTTCAATACGATGGATCACACACATCTGCAACATGTCAGATGATCCAAAATACACTCATATTTACAATTCATCAACCACCCTGTGAGGTAAATTATAAACGTGTTAAATGGGAGGCAACTTCCCAAGTACAATCAAATGCCCTCAACTAGTAGGTAATTCCTTAAGGCTCCCAAAATATGATAAGAAAGGTCCCCATTTCGAATAGATAATTTTAAAATTACCGGTGAGGTTTTGGGAATGACACTGAGACCTTGCCTGCTTATAGCTGTATTTGGTGTGGCAGATGATGATTTGGGTTTAAATGCAAGCCAGTCGGCTATCATTGCATTTACATCGCTGTTGGCCCGTAGGAGAATTTTGCTGGTTTGGAAATCTGCCACTCCTCCAACTGCTGCTGCTTGGTTAGAAGATGTAATGTTTTTTTCTGAAATTAGAAAAGATTAAATTCACTTTGAGGGGATCTGTGAAAAAGTGCCAGCCAATTCTCTATCCACATCAATACCGTGTGCTTTAAGTTTGCACACTAATGCGTATGACTACAGATAACTTTGTATCTTCTGCAACAATCCAAATTTTCTATCTTTTATTAGTACTTGCAATTCATGGGAAAACTTTAGGTCTTAATATCTATTGGCCCAGCAAAAAGAAATTTGTTACTGATTTGGCCACTCCAGATAGATCAGTCAGAATCATAACTGGAACTCTGTGCTGGATTCCACAGGGTAATAAAAAAAAAATCCATTTAAATTATGTTCACAGTTTGCATAACAGAAAACAATTCCAGCCCCAAATGCTCTCATGAGCTGAGAAATGAATTACACTTCTGCGTAACAGTTGATGTGATCCTGAACGCTGGAAGTGTGCAGAAGTGGTCAAGTGGAAAGATTTGAAGCTGTTAAGATCTTTGAGCATTTAAAGGTTCCCATGAGTGCCTTTAACAGACATTGGAACAATATTCTTCAGCAAAATGCAAGTAGCTGGCAGATATATATTGTGTTCCACATGTATAGGGGCATGTTTGCTTTCTTAGAATATTGTACGAGGCTCTGGAGCACAGAAAGCATTTTCTAAACCAGACCTTGTACTGCATCAGAAACATCGTCCACAGAGCAACAGACTTCAGACTATGGGGAGGCACTGCAAATTACTGCTTTGTGAGTGCACTCACAAGACTGGAAATTGGAGGGAAACCACATTGGCAGTGATGATGCATCACGTAACTGTTTTGCTTCTTCGTTGGTGGATGCGTGGCTTGAGCCTTATTGATCTACTGTTTGATAAGTGCCGTAAGCAGCTCTTATCAAATAGTAGACTTGTTTATCAAACTTTCCAGACATCTGGGGAGTGATTACTTTCCAGTAGGCTCCTGTCTGTGATTATACAGTGGTTTTAAGAATCGATTTACTCTGGGTGATAACCAGGACTACAGGTGATACAAGTGGCTGTTGAATGATCCCACCTCTCTATCCTCCTTCCCGCTACACCAGCTCATCATTTTCCAACACACAAAGTTCTAAATACCAAATCTCTTTTACTTAACCTACTTGTGTGGAAAAGAATTATGTTATTGTTAGCAAGAACAAGTCATTCAGTTCAGATCAGTACATTGTCATAGAAGGCAGGGGAGAATAGTTTTCCTTGCTCATGTGGAGTTTGCAGAATAAGCAGTATACATGATTAAATAATAACTGCAACAATAAGTATGGTGAAAAGCACAAAATAACAGAATAGTCCACATGTTACTGTATCTTTGAAAGTGTCATGAGCCCTGCAGGCCTCTGCGGCTTACTGTAGAACGTTGGTCCTCTAGGTCTCTCGAGTTGGTCTTCTGCGGTCTTTACTAAACGTATTATAGAGAATGATTTATCTTACAGTGCAACTCAGTTATCCCTATGAGGCTCTGCTGGTCTTTCTCTGCCTAGCCCCTCGTTTCTCTCTCTTCATGGGGATTCTGCCGTTCTTCCACTCCTGGTTTGAGCTGTGAGCCTGCCATCTGCCACTCCTGGGTTGAGCCGTGCAAGTGACCATCGTGACCCAGAGAGAGCCGGCCGTTCCTCTGCACTCAGGTCCAGTCCTGCGAGCGACCATCGTGACAGAAAATGAGGATTTCAATCAAATCTTCAAAGATCTACTGAAATGACTCCAGACAATTTGGAGGGAATGTAGGATGACACAGTCATAGAGAGTCATATCTATATTGACTACTGTCATAGTGACATGAGAGAATCAGGTCACTTGGCACAAGTCTATTACACTGACCAATTACACTACTTCTATACTAATCCTGTTTCATTTCTCTCTATATTCCCATCAACTATGCCAAAATACTACCACACACTTGCATACAAAGGGGCCAATTAGCCTACCAACTCATATATCTATGGAACAAGGGAGGAAACCAGACCATCCAGAGGTCACAGGCAAAGCATGCAAACTCCACACAGACAATACCTGAGGGAAGAATTGAGACAAGGTGATTGGAGCTGTAAGGCAGCAGGAGATTTAGGTGCAATACTGTGGCATCCAGTGTAGAATTGTGCAATTTGTAATTGGAGGAGGCAGGAAATTCAGAGAAAGGCAAAATGATTCGTGCTTCAGGGCTGCAAGAGAGCACAACTCCAGTGTTGGATTATCTCATGCACAATAGTTAGTCTGCTGTTTATAATAGTATATTTGCCTGAATTATTTCATTAGAAAACAACAGGATCAAGCACAATTTGTTAATTACTTAGTTAGTTACTGCCTGTAACGCCACTGGTGTTTAGGGCAGCAATGAAGATCCTCCATCTCTGTCTGTCTTTGTCCATCTTCTCCATTGTGCCCCAAGTATGGTTCAGGGTTCTAATTTCTGCCTTTTTACTACCATCACTCATGCAAATCTTGGGTGGAGACTCAGGAATACAGCCGCACTCAGATTTAGGACTCTTCATTGCTGTTTCTGTAACAATTTTTTGGACCAGTCAAGGCTGTTAGCTCTGAACGGAACCCCTGAACCTGGAGGATCAGTGGACCACTCTTAGTCTGACCGCTACCCTTTGACCTATTTGGCATGGGCAACCCTACAAAGAGTCAAAGCACAAGGCTCTGACTCTAGCCAACATAGCTTTGCGGGTCATTTAGGCATGCAGGCCTCCAAACTCTGCGACAAGTTTGTGGTCCTCTTGGAGGTTGTTGGTTAGGAATGGACAACAAATGGCAAGACTACTAGGGCATCCACACTGTATTAACAAATAAATAGAAACACCTGTGTTCCCTGACATTCTCTGCAGAATTGACAGCTTGAATGTCCACATTAGATGGCAAAAAGCCCATGTATAATTAGATATACTAGCAAATCAAAATGCAGTCTTCTCTTTTCTTTGTGAATACAAAATAAATCTCTGAGAAATTAATTATTAAAAATTCCCAGTAAAAGGAAAAAACAATCACGTACAGCTTTGATTCTAGTCAGCAGCCTATAAATCAGATCACACCAGGAATCTCAAGCTGCAATTTCCTGTTTCTTTTTCAAAGTTTTGTGCAAACGCCAAGTTGATGCTGACATAAAAGGAAACAGATGATTACCTCATTGAAAGAAAAAGTACTGGGAGAATGCATGTGCTGAACAAAGCTGAGTTTGTCGGCAGTGGTTTCGTGAGTTTCCTTTGGTATGTGGACCCGTTGAGAAAGGGGGTAGAGCCAATCATGTGGGAAACTATTAAATATTAAAAACATTGAATTTTGTAATAGAACCACTTAGAGGAGGTTTAGAAAAATAAAACCATGCACGTATCAAAAACATCTTATACTCTCTATGAGTTCAAATGCCGATTCTGTTTCCTCAATTGCTAAAGTGAATATTATTTCCAGGATTTCCATTATAAAGAGTCTTGAAGAACGGTCTCGGCACAAAACATCGACTGTATATTCATTTTCATAGATGATGCCTGACCTGCTGATT
Source organism: Mobula birostris (assembly GCF_030028105.1). Lineage (NCBI taxonomy): Eukaryota > Metazoa > Chordata > Chondrichthyes > Myliobatiformes > Myliobatidae > Mobula > Mobula birostris. The sequence continues at coordinate 11,091,360 of NC_092378.1, read as the reverse complement.
TCCTCAAATATTTTGTGTGTTTTCAGAGTCAAATCCTTTTTAGTTATTTGAAGCAACACACATGAAATGCTGGAGGCAACATCAGGCAGCATCAATGGAAATGAATGAAAAGTCAATTTTCCAGGTCGAGACCTTTCAGTTATTTTTCCCCAAACTTCTAGAGTGTTACAATTATTGAACTGGTTTATTTATGCTGGTTTGCTCTATTTCTAATCTTTATCAGTTTGTTTTTTGTTTAAATAATTGAACATAACCTTGTCTGAGAAAAGATTCAGTTGAAATTGAAAGCTTGTGAATAGACTTGACTTAAATACTTGAAGTCCAGCCGGTTTTTAATGAATGACACTGATCCTGAAGATATGAAAATTAAGTTGATGAGTTATTTTCTCTTATAAAATTCCAGCAACATGATGAACTCAGTATTTCACATTTTGAAGAGAAGATTTAGGATATGCTTACATTCCCTCACCATCCAAATACTAAAGGAACAAATTGTTAATGCTAGGAAATGATCACAATATGCAGATTGCAAAGCTCAAATTTCACAGTACATTTATGGTACCTATGGTGAGTGAAATTAAACCATTTCTGAATGACAACTTTTTATCAGAATTGTATGAAGTTAGAGATCATTGTGTTTTAAGAGGCCTTAAAAATTGGAGGAGCGGAAAGAGCCAAAGTGAAAGGCAAGCCTTACACTATCTCTCCATTTATTCTTCCTTTCCTTAGTCTTACACTCAATTTCTTCTGTGTGGGCTAGTATCTCTGAATCAGTGAAGTTTTGTACTCTCCTTCTCCTATCACTGTGATATTCTTCTACCTTGATTGATAGCTTTGTCTTTCTACTTTAGGTAATTGTGTTAATGGAGGGCCGCTGACCTGAAACAATGACTGTTTCACATTCTACAGATGCGGCCTAACTTGCTAAGTTTTCCAGTAGTTCTGATTTTAAATTTTAAGCACCTGCAATCGTTTTCAAAATTTTAAGTTCCCAGGAACACTGGTGAATGGTTCAAATCCTGTTCCACCCCTACCTATAATAATGAATGGAAAATAGAAAAGGAAAGTAGTTCTTTGTCTCTAAGTTTGAGAATTTCTGTTCATTGTTGTCAGAATTTTAATCCATTTAACCAGAAAGTCAAGTCTCATGCCCACCCTTGCTCTTAGTCCTTATCTCTTCTATTTCCCCTTAAGCCCTCCTGAAGTCACCATGGACATGGAAATCCCTCTTGCTTAGTTGATTGTACTGTGGGCCATCCAACTATTCATCTTGACTCTCTGTCAGGTAAAATTTATCAATAATATACAATCCTTACCTTCTCATCACGTGCCTAACTCATCTCCAATATTTCCTCATGATGATTGTGACTATCTCCACTTGATGACACCGAATGAATAGGGTGTGGTTGGAGAACTTCCTTGGCCAAAAATCATGGAGGATATCGTGGAGGCTTATGGTGTGGGAGGATGGCAGCTGGGCAAGGTTGCTGTTTGTCATGTGCCAGCATTCGGACCCGTACAAGAGTGTGGTCAGAACACAACTCTGGTACACCTTCATCTTGGTGTGGACGCCACACTTGTTTGATCCCCATATGCTGCTCATCGATCTGAAGACATTTCTAACTTGACCGAGCGTGGTGAATGCTATATCACTGACTGAAGCCAGTGACAATGTGCTGCCTCTGGGAGCCTGTTTACAGGAGTTACATAATTAGCTACTAGTGAATAATAGTGTCTGTATCGCCTGCTTACACTTAGGTTGGTGGAGGGGTTTTGCACATACATTATGGGCACCATGGTAGTGTGACGGTTAGCCCGACAATATTACAGCTTGGGGCATCGGAGTTCAGAGTTCAATACCAACATGATCTGTAAGGAATTGGTACACACCAACCCCCCCCCCCCCCGTGGAATGTGTAGGATTACTCTGGGTGCTCTGATTTCCTCCCACAGTACAGAGATGAACCGGTTAGTAGGTTAATTCATCATCATCATTATGCACTGTATCGTACGAAATGGATGATCATGATCTTTCTATGACCATGACTGTTCTTGACAAGTTTTTCTACAGAAGTGGTCTGCCATTGCCTTCTTCTGAGCTGAGTCTTTACAAGGTGGGTGACCCCCAGCTATTATCTTTTCTTTTTGGCGTGTGCGTCTGGGTGCGTGCGTGCGTGTGTGATGTTGGCGGGACGATGTCTTTTTCACCCCTTTACAAGGCGCGGAGCGAGAGAGAGAGAGACTGTGTGGCACACCACTCCTCACACAGACATTTCGCAGTATTTTTCCCTTTATTTTATGAGGCCGAGTTGCGATCTCGACACTCAACCCGGCACGGATGGAAAGCGTACTCGGGAGCGGATCCGACTGGGTTCGAACTCCGGAACCTCCGTTCCAGAGTCTGGTGCTGATGACCGCCAGCTATTATCAATACTCTTCAGAGATTGCCTGCCTGGCATCAGTGGTCACATAACCACGACTCGCGATCTGCACTGGCTGCTCATGCGAGCATCCACTACCAGCCTCCATGGCTTCACGTGACCCTGATCAGGTGGATAATCAGGTGCCACACCTTGCCCCAGGGTGATCTACAGGCTAGTGGAGGGAAGGAGGACCTTACTCTCCTTTGGTAGAGATATATCTCCACCCCGCCACCCACAGTCGGTTAATTGGTCATTGTAAATTGTCCCATGATTCGAATAAGGTTAAGTGCAGGGGTTGCTGGGCTGAACAGCTCAAAGGGCTGGAATGGCCTATTCTGCAGTGTAACTCAATAAGCAAATGCAAAGCAGACTGGTCTCGGCAGTGTCTGGTAACTGCGTGTGCTGCTGTTTTTCATTTGCAGGCAGTACTATTCCTTTTTTTTTGAAGGAAAAGTTAAGCATAACATTGAACAGAGTGAATGGTCATGCACAATCATCTCCACATCCCTTTCCATCAACCAGGTGGTTAGGCAGAAATACAAGTTAGTTGCTGGATTATTTATCCCACTTGTGCAGCACATGTGTCACTGGATCCTTCACATGCTGGTAAACTGGGTTACTCAAAATTAGTGGAGAGACACTGGTTAAAAAAGATCCACTTTTAATTAAAGCAATGATATTTTTCTTTCAAATAAAATGCTGCCCAAGTGGGATATTTTAGACAGATTTTCTGTTCTCTAGTATGCAATTGTGTCCAGGTTTGCAGAAACTTATAGAGTCACAGTTATACAGCATGGAAGCAGGCCCTTCTAAGCTAAGCAAACACCACTCATTAACTTTAAGGAGGAGAAAAAAAAATTCTCAACAGGGAGCATTGACATTATTAGTTGCCCTTGCGATATAGTGTGCAACAGGCCGTTCTGACACTTTGAGCTGCTCTGCCCGGCAATCCCACGATTTAAACCTAGCCTAATCACAGGGCAATTTACAATGACCAACCAGTACGTTTTTGGACTGTGGGAGGAAACTCGATCACCAGGAGGAAACCCAAGCGGTCACGGGGGAGAATGTACACAGGGAGCAGTGAGAATTAAACCCAGGTTTCCTGTGCTGTAAAGCATTGTGCTAACCACTACGCTACTGTGCACAAATTGGAAAAGTTATGCCAGGATGACTGTCTATACTTGTCCATTTGGTTACCTGAAAATCTTGTTGCTTGTTTTCTCAAATGATCAAAGAACTTTGTTCAAAGTTTTACATCTTAGCTGCAGTTTTCAGGTAACTGGCAATGTGGGCTGCAGCTGTTACATACTTCTTTAGCAGAGGCAATTCAATGGGGCCAGCCATGCTCCACATCAGGCCACCTGCCAGCTCCTGCAGCCACTGCGAAGTGTGGGTGACCTTGGCTGATCACCACAATTACAAGAAACAGCAGGAGTGGCCATTTCACCTGCTGCTTGCAACACAGTGGCAGACAATAGCTAATCACACATCATAATCGCCAAGTTCATTCCCAGTTGTTTCACCTCTTTGAATTACTTTGTAGTTTCATTCCAGATACTCAAGCACAGAAATTTAGACCAATAATTCAGTACAAAAGAGAGTTCACTGATGGAGGTGCCCTTTTTTTTATTAAGCATCAACCAAGTCCTCAAGTTCTTTTTCATGTAGCTGTAAAGGATAGATTTTAGGGCAAAGATTCCAATAAAAATGTGTTCTGGCAAATGTTTATCCCTCACTCTACAAAACACATCTGATTACTTGGTCATTATCGCGTTACTTTTTGTGGAAGCTTGCTGTGAAAATTGACTGTTGTATTTCCTGCGTTAAATCATTGACTATACTTCTAAAGTAATCCATTGGCTGTAAAGTGCTCAGGGACATCCTGAAAAGGAATTGACTGTATGGCACGAGTTGCGTTTTTGCATTTAAGTTCTGTTTAACTGGAAATTTAAGGAAAAAGAAAAAAAATAATCACCACAAAATTAATAACACATAGTGTACTATTGCCATTAACATATTGTGCCAGATAACCTAGACAGCAAATAAATCAACACTTCACAGAGGTTGTGAAGTTAATGATACCCTAACAGCACCCAGTGAAAAATGCATATTCAAGGTGTTAAGAGGCCTGCAATGATTAAAGTTAGACATTTCTTTTGTATCCTCATATGACGCCACTCATACTAGATTCCTGAATCACTGCAGAAAAAACAAATATTGCTTTTGCAACACACACAAAATCTTGGAGGAACTCAGCAGGTTAGGCAGCATCGATGAAAATAAATGAACAGTTGATGTCTTGGATTGAGACCCTTCTTCTTCACCCTTCTTTTGAGTCTCAACCCGAAATGCCAACTGTTTGTTCATTTCCATAGATGCTGCCTGATCTGCTGTGTTCCTCTAGCATTTTGTCTGTGTTGCTTTGCATTTCCAGCATCTGCAGATATTCTTAAATTTAAAATATTGCTTTTGATTTGATTCAACAGTGTGAACTCTTATTGGGTGAGTGTGAAAGTCCATACATTTTGACTTAGAAATGTGACATGCAGACTCCTTAGGTACCAGTATTATGGCCAGAAAGCTGGTGTTCATTATGGACAAAGTACCTGCAGATTAACATCTGTGTAATGTAGGGTCATTATCCATTTGAATTTGATGCATCTCAGACAACACCAAACAGGAGCTAAATTCCAATGCTGTTGGGCTAAGTCGTTCTCTGATCTTGGCAACTTACTTGCAACTATTTTGTCACCATACGAGGAGACATGATCAATGCACGGATGATGCCTCCCCGTATGGTGATGAAACGTTTGCAAGTAAATTGCCAAGATCAGAGAACAACCCAGCCCAACCATTAACCAACCAAGCTACACATGTTCTGAATTATCTCCATCCCATAGTGTACCTGAATGTACATAACCAATAATGATGCTAAATACCAGAGGGCATACATTTAAGGAGGAAGGGGGTAAGTTCAAAAGAATTATGCAGTCCAAGAGAATGGTAGGTACCTTGAATGCACTGCCTGAGATGGTAGGGAAGGCAAATACGATAGAGGCACTTAACTGGCTCTTACTTTGGCACATAATAGGGATATGTTTAGCCAGAGAGTGGCAAGTCTGTGGAATTCATTGTTACAGATGGCTAAGGAGGCCAAGTCATAGGGTACGGTATATTTCAAGGTTCTTGACTAGTAAGGGTGTCCAAGGTTACGGGGAGAAGGCAGGAGAATGAGGTAGAGATTAAAAATATATCAGCCATAATTTGTAGACCAATGGTGGAGAAAACTTGATAGACCAAATGGTTCAATTCTGCTCCTACGTCTTATTGTCTTATAGTTTAAATTGAAGATGACATTGGACAGTCAGATAGATACTGTATCCACAAAAACAAGTCAGAGGCTTGTGGCAAGTTCATATGCAGACAAAGTTTTTACACGGGGGGTGCCTGGTATGGTGCTGGAAGCAAATATGATAGAGGAGTTTAAATGGCTCTTAAATAGAGGCATGAATGTGCAGGAAATAGAACGATATGGACTGTGTCTTGAGAAGGGATTAGCTTAGATTGGCAACACACATCAAAGTTGCTGGTGAATGAAGCAGGCCAGGCAGCATCTCTAGGAAGAGATACAGTCTCCTAGAGTACCTCTTCCTAGAGATGCTGCCTGTCCTGCTGCGTTCTCTGGCAACTTTGATGTGTGTTGCTTGAATTTCCAGCACCTGCAGAATTCCTCGTGTTTGCGTAGTTTAGATTGGCATTTCATTACTAATATAATTAGTTTGGCACACCATGGTGCGCTGATGGGTCTATCCTGTGCTGTACTGTTCTATATTCAATGTTCAGCCCCAACATGTACTCTCTTTACTACCTATGCAATATCTGACCGCGACAAAATGCACTGCAATTGTTTGCCAAAGCTTCATACCTAGTTTTTCAACACCCAAAGGGAGAAGGACAACAGATTCATGGGGACATTTGCAAGATGCTTACCAAGTCACACATTGGTCTGTCTTAGAAACATAGAAACATAGAAAATAGGTGCAGGAGTAGGCCATTCGGCCCTTCGAGCCTGCACCACCATTCAGTATGATCATGGCTGATCATCCAACTCAGAACCCTGCACCGGCCTTCCCTCCATACCCCCGATCCCTTTAGCCACCAGGGCCATATCTAACTCTCTCTTAAATATAGCCAATGAACTGGCCTCAACTGTTTCCTGTGGCAGAGAATTCCACAGATTCACCACTCTCTGTGTGAAGAAGTTTTTCCTCATCTCGGTCCTAAAAGGTTTCCCCTTTATCCTCAAACTGTGACCCCTCGTTCTGGACATCCCCAACATCGGGAACAATCTTCCTGCATCTAGCCTGTCCAATCCCTTTAGGATTTTATACATTTCAATCAGATCCCCCCTCAATCTTCTAAATTCCAACGAGTATAAGCCTAGTTCATCCAGTCTTTCATCATATGAAAGTCCTGCCATCCCAGGAATCAATCTGGTGAACCTTCTTTTTACTCCCTCTATGGCAAGGATGTCTTTCCTCAGATTAGGGGACCAAAACTGCACACAATACTCCAGGTGTGGTCTCACCAAGGCCTTGTACAACTGCAGTAGTACCTCCCTGTTCCTGTACTCGAATCCTCTCGCTATAAATGCCAGCATACCATTTGCCTTTTTCACCGCCTGCTGTACCTGCATGCCCACTTTCAATGACTGGTGTACAATGACACCCAGGTCTCGTTGCACCTCCCCTTTTCCAAATCGGCCACCATTCAGAATTAAAAATATGTCATTACTACTTGTCTCTTGCTGAATCTCAGACCTGAAACAATCTTCACAGGACACCCTGAGAGCATCTTCACCAGAAATGCCCAATTATTCAGGAAGGCAGTTCACCATCACTTTCTTAATAACTTTTCAGTTTTGACAAGAAATTCTGGACTCACCAGTGATGCCTCTATCTTACAGAGTGAGTTTAAAAATAAATCCTATGGCTACCATTTTCAAAATTTAGCCAGAGTTTTGCTATATTTTATATTGAAGTCCCTGTAAAAATCAATGTTAACCATTTTTTTGTGTGTGTGTATCTCTCCTGAATCTTATGATGGTTAGGTTTGAACTATATCTCAATATGCCTTGTAATGAACGAGGAATTACCTCAAAAATTGATGAATGGATGTCCAAGTAGAATAAGGTCACAGGAATTCTTAACCTTTTTTATGCTGTAAACCACTTTGGCAGTCTGGTGAAGTCTATAAAACCCTTCTCAGAATAATGCATTTAAATATAGAAAATAGAATACAGTACATAGGATTACAAAAGAAACTGATTATATTGAAATACAGTTATAAAAATATCAACAAAAACAGATTTGTGACATAGTAAAATATGGGCTTCTTTAGTAGCTCATAAATAATGTTAAAAATGCATTTAAAATCTTGGCAAGTTAAAATCAAATTTTACTTTTTAAAGACATATCAGTGCGAATGCTGTCGCTGCTTCACTTGAATAAGAACATTAAACTGGGAGGTGGTCTTTGACAGGGCAACTCATCATGTTGGCCATCCAATCACGGTGCTGCCTGATAGTTGACCAGTTACATCGCACGACCATCTGCAGGCAGGAAGACTGCGATTACATTTGATCTAGTGGCGGATCTAATAGCTACCATAATTTCAAGTTGTAGCGAATAATATTTTGAAATACTTGTAACAACTGTAATGTGAAAATATCTGTTATTTCTATTGGTGACAAAGTCACAGCTACTGCTAATACCACTGTGGTTTGTTGCCTACATTCATCATTGAAAGAAATGCTAAATTTCAGTTAGAGGTTAGTGAAAATAAAGATGTAAATGTTTTCCCATCCAAGTTCACAGACCACCTGGAATCTATCTGTGGGGGCCGTGGATCACAGGCTAAGAACCTCTGAGTTATGAGACAAGTTTACCATGAAAGCAAAAACAAAAACAAAAGCAACGCCACCTGAAAGGGATTATCGAACAGTCAGCTTCTCAAATGTTTTAAGTGGTGATATAAGCTGGAAAGGTGAAGTCTGAACGGATTATAGCTGTCAACTAAATTACCTCAGGATGAGTCTAAACCTTGCAGTCACTGGCAGATTTCCTAGGGAGTTGCTCATGTCAGGCTGGATGGCTGGAAGAGCAGCATTGTGCTATCTAACTTATACTAAACTGGCCTGAGGATTTAGAAGTGAGACCCATTCAGTAACAAGAGAGGATATCTAACAATGCGTTTCAATGTGATATTGAATTTTCAGGCTGTTATAATTTGGGCAAGGTATTAAGCTGTTAGCATTAGCATTACACACCAATAAATTGTTTGTAGGGAATTCAAACTTCAACATATATGACTAAAATATAATATATTTATTTATTAATATACAGCACGGTGCGTGCCCTTCTGGACCTCCAAGCTGTAACACCCATCAATCCCCTGATTTAATCCCAGCCTAATCCTGGGCAATACACAATGACCAATTAACCAACTAACCGGTACATCTTTGGGTAGTGGGAGGAAACTGGAGGACCTGGAGAAAACCCATGAGGTTATAGGCAGGACTTACAAACTCCTTATAGACAGTGATGAGAATTAAACCTGCTTGCTGGTACTGTAAGTTATTGTGCTAACCACTATGCTACCAAGGTAGAGTGTGTGAAAATAGACTCTACACCCTTCCTAAAAATGGCTTATGCATCTTAAAATTAATGGGAAAGGTACTTCAGTTTGCCTGAATTACGTAAGTGTTCCTTATCTCCTGTTATTGTTCTGTTAACACAAATTTTACTAGGTAGTTTGGAAGAAGTGAGAGATCTAGTTTCCTTCTTTTGATGTTTTGCAGAATGATACCATTGAGTACCATTTCATTGTTCATTATTCCTTTTCATAGGCTATTTTAGTTGAGATAGTTTGAATGAAAACTATGTTTGTCTGTCTGTGACAACATTCTCATTAATTCAAAATGGATGGTAGCATAGTGGTTAGCACAATGCTTCACAGTACAGACGACCCGGGTTCAGTTCCTGCCGCTGTCTGTAAGGAGTTTGTATGTTCTCCCTGTTGCTGCATGGATTTCCTCTGGATGCTCCGGTTTCCTCCCACATTCTCCCACAAACTCATCCGTAAGGCCAGTGATGTTGTGGGGATGGAACTGGACTCTCTGACGGTGGTGTCCGAAGAGAGGATGCTGTCTAAGTTGCATGCCATCTTGGACAATGTCTCCCATCCACTACATAATGTACTGGGTGGGCACAGGAATACATTCAGCCAGAGACTCATTCCACCGAGATGCAGCACAGAGCGTCATAGGAAGTCATTCCTGCCTGTGGCCATCAAACTTTACAACTCCTCCCTTGGAGGGTCAGACACCCTGAGCCAATAGGCTGGTCCTGGACTTATTTCATAATTTACTGGCATAATTTACATATTACTATTTAATATTCATGGTTCTATTACTATTTATTATTGATTTTGCAACTGTAACAAAAACCAATTTCCCCCTGGATCAATAAAGTATGACTATGACTATGACTATGACTAGATGTACCAGTTAGCAGGTTAATCGGCCATTGTAAATTGTCCCGCGATTAGGTTCAGAGTAAATTGGGGGATTGCTGGGTGGAGTGGTTCAAAGGGCCAGAAAGGCCTATTCTGCACTGTATCCCAATAAATAAATAGCTAGATAGATAAACAAGCAAACAAATAAATACATACATTTTTCTCCTATCTACTATTCCATGATATGGAATGAATGATGAATGAATACATTTATCACAGGGCAGACAGATGCCTGCAATTCTTTGTATTATGAACCAAAATTGAAAAAAAAGGATGATTGCAATTAGGTTACACCTTCCATGTCCTGAAGTCCTGTTAATGTCAAAGAAGTACTATTTGAAGAAGTTGCTCTTGAAATGTAGGAAACACATCTTTTTTGTTCACAGTAAGTTCCCACAGATAGCAATTATAATAAGTCCAGATGTTTTGCCTATTCTGCTGGGTGAAATTGTATCAATGGGAATTAATGATAAATCTCCTTCAGGCAGCAGCATATGGAGAGGGAGAGTGTCAACATTTCGGGCTGAAACTCTTCATCTGGATTGAGGAAGGGTCTCAACTCAGAATGTCGACTATTTCTCTCCATAGATGCTGCCTGCCCTGCTGAGTTTCTCCAGCATTTTGTTCGTGTTACACTGGATTTCTGGCACCTACATAATCTGTTGTGTTCCTGATAACTCTCTTGCTGTGATTGGTTTGTGAGCTTCCTTGATTACTGTAGCATAAAACATTTCTTGTGTGAATCTGACTGTTCCAAGATTAATCTAAATTAAAGTAAATTTGGATGTTTATAATTATATGCAGTTCAGCCATTTTCATGAGATGCTGAGGTAAATTTTTATGATTATTTTACTAATAATGGAGGTGTGAAAAATGTCATCAAAATTTAAATATTGAGGAGCCGAGACAGAAAATGTTGTTTGTGACTGAAACAACTATTGATGTGGTTAGGTGGGTGATTCAAATGAAGATAACGGTAGGTACCTCAGAAACAGAATCAGATTTATTATAATTGACATTTGTTGTTTTGCAGCAGCAGTACAGTGCAATACATTTTTAAAAACTATAATTTGCATTAAGAATTATGTAATGATACAAAAATACAGCAAAACAAATGAGGTAGTGTTCATGGGTTAGTTCATTGGCCATTCAGAAATCTAATAGCAGAGAGGAAGAAACTGTTCATAAAGTGTTGTATCTTCAGGCTTCTGTACCTCCTCCCTGATGATTTAAAATGAGAAGAGGGCATGTCCTGGGTGATTGAGACTTAATGATAGATCATTTTTGGGGCATCACCTTCAGACTGCCAAAGCAAGAGGTTGAAGGTAGCTGTTAACACTCCAACCAGTTGATTACCACAGGTCTTCAGTACTGGACCAGGTACACGAACCAGGGCAGATGCTTGCTGAGGATTCACCCTCCTGAAGAATGCTCTCATGTCAGAGACTGAGATCACAGGGTCATCGGGGTCTGTGGGGGTTCATGAAGTTCCCTCCATGTTCTTTTGGTCAAAATGGGCATAAAAGACATCTGGGAGCAAAGTTTTGTTGTTATTTATATTGCTTGGCTTTGCTTCGTAGGAGGTGATGGCAATTGAGCCTGCCATAATGGGTGACCATCCCCCTGTGATTCAGGTTTAATCTGGAAATGCCACTTTGCATGTGAGATGGATTTCTGGATGTCATAGCTGGACCTCTTGTACCATCTTCGATTGCCAGATCCGGGCAGCACCAACCTAACTCTTAGCAGATTTCAAATCTCCTGGATCTTCCTGGCTTCTGGTTGGGGCAGACTTCAAATTATTTTGTGAGTACTTGCTCGTTAGGTTTGCATCTCACACTTTTACCAACCAGTTTTTGACTGACCATATCCTTCTCTTCTGCTAATTTCTGACTTTTCTCCAGCTCATACCTTCCGCAGACATTCTTTTCAAGCTTTATTAGCTGTTCCCATCTTCTTTTAGTCAACATCACCATCACTCCTATCATTCAATCTCACCTGCCCTCTGTCCTATCACAGACTTCAAAACATCTGTATTTATTATAGTTGCTCTCCACCCTTCCCCATTTTCTCTGCTCCTTATAACCCTTTTTGTTAGTTCTGTTGTCAGGTTATTCACTTTAAATATAACTCTCCAGATATACTGCCTGACTTGCTGAAGATGCTCGTTTTCTCTTCCGTATTCAAGTTGTAACATCTATGATACTTTGCATTTGGATCAAGTACCATAGTTTAACATTCAGTTCAAACATTTTTCTGGGGGAGCAGCTCTACTTGTAAGGAAAGATATTGAGAGAGGAGTCATTATGAATCTTTATCTTGATGATTGTCAGGCTATAATCTTCTTCTTGTGTGGGCACGTGGCCAAATGGTTAAGGCATTGGACTAGCTACCTGAAGGTTGTGAGTTTGAGACCCAGCCTAGGGAACGTGCTGTGTCCTTGAGCAAGGCACTTAATCACACATTGCTCTGTGACGACACTGGTGCCAAGCTGTATGGGTCCTAATGCCCTTCTCTTGGACAACATTGGTGTCGTGAAGAGGGGATACTTGCAGCATGGGCAACTGCTGGTCTTCCATACAACCTTGCCTAGGCCTGTGCCCTGGAGAGTGAAGACTTTCCAGGCACAGATCCATGGTCTTGCAAGACTAACGGATGCCTTTAATCATCTTCTTGGGCCCTTAGCTCCCAGTGGAGCATAGGCCATCGATGACCTCACACTGGAGTTCATCAATGTTTCTGTAATCCATTGTATCCACTGTACATGGGGATTGGCCTATACAGTTTCACCAGAGCCCTATTGGCAGGTGTTACCCATTTCATCTCTCACGACGGGGGATGTAGGGTTGTATTTTGAGAGGTGTCAGGCTATATTAATCTCTTTGAGGTTCTTCAAATGATTAAGATGTGGGAATTAGTGCTTACGATGCAAATCAAGTACCTGAATTGATCCCAACAAATTCATCAAAATACTTCAGAGATTTTTTTTTTGTATTTTTTGATTACTTGGTAGCAATAGAATGTTGTGGTTTTAAAAAGCGAAGGAATTACATTGTGCAGTAGGTAAATCAGTCTGGAATAAATTTACCTTGTTCGACCAGAGCCTTGAGCTGAATAAGTTATTAAGAACTAAAGGGGATGACATGTTTGAGCCTATGGGAAAATATGAATGAGAAACATTGCAACTCAGCATTAATCGGTTTAGGCTGAAGAGTGGAAACAAGACTAGTTATCACCTGTATAAATTGCACACTGATGGCAGGTACACTTTCCTTAAACCTATCATCACAACAAATGTTAGGCCGGTTGGACTAATTTTGCTGACAGGGACCAACAAGTCATGAGAAGTTGCCAAACCAATGAACAAAAGCCAAACCCATGCTGTGCAAATTAACCTAATCTCAGCAGGAGAAAGATAATGATCTAGTTAACAAGAGAATGAAGAGCAAACATTCTAAAGTAAAGCACAGAGGACAGTGATAAAATGAAAGTGCAAAATACAAGTCAAAAAGGCAGTGAGGAATAGCAGACAATGGATCATATAATTCAAACAAGAGCCAGATAATATAGTATTATCATATTTAAAAAAATCCCATTTCTCAGCATAGGGCCCATTGCCATGACATTTCAAGTGCTCATTTACCTGTTTACCAAATAATAAGGCAGATCTTGAAATGAAGGAGAAATATCACCAGTGATTTTTACAGACCCAGGCGACTTCTTTCAGTTCATCCATGAAACAGGTTATTCTTCTTCTCTTATGTCTTTCTTTTCTTTTCAAGATGGCTGAGGTTCTGTCAGAATCTATGATCTACAGTCCAAACTATGTTCTTTACAAGAGCTTGGATTTCAGACAGTCTGTGAGCCCTAGCCCTTCGTTACCTCCAGGAACAGCCTGGAAACATGAGCCCTTGTGGAGCGGCCCCGTAGGTGATGTGGGTCCTCGCCGATTTTGCCAACTGAAGCATCATGGGAGATTGAAACATTGAGACAACAGCCAGTGCATTTGCTAATTGCCGGCTGCTGTCAGAAGAAGGCCCCTTGTATGTGAGTGATCTCTCTCTATCTCTATCTCTATCTCTCTCTCTCTCTCTCTCTCTCTCTCTCTCTCTCTCTCTCTCTCTCTCTCTCACATAGTTAGGGCCTGTCAGTACTTGAGATAGGGGGTTTGAAAAAGCAACGCAGAAGATTGTAATATTGGAGTAGCGAGTTGCTGGTTATCAATCTCGTTGTTGAAGGAGAGATCTCTCTGTCTCTCGTTGAACAGAGAGAAAGCCTGCCTGAGACATTGAAGTGCTGGGTTATATACAGTAGTTTTGATGGACTCTGGTTCAAGTTCTCTTTGGGGGACTTTTGCTGATTCTTGCATGGTGCAAGGTAGGGTGTCGATGATTTTGCTGGCAAGAGTGAGGGAGGGTTGATGCTTTTGCTGTTGCTTGCAAAGAGTGGGAGGAACGGAGGGGTTAGGGGTCTTTGATGCTTCTATCATTGATTCTATGGGCTTTCTTGTTGAGTGGATATCTGTGAAGTGTACGAATTTCAGGTTGTATACTGTATACATTCTCTGATATTAGATTAACCTTTGAACCTTTGAACCTTCTTCCACCACTACTTCAGGCTGTGGTTTCTAGATTGAAGCCACTTTCTAGGTGAAGAAGTTCTTCTACCGAACTTCTCTAAATGACTTACTATTTACAATAAACCAATCCTCCTGTTTCTAGATATCATTGTTGTGGAGAAAAGTTTCCTCCTATCTGCCCTGTTTCTATCCCTCAAAACTTTGTGTACATCTGACAGGTTCTCCTCAGTCTCCTCTGTTCCATGGAAACCAACCGCAGCTTATCCAGTCTCTCCTCATAATGCTCCATCCCAGACAACGTGCTGCTCAGTCACCTCTGCACTTCCCTGGCTGGTGCAGTGAAAATACATCTCTACCCAAGAAGGTGCAAAACACTCCTCTCCGATGGCCTGCAGATCACCCTTGGGCAAGTATAGCACCTGCTTAGTCCCTCGATCAGGGTCACTTGAAGCCAAGGGAGCAGGTGGTGGATGGTCATATGAGTAGCTGATGCATATTATAAGTCCAGGTTATATGACTACTGATGCCATGGAGACAATCTCTGAAGAGTATTGATAATGGCTGGCGTGATCCATCTTATAAAGACACTGCCCAGAAGAAGGTAATGGCAAACCACTTCTGTAGAAAAATTTGACAAGAACAATCATGGTTAAAGATCTACGCCATATGACATGGCACATAATGACAATGATGACTTCTCTGGTGCAATCATATCCTTACCCTTTGGTGTAGCTCTCTGTCAGGCACTAGTCATCCCCAACCATTCTTGATTATACCCATCCCAAAATCATATTACAAACAAGAGAAAATCTACAGATGGTGGATATCTGAGCAACACACACAAAATGCTGGGGGAACTCAGCAAGCCAGGCAGCATCTATGGATATGTCAACTGTACTTTGTTCCATAGATGCTGCCTGGACTGCTGAGTTCCACAAACATTTTGTGTGTGTTGGCCAAAATCGTATTTCTTCAATTTAACAGTGTCCTCATTGAAGTGTAATTTCATTAACTTTCCTCCCCATCTTAGTCCCCAATCTGACCCACAAGCTTCATATGGCCTTCTTGCTGCTCCAGCTCTTTTCACCCATCCACCCTCTCCTTCCCAATGTGTGGAGTATCTAATATTTCAGTAATATTTGATTAATATTGCAAATATATTGTTTGATTAATTATTCATTGTTTGTTTACATAATTCAGTATGGGTTATTTGTAAGAAGTACGTGAGTGGCATACATCATTATACTACCATGTTATACGTGAGTGCCTCACTGAAAGAAGGAACTATGTAAGTAGACATGATTCCCGGCTCTGGTGTTTTTCTTTCAATTAGTTTCTAGACTACAAAACATAACAGTGGCAATGAGTAAGTTTTAAAATGAACTCAAGACGAGTACCTACCTGTTGAAGCACAGCACGATTTTCTTTGGAAAGGGGAGAGAGACTTTCGAATTAAAGAGAAAGCACAACACATGTTTCTTCGGAAGAGGAGTAAGATGTTCAAGTTAAAGAAAAGGCAGGAAACAGACAAAATTAATGAGCAGAAATGACAATCCACATTGGAAAGATAGACGCATTTAATTGTGCAACAGATAAGTGGAAGATTGCAGTATTTTGAAGCCAATGAGAAAAGAGTGCTAGTGTTACTGAATAAAATAGGTGGAAAAGAATACAGTTTGTTTAGATATTTAATTGCTCCAACCAAACCAACCAAAACATGCTTTGTTGATATCATGAACATAATGCAGGAACATTTAGAACTGAAAATATTGTGATTGCAGAATCAAAAGGAAAGGGAGTCCATTTCAGCTTACATGGCTGAATTGAAGAATTAGCTGAGTATTGTCAGTTCAGTAATGGACCTAATAATGTACTGAGAGATTGTTTAGCTTGTGGAATCTTAAAAGAAAACACTTAGAAGATGGCCCCTAACTGAAGCACGCCTCACATTTAAAAGAGCAGTTGAAATAGCTGTATCAATGGAAACAGCAGCCTGAGATGCAATTGAGTTGTAGTGAGGAATAAAGTAAGCATAAACAAAATTGCAATATCTAAACAGAAACTTGCATGAATGAACACATTTTGTTACTGTTGTGGCAGCAGCTGACATACGCCAGACCAAGGCAGGTTTAAAAGTGAAACTGGCAGAAAATGCAACGAAGTAGAACACATACAAAAAGCGCATCGGGCACACAAAAATAAGTGGACTGGACAGGGAAGAGGAAGAGATAAAAGGACAAATTGCAGGGTCCATGCTGTTGATGAAAAATCTGATAGTGATGAGAGTCACACAGGACTGTGTAGTCTCGAGACATACAATGTGAAAATTAACAAAAGACAAGCAATATGGCTTACACCAGAAGCGAACAGCAAATTAATCAAATTGGAATTGGACACTGGCTTAGCTGTTTCAGTCATTCCACAAAATGAGTTTGAATGGCATTTCAAATATATATAACTGAACCCTGTAGATATCTAATTAAGAACTCATACTGGAGAAAAGATAACTCCTGTAGGAATAACATTCGTAACGGTGAAATACAATAACCAACATTGGGTTTATATGTGGTAAAAACAGGAGCGCCAGCATTGTGGAGCCATGATTAGCTGAGACAACTACAGCTTGATATGGAGATCCATCCATCTTTTGCATGCCACATCCCCTGCAATAGAGTTAACCGAAAGCAAATTAAGAAAGCTATTCGATGATGCCTCAGCAGGGTTCAAAGATAGCATTGTAAATCTCAAATATATGAAGGGTAAAATAGTGCTAAATGAAAATGCCACACCCAAGTTTTACAAAACCTGTCCAAATCTTCATGCCATTCATGATAAATTAGCCAATGAGGTAGATCTCATGGAGGCTGAGGGAACTCTTTCCAAGATTGAATGAAGCCCATTGGCAATAGCAGTGGCCAAGAAGAATGAGACTGTCAGGATCTGGGTTGATTTTAAGGTCACCATTAACCCAATACTGAAAGTAGATCAATGCCCAGGACAGAGGACAACCTTGGAGGGAAACACTTAGCTGAGGCCTACCAACAGAAGGAGATGGAAGAAAAGTCCAAAGTTTTTCTCACCATAAACACCCACAAAGGGCTTTATCACTATGATTGGCTTATTTTTGGAGAAGCATCTGCACCTGCACTCTGGCAGAAACCAATAGATCAGGTGCTGCAAGGCTGCCCAGGCACACAGAGTTACCTGGATGACATCATTATTACCGATAAGGATAACAAAGGACAGCTTCAAAATGTCAAGACTGTATTAAAAAGATTAGAAAATTATGGGTCAGAGCACAACATTAACAAGTGTGAATTGTTTAAACCAAGGATCACTTACTGTGGTCATAGCATTGACACAGAAGATTTACACAAGTGTGCTGAGAAAATTCAAGAATTGGCAGCTGCCCCAAGGCCAAAGGACATGCCACAGTTGCAATCTATTTTAGCACGAATGCAGAGCTGGGCTGTGTTTCTTGGAGGACACAATTGCAAGATCAAATTCAAGAGGACAACTAATCATGGAAATTTTGGTAGA
The DNA here is from genome assembly GCF_030028105.1 of Mobula birostris. Taxonomy (NCBI): domain Eukaryota; kingdom Metazoa; phylum Chordata; class Chondrichthyes; order Myliobatiformes; family Myliobatidae; genus Mobula; species Mobula birostris. The sequence goes on along the minus strand of NC_092378.1, from coordinate 11,073,240 downwards.
ATATTCTGTTCACCCTTGGAAAAAGAAATACCTGAAAAACTTACAAAAGAGGACACTCCTCTTGATGCATTTTTCCTAATAGAAATCGAAAGTCTCCCTATTACAGCAGAGATGATTCAAAGAGAAATCAGAAAAGACCCCACATTGCCTCTGATCCACATGGCAACACAAAATGGCTGAAAAATGCAGCAGAAGCTCCAGTTCCCCATTTGTACCACTGCTAGGACGAACTTGCCCTTGACGGAAGTTGCCTTATGTGGAGATTGAAATCTGTTGTACCATCAAAGCTGAGAGTTAACGCATTGTAGGAGCTACTTGCCAGTCATTTGGGCACGGTCAAAATGAAAGTGTTGTCTCGTAGCTTTGCCTGGTGGCCTGAGGTCAATGAGCAGATGAAGCAGCTTGCCATGCACTGTTCGGAATGCCAGCAAATCCAGAAGATGTCAAGAGCAGCACCTCTCCATCCCTGGAAATGGTCTCCATTGCCCTGGCAGATGATTCATGTGGATTTTGCTGGACCATTCATACACACGAATTTCTAGGTGTTAGTGGATGCAGCTACAAAGTGGCCAGAGGTGTTACCAATACAGTACACTTCAGCCTGGCACATTGTTGATATGTTGAGAAGCCTCTTCTCAAGGCCTTCTGTTCCAGAATGCTTAGTCACTGAGAATGGACCACAGTTTGTTGTGGAACAGTTTCAGTCACTTCTGATGATGAATGGAATATGACGTATTACATATGCTCCTTGCATGTCACAGTGCAGCACACTCCAGACCAACAACTCACCAGCTATGCTGTTCCTCAGTCACCCCTTGTGCTTACACTTTGATCTTCTCAAACCCAGTCTCACAAGAATGCAGGACAAATAGCTGAGGCAAATTGAGGGCTCCTCAAACAAGGAGGTTGACGTTTCACTCCTGGACAAGCACTGCTACCGAGGGACTATAGAGGGTATCAAAAGTGGATAGTTGCAAAGATTAAGACAGAACTGGACCATTCTCCCATACAGTGGGAATTGCATCTGATGTCATCTGGAAATGACATATTGATCAGTTGAGAGGAGCAGAGTCAATTGTTTGAGAAGAAAAGTGTCTAGACCTGTCAGAACCACTTCCTGCAGTCCCAGAGTCAACCACTACAACCACCATGGAAGAGGCCCTAGAACCTAAGATTGTTTCACAGCCCCAAGTCTCACCTGCCAAGCAGATCCTCACTTGTCAGGAAAGACAAGAATAAGAAATCTTCCACAGCAATTAAATGACCAGAGAGCAATAAGTTACATATTTGAGTTGAGATGCATTCCATATTGAGTTGGAGTTTATAGCTAAGCAGGAAGAAATGTAGAGTATTTTTAATATTTGAGTAATATTGTAGATACTTTGTTTGTTTGATGAAGCATCCTTTGCTTGTTTACATGGTCCATTAGGGGTCGTATGTCAGAAGTGCATGAGTTGCAAACAGCATTACACCACCGTATCACATCACTAAAAGAAAAACTAAACACAGAAGTATACTGGGCTTTCGTCTTTTTCCTTTGATTGGTTTCTGGAGTTACAAAACATAACACTAGAGAGACTCCACACCCAGTCCAATTGCTCCCCTTGTGACCAATTTTTCTCTATTAACTTCTGGGAGCTTTTGTATTAAGCTAAACTTTATTCATGATTTACAAGAATAAATCATGCAATCTCTTTCCTTGTTACATTCATAGTCAATGCTTTCAGTACTTCCTATTACACTCCTCTAAATCAATAGGGCAGTTGCCACTCATGTGACCCCCTTGGGTGGTAAACTACTACAATAATTGAGGGTTTTCCTCACCCAACGTAGCCCCTCTCTCTCTCCGGCCGTGGATGTACTGCGGTCTTTTCCCACAGAGCTCTTGTGGCAGCTGTATCAAGTTTCAATGAATCCAGGGCTGCATGGGCTGGTCCATGGACATTCCTCCATGGATATCTCTACCTGTTGCCAGACCAGCAAGCTTTGGGCAGACAAGGGGCGCCTTTCATCGTGCTGATGATCCGCCTGCAGCATTTGATGTCCTCCTGTCTGTGTGTGTGTGTCTAGGAATAGCCTTTGGAGAGTCCTCTGCTATCCTCAGGGTGAACCGTGACGTATGTCCTTGCATCTTCCTCCATGGCTTCTTCACAGACCCACGGACGGTAAAGAGATGAGCTTCTGAGAGCTGGAGCAAGCTAAGCACTTGAGTATTTTAAATGTACAAGGCCTGAACTATGTCCCTTTGGGTCTAAAACAGCTGAATGCAATGGCTGGCCCTCAGACTAGCTTGTTGGCCTCTCTTTTTTCTCACACTGTAGTATTTCCAGGCCATGCTGTGAATCAATATAGCTTGTCTTGTAGCAGACAATCTCAACAACGGCTTTGTTTAATAGATTCCACTGTGTGGAAAGGGCAAAGCAGGTGAGGCCAATTTTATCCTGAGGGCTCAAGATCTACGTGAATTCTGCCTTATAAATGATTCATGGAGAGGAAATCTGGGGCCGGAGGTCGCAGCCTGGGAGACTCTGTCAGTGCATCTTCAGCACTGAAATAGGCACTTCGATACAGTCATTGTAAACTACTCTTATGGTACTGACACTGTACATTTTCCTGTTCAAAGTACTGGTAGCATGCTATGAGGAATTGAAAGATTGGCCACAGAGGACATAGGATCCAACTCACAACTCTCAGACAGCCCGGGATTCCAGACCCTCTAATTGTGCACATTGACGCTTATGAACAATTTCTAATCGATTTGAGAGTGTGAACCTGGAGGAAAGCCTTGTAAGACTGATTTGTCAAGTTTTCAATTAAAATATTCTCTTCCAACTTATCAGGAACTACAAACCAAGAGACAAAGAGATCAATAAGAGCCTGGACTTACAAGATTCAGCTTTGAGTTTCCAGTCAGCTTAGATCAACCTGTTAGAATGTCCCTTGCTGGTCATTCTGTGGCAGTCTCAGAGCGTTGTGCTCTACCTAAAAATACACTCCTCTGAGGATAATAGAATTAATTTTGCAAATAGAATAAATAAATGGCCACAATTTTTGCACCTACCTAGACCTATCATTCTTTCAGACATCTCTGTCACAGTTGCTCCTATTCTTCTCTGCTCTGATAAGTCCGGCTTCTCCGGTCCTTCTGCACAACATAAATCCCTCATCCCTGGAGTCACTCTGGAGATTCATTTTTGGACCTTCCCTGGCTTTGCTAAAGCTCCTGATGAAGGGTCTTGGTCCAAAATGTTCTCTGTTCATTCTTCTCCATTGAAGCTGCCTGACCTGCTGAGTTCCTCCAGTATCCAACAATCCATCGCTCCTAGTGCTAGAAAATGTTGAGATTTTCTCTATCCCGAGGTAGCTGAATCAATGAACCTCAAGGCTGAGATATTTGGATAACTGAGGAGTCAAGAATAGTGGGGAAAGGGCAGGAAAATAAGATTTAGGATCAGAATCAGATGAGTTATGCCCTTATTAATGGGCTTGAGCAGCCCATTGGTCCATGTCTGCTCCTGTTTCTCATGTTCTGACATGAATCGGCTTTTTGACATACCAGGTAATACAGTATAAGCTCTTCACACTGCAAATTTATTCTACATACTAAGTCACGTACTAAATTATTTTAGAATGATGTATGTTAAGAACTGTAGTGAATTTTTTTCCCCTTCCTGACTCCTGAACATTGTATCTAATGCAGACATCCCACCCTGCAAAAACTCATTTCAGGGAGGTAGCACCATCAATTTGCGGGAGACTTCCGGGAGAGGTGGGATGTCTGCAATAGAGTAGCTCCTTAGCAGCTAGCCAGCTAGTTTAAATAACGTTAGCTACGCTAATGAACGAATGACACCTGTTAAGCTCACCTCAACACGTCTTTTACAGTCTTAACCCACCGTGGGCAATAGAAAAGTCACTGTTGCAAACAGTGCAGCGAGCAACACTGTCATTATTTTGACCCCTATTAGGCAGGGGTACACTTTAGTGTAGTCTGGGGTGATGAAGTTTTGTATTTTTTTTGGAACACTCTGCCATGGCGCGCTCTTGCTCGCACTCTCTCTCTCCCGTGGTCACTCGTGTGCTCTCAAGCGCTCTCGCTTGCTCTCTCTTGCTCTCTCGCTTGCGCGCTCTCACTTGCTTTCTCTCTCGCTCTCTCGCTCGCTTGCTTGCTCTTGCTTTCTCTCGCACGCGTGCTCTCTCTCGTGGTCGCTCTCGCGCTCTCTCTTGCTTTCTCTCGCTCGCTCTCAAAGACATTGATTTCCGTGATATTGTATATAATTTACGGGTATCGGGAAGCCACTATTAATATGCGGGAGACTCCCGGAACTTCAGGGAGAGGTGGGATGTCTGCTAATGTCACCATTTCAGCTAAACCAGCCTCCCCTCCGTCTATTCTCAATGACTCAGTAAACAGACAACATAATCAAAGACAGCACCAATCTGGACATTCTCTCTTCCCCATCTCCCCTTGGACAAAAGATACAAAAGCCTGAAAGCATGTACCACCAGACTTAAGGGCAACTTCTGTCCCATTGTTATCAGGCTCTTAAGTTGTCCTCTTGTATGATAAGATGGACTCTTGACCTCACAATCTACCTCATTATGATCTTGCACCTTATTGTCTACCTGCAATGTACTTTCTCTGTAGCTGTTGCACTTTTTCTATATTGTTACTGTTTTACTTTGTCCCACTTTCACGCACTCTGTAATAAGTTGATATGTATGAATAGTATACAAGACAAGCTTTTCATTGTACATGTGACAATAATAAACCAATTCCAGTTCAATTCAAACTCAAAATTGAGCCAGATGGTAAATCAAACATGTTATCCTTCCAGTTTCTGCCAGATTGGACAGCTCTTTCATCCCATGGGTGACAAAGAGAGCTTAAAGATCAACAGGGCTTCTGCAGGTCTGTGAGCGGAGCACTAAATCCATGTTTGAATGGTATTAAGCTGCTGTGGAATACCCTCTGATTTAGCAACTTGTTTGTCCTTGCTGAGCAAAAGATTAACAGAAACTAAATTTGCTTTCAGTACACTTACTTTTATTGTGCAAGGATGTTACATATACTCTGGAACTCACTCTTGACTCCATGCCAGTACCTCACCGTTTTTTAGAAGAACATTTGAATTCCAAACATGCCATCATTGGAAAATAATCAATAATGGTCACTTATTGACTGCATAGTCGGATTGCTAAACACGTACAACTTTCAACAGAAACTAATGCTAAAACTTTGGTCTTGGTCTGTTTTTAATTTTTCCTCTTTCTGTTTATTGTAAAGCAGCATTCAGTTATGCAAATGTGAATTGTACTAATTTATAACATATAATTCCTGTCTCTGTTGAGCAGGCATTGAAGAATGTTTTATGTGAAAGAAACTGAGGATGATTTAGACAAGTATTTATTTGATGGATTGAAAGGCCTGCTTCTATTCTGTAAGTTTACTACAATGTTGTGGTTAGGCTTTTCACAAACTGCAAGGCTATTAACTATTACACGCACAAAATACTGGAGGAACTCAGCAAATCAGACAGCATCTATGGAAAAAAGTACAGTCGATGTTTCAGGTCCTAACGAAGGGTCTCAGCCTGAAACGTTGACTGTACTTTTTTCCTTAGATGCTGCCTGGTCTGCTGTGTTTCTCCAGTACTTTGTGTATGTGGCTTGGATTTCCAGCATCTGCAGATTTTTGTTTGTAACAGTTACACAGCTCATTTTCAGGTTGCTTGGGGCTTGAATAAGTACCTTAAACTCTGCAGGGAGCTATTGTCCATGAGATTCTCCACAGCTCCTTAATTTCTTCCTAAATCTCTTGCTCCTCACCTTAAACTTCAGCTCTCTGGTTATAAACACCTCTGCTAGAGGACAAGTTTCTTACCATCTACTCCATCTATGTCCCTCGTAATTCCCAGAAAACATGCAAGTTAGAGGGTTAATATGTAACTGCAAATTGTCTCTGGTGTATAGATGAAGCCCTCCACTGCTCGAGGCCAACCATGGATGTTGCATCCTAGTTGTGTATGAGACACGCAAACCAGGGCAGTGTGATATGGAGAGCAAGCTGCTTCCCATGTAGTAGGCTCCCCCTCTCCACACAGCTGATGAATGCAAAGGAACAGAAGACACCGATACAGTTTGTCATCAGTGGTGTCAGGGGAGTTGCCAGTCAGCATTGAACTCAACATAGAACTGCCTTAAGAACTCCAGTACTGGAATCTTCCCTTAGGGTTTACTCTCAAAGTCTTCCCACAAGTGAGTACAACTACAAGGCAGCAGAGGTTTGAGATCAGAGTTTTCCTTCCTGTAGTTGAGCTACCAACCATGGTTGACGAGCCCCACGTGCCTGAAGTGACTGGTTTTAAGACCCCAGTAATCTGCCTTTGCCCCGTCTCCTGTCAGTAGAAATGGTTCTAGCAGGCTTAGTAGCTAAGCTGCACATGAAGGCCAGCAGCTGGACATGGTTGTTGGAGGCTATTTGAGATGCACATCATTGGAAGCATTTAGATCAGAATCAGGTTTATTACCTCCAGCACGTGATGTTAACTTAGCAGCAGTAGTTCAATGCAATACATAATCTAGCAGAGAGAAAAAAAATTATAAATAAAATAAAACATAATAATAAATAAACAAGTAAATCAATTATGTATATTGACTAGATTATTTAAAATGTGCAAAAACAGAAATACTGTATATTAAAAAAGTGAGGTAGTGTCCAATGCTTCAAAGTCCTGTTAGGAATCGGATGGCAGAGGGGAAAAAGCTATTCCTGAATCGCTGAGTGTGTGCCTTCAGGCTTCTGTATCTCCTGCCTGATGGCAACAGTGAGAAAAGGGCATGCCCTGGGTGCTGGAGGTCTTTAATAATGGACGCTGCCTTTCTGAGACACTGCTCCCTGAAGATGTCCTGGGTACTTTGTAGGCTGGTGTCCAAGATGGAGCTGACTAGATTTACAACCTTCTGCAGCTCCTTTCAGTCCTGTGCAGTAGCCCCTCCATACCAGACAGTGATGCAGCCTGTCAGTGGGACTGATTCCCACTATCACCCCTGGGTATGACAACCTTAAGAAACCAGTGTATAGATGAGTAATAGAATATTTGGGGGAGAGGATAAACTGGGTTAGTCCAGAATTATTGTAAAAAAATGTGCTGATGGTTGGATGAGACTAGAGGGCCTAAGGGCCTGTTTCTTTGCTTACCCCTCTATTTCAGTATCTGTCATTGTTTCAACCCATAGCATTGTTGCATGAGTGAGTCCAGCATTGTACTAACTCAGCAATGCTGCAGTAAGCAAGAGAGCACTTCACATCTTTACTTACTTTACTTTACATAACTTTATTGTCGCCAAACAATTGATACCAGAGCATACAATCATCACAGCGATATTTGATTCTGCGCTTCGCACTCCCTGGAGTACAAAACAAAAGTAAATATAATAAAAATTTAAATTATAAATCATAAATAGAAAATAGAAAAGGGAAAACATATAGTGCAAAAAAAACGAGAGGCAAGTCTGGATATTTGGAGGGTACGGCCCAGATCCGAGTCAGGATCCGTTCAGCAGTCTTATCACAGTTGGAAAGAAACTGTTTCCAAATCTGGCTGTATGAGTCTTCAAGCTTCTGAGCCTTCTCCCGGAGGGAAGAGGGACGAAAAGTGTGTTGGCTGGATGGGTCGTGTCCTTGATTATCCTTTAAAATATCTTTAAGGCAAACTCTGGGATTCCCTTTGAACGGAACCTTACAAAAAGTGAAATTAGTGGAAAAAGTCAGACATCTTTTCAGCTCTATTGAAACAATATAAGCATAATTAATGAACAGCCCACAGACCTCTGAGGTGCCTACAGAGGGACATTAATCAGTTACACACACAAAATGCTGGAGGAACTCAGCAAGTCAGACAGCATTGATGGAGGGAAATGAACAGTTGACATTTCAGACCAAGCACCTTCATCGGGCATGGAAAGGAAGGGGGCAGAAGCCAGAATAAATGAAGGAAGTGTGGGGAGGAGAGGGAGTACGAGGTGGTAGCTAATAGGTGAGACCAGGTGAGGGGGAAGGTGGGTCGGGGAGGGAGAATGAAGAAGAAGATGGGAAAGGATAGATGGAAGTGATAATGGGCCGAAGAAGAACAAACCTAATAACTGACTGTGGACCATGAAAGAAAGGGAAGGAGGAAGCGATCTAGAGGGAAGTGATGTACGGGTGAGGTGAAGAGAAGGGGTGGGCGGGTGGCCAGAATGGGAATGGAAAAAGAGAGAATCATTAAGGTGGGAGAAATGAACAGATGTCAGAGGGATTGATGTTAATGACATCAGGCTAGAGGTCACCTTCTAAATATGAGATCTTGCTAAGTTTGGTCTCATAATGTCAGTACAGGAGGCCATGAACCGATACATCAGAATGAGAATGGGAAGTCAAATTGAAATGTGTAACCACTGGGTGAACCTGCCTTTTGTGGTGAATAGATTAAAGGTGCTTAACAAAGTAATCCGCCAATCTGCGCCAGGACTCCGCCGTGTAGAGAAGGTAGCACTGGGGGGACCCCATACTATAGATGACCCTGACAAGCTCACAGGTTAAGCGTCTCCTTACCTGGAGGGAGTGTTTAGGGCCCAAAGGGAGGAGGTGTATTGACAGGTGTAGCACTTGTCAGGAGGGAAATCAGTGGGGAGGGACGAATGAAGAAGAGAGTCACTTAGAGAATAATTCCTATGGAAAGTGGAGTGAGGTGTGCTTAGTGGTAGGATCGCATTGGAGATTGTGAAAGTTGAAGGGAATGCTGTGCTGGATATGGTGACCTGTGGGGTCATTTCTCCATTGTGGACCTTTCCTTGGGCATTTGACGCTCCATCAATTATCAATAGTGCTGCTGTTCTGCAACTTAGTCAGCACCATCATAGGCACTAACTTCCATAGTATCCAGGACCCCTTCAAGGAGGCAGCGTCCATCATTAAGGACACCCATCATCACCCAGTCCTACCTGGTTCTCATTGCTACCATCAGAAAGGAGGTAAAGAAGTGTGAAGGTACACGCTCAACGATTCAGGAACAGCTTCCTCCCCTCTGCCATCTGATTTCATAATGGACGTTGAACCCACAAACACTACCTCACTGCTTTTTTATTTCTATTTTTTGCACTACTTACTTAATTTAAATACTTTATATATATATAAATGATTTTAATATCTATTATTATGTATTGCATTATACTGCTGCCGACAAATTTCACGACACATGCCAGTGATATTAAACCTCATTCTGATTCTGAGCTCAATTTAAAATTTATTTCCAAGAGCAGAACACAAGATGAGTATGCCCCCTTTAAATTATATATTTCGGCATGTTCTTGACCCCATCCCATAGTTGAACTATGAACTGATGAGAGATCGTCGAGCCAGCTACCTGCTAGGACATAACAAAATCTGTCAAGCAGGAGATATTCCTGTTGAATCTTCAAAATTAGCTGGTGAGGAACTTCTAGCACCAATTCACAGGCACATCTACCACCTCAGAGCATTCAGTTTGTTTAAAAATATCTTGTTTTTATTTAGAAAAGGCTAATCCCTAATCTTCTCTTTGGGTGGGTCAGAAAAGAAAAGTAATTACACTCAGAGTTGCAGCTCTTGGCAATATTCTTTTTTATGTGTATTTATTTTATGTACTGCATGTGTTTGACTTCCCCTATACTTAAGTTGTTTTTGCTGAAAAGTAATGTTATAAGCCACACTTCTCTACAGCAGAGTTGCTAACAGGGTCTGCCCGCGTCTGGGTTGAAGGGTTACAAAAGTGAAAGTAACAACATGGGTGGTCTTATGGAAGAAAGCACATGCATAGATATAGAAGACAAGATACTCACCTTCCAGGCAGGAAGATTTGGCTTTTGTATTAAAGGAGTGGGAATCACAAGCCTAATACACAGAGATCTCCAGTGTGGAAGCAAGTACTTTGAGAGGCTAAATGCTTTCAAGCACACATTGTTAATCAGATTGATTCTTGGAATGAGCAACTTGTTCCGTGAGAAGAAATTAAACAGATTGTGACTTTACCCTCTTGAGTGTAGGTGATCACTTGAAGGATTTGTTTCATTCAGGCCTTGATGGGACGGAGTTATGGACAATGTTTGCCCCTAGGTGTATGTTTGTAACCAAGTGCCTGAATTCCCCTCATATGTTCTCAATGTATGAAGCTCACTTTAATACTTCTGGTTATTTCCCTCCTCACCAACTCAATAACCTATTCACATATGATTTTAATTCCATGACATTGGCAAAAGAAATATTAGAGAACGAGTTATCACACTGTAGGTATCAAACTCGATATAGAAGAAGTCTTTTTGTTGCTTTTTGAATCGTATGCTACGGTGTATTATGGATTTACTGAAAGACAAAGTACAGGCCTAATCTGCTTAATCCTTTTCCACTGGACCACTCACCTTTAGCTCAGTCTGAGGAACCAATCATGACATCTGGAATTCTGCTTAATACTAAGCTACAGATACTCAATGCCCATTATCTTTCATGTTGGTTTGAGATCAGCATGTCCATTGATGCCCAGGAGAAAGATAAGCAACTACTGTTCCATCAGTTATTTGTTAGTTTCAGTGATTTAATTATAAGACCATAAGACCATAAAATATAGGAGCTGAAGTAGACCATTTGACCCATCAAGCCTGCTCCACCATTCAATCATGGCTGATCCACTTCTTCCAGTCATCCCCACTCCCCTGCCTTCTCCCCATACCCTTTGATGCCCTGGCTAATCAAGAACCTAACTATCTCTGCCTTAAATGCACCCAATGACTTGGCCTCCACAGCCGCTCATGGCAACAAATTGCACAGATAATTGTTTTACTTTTAGTCTCACAATGGGCTTTGCAGTTATTTTTAATGTAAAAGAACAATATTTTTACTTGTTACTTACATACTTACGGCCCCTTATGCTGCTGGCGTTTGGAGGAGCAATGAAGGTCCTCCATCTTTGTCTGTCCATACCGTCACACGCAGATATAGAAGGAATCTTTTTTGCAGTTTCTGTAACAATTTTGTTTGACCAGTCACGGTTGTTAGTCCTGAGCTGAACCCCCAAACCTGGAGGACCAGTGGACTACTCTTAGTCTCGCCTTAGTCCCTTTAGCCTGTTTGGCTTGGGTGACCCTACCAACAGCCAATGCACAAGGCCCTGACTCGAGCCAACATAGCTCTGCAGGTCATTGAGGCATGCAAGCCTCCAAACCCTATGATGTGCTTGTAGTCCTCTTGGAGGTTTCACTTGTTTGTCTCATGTGTTAATGAATGTGAAATTCTCAAATGTTCAGTGACATTCATTGACCCTTGGATCACAGTGACATCTTTGACAGGGTATGATTAAGCAGATGGGAGGGAAAGAGGTAAGGGAGGGGCTCACTGGCTGTCAAAGTCATTCTGTGATTGTAACAAGTAGAAGGCTGTAGTCTTCCAGAGTTTCAGAATCCAAATCCCAGTGGAAGACAGGAACAAATAAGTGACTAAAGGTGAGGCAGGAAGTGTTCTGGGCAATAGAAGATCTGTCCCATCCTCTTACGTTTCCTGAAAAGCACACCCTTTTACCCAGAATTGAAGCTACAGGTGCTCGCTATTTTATGGAAAGACTTGATGAGATGGGATCAACTTTATTATGAGTAATCTAGCTCCAAACTCTCAGGAATTACAAAGGCAAATGAAGATTGACTCACAGTCATCATTCTTCTGCCCCTGAGTCATGCTGTTAGTTCTTTTTTTCCCATTTGGGAACTTGGATCCCAGCGCCAGCACAGGGCAATCCACCACTGCATTGAAATGTCATAGTACAGGCAGCTGACTGCATTCATGAGGTGGCTTTAACAGCCAACAAAGTCCTGCCTCCTTCTCCCACGTACACATTGGCTATCAAAGACCATAGTAATGCGGAATGATTTAAAACCTGAAAGTCATTGAACTTAAAAATCCAGTCTAATTTTGTGGAGATTAAATGGTGGGGTGGGGATACATCTCTAACAAAGGAAGTGTAAGGTGTTCCTTCCCTCTGCTAGCCTGTAGGTTGCCTTTGGACAAGGTTGGCCCCTGATCATGGAACACGTGAAGCCATGGAGCAGCTGGTGGGTGATCATACGAGAAGCTGGTGCATATCACAAGTCCTGGTTATGCACCCACTGATGCTAGGCAGACAGTCTCTGAAGGGTATTGATAATGACTGGGGTCACCCATCTTAGACCATAAGACCATAAGAGTGGTATTAGGTCATTTGGCCCATTGTGCCTGCTTTGCCATTTCATCATGACTGATCCATTTCCCCTCTCAGCCCCAATGTCCTGCCTTCTCCCTGTATCCCTTCATGCCTTGGCTAATCAAGAATCTATCAAACTCTACTTTAAGTATATCCAAGTGACTTGGCATCCACAGCGCCTGTGGCAATGAATTCCAGAGATTCACCACTTGTAAAGACACTGACCAGAAGAAGGCAATAGAAACCAATTCTGTAGAAAAAATTGGCACAAACAATCATGGTCATGGAAAAACCATGATCGCCTACGTCATATGACACTGCACATAGTGAATGAAAGAACAAATTTATTACACTATATTGCTCTAAGATTGCACTATATAATTACAATATATATTACATTTACAATTACACGATATTGCTCAGGGCCTGAAATCACAAATAAGCCCGATTGAATAAGAATAGCACCTTTCCTTCATTAAGAAATTGAATTACATTTTGTATGATGGTTTTATAGTTGCAGGATGATTATTACTGAAAAAATCTTTTTCACAGATTTAATTAATTATTTAATTCTACATTCCCCAGCTTCTGTGCCGGGATTTAAACTTAATGACCTCTAGTCTAGTAATATTACTATGAAGCAGTCATTCCCCTTATGTAAACTTTATTTCTAAACCAAGGAACCAAGTAATATAAAAAAAAGGCAGATGAGCTTATAGCACAGTTAGGAACCCTCGTGTAGGAGTGCATTAAGATTAATTTGCAGACTGAATTGATAGTAAAGAAGGCAAATTAAATGCTTGCATTCATTTTAAGAGGACCAGAATATAAAAGCAAGGATGTAATGATGAAACTTTGCAAGGCAGTTGTCAGACTACATTTGGAGTATTGTGAGCAATTTTGGGTCTCATATCTAATGCGAGTAGACTCTTTCCACTTAGAGTAGGAGAGATAAATATGAGAGGACATGGCTTTAGGGTGAAAGGGGAAAGATTTAGGGGGAACATTAGGGGGAACTTTTTCACTCAGAGAGTGGTGGGAGTGTGGAATGAGCTGCCATCTGACGTAGTAAATGTGGGCTCACTCTTCAATTTTAAGAATAAATTGGATAGATTCATGGATGAGAGTGGTCTGGAGGGTTATGGACTAGGTGCAGGTCAATGGGACTAGCAGAATAAAGTTTTGGCACAGACTAGAAGGGCCGAATGGCCCGTTTTCTGTGCTGTAGTGTTCTATGGTTCTATGGAAAGGACGTGCTGGTTTTGGAGAGGGTCCAGATGAGTTTTATGAGAATGATCTCAGGATTGAAAAGGTTAACGTGAGCTGTGGTGGATGGTTTTGGACCATAAGATATAGGAGCATAATTAGGCTATTTTAGCCATCAAGTCTGCTTTGCCATTTCAACACTTTCCTCTCAGGCGCAATCTCCTGCCTTCTCCCCATAACCCTTCATGTCTTTACTTGCTGGAATTTAGAAGGGTAAGGTGGTATCTCATTGAAACCGACTGAATATTGAAAGGCCCATACAGAGTGACATGGAGAGGATATTTCCATTAGTGGGAGAGTCTAGCCACCTGGACACAAGCTGGGGTCTGATCAGCCCCGGCTGGGTCACCTGGAGGAGGTTGTATGATGTTGAAAGACCCCAAGCACCTGATGATTCCAGGAACATCACTGAAGATTTGTCCAGAAGCATCAGTAGATGTATGTACACAGCTAGGACCGGAGGGCACAGCTTCTGAGTAAAAGGGTGTCCCTTTAGGAAAGGTAATTTAGCCAGAGGGTGGTGAATCTTTGAAATTCAATGCCACAGAAGGCTCCAGAGGCCAAGAGATTGGGTATATTTAAAGTAGGGGTTGATAGCATCTTGATTTGTAAAGGTGTCAATGGTTACAGGGAAGGAAAATTAGGCTGAGAGGGAAAATAATTCAGCCATAATGGAATGGATAGGTTAAATGGCTTAAGACTACCCCTTTGCCTTATGCCATTTTCAGAACAGTATCACCTGGAAGGTTGTAATTTATTCCAGGATCTGCACATGTTTGTCCTGGTGATCTATAGGTATTTCAGTTTGATCTTGAGATGGCAAAATCTGCCATTATTCTGAGCATAATTATAAAAGCAGTGGGGAATGTGACTGGGAGCAGGTGGGCTTTATTAGCATGTGAATTCCTCCTCTATCACGTCACATCTCCAGGACAGTACACAAAGTTAGTTCAGGTGTACCCAAAGTCAATTGAAAGCTGAATTATGGGCTGTGGACAGAGCCAGAAGAAATGGCAGAATAAGTTAGCTTCAAAGGAAGGGAATGGGGGTGGGGGAATGGAGTGGGATCACATGCATATTGGGAAATGTTTTCTGTGCGGAGGAGACTGGATAGAGAAGCATGCAAGAGTGAGGCATTCAAAACTAGAGATTTGAAGGAATGAAAGAAAAGTTGGAATAGTGATTCACTCCTGCCGCTGAGATCAGCTTACTAACCTTGTGAATTTTGGCATTGAAGAGCATGAGCTGACGTATACTAATGCCAATGTCACATTAGGTCTTTTGGATAATCATGTTCCCAGTCTAGGGAAGGATCTCAGCAACTAAATTATGAATGCATTCTTTTGTAAATCAATTTGGCTTTGCTGCAGCTGGGCCACAGAGGAAATCAACCCCTCTGTTCCCAATCTGTTGAAATTGAGCAGAGCCTGCTCATGAAGTATGGCAGCATGGGATGCCCCAGGAACACATGGAAGAGCACAAAATCCTTCCCTCCAGTGGAAGTTGTTGTTTCCAAGTAATCTAGCAGATGGTGCATTCATGAAAGTACAACATAGCACATGAAGTACACAAGCAGCAAACATCTCTTTCCAATTGGCACATGAACGTCTTTTATTGATAACTGAATGACATGTTTTATGTACTATTTAGATACTTTACAGTAATTCCTTGTTGTTGCTGTATACTTACATCAAAAGAACCTTGTTATTTTAAATCATGGAGTGACATCACTTCTCTGCTATATAAATTGAAACAGTTGAGATTTTCCTTTTGGCCAGCACCCCAACAGTATTGAATTTTACAGAAGAATAGGCTGATACAGCACAGATGGAGGTCAGCTGGCACATTTATACTCACTTCTCCCGCTCCCCTTCAGTTTTCTATTTGATCTATTTCCCAAACCTTCTCCTCTCCTGCAATTAATGACTTACTCAGACAGGAGACGTTCCAGTGCCAATGACTACAGCCGTGCTCTTAGCTGATCATGGTGGCAGGGTGAAATTTTAGTGCTGCTTTGATATTTTTCTCTGTTTCCTCCCTCGCTCTCCAAGCTCAAATATATCTTGCAGTGAACTGTTCCATCCACCAAATCGTGAAACATTGGTTATACTCAAAGTGATGGACTCAAGCAGTTTAACTTCATTTGGTTTATGACTGCATTCGTATTAGGAGTAACTTACAAAGATTATTTAATCTACTTCAGGGATTTAAAAATGCTTTTAACTCTTTACCTTTGACATTTATGCAAATAATATAAAGATTCAAAGTACATTTATTATCAATGTACATACGCAGTTTCCAACTTTGAGACTCATCTTCCCAAAGACAACCATGAAACAAGGAAAATCCTGGAACCCGTTCAAAGAAAAGCACCACACTGCAACCCAGCACAAAAAATTAGCAGTAAACACAGAATATAACACAAAATTGAAAGAGTCCAGACATATTCAGTTCAGCTCAGGTCAGTTCAATCTAGCGCCATGCCGCTAGTCATCTGCAAACTGCCCCAATCAAAATCACTCAAAGTTGCAGTAAAAAAGAACGGCCGGAAAGCAGAAACGCACCACAATGTGACAACCAAGACCATCGTCCACATTCACTGAGAAACAACTGATACCCCAGCAATCAAACATATGTATATATAAGGTTTAATCGTGAACCACAGAGTCCAATCCATAAACTACATCGATTAAAACTCTCAAGAAAGAACCAGTCACCATCAGAGCAGTAGATGTCCAGCAACAGGTAGTGAGTATGAAGAACTGGACATCACTGGAGCCTGGCATGATCCATGCCTATTGTCTGAAGAAACTAACAGCATTACATACACGGCTGGCAGCTCATACGAACCAGCTGCCTGAAGCAGGCTCCCACCCTGACTGGCTAACTCAAGGAAGGACTTTACTCAATGAAGGATTCTCACAAAGGAGCAACTCCATCAAACCTGTCATCAACATGGAAGCTCCTGTCTGGCATCATAGTCACCATGATGAAGGAATGTCTCTGTGCAAGGTCAACAAGACATTAAGGACCTTCATCAAGAACACAATGGGGCACTGGAGGACAATGTTAGATGTTAACTTAAAGCCAGTACCTCATGACCATCAGATGTAGAATATATCAGGGTGATGCACTATCCCCACTGCTGTTCTGCACAGGCTTGGATCCCCCTCAGCCAGGTGATTTTAAAGAGTGGATATGAGTACAGGTTCAAGAGTGGAGTAACCATCTGCCACCTCCTGTACATGGATGACATCAAGCTGTTTGCCAGAAATGAAAGAGACAATGACTCACTAACCTACCTGACAAGGATGTACAGCAGAGACATTTGGACTAGAAAAGTGCAGCCAGATAGTTGTGAAAAGAGGCAAACTCATCAAGACTGAAGGAGTCGAGTTATCCGAAGGCCACATAGCAGAGGTACAGGACAGCTATCTTCCCGTCTGAATGGGAAGAACAAGATCAGAGCCATCAACACATTTGTCTTACCAGTAACCAGATACCCAGCCACAACAGTGTGCTGGCCAAGGAATGAAATGGCAGCTGCTGACATCAAGACCCGTAAACTACAAACAATACATGGAGGATTCCATCCAAATTCCAAAGTTGAGCAATGGTATATGTCTCTCTCTCTCTCTCCCCTCTCTCCCCTCTCTCCCTCCCCTCCGAGAAGACAGTGCCTGTGTTTGACCGGTCTCTCTCTCACTCGATGCCGCTGGGTGCAGTCTTGGGCTTTGGGCAGGGTATGATCAGCGCCATTTGTGGATTAGATGCTGTAGTTCATGTTGTGATGCATTTCTGATTTCTGGCTACTCCTTTTTTTAAATTGCTATTTTGTGCAATTTTGATCGCGGCGGACTGGCTCAATGACCTGCACTCAACAAATGACACAGTGCTAAATTAAACTGAACTGAGCTAAACTGAATATTCCTTCACTGTTTCAATGACTTTATGGTTTGATGTTTTATATTCTGTGTTTTCACTCATTTTTTGCCGGTTGTGTGATTTGTTCCTTTTTTGTGCATTAGGTATTTGAAGTTTTCTTTGAACAGATTCCGTGGTGCTTCTTTGTTTCATGGCTGTCTGTGGGAAGATGAATTTCAGAGCTGTATACAGCATACATACTTTAATAATAAATGTATTTTAAATCTTAGAATCTTTGATTGTATAGGTCATCAGAGGGATCATATCTTTACTTTCTGTTCAATATGGGTCTCTTTGTTTAAAGAAGGACATAAATGTACTGGTGACACAGTCATGGACATACAGAGAGTAAAGGAGGGGGCTTCAGATACACCCTTGCGAGGCACCAGTGTTAATCAGATAAAGAGAACATCATCTGATTTAAAAATCACGTATCTTAAAGTGAGAAAATGTTTCGCCTTGATCTATTATGGATCACTGTTTATAAAAAAGGGATTGTTCGTACAAGACAAGAATTGAGGCATAATTTTTACTTTCAAGAGATTGTGAGTCTTTAAACTCTTTTCCTCAAAGGGCAGTGTAAGCACTGTTTTGAATATTTTAAGGCAGAGCTATGTAGATACTTAGCAGGCAAAGTGATGGATAAGAATACAGAGTTGAGTTACTATCAGATCAGTCATGATTTTTTAAAATTCTGAGCTGGCTTGAGGCCCTACTCCTGCTCCTAACTCGTTATTTTGTAACATGTTGCATCATATCTCTGCTCTGAAGTAGGAGGAAATCCAGAGTAACACACGCAAAACGCTGGAGGAACTCAGCAAGTCAGGCAGCATCCATGGATAATAGTAAACAGTCAACGTTTTAGGCGGAGACCATTCTTCAGGACTGAGGAGGAAGAAGGAAGCTGCCAGAATAAAAAGGTGGAGGAGGGGAAGGAGGACAGCTGGAAGGTGACAGGTGAAGCCAGGTAGGTTGGAAAGGTAAAGAGCTGGAGAAGAAAGAATCTCATAGGAGAGGAGAGTGAACTATAGGAGAAAGGGAAGGGGGGGGGGGACCTGGAAGAAGTAATAGGCAGGAGAGAAGAAGTGAAAGGTCAGAGTGGGGAGTAGATAAAGGGGGGGGGGGAGTGGAATTTGTTTACTGGAAGGAGAAATCGATATCCATACCATCAGGTTGGAGTATATCCACTTGAAAAATAAGGTGTTGATCCATCACCTCGAGGTGACTTCATCTTGGCACAAGAGGAGGACTGATACATCGGAATGGGAATGGGAATAGGAATTAAAAAACGTTTGGCCACAGGGAAGTCCCACTTATGGCAGACAGAGCAGAAGTCCTTGACGTTTTGTTATTCATTGTTTTATTTTTGTAATTTATAGTAGTTTCTAAGTCTTTGCACTGTACTGTTGCTGCAAAACAACAAATTTCATGTCATATATGTTAGCAATAATATACCTGATTCTAATGCACCTCTAGATTGTTTATAATTGGCTTTGCACTGCTATTCATTGATTTGTTGGAATTTTAGGAATTCTGATGTTAAATATTGATGCTTTGCCATAAGCAACAGAAAAGATAGTGTTTGCAGAGGCAATATTTTCTGTTATAATTCCAACAATAGTTCAAAGCATTAATTTTCCAAAGTTACGCTTTGGCTAAGGAGGGTATTAACTGAATGGCAAATTCTGAAATTATTATCTGAACTGCTAAATGTTCAACACTTATGAAAAGCACAAGAAATGTTTGCCATCTGGAATGCATTCCCTGACAGTGGTGGAGCCAAATTCAGCTGTGCCTTTTGAAAGGTCTTTGAATCAGTACATGAAAAAATGTTCTTTCACAGAAGGGCATGGGATTGGCAGCAGCTTTAGGGCCCATGAAGAGATCTGGCATTGATTCAGTGGGGTGAATATCACATACAACTCTTAATTCTCATCTTCTTCAAAAGGTGCACACTCTTTTCAAGATTGCTGTCTCCAGTACCTTAACCAAACAATAGTTCTAAAAATAAGCCTAGGCTTTGAGTATTGAGAAGTCAGTCAATAACAAAGGACTTCACAGCACAGCCTATTCCTTTTACTGCCTAGTATATACACGTCTCTTTACTTGGATGACATTCAGAAAGAAGGGCCCTAGAGCAACTTTCCCTTCCACCTCACTGAAGTATCATCTTGAGGTTGACGTTGAGATGCTTCCATTAGTGGGAGAATCTCAATCAAGTTATCAGATTAGGCTGTATTCATTTAAAACGTAACTCTGCAAGAACTTCTTCTCATAAAGCCATTTGCTCGCTGCTGGCAGAGGAAGGTGTCTGCGTGTGATGGACTTTCTCTCTCTGTCCTTCTCACTCGCTGCTCCTGAGGGAAGGTCCTTGCGTTTGAATGATCTCCCTTTCTCCCTTGATGCAGTCAGAGGATGGTGGAGCAAGATTTAATTGATGTATTTTGTGGATTGTGAACTCTAATTCACGTATGACGTAGTTCTAGCTTTTCTGGTCACTCCTATTTTGTTGCTAGTTTGAATCATTTTGAGTCAGGATGGCCTGCAGATAATGAATGCTAAAATGGACTGAATATGCCTTTAGATTTTGTGTTTTATATTCTATATTTTCTCTTTTTTTTGTTGCCGTTTGCACGATTTGTTTCTTTTTACACATGGGGGTTAATGCTTTTTTTCCTTTGAACAAGTTCCATGGTTCTTCTCTGTTTCATAGCTGTCAGTGAGGGAGACACATCACAGAGTTGCATACTGCATGCATACTTTGATAATAAATGTACTTTGAATCTTTGGAATTCTCTATCACTATGGGTTGTACAGGCTAGAAGATGAGAAGTAGAATTGTGGGTTTTAAATTGAGAGTAGATACATTTTTGAAAGACCAAGACATCGAGGACAATGGAGAACTGGGACAGAAGAGGAGATGGGGCCAAGGATATGTCATCCATGATCATCCTTGGGTGATGATCTAGGGTGATAAGGCCTAGGATAGATCATCCATGATCATTCTGCTCAGGATGGACAAAGGAGAGGCAGTGGGTGTCATTTACTTGAATTTTCAGAAGGTATTTGATAAGGTGCCACACAAAGAGGCTGTTTAAAAAGATAAAATCCTTTGGAGTTACAGGAAAGATACTTGCGTGGATGGTTGAATGGCTGATAGACAGGAGTCAACGAATGGGAATAAAGGGGGCCTTTTCTGGTTGGCTGCCAATGACTAGTGGTGTTCCTCAGGGATCAGTATTGGGACCGCGACTTTTCACAGGCAGTGGCTGGAATTGAACTCGGGTCGTTGTCACTGTAAATTATTGTGCTAATCATTACGCTACCATACCACCCTTGCAAACTATCCATTTCACTGTACATTTTGATGTACATCTGATAAATAAATTAATTTGAGTCTGAATCTGTAAGTGGATTACCAGCTGAATACGTGAACAGACCTCAGCTGTTTGTAAGATTTAAAAGAAATGAATTCAACTCAGTTTCTTGTAGTTGTAAGTAAATCAGCATTAATTAACAGCAACTACACCTAAATTAAAATGGTTGGTATTTGGGCCTGAAAGATCACACTGGAGTAACTCTTGTGATGAGAATACACATAAATTAAGATGTTTGCTGGCCCTGGCCAGCACCAGTGGCATCAGCAGTTGGTCTGCCACTTGTCCTCAGGGGAGGGAGAGATAAGGAACAATGAAGCAGCATTTGGAGATGTTAATGAAGGAGCCATCAGTCTGGGTATTGTCAACATCGGCTCCTCCTTTGAACCCTGAACTGTTTGAAGCGATGGACAGGCGATTTGGAGATGTGTAATGAAAGGACGGGAGAGAGAGCTGTCTAGAGCGGCTCCCCCTTTGAACCCTGAACCGTCTGAACTGATGGACAGGTGATACCCCAGCAGGGGGATAAAAAGGGACAGGTTCGCTAAGGCAAGACACACACGACACCACAAGGTAACAAGACCCTGGAAGCGGTGCCCCCCCGCAAGTGGCGGGAGTCGTTTGGAAGGCTGGTTGCGGAACCAAGCCTTAGACGCACAGGGTGGAAAGGTACGATCAGCGGGAACCCGGTGTGTGTCCGCCCTTGCTTGGGTGCCAGGTTCACTGCAGAGGATCGACCGCATCTGGAGGAGGGGTCACAGTCGGTGACCTCAGGTGACGTCACAAAGGACTCGCCCGAAAGCTGCTTGTGAGCAATATCGCAGGTCTGTGTGTGGAAGCCGTTTTGAATGATCATTCGTTCTTGTTCTCTCTCTCCTTCCCCCCCACATTGTTCATCGCCATAGCAACGATTACTGCGAACTGAACTAAATTGAACTGGACTTTGTGTCACTTTGAAATTGGTCATTTACCCCTAGGCAACGATAGAGCTTAATTGATCCTGTTATCTTAATTCTGTGCACGTGTGTTTATCATTGCTGAACTGTTGCAGTTATTATCCTTTCGAGTACTGTGTTGCTTGTTTCTTTAATAAAACTTTCTTAGTTCTAGTAATCCAGACTCCAACTGAGTGATCCATTTCTGCTGGTTTGGCAACCCAGTTACGGAGTACGTAACACTCTATATAAAATTAACACTTAACACTAATTCTCCATAACACTACAGATAACTCAGAAGTCCTTAAGATATAAAGGAGTTCAAAAAAGCCCACCAGCATCCCGTATTTTGATGAGGTTGACTCAGGTTATCAAACATATGACTTACTTAAGCTATGGTTCCTCATTGGGCAAAGTTCATTACTCGGGGCACAATTTGTAACCCGTAAAAGGTCAGAAATTGTAAATATTGTCTTAAATAAATGCTTCAGGCCTGTGGCAGTTGATCTGTGAGGATCCCTGTTTGTCGGAGACTGATATTCCCCATGTTACTCAAGTTGACAGTGGCCCTCACCCCTCTGATGTCCCTCGTAAATATATAACCATATAACAATTACAGCATGGAAACAGGCTATCTCGGCCCTTCTAGTCCGTGCCGAACTCTTACTTTCACCTAGTCCCACCAAACTGCACTCAGCCCATAACCCTCCATTCCTTTCCTGTCCATATAGCTGTCCAGTTTAACTTTAAACGACAACATCGAACCTGCCTCAACCACTTCTGCTGGAAGCTCGTTCCACACAGCCACCACTCTCTGAGTAAAGAAGTTCCCCCTCATGTTACCCCTAATCTTTTGCCCTTTAACTCTCAACTCATGTTCTCTTGTTTGAATCTCCCCCACGCTCAATGGAAAAAGCCTATCCATGTCAACTCTATCTATCCCCCTCATAATTTTAAATACCTCAATCAAGTCCCCCCTTCAACCTTCTACGTTCCAAAGAATAAAGACCCAACTTGTTTAACCTTTCTCTGTAGCTTAGGTGATGAAACCCAGGTAACATTCTAGTAAATCTTCTCTGTACTCTTTGTATTTTGTTGACATCTTTCCTATAATTCCTGGGATCGTTCTTGTGAACCTCCTCTGGATCCTCTCCAAAGTCATCAGAAAACTGCTCACCATTTTCCAAGTGCAGTCTGACCAATGCCTTATAAAGCTTCAATATTATATCCTTGCTTTATATTCCATTCCTCTCACTGAATGTGTTCATAAACACCAAGGTGCTTTCTCTGATTATTCATTTCTCTCTCAGTCCTGATCTTCTTCTAGTCAGTAACTTGCCTTCTAACTTTCTTCTTATTTGGCTTTCCTGCCAGATAAATGGTTGCATAGTTGTTAAGTTGCTGGACCAGCAGTCAGAGTCCAGAATAATAATAAAGAGATAGGAATTTAAATCCCATCTTGGCTGGTAAAGGTATTTAAATAAAGGGATTAAATAAATCAAAAGTTTAGTGTGAGTATATGGTTAGTACAAAACTACTAAAATCAGGTAAGGTTTAGTCATAGTCATACTTTATTAATCCCGGGGGAAATTGGTTTTCGCTACAGTTGCTCCATAAAATGATTAAGCATCAACTTAACTTGTCACACGTGCCTCAAAACATACAGTGAAGTGCATTGTTTGCAGCAAATCAATGAAAATTAGGCTGGTAGTCACAAGTGTCACTATACTTTCAGTACCAACATAGCATGTCCACAACTAGCTAATCCTAATGGTATGTCTTTGAAATGTGGGAGGAAATATTGCTAGTGTAGCGTAGCTTCATCACCCACTGCCTGACTATGGTGTAATATCTTTAGATGAATAACTCCAGCTTTGCTGCTGGAAGCAGCTCACTAAATAACTTCTTCATGACCCCAGTGCATGAAGAACAGATCGTTCAAAAGGTTAACATTGTGACATTGACAGCCCATCGAGAAGGTTTTGGATTAGCAGTGAGTCTCTTCAGTCCTGATTAAAAAATGTGCCGTAGTTTTATAGTGTCTCATTTTGGGGATTAAACATAGCAGAGCACATCTGAGACAGTCTATGGTCAACTTTGGTACTTTTAGTTCCATCCCAGTGGATTTCTGGTTTGACAGCCAGAGACTGAAAATGTCTTTGCTTCTGAAAACTTCTTTGCAACAATTATACTGAATGACAATTGCTGATGGTCCTGGGGTGGAGGTGTCCTGCCTCTGATTGTGTCCTCTTTCAACCACTAAATCTCTCTGGCCATTTGGTTCATCTTGCTTTCAAGCACCCAGAATTTACTTCAAACTACCCCTTACTTGTTAAAACTTTTATTTGAAAATGTGAGCCAGTGTTCTTCTGCACCGTGGGCTTACATGATATAGTGCATGAGTCAACAAAGGGACTTTCTTTGTGATTCATGGTAGACTTTACAACAGCGCTGATTTTCATGCCTTGTCATGTTCTTTGGAGCAGGGAAATTCTTCCCTTCATTATGGAAGGACATCGGTGTAGGTGGTAAACCTGAGCGGGTTTCTGCAAATTTCCCATGGTGGCTGTGATTCAAGTCTGCACAGATCTCTACTCCTACAGATTTCCTGTCATTCTGGTTTTCTCACTCCCTCCTTTAATTCCAGTTCCCATTCTTGTTCCCACATGTCGATCCTTGGCCTCCTCTCCTGCTGAGATGAGGCCACCCTCAAGGTGGAGGAACAACGCGTTATATTCCGTCTGGGTACCCTCCAAACTGATGGCATGAATAGCGATTTCTCTGTCAGGTGAATAAATCCCGTTTCCTCTATTCCCCACGCTGAACTTTCACTTCTCACTTGCCTATTATTTCCCTATGGATCCCCTCCTTCTTCCTTTCCTCCTTTGTCCACTCTCCTCTCCTCTCAGATTCTTTCTTCTCCAGCCCTTGACCTTTCCCACCCACCCGGCTTCACCTATCACCTTCCAGTTAGCTGCTTTTCCCCACCCTTTTATTCTGATATCTTCCCCCTTTCTTCTCAGCCCAAAACATCAATTGTTTTTCTTTTCCATAGATACTGCCTGGCCTGCTGAGTTCCTTCAGTATTTTGTGTGTGTTGCAACATCTGCAGACTTTGTTGTGCTTGTAATTTATTCCTCCCTTACATTTGGCAGCTTGTTCACTTTGCTGTGCCCCATACCCCACACTGATTCAGTACATGGTTTGTTTCCTTCTCATTCTCTTTTGTAATTTAGTCCTTTCTTTCTCAATCAATCTCCACTGTGAATGGACAATCTCTCACCCACTCAGAGTTGGCTCTCTGCTTCCTTCCCTGATCTAATGTTGAAGCAAGGAAACCACTGACTAAGTAGTTATGAACCATTCAGCCACAAATGCAGATTCTAGAAAATATTAGCATTGGCATCTTTTGTTTTGTTTCCTATTTTTCTCATTATGACAATTCCTAAATGAGTCTGCTGCTTTCCAACAATTTAGTGGGAAGCTGCCTGCAATTAATTTCAAGATTAATTGTCATTCAACCATACATGAATACAGTCAAACAAAACAGCGTTACTCTGGGCTAAGGTGCAAACACAGCACAAGACACATACAATGTAGTACGTTTAAGATAGAAGCAAAGCTCAATGTTCAAAGCACATTTATTATCAAAGTATGCATGCAATGTGCAACCCTGAGGTTCATCTTCCCACTGACAGCCATGAAGTGAAGAGACAACATGGAACCTGTTCAAAGACCCAATGTGCAAAAAACCATGCAAACGGTAAAACAACAAGCCATAAACACGCGATATTAAACATCAAAGCACGCTCATTGAAACAGTTTTGGGATGTTCAGATCAATTCATTTCATTTCAATTTAGTGCTATGTGTGTCATTTGTTGACTGCAGGACACAGGGCTAGTGAGTGAGAGAGAGAGAGGGAGAGAGAGAGAGGGAGGGAGGGAGAGAGGGGGGAGAGAGAGAGAGGGAGAGAGGGAGGGAGAGAGAGAGGGAGAGAGGGAGGGAGAGAGGGAGGGAGAGGGAGAGAGAGGGGGGAGAGAGAGTGAGGGAGGGAGGGAGAGAGAGAGAGGGAGAGAGAGAGGGGCGAGAGAGAGGTGAGAGAGAGGGAGAGAGAGGGGGGAGCGAGAGAGAGAGAAAACAAAGGAGAGGGAGAGGGAGAGTGGGGGAGAGAGAGAGAACAATAGAGGACTGGAGGTGGGGCAAAGTTAAGATGGCGCTAAATGGCGACTCCTTTGTTTGCATCTTTGGAAACAACTCTATTTCCATCTTTAATATCTTTATTTTTCCCTTTCAGGGTTCTTCTTGCTTGGCACACCAAGGATTCAGCCTGAGAGTCCGGCTCGAATTCGGAAGCCTAAGATCTCGGCGGTCTGGAGACGGGAGGATCAAGAGTCGGTGTCACGGCAGGAAACCCGTTTGTCGCCGGGGGTGTCAGGATATCTGCTGTGGGTCTGAAGACGCGAGAACTTTGTGATCTTCCCTTATTAGGCAGAGAGATAATCTGCAGTATGTCGTATGCCGGATGAAATGCGAAGTCTTTGGGGTAACTGCCAGTCTGTGTCTTTGCTATTGCTTTGCTCACACTGAGCGCTCGGTGGTGGTATTGATGCTTGCTTTTTTTTTGCCGCTGGGGGGAAGGGAACTGTTGCTCGTTGCCTTTTCCGCACGGGAGGGAGGAGAGCTGTGGGGGACTTGGGGTTCTTACGTTAATCTGTCGTTCATTCTTTGGGGCACTTCTCTGTTTTCGTAGATGCTTGCGAAGAAAAAGCATTTCAGGATGTATATTGTATACATTTCTCTGACATTAAATTGGACCTTTGAAACTTTGAACATTTGATATAGGATATCAGCAAAATACAATTGCGGAAAAAAATAAGGCCCTTACAGGAAGAGTTCTTGCTACACACCTTTCATTGGGTTTATCGAACGTGTAATTCAGATTCAGATTAATTTTATTTATCTCACGTACATTGCAATATACAGTGAAATGCGTTGCATGCGTTATAAAACCAACACTACCTAAGAATTTGCTGAGAGAAGCCAGCAGGCACCACCACACATTCCAGCATCAACATAACATACCCACAGAGTGCATCAGCATAACAGAGAACACGCAAAATAGAAGACAAGAAGCAAGAAAACAACAACAGCAAAACAAGCCCTGTTCTTCCCACCCATCCATGCCCATGCACAGTTGTCCCACCCCAGGACAGGCCCTCTCTGGCCTCCAGCCTCCAGTGAACTCATGAATTCCCAGATACTGGGCTTAGACTTCCCCAGTGGATTCGTCAAGGACTCAAGGCTCCGGCCATTGGCCTCGACTTCTGGGCTTCCCTTCGACCTTCAGTATCGAACCCAAGGCCCGCCAATGATGACAAATGAGGACCCTAAACTCCAGGCCTTGTCTCTGGACTCCCCAATGACTAGAACCCCAAATATCTGGTCAGGAACTCTGGTCTTGCCAAGTTACATACCTAGGGGTTTACCACTAATTGTGCCTCCTGCCCACATGGAGCTCTGATCCTGGAACCTGCCAATGACTCACTAACATGGTGGGGGGCACCAGCCCTCTACCTCACTGGTCTGCTCACCAACCACAGTTGTCCTTTGTCCCACATCCACATCACTAGCCTTTGAACGTGGAGTGAGGGTTTAGACTCCATCCAGATCTCACATTCCCCCATATCCCTATTCCTAATCCCTAACCTGACCCATAACTGCCCACTCTTCCACCCAAACCATTCCTACAAACTAAAACAAACCTCTAAAAAAACAGATAAGCCTGCAGAGACCATAGCTCAGCACCATCTTGACCGGATCACCACAGATCTCAACAATGGAAAGCAAGCAAGTGAAAAACTTGCTGATATTTGGCAAGGCAAGTTAAAATTAACGTTGAAAATTGGATGTCCAAAATGAGATGCCTGTGAATAACTGAAGGCTAGACATGGAAATCCGTAGACATTAGAAGTGATCTGCTCGCATCACATTTTGAGGTCATTATGCATTCGGATATGCGTGGGTATCTAATCCAGAGAGCTCAGGATCAAATCTAGAATGCGCCCACCATGGAAGCCCTGAGGGCAACTTTCCTTACAGCAGCATTATTATCAGTGTCAATTAAATTCAACTTTAATTTCAAATTAGTACAGTTGTTTTAGATGCTGCATGAGCACGGATTAAATGGATGATCAGATGGGTCAGTAGAGCCAGCACTTCTATGGATCTGTGCTTCTTTCTTTGAGCCGTGTCAGTGCATTAGGGTTAGGGATAGAAATGCAAGGTTTAGTAACTCCTTTCCAAAGGTCTGGCTAGAGGTAACCATGAAGACCATCCAGTCACTCTTGCGTCAATGTGTGACCTTATATCATGAGGGTTGGGTGGAAGGGAGTGGAGATACATCTCTACCAAAGAAGGTGGAACATACTCCTTCCCTACGCTAGCCTTCAGATCACCTTTGGGCAAGGTGTAGCACCTGCTTAGTCCCTTGATCAGGGTCACGTGAAGCCAGGGGAGCAGGTGGTGGATGAGCATCTGGGTGCATATCACAAGTTCTGATTACGTTACCACTGATGCCAGGCAAATCTCGGAAGAGCTTTGGCTAGGGTCACCAGTCTTGTAAAAACACTGCTCAGAAGAAGGTAATGGTAAACCACTGCTGTAGAAAATTTGCCAGGAACAATCATGTTCAGCAGCTGGAAGACCATGATTGACCACATCATAGGACATGCCACATAATGATGATAATGATGACTGGGATAGCAAGGCTGCATAACTCAATCTCACAGTTATGTTTTCAAAGCCATGCCTAGAAGTAGGTATGATGTCATTGTCAGTAACCATGTGACCATCCAGTCAGTCTTGTGTCAATATGTGACCTTATGTAATGAGAGTAGTTTGAGTGGCGCATACATACAGGGTGCTATCAAGAACCAGTTTGTTTCTAATACAGAACACAACAAAGTCATCTCTCTGATTGATTCACTGTGCTGAATGCTTGGAACATTAAAAAGCAAACACAGAAAAGTACAACACAGGAACAGGCTGGAGAAAATGATATGAAGACAATGATGATGTTGAGAAATGAATTTGTACAGCAAGCTAATTTTAAACACAAGAGATTGCAGGTGCTGGAAATCTTAAGCAACACACACAAAATGCTGGAAGAACTCAGAAAGTCAGGCAACAGCTGTGGAGGGGAATAAACTGCTAACAAAGAAGATGAAGAGTCCTAATGAAGTCTTGGCTTGAAACATCGACTGTTTATTCCCCAGCATAGATGCTGCCTGTCTTACTGAGTCCTCTAGCAGCAAGTTAATCTGTTGGTCAGGTGAAGCAAACCAGTATAAAAGATGCCAGGGCCAGTGAAAAATGTTTTGTTATTGTCCCTTTATACTAGAGTTGCCAAACCAAGATGTCTTTTCAATGCTGAGTTGGCAACTTCATAAAAAAGGGACCATTCACATATTTCAAAATAGGCAGTTTGGAAGATGGGTTTGTAACCTGTTTGAGTAGCACAAGAGGACCAGTTTACTAGTGATTTATTAAACAGTTGTTTCTCTTCAGGCAACAGGCTCAGTGTGAGGTGATACAGTGAAGGGAAGTTGGTTTTGTCAGGCAATACTATCACCAATGGAGAAGCTAAGACCATCAAAGTTTAAACTACATTTATTATCGAATTATGTATACTATATACAGCCTTGAGCTTCATCTTCTTACAAGCAGCCACAAAACAAAGAAACTCAATAGAATTCATTAAAAACTTAAGGATTGGAGGATGCCCATTCAGAACAGAGATGCGAAGAATTTTTTTTAACCAGAGGGTGGTGAATCTATGGAATTTGTTGCCATGGGCGGCAGTGGAGGCCAAGTCATTGGGTGTATTTAAGGCAGAGATTGATAGGTATCTGAGTAGCCAGGGCATCAAAGGTTATGGTGAGAAGGCGGGGGAGTGGGACTAAATGGGAGAATGGATCAGCTCATGATAAAATAGCGGAGCAGACTCGATGGGCCGGATAGTCAACTTCTGCTCCTTTGTCTTATGGTCTAAAAAGAAGCCGTCAAACACCCATTTGTGCATATCATGCGAACCATAAAAGTAAGCAAATAATATTAAGAACTGAAGTTCACGAAAGTGAGAGCATAGCTACGAAGCCAGTCATAGTTCATTAGCTGCAGGCCACAGCCTCAGTTCAGCACAGAAATGAATAAACCCCGCAGAGCAGTGAGCTGAACACTGCCCTGTCCCTCACTTCTGGCCCCAACACCCTGACATTTTCAATATGTCCCGGCACTTAAATAGGCCAAACCTCGGCTCGTTCTTCACTCTCAACCTGACCCATAGCAGACCTTTCCAATCTGGCCAGGTCAAACATCAGCTTTTCCTCACTCTCAGGCGGTGCCTTGCCCCCTTGGCTCCGCTTCACATCAGTTCTTTTTTTTTAGATTATGAGGACACGCAGTCCTCTTTTATTGTCATTTAGTAATGCATGCATTAAGAAATGATACAATGTTCCTCCAGTGTGATATCACAAAAACACAGGACAGACCAAGACTGAAAAACTAACAAAAACCTCATAATTATAACATATAGTTACAACAGCACAACAATACCATAAATTAATGAAGAATAGTCCATGGCACAGTAAAAGAGTTCAAAGTCTCTCGAAAGTCCCACACCTCACGCAGACGGGAGAAGGAAGAAAACTCTCCCTGCCATGTCCGACCACAGTCCGACTCTGAGTCGTCCGAAAACTTCGAGCTCTGATCGGCCCTCCGACACCAAGTACCGCGCACCATCTCTATCTGAATGCTTCGACTTCAGCCTCGGTCACCAGCAGCAGGCAAAGCCGGGGATTTTGGGGCATACCCTCCGGAGATTCTCGATTGCACAGTAACAACAGCGGGGAACCAGGCATTTCAGAAATTTCTCCAGATGTTCCTCTGCTTCTCACGTCTGTCTTCATCAAATCAGAATTGTCTACGGCCCCTATTTAACAGATACAATATCATTTCACTGGAGAGCTGCGCGTGCTGTGTCGCGCTGCCATCTTCTCCTCCTGCCTGCTTTGAATCAGCTGTAAGTCCGATCCAGCAATAGTCAAACATTGGCTCACTCCCTGCATTCAGGTCTGACCCATGCCGCCTCAATTTAGCCCGTACGTGCTGCACCACAACTGTCCTGAACCTCCAACACTTCAGTTCACACCGCAAAATGCCAGGTCATACAGGTGGTTTGAAAGCTCAGCTCGGAAAGGGAGTTTACAGGCTACTGATTGCTGTGACTGTTTACCAGAAATTATGTGATTAATAAAGTAGTTAGTATAAAGTATAAAGTAGTATATAGTATAAAGTAGTTAGTAGTTAATAGTAGGGGACAGAGGGTCCAGTGAGATGGAGGAACTGAGCGAAATACATGCTAGTAGGGAAGTGGTGTTGGGTAAATTGAAGGGATTGAAGGCAGATAAATCCCCAGGGCCAGATGGTCTGCATCCCAGAGTGCTTAAGGAAGTAGCCCAAGAAATAGTGGATGCATTAGTGATAATTTTTCAAAACTCGTTAGATTCTGGACTAGTTCCTGAGGATTGGAGGGTGGCTAATGTAACCCCACTTTTTAAAAAAGGAGGGAGAGAGAAACCGGGGAATTATAGACCGGTTAGCCTAACGTTGGTGGTGGGGAAACTGCTGGAGTCAGTTATCAAAGATGTGATAACAGCACATTTGGAAAGCGGTGAAATCATCGGACAAAGTCAGCATGGATTTGTGAAAGGAAAATCATGTCTGACGAATCTCATAGAATTTTTTGAGGATGTAACTAGTAGAGTGGATAGGGGAGAACCAGTGGATGTGGTATATTTGGATTTTCAGAAGGCTTTTGACAAGGTCCCACACAGGAGATTAGTGTGCAAACTTAAAGCACACGGTATTGGGGGTAAGGTATTGATGTGGATAGAGAATTGGTTAGCAGACAGGAAGCAAAGAGTGGGAATAAACAGGACCTTTTCAGAATGGCAGGCAGTGACTAGTGGGGTACCGCAAGGCTCAGTGCTGGGACCCCAGTTGTTTACAATATATATTAATGACTTGGATGAGGGAATTAAATGCAGCATCTCCAAGTTTGCGGATGACACGAAGCTGGGCAGCAGTGTTAGCTGTGAGGAGGATGCTAAGAAGATGCAGGGTGACTTGGATAGGTTGGATGAGTGGGCAAATTCATGGCAGATGTAATTTAATGTGGATAAATGTGAAGTTATCCACTTTGGTGGCAAAAATAGGAAAACAGATTATTATCTGAATGGTGGCCGATTAGGAAAAGGGGAGGTGCAATGAGACCTGGGTGTCATTATACACCAGTCATTGAAAGTGGGCATGCAGGTACAGCAGGCAGTGAAAAAGGCAAATGGTATGCTGGCATTTATAGCGAGAGGATTTGAGTACAGGAGCAGGGAGGTACTACTGCAGTTGTACAAGGCCTTGGTGAGACCACACCTGGAGTATTGTGTGCAGTTTTGGTCCCCTAATCTGAGGAAAGACATCCTTGCCATAGAGGGAGTACAAAGAAGGTTCACCAGATTGATTCCTGGGATGGCAGGACTTTCATATGAAGAAAGACTGGATGAACTGGGCTTGTACTCGTTGGAGTTTAGAAGATTGAGGGGGGATCTGATTGAAACGTATAAAATCCTAAAGGGATTGGACAGGCTAGATGCAGGAAGATTGTTCCCGATGTTGGGGAAGTCCAGAACGAGGGGTCACAGTTTGAGGATAAAGGGGAAACCTTTTAGGACCGAGATTAGAAAAAACTTCTTCACACAGAGAGTGGTGAATCTGTGGAATTCTCTGCCACAGGAAACAGTTGAGGCCAGTTCATTGGCTATATTTAAGAGGGAGTTAGATATGGCCCTTGTGGCTACGGGGATCGGGGGTATGGAGGGAAGGCTGGTGCAGGGTTCTGAGTTGGATGATCAGCCAAGATCATAATAAATGGCGGTGCAGGGTCGAAGGGCTGAATGGCCTACTCCTGCACCTATTTTCTATGTTTTCTATGTTTTCTATGTTTTATTAGTAGTTAGTAGTTAGTAGCCATCTCGACTCTGTCTTGCCACTGGATCCAGATGGGAATTGGGAAGAGAGAGTGAGGCTGATGCTGCACAACTCTCCCTCACTTAAATCCAAATCATGCGCTAGTCTCGACACCAATAATGGTGTTGAGGTCTTCATCGACGACGACGATGGACAAACATTTATTTCATTTAATTTAGTAGCTTTATTTGCTGCCAGCAAGTCATCGCTGTGTTTCACCAGCACTATCTTAAACCAGCAACACACGTCAAAGTCGCTGGTGAACGCAGCAGGCCAAGCAGCATCTCTAGGAAGAGGTACAGTTGACGTTTTGGGCCGAGACCCTTCGTCAGGACTAACTGAAAGAAGAGCTAGTAAGAGATTTGAAAGTGGGAGGGGGAGGGGGAGATCCAAAATGATCGGAGAAGACGAGACGTCACCAGCAACTTTGATGTGTGTTGCTTGAATTTCCAGCATCTGCAGGTTTCCTCGTGTTTGCGATCTTAAACCAGGTAGGTTTGGGAGCAGAGCTCAATGTTTACAAGGCTCTTCAGAATGGGACAGACCGAATCAAGTGCAGGATAAACAGAAAGCTTTAAAAGAGGATTTGTCTATCAGGTGTTCAACAGCATCAAAGTGATACTATGGAAGTTGTGGTAAGGCAAAGGTTAAAACAAGAGTAGTCTGGGGCAGTTGCATCAAGTGAGAGCACTGGAGAGCCATCTCCTTACCACAGATGAGATAGGCTGGGGTGACTGCAGCAGAGTGTATTCAAGCAGACAAGCGAGGCTTCTGTAGTGAGACTTTTACAAACAAGTCTTCCTAAAACATAGCGTCCCTTTACACAGTTGGGGGGGGGGCGGTGCCAGAGCTAGATGAGATTCTAGTCAAGAGAGTGCCGTTGAACAACGATTCCTCGGGTGACATCTTTCAGATAGCCAAGCTCTTCAATTATTTCACTTTTTCTACACCTCCTGCTTGTTCTTTTTGTCTTGATTGTGTTATGGAAACTGTTGGAGCTTGTGACATGCAGGCTGGAATTTGGAAAATACTCCTAGTTCTCCGAGAGATGTGAAAGTTGATGCAAGAGAAGGCTCAAAGTTCAAAAGTGCAAAGTAAATTTTATTATCAAATTATACATATATATGTCACCATATACAACCCTGAGATTCATTTTCTTGTGGCTATACTCAATAAATCTATGGAATGATAACCAAAATAAAGTTAATGAAGGACAGACCAACTCAGACATTCAACCAGACTGCAGAAGACAACAAACTGTGCAAAATTCCAAAAAAAAAAGAAATAATAGTAACAAATAAGCAATAAATATTGAGAACATATGATGAATAGTCCTTCAAAGTAAGTTCATTGTTTGTGGAAACATTTCAATGATGAGACAAGTGAAGTTGAGTGAAGTTATCCCCTTTGGTTCCAGATGGTTGAGGGGTTGTAACTGAACCTGGGATATTGAGGGTTTTAATAAACAATCAAAATAGTGATTGTTGCATCTAAATTTATGGTATCCAGCAACATATCAATCACAAATTACTGCAGTTGTCGGTATTCTGGCTGAGTTTCACATGGACAATTTAGTACATGCAGAAAACACCCCAGTAGATATTGAGCCAGGATGCTGCTCCACAATATGTCATACAATATATTGAAAGTCATAATCTCAATTTGCTCTTGCAATAGTTCAGAAGTGAATACAAGATCAAATGTCTATGAAGCTTACTAATGCCTGGAACGTAGACTTCACATTTGTCAAATGGAGCTTGAAAAGAGATCACTGGATTGAATGAATTCCTAGCAGTCTGAACTTAAAGTTGTATATCAATGTAAATAGTTTATTGATAACATAATTTCATGCGTATTATTGATTGTATTCCTTTTTTCAAATTCTGAAATGGCACTCAATACAACCATCCAGAAATGCCAGGTGCTTTGATAAAGATCATGCTTAATGGTGGACAGCAGCATCCCCCATTACCCCGACATACCCTCTTCTCATTACTACCATTGGGGAGGGGGTACTGGAGCCTGAAGGCATACACTCAGTGATCCAGGAACATCTTCTTCTTCCCTGCCATCTGATTTCTGAATAGACAATGAACCCATGAACACAAACTCACCTTTTTCCCTCTTTTTGCTTATTTTATTTAACACACACACACTTCTGACTGTAATTCATAGTTTTATTATGTTTTATATACTTATTTATTATGCATTGTAATGTACGATATTAAACCTAATTCCAATTCTCATTCTCATCCTCAATCAGAACGCACAGTTGATTTTAGTCTGTACTTTTATGTTGAAAATATTATTTTTTGATATGGCAGAAGGTACCTTGTCTCAGCAAAGGCAAGGCCAAGCAGTGGTATTTATTTTCCAAATATCTCATAAGACTTTGAGGTCCGTGGATCAGTTTTACATCTGTTGGAGTAGGGAAATATATCAATAGTTACCTCGGACAATTAAATAACGCTGCATTGTTGGCAATACAAACTAGCTCAGCAGCAGCCTTTTGCATTAGTGACAATTGTGTCTTATAATTGGAGCTTAACATTGTGTGTGTTTTCAGCAGGAGAGGAAACATTGAGGCTTTTCATCTCTCCATTCCCACATCTGTTATCTTATTTAGAAAAAGATGCTTAATATTTTAAATGCCTTATACTTAATAGTCCAGACTTTGTTGTATGAATCTGCTTAATATCCACAACCACTAGAATTTTTAAATTTATGTTTACAATGGAATAACTTGGTAAAAATCTTATATATCAATAGAGATGCAAAAGAAATACTCGTGACTATAGCACCACTAGGTGGCTCAAGACATAACGTTTTTGAAATGCTTCGGCACTCTAAATGGCTTAATCTATGAAAAAATACTATTAGTGGGGATTATGCTTACAATAAAATGGCACTCATACAGAAAAGCAGTATTCATCATCAAGGACCCCCATCATCCAAGTCATTCTCTCTTCTTGCTGTTGCCATCAGGAAGGTACAGGAGCCTCAGGAC
The DNA here is from genome assembly GCF_030028105.1 of Mobula birostris. Classification (NCBI taxonomy): domain Eukaryota; kingdom Metazoa; phylum Chordata; class Chondrichthyes; order Myliobatiformes; family Myliobatidae; genus Mobula; species Mobula birostris. Next base: position 11,037,402 of record NC_092378.1, on the reverse strand, counting down.
CCACACCACCAGGTTCAGGAACAATCATTACCCCTCAACTATCAGGATCCTGAACCAGAGGGGATAACCTCATTTGTCCCATCATCGAAATGTTCCCACAACCTATGGACCGAAATTCAAAGTCTCTTCATCTCATGTTCTTGATATTTATTGGAAGAGGTACAGTTGAAGTTTCAGGCCAAGACCCTTCGTCAGGACTAACGAAGTCCTGATGAAGGGTTTCAGCCTGAAACATCGACTGTACCTCTTCCTAGAGATGCTGCCTGGCCTGCTGCGTTCACCAGCAACTTTGATGTGTGTTGCTTGAATTCCCAGCATCTGCAGAATTCCTTGTGTTTGCACTTGATATTTATTGCTTATTTATTTATTATTTCTTCTTTTGGTATTTGCATGGTTTGTTGTTTGTTGGGAGGTTTTTCATTGATTCTGTAATGTTTATTATTTTATACTTTTGTTGAGTATACCCACAAGAGGGTCGTTAAAGAGAGTGAACCCTCGCAAGGCGAAAGGTCTTGACGGAGTACCTGGTAAGGCTCTGAAAACCTGTGCCAACCAACTAGCGGGAGTAGTCAAAGACATCTTCAACCTCTCACTGCTACGGGCAGAAGTTCCCACTTGCTTCAAAAAAGCAACGATCATACCCGTGCCTAAGAAGAATAATGTGAGCTGCCTTAATGACTATCGCCCTGTAGCACTCACGTCGACAGGGATGAAATGCTTTGAGAGATTGCTCATGACTAGACTGAACTCCTGCCCCAGCAAGGACCTGGACCCATTGCAATTTACCTATTGCCTCAACAGGTCAATGGCAGATGCAATATCAATGGCTCTCCACATGGCTTTAGACCACCTGGACAACACAAACACCTATGTCAGGATGCTGTTCATCGACTACAGCTCAGCATTTAATACCCATCATTCCCACAATCCTGATTGAGAAGTTGCAGAACCTGGGTCTCTGTACCTCCCTCTGTAATTTGATTCTGGACTTTCTAACCAGAAGACCACAATCTGTGTGGATTGGTGATAAGGTATCTTCCTCGCTGACGATCAACACTGGCGCACCTCAGGGGTGTGTGCTTAGCCCACTGCTCTACTCTCTGTATACACATGACTGTGTGGCTAAGCATAGCTCAAATACCATCTACAAATTTGCTGATGATCCAGCCATTGTTGGTAGAATCTCAGATGGTGATGAGAGGGCGTACAGGAGTGAGATATGCCAACTAGTGGAATGGTGCCACAGCAACAACCTGGCACTCAACGTCAGTTAAGACGAAAGAGCTGATTGTGGACTTCAGGAAGGGTAAGATGAAGGAACACATACCAATCCTCATCATGGGATCAGAAGTGGAGAGAGTGAGCACTTTCAAGTTCCTGGGTGTCAAGATCTCTGATGACCTAACCTGGTCCTAACATATCGATGTAGTTATAAAGAAGGCTAGACAGTGGCTATACTTTATTAGGAGTTTGAAGAGATTTGGCATGTCAACAAATACGCTCAAAAACTTCTATAGATGTACCGTGGAGAGCATTCTGACAGGCCGCATCACTGTCTGGTGCTCCTTCTTCTTTTTATAGGCATCCGTTAGTCTCGTGAGACCATGGGTTTATGCCTTGGAAAGTTTCCTAGGTGCAGGCCTGGGCAAGGATATATGGAAGACCAGCAGTTGCCCATGCCTCAAGTCTCCCCTCTCCACACCACCGATGTTGACCAAGGGAAGGGCATTAGGACCCATACAGTTTGGCACCAGTGTTGTGGCAGAGCAATGTGTGGTTAAGTGCCTTGCTCAAGGACACACATGCTGCCTCAGCCAAGGCTCGAACTAGTGACCTTCAAATCACTGGACAAAGGCCTTAACCACTTGGCCACGTGCCAACATGTGGCTGGTGCTCCTATTTCATCTCAAATGTGCCAATAACAAGGTTACTTGGTTAGTGTAAATAAGTCCTGGTGTAGTTAAATGGTAGGAAGATCTGGAGGGAGTTGATGAGCATGTGGGAGAGAATAGATCACGGGCAAGTAAGATAAAGATTGGATTGAGAATGCTGAGAGTCAGTATAGGCATGATAAGCCTAATCAGAGTGAAGTTATCCCCTTTGAGGGCCCCAGACTTCTTGTCTTGGGAGACACACTTGGGTTACTTGGGGATAAATACTCTCAAAATTGGATCCAGACAAGTATAATTGTAGGAAGAGAAATTTTATACTTAGAGGTTGGAGGAACTTGGGGGGACCACCATTTCAGGAGTGGGCCACAGAAATAGCAAAAGTGGTAGCTTTTGAACGCATGTCTTACGAACATTTTGATAGATTGGACATCTATACACAAAAATGGGACAAATATTTAGGTTTCCGGGGGAGGGGGGGCGCGGATAGTGACAAATGTTGTGGTGAAGCATATTGCTAAATGGCAGTCTTTTATGCTACTTTTATAATTTGATACTTATAGCTTTTTTTTATTGTTTTTTTTCTTTTTCCTTTTGTATTTGCACAGTTTGTTCTTTTTTTTTGTACATTGACTGTTGTCCATCCCGTTGGTTGTGGTCTTTCGTTGATGCTACTGTGTTTCTTGATTAGTTATGACTGCCTCCAACAAAATGAATCTCAGGGTTGTATATGGTGGCGTATCTGTATTTTGATAATAAATTTACTTTTAACATTATATGTTTATTCGGAGAGGCAAAGGGAAATTGTTCCAGTGTAACAAGATAACTGCCAGAGAATGCTGCCAACTGGCACATTCCCAGCGACAGGTATACACCTTAGGGAGATAAAAAACCAGTACAAAGGCTTTGCAGGGAAGAGCTGCGATCTAAGGTCACGCCACCACTGGACACTGAGGGCTGGCTCCTGTGTAACAACCTCTCAGACTCTTGATGGGTGTATTGTTCATAGCTGTCACATGAGTGGCACTGGTGCTTTAAAAAACTGAATGAATGTATTGGTTTGATGACACTATGAATGCAAAGAAAGGTATGTACTAATTGTTTTGTATTTTTTGTATACATTTAAATGAATAATATTTATTATTGACTTAAAAAAGGCACAGGAAACATGCTGGGTCACAAAGATGGAAATGCAGAGTGACCAATCAAAATTCAAAGTAAATTTATTATCAATGCCTTTAGCATTATCATGGTAAAGGATAGAATCAGAGAGGACAGGAAAATTTTTAATTGGGGAAAGGCAAATTATGAGGCTATAAGGCTAGAACTTGCGGGTGTGAATTGGGATGTTTTTGCAGGGAAATGTACTGTGGACATGTGGTTGATGTTTAGAGATCTCTTGCGGGATGTAAGGGATAAATTTGTCCCGGTGAGGAAGATAAAGAATGGTAGGGTGAAGGAACCATGGGTGACAAGTGAGGTGGAAAATCTAGTCAGGTGGAAGAAGGTAGCATACATGAGGTTTAGGAAGCAAGGATCAGATGGGTCTATTGAGGAATATAGGGAAGCAAGAAATGAGCTTAAGAAGGGGCTGAGAAGAGCAAGAAGGGGGCATGAGAAGGCCTTGGCGAGTAGGGTAAAGGAAAACCCCAAGGCATTCTTCAATTATTTGAAGAAAAAAAGGATGACAAGAGTGAAGGTAGGACCGATTAGAGATAAAGGTGGGAAGATGTGCCTGGAGGCTGTGGAAGTGAACGAGGTCCTGAATGAATACTTCTCTTCGGTATTCACCAATGAGAGGGAACTTGATGATGGTGAGGACAATATGAGTGAGGTTGATGTTCTGTAGCATGTTGATATTGAAGGAGAGGAGGTGTTGGAGTTGTTAAAATACATTAGGACAGATAAGTCCCCTGAGCCTGACGGAATATTCCCCAGGCTGCTCCACGAGGCGAGAGAAGAGATTGCTGAGCCTCTGGCTAGGACCTTTATGTCCTCGTTGTCCACGGGAATGGTACCGGAGGATTGGAGGGAAGCGAATGTTGTCCTCTTGTTCAAAAAATGTAGTAGGGATAGTCCGGGTAATTATAGACCAGTGAGCCTTACGTCTGTGGTGGGAAAGCTGTTGGAAAAGATTCTTAGAGATAGGATCTATAGGTATTTAGAGAATCATGGTCTGATCAGGGACAGTCAGCATGGCTTTGTGAAGGGCCGATTGTGTCTAACAAGCCTGATAGAGTTCTTTGAGGAGGTGACCAGGCATATAGATGAGGGTGGTGCAGTGGATGTGATCTATATGGATTTTATTAAGGCATTTGACAAGGTTCCACACGGTAGGCTTATTCAGAAAGTTAGAAGGCATGGGATCCAGGGAAGTTTGGCCAGGTGGATTCAGAATTGGCTTGCCTGCAGAAGGCAGAGGGTGGTGGTGGAGGGAGTACATTCAGATTGGAGGATTGTGACTAGTGGTGTCCCACAAGGATCAGTTCTGGGACCTCTACTTTTCGTGATTTTTATTAACGACCTGGATGTGGGGGTAGAAGGGTGGGTTGGCAAGTTTGCAGATGACACAAAGGTTGGTGGTGTTGTAGATAGCGTAGAGGATTGTCAAAGATTGCAGAGAGACATTGATAGGATGCAGAAGTGGGCTGAGAAGTGGCAGATGGAGTTCAACCTGGAGAAGTATGAGGTGGTACACTTTGGAATGACAAACTCCAAGGCAGAGTACAAAGTAAATGGCAGGATACTTGGTAGTGTGGAGGAGCAGAGGGATCTCGGGGTACATATCCACAGATCCCTGAATGTTGCCTCACAGGTGGATAGGGTAGTTAAGAAAGCTTATGTGATGTTAGCTTTCATAAATCGAGGGATAGAGTTTAAGAGTCGCGATGTAATGATGCAGCTCTATAAAACTCTGGTTAGGCCACACTTGGAGTACTGTGTCCATTTCTGGTCACCTCACTATAGGAACGATGTGGAAGCATTGGAAAGGGTACACAGGAGATTTACCAGGATGCTGCCTGGTTTAGAAAGTATGCATTATGATCAGAGATTGAGGGAGCTAGGGCTTTACTCTTTGGAGAGGAGGATGAGAGGAGACATGACAGAGGTGTATAAGATAATAAGAGGAATAGATAGAGTGGATAGCCAGCGCCTCTTCCCCAGGGCACCACTGCTCAATATAAGAGGACGTGGCTTTAAGGTAAGGGGTGGGAAGTTCAAGGGGGATATTAGAGGAAGATTTTTTACTCAGAGAGTGGTTGGTGTATGGAATGCACTGCCTGAGTCAGTGGTGGAGGCAGATACACTAGTGAAGTTTAAGAGACTACTAGACAGGTATATGGAGGAATTTAAGGTGGGGGCTTATATGGGAGGCAGGGTTTGAGGGTCAGCACAACATTGTGGGCTGAAGGGCCTGTACTGTGCTGTACTATTCTATAATCTATAATAGAAAATAGAAAATAGAAAATAGGTGCCATTCAGCCCTTCAAGCCTGCACCGCCATTCAGTATGATCATGGCTGATCATCCAACTCAGAACCCTGTACCTGCCTTCTCTCCATACCCCCTGATCCCTTTAGCCACAAGGGCCATATTTAACTCCCTCTTAAATATAGCCAATGAACTGGCCTCAACTATTCCCTGTGGCAGAGAATTCCACAGATTCACTACTCTCTGTGTGAAGAAGTTTTTCCTTATCTCGGTCCTAAAAGGCTTCTCCTTTATCCTAAAACTGTGACCCCTCGTTCTGGACTTCCCCAACATCGGCAACAATCTTCCTACATCTAGCCTGTCCCATCCCTTTAGAATTTTATACGTTTCAGTAAGATCCCCCCTCAACCTTCTAAATTCCAATGAGTATAAGCCTAGTCTATCCAGTCTTTCATCATATGAAAGTTCTACCATCCCAGGAATCAATCTGGTGAACCTTCTTTGTACTCTTTGTACTTTGACAGTATCAAAGTACATATATTGTCACCATATCTTTCCTGAGATTCAATTTCTTGCAGGAATTCACAGTAAATACAGAGAAATAATAGAATCAAAGAAAAACTGTACACAAGGATGGACAACAACCAATGTGCAAGAGGCAACGACTTGTGTAAATACAAAAACATAAAATAATAAATCAATCAATCATCATCACCATCATCGTATGATGTGGGCCATCATGGCCTTTGTGTCCATGATAGTTCTTGGCAGTTTTTTCTACAGAAGTAGTTTGCCATTGCCTTCTTCTGGGCAGTGTCTTTACAAGACAGGTGACCCCAGCCATTATCAATACCCTTCAGATCTTGTCTGCCATCAGTGATCACATAACCAGGACTTGTGATATAAACCAGCTGCTCATACGACCCTCCAACACTTGCTACCATGGCTTCATCCGACCCTGATCAGGAGGGGGCGGAGCTAAGCAGGTGATACACCATGGCCAAAGGTGACCTGCATGCTAGCGGAGGGAAGGAGCATCTTACACCTTCTTTGGTAGAGCCATATCTTCTCCTGGCACCCATAATAAATAAACGAATAAACACATATTGAGAACTTGACTTGTTGAGTCCTTGAAAGTGAGTGCAAAAATTGAGGAATCAGTTCTGTTGGTCTTGGTGAAATTATCCCCTCTGGTTCAAGAGCCAGATGCTTGAGGGGTAATAACTGATCCTGAACCTGACTGTCTGAGAACTAAAGCTCCTGTACCTCCTTTCTGATGGCAGCAACGAGAAGGCCCTTTGGAGTACATTCAGTTTAATTGGCATGCCTTGGGCATTATTTGAATTAATCATATAATCAAGGCAGTGGCACAAGTGGAAGCATATGACAAGACCCTCTGGAGTATATCCAGCCTTTTTAGGCATGACTTGAGTTTTTCTTACATTAATCAGTTGATCCACGCATTGTGAAATTGGCACTTTGATAGGAAAGACAGGAAACTGGCAAGCTTTAAGAAGAGCCAGCCAACTGACCAGGTGTGAAGGAAGATGACAATCCCAATTAACATTCTGAAGTACAATTGGAGAGAGGTCATATCCACCTGTACCAGGCAACACAGAAATTAAAAGCAATTTATGAAAGTCACAAGATCACTCCCCCAAAAATATCTAAGCTCTTCTATTTTTATCAAGTCAAAAAAAAAGAGGAACCATCAACCTTAGTTTACAAAGATACCCAGCTGGAAAGATTATTGGATTAATTGGGAAACAGAGGTATGATTCTGCTATACTGCCCTATCAATAAATTGCTGGAAGCACAGAATTAGTGGAATGAAGACAATTAATGCATCCTAAAACACTGAGCTGTGAATGTCAGCAGCATTAGCCAAAATCAGTAATGTTTGTAATAAAAAAAATATTGTTTTACATAATGTCTTTTTAAGTTCTCAAGGCAAGGCAGAAATTGGGATGGATTATTCAAGTATTTTTTCCCTGTATTTATTATCAGAATCAGGTTTATTATCACCGGCATGTGTCATGAAATTTGTTAACTTAGCAGCAGCAGTTCAATGAAATACAAAATATAGAAGATAGATAGATAGATAAATAGATAAATAAATAAATAACAGTATAAGTATATTGAATAGATTAAAAATCATGCAAAAACAGAAATACTATATATTAGAAAAGTGAGGTAGTGTGCAAGGGTTCAATGTCCATTTAGGAATTGTATGGTAGAGGGGAAGAAGCTGCTCCTGAATCGCTGAGTGTGTGCCTTCAGGCTTCTGTACCTCCTACCTGATGGTAACAGTGAGAAAAGGACATGCCCTGGGTGCTGGAGGTCCTTAATAATGGACGCTGCCTTTCTGACACACCGCTCCCTAAAGATGTCCTGGGTACTTTGTAGGCTAGTATCCAAGATGGAGCTGACTAAATTTACTACCCTCTGCCGCTTCTTTCAGTCCTGTGCAGTGGCCCCCCTGCTCCCATACCAGACAGTGATGCAACCTGTCAGAACGCTCTCCACGGTACATCTATAGAAGTTTTTGAGTGTATTTGTTGACATACCAAATCTCTTTAAACTCCTAATGAAGTATAGTCGCCATCTTGCCTTCTTTATAACTGCATTGATATATTGGGACCAGATTAGGTCTTCTGAGATCTTGACACCCAGGAACTTGAAACTGTTCCTCTCTCCACTTCTGATCCCTCTATTACTTAGTCTATCAGACATCATAGGAACATGCTCTTTTTTTTGGAAATTGCAAATGGTACTAACTTTCAATACATAATACAAAATGGAGATTTTGGAAACTCAAGTGAACTGGAACCCAGTATAGAGTCTATTACCATTACTTTATGCTGAGGCTATTAAAAAAATAATGGTTCACAGCACTTTACAGTACCAGTGACCCAGGAACAATTCTCACTGCGATCTGTAAGGAGTGTATAGTTTCTGCCCATGACCACATGGGTTTCCTACGGGTGCACCGGTTTCCTCCCTTAGTACAAAGATGTACCAGTTGGTGGGTTAATTGGCCATTGTAAATTGTCCCATAAATAGGCTAGGAATTGCTGGACGGTGCAACTCGAAGGGCCGGAAGGGCCTATTCTGCACTGTATCTCAGTAAAACAACCAGCAAAAAAAGAAAATGTGAATCTATAGCATAGAGAAACAAACAATATATGTTTCAATCTCATCCTTTCCACATTTACATTTGTTAAAGTCTGCTTATTACAGATACAATTGGATTGCCTTAGCAGGTGCTTAATTACATTTCTCAGAGAAAAAAGACTAAATTAAAAGCAATTAGGAGGATGAAAGTAATGAAGCAATAAAATTAAGATCAAATTGAAAACCAATGCTTATTAATCTATAACCAGTGATTTATGAACCCGCTAACAAAGTTTGGGCAGGAGTAACAAAAACCAAGAATCTTTTTAAATATTATGGAAAATTATGTAACTATATAGCCCCACAATAAAACTCACTGTACAGTGATTTAGTGCATTGTTTACAGCTTCACAATCAAAGCAAGTGGTTTCAACATGACTGCAATTGCAAGCCTATATGATAGCAGATTAAATTAAGTGCTAATTTGAATTTATACATCACAGTCACAATAGAATTACAGCTCTGGAATCATGGGGCATTTAGGAGGATATTGAATGCATTCACTTTTGCCTTTTATTTTAGTTATTGGTAAGTAGTCAAAAAGGTAAGAAACACAGAAAATTAAGTTCAAACAAAATAAGCTCGAAGTAAGCAATTGCTTCAGCCCAGATAGGTAACCACATTTTGCCTTTTTTTTCCCATTTTCCTCACATTAGTACTTCCTTTTGGCTAGGCCATCCTCAGAGGACTTTGGCCCGGGTAGCAAATAATGTCTGTTACTGTTCACCTTTACATTTCTCCAAGTCTTTTTATCAACCCATTTATTTTCTTTCTCTGCTAGATCAAGCAGCCAATATATTAGTCACTTTTTAACCCTGAAAGACTTCTATTTGTATTCAAGCTTTTACATCAAACATCCAAGCTCATTGTTATGCCATTTTGCAGAACAGACAGGAAATGCCAAGCCCTGATGATCATGTGGTGGGGGGTGGGGAGGTGGGGCAGCAAAAAATAATTGTTCCACTTCTTTTGAATCTTCCTTTTAGCCTGCTGCTAATTCATGTGGCACTGACGTAAAATGGCCTCACTTCCAGCATCTCGTAGTATTTGTGCGTCTGTTAGCAACTTTGCTGCATTGTTAGGGAAGTCAGGTACATCTTATCTGTTTCATTATCATTAGAGATTATGCCTGATAGTAATGGTGATGTGCAGCAACAATCACAGAAAATTCCCTGGCAAGATAAAAGGAAGAACACAAGAGATTCCGCAGATGCTGGATAGCCAGAATAATAAACACAAAATGCTGGAGAAACTCAGCAGATCAGGGACTATCTATGGAAAGGAATAAAAAGACGAATTTTCCTGTAAAATATTTTCAGCCTGAAACGTTGACTCTTTATTCCTTTCCATAAATGCTGCCTGACCTGCTGAGTTCCTCCAACATTTTGTGTATGTTACTCAAGATAAAGGACAAGGCTGGAAGATCAATTAAATCAGTTTTACATATTGTTGTTCTTCTCATTGCTTTTACTTCATAATGGAGAATAGATAAAATTTTGAGCAAGCTTAAGGGGTCCAAATTTAGATGAATGAAGCATGGAGTGGAAAGTGGGAATGCTATGACCAACTGTAGAAGATTGGAAGGGGAAGCCCAGGTGATGACTGTGCTTCAAATAGTAGAGCCTTAAGTTCAGTAATGAGAAGGTGCAAATTGTCAGTCACATTGCTGCAATGTGAGCAAAGTCACCAGAGAAACAAGAGGAGGGAGGAAAAGATGGCGGCGCGACACAGTGCGTGCGGCCGTTCCGAATGATATCGTACGTGTTAACTAGGGGGCCGTGCGCAATCCTGATTTGATGGAGACAGCCGTGATAAGCACGGAGGAACACCTGGAGAAACTTCTGAAATGCCTGCTTCACTGCCGCTGCTACTGTGCGATCGAGAATCTCCGGAGGGGAAGGCCCCAAATCCTTGGCTTTGCCCGTTGCCTGTTGCGGGGCTGGGGTCGAAGCACTCAGCAGAGATGGTGCTCGGTGTCGGAGAGCTGGTCGGAGGCTCAGAGTTTTCGGACAGACTCGGAGTCGGACTGTGGTCAGATGCTTCCAGGATGCTGCATCGGCAAGTTTGCGGCGCTGGAGGTTCACCGTCTGCGTGAGATGATGGGACTTTCAAGAGACTTTGAGACTTTTTACTATGCCCATGGTCTGTTCTTTATCAAATTACGGTATTGCTTTGCACTATTGTAACTATATGTTATAATTATGTGTTTTTTGTCAGTTTTTCAGTCGGTTTGTCATGTGTTTCTGTGATATCATTCTGGAGAAACATTGTATCATTTATTAATGCATGCATTATTAATTGACAATAAAAGAGGACAGTGTGTCCTCATAATCTAATAATCTAATGCAGCTATTGGATACGGAAGTGTTTTATTCAACAATATGAGACACTCTCGCAAGAAGATGCCTGTTTCACCCAATATTACATGACATTTTATATGCTAAAGATCAAAGTCAGCAGCAGGACAATTCTATAGTTACAATGTATCTACTATGCTTCCTTTGAGTTACGTATAATGTTGACACTTTCTTCTTTGCACCCACACTCCAGACACCCAAAATGAATGTTAATCAGCATTGTCTGGATTTTAATTAACCGATGTCCACAGCTCCAGGAAGCTGTTGCCCAGGGCTGAATTTTAAATTTAATCTACCATCCACATACAGGTCTAAAGATTGGCTGCTGAAGTTAATATTTTGTTATATACCCTAACTCCAGAATATGACCCAACTGCGTTTCCTGTACTAATAAAGTACTTCAATGGCAGTGAAGCATATAGCACTATGAAAGATGCTAAAAAAAAATTCAAGTTCCGAATATTACTTTTCAGAACATTTTGAATACATGCTGAAAGTATATTCAGGTTAATTTGTCAGATAAAACTACACCACAGTAGTTTTGTCTGCTCTAAGGTATTCCAAATAATGTGTGAGTGCTTGTAAAATGTAATTATGGTGTTATGCCTAATGTTTCAATCAGCCGAAGTAATTTAGCTATTTTCATGGACTAAGTCCATTCTTCAATTCCAAAATAAAAACTTGCCTTGACTTGGAGAGCATTGGAAATTGGAAATGTTTAATATCTACTTCTCTTGTATATTCCACTAGTTTTCTCCAAAATTAGTCATATCAAAGTGTCCAAAAGCTCCAATGATAGCTAAGAGAGTAAGTTATATAGAACATAGAATAGTACAGCACAGTACAGGCCCTTCGGCCCACAATGTTGTGCCGACCCACAAACCCTGCCTCCCATATAAGCCCCCACCTTAACTTCCTCCATATACCTGTCTAGTAGTCTCTTAAACTTCACTATTGTATTTGCCTCCACCACTGACTCAGGCAGTGCATTCCACGCACCAACCACTCTCTGAGTAAAAAACCTACCTCTAATATCCCCCTGAACTTCCCAACCCTTACCTTAAAGACATGTCCTCTTGTATTGAGCAGTGGTGCCCTGGGGAAGAGGCGCTGGCTATCCACTCTATCTATTCCTCTTATTATCTTGTACACCTCTATCATGTCTCCTCTCATCCTCCTTCTCCCCAAAGAGTAAAGCCCTAGCTCCCTTAATCGCTGATCATAATGCATACTCTCTAAACCAGGCAGCATCCTGGTAAATCTCCTCTGTACCCTTTCCAATGCTTCCACATCCTTCCTATAGTGAGGTGACCAGAACTGGACACAATACTCCAAGTGTGGCCTAACCAGAGTTTTATAGAGCTGCATCATTACATTGCGACTCTTAAACTCTATCCCTCGACTTATGAAAGCTAACACCCCATAAGCTTTCTGAACTACCCTATCCACCTGTGAGGCAACTTTCAGGGATCTGTGGACATGTACCCCCAGATCCCTCTGCTCCTCCACACTACCAAGTATCCTGCCATTTAATTTGTACTCTGCCTTGGAGTTTGTCCTTCCAAAGTGTACCACCTCACACTTCTCTGGGTTGAACTCCATCTGTCACTTCTCAGCCCACTTCTGCATCCTATCAGTGTCTCTCTGCAATCTTTGACAATCCTCTACACTATCGACAACACCACCAACCTTTGTGTCGTCTGCAAACTTGCCAACCCACCCTTCTACCCCCGCAACCAGGTCGTTAATAAAAATCATGAAAAGGAGAGGTCCCAGAATAGATCCTTGTGGGACACTACTAGTCACAATCCTCCAATCTGAATGTACTCCCTCCATCACGACCCTCTGCCTTCTGCAGGCAAGCCAATTCTGAATCCACCTGGCCAAACTTCCCTGGATCCCATGCATTCTGACTTTCTGAATAAGCCTGCCATGTGGAACCTTTTCAAATGCCTTACTAAAATCCATATAATAGACAATAGACAATAGGTGCAGGAGTAGGCCATTCGGCCCTTCGAACCAGCACCGCCATTCACTGTGATCATGGCCGATCATCCACTATCACATCCAGTTCCTGCCCTATCCCCATAACCTTTGATTCCGCTATCTTTAAGAGCTCTATCCATATAGATCTCATCCATTGCACTACCCTCACCTATATGCCTGGTCACCTCCTCAAAGAACTCTATCAGGCTTGTTAGACGCGATCTGCCCTTCACAAAGCCATGCTGACTGTCCCTGATCAGACCATGATTCTCTAAATGCCCAGAGATCCTATCTCTAAGAATCTTTACCAACAGCTTTCCCACCACAGACGTAAGGCTCACTGGTCTATAATTACCCGGACTATCCCTACTACCTTTTTTGAACAAGAGGACAACATTCACCTCCCTCCAATCCTCCGGTACAATTCCCGTGGACAACGAGGACATAAAGATCCCAGCCAGAGGCTCAGCAATCTCTTCCCTCACCTCGTGGAGCAGTCTGGGGAATATTCCGTCAGGCCCCGGGGACTTATCCGTCCTAATGTATTTTAACAACTCCAACACCTCCTCTCCCTTAATATCAACATGCTCCAGAACATCAACCTCACTCATATTGTCCTCACCGTCATCAAATTCCCTCTCATTGGTGAATACCGAAGAGAAATATTCATTCAGGACCTTGCTCACTTCCACAGCCTCCAGACACGTCTTCCCACCTTTGTCTCTAATCAATCCTATCTTCACTCCTGTCATCCTTTTTTTCTTCACATAATTGAAGAATGCCTTGGGGCTTTCCTTTACCCTACTCGCCAAGGCCTTCTCATGCCCCCTTCTTGCTCTTCTCAGCCCCTTCTTAAGCTCATTTCTTGCTTCCCTATATTCCTCAATAGACCCATCTGATCCTTGCTTCCTAAACCTCATGTATGCTGCCTTCTTCCACCTGACTAGATTTTCCACCTCACTTGTCACCCATGGTTCCTTCACCCTACCATTCTTTATCTTCCTCACTGGGACAAATTTATCCCTAACATTCTGCAAGAGATCTCTAAACATTGACCACATGTCCATAGTACATTTCCCTGCAAAAAACATCATCCCAATTCACACCCGCAAGTTCTAGCTTTATAGCCTCATAATTTGCCCTTTCCCAATTAAAAATTTTCCTGTCCTCTCTGATTCTATCCTTTTCCATGCTAATGCTAAAGGCCAGGGAGCGGTGGTCACTGTCCCCCAGATGCTCACTCACTGAGAGATCTGTGACCTGACCCGGTTCGTTACCTAATACTAGATCTAGTATGGCATTCCCCCTAGTCAGCCTGTCCACATACTGTGACAGGAATTCGTCCTGGACACACTTAACAAACTCTGCCCCGTCTAAACCCTTGGAACTAATCAGGTGCCAATCAATATTAGGGAAGTTAAATTCACCCATGATAACAACCCTGATATTTTTGCATCTTTCCAAAATCTGCCTTCCAATCTGCTCCTCTGTATCTCTGCTGCTACCAGGGAGCCTATAGAATACTCCCAATAGAGTAACTGCTCCCTTCTTGTTCCTGACTTCCACTCATACTGACTCAAAAGAGGATCCTGCTACATTACCCACCCTTTCTGTAGCTGTAATAGTATCCCTGACCAGTAATGCCACCCCTCCTCCCCTTTTTCCATCCTCTCTATCCCTTTTAAAGCACTGACATCCAGGAATATTGAGAATCCATTCCTGCCCTGGTGCCAGCCAGCTCTGTAATGGCCACTACATCATAATTCCATGTATGTATCCAAGCTCTCAGTTCATCACCTTTGTTTCTGATGCTTCTTGCATTGAGGTACACCCATTTCAGCCCTTCTACCTCACTGTCTTTACACCGTTAATTCTGCTTCTCTTTCCTCAAAGCCTCTCTGTATGTTAGATCTGGCTTTACCCCATGCACTTCTTTCACTGTTCTATCGCTCTGGGTCCCATCCGCCTTGCAAATTAGTTTAAACCCTCCCGAACCATGCCAGTAAAACTACCTGCAAGGATATTTCTCCCCCTCGAGTTCAGGTGCAACCCATCCAATCTGTACAGGTCCCACCTTCCCCAGAAGAGATCCCAATGATCCAAAAATCTAAAACCCTGCTCCCTGCACCAACTGCTCAGCCACACATTCAACTGCCATCTCCTCCAATTCTTACCATCACTGTCACGTAGCACTGGTAGCAATCCTGAGAATGCTACCCTTGAGGTCCTGTTCTTCAGCCTTTTGCCTAGTTCCCGAAACTCACACTTCAGGACCTCATCCCTCTTCCTGCCTATATTGTTGGTCCCAACATGTATCACGACTTCTGGTTGCTTTCCCTCTCATACCAGGATGTCATGCACCTGGTCAGAGACATCCCGGACCCTGGCACCCGGGAGGCAACAGACCATGTGGGTGTCCTTCTCACGTCCACAAAATCTCCTGTCTGCTCACCTGACTATAGAGACTCCAATGACGACAGCTCTCCTCTTCTCCGTCCCACCCTTCTGCACCACCGGGTCAGACTCAGTGCCAGAGGCCCTGCCACTGTGGCTCACACCTGGTCGGTCATCCCCACCAACAGTATCCAGGAAGGTAAACTTATTATTCAGGGGAATGGCTGCAGGGATGCTCTGAATTACCTGTCTGCTCACCTTCGCTTTCCCCTCTCTGACTGTCACCCAACGACCTGCTTCCAACAGCCTAGGTGTGATTACCTCCCTGTAGCTCTCATCTATGACTGCCTCATTCTCTCTTATGAGTCGAAGGTCATCCAGCTGCTGCTCCAGATTCCTTACACAGTCTTCCAGATCGTCCAGCCGTTTGCACTTCTGGCAGATTTGACTCTGCGGGAGAGGGTCGTTCCCCCAAGACTGTCACATCTCACATGAGAGGCACATCACTGTCTCAGGAGGCATTGTAAAGACTAACTGCGAGCAAGCTTGACCTCCGCCTCTTCTCTTCGAAGCCTCTCGAGTCAAAGCCTCAAAGCTCCACTCCTTCACTGGCCCACTCACTCACTAGCCGCTTTCCACAGGCTGCTTCACTTGAGCTATCCCTCTATTTCTCTGTTTGAGCTTTTCAAAATGCTTGGTCACCTGATCCCGATTGCTCATTCAGCTGCTTACTGCTGAGTTGAGCTATATAACAACAACGTATTACCAGCTGTCCACGATATCAATTAGGGTGCTTGAGCCATAGTGTCAAAGTAAATGTCACCTTGGTGTGCTAGACATTCACATTTATATGAATCCCACATGTTCGTAAAAGTCGATGTGAATGCAAGGGTGTCCAAAATTGCACCCCAGTTCCTTAGCCTCTCAGGTTATTTCATTTCTTTCATAAATTTGAATGACTTATTTCAGAAATTCAAAATAAATAAATAATGTATTATATAACATTATTAACTATATTCTGTCAGTCTCAGGAATAGTTTTACCATCCAACTCCTAATCCAGAGCGACACACATCAAAGTTGCTGGTGAACGCAGCAGGCCAGGCAGCATCTCTAGGAAGAGGTACAGTTGATGTTTCGGGCCGAGACCCTTCGTCAGGACTAACTGAAGGAAGAGCTAGTAAGAGGTTTGAAAGTGGGAGGGGGAGGGGGAGATCCAAAATGATAGGAGAAGACAGGAGGGGGAGGGATGGAGCCCAGAGCTGGACAGGTGATTGGCAAAAGGGATATGAGAGGATCATGGGACAGGAGGCCCAGGGAGAAGGAAAAGGGGGAGGGGGGAAAAACCCAGAGGATAGGCAAAGGGTATAGTCAGAGGGACAGAGGGAGAAAAAGGAGAGAGAGAGAAAGAATGTGTGTATATAAATAAATAACGGATAGAGTACGAGGGGGAGGTGGGGCATTAGCGGAAGTGAGAGAAGTCAATGTTCATGCCATCAGGTTGGACGCTACCCAGACGGAATATAAGGTGTTGTTCCTCCAACCTGAGTGTGGCTTCATCTTTACAGTAGAGGAGGCCGTGGATAGACATATCAGATTGGGAATGGGATGAAAAACATAAACACGAGGAAACCAAGTGGATAACTTAACTCACCCCAACATCAAACTGATTCCACAGTCACTTTCAAGGTATCTACAACTCAGGCTCTCAATATTATTTATTATATTTTGTTTTTCTTTTTGTATTTGCACAATTTGTTGTCTTAAGTGCATTGATTGTTTGTCGGTCTTTGTGTGTAGTTTTTCATTGATTCTATTGTGTTTCAATTTATTTACTGTGAATGACCACTCAAAAATGAATCTCAGGTTTGTAAATGGGGAAATATACAGTGAGATCAGTTATAATCAGTAATTTACCATTTTTAGGGTGATCAGTATAGAACCATTTGATGTCTTCAAACATTAGAAGGTTACTTACTTCATTGCTGACATTTAGGGCAGCAATGAAGGTCCTCCATCTTCGTCTGTATAGAAGGATTCTTCATTGCTTTTTACATAACAATTGTTTTTTGACCAGTCGAAGTTGTTGGCCCTGTGCTGAGCCCCCAAAACCCGGAGGATCGGTGGACCACTCTTAGTCTGGTCTCTACCCTTTGACCTGTTTGGCATGGGTGACCCTACCAAGATCCAAAGTACAAGGCCCTGACTCCAACCAACTTCACTCTTCAGGTCACTGAGGCACACAAGCTCCCAAACCTTGCGACAAGGCTGTGGTACTGTTGGAGGGGTAAGTCATTTGATAGTGAATAACGTGAAGGGTTACAGGGAAAGAACAGGGTAATTTCATTGATAAGTTTTCTTCACTTGTAGCAGTTACTTTTAAACAAACCAAGATCACTGAGAGATGGGGGCTGACGCTGTATGACGCAATTCACCAATAATGAAGATTGATGTCAAAAAAAATATGTTTGATCCATTGATAAGAAACCAGTAAAGATGATCAATCTTGTAACGATAAAAAAACAATGAAACTAAAAGTGGTGATGTAACAATATAAGCAGTCTAATCGTATTCAAACATGTTAGTGTTAATGACCTTAGTGTATTTAAACATCAGCATTAAACGTATTTAAATAGTCTAAAAAAAAGAAAATATCATTCCTGGCTGCCTTTAACTCGAACCAGACTAAAACTGAACTAAAGACAAATCATGAATATGTAACTATACTCTTCACATTGACCACACTGCATGCCATGTTACAAATTAACCATAATAAATGTGCAATACGAAATACAATACAGACATACAGAAAATAGATACATGACCCCTACATCACTGGAACCAGTGTTGTCTTGATGGCCAAGTAGTCCCCTTATAGGGTGGAATAATTGCTCCATGATAATACACTGGCTAAATTCTTTGAGTAGTTATCATGGACAAAGTGTTTTTCTGACAATTAGTTATAAAGTTATATCGTTACATAGCTTATGCGTGTATGCTGTTTTTAAAAGTACTGAGCAACTAGTCCAAATTTCGATCGAAGATGTATGGGTATCATTTGATTAATTCTGGGACTTAACTCAAAGCTCATATTGATGAGGGAAAATTTTTAGTGGAAACTGAAGAAAAAATATTAATTTTCTCAAACATAATTATATGGAGTAAATAGATTGCCTCATTACTTATAAGCTGCTTTCTCATTTAGTGCTGTGAATTCATACAAATCATAACCCTAATTCTTAAATGGGAGCGAAGATTACTCACATTATTCAATTTAATTGACATGTCGACCCAAAGAGACCAACTTGAGACACGGAATTAATAAATAAAAATTATCAAATAGGAAAGCCTCGTAGATGAAAACAGTCAAGGTTTATTCACCAAAGTATAGCTTTCCACAGTATTAATACATCACAACTTATATCCTTTTCCCAATGTGCGGCAACTCTGTCAACCTAGTTACTTATTTACTCACTGGCTGTTATGCCACCGGCATTTAGGGCAGCAATGAAAACCCTCTATCTCTGGCAGCATTCAGGGCCTCCTTCAGCATGTCAGTAGCTTCCTCTCAGTTTGCACTGAGAAACTGAGGAATACCATCACACTCAGATGTAGAAGGATTCTTCATTGCTGTTTCCATAACAGTTTTGCTTTGCCTGTCAGGGTTGTTAGCCCTGAGATGAACCCCCAGACCTGGAGGACCACTCTTAGTCTGGCCTCTACTCTTTGACCTGTTTAGCATGGTGATCCGACCAAGAGCTAAAGCATAAAGCCCCAACTCCAGCCAACATAGCTCTCTAGGTCATTGAGACACACAAGTCTCCAAACCATGACAAGGTTGTGGTCCTCTTTGAAGTCTGCTAACTATTTTGTGTCTATATCCCCCAGTATCATCTCAGAATAATGTTTATACTTTTAATGGAAGATCTAATAGAATGGAAAGGAAAATACGAGGATTTTTTTTATAAATATGTTTGCCTGTTAACTAGTTCTAGTTTAAGCGCAATTATGGGTGGGTAACAAATTCACAGATAATTTTTAAAATATTCAAAAGAAATCTTCAATTTGTGCCATGTAATGACCCCAAGTGATATGTGCTCCATTAGTGCCTGTTGAGTACTATAAATATCGCATGTAAAAATCATTTCAATCGGTTTCAATTTCAAAAGGTACATTTAATGCCAGAGGGATGTATACAATATACATCCTGAAATTCTTCTTCTTTGCAAACATCCATGAGAACAGAAAAGTGCCACAAAGAATGAATGACAGTTAAATGTTAGAACCCCAAACCCGCCCCCCAGTTCCTCCTCCCACACATAAGCAGCAACAAAGCAATGACCCGCTCCCCCACCGGTAAAAAAGCATCAGCAGGCCCACCAAGCACTCAAGCATGCAGCAAAGGATCAATAAAGACACAATTCTTACAGTACCCCAAAGACTACTCGTTCACCTGGTATTCAACATACTACAGGCTCTCTCTATCCCTAATAGGTTATTAAATGCATTGATTCGAACAATTACCTGTAATTAATTAAAACATTTTTATTGATTACTTTCCAGACTACCATTTGAACAGTAGAGCATTTTAAGTGCTAGTTTCTGGTGAACAGTCGTTAGTCCATGGGATTGGTTAGAAATGCAGGACTGCGAAAGTGATTCAGTACTTTTCTTGAAATTGCCTTTTGGTTTAAATTTACATCAAATGCTCAAAAGGATAATCAATTTTCACAATGAAGACCATGATCATTTGAAAGATTTTCACCTAGTTGTCAAAAAGTATGAATTAAATTCAATTTGTCATATAGGTGAGTCTACTTTCTGAATAAAAGTCTGTTTTCAAAGTTTTCAATTTCTTTCTGATTAAGTGACGGAATTAAAGCATGGGAAAGAAGCATTTGAAATTACATTGTCTATATAGACCCATTTATGCCTTCAATGGACAACTTATAAAGAAGTAGGATAGCCATTGTTATTCACATTGTGCTTAAAGTCAAGGCAAGTTTATTGCCATTATAGTATATACGTGTATCATCATCATCATCAGTTTGGGCTTTGACTGCCATGGCCCACACACTCCTATTTCGGGCCAAGTGGATCAATTCATTGGTATTCATTTCCAGTTTTCTGGCTGCTGTCTCCATCATCATTTTTCTTTGCCTTCCTCTTACTTTCTTCCCTTCAATCTTTCCCATAATTACCGTGCATTCTAACTCCTCTTTCCTAATCACATGTCCAATGAAGTTATGTTGCCGTTTCATGATCTCATACGTTATTTCTAGTTTTGTGTTTGCTCTGTTCATGACATCCTCGTTAGGTATTCGTTTCATCCATGATATTCTTTTCATCCTCCTCAAAAACCACATCTCTGCTGCTACAATTCATTTCCTCATGTTACTAGATATTGTCCAGCATTCTGAGCCATATAACATAACTGGATAAACGTAACATTTCAGTACTCTGAGGTGGGTTGTCATGCGTAGTTTAGTATTGGTCAGTATACTCTTCATTCTGGTAAAGGTGTCTTGTACATATATACCTGTATACTGCCAAAGAAAAAGTGTCTCCGGACCAGCGTGTACAGCACATGACACACCTATAACATACCATAACTTAGGAAGTTAAAAATTACATCTACAATTGAATTACATGTCAGGATTTAGTGCTTAGCAGTTCAATTTTGTATTTTATATTCTATGTTTTCCACTTGTATTTTGCATGTGAGGAGGTTGGTGATTGATGCTTTTCTTTGTTTTGCAGCAGTCTGTGGAGAAGATGATTCTCAGGGTTGTGCACTGCATATATACTTTGATAATAAACGTACTTTGAATCTTTTTATCCATTTTGTACTGGGTAATAGAGAAGAATGCCAATTGCTGGTGTAGTGTCACTGGCACCAGACTTTGAAGCAAATGGTCCTGGGTTCGATTCTGGCCGGCCACATGCATACTTTCCATCCATGCTGGATTAAGCAACAAGCTAGTAACTCAGCCTCATATAAAAAACAGAAAAGTGCTAAGGAAATGACAAAAATGCCTCCCAAAGTGCCACAAGGCAAGAAAAGAAACAACATCAGAGAAGAATAAAGACATCATTAAACTGAAAGTGACTTTTGCTTCTCAGAAAAATAAAGCAATTCTAAAAACTTATCATTTCTCAACAGCTCTGACTGCACTTTTGTTTTATGTAGCGTTTCATTTACTCAATCAGAGGCAAAGATTTTTTTGTTAAAAATTAAGAACAATTGTCTTATTAAGAATAATAACTGACACTAAAGCACAATTGTTGAGAAATATTAACACGCTGAACAGAAGTAGTTCAGATCTCATGAGGACGATACTGGATGGATATCTTACT
Source organism: Mobula birostris (assembly GCF_030028105.1). NCBI lineage: Eukaryota > Metazoa > Chordata > Chondrichthyes > Myliobatiformes > Myliobatidae > Mobula > Mobula birostris. Next base: position 11,015,815 of record NC_092378.1, on the reverse strand, counting down.
TAAATCTTAACATTTCAGTTCACTTAGAATTGCCAACTTTGCCTTTCAAAATTATAGTTTCATGCTTGACAGCTTTAATAAGAGGCATGGCTTATCGGGCTCTCAAAGGATATTGTGACTGGGATTCATTGCAGTTAGGACCTGCTCTGTTCACTGTAGAAGGTTCATTTGAAAGCCTACTGGGAAGATCCCTGCATATTCAATTTAAGTTTACCACAGTATTCAACAGCAAGCCGACAGAGCTCACTGATAAGCAGAAAATCCTGCACCAGTGTGGTTAATGGGTGAACCTGGGAGCAATTCTGCAATAGAATTATGTAGCAGAGAACCTTGTGGCTCGAGAGCCTGCAAATATTATATGAGAGAAAAGACACTCTGAAGTTAATTTCATACTAAAATATGAGACACCTTGAACACCCTCTGCATCTTAAGCAGTTCTTTGAGATCACAATTGACCTGCTTCCACACCAGCTTTGTAAAATCTGAAGTGGAAGCTGATGTCAGTGTAGGGACCACTGTCTCTCCCATATTTGGGGCAGAAGATGCCCGACTGAGTGGTGCTCTGGTGATAATTTATGAGATAGTGCTCCTTCTGCTGTTTACACTAGGCTTCTGAGTTATAGAGAAGACTGTTGGCAGAGACATTACACACAGTGCTCTGCTCTGTCTAGCTGCTGCCCTTTTATTTCTACAGATTAAAATCACTGAAACCTTCTCCATTTCTTATTACCCTTCCTTAAACAAGTTCCACCAGTGACTTTTACTACACTTTTACTCATCTGAGTGTGGGCACGTGGCCAAGTGGTTAAGGCATTGGACTAGCGACCTGAAGGCCGTGAGTTCGAGCCCCAGCCGAGGGAACGTGTTGTGTCCTTGAGCAAGGCACTTAATCACACAGTGCTCTGCGACGACACTGGTGCCAAGCTGTATGGGTCCTAATGCCCTTCCCTTGGACAACATTGGTGTCGTGGAGAGGGGAGACTTGCAGCATGGGCAACTGCTGGTCTTCCATACAACCTTGCCCAGGCCTGCACCCTGGAGAGTGAAGACTTTCCAGACGCAGATCCATGGTCTCGCAAGACTAACGGATGCCTTTACTTTACTCATCTGAACCCTCAACCCTTGAAAAAGAGGGTGTAACTTCACCTACCCCATCACTGAACTCTTCCTACAATCTATGACAAACACGAGAAAATCTGCAGGTGCCGGAAATCCAAAGCAACTCTTACAAAATACTGGAGGAATTCGGCAGATGAGGCATCATCTCCGAAAAAGAGTAAATAGTTGACATTTTGGGCGAAGACCCTTCATCAGGACTGTTTATTCTTTCCCATTGATGTTGCCCGGTCTGCTAAGATCCTCCAGCATTTTGTGTGTTTCGCATAGAATTTATGAACTCATTTTCAAGGACTCTTCATGTCATATTCTCAATATTTATTTCTTATTTATTATTATTATTTTTTCTTTTGTATTTTGCACAGTTGTCTTTTGCACATTGGTTGTTTGAACTCTGTATTTCCCAATAGCTAGATTGCAAATTTTGTTGACAAAACTCGTTTGAAGTCTCATAGTGACATAACAGCTGATGATAGTTATGCTTTGTCTGTGCTGATTGGCATCTAAATCCAATAATATTCCAGATGGAATGAGAATGTTTTCTCTCACTAATCCAAACATTTTTCACACAAAGCTATCTGAAAGTGTGAGGAAGCCTGAAAATTGTGTTTCAATTTATTGCATCTACATTTAAAAATAGATTATATATAATACTTAATTGCAAAATTACCCAGCTATTCCATAGCCAGTGTATGTTATAATCCCTGTATTTGTTGTACAATTTGCAATTAAACTGCTGACAAACTACAACTGGTTACATTTTCATGAATGATTAGACTTCCATGGGAAGGTGTACAAAAAGTACAGAATGCGAGCAGAAGTTGTCCATCTGCTCTTTCAAGTCTGCCCCACTGTTTAATATAATTGTTACTGATTGGTCCCATGCCTCATTTCTCCTACTGTTCCAGCTCCCTATGGTTCCCAATCACTCAGCTTTTTAAAAAAAATATAGCTACCTCCTCCTTAATTACTTCCAATAATCTTGCATTTACAGCACTCAAGGATAGAGAATCACAAATCTTCACCAGAAAGTACTGCTAGAGTAGAAGTGGGAACACCTAGGAGAAATATGCTCCCTGCCACTGTGAACAATACTTACTAACCAGAGAATTCTCTTGAGAGAACTGGAAAAGAGTTTATAGCTACCACCAACTTGTCACTGGCAAGAGCAGGAGCAAGTTAATTGCCCATGTTATATGCATGCCTTGCTACTAAGTGACTATGAGATGTGAGGGCTGCATGATGGGGAGAATGGCCATTATGCCTGCATACCACCGCAACCCCCCCATCCGCTTGGCGAGGTGGAGATACGTCTCTACCAAAGAAGGTGTGAGGTGCTCCTTCCCTCCGCTAGACTCCAGGTCACCCTTGGGCAAAGTGTAGCATCTGTTTAGTCCCCCGATCAGGGTCACATGATGCCATGAGAGCAGCTGGTACCTATCACAAGTCCTGGTTATGCGGCACTGACGCCAGGCAGACAATCACTGAAGGCTATTGATAATGGCTGGGATCACCCGTCTTGTAAAGACGCTACCCAGAAGGCGGCAATGGCAAACCACTTCTGTAGAAAAAATTGCAAAGAATAATCATTGTCATGGAAAGACCATGATCGCCCACATCACATGACATGGCACATAACGAATGGACCAAACTAGAGTTACAGGGAAGATATTGGCATGGATAGAGGAACGGCTGACAGGCACGAGGCAGCAAGTGGGAATAAAAGGGGCCTTTTCTGGTTGGCTACCGGTGACTAGTGGTGTTCCTCAGGGGTCAGTATTGGAACCGTTACTTTTCACATTGTTTGTCAACAATTTGGATAATGGAATTGATGGCTTTGTGGCAAAGTTTGCGGATGACACGAAGATAGGTGGAGGGGTAGCTAGTGCTGAAGAAGCAATATGATTGCAGCAGGACTTAGACAGATTGGGAGAATGGGCAAAAAAGCAGCAGATGGAATACAGTGTTGGGAAATGTATGATAATGCCTTTTGGTAAAAGGAACAAAAGTGCAGACTATTATCTAATTGGGGAGAAGCTTCAAACATCAGAGGTGCAGAGGTGCAAGATTCCCAGAAGGCTAATTTACAGGTTGAGTCTTTGGTAAAGAAGGCAAATGCAATGCTGGCATTTATTTCAAGGGGATTAGAACATAAAAGCATAGAGATAATGCTGAGCCTTTATAAGACACTAGTTGGGCCACACTTGGAGTCTTGTCGATAGTTTTGGGCCCCATCTCAGAAAGGATGTGTTGTCATTGGAGGGAGTCCAGACGAGGTTCATGAGGATGATTCTGAGAATGAAGGGGTTAACATGAGGAGCTTTTGACACCTTTTGGGCCTGTATGAATGCCCGGGGGGGGGGGGGTGTTCTTATTGAAACCAACCAAATGTTGAAAGGACTAGGTAGGGTGGATGTGGAAAAGATGTTTCCGAGGTGGGGGTTTCCAGAACTAGAGGGCACAACCTCATAATTGAGGGGTCACCTTTTAGAATAGAAGTAAGGAGTAACCTTTTTAGGCAGAGAGTAGTGAATCTGTGGAATGCTCTGCCACATACTATGGCGGAGACCACGTTGTGGGTATTTTTATGGCAGAAATTGATCGTTTCTTGATTAGTCAGGGCATCAAAGGGTACGGAGAGAAGGCAGGTGTATGGGGTTGAGTGGGATCCAGGATCAGCCATGATGGAATGGCAGAACAGACCCAATGGTCATATGGTCTTATGGGAGAATGGTGCTGGCCAAGTGAATAATATAATTTATTAATGGAGTGATCGCCTGTAACTTGAGCTTTCATGCCAGTGATGTTGGCCTGGGAGAGAACTTGAGCATGGGTTCACTTATTTTTCTGGTGAATTTGGAAGAATTTGGGGAGGCATGTTTTTTTAAGGTTGTCACAGCTGGAGGGAGGAAGTGGGGATAAGCTCCCACTTCCTATA